>NC_086238.1:6875833-8174166 GCF_036321145.2 Pelmatolapia mariae | reverse complement strand
ATCCACATTTCTTAACAGTTAGTCACTCTGTGCCACCTTTGGCCCCCTCAGCCTGCCATGGTACGTTGTGTGTAGTGGTGGAAAAAGCACTTTTACTAAATATAATAAAACAAAAACAACACCGTAACTCTCAGAAGTGGAATGTACGTCTCTTCTTTTGTAGGTTTTGCAGCTATTATCACTTGCAGAAGTATTAAGAATAAAAATACTTTTAAAACACTAAATCATGGCCACTTTTACACTGTGAGATTATTGCATAAGTACATGTTAGATATTTATATTATTGATTATACCTGTTTTATGACAAACAGAGACGAACTAATATTTTCAGAGGACACATACCCCCAACTAACCAAACTAAATGAAGAGTAAATATTAAGACAAAATGTTTAATTTTCTTTAAAAAGTGTTTTTTGTGTTTGCCTCTTGCAAAATTACAGACTTCTGTTTTTAGGATTCCTTTCAGCCATAAACTTCTAACAGTTTCTGCTGCTGAGTTTCTAGTTCAAATTCAAGATGAAGCAGTATCTGAGATGCGCTGCATTGTTCCATTTGTTTGTGCGTTTGTGGCTCTGCAGGGACAGAGTTGGATGACGTGAAGAAACTGCTGAAGGGACGCTCTAGCAGCGTCAGCCCCACTCGCTCCTCCAGTGCCTCCATCACCCTGCCTGTCCCTAAAAAGGCCAGCGTAGAGACCAAGACCATCTCAGTGGCCTCTCAGTCAGGTATACTACAGTGCTAAACTTTTAGCATTGGAGATTCACGTAGAAGAACATCTTGTCGAAATAGTCAGGGTTTATTAAAAAGTCATTATATATTAGAGAGGTGTCACAGGAAATCTTAATAAAGAAATAAAGAGGGAAAAATAACATTAATAAAAATGTATATTAATGTATATTAATGTGCATTAAAGGACAGTATATAGATTGCGTCCATGTTAGTCTGACTGTGGAAACAGGTTATAAGGGTTTAAACTGTTTAATAGACTCTTATATATTGGTTTTACTTTTTCTCACACACATTCATACTATGTCTTTAAGCTCTTTTTAACTGTCACACGCACACTCACACTCTGATGGATGCATCAGAGGCCACTTATGCTTCGGTATAACACTTCAGCATACAGACAGTGGGGGGCTACCGGCCTACAAACTACAGGACAACGCACTACCGCCTGAGCCGCACATCACAGACACAAAATGGAGAAAAGTGAAAACTAGAGACACATTTAAAATGTTTGTCTTTGTGTCTTTTCTCTCCTGCAGTTTCAAGTTCTTTTGGCTCTGGTGTGAGATCACCTGGGTTCAACACCATTGATTTATCAGGACTGTATGATACCGGCTTGACAAATGGAAAGCTTGATAAATCAAGCCAGTATGATATCACAGACAAGTATGATACTGGTGTCAAATCAATTCAGTATGATGGTAGTCTGAAATCAGGACAGTATGATACTGGTGTGAGGTCAGTACAGTATGATGGTAGTCTGAAATCAGGACAGTATGATACTGGTGTGAGGTCAGTACAGTATGATGGTAGTCTGAAATCAGGACAGTATGATACTGGTGTGAGATCAGGACAGTATGATACTGGTGTTAGATCAGGACAGTATGATACTGGTGTGAGATCAGGACAGTATGATATCAGTGTGAAATCAGGACAGTATGATACTGGTGTCAAATCAACTCAGTATGATGGTAGTCTGAAATCGGGGCAATATGATACTGGTGTGAGATCAGGACAGTATGATACTGGTGTGAGATCAGTGCAGTATGACACCACTGTAAGATCAGGTCAATATGACACTCTGGACTCCACGGTGTTCCCCACTTTCTCCTGGTCCACCTCCACTCTGCCGTCCTCCTCCACTACAGTCATTGCTGGCAACACCAGCAGCTACACATACCAAAGTGGGCAGGTCAGCGCCAACAACATGGCTGCAGGCTTGGCGCCAGTCACCCCCACCTCTCCATCATCCCTGTCAGGTGAGACCAAATGTTCCTGGATATACATGGATATGTTGTCACTACACGTGCATTTATTATGCTCCGTATCTACACATGCTTACATATAAACAAACATATGAACAAGGAAGCAGGCACACTATGATAAGTCTTATATTAGAGATTAGCAGATGTCATCATGCCCATCCTGATGGTTCATAGTGTTGAATTTTAATATTATATATTCTCAGAAAAACCTTGGAAATGTTTTCCATATTTGATGCATGAGTTTTTGTGAGTTTTTGATACTTTTCCATAGTCAGTGTAATTCTTTTCCCTGAAAAAACAAAATAATTTGCACAAAATATTTTCAGGCAATACATTGCAAATAAATAAATAAATAAAAGAAACCAGATGTAGTTTTTAATTTTGTCAGAAGGTCCAATAAACACTCCAGTTAAGCCTTTCTTCCCTATTCTGGCTGGTTAGCATAGTCAAATTGTAAAACTACTCTGGGGCCATAAATGGAAATGAAGGATGCTTTCCTTCTGTACTGTGACTTTCCTCCAGTGTGAAATAATTGGTAGTTACTTAATCAAATCTCTGCATCTGTGTTTCTAGTTTACGGCTTTCAGAATAACCTGGCACCCACCTCGGCCAGTGTGCTCACCACCAGTGGAGCCAACGTAAATGCTAACCTGGGAGGTAAGAAAACCTTTTTTCTATCCTCTTTTTGCCCTCATTTGAAAAATAGTGTCTTTCTTACATATTCATCTATGTGTTTGTATTTACAGGATATGGTGTTCAGAAGAACGTGACCAACGGTGGCAGCGCCATCAGCACTGGAGTCTCTACAAGTAAGTCTGCAACAGTTTAAATCCCCCTGAATCTGATAAAAATAATCAAAGGCTGAACAAAATTAATTCCTGATGGTTTGTCTGTTATCAGCCACTAGATCCCAAACTGATGACGCCTATAAGAAAGACTTTAAGTTCGTGGTCTCTGAAAAAGAAAACGTTCCAGCCAAAAGGGAGACAGATATGCTCATTTTGGCAAAAGACACCGGCAAGCAGTTTACCAGCAGCGGCATTCATGTAGGAGGAGGTGAGCCTCACACTCAGTGCCACCTACTGGGCATACAAGTCCCTCAACTTTCCTTAGAGTTTTAATCGGGAATTGGACTGACATGTATTTAATTGCACTGTGTTTTATTCGTTTTTTGGTTATAATTTAAACTCCTTTAGAAACTGATTCTCTGTTAAAGTTTGTCATTGTATGTTTTCAGTTTAGCTCCTTAAGAAAAAATAAATAAATACATAAAACGGGTGTTTTTTCTGTTTTCACAGGGTCACTGTCAGGAGACTCGATAAAGAAGGAGAAGCTTATTTCGAGCTACGGTGAAACGGCCCAACTGAAGGCAGAGACTGGCAACTCTTACTGTGAGAGCATCTTAAAAGCATCTCCAATGTGACTGATTTACAAAAAAACAACAACAATAATAAAAAATTGGTGATGTTGGTTTATTTCTTTAACAGATGGTTCATCTGGAGTTGTAATGAAAGACAAAGCCACCTATGCAGGTAAGTTTCATCGACATAAATATTGAGGAGCTAATTGACAGTGTACTGAAAGTTTAATGTTGGATTGAACTCGTCACTCTTTCTGCAGAGATTCACAGGGACAGCGGCATCTTCGGAGGTGGAGGACTATGCTGTTGTTCGGACTCCTGTTGCTCCTGGTGGAAGTGGCTGCTGGGTCTTCTCCTTCTCTCCCTGCTCTTGCTGGGACTCCTGTTTGGCCTCATTGCTCTGGGTAAGATTGACCCCAAATACCACAGATAAGATAATACCTCAGGAGTCTGAAGGGCCAGTTTCTAAAGCTGCTGTGCTGTGAAGGATCAGAGAGTGACTGTTTTTTAACCAATAAAAAGTGTTTCAGCCTTTACAGACTAGTCTCCACTATTGAGCTGAGAAACAATAAATGTAATTCTCTCCCTGGAAATGTGATCTCTTAGTGCCGTCCCACCCCCATAAAGTCTGGCATTCATTCATTGTCTACAGACCAGCTCTGGAAATCGTTGCTGGATGACATCAGAGACTCGAGTTTGCTTTGCCTGTAGCAAGAGAGTTGTTGTTGTGGATTTACCCTGATAAAAATGTGATGTCAAGAACCTGAAAATACATTTGCAACTTACCCTGAAGCATCCACAGCCTGCTCAGAGTCTGTGAACTGATAAACGTCTGTTTTTCATCATTCAGTTCGATACATATGTTATAACTTATAGCTTGGTTATATGTTAAGTTAAATATGTTCCGAGAGGAACACAAATGAATTTACGAGTCTTCACTCTCAGTCTTAGACTGTGAAACAACAGCAGAGTTTGAGAGGATATACACTTCATTTTTATGTCCATCAACATCAGTCCCTTGAAAACACAGGAAAAATTAAAATCTGACTCTGTATGTCTGGATAAATAATAGCTTTTTTATTGCTTTTAATTGTGCCAGTATTCCATATATAGTTTAGAAACTGAGGCTTAAGTTCATATTAAAGTTCATCCATTTCTTTCTAAAATCTGCATTTCCTCCTTCATCCTGGTATGAAGTTGGAGGGCTAAATAATTGGTTAAATTGTACAAGTCATCATAACTGAAGCACAAACTTCTGGGATGGTCTGTACCACCCAGAAAGCCACGTTGTAGATCATACAGCTCCACTAAAACACTTCAAATAGCACCAGCACCACAAACACTGTCTAAGACCCCAGTACAGGTAGTATGGAAAGGGAAACCGCCAACAGTAACCAAAAATGCTTTTTCTACCAGGCTGTAAACATACTTTAAATGTTGTTAAGTTCAACGTTTTAACAGCATCTTAACATGGAAGTCAAAGAGCACTCACATGCTTTTGGAGGCAGCCTCAAGTGGCCTCTAGGAGAACTGCAGTTTTGGGCTCTTAACCATTGGATTTTTTTCCTCAGGCTTGGAGGCTCCCACAAAGGGAAGCTGCAAGAATCCCGTTCTGTACTTGTGCTCACATTTACTACAAATATGAGCAAGTAAATATGTTACATTTTAGATTTTTAGACCACAGCTAAAACATCATAGTACTTTCATCACGGAGTAATCTGATGTTAAGTGTTTAGTCTACAGAAGAGAAAAAGAAAGATAACACTTTACATTTGAGAAGCTGTAAATAAGAATTTTTTACTTACGCTGGAAGCATCTGCCTGTCTTTTTCTCAGCTGAGGATGTGAGAAAGCTGAAGAGTCGAGTGGCGACCCTGGAAGCTGAGTCATCGGTCGCTGGCGCCCACACCAGTCGGCTGTCTTCCAATGATATCAACACTTATGTGGATGGTGGAGGTATGGGCACTGACAACACCATAGGCGTGGGTGGAGGAGGTGGAAGTTCAGGATCCAGGACACAAGTTCAGATTTCCACAAGTGATGTCAGCGCAGGTGGTAATGGCATTGGAGGGTCTACTGGTACTTCTGGTGCTGGAGCTGGTACCAGTTCCAGTGGGAGCTCCAGCAGTAGTGGAAGCAGCAGCGTCGGGAGTGCTGGTACAAGTCAAAGTGGTAGAGTTGATTCTGCTGTTGGTACCAGTCAGCGAGTTGGGGTTACCGATTTTGCTGGTGGTGCCGGTACTGGCACTGACCTCAGGATCAGCGTGAGTGGAGGACACATAGATTCTGCTGCTCTTCAGCTGGCCATCCAGCACATGTTAAGGGCTGAAATGCAGTCGCAGGCATTCAAAGGTACTACACACACACACACACACACACACACACACACACACACACACACACACAAATACACATACTATCATCCACTACATTCATGTTATTGTTTTCCTTTTTCAGCTACTTTAGCGTCCTCAGTACAGGGAGAGAGAGGATTGCCTGGGCCTAAAGGTAAAATATAAAAAAGCTTATTTAATTACATCTAAAACTATAATGTTCTTGAGGTAATCAAAATCAGCTGCATGTCATTTTAAATTTTAAGAATGTTTATTTTTCTACTCTTTTTATGCGACCCTGGAACTAAAGGTTTGACACAGTGTCTCTTACTGACCAAAATATTTTCTTTTTGGAGTATTTAGGGTGAAGTCCTGCTCCATTTTTCTGCTCTTATTTCTCTTGTGTTTTATTTTTTATAGGAGAGCCCGGTTTCCCTGGCATCCCAGGTGAGTAATGATGACTTACATTTTCATTTAGTAATCACTACAGCCCAACCAATTTATTTTCAGGCCGATATTACCTGTTTGCTCATCTATCAGTATCAGCATTTATAACAGCAGTTAAAACAGTAAAGAGGAGAAAAAACACACTTCAACCATGTTAGGACCGTTAACGTTAGATACAATAGTTTGTCCACCAGAGGGCAGGTTACAATTTTCCTGTTGGCACACAACACAAGCTGATCTGAGTAGATTTGGGCAGGGTGAAAATGGCTCGACAAGTGTTACAGAGATCTGTTTGTGTTTCGTGTGTCTGAAACAAAAAATATCAGCCGAAACACTGGAAAAGTGCATTTGAAATACCTCCAAATATCAGTGTCAGTATCAGTATTGGTATCGGATGCTAGTCATCACATTATTTTATATTTTTCTTAGAATTACTGTGTGGTATTGTGACGCCATTTTTACTCACTGTGACTGTGACTTCAGGTCCTCCAGGTGCGATGGGACATCCAGGCCCCGAAGGTCCCAAAGGACAAAAAGGAACCCAAGGTACACAAAACATTTCAAGTTAAAATTGAATTCATGATGTAGCTGCTCAGCTGAGCTAGAGCCACTGATCATCTCTATGCTATATGTGTGATCAGGTGAACACGGAGCCGAGGGGCCACCAGGTCTTAGAGGTCGTGAGGGCCCAGTTGGCCCGAGAGGTGAGCCAGGACCTCCAGGCTTTGGAATTAAAGGCGACAGAGGTATGGTTCATAGAGCAATCAAAGACCTTGTCTAGCTTGACTTGCAAACAGTTTGTCACTATAAGATCTTTTATGTTTGGCTTGTGCAGGTGCTCATGGAGATCCTGGGGTTCCTGGGTCTGTAGGACCTATCGGGCCCCCTGGACCAAAAGGTGAGATCAGTGAAGATGGAGCTTTCAAGTTTAAGTAAACAAACAAACAAAAACATCTATGAATGCCTCCTTATTGAGCTATTTATGAGATGACAAGAAATTTATCCCTTGTGATGTCTGTACCTCTTGCAGCAGCAGGTGGCAGTATAGAGTCAGTTTATGAATACAGCCTCAAGATGCAATTTGCAGCTGACATTATTTATCAAAACAAAAACAAAACAAACAAAGAATGGCCTATCACTGCTTTATTTATAGCCGTACTCTCCAGAAATATGTTTTATTTGAGACTTCATGTATAATTAAACTCATATGTCTTTCCTGTTTTTCCAAGTAGTGTTACCAAAACGCTTAGAAAGCTTCGGTATAGAAAACACCGGAAAAAAAAGTTGTTGTTTTTTTCACTACAGTTATTTATTTACTTATTCATTTATTTTACATCTGTGTCACTTTAGAGCAATTTTGATTTCTCAGTGTAATGAGAGAAAGAAAGCTCAAGCTTTCCTAAAGTGCTAATGTGAATCAAAAACAGTTTTTAAATTCTTATTTTTGTCTAAATGCTGTTATAATTATTAATTGGTAATGATTCTTTCAGGTGCACAGGGGCTTTCTGGACTTTCTGGGCCACCAGGTTAGTGCATTAAATCGAATTCATCTACTTGCTTAGCAGAATTTACCACAAAATGTATTTAGCACCAGCTGAAAATAGTATCATTAGTGTTTTAACTTCATTCCTGGCCTTTAACATGAACTGCTTTGTGATAGGTCAACCAGGTACTCAAGGTTTCCGTGGCGAATCAGGGCCTCCTGGGGCTAAAGGTGGGTTTCGCACTACTCACCTGCTAAATAGTGTGAAATTCATAGTTAAATTATTTATTTTTGATATATTATAATGTCTTTTTCTTACTCTGCAGGTGATAGAGGGCTTGCTGGATTCCAGGGACTTAAAGGTTTGTTGTACATCATGTCAGGATTTTAAAGGACGCTGTGTTGGGCTTGTTGATCAGAGTTTAATTCATTGTTTATTTCAGGTGACACTGGTGACAAAGGTCCCAGAGGTGCACAAGGTCAGCACAGCTTTGTAATTGAAACTGGATTTGTAGATGCAAAATTAACATGTTTTAAACTCCGTTCAGTCTCTTAATTTTCTGATTGAGTTGTCTGACTTCTCAGGTGAACCCGGTTTACCAGGTCCGCCCGGGCCAGCTGGAGAAAAAGGCTCCAAAGGATCAGTGGGTGAGTCAGAGGACGTCTAACCTCAGATAGTAGATTCTAATAGATTCTCAGACACTCGGACTGTGGTACTGTGCTGGACTGCCTCCTGATGTTTCATGTGGTTGTTTAGAACCTGCAGGAGCATGAAACAACATTCTCTGTCAAAGAGGAGTCTGCTCATAAGGCTTCCTCTGTCTATGGCTAAGACTTGTTATTAAGTCAGCAGCATATGCGTTTATGTTTTAGATAAATTAAATATAAAATGTTTTCTGCTTTTTGCCCATCAGGACTTTCTGGACAAGATGGCGCAAAGGGATCAAGAGGTGAATAACTCATTATATAAGCACTGCATTTGCACTCATTTACATATTATTTAAATAAGAATATAGAACAGATATAGGTAAAATTAATACATTTATTTCACACAAGTTTAAAATAGTATAATTAAAACAAAAATACATGAAAATAAATAAATCCTATTGCTTTTCCTTGCCCCCAGGTGACCAAGGACCTGCTGGGCCTCCTGGACTCAGAGGTCCTGCTGGGCCTCCTGGGGATAATGGACTTCCAGGTAAGGTTGCTGCTCTAACACATTAGCAGATAATAAATCTGCTACATATATTCAGAAATATATTCATAACATTTTCCTTCTGTAGGAACACCTGGACTTCAAGGACCACCAGGTACGACTGTGCCATTAATACCTCTCCTGTTGTAGCATATTATTAATTCTCTGGGGGTGACACTTTGAATGCTGTCCACACTGATAATGTACTTAAATTGTATTTTAGGGATACCAGGAAATCCAGGACAACCCGGCACCAAAGGTACAGCTGCGTATGTCTGCCTGCAAGTTTTTTTTTGTGCTGTTGATTATGACTTTAATACCCTAACGTGAGATGTGCATGTCTGTTTAAGGTGACACTGGTGCACCAGGACGCATCATCAATGCAGGTAACAGAACATCATGAAACGTATATTTTAACAGACTCCTGATAAAGACTGGAATTTGATATCTGATAATCACATACATTTAGCAGCTGGCTCCACTGCTGTTGGCATCCCAGGAGCACCTGGGCCTGCCGGTCCTCCTGGTCCCCCTGGGTCTCCAGGATTATCAGGTCTGACGCTTGATAGCCAAAAAAAATTGTTGGACATCCATTTCATCGCTGAATTATAGTACCAGCGTTAATGTTTTGTTTTTTATCTTTAATTTACCTCCTCAGGTCCCATCGGCCCTGCTGGTCTGCCTGGCCAACCTGGTACGTCATTGTGGTTTTCCTTGCTCTCAACTTGAATTTTCCTTTCAGATTCAGATTAAAACCCTAAATGTCTGTTTGCCTTTACAGGTCCTAAAGGTGACAGAGGAGAAAAGGGAGACCTGGGAGAATCAGAACTATCCTTGAGGAAGAGTGAGACGGTTTCTTCAAGCAGAACAGACAGTGAGTACTTTCGAATGAATTTATTGAGGCGTGCTGTATTCAAGGGCCTGGACTTCTACATATATATATATAATCTTGTATATATATATATATATATATATATATGTATATATGTACATATGTATATACATATGTATTGTTTGGTGGCTAATGCTAATTTTAGATACAATAGGTTCCACTATTTTGCTACCACTACAAAGTCACATTTTTTACTTTAACCTGTCCCCCACTTGAGTTAGCATTACTTTGATAGTAGCCATTATTCAGTATTTGCCACTTCTCTTTAATAAACTTGTTTTTGTTTGTGCTTCAGGGCTGTTTCGTGAAAATGGAGGTTTGGCACAGCCTGGCCCACCCGGCCCACCAGGTCCACCTGGGCCTCCAGGACGTCCAGGTAGATAACACATTTTATATTTAGTAGAAGTTTCCAGCACATCTTCACATTGTTCTAAGGCGCACAGAGGAGAGGAAAAAGTCTAAAGAGCCCAAAGCCCCAGGAACACTTACTGTGGTCTAGAGCAACTTTTTTGTCAGACTAGTCAATCAATACAGTTGTTCTATAACATTATAGACATAATAACAGGTAACATCTTTAAAAGTTGTGTGGGATTTGTTTGACACAATGAAAATTACCTACTGAGTCTTTTAAAAATGTTTTTTATTAGGAGATTCCAGACAAGGACCTCCAGGACCACCTGGGCCCCCAGGCCAGCCAGGCAAGTTTCTGTCTCAGCGTTGTTGTTGCTGCGTGTGAATCTGATCCATTCTTCACGTAAAAACTCTTATTTTGTTCTTTCTAGGTTATGGAAGACCAGGACCTAAAGGAGACAAAGGGGACTCCAGCTTTGTATCCAGCGCTGGTGGTATGATCCACAGTCATAATTCTGTTATATCTAGATTTGGGTTTTACATGTAATTAGTAGTAACAGAGCAATGCCACTGACCTCAGCACTGTTCTTCTTACAGCAGCCTTATATCCAGGACCACCAGGACCTCCTGGGCTTCCCGGGGCTAAAGGATCAACAGGTGATTAGTCTCTGTGAAGTGGTCTGATCTCTGCCTCTCTATTAGCTCTTTATCTTACAATTTTTATCTTTGTTTTAGGTCCTCAAGGGCCCAGGGGATACCAAGGTATGATTTTTATCTTTAATTTTTGTCTATGTTTTTGTCTTTGTTTTTTAATCATGCATCCATTTATACCAAGCCTCTCTGCTTGTGATACTTATATAACTCTTAAATAATTGACATTTGTGTCTCAGGTGAACCCGGTCAGCCAGGTGTGCCCGGCACCCCGGGAACACCAGGAACCAACGAGAGAGGTCAGGACTTCTGAATAATCACATTACAATTAAATTAAGCCATGTTTACACATGAACTTCAGAGGGGGCAATTGCACAAGCTGACACAACACAACGTCTGAATTAGAGAGCTGGCACATTAAAAAATACATTATGCTCTATCATGTTACTTCAGGTGTTTATGTATCAATTCTGACTTACAGTGTCAACATATGCTGGAGGACGTGGGGTCCCAGGACCACCGGGTCCACCAGGGCCTCCAGGGCCTCAAGGACTCAAAGGTAAAGCTAACAACACACTTAAATCAGTGGATGAGTTGCGTTATATTAGCTGTATGAACTGTGAGTGTGTCACGCAACAGCAATACATTTGTTGTTTATCTTCCAGGGGACACTGGAGCTCCTGGGATTCCAGGCGCTTCAAGAGGTAGATAAAATCATGAACAGTGTCCTCATTTCTGTTTACAATTATAGACAAAGTCACGATTGTCTTCTTCTTAAAAACAGAAATAGTTCACAGTGGCTTAAAAGTCCACTTGTACTCCACAGGATTTTAACTGTCAGGTTTTTTTTTCTTCCCCAGGCTCAATCTCAGTCACCTCAGGTCCTCCTGGTCCTCCAGGTCCTCCTGGCCCTCCAGGCTTGCCGGGCTCCTTTGCTTCTTCTACTGAGATGCGGCAGTACATCAGTGACTATTTAAGTAAGAGTCTTTCTAAAGGGAGATCACTTTCAAAGGGCAGAACATGGTATTGACTTGTTCCATTTCAGGTAGAGCCAGGCAATCTGCCATTCCTGGACCTCCAGGTCCACCTGGACCACCAGGACCCCCTGGAAGCTACTCAGGCTCTATAGATGACATCTCTCTTCGTGTCATTGCATACCTACGACGTAAGCATTTTTTAATTACATGAGAGAGATGAATACTTATTTCAGAGACACAGTCAGTAAACCAGAACCACCTCTAAATGTTTTGTGTAATTTCAGGTTCAGACTCAGGGTTCAGCTTGGGTGTTCAGGGTCCTCCAGGACCACCTGGTCCTCCCGGACCTGCCTCTGGATCCCTGACAGTCAGCGGTCTCATAGCTATGCTTCAGAGTGAGTACAATATATATTTTAGCTGTATCATACCCAGCTTGCGTTCAGCACAGCACCTCTACAGTCAATCATCTATCTTGCATCATTTTTTGTTTTTTAAGCTTGGATGCACCAAGCTAAACTGTGTCTTTGCTCTGATCTGTCCAGGAGATGACGTGAGGAGATATTTGACAGGACCACCAGGGCCACAAGGGCCACCAGGACCACCAGGGACATCAGTAGGACTTTCAGGCAGTTATAGAGTAGAGGAGATAGCTACATATGTCTTCAATATCATGAACGGTTGGCAAAGATTCTTACCTGAAAACACTAAACATGGATACAGCAACTGGACTTGAACTAATGGGTTTTATGTTATTTATAGAGAGAGGGATTGCAAGAGGTCCACCTGGGCCACGTGGTCCTCCTGGGGTTGCAGGGCCTCCTGGTCCAGCAGGGTCTGGCTTCACTACCGCTACTATTGACTATTCTGCACTAATAAAGAGTAAGAGCCTTTAATTAGTGTCTGTCTGTTTTTATTAACAGACACTAACGTGTTTTATCTGGATAACTAAAATAACTAAAATAACCTGCATACAGAATGATCTGGATTCAAAGTTTCTATAAAGTTACTCACTCATCTTCTTCCTCATATCTTCAACTTTTTAGATTCAGATTTCCGTTCATGGATCGCATCTGCTGTGCAACAAGGCCCTCCTGGTTCTCCGGGTGTTCCAGGGCTACCCGGCCCTCCTGGCCCTCAGGGCCCGCCAGGAGTCTCCACTGCTACTGTGTATGGGGCAGGAGGTCGTGGCTACAGCTTGGAAGAAATCCAGCGTTACTTGCAGGGTATGTCTAACAGAGAGAGTGACAATAGTCCTGTGTTTACGAAGCGACGTCTAACCATGAAAAATCACTTGGATACTCACTGTTTAAGGGTCGACTAAATAATTTTAAAAGTATCAGAAATGTTATCCATCCACGAATTAAATTTCCATTAGTACTCAAAGAAATGTTATTTGTGAACAAAAATGAGATGTTTTAGCTCCTGTCTCTTTAAGACCATTTTCTCCCGATTGGTTGCCCCTCACCAGGCTTCCGCAAACAGAATTCAGTGCTCCACCTCTATCTGAGGCCAAGACAAAGCCAGAGTAATGCCATCTTGGCACAGTAGTAGAAAGAAATCATTTAAAACCAAGTATTTGGCTCACCATGGTTTCTTTTATGTATGCTGACCATATTATTTAGAACATCCAAATTCTATAATACATTCATATTATATATTACTGAAAATTAGGAAAGGTTTAGAGATGCAAAAGAAGAAGAAGAAGCGGTCTCTTGTGGGATGAGTCACGAAGTTCTGGCTTATTATGAAATAGATATCAATCATATCTTTTAATCTTGAGTTTAATACAAGATTAACTTTTAGTTTGAAAATTTAATTTGGACAGTTTTTGCTTTTTTCTATTCATCTTCTTATTTAAACATGCAGTTAGTGGGGATAGGTTAATTGGTCAATCTAAATTGCCCATAGGTGTGAATCTGTGAGTGAATGTGAGTGCGAATGGTTGTCTGTGTCTCTATGTGTTAGCCCTGCGACAGACTGGCGACCTGTCCAGGGTGTACCCCACCTCTCGCCCTGTGACAGCTGGGATAGGCTCCAGCGCTCCCCGCGACCCTGGAAAGGATATGCGGAAGTGAATGGATGGATGGATCTTCTTATTTAATCTAAAATCAGGTTGTACCAGCTTTGTTCATCTTGGTCTCTGTTCTCTGCCAGGTTCTGGGTTTAGAGGTCTTCCTGGCCCTCCTGGTCCTCCAGGTCCACAGGGACCACAGGGTCCACCAGGCACTTACACTGGATCAGTTTCTTACAGTGGGAACTTCCCCAGGGAGAGCATCCGCACTGAAATTCAGCAGTATCTAACCAGTAAGCTTTTAACATCCCACACAGACACAAATATGAAAAAACATTCCCAGCAGCACAGATGAGAGCAGATATGACACATTTTCTCTCTCCAGGTGACAGTGTTCGCCGTACCATCACGGGACCTCCAGGGCCTCCCGGTCCAAGGGGTCAGAAAGGAGAGCGTGGAGAGCCAGGCTACCTCCAGACCTACGCACAGAGCCAGACCTACTCTCAGGGTGACTCTCACAACAACCCACAGATCAGACAGATTGATGTCAGCAAGCTTGCTGAGACACTGGACTACTCTAATGTCGCCATGAAAGTTACAGACTACATCAAGAGTAAGTAGATTACCAGTTACTCTACCAGTTTTTGTACCTTTGTGGCAGATGTGCTGTTAGAATTACAGTTCCTATAATGCTGGGAATTCTACATGCTAGACCTGACATTCAATGTTTCTTAAGGCCTGTTTTTTTGGCAAAAAAATGGCACCATAACAATTATATTATGATATTAGCAATAGTGCATTGGTTAATGCATTCATCTAACAAGTGTAAGATTCCTGGTTCAAGTCAGAGAGGAGACAAAAAACCCTCACGGGGTTGCATCAGGAAGGGTATTATAACAACTCTGAATTCAGATCCAGTTGGAAGAATTTGAATTAAGTCTCTGTCTCCAAATTAAGCACAACAATGCTGTATCCATTATAAGCAGCCTCTTCTGTGAATGCTCTATGCTTGGCAAACCATTGAAAAATGGTAGCGTGTTGCATGTTAATAACAAATACACAGAGCCCGATCCCAGTACGGGGACCTTGAGGATTTGAGTACTTCTCACTTAGGCTGATGAAAGACATGCAAATTAACTTATATGACTACAATGCCTTCTGTTTTTTTCAAATAACATTTCTGCAGGTCAGGGCCTGCTGCAAGGGTATTCAGGTGGGGCTTCTTTGACCACAAATGTTCGAGCTATTCAAGGCCCTCCAGGCCCACCCGGCCCTCCTGGACCACCTGGTCACAGTCGTGTTTTTGCAGCTTACGGCAATATCACAGCTGATCTCATGGACTTCTTCAGAGGTAAATATACTTATGATTTTCCACCCACTGTATCAGCAATGGAACTGTCTCAACTTCTGTAAGTGTTGCTAGACAGTGCCGTTTTACCTCTAACAAATCTGTTTTCTCTCCTTTCACAGTCTATGGCACCATTCCTGGCCCTTCAGGAAGCCCTGGGCCAAAAGGGGAAAGAGGGTACCCAGGACCCAAAGGAGACAAAGGTACACTAAAACAGATTTTATTCACAGTGCATACAGGTAGAGTAACATTTTAGTTGAGAAACAACAAGAGAGTTTTGTATGGTTACAGGTGATCCTGGACCTCCAGGTTTACCTGGAATACCAGGGACATATACTGTCCAAATTCCACACAGAGTGCAGAAGAGGGAAGCAGGTAAGCTATTATGATGTCAAACTACAGGAAAAACAACCAATTACATGCAATACTGTGCAAAAGACTTGAATCAATGCTCATTTCTTGACATTTTGCTTCTAAGGAGCCAGACTTTCTTGTAATTTTTGTTGAGGAACAGTTCTCTAGGATTTCTGTAGGTTTTTCAAGGGTTTTCTTTCAACATTGGCTGCTTTTTCACTTCTTTTCAGTTCACTCATTGTTCCTGACCATTTTTAGAGGAATATTTCTTTTATGTGATAAGCCACTTAACACTGACCTATGAATCAGTCAGGCATAAAAAATGATCAACTGTCATGTTTACACATAGCAGACAACTTATATTTTTAGGCTCTTAGTTATTAGCAGTTAGCTTTTAGACCAACAAGGTGATTCCCAAATAGAGCTTAGCCAAAAATACGGACTATCTCAGCGTGGTGTGCAGTGTGACCTTTAAAAAATTTGAGGAAACTGGATAAGTGGCAGGTCTAAAAACTATGTACAGTAGATGAACTGTATCTGAAAGTGAATCTGAAGGGAAACAGAGAAAATTTGTGCCACACGACAAAAGAACGGGACTGAAAATCAGTGGCGACTGGTCTTATTATCAATATGTGCAGGGGAGTTTAGGAGACAGGTACAACAGTGAGTGTCTATAAGCTATCTAGAAAACACAATGGTTTTGATAGGCTATGGAATACCATCTGGACAGTTTTCATCATGACAATGATCCTAAACACACAGTCACTGCAGTAAAAGCATACCTGAATAGAAATAGAATAAAACTGAACACAATCAATCATGGATCTATCTCCTCTGAGTCTAGACCTCAACATTATTTGAGCGTAGTGGGATCATCCTGACAGACTGGAACAAAAGGAAGCCAGCGTCCAAAGGTCTTTGAATGTCCTTCGGGAACCCTGGAGAACTATTCCTGAAGACTACTTAAAGAAAAAACAAGAAAGCTTTCCCTAGTGTTTAGGCTGTGTTAAAGAGTAAAGGTTGTCGTACTAAGTATTGACTTCCAAACATGTTAGAATTTTCCAAATGCTTTTTTTGCGTTCTATACTGTATTTCCATGTGTTTGCACATATTTTCAATTTTCCTAGCAAAATATAAAGAAATGAGGGGTGCCAGTTTTGCACAGTACCGTACATATGAACCAGTGCATTCCTACACACTCTTTTTCATCCCCTGCAGGCAATAAACTGGTTGGTCGTCGTCAGAAGCATCGCCGTCAAGCTGGCAGCGGTTAAAGGGCTAACATACTACTGGATCATAACAGATTTCATTTCATTTTCCCTCAGTTTTTTTTTTTTAGGTCTTTAACTGTACCAATTTAAGTAGCTCAAATGCTTTTCACTGTTTCCAACTGTAGAAAAGTCAGTTTGAGAAAATAAAAGCAGCCAGAAAAATGCATCAGCGTCTTTAAAACAGCTTCAGTAGACATTAAGGGTTTATAGATGCTCGACAGTGTTTTTCAGGCATATACTTCATTTTTTTTTTTTAAATCATGTGGGTGTATAATGTTTACTTTGTTTAATTAGAAGCTTGCAATCGGACTTTTTCCTGGGGCAGCTTTGTTTACGAGAATATATTTTTAAGCAACAAGTAGCAGTCGCTGATATTTTTTGCATCTTTTTCCACACTGAGTGCCTGGTGTACCTTTTTTTAAAAAAAAAAAACTGTTGTCATTTCAGGATTATATTGTATTGAGGACTATATAAGTGTATCCATAAGCATTCACCGCATACAAATTACAACAGCTTACTCTTTAAACGCATACATATATTACTATGTAAACCTGACAGTCTCAGACAGAGGGAGGGTTACAGTTAATGTTGCTGCAGACACAACTGATAATTGTGGGTTAGAGACACATTGTTGGCGTGGTTGAAAGAGTGACTCGGATGATCACTAAGAAGTGGATTGGATTGTATATTTTTGTGTGAAAGGGCACTGAATTTGATATATTTTTCTTTATACCTTTAAGTGTTGCAGAGATTAAGTTATAAAATGTTCCCAGATTATGTTTTTACATGATTATACCTATTGACATTTTGTCAATATAAAAAAAGAAGGAAAAAAATAGAAAAATAAACCTATTTTTGGACTTGTGAGTTTTGATATTTGTACTACTAAATTTGTCTAAAAATAAAATTCACTCGAGTTGCCAAATAAACAGTCAATATTTTATTTACAAGAAAAAAAAATGTCCATATATAAAGACACATTAAATACATTTCATCTGACATAAAAAATGCATATACTAAAGAATATTCATTGTGACAGAATGAAACATTAAAATGCTGTAACTTAACAAAATAAAAAAATATTTGAAATCTATTGGTCGAATGGTGTAATTCACATGACAGCCTCCAGAAACTCCAATAAAAATCCAGCATTTATGACAAAAAATCAAATCAATGTTTATATATAAGCATACAGAAATTATAACATGCATCGATGCTATGTGGTGGCAAATGAAACTACAGTAATTTCTTGTTGTGAACCATCAATACTTTATCGTAAAACGCAGCAGAGGGCATCTCCTCACACACTGAAACTCGTACAGTTACAGGACTGCTCTCAACAAGTGCAAAAGCTCACCATGAAGAGCGATTACAGCATACCAGGAATACAGGCTTAGAAGATTAGGCGTGGCTGTAAAATACTAAGGGCATATTTGAAAAAAAGGAAAAGAAAAAAAAAAGAAGCTAAAAGTAATTTTAAAAAAAGCAGGAAAAAAATATGTTGAAACAATTCAGCTTGGAGTTTGATTAGGCTTTAGTGAGGCAAAGTTTTCTACTGCATATTTTTTTCTTTAGCTCATGTGGCAATACAGTGCAAATCAAAAGCTTTACATTCCTTCGGTAATTATTCTTTACAAGACGTCATTAGTTTGTGAGATTGCTGCTCAAAGTCAAAGGGAGAACTGATTTAGTTAACGTCAAAAAAACAAACAAAAAACAAACCAAAAAAAACCCCAAACCAAAAAAACCCAACAGGCCACCTCTGTGTTTTGCTGACCAGCACTGAAATCAAATTATGTGCTAAATCAATAGATATTCTTTTTGTTCATTCATCTCTTAAGATGGTGAAATGCTTCTGGCAAGCACAGTATTTATTTAAACCTCATATCTAGGTACACACCTACAACACAGTACATTCTTTTTCATTTGAACTCACAGCCTCACGATCCCAACATTTTAACTCCCATTAGACATCAGACACTGTGCACAGAAGACTACACAGACATAACAAAGTCTTACATCTATACATGGTTGTCTTTTGACTCCGTCGCCCTTCAGCAAGGTCTACTTTACATGCAGCCAAACTAAATCTCAGAGCGGTCTTTGATAACCAGCTTGTGTGAATCGATTACACTGATCTCATGACATCTTGTGATTATGAGCAGAATTGATAACCAGTTTAAGTGCAAAACATTCAGGTGGGAATTTATTTACTGCAAGCTGCAGAAAATGCAGGGAAGGGCCTAAACGCAGAGAAAAAAAGAACACGAGGCACTGGAGATTATTCATACTGTAGCAGAGCTGTGCTTAACGATAATAATCTGAAAAGCATGACTGACCTCAGCTACCAACCGCAGACTTTTAAAAATCTGAACATGCTCAAAACAAGTGCATATCATTCATTTAGAGTCTTCCCAGCAAGCTGAGGAAACCCAATTAAGTAATGGAACGGTGTGTAGGCACGTCATGCTCGCGAACGGTGGAACTAAAGTAGTGAAACATTTTCATGTTTTCAGTTAGCGGTCAGAGAAATGACGCCTCGACTCGTCCTTCAAACTCCACTCCTTTTTAAACTCTGGAGGAGTCGAGTTTGAGAGCAGAGTTTGACAGCAGTCTGCTTTGCAGCACGGACGCACATTAGGCTACAAGCCAGAGTTATTCAGGTTTGGGATGGGATAAAATTTGGATACTCGACTCTGAGTGGTTGGATTAAGGCATTCAGATTCACCACTCATCTTGAAGAAGACCTCCTGCTCCTGGAGCTTCCGTGTAAACTCCTCCTCTAACGCCTGCAGGGGGCAGCACATACAAACAGAGTCAACCAGTTTGAAGATAATATGAAAGAATCTGTTGAGACAGCCTGCACAGGTGGATCCTGAACATGGCGTCACTAGAAAGAATATGGAAGAAATAAAGTCACAAACATGGATAACGAGCATACCTTCTTCCTTGGTCTTAGCTTCTCTCTCCACTCCTTTATCTCTTGGCTGTGTTCCTCATCCAGCTCCTTCAGCTTTTGGGTCTCATGTTCAATCAGAAGGTGGCATTTCTCATTCTGAAAGAAAATGTGTGTTAACACGGTGCTGTCATGATTAATGAATCCTGTATATGTCCCTGCACTGTGACATATCTTGCTTTTTATTACTTTAAAAATAGATGCTGTCTGACATCTTAAATTTGTCCTCTACTTATTTTCTGATAATCTTCATAAGTCACTGTTCATTTATGAATCTGTTGCAGTCACTTTCAGTCAGCAGAGAAAAAACTTAAAGGATTAAAGATTAAAAACTTAAAATGCACATTAAATATGCAGTATTAAATAAATGATAAAGAACCTTATAAATTAATAATCATGTTAAACTAGGATTACTGCGTTGTAGTTTTACTTCATAGCAAACAGGCTGCAGATTCCATTCGAGTTCAGACTGAAAGTATTTAGTAGATTAGAATCAATCTGCTATAGCAGAAAGATTAGTATCTACCTGCTCCAGAGTTATGGTGCTGAATTAAGGGTCGCAAAGTGTTTTTGCAGTGCATTTGCAGTTTCAAAGTGAAACTAACCTTTAACCTTTTGGATAAAAATGAATTAGATTCAACATTTTTTTTTTCCAGAATGACATTTTTGTCATAATTAGTATATTAATTGTTTAACTGTTGCCAGAAAGCATTTAATTCAACTCTGTGATCAGAATAAGATCAATAGTAAGGTGACTGGCAACACCTAATAGAAATCAATAGCTCCGGCCTCCTGAAACTCTTTCTACAGGCTGCACATAAACATTTGCAACATGAGCACGGATTAACCGAAGCAATAAAAACAGAGGATAGATATACGAGGAAGCCATAAATATTAATGGCATTTAGTGAGAATATTTCAAACAATAGTACCAAGTACAATTAATATTGCATGTTTTAAATAGCCTCTGCTACAAATGTAGCCTTGTTAATGTTTACTTTTCATTAGCATTAAAAGAAATATGTAGAAAAACTACTGAATCCTGTTGAATTTGAATGTCACAAATGATTATTTTTTAAACTGTATATATTCTTGATGTGGTTATACTGCAGCCTACCCAGGAAGTACCCAGTCTTTCACCCTATCACAGCTGGAATAACCTTCCTGTGACCTAAGGTTAGATGAGTTGTTAAGAAGATGGATGGAAGGATGGATGGATGACGTGGTTATGTGTGTTTTGCTCAATACTCTGGAGCTCCATAGAAATGTAGTTTAAAACATATAAACATAAAAAGACAGAGTGTGAATGTGAGCGCGTTGAGCCCCACCTGCAGCTGCTGCAGCTCCCTGATGTTTGAGTCACACTGTAGCTGCAAATCTCTCATCTGGTTCTCATGTTTCTGGTGTTGGTGCAGTCTCTCGCCCTTTTGTCTCTTTTCTTCCTGCAAAGCAAACTGGACCATGGAGACAAAACCACAACAGACAGATGTGAGCATGATTTGCGGTTTTCACACAAGGCATAGGAACTGCTAAAAATGATGCATTTTTTTTTCTCTATGCCTTTGGTCATAGAGTGTCTATTTCAAATAAACTGACCGTGACTACAAAATAACACAAGCATGTTGCGTATTAACATTCAGAATGTCAGCGAATAAACTATTTGCACAAACTAAAATTTAAGATTTCCTCCAAGATCGTTCACTGAGCTTTCATCCACAAAACTAAACTGAAAGTGCAACTTGAGAATGATGAAGTCAGTATGGATTGTGAAATGGTGAGTTGGAAAGTTTCTGGTCTGAGATCCAAACAGGCTGGAATAATAAAGGGTACTGTGTTTGTATTGGTCAGAGCCCAGGTGTGAGTCTAAGCCAGTGTGAAAAACCCCCCAACAAAAACCGATGTCCAGTCACTTCTTTTAAAATGGTCAAACATCACTAGCCCGAGCTCACAGCGCCTCTACCTGTTTTATCCGCTCTCTCTCCTGCTCTGCGGTGATGGATGCTGTGGCGGTGATGCGGAGACTCTTCTTGAACATAGCCATGCGGGTCTTGGCCTCGCTCCGTTGGATCTTGGGCAGACGCACCCTCTCTTGAGTCTGTTTGTTCTTCAGCTCCTCTATCAGACGCTGGTTGTAGCCCTGCATTTGCTCCATCTCCTATAAAACAAACGTATGCCCACAGTTTTGTTTTAGTGGGGTTATTCAAATTTTACCGTTACATTTACAATTCCACTCTGTGCTTGTACCTTTTCATGCCTTTTCAACAGCTGGTGTCTCTGCATGAAGTACTGGTCTTTCAGCTGCTGCTTCAGCAGTTGGTGCTTTTCCTGCAGATGGCGCTCCTCCAGCTCCCACATGGCTGCCTCTCGAGCTACAAAACACATGTGAGCACAAACAAAGCTAAAAAAAAACAAAAAAAAAAAAAACATGTGCATGCATGTTTGCTGGTTACGAACAGGGGTCTGAAAACCAAACAAAAAGGCAAAATTGGACAGGCAGCGGCACATCCCCTTAAACACAGCGTCTCAGTCGTCTGGATGTCACAGTCAGAATTTACACACTTGGCAAGCAAAGGAGGCATCACTGACATCAACTTCCTCTACACGCTGACTCAAAAATAAAAGTACATCTCAGGCTGTGGTTTCTTTCATGTCTGTGTCTGGCATGAAAATAAGGTTTGAGACACTTGAATCTTGCACAGGATACGTGAGGTAAATTGTTTGCCTTTTTGTCATGTTTAAAACAGCAGCAGTCTTAAGACAGAGTGCCACAAAATGTGGTATCTCTGACTATGTTCTCAGTGTTCGCGTGAATATAACACTGCAGCGTGATTCGAATCAGTGATCACCAGATTTACAACACAATTACAAGTCAACTGGTAAACATGAGGACCCTGTAAACCTAAAATACCCTGTGATCATTTGTGTAGCTCAATAATCTAATTCTTATGGCATACATTACACAATTACCCTTAAAAAAGATTAACTCCAAAACAGAGCAGTAACAGAGTCGAGTCTTCTACCTCTCATTAACTGCTGTTTGTGGTTAAGGCAGTCTCTCTCAATCGTGGCAATCTCCACTTTATGCTGCTGGATGATTTTCTTTAGAGCTCCATCCAAGTCTTGCTGCTGCTTCTGTAGGAACTCTTGCTCCTGAGGAGAGAAGAGCAGTGAGAAACTGCCTGGGGAAGACATGGAGATCACTCAGAGACAGCAAAAAGTAGAGAGGGGAAGCACAGCAGTGTCACAGTTAGACTGCATCTTAATGATCGAATCTGCCTGAAGCAAAATAATGTAATCTAGCCATTCACTTCAAAATTCAGTACAACACAGAGCACTAAGATGTCACATCATCAACTGGACTCAGCAAAAGAGACACTCAGAGTTCATGGATGGCAACGATCCACAATGGAAGTGAAGAAAGAGAGAAAAGTTAACAGTTTAGTAGAGATACTGTGGCACAGTTTTATGTAAGACAACATCTACAGTGACATTCACATCGTCCAGAAACCAGCCTACATTATGCATGACTGATTGCATAAGAAGCCAAATTTTCTATTTATTTTATTTAACTTTATCTAGCTAGTGTTAACTGTAAGTTGTATTGCGATTATAAAACTATTATTAGGTAAAACTGATCATATAACTCACTTGATTATAAGAAAACTAAGGTAACGCTGTTATTATACAGTTGAATCCAAATTAAGATGGTTCAAGTGTGATCTCATAATCCACTTATCCACAATATGAGTGACTCATCTGCCCTGAAAAGCAGGCTGTCTATATTGGCTGACAAAGACAAACATGGATCCAGACAGAATTCATCAAGAGCTGCCACACAGCGGTGCAACCCAGATTTAATCTAGTCTTAAGCAAACTGTGTAATACAAGATAAATACCATATAAAATACACAGACTTGATGTATAACATTTGTGAACTGGTGGAGGAAAAATACTGAGCAGGAGAGGAAGAAAGAACCACTGCACAAACACAGTGATGACAACACTCAAAAAGGAAAAAAAAAAAAAATCCCAACGTTGCCCATGCTTACATGTGTTGAACCATCACAAACTATCCTGTCATGTAACTTCACACACATCTAAGTATGGGCCAGAGATGGAGAGATACGGGGCGGGATGGGGGGGGCACTTACATCCTGCATCTGAGCGTTGAAGAGTGCGCATGAGGACAACTGAAAAGACTGTATCATAACCTGGGCCACTGCCTGTGGAGGAGAGCACACAGCGCACTTGCCCTGATCAGGGACAGACAGCACACAGCAGCCTGAGGATCTCTCACGTCAACACTCACTCAGCACTCACACAGATCCTTTCTACATTAAAAATGGGTTTTCCACTTTGGGATTGTTGGTGAGTTTAAGGCTCGCGGCGAGGTCTGGATGAATGTTAGGAAGTCAATCAATTAGTTGTCAAAACTCTTTGTCTTGCCATGCTTCAAAGCGGCTCATAATTTTAGCATTTTTGTTAAATCCAGCTGGTAAAAAAAGCAGTTTTGTTACTTTCCATGCTACTGACTTATGGAATATTTAAAACAAAATAAATTAAGGTTTACCTTTCAAAGAAAAGAAGACATTTGTTTGTGTGTGTCAGACTGAGCGCAGGAAAACAAAGTTTGAAAAGGTCTTTCAGTAACGATGTTTACTGTGGAGACAAAAGCTATGTCTGCAGTCGCTCATTTGTTAAGAGAGTCCGAATGGTGCCTGAGGTAGCTGGTAAATGGAGATCTGACAATTCTGAATCATCATCACCACCACAGACTGTATGATCACCACTGACAAGTGTAGCATTACATAATTAAATTCCACATATGTAGTGTCAGGAACAAAGATGAAGAATTGCATTGTGGGATGTTTTGTACTTGATGGACGGGTGTGGGATGTGCAGTATTGAGTAGCAGACTACATGTTATGGTTATTACATTTTGGACACTTTTCAAAGGAGAAAACCTTACAGTGCATCTAATAATGATTTTTTTTGTTTTGAGCAGTCATCAGTTAAAATAAATGATTTTTCCATATCAGTGAAGATGGCGATAAAGAAGTATTCAGATTTGAAGCAAATCTAAAACATTAAATTTGTGTTTCTTTTGCTTTGTTGATTCATTTTCTGAGGAAAAATAAGAAATATTCAGAACCCGATTTGATTTTTAACACTGACATGTGTTTAATGGCGGCACCTCTACAATCCACTGAAATTCAATAAAACAAACCTGCCACAAATTTTACTTCCATAAAGACTATAATATTCATTTTTTGGTGACAGCTGGAAATCTCAAAGTTCAATTACATTTTTCATTACTGAGGAAAACAGTAAAAGGTGGATGTTGCTTCCTTTGAGGCATTTTAATTTTTTGTTCCTCCTACCTTTATTTAATAAAAGGCTGAATATTGTAAAAAAAATTTAATATAATGCAGTCCAATAAAACACTTCCACTGCTACGTGTGACAAAGTAGGAAAATTAAATCTTTATCATAGGATAGAAATCAAGAAAGCAAAAAATTTGTCAGAAACCTTGTATGTAACTTCATTGGTGACTGCATGTTATAATTTATTTCTCCTGAACAAATCTTCATACATGTGTAACACAAAGGGAATTGCTATTTTTTAAAAGCTTCTACCTGAAGCACAAATTTGGTTTGGCCAAATTCAGTGAGAGCTAACCATTTAACTGTAGCGTGTACATGGTATTATTAAAATCTTAGAGAAACTTTTTTATAAAGAAGGAGAATATATTCAAAAGTCAATACAAATCAGTAGGTAGTAGATAGATAGCAGATAGGAAGCAATTACATACAGTCATTCTTTGTGCCTGTGTGCATATGAATACCTCACAGGAATGACTGAAAATACAGAGAGAGAAAGAAGGAGATAATACTCCAGACACAGAAGGTGACGCTTTACCTCTGCAGTGTTGAGGAGTGCGAGGTCCTCCTTTAAGCGTTTCATGAGCTCTTTTTTCTTGTGTTTGGGTGAATGTCCAACTTCCTGTATGGCCTAAAGTGTGTATGTGCAGAATCGGTTTGATCTCTATAGTCAGAAAATCTAACAAAGCTGGCCAACAACAGTAAGAGTCATGCACTGCCCAGTCTGAGAGGAGAGATACTGGATCCAGCCACCAACTGATTTAAAGTCAACATGCTTAATTTCCACCTCCTGCATTTAACGTTTCTTTGAACTGTCGATTTTACCCCCATGAGTTAGAGTCATGTTAAAAGAAAGAATTTGACTTGCGCACGCAGAAGATGTTAGCCTCAAAAACAGCTCGCCCTACATTACTTTGCATTCGATTAAGTCTCGCAGCCATGAACATGATTATTTTGATTCGTGGGGAAAAAAAAAGAAAAAGAAAAAAATAGAATAACTGAGTTGGAATTGTTTTGTAATTACAAATTAGATTTAACAGTGTAATAAAGCAGGTTCAACATAGTTTTCTTCCAATTTGCCATTTATAGAGGACTTAGCCTCCAAATTATAATTTTGTTAATAATGAATCTGTTGATTATTTATCCATCTTAACCTTAAGATTTCCAGAAAATTACTGCAGCACTATTGAAGACAATTCCATATCAGTTAGTCAGACCAAAGGCGTTTATTATTTGACCCAAATAAGCCCAACACCACTTGGAAAAACCTTTCAAATTTGGCCATCCCATGACCAAAGCAACCTCACACAGTCATACAAGAAACATGGTTAGTTAAATACACAGTAACAGTACATTTCAATAAAGAATACAACATGACAAAACGCAAAAAACACATCTTATCCATAGCCTAATTCTTGGATTTTTACATCTAAACACCAAGAAAGCAAACGCAAGCCAACCTGTAAAACAGCATTAAGCACAATGGCAATAACAAGTAAGTAGCCTAAGCATCAAACTGGGAGGAGCATGGCAACCACCAAGGCATCATCATACACAACAGATGCCAATAAGCACTACTGCCCTTAAGAACATAAAAAGGCACACCCAGAGAAGCATTTAAAGGCTACTAAAGAGCACAGAAAGAGCCAGGAAAGACTAATAAAGACCAAGCACGAGAACATCTGCACCATCAAGCACAAGCTTAAGACATCAACGTGTCAAGGTACTATCCTGACTTTTTGTAAACAGTTTTCTAAAAATAACAAACACACCCCAGGAGCAAAGTATTTCTTAAGCTGCAACCAGAAGCCTCTGGGCAGATGAATAATGGATACAACAACATGAATGAGCAGCATCTAGGAGAAGGATAGCACAGCCTGTCTGGGTAACATTTGCACACATACAGCAGGGCGCACCACTCCCATAGGATTAGTATGAGACAGCCAGGTTAGCCACCGGCTAAGTTGTAAACACATGCACCATTAAACGGCTTGTGCAGTACACATCACATGCAGCTGCTCTGGATCACAAGCTCCCAAATTTAAGTACTAATCAGCCCACTTCCACAGAGAAACACACATGCAGGGTCATACCTCTTTCTTGCGGTTCTTCAGCATGTTTTGGAACTTTGAGAGCTCCTTGTCTTGATCTGCTTTGATCCGTTTGGCTTCGTCTCGGAGCCGGCTGGTGTGATCCTGTTCCAGTCGCTCAATGGTCTGTTTCTGCTTCTTCTCAAGATTCTCCACTTCTTGGTCGTATTGACGCTTTTTAGCCTGCAGAATCGATATGCACTAGGGTCACCCTGACTATTCCAAAACAATATTTATTTATATTAGATTTTACATATTCTCTTTGGTTTTTTGTACGTTTTTTCATTTTGCTTTTAATGCAAATTAAAGTTTCCAATATTGTGAAAATTAAGCAGTTAAGGAAAATCTGGCAGCACATTTGATGTAAACACTTGCATTAGATTTAGCCCAGATTTGACATTAAGCTGCTTGTTTTTCAAGGAGGTAGCCAAATGCCAAAAAGAAAGAAAGAAAAAAAGCCCATCACACTAGTGCAGTACAACCAGAGTGACTCACAGTAGTTTCCTGTTCAAAACGCCTGTAGATCTGCTCTCGCTGCTGCTGCAGCTTGTCGCTCAGCTGCTGCTGGGCCCTTTGCTCCTCTTTCTGGAGGAGGCGAAGCTCTCTCAACTCCTGCCGCCTGCAGTGAACATATCAATATAAGGGCATGATATTTACTTATTAAAAAAAAATCTAATACTTTTTTCACAAAAACATGGATGGAATTTTATGGTTGCACATCAGTGACTTTTTAAAAAAATATCTAAATGTTTATTTCAACTTTAGTGACTCATTCATACTCTATGGCTTTTCGTGCTTTGATGAATCTTTTTAAAATTTTTGATACACATTTGTGTCATATATTACTAACAGGAGGGTCGTGCAGTAGTCAGACAGCACTTGTACACACAGTAACAGCACCATGCCTCATGTCTTTACAAGGCAACATGAGAAATGACAGTAATATAATGCGGCATTCATCACGGGAGATAACCCATCTGGCATTTGTAAAAAGCTGTGGGAGTTGTAAAAAGAGCGAGCACTATTTAAGGCAGGCGAGTTAAATGGGTCATGTCACATATTTAGAACAACTGTATGTCAAGCAGATTAGATACAGACGTACCTCAGGAACCTCATCTCCTCATTCTTGGTGTCGTTATCAGTCACTATCTTAGATGTTGTCACACTAACCTCCACACCATCCACCATGAACTTGCGTGTCTTTTTAAGAGTCTTCTTCTGTCGTTTTGACTCCTACCAAAAAAGAGGATCGAGTAATCAGGGTAGTGTTGATAATTTAATAACTGATGGTGTAATTGTGGCACAGACTGTATTACCTGCAAGGACACAGAGCCCCCTTCTTTGCTCTTAGACAGGAAGCTGGAGATAGACAGATTGAGGTCGAGGCTGTTGCTATCAGCAGCAGAGCTGCTCCCAGAGTCAGAATCCTTCTCCACATCTGGCCTGATCACAGCAGGGCTTCCTTGCTCCATCTTGGCTTCTGAATCCGTTTCGCTCTCTTGGACAGAGACAGCATCTTGGGAAGTGCTCTCATCTGCGTGGGTTGCTTTCTCTTCTTCCTTCACAGAGGAATCTTTAGGTGGGACCACTGAATCCTCAGGGGTGTCTTTAACTTCATCACAGATGCCATTTGTAGACTCAGTTGGTACTTGTTCCTTTAGCTCAGCTTCCTCTGTGATCTGGCTCTCTTGTTCAGGCTGCTGTGACTCCTCATGGGCCTCATCCATAGGCTTCTCTTCTGGTTTTGTTTCTACAGGCTCAGCAGATGACTCATCCACACTTAATTTTGTGTCTTCATTTATAAACGTGTGTCTGCCATCTGATTCCATATTCTCAATGTTTACATTTTCATCTGTGCCATTAGCCATGGCTTCCATTGTGTCCTCTGTTCGTTTGGGTTCAGTCGTTTCCTCCTCGGATTCTTTGCTTTCTTTTTCTACCTCTGGCTCATCTCTTGGAATGGATTCTGGTTTATCTGCATCTTCAGGTTCTGCTTGTGATTCTCTGGATTCTTCTTTACCAGCTTCTTTTTCTTTCTCTTGCTTCCCCTGCTCTGGCTCTTTTTCTTCCTCCATTACCTGGGTAGTTTCATCACCCATTATCCTTTCTTCTGTCTCCTTCTGTTCCTCCTCTGTTTCTGTGACAAGTTCTTGGTTGTCTGTTGTATTTACAGGTTCTTCTGGCTGTGAAACTACTTGCTCAGCGGAAGTCTCTTCACCTTGACTCTCTTCTAGTTTAGGCTCTGTGGAGTCATGTGAGATGACATCTTTGCTGGGCTCTACTAGTCCAGATGCCAGGTCTTCATTACTGGCATCAGACACCTCATTTAATTTCTCCTCCTCAGTCTTGTCTACCTCACTTGTTCCAAGTCCTTCATCAGATAACTTATCACTAGTCTGGTCTTCAGCAGGCTCAACTTCCATCTTTTCTTTAACAGCCTCAAGAGTGGAGGGAGTTGGTGGAACTTTGTCATCTTCTGAGCTGGCCACACTGACATCAGAAGGTGCTCGCTTGTGCCCGGGACCAGCCTAAACCAACAGAAAATCGCAATACGTCCACAGTGAGCAATAATAAAGCTTACAGCAATGAGTTTAATGAAGCTATCAACATCAAGTGTTCATCTAAATGATAAAAAAATTAAAATACTATAATGCTTGTTATACACATACCCCCAAAAAACTACATACCAGAGGTGTATCAGGTTCTTCCTCTTCCTCCTCCTCTTTGCTATCCTCAAGCTCTTCTGTGACTTCGGCTTTGGCTTCAGCTATGAGTTCTCTGAGAGGTCTGCTGTCAGTTACACTGGTGACAAAAGGATGCTACATATATAGACAAAAGATACCAAGATTAGATAAAACATTTTTATCCTGCAAAATCATTTAAAGTGTGGCACATTATCATCTGATGGACATTTATGCATCACTTAGTTTTATAGTAGTTTGCAACTGCAGCTCACCTGCAGAAGCTGTACTGAACTCCACCTATTGTCCACATTCTTGTCAAGTGCTTTGCGCAGAAAGTCGCTGAATTCTGGCGACCTTTAAATGGTAAAGAGTGGATTTGTTGGTCCCAGAACAGAGTAAGTACCCCTGGGTTTTTCTTTATATAATGTAGTAATTCAGTAGTAGTTATCCTTTTAACATTAATATTTTATCATGCTTTCACACATGCAAACCCTCAACATTTCCTCATCTCCCATTCGGAAACAATCCAGCACCACCTTCCCAGTTATCACCAGCACAGTATCTCACCAGCGAGAGGGATTCATGAGTGTGGGCGGCTCGGACTTGGCTATTTTCAGTAGCACTCTCATGGGATTCATCTCATGGTTGGGCGGTTCAATCTGTGCCAGTTCTATGAGCGTTACGCCAAGGGACCAGATGTCGGCCTTGTAGTCGTATGGACGGTCTTTGGAAGTTTCGCACATTACCACCTCTGGAGCCATCCTGCGAAATTCAATCAGTCAGTAAGAGCCACCAATCAATAACCCACATTTTGGAATGCAGGTAAATGAGGTCATTCAGCATATCTTCTAATTCTTAAGGGTCAATGCTCTTATTTTCCAGGAGGAAAGGAATATAAAATAGGAAGTTTGTTCAATACAGATTTTTTCAAATGAGTTGTTATCCCACATTTTTTGATGATTTAAAACAACAACAACAACAAAAACCCACTGTCACCTTAGCTGTGGTACAGTCTGAGACAATTATCAAATACAAAGAGGTGAATGCCCTCTTGTAAGCAGGCAGTGTGACTCACCAATATGGAGTGCCGATGAAAGAATCTCTTCTCTGTAATGTCTTGGTATTTTTAGCAGACACGCCAAAGTCAGCTGAAAGTAGAAATAAATCATGATTCTTTTCATCAATGAATTAAGCTAAACTGTAAAATGACACCCTGTGAGACTAGAATAGAAAATATAAAATAGCATTTTCTACCAAAACAAAACACAGTAGAGAGTGCTTTACACTTTCAAATATTTATCCCCAAAGTGAGCAGAAAAACCTCACATTCCCTTTCATAATGCTCTTAGGGTCCATCATCGTTGTGTTACCTGTGCAGTTATTTCAGCCTGCTCTCTTTTCTTGCATCACTTACAGTATGCACACATTAGAGGGAAAAAGAGATCTATCATTAAGTCCCTGGTGACTGGCTTGATAATTATTGTTTGCCAGGCTCCGTCATGACCCTCTGCCTACAGAACATGAATCATCAGGCAGCCAGGAGCTATGGATGCTGCAGCAACAACATGAACATGAATACTCTTACTTCTGAAACATTATGCATCACCAAAACGCATACATAGGTACACTATTAAAAAAAAAAAAAAAAAACCCACACAGCAAGCACATCACTTTGTTCTTCAAGTTTTTGAACCTGATGCCAAATGATTACTCACTACATTTTTATGTGTAAACAAACCACAGTGCTGCACTGTCACCACCAACCCCAAAGTCAAGCTACAAAGAGATCTACAACATACTTCAACGGCTGTTTTAATACAGAGCCAAGGACAAATCAAAGAACTAATATAATACTAAAGTGAGTTTAGTAGACCCCCCCCCCCCCCCGTTTTGTTACAAATTCATCCCAAGTAAGTCGTGTACTTAAGAGGTTATGTGGTTTCAGAACTTAAAAATTCAAACCAAACCTATGTACTTTATTAAACATGCTTATTGTAAAAAATACAAAACAAAAACAAAAAACTGATTCTGCAAGAACATTTAGTTGATTTTAGTATTTTTTTTTTTAACAGAATAACCTCTCATATCTCATTTTGTTAGTAAATGGGGCAGGAAATGGTTAAAAAAAAAACAACACAATTACCCAGTTTTACATCTCCATCCAGGGATAGGAGAATATTCCCAGCTTTCAAGTCTCTGTGGATGATCTTGCTCTCATGAAGGTAAGCCAAGGCCTCCAAAGTCTGCTTACACACCACACGAATCTGGGGCTCAGTCAGGGGTCTCTCCAATTCTAAGGCCAAACATGCACAGAGAAAATTCCAAAGTCCCATTTTTTCCCAGCGAATATTTTGGTGTAGGTTTTGTTATACACAAATACAAGCACAAAATGGGTCATCTCCACCTTTACATCAGCAAGCACATATGACTAGACAAATCTAGGCGAGTCATAATGAATCAACATTGAATAGTGAAGTGAATTCATTACCATCTTCTTTTGTCATCGCAATTTGCATTTTAAAAAGAGTGGTTTTGTGTTTCTTTAGGCTTCAAAACAAGACAGAGGAACTGCATGAACAAGAAGTACTTTAACTGCTTCTTGAAACCTGAGCTACAATAATTACATAGTTGGAATTGCTTTGCCAACTTAGTAGAAGGGGGAAAAAAATCCTTCAGTACAGGCTTCTGGATGGAATAAAAGAGTTGGCACTAGAGGATGGAGAAAAGGAAAAGCTCCAGAACTTCATAGTGTTACTCTTTTTTGCTTTAGTGAATGAGGGACTTACCCAGCATGATGGCATCGACAGCACCGCCTGCACAGAACTCTATCAGGATCTGTAATGGTAGAACAAAAGAACATTAAGTAATACACTTATATAATGCAATAAAGTCCCAGTTTAACTTACCCTTGCAGCACACGACTTGATTAAATAAGGAATTTGCGACTTTCAAAAGCTGGAACAACATGATGTTTATTGAAAAGATTGGCGTCTTGATCTCTACAGTATAATCAATCAGCCACACTGAGCTATAACTCTTTTGGTTTCCATTCTACATGTGTCTGTCTTTTAGTCCTTCTTGAACTGAAATATCTGTAGAAGTTCAAGCTTTGAACTTGATAGTGACTGGGATCCTTTTCCACTATACAGAGGAGGTTGTGATGAATGAGTCCATTATAGGGATTTCTACAAAATACAAATTGTTTCTTAAAAGTATAGAAAAATGTTTAGTGCAAAATGCATGTAAATATTTTACACATACTATGTATGTTTCATCACAGATCCTAGTGAAAAACAATTTCCTCATTTTGGTAAACACTGCAGAAAAGTTTGAACATGTATGTTTAGGATGAGCAAGCACGCTTTAAACTAAATCGCAGCATTAATACTGAAGAGTCACACAAGAAAATCCCTTTGCGCATTTTTACGTACAAGGGGCAATACTTAAAGGAAGTGAACATGAGTCTCTCCATACTATGCCAGTTAAGAAGACATGTTATTTAAAATACTTAATAACTTGCATTATGAATATTATTTTTTTATACAATATTTCTAAAGTGTTTAACATTTGCTTATGTTTATTTATAAAGGTTTATAGGTTTTAATATGGAAATGAGGGTTTGTCATTAGTCTAAATATGTACTAATTTATACACTTATACTTTATAGAAACAACAATATTGAAAAATGTTTTCTGTGATGATTCCTTTAAGCCTAAAGCATTTCTTCACAGTACTGTGCTTCTGTCAACAGTAAGAGGAAGACATCCATTATTGCCATCTTTGTAGGGATAAAACTCATTTTTAAAACAGTATGCACATATGCGCATGTTAAAAGCTTGGGAATACACTTTGAATGAAAATAAAACGTTGGGTGCAAGTGTTCCTTAATTGGACATTTCTAGCTTGGAAGAAATTTCCCCAAGGGAAGAAAAAAAAACCAAAGAGGGAAGATGCTTTTAAATATAAAACTGTGTAATTTTATAGGGGATATTTTAACAACAAATATCAACATAAAATGGTGCCAGTTAACTACTTAATTACAAGTTTCAAGCTGATATTTTAAGATGAAATATCAGTGACCTCATCAAATATGCAATAATTTTCATAAAGTGCAGTGATTCTTTGGGTTCACCTATCTCCAAAGAGGTAACTAAATAAAACTAATGCACATGACACTACCATGGGAACATTCATTCCCCTATGCTAGGATGTAAAACTGCACAGGTTCTGACCTCAGTTGTAAGAGCTGATGTAATGTACCCGACCAGTACTTCATCATTATTGGCTTAGCCTGCACGTTGCTTGGCAGCTCATGGTATCAGATGATACAAAAATCAATCAAAGCTACAAACAGAGCACCACCCTCTATTCAGTGATTCAAACAAAAGGAAGAAACAAAGTGGTTCTTCCCGTTTGGCAGTACACTTTCTCATGCCATCTCTTTTGTAGTTTACAGGTGTGTATTAAACTAAACGTACACTGATTGTAGACACAAGTCAAAGTAAACATCTGTTTTCTAGCAACAGATTTCCTTTGTAGAAAATTAATGAACACATTATACATTAACTCAACACCCGGCACAAGCTAAATGTAGGCAGTTACACATTCATCATGCTATTTGAACTCGAAGGCCAGAGGGACAACCTGCATGCGGCTCTGAATTATTCACAGGCACTTTCTCCAGCCACCAAAACTGCTCCATTATCTTCCCATGGTTGTGGCCAGTCCACAAGGGACAGTCACATGACACCCCCTGCTAGGACCTAATTGCTCTGGGGCCTCTTACTGCACACAATGAGATCTACTGACCATGTATTAAAGCTGCACTCTGTGCTCACAGTAAAACACCAGGATGAGGATGAGGGGCTGTGTTCAGAGATTTATACGTTCTTTCTCATTATAAAAGACACTGTGCACACTGGTTATGATTTGAGGGAGATAGGAATAAGGCCAAATTGAGCAGTATTCCACTAAATACATAAATCCCTCATTATAAATAGGAAGATGTATAAAGTATGATAATGCATTTCTCAGTAGTGGCCTATTACTTCTAAGCAGTCAGGTACTCCAGTGAAGCATGCAGCCCTAGTCGTGTATTAGCCTCTGTTGCTTACTGTCATATGACCCATTCTAACTCTTGAAGAAAGAAGAAAAGTTTAGTGTCGTGATCCATCGGTCAAATGATCTGAAAGTCCTGTGAGAAACAGCATAACGAATGGTGCCTTATAATGAATTTCTGTCTCTCCATGCTTCACTGCTTCTTTGTCTTGGTGGCTTCAGATCAAACAGCATTACATGAGAAGAAAGACACTCCTCCCAGCACGAAACTGACAAACTTACCCAAAGTTTGCTTTCAAAGTAGAAAGCGTCCAGCAGTTTGACAATGTGATGATGGTTGCAGGAGGCCAGAATGTCAATCTCAACCATGTAATCCTCCAGTTCATCCTCAGTCTTTGTGTCGATAACCTTAGCAGCAGCCAGGGTCCCATTCTGCTTGTTCTGTGCCTGTACGCAACATTGACAAAATGATAAATTGTAGAGTATATCCTTACAGCACACAGTGTATAAAACGGGAAAGGATCATGCTAATTATAAGCCAAATGTTGCTCAGCATAATTTTACAGAGCAACAACTTGTAACTTGTACACAACAGGAATTACGGAAGAATATCAACATTAAGAAAAAAGCCATTTGGAGCAATACAAATTACGCAGCTTACAGAAGATTGTATCTCAAGAAACTCATTTCAGAGACTTAAGACAACTCTTTGTCAAACATTGATAAAAAAAAAAAGAAAAAAATTACAACACATCCTGTCATTCTGAGCTACCCTAACACAGGCCGATCTTGCGACGCTTGCTCACTTCCTCCACTCCTTTTCCTCCCCTCTTTTCTTTCTTTCATCTCACTCTGTCACACTCATTGCAGTGATTATTATACCAAATATGTATATGATTTAACAGGTTGGTGCCATTTATTGTACAACTCAAACCCTAAATTCTCATTCCTGATAGAGCTGCACCGAGGAGACCAATGAAAATGATCACTGAACCTGTGAAATAAAGCACTGGGAAGTTATTTTAAGGCAAGCCTAGGGCCTAATGTTTATGGATACAGACACAATCTCAGGGAGTTAGGGAAAAAGAAAAGGGAGGGAGTGTAAAGACCAACTGCAGCAGAGTGTGTCAGACCCTATATTTACACTCTTCTGACCTGACACACTCCCTGCCTCTTTTTCCCTTTGTAGTGGCTGATGCCTGTCAGGCGCAGGCCATCGCTTACATGCAGATTCAATATTAGCTTTACAGTGAAGAGAGACGCCATAATTTGTCTGTCACTTGACTCATTCAAGAAGAGCCTGTGGCCTTTGGTCATCATGAACATGACGTTTTAATGTGCTAAATGCTTAATGCTGATCTGTTTTGAGGAATTAAATGAGAGCGCAGGAGTGCTATAATCATGTTTAAGAGGGAGGGAGCAAACTTTGTGGTTCTTTGTAAATAATAATCATTGACCGTTCAGCAATGGTTATTCAAATGTACATCCATGAACGCAGAGTTTTTACTTAATTAAATAAATAAATACATTTTCGTCTGTCAGAAAAAAATTCATCTGAACTCTGGAGTTTAATTTACTCAAGCTTAAATATATTTATGTTTGTAAAACAGCCAAAAACAATAACAGTAAAAATAACAGCAAAAATGTATGTACCTCTGTTAAATAAGGTAACATAGACTTTTTGTTTGCAGACCATCATGCTTACGTGTATAGTAACACCCTAAAGGCCCATTCTGAGCCAGAAAAAACCCCCAACCTTGAATGTGAATAAATAGCTGATAAATGAAAACTCCCATATTGCACCACCTGTAGGGGTCTATCTTTGAATAGGTAGATCAGATTTTTAAAAAATCACTCATTGCATGGAAAGAATTATATAAGCAGTTTGTTTGCAGTCCTAAAAGTGTCTATGAAACACATTCATCTACTAGTTAAGAATTCTCTCTCTTCCTGTTGACCTCACTTGAACAGCTGATTCACATGTTGCTTGCAAACTTTGCAACCCCACCCAAAGGAGTTAGCTGCCAGAAGCCTGTGAAGTAGCAAATGAAAGCACAGTGCGCTTTCATATTAAGTGGCCTGATTAAAGCTATCTCCACCTGAGCTCACACAAGTGATAACTGGGAGTCAGGTGTATATTTTGTATACTTTGGTGTGAGAAGGCACTCAAGTATTTCTTGGCTCTCATCTCGTGTAGCCAATCAGCTAACAAGACTAGGAAATAACTGAAGACAAATTAAGATTTATGGGCCATTTGCTGCATTATTTGAACACAAGAGCACCAGGAAGGAACAGCGTTAAGTAGCTCACAATGAGAGAGAGAAAGAAAGCTCTTTAACAGGGATTAGTACCAAAACAAAAAGAGGCAAGAAGGCATAGAAGGCTGTGGAAACTAATTTTCACTAATCTACTAAAACAGTTATATACATTGAAAAATATTTAAAAGAAACTATGTTAAAAAAAAATACAAGTTAATCTACTTGAGCTACAGGTACACAAACACTAACTTTTTCTAAAGGGTGTTCTCAGCCTAGAGCAAACTCCTGCAGAGATAACCTGGAAAGGTAAGTAAAGTAGCAGAGATTACAGCTGGAGGACACAGCATTGAATATTTTTCCATGTAGCATAACTATACACCAACAAACTACAACATTGGAAGGCATACCTGACTTTCTCAGACAGCAGGAAAACAAACCTAAACAAAATAATAAACAGGTACTCTTCTATGTCATCAAATTGTTGTAACAGTTCCTATATATATGGGTTAGTGAAAACAATAAACCAGATGTGACAAACCACTGCCCTAATTTAAACCCAGCTGTGCACCTGTCACAGTAATTAGCATAAAGTGTGTGGGTTTTTTTTTAAAGTCTGGTTGCACCTGCTCTGTCATTTTATTAGTTTAAACTATTTATTCTGGTTGCCCTGACATGTCACATGTGAGGCCATATTGATTCTGTATGTGGACCACACCTTTATCAGTTTTTAACCAACCCCAAGTGCAACTCACTGGTAAAATCATGTCTATAATTTGGCAGTGACATAAAGCCTGTACTAAACCTACTAAATAGAAAACATCCAAAAACGAATTGAGTTTAAGATCCCAGCTGCTGGTCACATTTCTTTACAGGATGATATTAGCAGATAGTGAATTCCTGCATGATTTATATGAAACGAATATGTTATTCGCTGAGGGTTAGGTGGCCAAGGTTGGAAAATGTCACCCAAACAAGAGCTGTAACCATCGCTGTCAGCTTTACAGCTTATGACCTCCAGAAAGCAACATGCGAAACAACTGAAGCTAGTCTCTTAAGAAATGTAGAAAACCAAAGGCGGATGTAACGTAACACGTCAACTTACCTTGTACACTTTCCCAAAGGCTCCATCTCCCAGTTCCCCAATAATTTCCCATATCTCCTCAGGATTGACGTCTCTGTGTACATGCTCATACTGCTTCTTTTTCTTTTCCGGCCCTAGTTTGAAGATCTTGCGAAAATTGAAGAAGGACATCTTTTTTTAGGTGTGAACTACAGCACCGCGAGTACGCTCTCTTCGGTTATTTCCGCCAAGAAACTATAGCGGTTCCCTCCAACGCGGAGCTCAAAAGGCTATCGAAATGAGAGCATTCAAGCGTTAAATGAAGCCAGACAGACCGGTGCTTTAGCCATTCAGCTATGATAATGTCAATTATAACTTCCCTCGACGGCGGATATCACAGTCACATCATAGCTAGCAGCCTTCACAGGACGCTGTCGGAGGAGGTGAGGGATACAGAGAAGAGTTAGCTGTTCCGCAGAGGCTCGTGTTTCCGTTTTGAGCGAACAAAATTAAACGAAGCGGAAAAAATATTTACCATATCATCACTTTCGACAGAATATTTTCTTTAACCATATAACGTTACCAACACGAAAACGCAGTCAACGGACCTCATGCTTAGGTTGACTGACCACACACAAGTTAGTGGACTAGCATCAAGCTGCTATCGCAGCTCTCGATAGTTCCGCTAAAGTCTTTCAAAATAAAACGCAACTGTTACGCAGACCTTTTTATTTATATTATTATTTCGCTTCATTTTTTCAATTTCGTGAAAACATTTGGAAGCGATATTTTATATTAATTATTTGCTGTCAGAAAAAGCTAAAAAAAACTACAAACTTTTAGACTTGTTTTGTGATACAGTCAGCATAGCTTTTAAATGACATAAAAGAACTATTACACATTCAAAGTTTTTCTGTCCCACTGACTACTAAAATAAAAATACCATTTGATTTAGATGATGCTTCAAAATAACTGCCAGAATAACTTCCTGTAGGAATGACCAAAATGGCTGCCAGGTGACAAAGAAAAGCTTAGTGGACTAATACAGTAAAGGGTTAAAAAAAACCCTCACATATTAAACTTATGAGACAAAAAGAAAATCTATAATAGACCTTCTACTGCCTACGTCATTACTGTTTTAAAACTGTACAAGGGTCTATAGCGTTTGGAGTTAGGTGGTCACGGAGGCCATGGATGTCATAGGTTACATCTGCCTTTCTGATGTATTTTTTGCTGTGGCTTTGTACACTATATATTCCGCATCTAAATAAACAACCAATTATAATTTACACAAATTATTCAAGTTAGATCAAATGTAAGTATATTACGGTAGAATATAATCACATTATATAGTAATGCATTGTGTGACGGTACTGCGTGTTAAAGACAAGACCGAATTTAAAGCTCGGTGGTTAGGTGTTTCAATGTACGATAGGGGGCGTAAACGCGGTATCAACGTTATTTTTACCGAACCGGTCCGCTTCACTGGTTCACTTTGGAGTACGAGAAACAGACTGGTTTTGTGTCCGACTTGAGCGAAACAACAGAGTGGACGCTTTTACGTCGGAGGATAAAAATAGATTTCCGCTGTCAGCAGGTCTATTTCTAGTTAGCTTGACGCAGCTGGGTAGCGGCTATTTCCTCCCCAGCAGGACGTGCTCTGCTCAGCCGGGCTCAGCCCCCTCGCCTCTACCACGCATGCCAGTTGTGGTCCTCCTGTTGGCATAAAGAGGAGAAAATGGTAGAATTTCCCCCCCCCCCCCCTTTTGTCTTTAAAAATATATTTATTTATTTATTTTTCATTTTGTGAATACCGGGTAATATTAGTTTAATATTAGTTTGATTTTCACATTTAGCAACAAAACTCAGTGCATCACAACTCATCTTTGGATTTCACTGTTTTAAATTACTGTAAAATAAAATTGTCTTTCACTTTTTTACTTCTCACTGGTTTTAACAGCTAAACAGTAAAAACTACAGTAAAAGTAAAAGTGGACTACTTTTATAGAGTTACCAATTAACCTGAATAAAGCATTTTAACTGGTTGATACTTACATTAGAAATAATGCTGTGGTGCAGCCTAAAATATATAGCAGAGTATTCATCTCTTATCTGAATTTGATAACAGCCAAAAAATTATAATATTTCACTTTCCTACAGTGAGCAAAACATTAAAATAATATACTTCAGTTTATGTTGGGAGCCTAATAAGAATACAAATGTCATTATTTATAGAAATTACATTACACACATCTGATATGTCAACATTAGCAATATTCGCATATGACACAAAACCTTTTTGTTCTAGAGGGAATGTAAAGGCGTTTCTAAATATGGTCACTTCAGAAATGTGCAAAGTAAAAATAAGTAGTTTAAAAACTGTCATTATTATTATTATTATTGTTATTGTTATTGTTTTTAAAGCAGCATATTAGTACGACACTAAAAGGGTTTTGAATTACTGTATGTGGAATGAAGCTGTGGAGCAGACTGAGAAATGTTCCAGCATGACTCAGTTTTAAAAAGTGGTGCAAAAATATCTATGTCTGTGTTTTTTTAATATGTGTATGTTACTATGTTACTAGATGTTATAAACAGTATACCTGTCATAAATTATAAGGAAAGATTTATTATAGGATAGGGCACAAACAGGAAGGAAATTTATCTAGACAGGAGGACAACGCAAACAGACCACTTATGTTCTGCAGCGCCACAATGTGGGAATAATAATGAATTGTTCTCTTTACCTCCTCGCGCTTTACCTCGTGTCTCCACAAGGAGGGAGCAACGGTATGCTGGCTGCTTTAGGTGCTGTCGGAAATCTAATGTATAACTTGGAAGCGATAGCCAAATTAGACAAGTATATATGCGTCAGCCAACTAGACAAATTGCCTTTTTGTTTGCATGTAGCGAACACGGTCAATGTCCGTGCCTGCTCAGACACACGAACTGTTTTCTTGAAGTTAAGAGACAGCACATGTCGGGGACGTTTATTATTGCAAAAAAGCGTTTCAAAATCATTAAAAAAACTACAGATGTTTCATCTTATACAGCAGTTCAGCACATCGCCCATTTTATGGAGAGGAAATGTGTCTTTTCACTATTCACATTTCACCCAAACTATCAGTCACTTTAGGGATAACCAACAAATCCAAGAACCTGTTTGAAAACAGTGTGACCTCCCTGGTCCCGTGTGGTGTGTCCAGCCAGCTGAAGCAGGACCGCCCCATAGCCTACATATTAAATCGCTGTACTGCTCAGACTGCCCCCCCGTTTTTTGGCAAAAGCAGCGGCGCAGCCCCTCCTGAAGGAGGAGAAGTCTGATTAGACGCCAGTTTTATTGCGTTGTCATGTTTCACAAGGAGTCCAGATACTCCGAGGCCGCCTGACACTGTAATTTCATGGATGCACCCAAAGCCTGAAAGAGGAAAGTTTTTTCTTTTCATTCCTCTCAACTCTTTCTTCTTCTTCTTGCGCTTCTACTACAAGCAACCAAGTTTTCATGGGTGAACATCGTTGGTGCAAACTGTAGTGTTGTGTTTGGTGCAAATCTTGTTCGGTTGTCAAGATGCAGTTCCGCACCGTCCTTGACGTAAATGTTGTGGACGTGCAGAAAAGAAGGAATCCTTCGAAGCACTATGTAAGTTGTATACCCTCTCTCTGTTTTCGTTCTGTTCTTGTTCAAGTAGATCACCAGTGCAGTTATTGTGTAGTCTCTGTGGAAATTTAACCCATGCTATGCATCTCTGTGGACGCCAGTGTTGCTCTGAGGGTCCATCACTTTCACCAAACAGCTGTTGAACGGACCTGGTGCTTTTTTTTTTTTTAATTTAATTTAATTTTTTAAATAGAGACATTCATGGTACCCAGAAGATGTCTCTTTATGACTGTGGTGATCTGAGGCGTTGTATTTTTGTCACCACATGGCTTTGATTGAAATGTAGATACAGTCTATTACATTTGATTTTGTATATACTTGACAACAGTGATTGATTATCAGGTCATTTAAAAAATATCAGATGCTTTGATTTATTTGGGTATTTTAATAAACTAAAGTAATTGAGTTTTTAAAAATGTTTAAAGTAATAGTCTTCTTGTGAGCTTTTGCTTAGTGCTGTACTGTCGTGCCTGAAAAACACCAGCATTTTATTTTTGCCTGTAAAATACAGTGTCACTGTGTCTGACGTCTGACAGAGCCGACAGCGTACGCAGAGGCTTAAAAACACAAACAAACTGAAATCACATATACGTGACAGCCAGCTGGATGAGGATCCTAAGACTTGGGCTGCACCCTAAGCAGCGAGTAAGGGCCACACCATCATCTAAATAGAAGTAGCAAAATTAGTAGTCAGGGATTTGCAGCTATATTTTTACACACACACATATATTTAATGTTTTAATTGTGTATATGACATGCAGACTAACTGTGGTGCCCTGTTTCCCCAGTTAATCTTTGCTTTTCATTGTTCACCTAACAATCTAAAGTGCAATCTCATGTTAGATGAGAAAGAGAGCTAACCCAGGGATTAACTTTATTCAAACTCAGTTAAGCTGGGACCATTGGTAACTGATGTTTTTTTCTCGAAGGAGAGCTTATTTACAAAGCAAATGCATATGCTGTACATGTAAAACCTGTAATTTAAGCTTTGAGCCTTACTTCTTGTTGAGGCTAGAATGGGTTAATGCGCATTTGAACTAACACAACGCCAAACTTAGCATACATATGCACACAACAACTACCCAAATTCACTTAAATATATCATTATATTAATGGATGAACAGATCACTCTTTACAATAACGTTTTGGTTGACAAATAGTCTCTTTTTTATTGTGTGTTTGTTATTCATTCACAAACCTTTTGCCCCATTGGAAAAAAAAACCCTACTTTAAACAAAACAACTAAACAAATAACTAAAAAGTATTTCAACTCTACATAGCATTAACGTTACAAAACGGATAAAATCACAAGTTGCCTTCAATAAATGCATTTTTTTTCACTATGACATCAAAGGTCATTACTGGTTAAATAATAGTGCATCCCTAGTCACAGTTCAAGCAGGAAAAGTAATTAATTAATACTTCAGATGAATACTTCAAATACTAGTGCCCCTAAGCATGAACCCACTTTCTTTGGCCTACTTGCAGTGAACAAAACTTTATTTGTGGATTACCGGAAACATATGAGAACATGACAAACACTTTCGACTAGAGCTGGGCGATAGAACGATAACGATATGTATTGCAAAATAACTTTTTCTCGATAGAAAAATTTAACTATTGTGATAGGCCTCATCTCTCTTGTCCTCTTAAAAAAAAAAAAAAAGAACAGCCAATCCACATTAAGTAGCGCAGAGCCTAACCAATCACAGCCGCAGCGTCACGTCACGTGACTTGTTACGTACCGCACAAGTGCCAAGGCGCACATGTGTATTTGTTTTTGCAGCCGGGCCGCCCGGGTAATGAAGGAAATGAGTTTGCCGACTAGAGAAAAATCAACCGAGAGCGTGAGCGAAGGTTACCGAAGAAAAAACCAATGATGGTTCCAATGCCGGAGAGATTGTCGAACGGAAGGGCCATAGAAGTTCCGTAGTGTGAAGGTATTTCGGCTATTTCAAGTCTGACAAAACAGAGTAGCGCGCACTGTAAATTGTGCCGAAAGCAAGTCTGGAAATACAATAAACCGGTGCATGCTCAATCTCTGGCTGAAAGCGCTAATTCGTCATTCGGCTTTTGTCAGACTAAAGTAACTGTTAAAACTGTTTGAAAAGCTAAGCTATACAACAAGCAGAGCTTGAGAATTTCCTTTTAGTTCCTTTCCTTTTTGATATTGACAAAAGTTAGTCAATTTTGTCTGTTCTTCTGTAAAACTAAGATTTATTTTTAGAATTAATATTTTGTTTCTAAGTGGAATTGACAATTTAGTAGTCTGTTTTGTTTGTTCTATTTTGAAACTTAAACGCTTTAGCGGCTGCGTTTTGTGTAGTTTGCAATATTTGCCTTTATTTATCTGAAACTGAAGTCTCATGTTCCTTAAGTACATCTACCCTGTTAAACTTATTATGGGAAATAAATATTTAAATTAAAACAAGCTGTTAATTATTTCACATTTTACTTGTGAGCAACGGCACATTTAAATCTTTCAAATATAGTTATTTGGCTTATATCGTGATATATATCGTTATCGCCAGAAATGAAAAAAACATATCGTGATATGAAAAAATCTTATATCGCCCCTTACACTGTATCCAAAAGCTGGAAATTACTTCTCGATCTGAAGACTTACCTCAATTCACATTTATTTACAAAGCACATTTTAAAAAACAAAAACAAAAAAACCCCCAAAATCAGAAAAAACAGAATCTTTATGTACAGTGTGTGATTATATCACTCGTGTAACAGTGGCTGTCTGGCTGACTGTCTGTATGGGCAGCCGTGGTATATCAGTTTAAAACTGATATACCAGCTGTGGTATATCAGTTTAAAACCTTCACATGATTCAATGATTGCCGTGACTCCAAGCCATAAAATCCCATTTCACTAACTGTAAGTTTAAGTTTGGATCGTCCTAGACGAATTTGTGATACCACATTTCAAATTAGGGTCATTTATTTGATGCCACATAAGGTACATATTATTTGGAAAGAATTGGTGTACCAAGAGGTAATCTTTAAAAAAGCAAGGATCGTATTGGTCTATTTTTTTGGAGGGAATGTACCATCCTAATGTCTTTACACCAATATGAGATGCTGGTGCCAGTTTTGCTTTTTCTAGGCACATTCCCATGTAAACATCATCAATAGGAAAAAGTGGAATGGTATCGGAATAGCTATAAATCATTAAAGCTGTAAACCTGGACAAAAAAAACCCCCCACCACCACAATAGTTGGGGTAAACATTTTTTTCATATACTTGAGATGGAACAAAATACTTGCTCCTGTCCCATCTTACAGGAAATCCATTTTTTATCAGAAAACCAGTAAAGAGATGCTGGCTTCCGTTATTGTTACGGCGACCATGGAGGTAGTCCACAATATTGTCCGTGTTGGCAAAAACGTCATCATCACCATTTAGCAAAAAATTAACCTGCTGACAGTTCCTCTTCATCCATTTGAGGAATAGAACCTGCTTTAAAGTGAGGTTAAAAAATGTATCTTGAAAGTCCCATTGGAGGATGTCATTGTGTTCCTGGTGCTCTGCTTTGAGGAGTTTGTTCAATCGCTCTTTCTCAAAGTCAGTACCCATTGTTCCAAGGATGAAAATCCTTCGAATCCGCAAACCTTTGTATGACCTCTCTTGAGCCCAGGTTTTTCGCAGCACTTCACGCCGTTCATAATGCATGGGGGAGCTTTTAATTACAAGCAGAAGGAAGATGTCTTCAGGTTCTTCGATACCTCCGCATTTGTCAGGAAGGTCCAGAATCATGGGAAAATGGCGACAGTGACGATAGTAAAGAAAGTCTTTAAGTATATCAGGGAAACCATCGAAGCCTGAGATTTGGGCAGCAGCCATGTTTTGTTCACATTTTGGGAATGAGTATTTATAGGAATTGTTATACATTTTTACAAGTTTTGGTGAGCGGAACATTTCAGTGCCACTATAATATTGAAGAAAAAAAACAACAGAGAGAAGTGCTCCTAAGAGCATAACAATTTGGATGTGGCCGGCCCTGGAAACAGTGAAAAAATAAATAAATAGTCACTCAACAGAAATTTCAATCAGGCATGTATCAATAAATAAAGCCTTAAGGCATTCAGGTACCACAAACATATCATATCGTACATACATAGCATAGTTTCTATAGTCCGTGTCTAATGCATGACTAACTAAAAATGAAGTGTGGTCTCTCTGACTTGGCTCCCTGTTGAACCAGAATTGAATTGAAAATCCTGCTCCTCACATACAAGCTCTTGAATAATCAGGGCCCATCTTAACTTAATGACCTTATAGTACCGTATCACCCCATTAGGGCTTTTTGCTCTCAGGCTGGTTCTGTGGAACCAGTTTCTAGTTTGGATTTGGAAGACAGACACCCTCTCTGCTTTTAAGTTTAGGCTTAAAACTTTCCTTTTTGATAAAGCATATAGTTAGGATTGGATCAAGTGATCCTGAATCCTCCCTTAGTTACGCTGCACTAGGTCTAGGCTGCTGGGAGATGAACATCCCATGAAGCATTAAATGTTTCTTCTTCAGTCACCTTTTTCACTCACTATGTGTTTATACACCTCTCTGCATTTAATTATGTGTTATTATTAATCTCTACTGGTAGGGAGTCATATTAATTTTGAGGTTTTCTGTTTTCTGTGTAACATTGTAAGGTCTTTACCTTACAATGTAAAGCACCTTGAGGGAACTTTATGTGATTTGACGCTATATAAATAAAACTGAATTGAATCGAATTGAAGCAAGTTCAGCAAAGTCATGTTGGCAGCAAGTAAGAAGGCCATTTAAAAATGCTGGCCAAAAGTCAGCAGAAATTGTTTGCTGCCAATTGCTTGCTGTCTCTACTCTTTAACGTAGCCTGTTCTGGAGCAGCTAGGTTTGCAGGATAAGTCACCATGGTGATTTAATCTGGTAAGAAGTGAAACACCTTCATAATACAGAAAGCCCAGGTTTTGCCGTGAAGGTAGGCCTCTGAAAAGCACATCATTGATGTTACCAGTGATGACATACTATCAAACTACCAGGCAACCTTGCTTTTACACAGGAGTATAACCAGAATTAACCAGCTACTGCCCAGCTGACTCGAGTCCACTATTACAAAGAGATGTATTGCAGAGGAGTTGCCCTCACTGGCACAGACTGACTTGGATTGATTGCAGTTTGTTGATAATATTTCTGCCTTTAAATTACACAGCTGTTATTTGCAAAAATGACAAAAATTTGTCCTAGAGGGCTTGGAGTCAATCAGAGTCTGACTCAATCTTTGATTTCCCCGACTACTTGCAGTCCTCTTTGATAAGGAGGTTAATAAAAAATAATAGCTTAATATAACTGATATAGGAACAGTACATTTTGTTGTGTTACATTTTAGGATTGATCTCTTATTGAAACTTCTTTGGAGGAATTCAGATTTTGGAGTCATGGTTTATATCTGATTAAACATTTTTTATTTTATTTGACATTTTTCAAAAAGCTCCTGATATTCTGTAATTATATAATAAAACATTTAAAACTGTGTCTTACTAAGTGTAACCATTCTTAGGTTACACCATAAATGACAGAAGTATATTAAAAAGTAAAAGTGCTTAAAAGTCCTAAAAGCTGACCAAATCAGCAACAATGTGCTAATTCTGCAGCTGACTTCAGTGTAGACAAAGGAAACAAGCATAATAAAACTAGCTACAGAAAATTCACAATCAAAAACATGATTCTTTGCCCTCAACAAAACTTTTCTTTTGATTAAAATCAACTGAAATGTATCAAATCAAAGGTGTTTTTACTCAAATAATATATCATTAAAATTAGTTTGGAATAAACTGAATGTATACCAATCAAGTACATTTAATTGATCATATTCTAATAAATTTACTTTTGACATTATACTTATGTAACAAAATTGCATGCAAAATGTCCATATAATCAAATTACTTAAAGTCAGCATTTTGAATATAACCTGAACTCCACAAAATGTATCTGCAGGGGACTCTTCACCTTGAACAGGTGTGACAATGACTGAAATGGAAATTGGAATGTTGGAAATGTACTAAGTAGCCATTCAATCACTAGAAACAATCTTCCAGTTCACTGAAACGCTAGAAGTAGTTCTTCACTGTCATTTCCTAAACGTTTGCGAAACGTTTATCACAGTTCATAGTTTGCTAGAACATGAACTGTGATAAAATGCAAATTCAATGAATAATGAATCATAATGCTACAGACCCCCCCCCCCCCCCCCCCCCCCCCACACACACACACATACACATATATAACATTAGTATTATATCATTTTAGCTTTAATGCTAGAATTGTTTGACTTATAACTTATCTTTATTTCCTCTTATAGTTAACTTGTAAAGGAATACAGTCTCTCAGTGATAGTGTATTTGAAAGCTAAGAATCTTTTTCGGGACTTCTTAGAATGACAGAAAAGTTCTCATTCAAACATCATCTCAGCTTATCTTGTCTAAACCAATACAAGTTTTAACAAAATTAAAGCACATTATTGTCTTTATACAAACGGCATATGACAGAAAAGTCAATGATTACCTGATCATTTTGTCTGACCGAAGTGAGGACCAAGTCTCCTCTGATTGCTGAGTTAGCTGTGTGAAATACGAGTCACTGTGGCACACAAACTTGTTTAACTTGTCAGGTTGTGTTGCTCGTCATTGCTGAGACTTAACCCTCAAGCGACTAAGCTATGCAAAACCCCAGTCAAACAGGCTTAGAAACTGGCTGTGGTCTCTTGTCAACAAGTGGTGACTAGGGAAAAATGTGGGGTTGGCCCATCAAATTAAAATTTGAATTTCCATTTTATTACTGCAGTTCCTGGTAGTTTGGGATTTGCTAGAGGGTCCTGGCTAGCCTGGGCCCATGTGACTGGGACTTTAAATGACTGATTGGGGGTTATATAACAAACTGTTCTATTTTATGCAGAATATTTTTTTTATTACACTATTTATGTTTATCATGGATATACTTTTTTAGACTTTCCATTGTCTATGAGAGATATTCGGAAATCTTCTGATGAAATGAATTATGGTTTTTTACCTCTCGTTTCACTTCTCATCCGAGAAGCTTGTTCAGCTCTAAGGTCAAATGGTGGAGAGTCCCATTTGACCTTAGAACTGAAGAAGCTTCTTGGATGAGAGGTGAAACGTCTTCAAGCAACTTAAAGAAGTCCATACACTTTTCTTTCCAAGCTCCTTAGACTACGATGACCTGGATGACTTAGAACCTTCACTGACATTTTTCCGAGTCATTGTTGTTATAAAGGACTATTAACTATACCCTTTACTGCCCGCAGAAAAGCTGAGGTATATTCTGCTTTAGATGGGATGTCCTCTAATTTGCTGGCTCTAAAATCAAACAAAACTGAGGCTATTTTACTTGGGCCTCTTAGAAACATGGTGCTTAACCAGGTACTTGCTGTAAGAAATCTTACCAGAGATATCTCTAAATTCGAAACATCCCATCTCAGTGTGACTAGGGAAACGTAGTTAAAGCATGTATTACTTCTATGCTGTACTATTGTAATTCGTTACAGGCTGTTTTAAAAGCTTCCTAAAAAGCCTTCAGCTGATCCAGAATGCTGAGGTGTGAGTACTGAAAGGGACTAGAACAAGAGACCATATTTCTCCCATATTAGCTTCTCTTTATTGGCTCCCCATTAAATGCAGAATCAAATGTAAAATCCTTCTCCTGACAACATTATTTAAAAGTAGACTGGGAGGGAGAGCTTTTAGGTTCCAGGCTTTTCTTATGTGGAACCAGCTTCCCAGTTTAGATTCAGGAGACAGATACTCTCTCTACTTTTAAGACCAGGCTTAAAACTTTCCTTTTTGATAACACTGGTACTGGTATTATGGGTGGATCAGTTAAAAAAAATCCCTTAAAACCCCTGTTAAAAATCCCTTTTAACAGGAAGAAATCTTTGGCAGAACCGAGGCATAGTTTAAAATTACATAGCTTATGAATATTCCTGATTCACTAGTAGTAGAAATAGTCTATGAGTTTCACTTTCTCAGAAAAAAAGTTACGTAAATTACAAGGTCACAATCTTAAGCCTACATTACATCTTAGTGTTGACATGGATGGTTTGAGACTATCTGTGACAGCTGAGTTGTCATTCCTGTTATACTTGTCTGCTTGAAGTCTGGCCTCACGTGGTATATGTGGCAGGTATAATATGTTGACCGTCCATGTTGAACATGCTCGCATGCTTATATTCTTGATAGCATAACATGATAAGAGAGAAACTCTGAGAATAGAGTTATAATCAGGCAAGAAATGCCTCAACTGTCCAAAATATCTCTTCATATAATAAAGTCATTAAGATATGGCTTAGAGCCATACCTTTCTGAGTACACCTGATCTCATCCGATCTCAGGAGAAAAGAAAGTTTGGGCCTAGTTAGGATTTCGATGGGAGACTCCCTGAGAATACCAGGTGCTGTTGGTTTGGACTTGAGTAGTAGCGTGGGTCGCCTACCAATTGGAAAGGATCCCTGGCTCCTCCAAGTATGCATGTTCAAGTATCCCTGGGAAACATACTAAACCCGAAGTAGCTCCTGATACTTTCACTCAGTGTCTGCGTGTGAAGGTCTGTGGTATGGATATGTTACAAAAAGCAGTTAGGCGTACATAAAGGTGTTGTGTGAAATTATTATTATGAGTTATTATGATTATTTGAATAAATTCCTTTTAACAGCAAGAAACCTTTGCCCAAAATTGGCCCCTCCCTGAGCCTGCCATGTCTCTTTTTAACAGTTGCCAAGTGCTTACTCATCTTTATGTTTGCATTTTAGGATGACAATTTAATTACAGTCTTATCATCAGCAAGTGCAGCATGTTTGTTTTGTCACTGAAAGGTGATCTTTACAGGACATCTTTTTTTATATATATTTTAAATTGCAAATTCACACAAATAACACCGAACCCCAAATTTCCCGTGATACTGTTCCGTGAATGTCCACTGTGTGAATGTCCATTTGAATATTAGTTAAAGTACTTCACAGGTGTGTGAATGTATGTGTGTGTGTGATTGCGTGACTCTTAGGTGAGTGCCAAAATTGAGTAGAAAGCCACTATATAAGTACCAGTCCACTGACCATATTTGGCAAAAATTTATATGGGTGTAATTAAAAGTGCATAATGCTTAATAATGTTAAGAACAATGTTTTTCATTTTTCATTCACAAGCTCAAAATGTGCATTTTTCCTGTGCTTTTATTCATAGTTAAATACTTGACATTAAAACTAACTGCATACAAGTGCTCCTTTGAAAAATATTAGTATGCTTACATGCTACTGTAATTGTGTCAGGATGTGTCAGGATGTTAATCTCCTTCTGTGCCTGTTAGGATTCTTTAGTATAGCCTCTAAGAGCTGCTTTTAAGCTGTGGACTTTCTGGCCTTAATGTTATCTCACTGGCTTGAGTAATCTAAACTGTTGAGCCATAACAGTTGAACCATGTCTCAGTGGGACAGCAAAAAATCAATTAGTCCATCAGGTCCAATTGGATTAATTAACCTGAGAGTTGGGATCAATTGAATCATCCATCTCCTGCTGAGGGAGGGTCCCCAAGGCAGCTAAAGACAGGGCACAGACCTTTTCTCTTGGGATTAAAGCCGGAGGTGAGGTTTGACTGGGAAGTCCCCCAGAGGGAATCTCATTATATATGAGCTAAGCAACTGGAATGCTTATCCGGTATTGAGAGAGGAAAGAAGCAGCCCTTTGTCTTTTGTCTCAACTGTCCAAGTGTGACTTCCTTCCAGGCAGTTGTAGCAGTGGTGCCAAAGAGTACATAGCAACTAAGCCTTGTTTACATATACTTTCAAAGGGTGCTTATGGTAGAGGAGATGCCAAATCCTCTGTTTACTTTATTAACACTCCTGCTAACTAGATACTTACACATTTACATTAAGTACATGCTTGTCAGCTGTGACTACCAATCGTGGTATTTAAACTCTCACAGCTTCATGAATGTGTGTGAACAACAGACTTACGCAATTGCTCTGAGCTCAGCTAAACATGGAAAGAAGAATGCAAATATCCAATGCATGTGGTCTGGTTTAAGCAGTGTTTTTTCTAGTTAACTCAACCTCCATGTTGAAAAAGAAGAAACATGAAATGTCTTTAGTTTTAGTCTTTGGTCAAATTAGTCAACCAAGCCTGAGGAGGCTTTGATGCATCTGTTCATTAAGGCTTGGGAGGTCTGCATGACTGTGAGTCAACAGCCTTCACAAAATGTGATTGTGTTGTAATTTGGTATTACAAATTACTTTGTCAGCTCCTGACAAAGAACACCCTATTATAATGATTAAAAAGGCTAAAACACTGAAACTGATTAAAACAAAGCTAAGCTGAAATGAACAAACCCACTCTGGAAACAATTGAAAACTGATGGAAAATTACAAAACTAGCTAGAGTCAAGTCTGTGTGCCATCTGATTGTGCCAAAGTGAGAATACCTCAGTAAATAGCATGGTGCATTCAGTTAGTGAGTGTCATGTGTGGTTTCTTGTGTAAGCTCCCTAAACTACAGAGGTGCTATGTGATTCTCCTGAAATTATGTGTGAAAGCAATTATACATGAAACAAGAAAAATATTATTATTGTTATTATTATTATTATTATTTTAAATCAGAATAACATAACATAACAATAAACATAAATATAAATACAACTGAAACATGACATTTAAAGTGTCACACATTACATCACTACTGCGTAGAGATCACCTTAAATTACCAAAAGTGACATCAAATATTACCTTGGCAGCTGTGGCTTAAGCTTTAGAGTACCCATCTGTTAATTGCAAGGTTAGTGGTTTAATTCCCAGTCCCAGCTTCTCCAGATGGCAAATTAATATTCTGATAATATTCTGCAACCCCCTCCGCTTCTGAAGTGAACCGTGCTTTTGCCTAATATGAGAGAGTTTGGTTAGGCTGTCTGTGTCTAATTAGCGAGCTGCTGGAAAACTCTTTTGTAATAAACAGTTTGCAGAAAGAAGACTTCATTTCAAACTAGTAACTGATGTCCTTGCAGCTTGCCACCATATGTGTAAATGATGCTTTTATAAACACTCTGCGCCATGGGTTTAGGTGAAAATGTATTAGGTGTAGCCATCTGTTTCCGAACCTCAGGGTGAGCGCAGTTGTTTTGGGGCTCTTTATTGTTGAGGTAAATAAAACATTTATTTTGGGAGTATTTTGTAAATGACCGATTTATGCCAAGGAAAGGATACTCCTGTTTGCGCTTTAGTATGAGTCAGCACTTCCTTTCCTTGTTATCTTTTGTGGTGGTAGAACTGGCAGAACTTGACACAACGGAAGCAAATTTTTCCCTTCAAACAGTGGACTCATGTGACACTGGTAATGTAAAACTCAAAAATGAAAACTAACGAGAGTCTCATATTCATGTACAGCAAAGAAAATAACAGGCTTACAGCGTTTATTAAACTGCCGCATTCAATATTTGTACTTGTGAAATATTTGAATCAGCTGCATTCAATCAGCTGCACTTAAATACACAAGAGTAATTCAATATGCATGTTTTTAATGAGACACAATGCTTCAAATCTATTGGCCCTCTCATTGACCCCCTGATGGCTTTCCAATGTGTGACTGACAAAGAGAAACATAATGAATTTATTTGACCTTTGATGATCCTTTGAAGTAAAGTCAGAAAGGGGTAAAGCGGTGCCATGATGTCTCTGACAAAGTGATATTGATCCTAATGGGCTTCTTTTGTTTGTTCTTTTCTCTGCAGGTGTACCTTATCAATGTTACTTACTCAGACTCCACTTCCCATGTCATCTACAGAAGGTACAGCAAATTCTTTGACCTACAGGTAAGTTACACTGCAAAGACTACAAAATAATTTTACAGATTTAATTCATAGTTGCACAGGCAGTTGCCCAAAAGCTCAATGTTTTGTATTAAGAATGGTTCTAATATGTCTTATGTGTTGTTGTATTGCTATATTAAACTCCACAAGGCCAGTTTGACCTTTCAGTCAACATCTTTCTGTTCAGCTCCTGTTTAGTGAAAGGTCTTATTTAAGGCGACTGCATGGAAATAGGAAAATAGGGGAAATCCAGTCACCAGATGCAGGAAAAAACATGACCTCAGAATGCAGAATGCAGTATGGGGCAAACTTCTTAGGCTCTTCTACAGGATCCTGTAGCAGTAAAATACAAACCCAATTCCAAAAATGTTGGGAGGCTGTGTAAAATGTAAATAAATAAAAAAAATCCAGTGATTTACAAATCTTATAAACTGGTATTTTTCTCAAAGTCTGTAAATGTTTGGGGACTGAGAACCGTTGTGCCTTTCCAATTGTGCAAGGTCCCATTTTCTTAGGCATTAATGCACCCCCAAAACATTCTTTTAATGAAATTGTAAAATGTCTTAGTTTAAAATGTTTATATGTTTTCTATGCCCTGTAAATAAAATAAGGGTTTATGAGTTTTGTGACGTAAGTTTAGAAATCATTGCACTCTGTTTTCATTTAGATTTTACACAGCATTGACGTTTTGTTTTGGAAATGGGTGTTGTATCTGCCTTTTTGTATACTATAGTTTGTTTCCTAGAAAGAAAGTTAGAGTTAAACCCTAAATGAGTGCATACGTTATTAAGTCCTTTTCTTGTAAAAGTCTGTCTGTGGACCTTCTCCAGTGGCCCTCTCAAAGTGCAGTAAAGCACTTTGGCTCTGGTGGGCTGGCTGTAGGAAGCCCTTTGTTCTCTTGTCTCTTGCTAATAGCCAGGAAAAGTCTGCCCTCGTCTGTTTGACTGAAACAGACCTCCTCTCCTGTCTTTGTAAACATTAGTCTTGTGCATGGATCTCTGCTGCCAGGGTATGTTTGTCTGGTTGTGGTAATCATGAAGAACAACAGTCTGCAGCTGTCAATACAGAATGGTTAGGTTTAGGGCATTTGTCTGTATATATGCTGCATATAGCATGGTTTGCTTGATACTTTTTTAGAATTGAAGTCAGTAAGAATACTAAAGGACTATGCAGCTTAAGTAATGCAATAAGGCCAGTCCCAAAATGTATTCGATTCAAAAGGGATGCTCTTGTAGTAAAGGTTGGGGTTTGTGGTAAAGAACAATTTTGTCACCCTGACTTTAAAGATACAAGATAAGACGGCTATTGGATGCCTAAGAAGCAATAATTTGGAACAATAAAGGTTTCGTTGTCGTCTGAATTTTCAAATACTCAATTCTCAAATGAGTTTGAGCTTGTTTGTGTGGCTGCCAACTGACACCTACAGTCTTTTCCAAACTCTTCACAGTTGCTCTCTTTTCATAGCACAATTGCGTGTTTTGTGTTCGCAAGAAGCTGAAAAGAGGGGAGCCAAATGTGACCATGATCTCATCAGATAACCATGAATTCAAGTTGAAAAGCTAAATAAGGTCACAGAACAAGAAACGCCTTTTTAATCAATTTTTCATACCGTGTGTAACATCGTTTTAGTAATTTAAAGTTGGCTATATACAAATTATTGTCATCAACAAGCTGTTTGGCTGATTGTCTTTTAAAGATGAAGTATTCTCTTTTACTGCCAATTTGACATCCAAAAATGCACTCACTGCTGAAGTTTCAAACCTCTCCAGCGCACTTAAGATAGTTCATAACTGCTCCTTTGGGAAGCAGTTATCATAAATTACCAGGATCCCGTCTCCTTTTTTATCTGATTCCTCCCCCCTTTGTCTTTTCTGCTGACGTAAAGTGAAGTGCAGTCTTTGTAATGCATGTGCAGAGTTAAGCACATTGATTTCTTGGTTTAGAGACATTTGTTTCTATGCTAGAAGATTGCTGAGCCTGAATTTCATCAAGCACTGTTTCTGTTGTCAAAGGGAAATGTTTTTGACCTGCACATGTTTGACGTGAGCAGATTTGGTCAGTGTGTCAAGCGAGTGTGGTCTCCCCCTCCACACACCCTTAAACCACAGCGTATAGGTCGCATGGGTCACAGCATTCCACAGGGGGGATTGTGGCGTGTGCAAGCTGGCCTGGTTTCCTTTTGGACAGAAATCTCTCCAAAATCCCTTAGTTGTCATTATTTTGGGATTGAGTGACTAGGCCAGCAGTGAGCTCTACCCTGTCTACATTATAATTTCTCTGTCCTACATTCCTGACATGAATCAGGACTTTAAAAGATTTGAAGGGTTATTTTTCTCCAACATTGGTATCACACGTTCAGAATGGCCTTTAGTTAAAGGTTATTTAAAATGATGCAGCAACAATTTAGCATTGTAATAGTGTAGCATAATGACAAGAGTTAGATCTTTTTGCCTTGGTTTTAAAATGCTCCAAAAGACACCAACACCATAAAACAGTCCGATGGTTCTATTCAGTGACTGTAGCTGTCTGAAGGCTTCACTTCTGGTGAAGTAAAGCCTTCAGACAGCTACAGGCTACGGTTACTATTGCTGGCCCTCAAAGCAACCACACCTTTAGTAGTTTTGTATTTAATGATGGGCCATAATACAATTAAAACAACTTTGTTCAAATGGTTGTCATGAATGGCGGATTACTAAAGGAATGAGGAAGAAACCAAAACTTTTTTGGCAATGTACATAAGCGAGTCTTTGGAAACCGACTGCCTTTTGGCACGAGCCTATTTTTTATTGTTTGAGAATGTTTAGTTTCTTTTAGGAAATTAGTATGGGCATTACAATAAAAACACATAACTTTTTTTTAAGCAGTTAACTGATAGTGTGTCATAGTATTGTAGAAATCCAGAGTCTGAATAAGCATGTCTCTCAAAACCTCATCAGGCAAGTTGTAATGTATGCCAAACTAAAAGAAACGAAAACTAGGAATATTTCCATTTAAATTTTATTTACTTTTACTGTCAGGATAAAGACTCTTTTGCTTTAAAGAATGTGAGCGCGTTGGTTTTGGCTTGGAAATGTGCATCTGAACAAACAGTAAGTCCTGTGGACAGATGAGATCATGATAACAAAACAAAGCATATCTGCACCTTAAACGACTGTCAAGCATGGTGGGGGAAGGGTGATTATTTGGGCTTGTTTTGAAGCCACAAGACCAGGGTACATTGTTACACAGAGGAGTTCATTGTTGACTCAGTGACTGCAAAGTATTTCAAAGTCCGATGTGAGACGATCTGTCCAACAGCCAAAGCTTTATTGAAACTGGGTCATACAATAGCACAATGATGCCAAGCAGCAAGAGAATGGATGGTTGGAAAAGAAAAGAATCAAGGTGTTGCAATGGTTCAGAAAAAGTCCAGACCTCAACCTTAAAATGTTGTGGCAGGACCTTAAGAGAACTATGCATGAACTGAAGCAATGTTGTAAAGAAGTGCGGGCCATTCCTCCAGAATCTTGTGAGAGACTGTCACATAGAAAATGATTTCTTTAAGTCATTGCTGCTTAATCATGGGGTGTTTCATAGGAATTCATAGATTTCTTTGAAATATTTCGTATGACTCTAGTAAATTGTTATTCTCTTAAGTTACTCTATTGAAAAAGGGTGTTGCACCATGATCTCGCTGCAGTAGACAACTGCAAAGAAGATGACAAAACACACCCCAGCAATGAAATCTGATTGTTTTCCCACTCAGACATTCCTATCTCAGAACAGTTTCTTTGTCTTCTGTTACAGCTCAGTGTCTGTGTCGGTTTCTTCCTCCTTTCTCCTGTGAGCTCAGTTATTTTTAAATGGCTCAAGAGATTATCATTACAGTTTACAGAAGCTATTTCTGTTTTTTTCCAGTCACCATAATTCACATCATTGTGACAAAATAAAGATATGTTTGATGATTGACTTTTTATTGCAGTTCCTTCCTCTGGTATTTATTCACAACACTGATTACCAAACAGTGTGGAAAAAGACAGGACATGTCATTACATCATAGCACCTGTTGCCTGATAGACATTCCCCAGTGTTAACGCTACAACTTAATACACTGCAGTTTCCTGGGCAGAGCGTAGGATAGAAATATAGATTAATTACACCATCTCTGCTCCCCAAAGCCTCTGAATTAAAGGTAAACAAAATATGAGGAGTGTTTTCAATTAGATTTTTGTTCCAAATTGTCCCATTGAGCTGTGAGTGTAGCCACATAGATCTCCAGTAGTGATGTCATCCTCACTCCCAAATGAAAAGCTGAGGCAGTTTCTTACAAGTGTTGAGTGAACACTCCTGTATTAGAGGGAGTACACAGCTACATCCAGCTGTAAGCCTGATAACACGATGAGCGTGTAGCTTTGTGTATCAAATAAACAATATGGTTGTTATAACTACTGGGATTTGGAGGAATTACAGCCTAGCCTGTAAAGTTATGTTATTGCCATAGCATCCTAAAGAACACAGTCTGGTTTACATACATATTTGATGTTGTGCCTTCTCGGCATTAGACTGTAATCACCGTAAGATCAGAAATTTTACCATGGCTATGTGCAGGTGTGGTTAACCAGGATGATTCTTTATACTCTGCACTTTGCTTTGCCCTTAAAACACAATAATGATGACTGTCCATTTCAAAGGAAAACATTTCTTGTTAGCAGTCTGTAGTTTGGGGGAGAGGGGGGAACATGCTATGCCCTGGGAGAAATTTTTAGATTCAGCAAAGCCAGCAGATTAAAGTGGAAACGAAAGAACCACAACATCAAACCAAACCACCTCTTGCTGCACAAGTCCTACAAACAACTCCCACAGACCCAGACAGACTGGATCCAACTTTAACCTCCAAGCTTGATTCTGTTTGTCCACCTGGTTTCTTTTTGGCTCAGTTTAAACTGAGACTTTTCCTTCTCCTCCCAGTTGAGTGTGCTTCAGCTTGATATTCACAGAATTTGCTGGTAAAGCACATCTGGAACAAGGCAAGGGAGGAAAAAATAAGGCGTGGTTACATCTACATCTTAAACCTGTTACTGTAAGATGCTCTCATGTGAATACAAAGACGATACTACAGTTAGGGTCCATCATTTGTTCGACAAAGACATATTTTCCTTTTGAAAGTACCACATCACAATGGATTTTTTAAATCAGGCAGTCAGTATGTGATGAAAGTTCAGACAGTCAGCTTTTATTCAAGGGTTTTTACATACATTTTGCATTAACTGTTTAGAACTGTTAAGGTTAGTACACCCATTTTATACCCAGAGGCTCAAACGCAGTTGGACAGTTGACTGACCAGTAGTTTCCTGGCCAAGTGAGGCCTGTTCCATTGTTATTTGGGGGCAAAGGAATTTATGGGCTTTGTATTTATGGCTTTCCACTGTAATTTTAAATATGAGGTTCGTGCAAGTGAAGGAGCCCATCGTTTGGCTGAAAAACAAAAATAAACCTTTCAGAAAGATGGCAAAAACTTTGAGTGGCCAAGTCAACAGTCTGGTGCATTATTTAAAGAATGAATCGAGCTGCCAACTCAGCAGCACCAAAAGGCCTGAAAGACCACAGAGGACAGCTAAAGTGCATGTTGACAGAATTATTTCCATGGTTTAGAAAAACAACTTTAGAACATGTAACCAAGTCAAGAAATCAAGATGGTAGGTGTATCATTGTCTGCAAAGTCTGCAATCGAGAGACGCCTTCATGAATGTTTACAATAAGGTGCAAACAACTGGTTACACTCAAGAACAAGAGAGCCAGATTAGACGTTGCCAGAAAATAAACATAAAAGAGCCTGCACTGCTTTGGACCCATGAAACCAAGGTTAACTTGTACCAAAGTGAATGATGGCAAGACAAAAGTATGGAGAAGGAAAGAAACAGCTCATGATGTGAAGCATACGACATCATCTGTCAAAAATGGTGGAGAAATAAGACGTAGCCATATATGGTTCCCAGTAGAACTATGCCACTGCGTTCACTGATGATGTGACTGCCAATAGAAGCAGCAGGGTGAATTCTGAAGTGTACAGGGATATACTCTCTGCTCACTTTCAGCCATATGGTGCAAAAGCAAAAGAAGCCCAAAAGTGGCCAGATTCAGCCAGTAATACGATCTCAACCCAGATGAACATGTTTTTCAGTAAATGCAAAACTAAAGGCAAACATCCACAAACAGAAACTGCAGGTGGCTGGAGAAAAAGCCTGGCAGAGTATAAAGAAGAACCCACATTTACTAGGGTTAGACTGGGGTAGACTTCAGGCAGGAGATTTTCATCCAGGTTTTAAAAACAATCCTTCTTTTGTGCCTCTGGAGATTTGGGACTGGGTATAAAAAGGGTTGCAGTTTTTTAAATATTTAATGTAAACTTCTTATTTAAAAACCCTTTGAATTAAAGCCAAATGCCTGCACTTCATTCACATACTGACTGGTTAATTTAAAATTGACTGTGGTAGTGTACACATGCAAAATAACAAAAACCATGTCCTTCTGCAGCAAAATACATACCTGACGCTAGAAACTCTTGTTTGTGGTATGTAACACACATGCAATGCATGTTTGTTTGTTTTTCAGCACTCATCAAAACTTCACCAAATACAAAATATGCGTATCTAGGAGAAACATGTTGAAACTGTTAGGGACAGCTACCCTTAGAAGGAAATCTTCATTGTAAAAGAGTTGTTTTTCATTGTTTAGCTCTGTTTCGCTCCCTGCTTAATCTCTCGAGAGATTGATGCTGTAAATAGACATATGTATCAAGTGTCAACATCAAAGTGCCTGTTATGCACCCTGATGGCTTTTTAAGCTGCTTAAGTGGCTTCCTTGTGAGGGGTTTTTTCAGATAAGAGGGTGATGTAACCTTGCCTGCTGCCCCAGCTATCAAAGTGAAATGGTTTGCACTTTAAATGGTTTTTCAGATGATATATAATTATACTCTGTGTTGAACTCTGTGTTGTACTGTTACAAAATGGTCAGTTGTTGCTGGAGAATTTTCAGACCCCCTTTTCCTGTATCTCATCACAGATTACTCCACTTTAAACTCTGATTTAGATAATTGACAGTTTGTGTGATTTTGTTTTTGTTTTTTTTTTTGTTTTTTTTGCCATCAAGCATTTACATGATTATAATTGCTTGCCTTTCATGTCTTTATTGTATTAGAAAGGGGGATTTTTTTAAAAGTTTTGCTCCACAATTAATGTTCGTGTTACATTTTCATTTTTATTTCTTAATTTGTTTTCTTTTTTGCAGATGCGAATCCTTGACAAATTTCCAATTGACGGAGGACAAAAAGACCCCAAAAAGAGAATAATTCCTTTTTTGCCAGGTGATTAAAGTCAGTGTGCACACACTCAGCACTGTCAGTGTTGTCTTATTAGACATTTTGTTGTTCCTCCTACACACTCCATAGCATCGCCTACCACATTGCTTTGTTTTATTGGCTTCCATTCTCCATCCGGGCCAAATCAATTTGTGGTCAGCCATCTCAGTAGGAGGCTAGCAGAGAGGGATTTGTCTAATCTGATAAACTCATTGTGGGCCAGAGCAGAGGAGAGCAGTGAAGAGATCCTTTGTTAGACAAGCTGTGCTGCTCAAGTCTGCCCAGTGCCGTTCTGATCTCTCTGTAAGCCCACCATGGTGTGAACTGTATTCCTTTAAACCCCCAAATGGTTTGCATTATTTTTCTATTTAGTAGGCTTCGTGCTCTTAGCAATCTCAATCTCATAAGAGTTAGAAATTAGGAAATGGGAAAAAGCGGAAAAGTGGATCCAATTGCCTCACATTACTCAAACTAGTTGAGAGCAATCAGCTCCAGAGAAGTTCTCCATATGTTGATTGGAAGTTTATATCTCAGTGTCAGTACCAGCTGAGCTGGAAAGGGATCATGCTGGGCTTTTATAAATGTCTAAGCCTAAATCATAGCACGATTGTTAAGCATTTAATCATAATATTTTTGTGTTTTTTGTTATATACACCTGACAGTGCTCTGCTTTTCCTCAGGTAAAGTCTTATTTCGCCGCAGCCACATAAGAGATGTAGCCGTCAGAAGGCTGAAGCACCTGGATAATTACTGCAAAGTAAGACAAAAGCTGCATGCCTCAGTGTTTCCAGAGCTGGATTTTTCTCAACTTGTGTGCAGCACAATGCATCTCTTATTGAAGAGACTACTCATTTTTAATTTATATGTTGTTTGGAAGAGTGCTTTATCTCTGTCAGTGCTCTACCCTCTGAACATTTACCACAGCTTTTTTCATGGCCTCAACATTTATCTCCCCTCCACCAGCCTCAACAGGAAAGCAACTGCTCTCTGTGCTTGTCATTTCCTGTCACCAATGTAAATAGGCAGCATATGAAGGAAACGAGGGAAACGGGGGCACGCAGGGGTAAAAACAAAAGAGAGACTAAGAATGAATCAGCAGACTTTAATTGTAGCAATGAGTGCAGATAGCTACCTGATCCTCTTATGCTTATTAGCCCACAGATGGGAATGTGGGGCAGGTGTGTTGCCAAGTGTGGCAGCAGTTTCTCATTTATTGGACCTGAAATGAATGAATGAAAGCACAAAGCTTTCTTGTAAATACGGATTACATTAGGGTGTCTTTTTAATTTCAATCAAACTGAGGTCTGTGTTTTTTCTCTTTGTTTTAACCCTCTCTCTCTGCTCAGAGCCTTCTTCCTTCCCCTCCACACCCTCCACATCTCTGCCTGGTTTTCTCATCTGACTGGGTAGTGACTAAGTGTTATAAACCAGTTACTCAGTCCAAACTGACGCACTTTTACACATTAGTGTGACCTTTTATTGGGTTTTTTTAAAACGTGTTTTTATTGCAATCAGTAGCTTTCTCCCACCCTTCTCTCTCCTAGGCTCTGATGAAACTTCCCACCCACATTTCCCAAAGTGAGGAGGTCCTTCAGTTCTTTGAGACTAAGTCAGAAGACCTCAACCCTCCCACAGAGTGAGTAACTATAACTATGTGCTAGAAATCACAAGCTGTTTTTGAGCATTGGCATTGTATACGTGAACTGTTAGATGCCAAACATTGCCCTCTGGTGGGATGTGAACATTGGATATGGCAGCAAACTGAATGTGTGTGGCTCAGCAGCTGCCTTTAATTCGTGCTGACCCATCCTGATCCAGAGGCTTCGCTTTGTCAGGGATGATTGATTGATCTGGCTCTGAGAAGCCCTGCTTTTTATTAATAATGATTTCTTGGAGGTGACACCTGATGCCAGAACAAATGGGGAGGGATCAGCAGTGTAACGACAGCGCGTCCAAGTTCAAGTCTCAGGGCAGATAAGGCTCTCAGGCGAGCCATTTATCATACTCAGTTCAAAGTCAGAGTGGGAGTAAATCCGGCCTGGCTGCAATATCACTCATTGTCTACATTTTGTTCTTTCCATTAGATTTATGTTCAGTCGTATGTCTGGGATATTAATTTTTATCAGCAATGTGGGCCCATCACCTCTAACCTCTAATGCCCCTGCATGTTAATCTCACTTCAAAGTGAGAGCCTCCCTTAATCTCAGAGACAGTCCAGCGTAGCTTAAATTGATATCTTAAAGTATAATACCCGCACCGCCCAAGTTGTTTTCTTACTCCTGGGGTGGTCTGGGCAATTCACAGAAAATGTGTTCTTTTTATGCTCTAAAATTATGATATTTAAGACCCAGCTGTGAAACAAATAGTTTTTCTAAGTATTTAATATGTTAAAAATGTAAAAGAACCATTCTGCTGTCCTGTTCGGCTAATTTATTTAATTACAAATAATGGTTATAGAAGTGTTTATTTGAGAAACGAAAAACCTTGCCTGTAGATTTAAAAGAGCTTCACTCACACTCACTGAAACACAATGAAATAGATGAAAGAGGTCATGAGAGCAATTAGAAATGCGTCCAATCAACCTAGAAAATTGGTCCTGTCATGACATTTCCTTCCACACGGTTCAAACATGCCCTGCAAACAGCCTCGATAGAGATGCACTGTTGCTTATGTCCAAGCCTGTTGATGCTACTGCCATCTAACGTTCAACAGTGGTCACTGCACAGGAAATAAACAGGTACGGTTTTTCTTGTCACAAGAGGGAGCCACATGATTGGCTAAAAATTACAAGATGTTTCTATAGAATTTGGGTGAATGAAAGATGGTACCTCATTCATCACAAATGCATGCCTCACTCTGCAGTTTTTGATTGGGTTATTAGATTTATATTGATAATTAAATGTGCAGTATATTGGTGAAGTAAGCCTTGCAATCTTTTGAGTAAAGACACTAAAAGACACTACATATCTCTATCTATCGATCTATCTATAAAGCTGTGTTTGGCTATATGGAAAGTTAGAAAAAAGGCAGATTTAACGAGAAAAAAACTCATCTCACCTGTGTTTATGCCTTCGGTTTATTAACAATGCCATCGAAAAGGATTAACTAATATGTTGATACTTCTTAGATATCTGAATATTTCTTATTGTTAGGAAATCACTGAAAATGATTATTCAGTGAGTGGTTTAAATGCAATTAAACAAAAGGGATTTTTACAGTGCTTTCGCCCAATTCTTTCAAATTATGATATCCTCTTTTCAAATATTTCCAGACGGCTAATGGCCGAGAGCCACTGTATATTTCACAAGAAAGGGGAACTTTCAGAGAAGCTTTGAGACAAATTTGGAGAGACAGATGTTATAAATTTGTATAATAAAAACATGTTGTTGTTTTTTTTAGTAGTCTTACAAATCATCTTACATCCTGGAGTCCAAATTAGGTTGTGATAAGAAACACGCGGAAAACGTTTTGAAGTTAGAGTTCCTTTTTGAGAATGAATGCCAGCGGCTAAATATAAAATTAAAATTCAAAGTTTTAGTCATCAGTCTCTCTTTGAACATTTCAGTGTTTTACAGTGATGCAGAGTTGAAAGTGGATGTTTCTGCTGTTTGAAACACAGCAATTTAACTCATTTTGACATCAGTTAGCTTTAAGGTGTTTTGCTAGAGATAATACATTCTCCGCCAGCCTCTGTATTATTGTTGTTTAGTGAAAACTATCCATGGGCTGTATCTGCAGTGTGACTGCAGTAAGTTCCAGTTTATTAACCCCCGAGGAGAAATGTTTTCAGGACTCCCACCTCTGAGGCCAGCATCTACGTGAGTGTTGTGAAGTATAATTAAATCTAGTTAACAGGCACATATGCCCATAATGTCAGTTTAAAATAACATTTTACCTTTCATACAGACAAATTAAGTTTACACCACACCATCTCATTTTTTCTTTTCTTTTTTTTTGTTAACCAAAAAGCTTGGAAACTATCCTGATTCAATCAAGAGGGAAAAAACAAAAAGCAGATGAGATGCACCGCCTGTTCTGTTGTATTTGTTCTTTCGTTTATATAAAAGAATCACATACATTTAAAATATTAACAAAACAAATGTTAATAAAAAATAAAGAGAGAGTGAATTATAAACAGTGATATTTGATTTTAAATTTGTCTTTCTGAACCAAAGAGGTCCCATTCTAATATAAGAAGTCACCAAGAGGACACAGTCACAGTGTTAATGTATGGGATACAATACAATAGCAGCCTGCAGTAGTGATGTTACACATACACTATATTTTAGCTTATATAATGCATAAGTGCTAAACCAATTCAGATTAAGATGTTATGATTCAGATGAGTCAGATAATCCATGTATTACTCGTACGAGAGTTTTGGAACATTTGCAAATTTCGATGATATCCAAGAGAAATTAGTATCAGAAGTTACAAAATCATTTAAATCAAGATGATGCTACTGATCCACAATGATTCAGAGCAAAAGCCCTGTTGGCAAAGGAAAAGAAAATCTAACAGCAATGCAAGAAACAAAATTACCTCCATAATGTGTGACTTTGAAGGTCAGTCCTCCATCTTAACTTTAACTTCATTTAGTCATGGACTTCTATGCATATGACAGATGAAGGAGGTTAATCATTTTCAACAGTGAAATAGCTGAATTTTGTTGAAATTTTCATCACTTTTGCAGCATCTATTCAAAACACATGATGTTTTTGTAGAAAATCTGTGGCCCTTTTCTTCCTGATTTATGTATGTGCATGTAAACACAAGCACTCCTTTACCTTAATTATAGTTGTTACATGCCAAACCTTAACCTTAATCTCAGCCAAAACACACGTGACAGCTTGCTTTTTGTACCTAACTGGAGGGTGAGCCCTCACATTGGGATTGCATATACAGAACATGATTAATACAACAAAAGGAAAAGGATTTTAAGAAGAGATGAAATGCGGTGTATTATTCTGTTCTTTTTAGCTTAAGTCTTAATTCGACATCATTGTTTCACCACAAGGAGAGTTATTAGTGGTTGATACACGGTCAAACTAACATTCTTTTAACCTGACATCAGTGTGTGATCATAGCCAAGCTTTGCTGGAGATTGGGGCCAGTACGCATGAGGTTTACTGCAGCAGTGTGTGTGCTTTTGTGAGGATTTGAGTCAACCTACCAACTGTTATTTATTTTTTTTGTTACAGGATATGCACAGAAACGGTGTAGTAAGAGATTATGTGCAAATCACAACCCTATCGTAATGGATTGCTGTTCAATGATGTCGACCCATTGACTCTGGAGCTCGAGGTTACTCCTGCAGAGGTTAATCTGAGGTCGTGCAGAAGTGTCTGTGTGCTGAAGAAAGGCAGATACCTCAGTCCTCTGGCTTGGATGAAAAATGCGAGAAAAAAGCGTTAATATCTTACACATTCCTTTTTTGTAATAGGCCCACCTACAAAGAGTTTGCAGTTATGTGCAAACAGATGGTCACTCCCAACTCAAGCTTCAGATAGATTCTCACGGGTTTGAATTTTTAATGATGTGTTCAGTGCTAGTGCGTGTGTCCTGCGCTGTATGTGCGTCCTGGTCTGAATGATGAAACTAAAACTTTATGGCTTGAAAAGACTATTTTTCAGCTTCTTGTGTATTTAGAGGTTGAAATTTACCTCTAAATACACAAGCACAGTCTTAAACATTTAATAGTGTTTGGACATATTTTCGCTCCCCTTGCCTTCCTCTCACCTATTAGATTTTACTGGTGATAAGAGGAAAGTACACAAAGCCAGAACTGTGTGCTCAGTCTCCTCTTGGGAGGGATATTACTCCACCTCTGTACTACAGGTCACAAGCAAGCAGGGCATGTCAAGAGTCTCCTTTATCTCCATTTTTTCTTCCCCGCCTTACCTCAGTTTCATCTCTGCCCAAGCAGATTTTGGCAAAATAAAAACAAATGAAGACATCTTTAAAATAATTAAGAAATATTTAACATCTATAACAATTTTACACATGGGAAAATCTGAAACCAATGGAATAACACACACTTTCCACAGCTCCCTAGTACTGGGTTGGAGCCCTTTTTGCCTTCAGAATTGCCTCAGTTCTTTGTGGCACAGGATCAACAAGGCGATGGAAATATTCCTTAGATTTTGGCCATCCTTGAAATGATAGCATCACACAGTTGCTGCAGATTTGTTGGCTACACATCCAAGTTGTGAGCCTCCTATTCCACCACATCCCAAAGGTGTTCTGCTGGATTGACATCTGGAGTTTGAGTGCAGTGAACTCATTGTCAGGTTCAAGAGTCAGTTTGGGATAATTTGAGCTTTGTGTTATTCTGCCTGAAGCAGCCATCAGAAGATCGGTAGATTGTATAGATGAACATGGTCAGCATACTGAGGTAGAGCATTTAAAGGATTCTCAACTGCAACTAAGGCACCCAAAGTGTGCAAAGAAAATGGACTTACATCAACATGAGTAGTGTGAACTGCTGATACATGCTTTTTACATGCTATTTACATTAAATTCTGACCCTACTATCTGAATGTTGCAGCAGAAATTGACTCATCAGACCAGGCGGCATGTTTCTTATTTCTATTGTACAATTTTTGTGAGCCAGTGTGAATTGTAGCCTCCGTTTCCAGTTTTTAGCAGACAGTAGTTGCACGCTGTGTAGTTTTCTGCTCCTGTTCTTCTTCAAGGTTTTGCATTTACAGATGCTCTTCTGCATAGCCTGGTGGCGACGAGTGATTACTTGAGTGTTGTCTTTCTATGAGCTCAAAGCAGCCTGCCCATTCTCCTCTGACCTCTGACAATGTTATGGCATTTTGTTAAACCCTAGATGTGTTTTCCTTATAAAGTTGGGGTTTTAAAGTGTTCCATTGTTAGTTGGACTATGCATTTTTTAATTAATCCACAGCTTTGTTTATGTGGCTTGGAACAAAAGTTTAACTTTGTTTTTTGTTCTGTTCATCAATCTTATCGAAAATATAAAATTTATATTGCTGCTGGGTTTATTACATCATGAATGATTGATGATTTTTCTTACGCCGTCGAAATTCAGTTCATGGCCTTTTTGTTTCAGTGTCAGTTTAGTCAGTCTATTATTTAATCTTTTAATCAATCTATAAGCAATTCATGATTATAATTGTCTCATAAATTATCTGTGTTTACTTTGCTCATTCATCAGGGAAAAAGAGAAATTGTGCCGATATTATTTTATCACGAATACATTTTTTTCTTTCTTTTTTGAATTTTTTTTTACATGATTTTATTATATAGAAGTAAAACAAATGCGAAATAGCTTATTTGTACAGCAGAGTCAAATAATCTACTTTGAAAATTGCAGGTTTTTTTTGGTAACTTGGTTCAATGAAACACAGAGTATTGATGAACAGACTGTAACCTGGCAAACGTTGGACAGGGTTTATCCAAACATGTGCTCATATCCATAACTGGCTGTGGCTCCAGTCCTGCTGCTGGCCCTCCATAGAGCCAGGTGTCTATTCCCATCTGTGTCAAAACTCAACTTCTCCTCGGTGTTTTCTCTCTGCAAGTTAACTAAACCAGGACATAACACTCAGCCCGAACTTCCTAAAATGGTCTGGCCTGAAATGTTTATGCATTTCCACTTTATAAACAAATTCCCATCAAACTGAATGGAGTAATTATGTGAAGTACCATCACTTGTGTGCCTGCATTGCAATTAATGAAGCGTGAGCGCTCCAATTGAATCAACAACACTATAATGAATTAATTAAAAACTATTCATCATTTATTTATTGCCTGTCTCTAAATGACAAATTTCCGTCAGTGTGAAAGAGGCTGAATCGAACAACGGTGACAATTGGAAATTAGGCTAATGTTCTGTTCTGTTGTAATACGAGGTGGCCGTCACAAATCAACGCTCATTTTTTTGAGAGAATGCGTACAAATAAAGAAACCACAAACAGTTCAGGAAAGCATCCTAACAAATTCAACAGCGCAAGCACTGCATTTAAAAAAATAGAGAAAAAAACCCTTTACTTGAGTAAAATAAACACAGAAATTTTCTATTGCTGTTACCTGCAGCTTGGTACTCTGTTTGGTAGACTTTGCATGTATTTTCACAAGTTGCAGTACACTGAGTGGGAAAAAGTGCATATAGTATTTTGACAAAGTAAACATAAATATCCCATCTCTGCTGATTAAGCTCGGCATTTTGAGCAGCGCAGTAAGCGTGGGTTCAGTGAAGGGATAGTCGCTGCTCTGTGACCTTCATGAGTGTCAAAGCACAGAGCAGGTTCATTGACACTAACTCGCTTCCTTTCAGTTTTTTTTTCTACAGTTCATAGTTCAGAACAGAAAGATGCTTTCACATCTTAAGATGAATGGGACTTAAAGGGGGATATGATACTGTTGTAAAGTCAATAAATGCTGTTCTGTTAAATAGAGGCAGCTGCATCCCCCTCATGTACAACATATCTGGCTTTTTAACAGAAATATACACACATTGGCTAAAAGGGCCGATGGGTTCCTTTGTTGCTGTCCTTGACACACTTAATGTGCGACTCACTCATACGTATCCCACCCTGTCTCCCTCCCACTGGTAGTGGGTCAAGTTCTTCGTGCATTCTCAGCGAGGGTTTGGCTGGTACTTGTGTGCCAACTGTACTTGGATGGTCCCGGGCAAAGATTCAGCTGTAACCAGTCATATAAATGTTCTGACCTTTCTTGCTTACACATTCATTCTGACCATGTTGCTCTGCTGTTGTTTCTTTTCTAGAGACTGTGGAGGCTCTGGCAAACGTAAATCGGGTAAGAAAATATCCTTATTTTAATTTTCATGAGTTTTAAAACAGTTGTACTGCTTTAAATTTAAAAGAAAAGGCAACTCCTGCAATTCTACCTGTCAAAGTCTTAGGGAGTCTTAGGCAGAACTGAAAGTGAGATCAGTATTTGTTGATAATGGAAAAAAAATTTAGATCTCTTGTGGGAGTTTAAGAAGACAGACGACCACAGTAAGATGATAAAGATTTAAATGTATCAGAAAATGTATGTTATTAATATTTTCAGCTTTGATAGCAATGCTAAATGTTTTTTTTCTGCTCCTTTAATTACAGAATTTGCTTCCTTTCATTGCCCCATGTGACAGTAAATTGATTATATTTGGTTTTAGGCCTCTCTGGAGACTAAACAATTTGAATCTCTCAATTAATCAAGAAAATAAGTTGCAGATTAGCTGGTTATGAAGATAACTGAGGCAGTTTAGAAATAAAACTATTAAATAAATAACATGTACATTTCTGGTTGTGCTGCTGTGAATTATGTGTTGTTTTCTTTTTTCCAAACTGTCCGCCATGAGTGTGACTCTGGTGCCATAAACAATCCTGTGGTATTATTAAATGGTCAGGAAAACAGTGTAATGTGGGCGAGACCACCTGTCTGTGCCTCTGCATTTGCATTGCCAGAATAGGCCGTTGCATTAATATTTGTGTGTTAGAGTGCTGAGTGACTCAGCTGAGCATGGGGATACGAGCGTAGGAGGTGGCAGGAAAAGCATGAGAGGAGTTTTAGTGAACAGCTGTCCAGTTCTTGTGCATGCATCCACTTGCGTGCTCGAAGTCTCAGAATACCCGCACGCGTTACAAATTACACGTTAGTCCTGCAATCAGATGTAAAGTTGCTTCGGCCATCCCTTCCTGCAGTATGCCGCAGTTACGTATGGCATAGCTGGGCTATAAAAGCTCCTAGGAAGTTAATTTTCTGTGGGTGATCCACTCTGAGGAAAAGCTGCACTGGAATTGTCACCAAACGAAATAAGACCCCAGCCTAATTTCATTATGCGTTCCACGGTATTGAGGCTTTATGTAACAGTGAATTCCAGCTACATACTGGAATGGAAAAAATTGTCTTATTTCAGCTGTGTGTGTGTGTGTGTCTGTGCGTGTTGCCTGCATTCAGTCTGTGCAAGATATTAGATTGGCTTCCAGTTATATTCATATCAGTTGCCTGGAAAGTTTTATCATATAGTAGCTGTCCTTTTTATTTTGAATAATTTAGTTTGATCTAAAATTGATCTGTTTTGCAGACTTTATTATATGCATGTATTTGTTCTTATTTTAAACATTTTTTTTGGTTCAAGTCTTATACATCAGAGCATAATAATACACTTTATATCTGGTACTTATGCTGGTTTGTTATTCATACTGTTTTAAGCTCCCCATACTTGATCTTGAAGCCCCCAGTATAGTCCCCATGCTGGACATTAGTGGTTAAAGATTGATATTTCTCTTTCAAAGCAGGACAGCAGATAAGTGGAGTGAGTCTGTGGTGAATTTCTGCTGTAGCTGCAGCTTATGTATTCCATAATTGCACGTTGCAGGTTTCCCTTAAGAGTTTACTGATCCCCTGCCTAAAACAGAGAATGTAACCCCTCACCACAAAACTTTGAGCGATTAGAGTTTTGATTTGGAACGCTGTTTACCTGGGAAGAGAAGAAAACAGGAACAGCACACTCACAGATGATCATTCACTTTTGTTTTGTTATCATCTTTGGCTTCGTGACAGTTCTGTCATCATTTGCTGTGTTGGGATTTAAAAAATGTTCTTCTTCTCTTTTTGTGTTTTTTGGTAGAGCTGATACTAGATGGAGGGTAGTGAAAAGAAGTGTAGTGAAAGGAAATTGTGTTATATAAACTGGGGATCTCATCTGTCATGTGTTTTCAGTAAAATTCAGACCCACATCTCATTTCTTGTTTGTGACTCACGCTTCTGGAGCCCTGCAAGATCGAAGCAGTGATTGATTCTGCATCATAGCCAGGCAACAATCTACACGAGATTCAAAGAAAGCCATGCCATATTTTTTTTTTTAGCATATAATGGATTTGTCAGGACTGACTGCTGATACTCAGCTGGTCAGCATGAATCACTGTTAGGTGAAGAGACACGCTCTCAGAAGCGAACCTCTAAAGGAAACAGGATCAACTGCTGCTTACTGTGCCTCATAGGATGCCGAAGTTCAGGAGCTTCAAAGATTTAGTATTTATGTGCATTCAGAAAGAGAGCTGGCTGACCAGAAGACAGATAGAAATTGAGTAGGAAAGAAAGAAATGGAGCGCTCGAGGGTGTAGTGCATGTGAAAAGCAGCTGGAGAGGAGAGGAGGTTTACGTGGCAAGTGGAAACCATGTCAGTGCTGCGCAAAGGCCCAGTGAGTGTGTTTATGTGTGCAGACTTGCTGTCTTTATTTGAGCTGCAGGTCTCTCGGGACCTACGGGGGTGCATATGTGTGGATGAGGTTGTGTCTGTGAGGGAGTTTACATACTACATGTAGTATGCATGGGTGTACGCGTGCGCGTGTTGGAAGGAATCTGGTAACAAGTCAGATGGTGGGTGGGTCAAGAGGGCCGTGTGTTTGTTTGTGTTTGCAGATGGATGTGATTTTTAAACTGGCATAGGAAATCATTAAGGCAAATGAGGACTTCCAAACCACTTTAACAGCCGTACGCTGCTTCAGCAAGCTTCCCTGTCAATGACAAGCTATTGAATACTGGGCCTTTTTGTTCAGTCGTACATAATAATGAGTCTCACAGTACATGAAATGTGTTAAGGTTTAAATCAAATGTCGATCAAACAGATGTTTTTTTATTAGTTGTTGTCATATAACAGCTCATTTCATGCACAGATTTCTAGGTTTGGTATAGAATTTTTTTTCCGTTTCTCCTGAACTCCGGTTCCTGCAGCACAGAACAGATACTTTACAGGATGCACGGTTTCTGATACGTGATCACTAGTGACAGTTCTTCAAAGACTATACTGTTGAGGAAAAAAATTGCAAATGCATATTTTTTATTAGGATTTTGTGTAAGTAAAACCGAGGATCCATTATGTTTCTTTTTCCTTACGTTCTGGTTGTTCGGTGGTGCAGGCGTCAGATTTTCTACTGGAAAACCTGATGAAGTGGAGGAGTCTCGCTCATTAAATTAGCGGTTTGAATCTGATTCCAGTCTCTTTTTTTTTTTCATATCAGCAACATCCAGTGAAGTTAAAGGTGCACTGTGGGTTGTTTTACACTGCCTCTAGTAGTGCTGTAGAGCAGTGTTTTTATGAGTGGGTCCCTGTTCTGTTGTTATTGTGCGTATGTGGACAAAGATGCGGCTCACATGATACACAGCCTGGCAGTGATTTCATATTTTCCAATGATCAGCACTTGTTTTTGTGCACTTGTTTTTCAAGAAATGTAGCTTTGTGCCAAAAAAGGCAACAACACAGAGTGAAGTAACCCCCCCCCCCAAAAAAAAATATGTTTGATTCCTCCGGATCATCAGCTATGTAGTTTTCATTCAGTTTTTTTCAAAAGCAGAAACCCGTGTAGTAAATATAAACATACCGTGACTTTCAGTGTTTACCAAGTGGATCATGAGATATTTGGAACTCCAATAGTTTTATACTGCAGAGCTACGCTTTACTGCGAGAATCAGCAGACAAAAGTGAGGATGATGAAGCTATTCAGCAGTTTCTAACTGAAATGTGAAGGCTGTCTAACTGAAATGATTTGGGTGAATGTTTCTGTACTATTTATTTGTGGTCTGCCTCTTTTCCCTTAGGGCCACATACTGATTCAATGACATGAGTACATCTGTACTACATTGAACAGCAGTTCTGTGTCCCTTTCTAATCCAGCTGCACATCTGCTGCTGATGAGCCAAACAAAGGCACTGCACTTTGCCAAATTTTACTCTTCTCAACACGGTTCTGCTCTTACAAAGATACCCCAGGGTTAGAAATGTGGCACTAAAATATAACGACCTGTGCCAACCATGTTACCAAGCAAAAAGCTTGAAAAGCCTGAAAACCGTTTTTTAGGGAAAAAAAGAATGAGTAGACTAGACTCTCTGGCTTCCTCCTGTTGGTGATGAATTATTGCAAAGTTCCAAACTGTCATCTTCCCTGGATGGAGTTGATGACGGAGGAATGGGGGTGGAGTTGGGGGTTGAATGGAGTTGGGACATTTGGGAGTGGAAGGGTGGGAGCAGGAAGCACGTGTATAAATAGGAGCGAGGAGAGATAAACACCGAGTGGTTAATATCTGATGGAAGCCGAGAAGAAATACTTTTCAAAGCTCATAAATGATTTTGGTCGTCACTGGTCATGCAGGGTACACAAGAAAATACATATACACACACCTCCCAACTGTAACACCTGAATGAGTTAACTAAACTAAAAATATAGGACTGGGAGTTAGCTTACTTTATTTAAACAAATAAACGTCAATAAAAACTAAATATATTTCCAGTTTAATTCCTCTTAGTTTATATAAATTGGCATTCATTTGCCTCCCTTTCCTTGGAATTAAACTGATGTAACTTAAAAATATTCAGTAAAAGAACGATTTTATGTTAAACTTGGCCTAACATGAATGTGAGTGATGTGAAAAGCATTTACAGTATAAAAGATGCCTCAAGATTGACGTTTCCGGTTGTGACGAGCAGCAGTAGGTCTGACAGGGAAATCGCACAGTGTGCACACTGTACCAGACATAATCCTCAGTTTTAAAACACTATATGAACCAAGTTTACAAAATAGACTTATTTTGTAAATGATGGCTCGCCCATAAAAATAAAACGTGTACAGAGGTCAACCAACTGTGTTTTTCATAAACTTATATAATACCAGAAATCCTTTTTTTCAACTACAACTATCGCCATCTGGTGGCTTTCGGATAGAAGGTGGGTTTAACAAACTTCATGTTAGCTTCATTTTTCTGATCTGGATGCTACGTCTATGTTTTGTACTGTCTATGGTAACAAGACAGTTTTCACACTTGTAGCTCTTCTGACGCACTAACCAATCAATTAAGTTCATTCACAGTGTCACTTCTAATTTAACACAATACAAAATAAAACACATTCTGGGCAACTTAACAGTAATGTGACAATCATTAGCAAGTTAATATGGCATAACGTGCATAACGTCTTAGCTAATGTTTCTGCACGTAGACGCACATTTTAAAAAGACTAAAATAAATACAGTGAAATGATACTTTTTAAATGGAGCCTATTTATTGTGCAAAATAGTTCAGCCTAATGAAAAATAGTTAGTTATGCTGTAGTGTATGTTGGTTCTGGGGTTGGTTATGCTTTTTGTTTAGAGGAACAAGTTTTTTCTTTCTGGTTTCCTCCACTTATACATACACATTCACAAAGATATAAACCTGATCAGGTGAGCTCTCAGGATATTACAGATACTATAGGGTTAGGATTACTTTTAGCTATTGATAAAAACATTTAAATATATTTTCTTTTTCAGCAGTGTTTGTTGTGAATAGTGTCCATACACTCTGCAGCTGCCTTCCTTTTGCATATACTATGTATATATTTTAGTTGTTATGATCACTATGTTTCACTGTGTTGTCTGAAACACTGTTTTGTACACAGTTTGTATGATTCACATTTCATACACTGTTTCGAAATTAGGCTTATCCTGTTCAAGTCTGCTTTTTTTCCCCACACACATGTTCTTCTTGCTCTGTCTTCCTGCTGTTGCAAAACATTTAATTTCCTGAAAGAGGATGAAATATTAGCTTTTGTTTTTCAGGCCTGTTGACTTTGCTGACAGAGTCTTTAGTCACTCAGGTCACAGATTTACGGTTTTCTCGCAGCAGCTGCTAATTGTGTGCTAAAGAAGGTTACATTTACGGCTTTTGACACAGAGTTTTATGAGCTCATGACCTGAGTATTATTTTCATCTGTCTTGAAAATGCATTGTTGACAAATGAGCCCTCTGTTTTCTTTTTCTTTGATAAAACAATGTCCAAGTTTGAAGACATTTGGAGGTGGGTTCCACAGAGGTCAGTGTTTTATTTCACAACCAGCATTGAGTAGCTAAATCAACAGAATGAGTCTATGGCATTGCTGTTTATACAAGCTATTTTAAATTACACTTGGTAAAAGTTATGCATGCTAATACATTTTAAAATCTGGACAGACCAAGCACAGGGGTGATGCCTGGAAACATTTAAATTGTCCTCATGTTTTAACATTTTCTCCAGTCTACAAAATTTGTGATATTTGATAGATATGAAATATGATAGAAAACATATATAGTCGGAGATATTCCATAAATACAGGCAAAATTATAGACTTGAAATTACTCAGTTACCCAGTACGCAGTAATTGCTCACATGTCCTCATTGAGTTAACTGACCTGTGAGTTAAAACAAACCATTTAACAACACATTTCTATTAATAGTGTCAAAATAAATAACTCTGCCTGCTGTACCAAAGTAACTACTGTCATATTATACAGTGAAGACTAAAAAGGCAATATTTATATAATATTCCTTCCATTGTTTCTGCACCCAATTTTGTGGTCTGACAAAACATCTTGCATAAATAACGTGAAGCTTCATAAACCGCAGCCCGACCACAGTAATCCAGTGTCAGACTCTTTGGCAGTTTCATCATGTGAGATGCTAATGGTGCTGAGTTCATCTATGTGAGTTATTAGCTCCTTGACATTTCAAGTGCAGTCCCTGAATTGAATGTGAAATATTATCCAGATTTAGAGAAATGTTAATCTCTAGTCTGCGGGACTGTAGCCAGGTGAGCTCTGTAGAAAAATGGCAGCTTAATCCAAACCTTCTCAATCATTCCTTATCTAAGGCTCAAATCTTCCATTTATCACACTGAACTTTTCTTATTTTCCATCATCAGGATCAAACCGAGTTGCTCTTTCCAGGAACTGTGATTACCCCATAAAAAGGCTTTTATTTGTATGTGCTTGGCTGTTTCTGTTAAACTAACCCTACTGATGGCAGTTAGTTAGAAGTTGGACCAGTGTGCCCACGAAGAGATGAGGATCTCCAGGAAGTTTGTTGGTATTTTGCTGATATTAAACCACCATTAAAGTAAACATTTGTTGCAACTGCAGCAGTAGAGTAAACAGATATAATCTAAAGTGTGCACACAGAAGCTCCTCCTGTGTCCACACAGCTTTGAACTCGGTGATCAACAGAAGGTCTTGTTAATGTTTGAGCTCAGTGTCGCTGGCTTGTGACTAGATTCCAGCTGACACTTGTTAGATCTGCTTTAGTCCATTCAGGGATGCTTGTTTCAGGGATTTTTCACGATTAAGGCTTCAGCCGGACTCAGTTATGTAAAGCGGGAACCAAAAAATGTTGCGGGTTGTCGGTTATGTACGATGCCTTCTTTAAATACCTTCACAAATGAAAACACATGTTTGCTACTTGAGAAAGCTGTGCTGGTGTTAGTTAATGAACCAAAATCTGGTGAGATGTTGACCCAGTTAGGAAACGAGTGCAAACCAAGTCAACAAATCTAAGTCACTGCTGGCGCTTATATGGTTAACTCAGTTAAGTACACAGAGGAAGATTTCCATTGGCTGGGTTGCACGCTGTAGTCAGAGCTCTAGTGTTTCAAGGAGACAGAGGGCCATCCCTCTGAGCACAGCTCCAGCCCCTTCATCTGGTTCTATTTAAGGCCCCTTATGCCGACTCTTATGATTGGCGTACACAACCCCCCTACTCTTCCCCCAGTTCCAGCCCCAACTGAAGAGAAGGAGGCTTTTTAGCAGATGGTTTATTTTCCAAGGGAAACCATTTCTTTCTCCCACTCTACTGTCCTGTCCTCAGCTGGCTTTAGCTCACTTTTCTGTCACTTCTACACCTCCTTTTGCTTTCCCCTTGTTGCGAGCCTTTTCACTGTGTTCATGTGTCTATGTGTATCTACTGACTGGGAGTCAGCTTTGTTGGAGAAAACGGATAAAGTCCCTTTAGTAAAACAGAATGGATTTTCTGCACTTGAATGTCTGATCCTTTACTTCTTGGTGGGAGGTTCTTTTTTTCTAGACTGTCTCCTTTGCCCCTGATGTTGGGCTGGAGGGACATGCAGCTCTATGGCTAGATTTTGGGGAAGATGCACTGAACCTCGTGAATATTGTGATTGGCTGAGCTCTACAAACAAAGTGGCCTATGGCACAACGAGTGCCCAACAGTCGTTCTCGTGGACCTATGGCTGGCAGCTGGCTGACAGCATGTTTTTTTCCATCAACCCCAGGTCTGGATGCTTCGGACCCCATGCTTCTGGAACAGTATGTGGTGGTGGCCAATTACGAAAAACAAGAGCCTGCAGAAATCAGTCTTCAAGCAGGCGAGGTGGTCGACGTCATTGAAAAGAGTGAGAGCGGTGAGTAATCAAAACAGATGCACAACAGTATTGAGCAAGAAAAAACAGCACGCATGCTATGTAAAACACAAACATACTCATTCAGTATTCAGTCATATAGTTCCTCGAACACTCTGCCCTTTTCTGTATCTCGACTCTTTCACCTTCTTTGTCCGAAGCCTGCTAGCTGTTGCTCAGCCCCCATCTGGAGGCTCGCTTTGGCCTGCAGTCAGCCCTGTTTTTTCCCACTGTTGGTTTAGGCTGAGGGCCAGAATGTTGCCTCTAGCAAGAGGAATGTCTTCCAGACTCATATTAATTATTCCACCTCACTTTAATGGAAAGCCAGCAAGACATGCTGGATTTACAAATGCCAGCTGCAGAGAGTCCTTAGTCAGCTGTTTAACCTCTTGGAAGAGCTAGCACACAGGGCCAAGATTACAAATTTAGGGTATATGTAATTTAGTTTGACAATACTGAATCTTTAATGCCAACATAAAGCACAGTCTCACGTTAGTCAGTGATTATTCTGTAGTACTCCCAGGACTGTTTTATTGTAGGTGGAAGAAGACAGTAGGGCCTAATGAAGTATATAATTTATACATATGAAATGGATTAAAAATAATATCACAAATTTAAACATGTGTCCTAAATATGCTAAAATATCAACGACACCAGGTCTAAGCACGTGTCTGAATTTGCCACATGAAGCAGAGGAGGGACTGGAGAGAAATAAACCTGGGAACAGGGTCTGACGTCCAGCTTTAATGGTGTGCTGAGACAGTAAAACAGTAATCAGACTCATGTGTTCTTCAGCGGGAGGATGGCAAAAGAGAGATGGAGGAGGAAACAGTGAAGGGAAGGCAACTGGATTTAGGTTCCACTATGGGTGTGATTGCCACAGTGGCCTTAAGGAAAAAGGTCCACAGAGTAGGATCACTTTGAAGTGTCATGTGTCCTGCCTTTGGGTTCATGTATTTGTTTTCACTCTCTGCTCCGGTAGGATTTCAACCCAATGGGGAGCCACAGTGAGGCGGATATTCCAACACCTTGAACTCCTTTTATTGGGGGCCTTATACGAGTGCTTTCCTCCATGAATTTCAAGTGCATGGTCCTGTTTTTATTATGGGCCCCTTCACTTTTGTCTTTCAGCTGACCACTGTGCACTGTTGATCCATGTGAAACTCATGCACATCTCATTGCAGATTTATGATTTCCAGGTTTCCGTGTTATTGCTCTAACTTTGTTTCATGTTATTATTGCTTTGCTTGCCTCTCATCTCTGAAGCAGGCTATATTTTGCTGCCACTTTCACTTCAGCTCATTCATTCATCTCTGGTTAGATGGATTTCTTATGAGTTTCTAGAAAGCAAAATAGTAGACGGCAGGCTTTTGAAAACACATCTGAAGGCTATTTGACAGTTTTATTATACACTGACACTTCCACAGAGATCACAGAAGTAAGTATAACCCGCGTTCCTTACAATTTGCTGTGGAGACTGTTTCCAGCAGCACTGCTAGCGTTTAAGCTGAAATCTCAACACCTTTCCAGTGGAAGCTGGCTAAATCTGCTCCATTTGGCTGGGTGACATCACTCTGTGTCCCTCTGCCAGCACTAACAAGACCAGGTGTGTACTAAGAAGATTTCAGAGTTCATTTGATTTAGCATCCATTCCCTCACAGTATAAGTACAAACCCTTTAATAGCTTCTGACAGATTGATCTGTGTATTACAGCTCTATGTAGTGAATTTGCTGAGTTAGAGGTACTAAAAGTGTCTGGTGTATTTGTTATGATAAAAGGGCTGTATGGATTTTCAATCTGGGCAGATTTAAAGCCACATGAGTCCCCCTGTAGAGTCTTGGATGCAGTGAGTAGAAAACTTTGCCATCTAATTTTATATCAGCATCTAAAGGTGCAACAGCATGAGCTTATAATAGAGCCAGATCTAGAAATGGAAAAGTGCAGCTTTGTATTGTTTCTGCCATTCACCCAATAACGTCAACCAAAGTCCTGCTGTTAAAGCTACTGCACCATAGACATTGGCTGTGACTCCTGCCCAGTGCAGTTATCGACTTTCCCTTACCTTGGATTAGATAATGTATGCCTCTGACGGGGCACTGAATCTAGGTCAGCCCTATAAGTGAGCTCCGCTTTCTCCACTTTTCCAGCCTGCTGTCCCAAGCCGAGCAAGTATTTTCCGTCGCCCTGGCTTGATGATATAGTTTGTGTTGTGGTCGTTGTTTCAGTTGGTACAGTAGTTTATACTGCCGGCTGTTTTTTGGGGTGTTTGAAGTGGGTGCAGTGTGTGGTAAATCAGCAAGGTAGCCCACTGATTCAGTTCTCTTGAATAATACTATTTACTAACACAGATGCGGGAAAATAAAAGCTTCCTTAGAAAATGATTGTTAAAGTTTAATAATTTTTTGTCCTCACTCTTTGTGCAGCTATTTTATTTGTCTTTTTTATGAGAGTTTGCCAGGGGGAGATGCTGGCTCAGGAGAAGAGAATAGTGCAGGGAGAAACTCGGAGAGAAAATGGAAAAAGCAATTTCCTGCCAAAGTTAGTGGTTCAGAGAGGTTGGTTCATTATAATGGCTTAATGGATCCTCCAGGATGCCTCCTCAGTTTACACTATATTGGAGAGATGTTAACCAAAGCTAAGCTAGCAGGCTTGTTGGTCAGTTCAGTTGCTCTGTATTCAGCGGTTTAAACTTTGCCTTTTAAAGGGCGACGTAGAAAAGGAAAAATAATTTGCAGACGCTTCTGGAAATATCATAATTATTGTGCTAAGCGTGTTGCCCTCAGTTCTGTGTTGACAATTTCTCTATGTGGATACCATCATGTCTCTCTTCTAAGGGTAGATTAGCATTTGTGAATTACGGTTTGCCACATGAACTCCAGGAATGTCTGTCTGCTGTGAAAAGACCGACTTGCAACATCCCTCCATCTCCCCAAAGACCCCCTGGCACCACCTATGTACAGTATGTTTTGTGTCTCTGCTGCTTCACCGGGCTTATATAGGCAGGGCGGGGTTAGTGGAATTTCAGACAAAACCTTAACTTTCACTTACCATAACAAGACATTTTTTTTTCCGAAAGTCACTTGTTGGCAAGAATGATTCAAAGTTTGACAAAGCTTCACAGAGAGACTGGAAGGTGACAGGGGTATTCCTGCAGGTGATGTTTGATGGCTTCACTGAAAGCCCACAAAGGCTGAACACACAGATTAAACAGGTCTGGCCCTCAGCGTGGCATGATAGATGGGCAGGATGTCTGCTCAACCTTCACATGGAAAAAATGTATTAATACAATACTGTCTGTCCTTCCTGTCTTTAGGCTGGAAGTAAGCTGATCTCAGGGTAAACCTCAGCAGGGACTCAGTGTTCAGATCAGCTAAATCTCCTTTATCTGGAGTTGACTCAAGAAACAGAGAAACAAAGAAACAAACATCTGCAAAATTATACAAGGCCAACCCTCCAGGTTCACATTAATAATTCACCTTACATCTGTCAGCCATTTCATTTTCTACAAATTCACTTTTCCAAGTTTGTGTGTTATTCTGTCTGACCAGATGCAGCTTTCTGTACCATCTTTACAATGTCACTATACTATTTCACTACACTGTGTTTATGTGCTAAAAGAGAAATCATATCCTTCCTCGTTACTAAAACAGATTCTGAAGTATGATTTTACTAACCCAGAGTATAGCAATCATGGCCATTTGTCTTGAAACAACAACTGTAATCTCCACATTTAGACTTTTTTCTTTTCATCACTTTTTGTTTAACTAACTCTCTTAGCATTTGTCACTGAGCTGATCAGTTCTGAAAGTCATTATTAGTGAATATAGGATATCATCTAGTCTACAGTTCACGGCCACTTTTCTTTATTTCATAATGCTGTAAATTCTTTCACTGAAAACTATCTCCTGTGCTTTCTCTCTGTCTTTGGAGTTTTCCAGTTTTAATACTATAAATAGCAAATGTGTTTTGTGTTTCCTTTTTGCTTAAATAAGCAAGTTCTTCCATAAAAAAACACCAAAAGGAAAAAAAAAAGAAATCTGGTGAGCAGTATTTGTTGTCTTGTAAAATAACATGGATGCTTACTTACCTCAGTCCGTTTAAAAAAAAAAAAACCCAAAAAAACCCTGAAAAGCCAGCAGCTGTTCCGTATCCTTTTTTTTTAAAAAAATGTAGTTTTCTTTGCACAGTAGAGTTTTTATTTTTACAGTTTTTGCTTTTGGATGCAGGGAGGAAATGTGTTTCTGCAGCCATCATGCAGTCAGAATTAGTTTCCACAACTATGTCAGTCTGCTGTCGCCTAAAACCCTCAGAACTAGTTTTCAGCCTTATCTCCTTACCTCCTTTAAATGACATTTTATGCCTGTGATTAAATCTGTTAATTTGTTGTAATTTAACATAGAGTAATACACTAATTCATGATTTTTCCACTTAACTGAATTAGATGTGAAAGCTAACACCAGTTTAGTTTAGTATTACACAATATCTTCAGACGTTTATTTCCCCTATCCCAACTTTCTTGGAAGGTCAGTGTTGACCTGCTGCTAATCCTCAAACTCCAAGTTTCCCAATTTGGTATGTGCAGTTTCAGCAGGAACATGTTTCCTTGTGTAAGAGAGGAAAAACACTATAATTCATGTCAATGAACCACCAAAGACATTATACAGAAAACTCGCCAACTGTTAAATGTCTTTTTTAAGCCGAAGTTGCAGCAGCAGATGGAAGACACATTATGCACTCAGAGCAATCCTCATCCTTCACATTCTTTCAGCCCAGTGTAGCAAGTAAAAATGACCATCTTTAGAAATTAACCTTAGCCTATATTTTCAGATAGCATTATTTCCTTGCATCTTGTCACAGAGGCATATGGGGATAAAAAACAGGCATGATGATGGTATTTAAGTTACGGTAATGGCTCTAATAATAGTGTACAGAAATCTATGTCTGGAGCCAAAAAGGTATGTCTCCCTCTCACTTAAGAATTGACCATTGAGTTAAACCAGCATTTTAAGGGGTGGGTTCAGGCACTCAAGGACTGCTGTGTCTCCCAACTCGGTGGAGAATAGAGAGCACACAAGCTGTGGGTTACAGCTTCGTTCAGACCATGAGGGGATCCTTTCAGAGACTGGGAGGGAGTGAAGGTTGTTCCCTAGGTCAGCATTAGCTCTTAAAAGTCGTTTTGTGCCATTTCTTGCCCCTCACCCCTCCTTGTACCAGAGCCACCGAGGTAATTGAAATCCAGTGTTTTATGAAAACTGGAAGTGTGTGTATTGGGCTGGATGCCTTTCCCCTGTGCTTTGATACATGATCTACTGTTAATAAATACAGAAGCTGGAAATGAATGGGGTTTTCTCCTGCTTTACTCAACAGTGGTGTCGAGTATCTGCAGGACTGCTGAGCTCCTGCATTCCTCATCATTTCGGGCCATGAAAAAAAAAACAAAAAAAACGACTCATGCTGCTGAGTCTGTGTTTCACATGTTCATGGAAGATGTGGTCGAACTCTTTTGTGAGGAGTTATTCCACTGCACAAAACAGTGTGGATTTCAACTTTAATCAAGTCGAGCCTGCTTAAGTTAATGATACATTTTTAGGGATATCTGGTTATTAACAAGTGTGTCAGTCACACTGTATTAAACATGCCAATGCTAAGGAATCAAACTTGATTGATCGCATTCATAGATTGTAGCGTTGTTTTATGGGTTTTTCCTGTACCTTAGGAAAAGAGCAAAGTTCCATAAATCTAGTTACTTTGTTGCAGCTGCGAATCTGTTGTTGATTACAGTAAAAATGAAGCATGGCTCTTAAAACTGATAGAGTTTCCAGATGGTAGATACTGTATGAGAGAGAAAGAGCTTAGAAATACTGTCTGTGCTTATTATATGTCTACATTGTGCATCTGCTCTTGAAGGGGTTTTTCATATATACTGTAGGTTAAGTGAGACTATGAAGACAGCCTGGAAGGAGCATCTGTTTACATAAATAATATAGAAATATGTCTCTCTGTAGCTATTTTCATCTTGAATTTCTGTATTTATATAAAATAATCTAACTTAAATTACTGAGACATCATCTTTATCTTACATTTTTTTAATATATTGTTTAAAGTTAAAAGAATGTGCCCCCTTTAAAAAATGTTTATTTAGTTATTGTTGGCGATGAGGAAGTTGATACCACTCTAATCCATGTCTGTTCAGTGTTAATCTACAATGAGTACCAGGTTAGCTTATCTTAGCACAGTGACTGGAAATGGAAAAACAGATAGCTGGTTTTGTCCAGCTGTAAGAAAAGGTCCAACTACCAGCACCTGTATATTTAACGTTAGTCCTACTGTGTTCAATCCTTACCAAAACTAAAATGTAAACATAAAAAGTACCAAATGCATAGAAATGCAGATTCCAGGAAATAAAAAGATTTTTTGCTAGGTCTTTACTGCTACCGCTTTTAGTTGCTAGTTGTTTTGGGGTCTTTCAGTTTTGTCTTCAGTAACTGCCGTGCTGGGTTGAGATCAGATGACTGACGGGCAGTGAAAAATATCAAGTTTCTTTGCCTTGACATTTGACAAGCAAACTCTTTGGTTGCTTTTGCAGTATAGTTTTGGGTCATTAACCATTTGAGTAGCATGTGTAGCCACTGTAGTATATCAGCGGTCACATCTTCAGTCAATAATAGTGACGCGGTTCCACTGGGGGCTGCAAAGTGCCCATGCCGTAACCTTGCCTCCACCATGTTTAATAGGTGATGCGTCATGCTTTGGATCGTGAGCTGTTTCAAGCCTTCAGCTTGCATTTCTCTTCCAATCATTCTATTACGTTAATCATGGTTCCATCAGTCCAGAGATGTTTTCTGGCAATGTCTGATCTGGCCGTCTTGTTGTTGAGGGTAACTGTGGTTTGCACCTTGTTGTAAACACTTTGCAGTAACATTCATGAAATGTCTCTTGATTGAGTATTCTTGACTTGGTTTGATGTTGTGATGTTGCTTTTATTAACCATGAAAATGTGATCATGCACTTTGTTGGCCAGTGTTGCTGAGTTTTTTAAGGAATGTATCAGATTGTTGATTTAACCACCACTACATTTTTTTGCCATTTTTCTTGTAGACTTTTTTTTAGACTAATGATGGTCTCCCTCACTTGCACACACATCTCTTTGGGCCTCATTTGTTATGAAATAGCAATGGAGTAGGGCTTGCCTGCTTGGGGGGACAGCGGTCCTAGTATGATAGTGAAAAAAGGCAAAACTACAAAAACTCTCTTTGTCCAAAAAAAATATTAAGCTAACTGTAGGTAGGTTTCGGTGCAGCTTGTCAGGATTTGTCAACCAGCACAAACCAACTGCTGTCTTTAGCTTTATATGTGAGAGACAGAATTTGGGTATTTTAGACTGTCTAAATTAGATCATTGTTTTTGTTCAAACAAGGCCATTATTGGCACCAAGCAGACATTTAACTTGATATGAGCAGTCTTATTTATACCTCAGCAGGCTGCTGCGGGAAAAAAACTTTATTACAACTTGTTCTCTCTGTAACATTCAGTTTTTCTTGGTGTCCTTGTAGTAAAATACAACACTGTTGTTAAGACAAACCGTTCAGTTTCCATCTTTCCGAGGCTGTGACATTTGAGGTTGATGTCTGTGGTCACGATCCTATGGTGCGATGATGTTATATGAGATTCCCACTAGAGTCTTGTGGTTTTAGCTATTGTCTTATGCAAACGCTGACCCTAAAATGGTGAGGGGTTACAGAACTCAAATCTGCTCAAACGCCTTAAAAGCTTTTTGATTTACTCTGGATGTTGACTAAATTGCTATAATCGTATTATTGAATAATGTTTAGCAAAGTGTATTGCAAGTCAGCATTTGGACATATTTGTTTTTTTCCTTTGTGGTTGAAACTTTGCAGTAGCTTTCCAGGGTTTTTAGCTTTTTATAGCAAGGCATAGAGACATGGAGGAAAGCAGGTTGTTATGCAGACCGATCAAAAAAAAACAAAACAAGAGGTAATGATACACAAGATGCACAGATGAAAACAAAGGTGTTGCTTTGTAATGTAAGTCTGAGCTCTGCGTCGTGGCAGCCTAGACAGTGGGTGGATCAGAATCTGACACATGCACAGATAAGTGTACCTGTCCAAACCCTCACACAGAAGTTTCCAGACATAAGAGGTATGCTTCTTTCATGTATTTCTTCCACATCTGTACAGATAATTAGAAGTGAAGAAGACACTGCGTGTTACTCTGTTATGAATCTTATTTCTGTTATCTGCAATTTCACTTTTAAACAACTGAGTCTTATCCTTAACTTTCTCATTGTTCAACTTCACAGTCTGTTATTAAAATCACTGTAGTCAGAGAATTTAGTTCCCTAGGGTTCTAGGTCATACAGGGGTAAAATGAAGGTCAACATATTCAGAAAACCATGTAAACTTACCAGTATGATTTCATCGAAATCTTAGTCACCATGTAATTCTGTCTTGGCAGCGGGAGACTCACAAAACAGCTGCTTCTTTTGTAATGACCTCAGTAAAAGGTTTATGTCACTGGGAAGAGTGTACAAATGATAACCCTGTCAAATATGATGTTGATATTATCCAAAATCTAAGAATCAAATTCACCTCCCAGCCCTATAGAAAAAAATAGTCCAGAGGAATTATCATAAGATGACACACACATGTATCAATTATAGGTGGGTTTCATTTTTAAATCTAATAGAGTTTTTTCACCACATGGTTCCTGACAGCTGTATTTTTGTCATTTAGTATTGCCTATACACAAATGCTATGGAGCAGTGAATGAGTGCATGCGATGAAAGACGTGGAGCAGTTTTTTCTTTCCCCACATTTCATATAATTGCAAGCTCTCTGATATAAACCTGCCACGGCCAGGAAATCAGCACTTACGTAATGTGTGTTTTCATTTTAAGGTTACTTTTATTGCTGCCTTTGAGGTTCAGTGAACTCAGCCTAAGCACCTGCCATATAAAGGGATGGTTAAAAAAATACAGACAAAGCCACCCAAGCCATCAGTAACAATGTGTATTCACTCAGGTCGTTTAAACTGACGCCGTGTCTTTGCACCATATTTAGATTCAGACTTGCAGCCCAGCGCATCACATTTAAAGTACATTTACACACTTTCGTTGCTGTCAGTTGTCACTTCCCTAAAGTGAACCTGATATTTCCCCCCAGCTGCAAAGTAAGTGTGAACATGGCAGTTTGCAAATGTAAAAATTTTTTTCGTCCTTTGAGTTGATTATAGAGATTTTCTCCTGCCAAGCTGACCTTTCTGTATAATGGTTGATTTAGTTTAATGTGCAATTCATGTAATTGATCTTGCCCTTCCCTGTTCATTAAACTCGGCACATCAGACTTATTTAAATGCTTTCAGTGACTTAATGAAGTATTGCAACATTTTCCTGTCATTATTTCGACACTAATTACAGTGAAATCCGCAGTTATGTTTAAAATACGGTAGAAATTTGTGATCTTCTAACAAGCTTTCAACTCAACAAAATAGGATCAACATATTAAGTCCATCTCAATGTTGTAGATGCCACTTTGTGCTTTTTTGTGGTTTGCTTTCTCAGCCTGATTTATTGACATGGGGATTTTGCTCAAGCCAAAGCTTTGGTGAGCGCATTACATGGATTGTTACATCCCAGAGAACAGGCCAGCTCAGTGTTCAGAGCCAACCAATATCCGCCTATCTAGACCCACCCTTACTTTATGCAGAACAGGCCCATAGCCCATCATGTTTTTGTTGTATAGCTAGGCAAGTTAAGCAATTAAATAAATCACCCTTGATATGAATCACAGAGATTGCACGTGTAAGTGACCAAGAGGCTTGGAAAGATTTTCTCTGTTATTGCTTCCACAGAGAAAGCCAGTGGAAGTATTAGTCTGTCAGCAGGACATCTGTTGTTTTTCTAAATTCCAGTTTAATTTAGTGGACGAAGTCATATGGCTAGGGAGTCAATCCGATTCACTTTATGTAAGTCATCAGAGTTTGCAGTTGCAAGCATCAAGCAGATATTGATTATGTAATCATAACAACTAGGGATGCACCAACATAGGTGATCAATGTCAGAGGCCCATATTTATTTATTTATCTGTGTCATATCAATGTTTAAATGGCATTGGATGAAGAGTGAAACACTTTTGAAACTGTTTTGGGTCAGATATTTTTTATAATGAAGAATCTTTACGTTTTCATGACATAGAATTAAGAACAAACAACAAAACAAACAAAAGTATCAGTATCTGCGTGACTCACTGCTACTTCATTATGTACACCTGTTCACCCGTTCAGTCAAATGGCAGCAGCTTAGTGCACTTTGGTATGTAGACATGATTAAGATTAAGTTCAAACTGTGCATCAGAATGGCGAAGAAAGGTGATATAAGTGGTTTTGAATGTGCCAGATGGGCTGTTCTGAGTATTTCATAAACTACAGATCTACTGGGATCTTCCCACACAACTATTTCTAGGATTTACAGAGCATATATCCAGTGAGCAGCAGTTCTCTGGTCAAAAACATCTTCCTAAAATCAGAAGTCAGAGGAGAATGGCCAAATTGCTTTGAGCTGATAGGAAGACAACAGTGACTCAAATAATCACTTGGTAGAACCAAGCTATGCAGAAGGGCTTCTCTGATGCCCAGCATGTTGAATCTTGAAGCAGATCGACTACAACAGCAGCAGATGACCACACCGCTGCCACTCACTTCAGCCTCACTATAGACTCACCAAAATTGAACAATAGAAGACTGAAACAACATTGCCTGGGCCATGAGTGATGAGTCCAGTTGGATGGTACGGTCAGAATTTGATGTAAACAACACGAAAGCATGGATCCATCTGTATAAAAAAAAAATGTATGGGAGAGGTTTGAACCAGCTGTGAAATGGAACATTCCCATTGTCTTTATGGGTTGTCCAGACAGCTGTCAGCCATATTGTCTTCCTGTTACCACAACAAAGTGTGTGTGTGTGTCACTATCCGTGTGTGTGAGGCATGCCACATATAGGACAGTTTTTTTCCATCCTTGTCAATCAAGTCTCTCATTGAGAAGCAACACAGCCTCTCAAGCGCAGAGTCCTGATATATAAATATACATATGTATTTTTAATGTTTTAATATCAGAGAGGAAATGTTTGTTTTAGCAAAGACTTCAAATGATCTCTTTAGTGTATGAGGGGAGATGATAAATAAAAATCATGTTTACTTTTTTCTTAAAAGCATAAAACTTGATACAGTTGAACAGTGTAACAGAAATTGAGCCTTAAAAAAAACAATTACTTGCCATGGCATTCATTTTAGTTTCTAGCATAATAAAATGTGTTTTGCATTCTTGAGGAGTTCATTTCCACTGCAGAGTGCTTCACAGGTCTCCTCTGTGATTGCAGCAACACCAAACTTAACTTCAGTCAATCTGGTGTGGAATAATTTACAAAGGAGGAATAATAGGTGGAACAAATAACCCACCTAAAAAACACTGGCGCAGCACCTTAAAAGAGCCCTGCATCAAAAAGGACAATGATGGATTCAAACACTTGAAGTGACATCAAATACGCAGTCCCCAATAGATTGGGACTGGATTTGCTCAAGCAATTGGAGACCAGTATGGTCAGCTCTGTTTGAATGTAATTTTACATCGCACCAGTTCACAACAACAGCCATCTAAGAATCCTGCAACATTCTTGAGATAAACCGAACAGTCCAGCAATCTCGGCGACAATTGCAGGCAAAAAAACCTCAGTTTAAGAGGGAGAAAGTTTAAGTCGAAGCAGGCACAGAGAAAAGAGAAGAAAGAAAAGAAAAGCAAGCTGGACCAACTTTGAACTCTTGGGGGAAGGATGCATAAAAGGCTGCTGTGAAGGCTTTGGAAATGCAAGGTTTCCTTAAAAAACAGAGCTCTTTGGATGACATAGGGATGCAAATGGTGAAGAACAGTTTAAGAATATAAACAAATTTGCTTCTGAAAGAACATATTTAAAGTAAAGCTTTGAACATATTCTTTTTAGGCCAAGTCATTAAGGCCATATTGAGTATTGTAGTCTTTACATTCAAAGATATTTTGTTTCTTTTTAATGCTGCACACCTTGCATGCAGAGAAATCCTTTGATTACAGCATCTCAGACCACATCTGAGATGCTGTGTTTTCCATTCATTATTAGTAATTCACCTGAACAGTAGATGTTATCATTGTAATGCATCTGTTTTCTTAACTGTTTATCTGTCTAGGGGATAGACCCTTTCCCAACGTACATTAGCAGCCTCCCATTGCACCACCCTCACTTTAATCACTGACTTTCAAAACACAGCTTTGGCTAGGAGATATGATGCTAACCTGGAGTTTATAGCATGCCACTGCTTTTTTGGGTCCATTTTTAAAATGAGCATTATTTTGTACTTGCTTCTCTCCAGCTGAGGCATCTGTCATAAAGATGTAATAGCAATGCTGTCATACCCAGGAGAATGAAGTCAAATCAGCTGCAACCCTGCAAATGGATATCTTGGCTTGTAGGATCACTTCAGCAGTTTCCTGCCCACTGATTTCATGACTGATCCTGATGGAACGCAGGTCAAACAAGACCTCATCACGGGTTGAGCCACAGCCAAGCAGTGTGTCCTCTGATGTTCTTGGTCCTGCCCTTAGTGATAGATTTCTGTTGGCAACACAATAAAATTCATCATATTCGTGTTCATTTGTAGCTGTGATTGGAGATATTTTATCCAGCTGAGGTTTAATGAGTAAAACAAAGAGGAAGTGATTAACGGGAATGTGCAAATGTCATCTGTCTTCGTCTTTCATCTCTCTTTGTGGAGGCTTATTCTATCTACTTTTTCTGGTGCAAGTCTTATCATAGGCCCAACTTCATGAGGAAGGTTCAAGAGCTATTGGAGACCTCTGAAAACAGTTGAATTCCTTAAAGTGAAGTTTAGGCTACACTGATTTCTTACTATCAAATTCATTGTTTAAAATGCAATTTACAGCCTCCGTATGTTTCCATAGGTTGGTGGTTTGTCAGCACTGCAGAGGAGCAGGGCTGGGTCCCTGCTACCTATCTCAACTCTCACAGTGGCACACGGGATGACTTGGAGCTGGGTGCCTCTAAAGTTGGGGAAGGTAAGTAACTGCAAACGCTTCAGTCTTTGCCCACCCACACACGTTCGCACATGTAAACACAACCTCACCCACTCCACTGTACCCACACACAGAAACCACTTTTGCCCTCAATCCTCGGTCTTTGATCCGTGACAAAATAGTAAAACTTCATCGCTGCTGGTCTACGCTAACAACTGAGGCCGGGCCGGGTGAGCAGGTTACTCTGTCCGCTTGCCATCATAAGCACATCAGAACAGAGTGTAGATTCAGACCTGGGTAAACATCAAGGAGGAGGGCCAAGAGAGACCAGACCTCAATGTTTCAAAGGATGTGCTGTGCAGTACTGCACTGTACAGGAAAGATACAGTGCAGTATTAAGTGATATGCCCGCCATGTAGTGAGCTCATGAAAGAGGTGTGTGTTTTCATTGAATAAAAATGAATATTTCTGGAGTCATGCTCTTTAAATCATGGTTATCGTTAAAGAAGGAAAGCTCTGACATGACTCACGCTATTTCATGTCTGCTTACCATTGAAGATGATGGATGTTAAGTTTCGTGAGCTTACTGGAGCCAGAGAGGGATCCAAAACAGTCATAGTATACACACTTATGAAGAGTTTGGTTTGCCAGAAATGCGAAACTGACGTGTGAAGCTGAAGACAGCATCCAACTGCCTTGATGGCCCTTTCAGATACTGTTATCAAGCCATCTACGAACGACTAATGCTGTCTCATTCCCCAAGCATTTTCAATATTAGTGGAGAGAGCACTTTAATCGTAGGCCAGAAGAGCTCAGTTAGTGTCAGATGCACAGACTTTGATCATTTTGGCAGGTATTGCAGCAACTGCAGGATATTTGTTAAGATATATGCAACATTGTGTTAGAGAAAACCCAACAAACTGGAGGTACGGAAATAATTAAGTTGCATATTACACTTCCAAACAAACATCAAGATTTTCCAGCACTCTGGCCAAACATCTTTTTGCTGCACAACTGGTGTAACAATGGGACTCAGGATCCCTGCGGTGTTGTATATCTTATGACTCAGTGGTGGAAGAAGAGAGTGAACACACAAGGCTAGTCAGTATTAATGTTTTGCATTATGTTAAATAAGTTAAAATGCCCTTTTCTTCTCTCAGAATACAACAAATGGATAACTACACACAGGTGCATGGCTATATGCAAACCATGCACTCCTATCTCCTTTTTTGGAGTTATCTGATATCTCTTTACTGAGTTAACCAGTAGGGGGTTTTAGAAGGACAGTCTGTCAGTGTAATTAATGTTTATGTGTCTCATCAGTCTTGGGAATGGCATGAACCTCTTAAAGCAACTCTTTATCAGTTCTGCGGTCTTTAGCCGTCTGTGCACCACCACATAGTCACTAGGACCCCTCCCCAAGAAAACAACAACATATTTTTCAAAAATTGGTTTTCTGATTCTGATAATGATAGTTGTTGAAAGCTCAGACATCTTCTGATTTGAGTTTACCCACTGATGGAAGCGTAAACAAACCCTCATCCTCCTTGTTCAAAAGTCATCATATTGCTTTTGGGAAATACGTTCGTCTGCTTCCTGGCAGAAAATAAGAGGAAAACAATGATACTGCCAGCACTGGCACAAATGATAGTCATGTATTTCTGGGAGTGCAGCTATTTACCTTAGTCCATTATATCTCCCTACTAGTATACCAGTATACCACTAAACACCTTATTTTTGCTTTGTTTAGTATGTGCAAATGTTATGACTGTCCCTTTAAATTTTCTATATAAATAGGATCGTGTTTAATGTCTGAACTGTCAGAAATCATTTCCATTTGAGCCTTTTTACATATAAAATACAAGGAAATATGGACCCTTCAAGGTGCACATCTCTAACCAGCTCTCAGCTGTTCCTTTCATTGGAAGGCAATATGTGTCCCACATGCTCAAACCTAACGGGGGAAAAAGCCTCCGTGATAACAACATGCTAATTACAAGCCACAGAGAAGATGTCTTGGTTTTTAACACTTCTTTTGTAACCTCCATCCACTCATACTAACTGTCCACCATGTTTTGCGTTGTGGTCGTGTTTTAGTGTCCTCCATGTAGCTAATAATGGATCCATGTCATTTGTGTGTTGTGTGTTTGTGTAACATTTGTGCTTGCTCTTCATGTCTCCATGTTTGTTTGATTGTTCCTTGTCATCTGGTCGCCGTGTGTGTGTATGTGTGTGTGTGCGTCAGTTACTAAGCGACACAAGGCTCATCTGAAGAGGCTGGACCGGAGATGGACGTTGGGGGGTGTCATCAGCAGGCAGCAGAGCCGAGGTGAACTGAGAAACATGCTGCATCGCCTCCCTCCCTCCTTCCTTCCCTCCCTTCCCTTTTTGTTACCGTTGTCCTCACCCCATCTCATTTATTGTCTCTTATCACATGACTCAACTTTTATCACATGCACATATTTGTTCAGTCTTGCATCCTGCATTGTCCTCCAGCAAATGCATTTATCACGAGCCACAATCCACAACTAACCACTAACTGACGTCAATATGAAACGGGCCTGGAAAGCAAAGGTGAAATCAGCAACTTTATATACACTAATTATTGATGCTAAGCTCAAATAATGCTACAAAATCGCTCCGCGTAAGCGTTTTTATTATAATTATACTTTGCATGCCAAAGCCAATCGTCTCCAAATCACAGAGGAAAAAAAAACAAAAAACTACCCACTCATCTGAAAGTAGTTGCGTAATAGACTTAGGAATGTCTTATGCTGCAGTTTAGAGCCATATTTTACGTTTTATGAGCAAATGAAGCGTGTATGTAGATCTGTAATAAGTGTGTCCTGTCGAAGTGTGGTACAAACAGACATTTCTCTCCTGGTGTGGTGCAGATAGCAACCAGTATTGACTGATAAACAAAGAGTCTTATTAATCTTCCGCTTAGTTTGCGAGCAAACTTGCACATGTTTTTCTTACCGCGGCCAGAGGTTTTCTTCACAAGAGATGCATTTGGATGGCTGACAGAGGAGCAAGGATAGGCTATTGAGTTCAGCCCAAATTTTGCACTTGGCAGTGCATGCTGCTCTCTAGAGTGGAGAGAGAGTAGTTTCCACCCCATGACTGAAATTCAGCTTTGTGTTTTGTTTTGTTTTTTGCTGACTCCACATGAGCATTTTATAACACCGATGCATGTTGTGGTTACCATAACTTCTGATTCAGAATTTCCCTTCATTGGATATTGTTGAAGATTGTTTGAAAGAAGTTGGTAAGAGGCAAACGATTTAGCAGCCCCAACACAAAGTGGCCGGAAGAACCAGGGAAAAGGAAAATAAAGCATTCAGAAAATATCCTCTACCCAACGAGTTTGAAAGAACTTACTATCCCACAGCCATTTAAGCTGCCTACACAACCTTGGAAATGGGTGGAGAAAAGGAAAACAGAATAATTTGTTACCACAGTGTTGATTCCTGTGAACCAGCTGGGAAGACGGCATACAGAACAGCACTTTTTTATGTGCTCCTCTCCTTTTTTATGAGCACACCTCTTCTCCTTGTGTTCCCTGTGTTTAGACAGGAATTGCCATAATGACAGGAAATGATGACTTTGCTCTGGCCCTCGGCCTCATGGGAATGCATAAATCAGCGTGGTGCCTCTGCTTTCTGTTATGTGCTGAGTTAGGAGATACTCCCTGTCGAAAGGACAAGGACACTTTTAAGACACTAGTTTGACCCATGTGCTGTAGTTTCCCATGGTCATGTTATAGAACTAATTACGTTCTGTCAGTGGAGCTGAAAATGACCACAAGGTTTTTATTCTTGGCTCTACTTGAGTGACGCTGCATGATTCACAGTTCATAATTATGCTTATGTGTTTTATACTGCACTTTTGTGCAGCCCCTCAGTTCTTCCACTGCCTGAAACATTTCGTCTCACTTTGGGCAAAAACTTTCTTCTGATTGGCTGTCCCTCTAAAACAGAAAGTTTGAAAGAGGAGGCTTCTGTGCTGAGATGACCCTGTTTAGTGTATCTGCTTTCATTTATTTTCATACAGAACCAAGACTAAAATATACTTTCACATGCCAGTAAAGCATTTTAGAATATTATTTTGTCCACACTGGCTGCAAGCAGAACATTTCTTCAAGGGCTTTGCAATAAATAAATAAAAACTATATTCTTTGATTTAGCTGGAGCTAATAGGAGCTTCATGCAATCTGAGGGGTTAAATCAAGCAGGTCAGTTGTGTTTTTTGTTTTGTTTTTTTAAGTTGGTCTTTCTGTGTGCCTCATTTTCTCTTTCCACAAACTGTTTCTCTGCATTGCTGTTAGGATTTGTTTTGTCTGAACTTGGGCATCATTCTTATTACAGAAATATATCCCCTCACTTACATGAAAGCACTGCTATCACATGTGCATAATCACTGTGTATATTTAGTATTATTTTAAGCAATGTGAACCTATTCTGCACCATCAGGGTGCCCCACTGCTCCTTATTTGTGCTGGGAATCAGACTGGAACTCTTAATCCATTACCAGTGATAATGATGCAAACATTCCAAGTTACAATGGATTTTATTGCTGTGTGAGACATTGCTAAACAGTTGCTAACACTGCAGCACATCTGTGTACGTTAACGACATGAATTAATTATGTCCTGTAGTTATTTCTTAGGTTGATAAAGAAAAATTTATAGACAAATCTCACGTGCCAAAGACCATTTGAGCACATACTCACACATCTGCCTGAAAGCACATCCAGTCTGTTTCATCTCACAGGTCTGGTGTATCTCAGGGTAATCTATCATTATATATTGCTTCATAATTTAATGTGTCATCTCATTACTGAAGTGTAGTCATAAAAATACAAGTCTATAAAAAGACTTATAGACTATACAGTTTTCTGTCTTGTTTTTTTGTTTCCATTAAATATTTTGTTTTCTGAGATCTCGTTGCCGTCAAAATCTGAACTCATTCTCTTTTGCAGAAGAGAAGTACATAACAGTGCAGCCCTACTCGAGCCAAGGGAAAGATGAAATTGCTTTTGAGAAAGGTGTCACTGTGGAGGTGATTCAGAAGAATCTGGAAGGCTGGTGGTTTATCAGGTACAGTACAGCTCTCCTTACTTGCTTCTGACATTTTTTTTTTCATTCTACACAATTTTATCATTTTCTCCTCCAACTTACTTCACAGGTACCAAGATAAGGAGGGCTGGGCTCCAGCGTCTTACCTCAAAAAGATGAAGGATGACTTCTCTCCCCGTAAGAAGACTGTGACAGGCCCAGTGGAGATCATAGGAAATATCATGGAGATCAGCAACCTCCTTAACAAGAAAGCCTTAAGTGAGAAGGATGTGCAGACTGAAGGTGTCCCAGAGAGTCCACAGGTCGCCAGGAGGGAGATAAGCTTGCCAATCCCCTGCGCTGACTCCAGCCCTGTTAATGCCCCACAGGATGGAAACAGCAAAGCAGAGCCTGCTTCACCGGCTATAGCCAGAATTGCCCCACATCGGGTAGAAATTGGTTAGTCATGCCCCTAACATTTTTTGTCATAGTGACTTGAATATTATCAAATGTGGGTAGATATCTTTTGAATCTATGATATATTGACGTGAAGCAAATTCATTAAATGTAACCAAACCATGTGTGTTTTTTCTGTTATTTTCTCACAGGTTCTCCCATTCTCAGGCAAAAACCTCCTCCTCGGAGAGATGCAACCCTGGTAAGAGTGATGATATTTCAGTCATCTATCCCTCTATACATGTAATTATTATTTTTGGTTGATAAAGGTCAGAAAGCGTGAAAAAATGGTGTTAATAATAAATGTATACAACTTGTAAGCAATTATGAATGATTTTGATCATTGTTGAAGAACAAACCGGTAAATCTTTACTTAAAAAGACACATCACAGGGAAAATGTTACTGAATTCATCTCAAGGTAATGAGTGTGCATGGGATTTGTTACTGGTGACTTTTCCTTCATACAGACATTTACCAACATACAACAATGTGTAATTGAAGAAGTATTCACATTGTTTAATTTAATGTCCTGTTCATCTGCCAACATATTTTAATTTTTAAAGATAAAAGTACCCATTCTGATAAAAACAAACAAACAAACAAACAAAAAAACTCCAACCCTTATGAAAGTGACACTGATTCAATATGTAAGCACTCTGTAGAGCAGCTGTCCCCGACCTTTTATGCGCCACGGAGCAGCCATGCAACAAAATAAAACAGTGCCGGTACCAAAAAATAGGAGATTTATTCATAACACACAGGAAAAGACCCAGGAAAACCGTGTTAACGATAAAAACAATAAAAAAAATACAGATAAAAACAATAAAACTCTGAAAACCATAAATTTCACACCCGGGCCTCAACTCTTACGGCCTGTTACCAAACGACTCACGGACCGGTACCAGTCCGTGACCCGGGGGTTGGGGACTGCTGCTGTCGAGGATAATGTGTTCTGCTGGAAACAGTGTATTATTTATTATTATTATACATTTAAATAAAGTGGAGAAAAAAAATTACTATTAGCGTCTTAAATGTAGGGGTTTGAATATAAACTAGAAATGAAATTTTTTAATCACTGACAATAAATCTAATAGAGCCCATTTTGTATTCATGTAGGGATTTCAGTTGCCCTCTCCTCCAGAGCCCCCTACAGTTGAAGCAGAGTATTACACCATTGCAGATTTCCAGTCCTGTATATCTGATGGCATCAGTTTCAATGGAGGGCAAAAAGCTGAGGTAAGCGCTCTTTATTTTAAGGCACAAGATTACCACAAACATCAGTCACATATCTCTTGCTCAATAGCTCAATAACACCTCTGAAATTAAAATGTGTAAAATGGCTTCAAATAAAGAAACAAATATACTTTTTTTTTTTCTTTGGAAATGTGTTTTAGGTCATTGAGAAGAACTCTGGTGGCTGGTGGTATGTCCACATAGGAGATAAGGAGGGGTGGGCTCCCTGCTCCTACATTGACAAACGTAAGAAACCCAACCTGAATCGTAGAACAAGCACTTTGTGCCGCCCAAAAATTCCACCTCCAGCTCCACCTGTGAAGAAACAGGACTCAGTGGAGACTGCACCCCCCAGCAGCCCTGGGTCTGAGGCCCCAGAGTCTCCCGTGTCTCCTGGTAAGCCTGTCTATGAAGAGCCAGAATATGATGTCCCTGCCATTGGCGATCTGGATCTGGAGTCTGAGTTTGAGTTTTTGAGGGGAGATAGTTCCTTGGTTGATGGAAAGAATGAGGACACTTCCTCAGAGAAGGGCTCTCACATGTCCTCAAAGCCTTCACCAGCCTCATCACTCCACAGTGCCTCCTTCAAGATGGGTGAGTCATTTGAAGATGGGCACGAGGCAGAGGGAGAGGCAGAAGGTGAGGAAGAATGTATCTATGAGAATGATGGCTTTCGACCATTCAGGGAGACCCCAGAGAGGCAGTGCAGCAGGGACTCCAATTCCTCCAAGACAAATGTCTTGTCAGAAACTGGCAAGACTGCACACCCAACATCCGGTGGATGGAAACCTGCAGGTAATAAGCTCAAGATCGACTTGAATGGGAGCTCATTTTCACCCAAAACTGATGAGGCATCCAGTCCAAAATCTGCCTCCACTGAGTCCACTCCAGATCTATCTAGACCTAAGAAAGACCAGGAGGAAAGCAAGCCATCCTCATCCACCAAATCTTCCTCTAAGCTAAGGCCAGTGGTGAGGCCCAAACCACAGCTAGCAAAGAGTTCCAGTGCAGAGAAGATGGACATCAGCACATTAAGAAGGCATTTACGGCCAACAGGACAGCTGAAGAATGGTACCAAAGCTAAAGGTGAAGACTCGGAGACCGCTTCAGTTATCTCCTCTGAGGACTCCTTCTCATCTCAGAGCACATCGGATCTCTCCTCCATCTATTCTAAAGGCAGCCGAGGAGACTCTGACCTGGAAGGTTGTAGCCTGTACCGCACCACAGACCCTTACGAGAAAGTCCAAGAGTCTGAGCTTAGCTTTCCTGGTGGAGTGGAGGTGGAGGTGCTGGAGAAGCAGGAAAGTGGCTGGTGGTATATTCGCTGGGGAGATGCAGAGGGTTGGGCTCCAACTTATTACCTGGAACCTGTCAGGCCACAAGATGACACGGCAGGATCCGAATCCGATGGCACCCCGACTAAACCTGGAAGCCTTAGCAAGTCCAACAGTCTGGAGAAGAATGAACAAAGGGTGCGTGCATTGAATAATATTAACCAAAACCTAAAGAAGGTCACTCCACCCATCCCCTCCAAGCCTCCAGGTGGTCTCTCCAAACCTACGGGTTTGTTTGGCTCATTCAAGCAGAACATCACCAAGCAGCAGCAGGTTGTCAGACCGCAATCTGTCTTCATCTCAGCCCCTATCAGAGACGGTCCCAGCCCTGTTGGCTCTCTCAAGAGAAATGAGTCTCTCAACTCAACAGATCACCCACGCGCCAGCCCCACAGTGCGGCGCAATGCCTCCTTTGGCACTGTGCCACGCAGTTTGGCACCAAATAACATAGCACTGCCAAGCAGGAACAGATCTGGTACTGGCAGCTCTGAATCCCTTGGTGTCAGCTCTCAGAAGAATGCCCTTCCTGTATCTACAGTGAAACCCAAGCCCCACATCATCCATAACAACCTCAGAGAGATTTACATCTCCATAGCAGACTACCCTGGTGATGAGGAGACAATGGGATTTCCTGAGGGGACGAGTCTGGAGGTTCTTGAAAAAAACCCCAATGGGTGGTGGTACTGCAAAGTTCTGGACAATGGCAGACCAAGGAAAGGATGGGTGCCCTCAAATTACCTCGAGAAAAAGCACTAGCACTCGTGTGTGGAGCTGGCAGAACTCTGGACATGCGTGTAAAGACTACTCTAACAGACTTATTTTGTAAAAAAAAAAAAAAAAAAAAAAGCTAACTCCCGGACATTAAATCAGGATTGAATTCCGGTACCTTTGCCAAAGCGAGCAGCCCCATCAAATTTTAACTTTGTGATGAAACAAGGCATCTGGTAATATGAATCTACATGATACAGTGCCTAAGACTTTGCATCAGGAACAATATATCGGGACTTAACAACAGCCAAAGACAACACCAGAGAGTGGAAGAGTGAGTTAACGATATTCTCCAGTGGTTACCTTTAACTTGAAATAAGACGTCATTTTGTGTCTACTCCTCGAACCCCTTTCTGTTAGTTTCTAACATAATTTTATTAAACACATTTTAAGAATTTAAAGCTTACTGCATGTTTGAAATGATTCATTATACTGACGATGCCTTGAGCTGTTGAAATTAAACCTTTTTTTAATTGTTATTTTTTACAGTATTTCCTAAAGAAAATCTCTGTTGTTGCCAAAGCTGCTTTGTGTTAGTCAAATTTTGGTGCTGCATGTTTTTTTTATATCTCTTTATACTGTATGTCACCTTCATGTGAAATATTTTATCCATTTAATTATGTAATTTTGTCCTCATGAAATAATTTGCAAGCATTTTCTCTCCCTTAAAGTTCAAAACAGTTACAGCAGAGCTCCCTTAACTTTTTTTTTAATTTCAGAGGCAAAAGCTCAGTGAAAATGTTGTAAATTCATTACTTAATAATTATGTTAATACATGTTTTATTATTACAAAGGCAAAAGTCATTTAAACCTTTCTAAAATGAACTGCTCTATTAATTATAATAACATTTTGAATTTCTGCTGGGCAGTAAATTTGACAGTATTCTTTTTTTTTGGGGGGACGCTCACCTTCTCACTTTTGTTTGATGTTAACTGTTTGATCAGTGATGATAACTAAAGTGCCAAAAGAATTACTTTAATAAATGCACTTTTGAACATTCATTTGTTCTTTCATCTGTTTTTTATTTTATTTTAAAATTTTACCTGTACTTGCTGTTTTCCTACTTCCGTGGTTCCCAACACACATACATATATATATATATATATATATACATATATATATATATATATATATATATATATATATATATATATATATATATATATATATATACATTCATGTGAAAAATGAAGTACACCCTTAGTGCTTCAACAGGAATTAGCAAGAGCATTTAGAGAGTGCATCTCCCCCAAAGGGCGAGAGCTATTGTCAGTTACCATGTTAGATGTTAAAGTTCATGACAGTGAACAGTTTGAAAGATTGTCAGGAGAAAGCCTCTTCTGTCTAAAAAGAACATGACAGCATGGAACTATTTTCTTTGGACGGATGAAACTAAAGTGGAGATACACAACATACCAACACAAACACCTCATACCGATTGCCAAGTATGGTGGTGGAGGGGAAATGAGTCGGTTTATTTTGCTGCCATAGGACCCGGGCACCTGATTCCTGAGTCTATTGTGAACTCCTCTGAATACCAAAGTATTCTAGAGTCAAATGTGATGCCAAGCTTGGCCAAAATTGAGTCATAAACAGTACAGTTTACTTTTTTCAAAAAGAAAAGAATCAAGATGTTGCAGTGGACCTGTCAAAGTCCAGACCAGAATTTAAATAAAATTATATGCTGGGACATATATAAATGCTTCAAAGAACTAAAGAAGGGTGGGCCAAATTTGTTCATCAGCACTTTGAAAGATTGCTAAAGTCATACATAAAAAGGATCCCTTCAAGTTATTGCTGCTAAAAACTGTTCTGAAGTTCTTTGAAAACTGTCTTTTTCACATAACTGCATTATTGAACAGCATTAATTATGTAAAATGGGATGTACATATAGTATTCTGATACTCCTTAAATGCTTCATTTTTAAAATTTTCTGTCTCATTCTTTTAGGACCTATCAAGGAAGAAAAAATAATGAGTCATCTTTCACACATATCAATTTAGAAAACCGATATTGTTGTAAAAGTGATAAACCAAAATGAGATTATTCCTGTCTGCGTTGCAGGTGTGTTTAGGGGCACTTCTTTATTGTGAGTGAATGTGATCATTATCATCTGAGCAGATTGAGAGCTAGAAGGGCACACTGAGAGGACATCCTCTCCCAAGGCCAATACCTTGTTTCACAAAAGCATTTTGATTCGGCACCCACCCACAAAAGGTTTTTTCTCTAAATACAGCTCTCCACCAAGTTTCATGACATTCCGGTGGGTAGTTTTTTTTGTATAATCCTGTTAACAGTTGACAGAAAGTATGATGGAATTCATTACCAGCCATAATCACTGGCAATAGGATACCCCTCAGTTCTCTTTCCACCTTTAACTTTGTAAAAGATCTCAGTATTGGATGTGTTTATATCTAGTTTCATTCCACATCTGTATATATATATATATAGCTCTAATACAGCTCAAGTGTTTTACCAGCCAGATGATTTCATTCAAATAAATTAGATCATCCTGGGCTGCTTAGGATTCCATTCATTTCTAATTGACAGCAGTACTGCTTTAGGAGAACCTGCACGTTTGACATTGGCTTTCATTCTGCGGTTGCTGAGCGACTTAATTTAGCATCAACTCGCAAAGCAAAAGTTTAAGTTACCAGTCTGGAGACGTATAATATTATCGCCTTCAGCTGCAATCAGAGAAACACCAAATCAAAACACTGGAGTGGTTTTCCAGTGTCAGACTCTGCATATTGCTGATATATTGGATTTGATTCCGGAATTGTAATAAGATTTACCGCCCACAGGAATTTAATGTGGAATATGTCCATCCCACTGTTGAGACTCGTGCAGTCATTGGCTTGGAACTGATTGTGGATGTCCATTCATAATCTTTATAACAAGTTAAATGTGCACAATTGCGTGCATGTTTATTTACTTGTGAATGCAAATGATGAATCACATGGGTAAGACTGGGAGAAGAAGGGAATGCATTACAGTATCGGGGACTTCAAATTTAAAAGCGATGTGTCCCTCATTGTGTCACCACAAGTATATGAAAATTAGCTGATAGTTTATGATGATGAAATATGGAAAATGTGATTTATAGCACCTGGAAAGAAAATATTTGATTAACTATATATATATATGTTATGATTAAAGAATGGTACTAGAATCTATATTTATGGCTAATGGTCAAAACTGATTCTATAAAATGAGATTCTTGTCAACCTACTGCCATTACTGTTTATCAAAAATGGACTTGCCATGTATTGACTGAGTTTTTGAATGAAATATTTGTTTTTTTCAAAATGCACTGAAAGCTTTTTAAATCATACTGTCTGTGTTTTCTGCCTGGCGCATAAGATGCTGGACATGTTTCTGGCCACTGGATGGCAGCAGCACTCAGCATCTTGGTGCAGACAAAGCACTGTATCACTGTGACCTTCACCTGTGCCTTCATCAGCTCAATAATTACTGTAAGGCTGAAAGTACTCATTTGATATCAGGGACTTTAAAACAAAAAAATTGCAGTTTTTAAATAACACTTTTCAGAGTCTGTCCCTCGACGCCACCAATCTGACTGAGGAAAAGATTTTTACATCACACTGAACACCAAAAGCTTAGTGCCTCGGCTGCAGCAGAGGAACAAACACAAACTCAGACTGTCTGATGTGTAGTTAAAATTCAAAATCGATAGTGCCTTGCCTTCTTGGAATACAAATTTAATACATTAATACAAGTTGATAGTTTGCGCGTTTGACCAAACAGCTGTCTAGAAGAGATACCATAACACAGCTCAAACACGTCTGGCAAGCCCTTAAGCCTTCACAAGGCCCACAGCCAGGTTCACTGAGAGGTCTGAGTGGAAAGTCTGTGTGTACACAGACACCAGCGAGATGTACTGTATTCATGTCACTTTCGCAGTCCCTGGTTGTGTATTTCCCTCTCACCTCTGAACACACTGCTGCCTGTTTCATGTCCGGACGTCGCAGGCTGTATTTGTGCCTATTGGAGTGCAGCTTAAAACCTTGCTGCATTAGAGCCAGGCCTGCAGGGTAGTAAATAACAGATGATGTTCACTCTGTCCAGGTCTACATACCACAACTCTAAACAGTTTCCCTGTGAGTTATAGCCATTTACTAAAAGCCATTGCCTTTGTTATTCATATAGTATATGGTGGGATGTTAGTCAAGTATACTACTGCAGAGAATGTTTGTGTTGGGCGCCTTTTAGTTCTCGAGCTATTGCCTAATTTGAATTTTCATGTACAAGAGGTAAATCTCCCATGAAACATTTGTATAATGTATATTTTGGGAAAAGGTAATGGCGCTAATGCACTTTCATTCCCCGTCTGTGCAAGATTGACTTCTTTTTTCCTGCTGTGCATAAAACAGAGAAAGCACCCCAGCAGTTAAATGGAAATGGTCAGTTTTCACTCTTTATTGTATCGAAAGAATTGCTCTGTGTGCTCTTTTCTTTCTTTCTTTCTTTTTTTTTTTTGTCATGTTATACAGTCATCGGAAATAACAGACAAAGAGGAAAGCCAGTGATTTAAATTTTATTTAACAAACAGAACATAATTAGCGAATTCAGAAACCACAAAGTAGCCCAGAAAACCAAAATAAAGAGCCAATTTTCTTGTCCAAAAATACACAATGCCCACCTTCACGTACTGCCTCATTCGGATTAGTTTGGTCACGTTTGGGGGGAAAAAGAAACTCTCAGAATCAACAGAACTACTCACAGGCCACAACACAATTTAAATACGCTCGATTAGGAGAAATATAATTTACCAAAAGGTAAAGCTAAACAATTCCAACTTTACATTTGATTTTCTCTTATTTGGCCTTTTGGGAAACTGATGAATAGATTGATACCACTCTCTTATTTGTCTGGAGATGCAGCTCACCCGACTCTGTAGAAAGGCAACAAGTACCTCCAAAAATATCACACGGCTGAAATCAAAGTGTACAAATTACACCATTCACCACTTTTCCAGAGGATGTGTGACAGATTTGGCGGCACTATTATTTGGCAGGGACGAGTTGGCAGGCAAACAGTGAAGCCTTCGGGGTGTTTGTTCAGGTAGGCCACGGTTTGACGTGGTGTGGCAAACTTGTAAGCAAACAGTTGCTTATTTAAATATCCATCAGTTGTGAAGTAGCATTATCATCTGGTTCTCAGTTTCTCTAATTTTTAGAGAAAGTAATATTTGATTTTCTAGCTCCATGAAGAGCAACAGACTGAGGTGACATCCCCAAAAGTCGAATGTTTCTCTCTGAAATCCTGGAAATGCTCAAGCAAAATTGAAATACCTCAAATTTGTAGTTAAATAGAGCGCTTGACTTAATGTACGTACCATGCAACCACCGGAGAGCGGTATGGATCATCTCATCTGAATCTTCACCGCAAAATGAAAATGCATTTCCCAAAATGTCAAACTATTTCTTTCAGTGAAAATCAGCTGACACAACCGCAGGGGCCTTTCAGGGAAATAAAAGTTTCCTTTAGTCTTTGTCTGCTAACCACAAAATAAACAATGTCCTTACTTTTTGGACACTACACCCACACATACGAAAGAAACAGTGATAATTTCTTATTGTAGCACTGAAAAATAAATAAACCTCATAATGTACAGTTAATATTACACTCATCAATACCATTTCATCCATTTCAAACGTTCAGCAATGCTGGATTTCTGCTAGGTAATATTTGGTCAGAAAGGAAAACAAACCCAGGTAGAAATGTACACGGTGAGCATCTCTCAACGCTCACAACTAATTTCCAGTATTGTACACTGTAGTGACACAAATATTTCATTAGTAGCAGTGAATAAAAAGCACACGCTGATATTAAGCACATTGATGCGTTTGCTTCCAATCTTTTCCTGCTTCCACCTGTGGCTCCAAGATAAAAAAGGACCTCGGCATCTCTCTAGGTTTTCACAGTGAGCAGCCTAACTTTGTCCAAGCTTCTCTTTTTTAAAAGGCACACTAGAAAACTTAGCCGTCCTTCAAATGTTCCACACAGTAACTGCCAATTTTTCCCCACAAGACGACAAGCTCGAAAAGAAATCAGCACTTACTACTTTAAAGATGAGCAATGTTTCAGCGAGGCCAGAGTAACACCTGAACATATCTTGTGTTTCTTAACATTTCAAAGCAGTACATAATGCAAGAGATTAGTCAAGTGAAAATGTCCTTGGAGTTTGCTTTTACCGATGGAGAGCAGCACTCAGAAACTGATATGCAAATGACATTTTTTTACACAAATGTCCCACAATAACAAGCTACATCCTTGCCACTGATGACAAACTTGCGATTTTTTTTAAATTTCCAATCCGCTCAAGGACACATAAATATGTCATAACTGAAAGCAATTATTCACGTTCAGTTTCGATACATGAAAGAGACGGGCGTAACCTGAAGTAAGAGGAGCCATCTGTAACTTATGTGGGATTTCGTATGATTCTTTCAGGGATGAAGAGGTTGATTCATCATCTTCATGTGCTCTTTCAGCATTTTAAAATGCTTCCCTGCCCACCACTGTTTATTTGGATGACTTTTGTGCAATTATAGCATCCAGCAGGCTTTAGCAACCAGCCAGAGATGGTGTGAACGGCTGCCAAGAAGCAGGACATGCAATCCACGCAAGTCCCTCATTTTACAGGCTTTCTAAAGTTGTATCTGGTACGTCTGCGTGAACATTTTCTTTACCCTGACATGCAGCAAAGATGCTCCTTTCTTCCCTGTCTCCATCCCAAACGTACAACATCCTCTCTCCTCCTTCCTCCTCACTGATTTACATGCTCATTCACCGCCAGCGTGACCTTCTGCGGTGACAACGTTCACACTTTTTTACCCTTTGCGCAATCTTGCTTTGCCTGACATTCACAGAAGCACAGCAGGTGGTGAGATATTCAGCAGAACACTTCATTTATAACCCAACAGAGCTCCCTTTCAGGCTTTTCTTCAGCCTGTAGGGTCAGACATTTCTTTGTGTTTTATTGCTAGAGAAGCACTTTCACCACAAACACACCACACTCGCCACATTCTTTCTCTGTCTTTCTACTCATTCCTCACCGCGATCTGATCTTGCCATGAGCTTCTACTTAAAAAAAACCAAAAAAAAAACACTTTAACCAAGGCGGCCTGAAAAACTGCGATGGAGCAGCTGGTGAAACCACAGATTTATTTCTCCACTCCTCTGGACAATTTTACTTCTCATAAAACTAGCCAGCAGCGATGGTATCACCAGCAGACTGATGAGCTACTGTGGCGAAGTAGGACAGATGCCTCTTCAGATTACTTCTTCTCTTCAGTGGAAGTAGGTCAAGGTGTGTTGTTGTTGTGCTGTTACTACACAAAAATGTGTCTCCGTTGATCACACTGTACGTTTGGATTGATCTCTGATGAATCTCAGTGGGCCAACTGTTAGCTTGCCAAGGATGTGCATTAGACATGATATAATTAAAAAGCTTTAATGGTGGAGTTTAAAGTACCTGAGCCAGACTGCACACGCAAACGATCAAGGCTTGTGCCGTGTCTTTACAAAGTCTCACATGGCTTTGACAATGTGCCGAGCTGAACCTGACATCGCCTATCGAGCCTACGTGCTCCGGTAGGTCTTGATGATATCTTTGATTGTCCTCCTGCAAATGGGGCAGCACGCGTTGGCCATCTTCTTGAGTTTGAGACCGCAGGCGTAGCAGAGACACATGTGCCCACAGGCGTAGAGGACCGTGTCCACTGCATTCTCATAGCAGATGGTGCATTCATCACTCCATGAGCTGGAGCAGGATGGGAAGGTGGGGGACTCTGGATGGTTAGAGAATGGAGAGCTTGGGGTTGTACCTGGGGTGACAAAAGAAAGCCATTAGAGATTTGTGAGTCTGAAGGTGAGGCAGAAAAACGGAAGAAACCTTCCAGGTAGTTCACCCAGACAGATTCAGCTCTGCTCAATGCGACGTACCCTACATCCAACGCATCTTTTATTTAAGCTGTCAGCACTATTCCCCTATTTTTCCTGCTAATGAAGCTTCAGGACAACTTTATGCAAGAATAACTGAGTGCGCACTCCAATCATCACTCCTGCTGCCGCCATTATATGTCAGGAGTTTTGCTGTCATACTGCCAGCAGCTTGGGACGGTAGTGATGTCAAGGATCGCTGCTTCACATCACCAAGGTAAATATTTGCTTCATGCACTGACGTGCTTATCGTGACTTGACGTCTTGGTGCTGTTCAGTCAGCGTTTGCGTGCTGCTGGCTGTTTCACTGCTCTGTTGCACCTCTGCATTTTAATAAATTTAAATTTCATGAACAATTTTTTTTATAAACACAATGGAAAAATCTGGAAAAAAAAAAGGCATGTGGATATACTTGAATCGGAGACCATGACCTGGCTTGTAAAGATGTCACGAGAAAAGCAAACTTCTCCGAAAAGGTACGCAAAGAAAGGAAAGAAAAAAAAAAACCGCTTGGACAAACCTGTTGAGGAGGAAAAGAGCGTGTGGTAGTTGGAGTTGAGACTTGAATTGAGGTTGATATTCAAAGGAGTGTTGAGGTTGGACTCAGAGTTGCCACTACAAAGCATTGTGGGTGTGTTTGGTGTACATGATGGAGAGCTGGGCACCGATGGGCCTCGCAGGTCTGGGTGCTGAGATGAGCCTGGGGATAGAGAGGAAACAATACCTTTATAGAAGTATTCAAAAGTGCCAAAGTTTCACATGCAAAGATTAAACATTTCACTTTTCAATCGTCTGCATCTTTGAGAGTCAGAGCTGATAATTAGCTAATGTAGGAGGTTTGATGTCTTGTTACATCTCTGTCGCTATCTCAGCCTGTCATTCTCTCCCTTACACGTACGTCAAATATTCTCTATCACCAAGCAGATGACTTATGAGTCTACAGTGTGTGTGTGGGTGTGTGAGTGAGTCAGGAGCCTATGAGTTGATGTAATCTCCCCTCACCCCACTTTTCCTTCTTCCTTCATGAGCCCACGATACCTCTGGGTAGGGTACAAAAAACCCCCCTCTCTACAGACGCTCTCTTGCGCGTCCCGTGTGATGTGTCCCCATCCGCACCCCATAACTACAGGCTCTGGCATCAGTTCTTATACTGGCACTCCATCTCTCCTCACAGAAGAGCGTACCGACCCCGATTTCACAGACAGACAAAATCTGATCAAGTCTGCCTGGCAGTCATGTAGCATTGTTGTTTGCACATTGTCCTTCAACTGACCATGGCAGAAATACTGCTACACAGTTGGTTTGGTCACTTACTTGGCGCCACCATGCTTCCATGTGTCAAATTATCTAATGTCAGTGGTTTTCATTCAATTCCACTATTTGCTTATCCAAATTTTCTTACAATACAATGTGGAGTGGAGAACAAGAAAAAAAAGAAGAACCACAGATGGTGGGAAAATGCAGGAAAAAAGCAAAACGCTGTAAATTCACAAAAAAAAAAAGGAAGGGAAAACGTTAATAGGGTTTGTAAAATGTATACAGTTTGTTGCGTAACTCTAGCTACGTGCCCCGATTCGCTGCCCTGAACTCTGATGCCTTTTCCTTGGACCACTTGAACCGCTGCAGTTCAGTTTCAGCCTATGTAAACAAGTCATAGTAGCTTTTTAATCATGCAACCACCAGTGTGTTTGTGTGAAAGAAAGAAGGAAAAAAAATCAGTAGATGGAGCAAAGTCTGCATGAACACACTGCTTCTGGTTATCCGTGCTTAAACGTTCCCTAATTTACTTGCATTTAGGGTCAGCGCTGGGACTGATGATCGCAGCACTTTGCTGAGACACACTCTTCTCAGAGTCATCTGTTTATTTATTCATAAAGTTATTATATATTTTAAAGTGAGAGGACGTATGCATACAATAGCATTTAAACGGTACTTCATTAAGCGCTTATGTGGCAGCTCTGAGTTAATGTGTTGGTGAACTCCAATAAGGCCGAATGGATAACCTTCTTGTCTATTCATGTACCCTTCTATCTTCTCTTGTATTATGCATTTATGGCTGGCTGTGAGATCGTGAGTATGTGTGTCTTTGGTTGTGCTGGCAGTGCAGGAGACTTATTTGTGGTTGAGCATGTGTATAGTGGCTTTCAACACTTGTTTATTTACGCATCAAGCAATTATGGATGAACGTTAGCATTCCTCCACCAAACCTAAGTTTGATATTCGCTCTCCTTTTAGCCCTGTTTTACCCCCCACTTAACTCCTCCATGCACCCAGTACTGCATATTTTCTTTTAGCAACTAGCTTATGTGCTAGTACAGTGAACTCACTGCCATGCTAAACGCGTTTTCCTGGTGTCAGGTATGAGGGAAACTCCTTTTTTAACTGTGTTTTTGTCCCCATAAATTTTGCTAAAGGTTGACTAAATATTATTCTTTCTTATCACCATACTCCAAAATCCAAACAATTATGAGTCGGCTCTAGTTACTGCAGTGCAGCCATGGGTTTTATATTAACGATGGATGTCATACCAGCATTTAAAAGAAAACAAACAAGCAAGACATAAGGAGGCGGAGGAGGAAAGGCAGCCAGATCATAAAACATACCCTGCTTTGTCTTCTATTTTACTCTAAATGGGACCATAATTTAGAAAATGAACATCATGTAGTATTAAAGAAGACCTGAATCTAGTGATTGAGACCACAAACTCACTGGAAAAGTATTTGATGAGATCATGAAATTAGTAGTAGGGTCATTTTCTCGTACTATCAGATTTCATTTGGGAACCAAAGAAGCGGCCTTCTGCTGGCCATCTGAAAGATTGTTAGATTTTGAAATTCTGTTTTGACAGCAAATAGAAAAATGCTGCAAAAGCACACAAGAAAACAATAGAAGTGGAACATAACTCACAAAAACAAAATAGGAATTTTTTGGGGGCGACAATAACGTGAAGCAACAGCTGCAGAAGTGACGAACTAGCAGTAAACGGCTAATAGCAACATGTATCTACAGGATTATATGAATAATGCACTTGCATCTACTTCTCCATCATAACACTGATGAACCTTTTGCTTCCTTTAAGCGTGTCTCAATGCAGTCCTTCACTTGCTTTGGTTTCTTTCATTTCTGCAGCTGTTCTGTCACGTTAGCGTCACCGTGTTTTGTGAGATTTGTTGGTTTTTTTTCTACTTCTGGTGTGTTTTGCCCAGAGACAGTGCTCCTGACTGGACAGTTTTTTTGTGAACACTAGAGTCCATCTGGGACAAACATCTATATAACATTAAGTCACTTAAATCACCTTTTCTCCCAATTCTGACGCTCAGTTTGAATTTCAGCAGGTTATCTCGACCATGTCTATATGTCTGAATGCATTTGGTTGCTGATGTGTGATTGGCTGATACACAAGCAGCCGAACAGGTGTACTTAACAAAGTGGCTGGTGACTGTACAGTCTATTCATAGCCAACGCATTAAGCTCCACAAGCAACACCAAGTGGCATGATACAAGCTGTCCTGTCCTACTGGTGAAGGATGGAGCTGTCTGCAAGAATACCTGCAGAGTTTTCTTGCATCAACTACATTTTTTGATATTTTCATTGATCAAAATTAACATAAATATGTAAGGCACAATTTTTAAAAGATGCCAGTTCAGCAGCTAATTCTGAGTAACTGCCAGGCATCTAAAACAGAGTGCTAAAAAATAAGTAGCATTAGAATACATTTTTTTATACTCATACTATTACTATAGATCACAACTTAATAACAAATGGTTCATTTAAACCCTAATTTAAGAAGAGGTTACTTGCTGTGGGGAGCACAACCACAAAAATGGACTGAAAGAAGCTGGAAGCTCTGTGGTCAGAGTTAGGTGATAATTCTCTGCCGAATCTTTCTTGAAAATAGTTAATAAATTACAGCTCATATATGTATTAATCACATTTACAACTGAAATTAGCATGTAATTACACGAGTAGACCCTTAGACCGACCCATGAAAAGATCAAATCGCTGTTTCTGAGATAACATGGACAAAATGACCACGTGAGAGCAACAGTCTCCCATCTGTTCCGCTTCACGGGCTTGACAACACCCAGCCACGACAAACTGTCACTTGCCTCACTGGCTAGATGTTTCCATGGCAACTCATGGCGTGCGGGATGCTGCGAGTGGGTGAGCAGAGACGTCACAAATGCACTCCCCACAGCTGGAGTGGGTAATGACTCGAAGAATGCTCATACCCCCAAAGAATCAGGACGGGGGGGAGAAAGAGGAAGAAAAAGGCAGAAGGAAAAGAGGAAGTACAGAGACGACTCGAGGACCAGTGTGACAGGAACTGGCTGTGGGTGGAAAACCCAGCATTGCAATTCTCCATGCAATTACATTTTAATAATGCATATGGAGGGCATCATGAGGAGCGATCACAGGCACCCTCCTGATACATAATGCTGACTGCTGGGAGCCCACGCAAGACAGAAATAACCTCTTCAGTTCCTGGTCTGACTGACTACATGAAAGCAGAGAGAGCAGAGAATCCACAGATGAATTATTATAGAAAAAAAACTAACCAACCAGAGTATTTTGACCCCCTTTTTCATCTCAAATGTTAGATTTTCTATGAAAAGATGTCTATCCTGTAATTCTGAGCTGTAAGAAAACTGTTCTCTAAAAAATTACTCCAGGAATTTATCAAGACTTAATCTGCGATGAAGATAAACAGATCACAAGCACTCACTTATGATTCCTGCCCACTGTGATATTTTACAGATACAGGCAAATAAACTATGTCCAAGCTCCAGCTTATAAAAATTCAAAATTGAAAATCCTTAAAGTGCAGGAGACTTACCACTGAGGAAATCAAAATAAATATTTCAATCTTAACCTCGTTCTGCACAAAATGAGGGCAGATGCTGAATGTCAAATGACCTAGAAAAATAACCTTTTAATGACACGAGGGCCTTCAATTTTTCACCTACAGTAAACCCTGTTTTGAAAATCTCCCAAAGAGATTCAAGTATGTACAGAGTAGACTGATTACATGCTCTGAAGAGTTGAACAATCAAGTGATCTGTAGCTCTTGGACAGAGCCTGAAGGCAAATCAATTTCCTCAAAGCTCCCTGAAAAAAATCTGTTTTTACTCAGTCATAATCACTACAGCATTTACATATAACCCATATCATTTCATTTCCAACCAAGAAATTATTTTGGAGAGCGCAATTATGTGTTCCTACTTTTTTCATTCTGAGTCCTAAACTGTGTACGCACACCCACACTTTTAGTTCAGAGTACCTTCAGGTAACGCCACGTTACCACTGTGTGAAATCTGCTGGAATCAAACCCAGCTGATACGAGGTCTGTTCATCCGACGGTACAAAGTTAACATTCACGGGCAAATCGTGGGGGTTGGATGTAAATTCCAAAAGCGATATATGAGTTGATAAAAAGGCAGAGAGCAGCCCCAGACAACAGAGGAGGGAGAAACTATTTCATGACTTGACTGAGTGGGAATTCAGCTTCCAAAGGTCATTCCACGATCACACACTCAGTTAAGAACGGAAAGTTACAACTGACACCCTGCAAAGATCTGTGAGCACATCTGATTTCCTTGAACGAAGATTTAATTATTCAGAAGGAGGAAAAAGGAACAAAAATCTTGAAAAACTGAAATCTAATAAAAGACTGAAATCTAATTACCAAAAATTCATTTTCTAAAAGGGCTGTGACTCGACAGTTAAACATGGCTTCAATGCAAGCAGCTCTTAGGTAAAAAAAATCTTAGTGTTTTCTGAGGGAGTAATAACAGTGATGGAGTCCATTCTTGTGATAGCTTAGGTTTTTCCTGAATTTGTTCTAATCCAAATTTGATTTAAGAACATAAAAATAGATTTTTAGGTATCACACACACACACACACACACACAATGAAAAGATAAAAACATGAAAAGATCAACTGAATCTACCTAAAATCCTGAGTTGTGTGATGGTGCCGTGCAGACCGAAGAACATCCAGAGAGGCCTTGAGTTATCGACGCACAGCTGCATCCCTGCACTGGCGCCATTATGGCTCATCATAACCTCCCCCTCTGCGTTCACCACAAAGCCCAAGATATCGCCGCTGTGGAGTGGCATCGCTACGCGACGCACAGCCCAGAATTCCTTGCGGTCAACCAGGGACTCTGGGTTAGACGGCAGATCAATGGGCCTCAGGGTGGCGGGGTCACAGGATGTCACGCCATAAGAAAGCGACCCGGGCCGCGAGACACCTGCTTTCACCTTCACAAATACAGTCTCTGAGCAGCGCATTGGTCGGCTGGTGAACACCAATGTCCTTTCATCACCGCGGTGATCCAGCCGAGCCACCGTGTGCTTATCCAACACGGTTACGTGGATGCCGTGCACCGAGTGAAAGTGCAGATCATTGTCCAAATGGCTGGGCAGAAGCGAGCACTGCTGTGAGTTCTGTGAGTTTTGGGGCACATGGCAGGAGGAGGAGGAGCTCAGGGGCTGTAGCTGCTCCTCATCCTCATCATCTTCCTCCAGATGCATCTCTTGCTGCTGCAGGCTCAGGTCACACAGGCTGACGGAGAGGCGAGGGTCACCACTGCTTCGCTGAATGGCGGTCCGGTGGGCGGAAGCGAGAGAACGAGGACGCAGGCAATCCAGTGGGACCATCTCGCTGTCTGTGGGAAAAAAAAAAGAAAAAAAAAAAGAACACACACACACAGCGATGTTATGTAATCACTTGTTTGTGGTGGGGGTTTTTTTTTTTTTTTACAGAGCACATTCAAATCTAAATTCATGCACACTGCCTTTATTTGTTCTCTAATAATTTTTATTTAGATAGCGTCCTAACTTGCAGCACTGTGGCTTTACAGCTGCAAAAAATGAATCAATTTTCAGTCTTTGCAAGTGGAAAACAGAGTCAGGAGGACTAAACGAAATTAATGTAGCCACTTAGTATTCTGCATATTTCCTTGTATAACACTATTTTGTTTTATATCCTCAGTCTGTACACTGTTTATTCATCACACCTGCCACTCTAAACAAATGGTGGCTTCCGGCTTCTCTGTTTTATAACATATTCATTCTAAAGCTCTCTCTGCACTAAGGCTTCAAAAGTATGAACAAAATTTTTCAATGTTTATATGTTCCCGAAACATATCAGCACTTTAAGTGGGGGAAAGCTATAGCTGCAGGCCCAGTGGCTCCATCACAGTAGGACATAACAGCTTTATGTAACACTGAAGGAAAAAGAGGTCTTGTGTTTGAGGCCCTGTCTCGCTGTCTCTAGCTCAGGGTCCTGTGGTTTCTTTTGCTTGTTTCTTACAGTCATGGTAAAAAGAAAGTACACCCTCTTTCAGTTCTGAGGTTTTATGTATCACAACATGATGGAAATACACTGGTCTCTCACACATCTTAAAATTAAGTAAATGCAACCTCTGCTGAACCACATGACATGAGATTTGCGCTGTGCCATTACTTATTCAACAGACACTGCGCCAACATGCAGCCACAGCGTGTGAAAAACTACGGACATTTTTACTGCTTCAAGTAGGAATTAGGAGGGTAAGTAGGAGCCAGGTGCTGCTCATTAAATGCACTTGATTAACTGATCATCAGCAAGTGTGAGCACCTCTATAAAAGCAGAAGATTTAGCAGTTGGCTGCTCTAGTATATTCAGGTATATGTTAACACAATGCCAAGGATGAAAACTTATCTTAGAAAGTCAATTACTGCTGCCCATCAATCGTCCTAGGACATCCCAGCTAATTCTGCTAAAGGTCAGATTGTACAGTGCAACAAACCTAAAAGCTACATCTTAGACCCTAAAGGCCTTAGTTAGCAAGTTACATGTTGAAGTTCATGACCTGTCCAACAGCTAAAGCTTGCCAAATTAGGTCATGCAACAGAACAATGACCTCAAGGACAGCAGCAAATCTGCAAAAGAATGGTTGAAAAAGAAAAGCGATTTTCCAGTCAAAGTCTTGAATTCAACCCGAATGAAACTGTAGGTGGACCTTAAGAGAACTGTGTATAAAACAAATACCTGCAAATCTCAATGAACTGAAGCAATGTAAAGAAGACGGGGCCAAAATTTCTCAGCAATGATGTGAGAGACTGATAAGGTCATTCAGAAAACAATTACTTCAAGCTGTTACTGCTAAAAGTTGTACAAGCTACTGAATCACGGGGTGTATTTAATATTTCACACACTGCTTCTGCATTTGGGCTTAGTTTTTGTTAAATAAATGATGGAACAGTGGAAACTGCTGTGTGTCATTTTACACCTAAGGCTAGATTTAAATAATTTTAATAGGTGCTAAAGAAAGATGATTTTTTTTAAACTATGTCCTGATATGTTAAAGCTTAGAACTGATAAAGGGTGCACTATTTTTTTTCTACCATGACTCTAAGTGTGCAAGTGAGACTTACCACAGCTCTAGTCCTCCGAGCCTTTAATTGCAAAGATTATATTTCCAAAAATTTACTGAAGCCAGTTTATATATAGTCTTTGTCAGAGAGTAAAACCATATGTATACATCAAAATAGCTACCACAAGTGTTTACAAAACAAACTCCCTCAGCACCAGCAACTTAATATACCTCTGTCTACTGGTGACATTTTCAGCTATGTGTCTGGATGCTAAAATCAGCTTTTTTCCAATCGTTGAAAGGTAAAGGGACTCCTAAAAACGGCATTACATGTCTCTCCATGCTCTCCACCCACCTCACAAATAGGCCTTCCTGTGCTAAATCTGCTCACTGTAAAATAGAAACCACACAGGAGCATCATTAAAAAAAAGAAAACACAACGTGAGTGTGCTTTCCATGCACACAGTCACTGCAAACAGATCATCTACATCATGGCACGCTTGGGGACACAGAGCCATATTTAACACGGCCATCTACAACAAGCTAAAATTAGGCTGATTGGACATCTGAGGAGAGCAAGCAGAGGGCAGGCTGAGAGATGAGTGACATGACGGCTCCCAGCCTCGATCTACTTTGGGCTTTCCCTTTGAGAAGTGGATGAAGAAGGAGAGCGCAGCAGGGGACGACCTGACAAAAAAAAAAATAGGGTAGGCACTTGAATGAAAGGGCAGATCTCAACATCTCTCCTTTATCAAACAAAGATGGCACATCTCCGGCTAGCCTCTGATAAAGCGCTTGACATTCATTACTACCTCAGTCAAGAGCGTGCACGACCAGGCACGAGAGTCTTATTATTAGCCGCCTTATCATCTTCAAGGCAAAGTTAGCCGACTTATAGGAGATAATTTCTATTCTTGCTATTAAAGCTTCCTGCGGTTCACAGTTTTGGTTTCTGAGATTGGCGCAGCACTCAAGCCAAGCTGTGAGGGGAATAGTTAGTAACATTCAAAGAAATTTCAAGGGCTTGTGATAAAAAAGATATACAAAAGATAAAAGAAGACCAAACAAAGAAAGACAAAGACGTGAGGCAACTAAATATGTATGACCTCTTCCTGGGTTTAGCCTGAAAAGAGTCTGGGAAAGAATTTTACTCATGAAACTTTTGACAAAATATGAAAATCTTTGGGTAATACATGGTGAAGCTTGAAACACCTAATACACCACATTTATCTTCTGTCTGATAAAATGTGCTTATGTATGTCTATCAAAATGGTTAAAACTACCACAGGGGGTACTAGGACTGAGTGTGAGCAAAAGTAAGACAGAGATTTGATTACAAGCATTAGATCCACATACAGGAGGCAAGAGACACTACGTTTCAGAATTTAGAGTAAAAGTAATGAATGATGTGCTGAAATCCTTAGAAACAAATAATGGATTAATGGCTCAAATGCACTCACTGGCCACCTCACTGGGTACACCTGTTCAACTGGTTGCTAGTCCAGATATTTAATCAGCCAATCACACTGAACGAAACAAATGCATTTAGTCACGTACACATGGTCAAAACAATGTCTGAAATTCAAACCAAGTATCAAAATGGGGAAGTAAGATGATTTAACTGTCTGTGAATGTAGCATGGTTGTTGGTGCCAGACGAGCTGGTCTGAGTATTTCAGAAACTGCAGATATACTGGGATCTTCTCATAAAACCATCTCCAGGGTTTGCAGAGACTGTTCCAAAAAAGAGAAAAAACCCAGTGAGCTCAGTCCTGATGAAGAAAATACCTTGTTGATGCCAGAGGTCAGAAGAGAATGGCCAGAATGCTTGAAGCTGGAAGACTGAGAAAATGTTGCCTGGTCTGATGCGTCTCAATTTCTGCTCTGACATTTGGTAGGGTAAGAATTTGGCATGGACTATCCTTCCTTGAATGTGTGGGTGATTCTTGGCATGCTTTGGATCCCTTAGTACCAAATGAGCATCGTTTCAAGTATTAGTGCTGACCATCTCCATCCTTTTATGGCCTGAGTGTACCCATCTTCTGAAGTCTGCTTCCAGCAGGATAACAAAGCTTAAATGATCTCAAACTGATTTCTTGAACATGACTCAAATAGACTCCATAGTCTCCAAGCCACCAAATAAAGCAGCTTTGCCATTGCGGAGATTCAGACCACGGATGTGCAGCAACCGTGTGATGCTATCATGTCAGCATAGAGCAAAATCTCTGAAAAAACTGTTTCCGGCACTTTGTAAATGTACGCCACAAACATTTAGGGCAGCAAAAGGGTTTCAACTCAGTACTAGCAAGGACCATATGTTAAAAGTGTTAGCTAAAAGTACTGGATACAAATGAAAACTGTTCTAACAAAGCAAATTCATAAACCTGTGAATTTCCGCACACACACACACACCTTTTTGTAACTATAAACCCTTTGGTTGATGAAGAACTAACTCTTCCTTACAATCTGCACTCTCAATAAAATGTCGCACACATACACACACACAGTCTTCTGAATTATGTGAGAAAATTAAGCACGGTACCAACAGAAAATTCATTGCAGCTTAGAGTAACAATTTTTTGAGTCGTAACAGCTGGCAGTGCTCCAGTGGTTTCTTTAATAGCATGTCCTAAACATAATGGTAATTATGTTCTACTTCGAAGTTCATGTCCTTAAAGCTTTTGAATAGTCTGAATTCTGTTTTTTTCTTCTTGGTTCTGGGACAAAAAACAATACTGAAATGATTAAGTGCATGGCTGCAATTGCCCCAGTAGCATTAAGAGGCCTTTTAACAGCTCCAGCTTCTTGGTCCCAGGAGAAGGAAAAAAAACACTATTTGAAAAGAGGAACACATACCAGACTGATACTGCAGGGTCAGCGGCTGACCGCTTTGACTCCGGCTCTTTATTCCATCATTGTAGCTGTGAGAAAACATCAGTAATCAGAGTAGCTCAACTCCTACTACACATTATGGGGACATTTCTTGGCTTTGAGAAAGCAAGAACACATCCATGCCAAAATATACACCTGTAGGAAAAAAAAGTAGTCCACAGAGAGATAAACATCCCTCTGCCTCTTGCGTTGTTACACATTCAAACAAGTCCCAACATTCACAGGCATAATGTCTTCACACCGCCTGGAAAAACCTGTTTCTGGAGACGATATTTCATGTGCAAGGATGGAGGCTGTAACTGAAAACGAAATCCTGTTTTACTGTAAACACAAGCCAGTTTAACAACAAACAAACAAACAAACTGCAGACAGACAAACACAGTCTAAACAAACAGCATGCTTTATATTAAGAGTTAACTGAGCTAATTAGTTAGAGCTAATTAAGTAACTAACTTAATTACTCACAAGTAATGCACGTATTGCAATAGAGCTGTTTTTTTTATGTACATTCTCTTTTTTGGGGTATGCTGTGCCTCTTTTAGTCATGGACACCTCTCAGTCAGGCAGTGGCGTGGCACTATATAGATGAGGGAGATTTCTTCCTCTTCCTTGCACTGGTAGAACGAGATTAAGAGGCATTTTGGTCTTTTTATGAAGCTGCAACCTCTATACAAGGTCAGCAGCACCGACTGTGTGCATGTGCATATATGTGTGTGCGATTGGGGATTTGCTGTAAGTATGCATGCATTGCAGAGCTATCCAGGGCTCTGTCTGCAATGACTGAGTGAAGTCATCCGTCATAAGAGAGGTGTTTGGCGAGGGTTATGCGCCTGTCCCAAAAAGGAAAGGGATGGGCTTCCGCTTATCAAAGAAAGGAAAAAAAACCCCTGACTGAGCTCACTAAGGAAAGTGTACGTGAAGCAAGAGGGTCTAAAAGCTATGACAGTGATACACGGTAGGACCCCATGTGCAACAAAAGCCACATATGTTGAGAGACCAAGTTAAGCAATTGGTTTTTAGAATTTATGATTGTGATAGTGAAATAGTGAAAAGTAAAGGGCAGACGTTGAAGGGAGAAATGGCAGCAGATGAAGACACTGCTGAGCACTTCAAGGGCACAGTTTCCTCTAAGTCAGCCTTCTGAAACTGCCTGTAATGCAGTATTATACACAGCCTTACTCATCTTAGGTAATTCCACATTGGACAACCATCCACTGCTTGATGAGGTGTCTCAATCTGAAACACATTTCTCCAATTATTGATTCATCTCATTGTTTTGGTGAAAGTAATATCGAGAGAACATCTGTGCACACATCGACACACAGGAAAGAGAGCACGCTTTCACGTCTTCACCGGGTCATCTGAAAGTGATTAGCCTCCTCTCCAAAGGCTTCCCCCGGTACAGTCCAGCTTCCTGGATCCAAACCTGACAGGCTCCATTACGATTTCTATTTTGATTTCCTGAAAATCTGTTCGATTCCATCTGCACCGATTAAATCCCAGCTGAAGCATAATAGCCTGGCCAGCGGCATTTATTTTGGTTCAACAAATCAAATGAATTCCAAGCCCTGAGATCACCAGAAACAGAGCTCTCATAAATAAGTGGACTCTAATCCCAGTGTGTACACTCTGGCAGATGTTAGGTCAAAGGACAGCCCTTTAGTTTATATCAAGCCCCTTATTTAATTGTAGCTGACTGTCTGGCAGATTGAATTTACTTAGTTATAATCCAAGTAAAAACACTCAAAAGTGACTTCGAGAATACAGTGCTATAGGGAGCTGTACACTTCTGTCCTCCACTCACACCTCACCGGCCTGTAGGAGAGGATGTGTGATTAAAATACATGTAAACAAAAAGCTGAACATGCCATTCCTGGGTGTATGTGCAGCATTAACAAAATAACTGCTTGGAGATGAATGGACACATTTATGCAATCACTTAACAGTGGCTTTAAAAGAGTGGAAATATAAGCGACAAAAAACTGTCATGAGAAATGGGAAGCGCTAATGGGCCATAATGTTGCGTAACACTCATGCACTGTGTCTTGGGGACCGTGAAACCAGCTTGTGTCTCTGTTCTGACTCCTGAATGCAGCTATAGAAGCTGAAAGGCTCTTCAAGGCCCCTCGGCATGCACCCAATCACTTCACTATAATTATACCAAATACCAGCAACTGTTCAAACGCTTTCAGTGGTAGCTTTAGATTATTTTTTTTTTTCAGTCAGCATGCTAAAATAACCGAACAGTAAGGCAATTCTTCCTTTGAATTTGCAGATTCTGTTTGCTAGTCATTTATCAGGTCTTTCCTTGCGCTGATTGAAGCCACTGTACTATAAACTCTTTATTTACATAGCATCCAAAACATGCAGTCATATGAAAGAGAAAGTTTTCACAAGTACATACACCTCATGACTCAATAAGCCATAGAACAACATTTAGCTGCAATAAACTGAAGTAACGGTTTCCTTAAGGACTATCATTCTGTCACATCATTATAGAGGAATTATGGCCGACTCTTCTTCGCAACGTTGCTTCAGTTTACTGGATTTGCGGCCATTACTTCATACACAGCGCTCTTAAGGTCCCACTACAGCATTTCATCTAACTACAGCATCTAGATGAGGTCATGTTTCTATGTTTTTGTTTTTTTTTAAAGAGAAGAGGCTTTCTCCTGTCTCAGCCATACTGATTCATATATTAGTCTTTTTCTAGTTGTACTTGCATGAACTTTAATATTTAACATGCTAACTGAGGCCTGTAGAGTCTGAGCTGAAGGTTTTAGATTTTTTGCAATTCCTCAGAGCATTGCACATGCTGACCTTTGGTGAATTTGCTGGGACTTTAACACACTGCAACAATCCTCTAAAGAGTGAACACACACTTGAATGCTCCAGACCGGCAACCTGTCAAAACGTTTGCTTTTACAGAGTTTGTCACACTTGCATTCAGTGAATCAAGTGTATTTGAACTGGCTGCTACTTGACCTCTTAATTTAGATAGAATGAGTAAAGGTTGTCCTTTTGACACGACTGTGTCCAAGAGTTTTGTTTTTTTCCCAAACTGACGTTGTACCTCCACACTGTATCTTAAAAATGCTTTTTAAGTTAATAAATAGTTTTGCAAGATTGGCTGCAAACATGCATGCAAACGGGAATTGTTTGGCAGCTATGAAATAAAAGGGTGACTCAAGTACAAAAATCTGTACTATCAAGTTACACTACAGCTATACTCTGAGACCATTATGTTTAGCAGTTTAATAATTTGTATTTCAAATACATATTATTTAAAATAATTTAAATATAGCAATTTCTGCTATTTTTATGACCTTAAATTGAAGCACAAATTTTGATTTATTTATTCTTTTTTCTAAACTTAAAGGATGGATGGATTATGGATAGATTTATCACTTGCCCGAGAGCTAGCAGCCTCAGTATCAAACTGGTTATGACATAGAAGCAAAGACAATGTACCTAGTTAGGAATGGGTAAGGTTACCTCAGATCTTGCACAGGCCTCTCTAGCCTTGCATCGTTTTACCCAAAAAGGTATTAACATGGGCCTAAATGTCCTCTTGACCGGAACGTAAGTTTCAAGCTTCAGTAATTTCCATAACAGGAAAGCTTGGGACGGCGTCCACAGCCTTGCGAAATCATAACGCGACTGTAATCAGGTTTAAATGTCCAGTCCCTTGAAAAAAGGATCACTTTCGTGCGATTTGTTCAGGTTTTCATCACACAGACAGCAACTGCTGAAGAAAACAGAAAGAAAAGCGCGACAAGCTGAAGTATGATTCATGATTTCAGTCTAATTCTGCCAAAAGAATTCACCTCAAGGAACTTACCGAATGTTTATAATATGGAGACATTTAGCATTTCTTTTTGCTTTCCTCTCTCACTGTCTGCCTTTTGCCTTTGGCTGCAAACTGACTTTTGACAGATGACTTTGCATATTGTTATTATCATGCTGAATTTCAAGTTTATTGTTTTTGGAGGATTTGGCTGTAAGCAGCAGACCAGAAACCCAATGTATTAGCACAACATCCATTTGCAGTACTTCAGGGTAATAAGAACCCTCAGGCCTATCGCGTGTCTTCATCAATCAAAATTAACAAAGAGTTTAGTTCTGCTCCCTTATGAAGCCCCTTAGAAAAAGGTAGGACCACATCACGACTGGATACAGTATAAAAACTGAATTAAAAGTTTTACTTGTATGCTATTACAGCAACCACTTTGTGCATCATTTTATGATACTGAATCTTTTTTTAATCAGCCCCACTGACCCAATCCTGCGTGCACTTGTTTCCGACTGCACTTATCAGATCTGCCTCTATATTTAAAACATATTAATCCACAAATCAAACCTTGTGAAAGGCCACATAATCTGTGTTGACAAGAGAAACAATAGGTGAGATCTGTAGCAAGTGAACATAAGCATGTGGCACACGGAGCGAGCACAGACAAAAATAGACACAAAGAAAGGAAAGTACAGCACAATCAGGTTTCGTCAAACATGTTTGTGCAGCACTGAGCTTTTCATCGTGTGCAGTTTATCTCTCTTGATAAAACAGGTATGAGTCAAAGGCACTGCAAACTGTTTCGCTTTTATTTGAGTAACATGAAAGTAACACAATAACAAGAGTAAAGAATTGCTATGGACACATGATGAAATACTGTTCAGCGACGACTTTGAAATGGGACTAAGAGTCTCTGCGGCCCTTGGGGCAAATTTGATAAAGTGATCATTTAAAGAATCAGGGTTGCAGTCTCACAGGCAATTGCTCAATTATTTTGTCGATATTGTTTCATATAATCAAATTCTCATTAATCTGTCCACCGTTTTAATAAGAAGAAGACAGCTACCTCGATAGCCTTCCAGGGTTGATCCGTGGAAAACATGGAGATGTTTTGATAACACTCCATGTTTTCACAGCACTGCCAAAAAAAAAAAAAAAAAACCCAGACACTACTATGTTTAGTGTCCTTAATGTTTACATTTACTGAATGTTTATCTTCTCCAAACTAACTGACACAGTGACGCTGGTGTAAACTTTAAGCTTAGGCCTCAATTACACAGATGTAGAGACTAGTCTGTGACTCCCTTGCAACAAAAATATCTATTCTCAGACTGATTGAAGAGTCGTTGTTCCAGCCTGCTGGCTGCCACTAGTTAAATTTGGTGGCAAAGATGGTGATGCACTAAGACATCCTGGTGATCGCTTTTGTCACTAGCGAACTGGTCGCTTGCAGTTTGCATGAAACTTGTCTGCAAACACTTGCCAACTAAAGTAACTAAAGTCAAAGTTGCTCCTTTGAAAAAGTGTAGGATTCAGCAACATGATACATTTTCTGCTAAGGTGACGTTTCTCTGAGCTGCAGATAAGCTGGCACCTTCTATGCAAACTAAAGGCAACTGTGGTATTCTGCTAGGAAACAAAAACAATTGCAACAGGGTTTTCAATGCCACACTTTTTGGAACCACTTTCAGCTAGCAACTGTCAGCAACATCCAGCAACTGCGTGTTAACCAGTTGAAGAATACACATTGTTCCTTAGTGACCAGTGTGCTAGGGGGTTGCTAACTGCTCTCTAGGCCTGCGTGACTAGAAGCAACCACTTGCCAATGATTTGAGGAATACACATTTTTTCATGGACCATGGTAGGGTCACCCTCCATTCTTTAGGTGTGTGTGACTAAGAATTTAGCAGTCATCTATCATCTAAACCCTGTAAGCTAACTTGTCTAAGTTAGACTGTTCTGACAACTGTTTAGTGCTTGATGTTTTGATTCCATATTTGACTTGGCATATTTCAGTATGTGTGGTCCAATTCAGCCACAGCTTCACCAGCTCCAGCGGCAGCCAGCAGCAGCAGCTGCACCCAGACAAGCTGGATGTGAAACCTCTTCCATCATTAAAATGGAAAAATATGATGATGAGAGCTGTGGAGTTTATTGCTTTGGACTTGAGGCCCGTCAGTGTTAATCTTCAATATTTCTCGAGTAGGGATAAATTATATGATTACAGGGAGGTGCATGCTTGTCAGCTCCGAGTCACTTTATTATAAAATAACTAGCTTAAAAATTGTTTAAACATACTGCCAATGCTAACTTTTTTGTGTTTTTTATGTTTATTAATATTAGCTCTTTTGGCAAATAGCTGGTTTGATGACGCTGATTTAAAGGATAGTGATGTCTAATTTCTCATTTTATAGACTGAAACAATTAGGAATTAAAATAGTTGAAAGACGAATCATAATAAAGATAACCAACATTTCTACTCAAGCAGAAGCAGCAGCCATAAGGTAAATGAAGATTGCAGTTGTTGTCAGATTTGCACTCCAAACTAATCTGGACTGGCAGGAAAAAGAGAGTGCAAACTGGGTATCTTTTAATTATGGAGTAGGAGAGTGACTTGTGCTAATTTTAAGTGATCACAATTCCCAGTCCACAATAAAATAGTTCAGATCTCTGTATAATACACAGTCTAATGATCTACCAGGTGAAAACACAAGAAATGACTAAAGCAATAAAGATTTATCCTTATTGTGGACAATTTTAAAAAACTCTCCACTGTTAGGTGAAGCTGACAAAGCCATGCATGGATACTTGCAAATACTACGGATATTCTATGCCGCACGCATTTTAAAAAAAGGAACCTTTCCTGTGTTTCATCATGTGTAAATGTTAGGGACGTCCCTGAAGATGCTAGTAAGCATGAAAAGCAAATAGCAGGAGTTTTCCCCACCATGAAGCTCTACAGTCTAATGCGTCGCAATGCCGTGTATGGAAATGATTGATGTCAACAGTTCCCTCTTAATCACCTGAGAGGTACGCAGCCTCTTGACAGTCTGGCAGTCATTTTGGATTCTTCTCTAATGACTAGAGGACAGGTTGCAGATGATGTTAGCTGATGCCGGCCTCACGGATCACTACCATTCTGTCAGTGATTAAGTGACTCATCTACCTCTAGTAAACAAACCCCCAGTAAAGCATCTTGCATCTATCAAAAGATGCCTTTGACTCTGTCGGCTTATCTAACTTGGAAAAAATCCATCATACCTGTACAAAACCGAGGATGCTGTGTGGTCTCTTGGGATACGTCCCATAAACAAACAGATTCTGCTAAGACTGCAGCTATATAGGTGTAAAGGGAGCATTCTGATCCCCCATTACATTTTTTACCGCAAAACGGCGTACCATTTCCCTGTGTGTTTCTTTTCAGATATTTATGGCCTGGTTTCTGTAGCTTGACAAGTTGCCTATAAGTTAGCAAGTAAGAAAAAAAACTAACACTTTTTGATTTCATATTAGGGGGGGGGGGGGGGGGGGGGGGGTTGTATTAAAAAGGTTTACGTAAAGCCAGGCTTTTGGTTATACTGCTAGGGGAAACATAGTAAACAGAGACCTTTTTATGAAAACACAGCTGAGAAAACTGAGCTTTAAAACCAGTTATACTGCTTGGGACATATTATACACTTGAGGAAATCTTTTGTCAATCCTACTAAGGGCTAAAGTGGTAGTGTCGTGCATCCTCAACAGCACAGTCCGTTCTGTACAAAGCCCAAGCAATGCACTTTAGTCTTTATTGATAGCTGTGCGAGTAGGACAAGTGTGGTGATGTAACAGATCTTTCTTAAATTGCATGGGCAGCATTGTTGGTCTGGACAACCCCCGAGGCTCAGTTTGATTTCAGCAGATTAATTTAGGTTCCTCTCTTACGTAACGCCATCTCAGCTTTCAAGCAGTCTCACTGATCTCAGGATCACCTTTGGCTTCTTGCATGGGTGGCTAGCTACTGAACTGCACTCCCGTGATAAGAGTGGAAACAACACTGCACTGGAAAAGATCCTTGAACATCAGAATAAGACCTGAGAGCAGACCGCATTAAGAGGCAGCACAAGTGAAACGGTGATGATGGATAGCAGCTTGGATGAATCCCTTAATACAGCATGTTTGGTTGTAAAAGATCAAATGGACACAAAGGTATGAGAACGATGCAGAGCATGCGTTTGATGCGGATAAGCTACTGGCTAAAGAAAACAAAGTTTTGACTGCGTCTCCTCAGGGGAGGTTGCAGCCACTGAATGAAAAACATCTATTGAAAAATGGCTCAGATAATTATAAAACTTGATCATGCGTTCAGAATAAATTCAGATTTTTAAGAAATATTCACCCTGGGAGGGATCACAGAAAGTATTTGTGCAGGAAAAGACAATCAAACCATCACCTTTTAACAGGGTAGTAATACTCAGGTGGCACTTTGCAGAAGTGACAGTTGTGATGCTGATGTGTGCAGGAACATTATTATGATTAATCCATTAAATATTAAAGACATGGATTCTTTTTACATAAAGGATGAGATCAGATCACAGCGAGCTCACTATGTGTGTCTCAAAGTGAATGGAGGGCAGTGTCTGCCATGTCAGCTGAGGAATGAGGTAATAAGACAAGACTGGTTCGGCTTACAGGAATAGACATAAAATGTTACGAGAAGTGAAATCTGTTATCATACCATAGATTTTCTTAAGCTTAAAGTGAAACAAAGAAGACGTGTTTAAAAATGGACTAAAACAGACTTCTGATATGCTGAATCTCATATATCTATTAATGTAAATAAATACCAACTAAATACCAAAAGCTGACATTTTTCCAAACGAATCAAGCTCCGGTCTCTAATGCGCCCTTCGGTTTTTAAACATAAAAGTCTGTTTACAGTGCTTAGGAAATGCATTTGGGAGAAAAGCTTGATGAAATCATCTGCGGCTCTGAGGGAGGTGCATGAAATCTGATAAATTGCTTCCAAAGATGTCACTTGAATCAGGAATTGGTTGGATATGGAGACTCTCAGCTTATAATGTAAATTAAATCTCATGTTCGGGAAGAAGTGAACATAACAGCCGTCATCAGTGCTGGAGATTAGCATCTTGAGGCCACATCAGGCACCTGCAGCGAAACCTCTGACTGAAATGTCTTGGAGTGAGTTGTTTGGCTGAGTAGAAACAATTTTGCAACGGTCCTAAATTTGAGTGGAGTGGAGTACTCCCTCTGTACTACAGTAGTCCTATGTAAACTTAGTGGTGAAGCCCTTTAACACTCCTGAAGCACATTATCTAATCAGTGATGCATATTATTATTATTATTATTATTATTATTATTATCATTATTATTATTATAAGTAAATAAGTTGATCGCATCTTATTCTGCCTTTTTTTTCTTTTTTTTACTGTCCTGCACATTTATCTCAAAAGCCAAATCAAGATCACCCAACCAAGCCATTCTCCACACTCCGTGGAGCCTATTCACAGCTCCTCGTTCAATTTGTCTTCTGTTAAAAAAAAAAAAAAAAAGACAGGAAAAAAAAAAAAAAAAAAACTGCTGGCGATCTATAATTCCCACCTGGGCAGATTGTGTAAGCCCACAACAGGTGAAATTTGGCTCAGCTTTTAAGCATCATTAAGAATCAAAAAGCAGCCTTCTGTTAAAGGAAAATGCGTGCCAGTTTGCAACACCAGACTTTGATGTGTCTGCCCATATTTCAGGCTAAGTGTTTGCTGAACTGCAGCCAACCCCTGAGACAATACTGGCCTTTTGAGATATACCATGCTCTTGAGCAGTGACGTTCTCAGGCTATATAGGAAAGCTGATAGCCAAGTGATCCTTTAGCTGACTGAGGGCTGAGGCTTTTCGGTTTAAGCCATCAATGTGAGGATAAAAGTGATCAATATGGAAAAACTAGAGTAGAAACTGTGGGATTTATGGCTGCTGGCCTCATTCACATTATACACAGGCATAGATTGCGTAAAGTATGATCTCACATTCCAGAAAACCCCAGATTTAATTGTAATTGTAAAACGGAAAAATTCTCTTATTATACCAATGGGACTTTCATTTAAACATATGAATCCGAGTTTGGGTTGAAGGCAAGGTGACTGCATGTCAAACGAAGTCAAACTCAGACTTGGATCCACAGAGTGAGACATTCCACTGATTTGATTGTCTTGGAAAAACACCCCAAACATCTCATTACCTGACATCATCCCTACTCTCGTCTATCCTGTTGGGATGACCAGCACATTGCTCTTGTTCTTTCACAAGAGCAATGTGCTGGTCAGCACCATGAGGCCAGTGAACCCCAGATAGCTACACTCTGGCGCTGGATACCAAACAGTCCATCACAAGATAGCACGCTTTTCGCTGTCAACCACACCACAAGAAATAAGGTTAAATGGCACTATCTACACAATATAGGAGCCTCTTCTATTTTTATTACTGGTGCTGACAGCCTCTTTTGTTTAGAGGGAGAGGCAGTGCGGTTCTTGGAAATGGTTATAAATAAGTACTGAGGCAACCACAAGGATTCCTATTTGTCCGTTTGCATTGTTTTCAAAAGCCGGCTTGGTTATGATGTGTTTCATAAATACAACACAATCACCAATCCAAACACACTTGAGATGGTTTAGATTGATGAAACACTGCTGTTAATAATTGGGACGGACCGGTTTGCTTCACATTTCTTTGATGTAATGACCCTTTAAACAGCACGGCGGAATTGTAAGAAAAGATTTCAGACATTTTGAAATTCTCCCTTTAGGGAAATTTCTTTGATACTAACAGCCATGCTAACTATACAATCTGCCTAATCTCCCACCATCTTTTTCCACTGAGCCATTTGGCCGGTGTGGGAAAAGCAGTGCAGCTGTATGTAACATCACCTTTTAATCACTTGACGAAAAAGCAGCAGATGCAGAGTGTTTTTCCAGTGGCAAAGCACTACACCAAGAACACAAAGAGTCTGCAGCAATGCGATCAACTCTGTAAGGCTCTACCCAGGCAGAGAGGTGCTGTGAGATAACTTCTAGCTGATGTTTAACAGTATGTTTACCATTTCAGCTTAGCCTCCTTAATGGGTCTCATGAGCTAATGCAATATCATTACAACAGCTGTAAATAGAGCACAAATCAAACTTAGAACTGGCAGGAATATGAGTAGTTTTAAAGGTTTTGGGGAATAAATAAAATATTGGATATAATAAAATGTAGACCTGCCTCTGAATGCATGACTCACCTAGCAGTTGGACCCCCCTAGTGAGGCCATAGACGTCTATGAGAGCCCAGAGGGGTTCTGAGACATGTACCCCACTGAAGAACAGTATGGGGCTGGAGTCGTTGATTCGATAGAACACCCGGCCCTTCTTATCCACCCAAAAGGAGATGACGTTTCCCTCATTGGAGAGCTCCTCCGGAAGCGCTTTTGCCCAGAAGCCACTTTGGGAGACCAGGTCAGGGCAGGCATACTTGGGCAGGGTGTCTGGATTGATCCTTGATGGGTCTTTGGATGTAAAACCAAGACGTAGAGCACCACTCCAGCAGCACTGCTTTTTAGTGATCTGGAGAGAACATATTTTAAATCAATGAAGATAATTTAATTAAGATAAACTACAATATGAGCTAAAAAGAATAAAGCCAAATTTGGGCCGGCATCGTTTCTGCTGAGTTGCAGTGATACTACCTGCACTGCACTGTGATTAATTCATCCCATCCAAAGCTTGCATTTGGGTAATTTTTCACCTCCACCCAGTCATAATTATAGCTGCAATTACCTTTAAAGTGGTATGACTGTGTTTTGTCAGTGCCAAGAGCAGCGAGTCCTAGATTATTGTGAAATGTGACTTCTTTATGAAAATGAATACAATCCAAAATGTTTTGCCTGATAGATCGGAGCATGTTAGCACCATGACAAATGGCCTATGGGAACCATTAGAATGGCAGAAACATGTACTGGGCATTAAAGGCATATACTATAAGAGCATTAAGATTAAAATATTGTTCAAAAATATCTAGAGTCTACAGACACATATGCACTTGTTGTGCAGTGTCGCTTTGAGTTTAAGAATGTCACCATGGTAAAAATGTCTAACTGATGATAATCATGTCCAACAGCTTATCTTCTAGCATGCCAACAGCTGATGATTACACCACTGTACCAATTGCAAGCCTGTATACCAATGAAAACTGGTAAGGCTTAAATTTACCACTATGGCTCTTAATGTGTTTGAAAGATGGATATAACAACGGTGACATCACCCATTGTTTTGTGAAGTCTCATGGTGAAGCCTCAGCAGCACGCGGAAGACATTACAGAGAAAGTGAGTGATACCATGCTACTCAATACTCACATGTGACTGGCAAGTCATTGGCCCATGAGTGTACTCATAATTCACAAAATTTACTTCAAGTTTTATTCTGTTTGTTCTGAAACTAGCAATTGTTCCAATACAATCATCCGGAAAGTGTTTACTATGGTCAGAAATCCAGGCAGTGGAGGCTGTTTACTACAGGAATAATTTGTACTACCAGAGGCACTTCCACCTTGGCTTCACTTTTCAGAACAACAAGAAGCAACATCCATGTCTTGTCTATTCCTCAAGCCATCAAATTTCTAAACATGGGCAACACATGGCCTGCCCGGGTGGTTTGGCCAAAACAACCTCAAGGTGCAATGAAAGTGTCCCTACGTATCGAAAAAGATGTGTTTGCTCCATGTTGGTGTATGGAAATGTGATTGCAAAAGAATTTCCCTGTGCGGGCAAATAAACCTTATTAACGTTATCGCTCACATGTGGTCCACAATGCTGACATAGAGGGAGCTGTAGCCGATGGTTGTCTGCTTGAACTCTCCTGCACTAATTCAATTCACTGAAGTAGACCTCTCAACCATGTTTGTGCTGTTTGTGCCTCTTGGAGCATTTTGAAAGAAACTATCTGCGAAATAATATGACCTGCTGCATGGCGAAGCCTGTCTAAGCAAAGCTAACATCGAGGCTTTGAAATGTGGCTACATCAATCATTTACATAGAGTTACTGAGGTTATTTTTACTTATCTTGAGGAATTTAATTTGGTTTGGCTGGATGAGTGCTTAAGAAAATAGATGTACGGATGGGCTTCTATGTCTGTACCAAGTTTCATGCCAATTTATCCAATAGTTGAGATATTTCAGTCTGAACAAACAGACAGCACAACATTCCCATCATAGTGCCAAACCACTAGCAGGGCTAAAAAAACAACTTATCACTTTCAAGATTGGTTACCTCGGTATGTTTATCACCTGCAAACGATTTTTGTCTTATTTCGAAGCACTATTTACTTTGCATTTAGTGTGCCAGATAACAGTGTTCCTCACATGGCAGTGCTTGCCCTACTCTCTCACATTCGAGACATAGATGGCCTGATAGGTGAAGTGGAAACTTGTTCTAAGCTGCTGCCGCTTTGGCCCACACAAGAGCACAGAGAGGAAAGAGAGAAAATGAAAACAGGAGAGTGAAGAGCTGGGATGAAGAAAGGGAGGCAGACAGGGAGGGAGAAGAAAATGAAAACATGCTAACAGAATTAGAGGGACAGAGATAAAAGAAGACTACTTTTCATCACACTCACAATTTGTATCTTCCCAGTACTTGACTGTGTGTAATAATATCAGAAAGTACAAGATGTGCTAATCTATGGTTTTGTAAAGTAACGTTTTTTTGTTACAGGAAATTATGAAAATGACAACCAGTTGTGCTCTAGTTGTGGTGTCGGAATAATTATTGTTGCTTATTGGACTTTGGACTCATTGTGCAATAGGTCAATTTTTAACCCAGTCATTTTCTGTGTGTAGCATACCGGGGCTCCAATAGTAATTATCCCTGTGAATACAAATGGCATTCAAGGTCAAGGTCAAGATCAAATTTATTTATATAGCACATTTCAAACAGCCGATGCTGCACAAAGTGCTTAACAATATAAAAATGGCATTAAAAACAACAATGTAATACAATAATAACAATAAAAAAAACAATAATAGGACAATAAAAGAATTAAAACAATAACTAAAACTAATTCAAATAAGACCAAAATGCTTGGATCATAGTGTGTTAAAAGCCAGGGCATAAAAATGTGTCTTTAGTAATGATTTAAATTGCTCAAGTGTTTGTGCAGATCTAATATTTAAGGGGAGACTATTCCAAAGTCTGGGACCTGCCACAGAGAAGGATCTATCACCACGGGATTTGAGATAAGTCCGTGGGATGGACAGCATTAATTTAGAGCTAGACCTCATGGTTTTTCCTGGAGCATAGGCAGAGAGGAGCTCAGACAGGTAAGGAGTTCAAATAGTGCATCGTTTACCTTCAGTCGAACCTGCTCATATACAGCGATAGGTCTGTTGCTGAAGGTGATGGCATTGCAGAAGCTGGCCTGTCTCTTGACAGTTCTCTGAGACATGTCCATGACGATCTGTGAGCCCTTGGTGCTTGGGTGGAAGAGCAGAGGGAAGGAGGACAAATTTCCACATGGCTGGATGGGAAGGCAGCGCTTGGGCTTGTGGTGATATCGGTGAGGTCCTGCTGGAAATGGTCCATTTAGGGAATCTATGTGAAGAATGAGAAGCGTAAGAGTTGGTTATTTTGGTCAAGGGTTGAGGGGGAGTTAATTTTCTTGGGGTGCAATTTACAGTAAAATACCCGAATATTAGATTACATTTGACTGCAGTATTGAATCAGGCTGTCTGTACCACTGCAGGACCACACTGGCTGGTTCATTCTCCTGAATTATCCAATTTGGTAACAAAAGCACTCAGAGAACCCAACTTTCCCCAAAGGGCAAGGGCTATAGTTGTATGGTGTTGTATTGAGAAAATAAAAAGCGTGTTGTATAGCTCTCTCCATGCCCTTTTTCCATGCCCATATATATGATATATGATATTTTGCAAGGTCAACTTGCAACAATGAGGGTCAAGTCAAATGCTTCTCCAATTTTGGTACTCTAAGGCCTAGTATATTGTTGTAGAGTTTAAAGATGATCCATAAAAAAATCATGGGTAACATAAAGTTTGGACTGATTTTCAAATTTGGTGTGACCTTGACCCGATTTTCGCAAAAACTAAATCAGCTTGAGCTCTTGTTGGTACCTACCATCACGAAAAATTTGAAAATGAAATCTTTAAAACTTTGGATGCTAGACTGCTAACAAACAGACAGACAGATAGACAAACAGAAGCGATTACATTTATTTAAGCAATTTAAAGCATAAGTCTGTTTCCATCTTCTCACGGTAGCACAGTAATAACACCTGTACTGTAAATTACAAGCTAAATGTCCTTGGATAGAAAAAAAAACAAACAAAAAAAAACAAACCCAACAGCACAAAGACAGACTTGCTCTCCTGGCACCGTAATTTAGGAGAACAATGCAGCTGCGAGAAGTCTGTGCAAAACACTCTCATTTCAGTAAATGGTCATTTCCGGTAACACCGAAATCTCACTTTTGTTATTCTACATCTTTCAAGATAATCATCTGATTTGTGTTGCATTTGTTTTTTTTTCTTTCTGTGGAAAACGTTTTGTTTGATAATCAGCAGAAAGCGGCAAAGGAAGCAGAAGGAGGCGGAGGACAAAGAAAAAAAAAAGATCAACTTACACACAAATAAGACCACAATTAGCCTAGCAGAAAATGACCTTTGGGATCTTACGGGAGTTCTTGATGCGTGTATGTTCAGCTGGCGAATACAGTTACACTAATAATAGTGAGGAATGGCTGTTAACATGTTATTTCCAGTTACGGCTCGTGTTTTAATGAGCATATATCAATCTTATCATAAGTCTTTATGTCTGAAAGTCACGTACACGCTACGCTACAAAATCAGTGGTGCAAAATGTGAGGCATTTATTGTGATTTGTAAGTCAGAGGAAGTGGTAAAAAAAAAACTCCACAGGTACACAGTGAGTCACACCATGCACCCGGGTTTCTAGATTTTTTCCCATGTGAAAATGTGAATAACTTGCCCCACTTACAGTAACTCATAAAAGAGAACCAGCTTTTTTTTTCTTTTTCTTTTTTTTAAACGTCCAATCTCAAAGCCTTCATAATCATGATTCACACGGACTCCCTCTCATTTGGATCCACTCTCCCCATTCTCATTTCCTACATTCCTCTTCAAAATGACCACACCAAGGTCACTGTGGTTTTAATAGAGGAGGTGTTTTCTCACAAACTTTGGCTCATGCAAAACCCAACTTTTTATTCTACTGATAACACAAATAACTTTTATCTCACGACGCGGTTTGATACAGATTTTATTCCATAAAACGCCGACCTCGTCTACAGCAGCATTTCAGGGTTTTAAAATACCATCGAGCACGAAGTGTGAACAAAATAAATAATTTAAGCCTCATTAACGCTTCTTCATCCTCGGGAACTGGTTGCATTTTCGCACCTAAACTTGGAAGACTGTGTATGAGCAGCTTGTGTTTGTCTGCAAGAGGAGAATGTGAGCCACTGCTGAAAGACAGCTATTTTTGCTCTCCTTTAATTGACCTTGGAAGGTCAAGAGGTATATAATGCACCACAGAGACAAATCAGTTAGGACTGCCAGGATTGGAAACAAGTCATCATGTGACTTCTGAGGCCAGGTTTAATATAACATCACAGCGTTCTAATTTTAGGGCAGAGACAGAGATTTGAGCAGTAGATGAAGACATGATTTATATTAAAAAAAAAATCTAAAAAACTTGTCATAGTCAACCCTGAAAAATAATTACAAATGCTGTCAAATGGGAATCTTTGTCACATATTTCTGTCCAGTCCTGCCCTTCAAATCACAATCAGAGAGCCTCTGCCAAGTGTTCTGTACTCAGCACAGTGTATTTAGTAAGCTTTTTGCATGCTCTTGTCAATGCTGAACAATGCTTAATTGTGCTCTGTGCACAACAGTGGTCTTAAATGAAGTCATAACAAACCCTTCAACCATATTGCATCCATGACGTCGTGTCAGACGTGATGTCTTGGGGAAAACAAAACAGCACTGCATTGTACTCCATCAAAGACCAGGCTTGAGACTGAATAGAATATTTCCTGTTAGGGCTGAAAACAGAAGCAACACCTCACCTCACTGGCCCCGCAGACCATGGCGTCTCTTATCCTCCACCATCTAACCAGAGAATCCAATATATTCTTTCATTTTTGCTATATTACTACCATTTCTGCTGCTGTGAAATTGAATTCTACGGACTTTCTTTTTTTTTTTTTAATCAGCTGAAGGTTTATTTCCACAACCCAGACATCCTGTCATGGGTTTACAGCTTTCAAAGGACTATATAAACTATGAAAGTCAAAAAAGTAAATAAAAGGATAAATAAAAATACCACATTTGATTTACTGTAGATGACAACTGGTTAGAGCCAAAAGTGCTGATGATACAATGGTTGCTGAAGTGTGTTTAAAAAGTCATGCAACCCGACGGTGACGTCAGGGTAACCACCGACCAGAGCCCTGCCACGATAAAAGAGAGGTGCCATGACAAACGTCAGATGAGCAACTTAAGGATAATGTTACTTAATGCACCACCGCACACAATGTGACTGCCTCTGCTGTCATTAATTGGAAAAGACAAACAGTGCAGAGACAATGAGTGGCCCTGGCCAGTGTCACCTGGCCTCCTACGCTCCTCTGTGTTTTATCCTGAGGCTTGGTCTTACTAAGACGCCTCAGCAGAGGCCCTAATGTGGTGTGACGTTAGTATCAAGGCATGGTGGCCCCTCAAATGCATTCTAAAGAGCTGCAGGGCACATTTAGCTTTTTCCACATATGTCATAGCTGGCGTTGTTTCAATAAGAGATAAACATTTGTGATTTAAAAGTTTTTAAACGTCTTACCAGAGAAGATGCTTTGTATGAGGCCTCTGTAAAAGGGCTGCGCCTAGTTCAGGTTTGACAGGACCATTAGGCATTAGGGTCATCAAATCTGTTTAAGTGGGTTTTGTTTCCAATGTTAGATCAATTCATTGTTTTTAAACTGCTTTATTTAAAAAACCTAAAGGAAAAAGTATTTTATTTGTCATGAGCTAACAGGTATACATGCACAGTGTTAAAGATGTATACTGGAATGTAACATGATGTAAACTTTGGGCTGGATTAGCTTTTTGCTCTAGAAAATTATGAAAAAATGTCAAACAATTTCACAGCTCAAGGTGATACCTTGAAATGTCTTGTTTTTATTTTCTCAGCAACAGTCCGAAACCGTCCAAAAATGCAACAAGTATTCATATTTGAAAACATCGAACTAAAGAATTTTTAAGTAAGAACAATGAATGCCAGAGTCGTCATGAAGGTTTACCAAACAGGGAGGAGTGAAGGTTGAATGATTCATGAGCCCTTAAGCTGGAGGTGGGCCCTGCAACACGACAGGGATTATTAATGTTTACATTTTTAGGGCCCCGACTGAACACATGGCTGACAGCCAAGAACTTCTAGCTGTGCCCCTGTCTGCACCTGTATTGTGTCACACCAGTGGACCCTACAACTGAAACTGGAAAAGGGATCACATGAACTGGTTCATCTGTTCATCTGGGTGTGCTAGAAAGCACTTGGTATATCAAAAAGTACCAAACTGAAATTGTAAACTAAAGCAAGATAATACCAATATGGAAGAGAGATGAAACCAAAAAAAATTATAATATGGATATGGAACGTAAAAGTTAGAAAAATAGGATGGGCAGGTTGGTGCTGATAGACAGCGTTGGAGACCTGAATAAAAAGTGAAAAGGAAGACTGTAAACTCTATATAAGTTATCACCTTCATTGTACCACCTGAACAGAAAAATGAAACCAAAAACTGTTGCTGTCCTAAAAACGTTTATAGCCAGAGACAGTGGAAAATCATTTGTGCTGGAATAAAATTATTTCTATCCAATTTAGTTAATCTGACTTGAGTTCACTGAAATATAATGGTCACAAATTATCAGAAATACAAGAGAATGCCAGATTTCTATCAAATAAGGCCACACAGACTTGTGGCATTTACTGTATGTGGACTGTTTACAATAACTAGGAACCAAAAACCACAGAACATTCAATCATCTGGCAAATCTTTGCTGATGTAAAGCCACTGAAAGCTAATCAAAACACTACATCCCACAAAAGACTTAGTGTAACACTAGAACTGCATCAGTTAGGCCCCCAACAAGACACTATTAATGTGATTCTTATAATTACATTTACCTGACGGTTATTTTTCTTTATTAGTCACTTCATGTTCTTCCATAAAATGACAGAAAAGAGCGTAAACTGCTCATCAAAATTCCCTGCTGTCAACCATCAGTTCATACTCAAGGTCATTAAATTTAAAATGAGTAAGCCACAGAAAATCTGCAAACCATCACATGTGAGAAGCCGGAGCCAGAGAACTTTCTACTTGTTTTACTTGGGAATTAACTGAAACAATCACATATCCAAAAGCATTATGTTTCTGAAGACTGAATAATCGATTCAAAGTATTGCTTCAGCTCTACCCTAATGTTTGATACATGAACTTTTACTGTGCCAACTTTAAATTTAAATGCTTAATCTTAATAAACAGCACTAACGAGTTAAACGCTTAAAAAAACCCAAAAACAAAACACCACAGTCATCTTAAATTAATTTAGTGCTCAACATAGTTTAATAACAAGTTTAAGAAATTTTATTAAATGCATGTTGTGTGTATTTATATCAGTGTCAGACTCCCAATAATAATTCAAAACGAAACGGGGTTCTATATGACTTCTACCACTGAACTTAAAGTTTTTGCGAGCTGCACCTAAAAAGTGAAACAGAATACAAGCAAAAAGCAGAAGAAACAAGATACCCTGTACCTGCTCACTGTTATAATTTCAGTCACGCAGGTTCATTAAAAAGAGGCAGAAGGCTCTAAAAGTGTTTAGGCATCAACTAAAGGCAGAGATAAATAAATAAAAATAACAAGCAGGTGGGTAAAAGAAGTTGAAGGCTATTTAATCCTCTAACTAGCTCAGTTCAGTTTGTCCTGTTTGGTTTCTTTTGTTGGAAGTCGGTTAATATGAAGTCGCAGAGGATCTTCACACTTGAAAAACACCAGTGTCTTTAATCCTAAACCAGTCGTGACTTACAAATGGTGCTTAAACTTGGCCAAAGCGGCTGTAATTTCACTTCTCCTTTATTTTAGGCTCCCAGGACGCCTACAGTTTTCATGCACACTGGCTTGAAGCTGCACAAGCCAAGCCTACAACTCGTTTATATCGTCTCCTCTTATAATATTACAGTTGTGGCGCATAATAAACAATCGGCACACGCTCTCCTGTCCGGTGACGCCAGATGCCCTTACCGTAAAAGGTATTCCTGGTGATCTGACCTCCCATGGCTGGATGCAAGGTGCGTTCACCTCTCCCTCTAACTGCGACCTGGATCCACAGTATTCACATTCAGCCTCGCGTCCTCAGCAGCGACATTATATGGACACGACACTGTTCACACACGCACAGGGGGGAAAAAAAGAGTCCCGATAGTGATTCAGCGTCAGGTTGTGTCTATCCAAAGATTCATCGACATCAAGCAGCAGCACACGGCAACTAACAGATTCAGCACGCAGTGGCTCACTTCAGTCCGCACGGAAATTAACATAAAAGGTGGTAGTGGAGGTGGAGCTTCACAGGACTATTGACGCTGTAGTCACCAGAGCAGACTTCAAGAGCGTTAACTAGCAAGAAATAGTTATTATATTCCCAGATTATATAGACACTTAAAGCACAGTTATCTCCAGTACAGTGTTCTGTACACATTGTACCACTGCGAGGAATCACTCATCCAACAAAGAGCTTGTTTTGTCTTTTTTTAATACTTTTTATTAAACTGTAAAATTTCTAATCATTTTCATAATCATGCTGTGTCCTCGTGTTCCACAGTTCGTGTAGTGGCTGTTGCTGGTGCACCACAGTATATCAAGCACGTGGCGCTCGGTTTTCCACCCCACTTGTTGCCCACCATGTGTGCTGTCCCTACTATCCTTTCATCTTCCTTCTTCCCCCCGCCCCCAAGTAGGCAATTTACATTCCCATGGAGAAACTCACTGAATTCAATAGATGGTAAAATAAAAAATGCAAGGAAGAACATTTTCTGACAGTGTCTGATTTTTGTAGTTGTTTTGGCATAAAAACCCAGTTGTAACCTCAAGCATCCCTCTGGAGGATTAATCCACTTGATCAGCAATAAAGAGATGTCACACAGCTGGAAGAAGTTCCTTCCAACAACAGGTTAAAGAGTTTAAGTTCCTCTAATGCCAACATCTGTACTCAGAGCAGCATTTCAAGATTTACTTGGCAGCGTGTATGAAGATAAATACTGACACTTTCTGATGGGTCTTGGCAGAGGAGTTGCCATGATGACCAGAGCAAGACACTCCTGGCTTGAGGCTTAATGCGATACTGGTGCTGTGAAACAGAGAGGCCATGTAGTATATTAGGCTTATTTGAGAGCTTTGATTGATCTTTGAGCTGGAAATGTATTTTTATGCATGCAAGCAGATCTCAGAACAACTTTCATTCAGTGCAACATTTTCAAATTTCCAGATCATGACTGGACTTTCCACCAGTTAAATCAAAGGGGGGTGATCTCACATTGAAAATGTTAATATAATTGACCTTTTTCAAATTAAAGTAAAGGAAGAGCTTGTTGCACACACATCTCCAAAGCGTCTGGCTCTAGACATTCAGAGTTGGCATGCTGGCCATGTTTCCCAGTGGGCACCTCTCAGGATCTGCCTTATTGTCGCTTTAGCATTTATATAACTTGTATCAGCAGCCAGGCCTGTGAGACACTGTATTGGCTCAGTAGCATGGGCTATATTCTTGTGTTGTTTATACAAACTGATTGCGGTTTACTTGACTGTCTGTAAGCAATTTCCAACGGGGGTAAAGCCATATGACTTGGGGTTTTTCATGCAGCATTTTACATCGTTATTTTCTATGAAAAGTGGTCAAAACAATTTTATTTGTCAAAGAAAGCCGAGATAAACTAAAAGTATCAAAACAAAATGTGTGAACAGAACACTTAGGAATTTATAGCATGGACCCCGTAGCGATCGCAGTCATGCTTAATGGTGTATGACATGCCACCTGATCACTGGGCTGTCAAAAAACTGACTGGCTGTTCTGTAATACAAGAAGAAGTGCAGTTCACTGTGAAATGATAAAACGTGATGGTTTGTGTCCTACGGTAATAGTTCAAAACTGCATGCTGCTAATCATGCACCATGGAAAGTTGCCAAAATACCTAGCAATTGCAAAAGATCACTTAGAAAATACAAAAAACCCCGAAATGTGTGTTATTTGTGTAAGCTCTAAGTAGCACCCCATACCTAACCTGTTACGGTGCCGTCATCTCATATAAATGTAATGGCACAACCTTATATAAATAAACAGACTGATATATAGCTATGATATTTTTGCAGATGTCTTTGTTGCAGCTTTGCATGGCTAGAATACACCTTTTTTTTTTTTTTTTTTTTTTTACATACCTATATTTATTGTTGTTGGGTATTTCTATTTGTAGTCGTTGCATCTCTTTGTAATAGTTTTGCACCTGTTTATGCCTCTAGTACACTTTTCCTTTCTAATAAAAGTGTATAGAGACATATTGCCCTTATATTCTTATGTGTCTATATTCTAGTTTTAAAAAATATATATTTGACACCTTTAGATTTAGATGCTTTGAAATTTTATTTTGATGTGCACTAACTGTTGTATGGCCTGTATTTGTATAGCGCTTTACTTAGTCCCTATGGATGCCAAAGCACTTTACACTACATTCCCAAATGTCAATAAAGTTGCCTTTCTCTTCTATTGTATTCTTTTCTTCTCCAAGTCTTTGTAATTCTGTTGTCCACTTTTATAATTTGGTAGTTGTTTTGCATCTTTAATAAGCCATCATGCATAATTTTAAAGTCATTCTGCAATAGTTTTTTTTTGGCTCTTTGTATTCATTTTTCTAACTATTTTGTAGACGCTTGCATCCCTTGCAGTCATTTCTTCTTGCAACTCTTTGTAGTTGTTTTGTATCATGGTGTAGTTGTTTTGTATTTCTTTGCAGTCACAATGCGCAGGGTTTTTTTTGCATCACTTTTCATTATTTTTGCAGACATTTTGCATATTTTTGTAGTTGTTTCGCGTCTTTTATTAGTTATTCTAGATGTTTTAAGTGTAATTTTGTATATCTCCATAATATGGTTCTTTGCACCTCAACTCTTGTAGCCCTTTTGCATCTCTTTGTGGTTGTGTTACAACATTTCACATCTGTAGAAATGCACATTGCATAGTTATCTTGTGTCTCTTTGTGGTTTCAACATGTCTCTTTTTTGCAATTACTTTGCACCCATTCTGGTAGTTGTGTGTTTATTTATAGCTGTTTGTTACATTTGTAGTTGTGTAACTGCTGTGGTTTGCTCTATGTCTCTTTGTAGTCATTTTCAAAAGAAAAAAAAAAGAACACTTTTTTGCTTCTCTTTCTTGGACCCCAGAGCAAGTCCCTGCTAGGTTCAGTAATCCCTACATGGAAGTCACAGAATGTGGCTTACATTTCAGAACTGGCTCAGTTTGCTTAAATACAAACACTATTGAGATTTTTATTATTACCTAGTTCTTTGTGCAATAGCTTTGAACCATTCACTCAGAATTGGATACACACTGTATACCCTGACAGAACAGACTGACACCTCCTCCCACAGTAGATTATTTGTAGATGGGCGCCTGGCAGGCAGCAGCTGCCTGGTGGGGTGTGCTGGCGTTGGGCCTCCACGGACATCTTGACAGGCTTGTTTGAGGGAGCCGTGTGCACTCTTGCTCTCTTCTGGGATGATCCATGTTGAACAAAAACACCATTCAACTCAGAGTTTGGATCCTCGCCCGGGAGCCATATGCAAAACATTACAAAGCAACACAAGAGCATCATATGATCCTCAACAGGGGGGTGTCGGCAGAAAAGGAACCCCACCCGGCAGGCACGTATCAGAGGTGAAATTTAGGTTGTCACATAACATTGCAAAGTGACACTGACATAGGAAAGATACCAGCTGACTTTTTTAAAACTAAAGTGTAGCTAGAAGGCAATCACAGCATTCATTTAATCGCACCAGAATCCCTTTCTCTGTTGGCAAAGAAGTTCTGCAGAAAGATTTATTAGAATTACAATCACAGTTTGTAAGAAGTTGTCAGTGTACCTACAGGCGCTGCCAAAATGTGCAGATAAACAGAGATTCAGCTGTTCTGCAAAGAAAATAGGTACACAAAAGATCCTAGTTTCTCTTCCATAGTTCATTGCCTCACTTTACAGCATTACTCAACTGTGTTTCAGTGATATTTATCATATCATGTGGCCCTTTTTACTTTTCCAACACACTTTTTTTTGTTTGTTATCATTTTTTTTTAGCTAAGGGCTGCTGTTGTATCAAGAAGAATATCACAGCATTATGTGTTTTTTTTAGCCTGGCATTCAGTGGTGTTAAGTTATCCAAAGACGGAGGAACTGAAGGATCATCTATGAGATTATGACCTGTGAGACTACAGATCAACTCACTGAGAAGCAAGCGTCTCAATATATGCTATAAAACATAACAATCCACACTAATCATCTAAAAGATACTCTAAACAGCAGCTCAAGAGCATCTTTAGCCCGTTTTACACAGCATCATAGGCTTTCCAAGTGTAATTGCTGTTTACATGTGACCAGTCTATGGATAATAAAATAAGTGTCCAATAGCACAACTTTACTCAAACTTCTGGGTCAAATGTCTGTGTAGGTTCTCGGTCCTGCAGGTCATGGTAGTCTTAAGGGCTTGAAAAGAACGCAAGTCCTGGGTTAAATTCTTTCCATGTCACTAATAGGCAGGATGAGGATAGATGCAAGGAGTTGCCTCAGATCAATTAGAGTGAATTTTGCTGGATTTACTGGTTCAGATGTTAAATAATATTATTATTCTTAATGCTTTGCATAACTGGCCAGATGAGATTCTTAAATATATTATATTTGGAAATAAATACCATGTGACTGTATTACTCCTACTGATTATAAGGGAGCTGCTCTCATGTGTGGTGCTCTGCATGGCAACATATAAATACAGAATTTCCACATCAATATTTGCTCATGTAAGCCTGCATTATACACTTAAATCAAACGGACAGGGTGTTATTGTTTCTTCTCTCAGTTTTTTTTCTCTTTTTCAGGAAGACAATTTTTAACTCAGTGGCCTGAGTTCAGCCAATGCAACAGAAGTAACAATAGGTCATTTGGAAAAAAACAGCTGAAAAAAGTCAGTAGTTGGATGAAATTTTTAATTGTACTCAACTCTAGAGATCATCTGTGGTGTCATAAAACATTTAGCAGGAGTCATTTGCTTGCTGTCTGCACAAGTTATTATTTCTTTTAAAGAAAGGAGCAGCTGCAGTCACTGGGAACAAACTTGACATAAAACACCTGCTAGGTTGTCAAATGAGGTGTTTTAAGCTTCATGAGTGTGTTATTGAGTCAGGAAGGTGCCTGGTCACGAACACGATCTCAAGCAATAATCTTGACATGACTGTGTAAGGGTTCCTCTAGACAAACCGGTAAAATTGGGCTGCCTCGAGTGAGCAAATACAGCAGTCCACAGTGACAGCTCTTCACATTACGAATGTGGAAATGAGCAGCAACAGCAAGTTTGGAGAGTAGAAGCACTCAGTCGGATTACCATATGTACAAACCTGTACAAAAATTTAGGATGTTGCATAAACTGCAAGTTAAAGCGACGTAAAAGCACATCATTCAAACGCTATACAGTACAGTGCAAAAGTCTTGAGCCACCCCTCATTTCTTCATATTTTGCTTCCCAGGGGCCAGACTTTCTTTTTCCTTTTTTCATGACCATTTTCACCTAATTTCACCAAATTCAAAGGATGAGCCTGTGTTGTGTCTATATACATTATAGTGAATGAGCAGTATCAGGAGAAAAAAATCCAGGAAAGCTCTCACACGTGACCTGAGAGATGCATCTAGACCTTCCCGTCGCTCTATCTACTGTTCACAAAAAGACAATGGGCTCAGTAGAAGGGTGGCTGTGAAATACCATTCTTAAGGAAATAGGAAAAGGCTGAAGTATCACACAAGAACTGGACTGAAAATCAGTGGCAGCCAGTCTTGAGGATGTGATGAATCCAAATCGGAAATTTTTTGGTTCAAATCATCTTCAGTATGCACAGAGGAGGCCAGGAGAGAGGTATGACTGTGAGTGTCTACCATCTGTAAAACATGATAGAGGCACTGTCATGGCTGCATTTCAGCCAGTAGTCAAAATGGAGAAAAATTATGAACACGGTAAATTACTGTCAGATTTTAATCCACCATGCAATTCCATCTGGAAATCATCTGATTGGCAATGTCTTCATTTTTCAGATTGACAATGATCCCAAACATGCTGCCAATGTAAAAACATACCTGGAGCTAACAAACACACAATGGAACACTATCAGTCATGGATTGCCTGTACCTCAACATTATTCAAGCAGTGTGGGATCATCTTGACAGAGAACAGAACAAAAGGGAGCCAACATCTAAAGAAGAGCTTGGAATGTCCTTTTGAAAGTTCCTTGAAGAAAATAAAAGAAAGCTTGCCTAAGAGAATTCAAGCTGTGTTGAAGAATAAACGTTGACCTTCAGGGGTTTTTAGAGTTGTACAAACTCTGTGTTTCTGTACTGTATTTGCAGATATATTTGCACATGCTTCCATAATTTGTTGCACTTATGTACCATTTTCCATGCAAAATGTAAATAAATGGGACTTTTGAACAGTACTGTATCTAAAAAGAAAACATATCATACATGGAAAGTGACAAATATTGTTTGTTTGTTTTTTTTTTTTTTGAAAAAATCACTTTAAAGCTCTTGTTTGTTCTAAATTTCACCACAAAAAACAAACTAACAAAAAGAAAAAGAAAAAAAATCAGCTACAGCTTCTTAGCTGTTCTAAACATTGGCAGTTTCTCTGTCTGCTGTACAGAAAAGTTGCTGAAAAAGGCTCCAAAAAATCAGTGACTAGGCTCAACCTTGCACATTTCACAATAATACTATCCATTGTTATATTGATTATGGAAAATATTAACTAGACCATGACCTGAGCTCTGACATGAGAACTGCTTTTATTTTGACTTGACTAAACACTCCTCACCCTCCTCATTCTCCTCCACACTCCTCATTGTATTCCTGCATTCACACACATCTTACGCAAAACTCCGGTGACATTTGAATAACCATCAAATAGTGATTTAGTTACATGTCATTTTTCTCTGAGACTGCTGAGGTTACTAATGGAGCTGTCATTTACAGCCACAAAGCAGAACAAAATGGCCAACGCATTTCTCAAACCAGCTCGTGCACCATAATATGTATTTGTAGTCAAACAATTGCGCTGCAGGTCCAGTCATTATTCCTTCAGCTGTTCTCAGTGAATGTGCTTTGTTGTTAAAGGGACCCCCAATCACACCAGACAATGTCACCAGGGTGCTGCAGAAAATAATTAGGTATTCAGGGAATAATTTAAATCAGATTTCTTTTTCTCTCCTTGCAGTTTGAGAATTGGCAGGGAGTAAATTGCACAGTATTAGTCATAGCTTCACTTGGATTCTGACAGGTGATTGGATAATGACAGTTAATGCTGTTTTCTGTGGTTGACTATACTTAACTATACTCTTCGTAAAATCTACACTGAACATAAAGTACTGCATGTGTGAATATCCCATTTCTAATGAGAGGAAGGCCCTGCTGCTGACCTCATGCACCAAGAGGGATATTTTCTTAGTGAAGTCCCATTTTGAAGTCTTAAGCGGAGCATTTCAGCAGTTGCTATGGTGTTGGTGTTGGTATTTTGAAACCGGATGTGAAAAGCGAAGGATGGATCTGACTCAGAAACCAAGGGACGCTGTACACAGTAGGTAAGTTGGCCCATCCTAAAGCATACCCTGCTTTATCCTTCCTGATGTCTCCACTGGGAAAATTTTCAAAATAAGCCACAAGCAACTAAGACCATGGACTCGTAAGGAAAGCTTTTACCGAAATCCAAGGGCGTAGATTTGGTTCTGGCATTGGTGGGGACGGATGATTCAACCACGGAACCCTGCCCTGTTTCTTTTTTTTTTCCTTTTTGTTTTTGCTTCTTAATAAAAAAGAGGAGAAATATACTTGCCTACATATGCAATTCTACTTGCTTTTAAACCATTTAAAAATCACAATTCATAGTTTTATATGTGAATTATATAATGTTAAATTACTATTAAACAAATGACTAAGTATTTTAGGCTTTAGTTTACTTCAGCTATATTCCATATAAATCAGGTATCATACAAACATAAAAACAGCTTCAAATACAGTCATGACAATAAAAGAATATGACTTTAAGGACTTAACAACATTACTTCAGTTATAGTACACCAACATCTCTGACACATTAGCACTAAGGGAACACTGAATGACCTCGTGGTTTTTGTCCATAAAACTACTCATCTAAGATTACCACAAAGTAAAAGATCTCTCAGCAAAATCATGCAACAGTTTAGGCACACTGTTGCCCCGATCAAATCAGTGAGCTGGGATTTTTTATTCTAAACATGAACTACTGTTACAGCAACAGACATGGACTACTGGTGCCCCACACAACAACTCAATGTCCAGTATGTGAAGGAGCCAAACGCATGCCTTCTCCTCTTGTTAACTGAGATAAACTGCTGGCATATTTGTTTTACATCTATACTGTCCAGTCTCTCCTGGTGAACATGGCATACAGCAGCATTGTTTAATCTCATTTGAGTCATTGTTAACCTTAGCCATGTTTTTAGTCTTCTGAGACACTGAAGCTTCTTTCAGCCTCAGTACATGCGTTTTATCCTCAGATTAAAATTATTATTCTGTGCTTGATGTGCCTCACCTTTGGCCCTGGCTCCTCCCCTCTGACTGCACTAGAACATATTGCCACCTGATAAAATAACACATTGATTCGTGCCATATAAAAAGTGAGACATGTCAATTCACATTCTTTGTCAAATATACACTAATGAATCAATTTACATCAGCAGCCTAACAACTGTCATGATAATAAATACTAGTTAATCTATAGCACCAAAACATCAGTCAGTCACCTGTGACCTCGCCTCTTCACCTCGGTCTGAGCTACAACATGGCAGAGCTGCCTCTGTCACCTGATAAATAACAGTGAGACATTCCAAATACATGCAGTCACACATGTGCTTCAAATACAGTCATGAACCAACAAGTCATCATCACATTTCACCTGTGATCTTGTATCACCGTTACTCTCTGAGCTTTGTGTTAGTTCTTCTGTCATCTGACAAATAGGACATACATGACAATAAGAATAAAATGTGTAGCTGCTTCAGTGTTTCTGTCAATTTGTGCAGATCTTGACTCATCAGTAATGTCTGTAGGGTGAGTGCATTTTTAAAACAATTTGTGCAAACTGCACTACAAGTTGAAATATTTGCAAAATCACGACTACCTCATGATATTTTGTCTCAAAAATGAACCCGAATATGTCAACACTATTAGGATGAAATTATTGTGTCACCAACATTTTAACGTTAAACATATAATTTTAACGGCCTCTGTAAACTAATATCCTGGCTTGCTCGAGGCTGCCGTTTTCTCTGACAGTTTCAATCAAAATTAGAAATGCTGCTCTGAGACTGAGAGAACTAATAGTGCTGCCTGTTGTGCAGTTAGTTTCCAAAACACGTTATTTATGGTTACATACAATTTTAGACTGATGTGGGCCAAAGCCTAGCATAGCCTGTAACGTTATTATGACGGACACATTTTATGAGTGAACTTGACTTTAAGCGACTTACAGGTTTCTTTGAAAAATACTTTCGTATATCGAGGTTCTTCCTTTTTGCTGCCATCCTCCTCTCCTCCTCGCAGCGCAGGCTTGCCGCTGCTAAAACTAAACAGAGCTCCCTGAAAGGCACAGCCAATCACATTGGCCATATTTGTCACATGAGGTAGAGAACGTAATTTAACTCTTTCTGCACCGCTGGGTGAATGAGACGTTGACAGATCGGGTTTTTTTTTCTTTACTCGAAGAGATCAAATTATTGGTGGGGACAATTCAGTAATCGCTGGATATTGGTGGGGACGTGTCCCTTCCGTCCATGCCAAATCGACGCCCTTGCCGAAATCATAGATGAAGTAAGTAAGATCTTGTCACTTTTACTGTGTACATACCGTTTTTGGCTAATGGCCTGCATTTATATAGCGCTTTACTTAGTCCCTAAGGACCCCAAAGCGCTTTACACTACATTCAGTCATCCACCCATTCACACACTGGTGATGGCAAGCTACATTGTAGCCACAGCTGCCCTGGGGCACACTGACAGAGGCGAGACCCTTCACCTGTTGCCACCAGTAGGCAACAGGTGAAGGGTCTTGCCCAAGGACACAACGACCGAGACTGTCGGAGCCGGGGCTTGAACCGGCAACCTTCCGATTACAAGACGAACTGTCAACTCTTGAGCCACGATCGCCCCATGAAAAGACAATATGGATTCACTTGATACGCATCGATAAGCTGATACGAAATGAAAGCTGCTCTGTGCGTGTAACAGTAAAACTAACCAAATGAGCCTCTTCATTGTGGAAGAAATATGTTATTTTCACAACACCTGCACAACTGTGTGTCCCAACTGTGTACAGACTTCACCTAAGCTAACCCTGAAGTAACAAACAAACCCAAATCCAAAAAGCCTTAATTCCTCTAAGCTCAATAAATAAAACTACAAACAATGTCAGACAGAATAAATGGATGCAAGTCAGCCATATAAGTATTTGACAAGGTTTAGAAGGGAGCTGCGTCAAAAAAGTTTTATTCTCCATCAGTCAGCCACAACATTAGAACCACCTGCCTAACACTGTGCTGCCAAAATAGCCCTGACAAGCCGAGGCATGGACTTCTTTGCAAAACTTCTGGATTTTCCCTGTGGTGTTATACACCAAGACAGCTGCAGCAGATCTCATCTAACCTACAGTTGTGGTTAGAGGTGTACATGTACTTATCATGGGCACAACTGTTAGAGTAATTTGGGGCTTTTAATGATTTCTTTGAACTGTTCTTTTTCCAGGGTAGAATGATTATACAGCACAGTTTTAATGACTTTAAGAAAACAAGAATTGGGTGAACAAGTTTAAATTTTTGGCAGGATTTTCCACACAGAGTCAAAACCATAAATACAAGCTCAAACACATACTCCACTAATATTTACTTGAATGTTCTTTAACAAGTTGCACCTTGATCGGATGCTTTTGGTAGCCATCAACGAGCTAATGACAATTTTTTGGGCAGAATTGGTTGATTTAAATTTAAATTGGTTTCCCAGCACAGATTCAGCTTTATGCATAGTACTTGTTCTTGATTATTCCATCCACTGTCCAGTATGCCATGTACCTGGCAGCAAAACTGTCCTGGAGCACGATGCTACAACCACCATGCTTGACAGTTGGTACAGTGTTCTTAGGTTTGAAAGCTTCAGTTTCACTCCTTCACACATAACTCTTGTCATACTGCTTTCTGTGTTCAACTAACCAATTTCTTCAATCGTTGTTTCGCCTGACCATAAAAAGTTCCTCCAAAAAGGCATTGATACCACCCAGGTTAGGAGGGAACTGAGGAGGATTAATGGCAAGAAGGCAGCGGGCCCAGATGGCATCAGCTCGAGGGTCGTCAGGTCCTGCGCGGACCAACTGTGTGGGGTGATCGAGCACCTCTTCAACCTGAGCCTGGGGCTGGGAAGAGTCCCACAGCTCTGGAAAACCTCCTGTGTTGTACCAGTGCCAAAGACTTCACGCCCCAAGGACCTCAACAGCTACAGGCCGGTGGCTCTGACATCCCACCTGATGAAGACCCTGGAGCGGTTGGTCCTGGCTCAGCTTCGGCGCGTTGTGAGCTCATCACTGGACCCACTTCAGTTTGCCTACCAGCCTGGCATTGGAGCGGATGATGCCGTCATTCACCTCCTACATCGCTCCCTCGCTCACCTGGAGACCGCTGGAAGCACTGTGAGAATCATGTTCTTTGATTTCTCCAGTGCCTTCAACACTATTCTTCCCTCGGTTCTGAAGGACAAGCTGGAGAACTCTGGAGTGGACCATCACCTCACTACCTGGATTTTGGACTACCTCACCGACCGACCACAGTATGTGAGGACTCAGGGCTGTGTGTCGGACAGGGTCGTCTGCAGTACGGGGGCCCCACAGGGAACGGTTCTGGCTCCGTTCCTCTTCACCATCTACACTGCAGACTTCTCCCACAACTCCACCCAGTGCTTCCTGCAGAAGTTCTCTGATGACTCTGCTATAGTCGGCCTCATCACTGATGGGGACGACAAGGAGTACAGAGGACTGACTCAGGACTTTGTGGACTGGTGCCAGCTGAACTACCTCCAGATCAATGCCAGTAAAACCAAGGAGCTGGTGGTAGACTTCCGCAGGCACAAACATCCTCCACTGCAACCACTGAACATCCAAGGTATGGACATTGAGGCTGTGGACAGCTACAGGTACCCTGGTGTTCATCTGAACAGCAAACTGGACTGGACTCATAACTCAGACGCCCTCTACAGGAAAGGGCAGAGCAGACTGTACCTGCTGCGGAGACTCAGGTCTTTTGGAGTGGAGGGCCCACTCCTGAAGACCTTCTATGACTCTGTGGTGGCCTCAGCCATCTTTTATGGTGTGGTCTGCTGGGGCGGCAGCATCTCTGCTGGGGACAGGAAGAGACTGAACAGGCTGATCCGAAGGGCCAGCTCTGTTCTAGGAAGCCCTCTGGACCCAGTGGAGGTGGTGAGTGACAGGAGAATGGTGGCTAAGCTGTCATCCCTGTTGGACAACATCTCCCACCCCATGCATGAGACTGTGACAGCACTGAGCAGCTCCTTCAGTGGCAGGCTGCGGCACCCACGGTGTGGGACGGAGAGATTTCGCAGGTCTTTCCTCCCCACTGCTGTCAGACTCCACAACAAAGACTTCAACTGATCAAACACACACATCCACAAATGTGCAATAACACTAATGTGCAATAATCTTTTCTGGCATTGTTGTATTTTTACTCAGTTGTATATAGCATTTGTATTCTATTTTTATCTTATTGTATATTTTATTCTATTTTATTCTACTGTATATAGTATTTTATTTTATTCTATTCTGTACAGTTGTGTACTGTATTTATTCTTATTTTATTTTATTCTAATTTTTGCTTCATAACTTTTGCACTGTCCACTTCCTGCTGTGACAAAACAAATTTCCCACGTGTGGGACTAATAAAGGTTATCTTATCTTATCTTATCTTATCTTATCTTATCTTATCTTATCTTATCTTATCTTATCTTGACTTGTCTATGTGGACAGCTGCAAATTTCAACTGAGCTTGAAGGTGTCAGTTTTGGAACAGGGTCTTTCTATTTGGTCTGTGCCCTCTCACTGCATATAAACTTGCTTCACTGTGGAAATTGATGCTGGTGTGCTAACAGTTTCCACTACAAGGCAGGCTGGAGCCTTAGCGGTTTCTGGGTTGCTCCAGAACATCTTTATCAATTTCCTCTCATTTGAAGGTGACAGTTTGGGTCTTCTTCTGGACCTTGGCAAAGTGGTGACATGGCAAACTGTTTGAACTGTTGAACTTGGAATCTGCAGGTTTAGAAATAGTTCAAAGAGATTGTCAAAATTTGTATAAACACTAACTACAATTCTTCTTGGCTCTTCACTGAGTCCCTTGGACTTTCCCGTTGTTTTGAGTGGTAGTCAGTCCAAAGAGTGCTGTCAAACAAATAATTTTTTATGCCGGCAAACAGAGAAGTAACAGTTGTAGTCAATAATGACCAGTCACGAAAAGTTAATACGCCTTGGTGTTGCCCAGTAAAAAGATACTGTAGAACCTTCAGCACCACTTCCTAAAAGATTTAAGTTAGTGTATATGTATATATTTTAGCCTATGTGTATAATTTTGACCCTGTGTGGAGCTGAGAAAATCCATAATATATTCAGATTTGTTCACATACCATTAAAGATGTATGCTGTACAATCATTCCACTATGAACAAAGAAGATGTTAAAGAAATTATTAAAAGCCCCGAATTACTATGACATTCATGCCCATGAGTGTATTAACTTCTGACCACAGATGCACACTACCTAACGAAGAACAACAACAACAAATTTAGATATATCAGGAAATGCACAACAAAATTCAGACATTAAATCATGGCTGTTTGAATGTCAAGACATTCACTCATAGCTGCAAACTTAAACTCTTATCTGGCTGTATATGTTGGATGTTCTTCACAGACACTGCAAGGTGGAGCAATATTGCAAAACACAGCTCAGCAAAATAGTCTCCACAACCTTAACGTCACTAACAGCAGACCCTCACTTACCAAGCTGAGCAGCCACAGCACAGAAATAAAGAGGGCCACAGGTACATACTGGAACAGCAGAACAATGATGATTGCACAATCTCTGAAACGCTCCACAGCACATAATTTATTGCATTTGTTGTCAGCCTCTCATTTAGATTTTCTTTCTGATAACTTCGCAGTTGGCAATGCTGGAATAGGAACTCTTTCTGAAGAATGTTTCACCACTGAATCAGTCTTTCCATCATCTGAAGAGATGTGCATATGCATCTGAATTTTGGAGACAAGTTAATAGGAACTGTTTCTTTGAAAATAATCTTTTTGTGATCAGCCAAAGTCCCCCGTCACGGACTAGATTTTCTAAAGCCTGAAAACAAAGCCCAGATGAAGTGCAGAAATCTATTTTAATCTCAAACCAATTGAATTACAACATGCTGAAAGGTTCTATGAAATTTGTCTTCTGAACAAATTTCTGCTCATTCTAGCTTTAAAAATAAGTTGATTTATAATACTTGAGGGATGGCTACTTTTAAGGCAGAGCTGAGGAACTGTTCTTTTATTCTGACCACATTACCATATTTTTAAAAGCACATAATGCTAAACACCTGCTGACATATTCTGACAAGACCTTGTTGACAAAAAAGGAAAAACAGTAATTGCAGATGCATGCCCTGGATTGTTCCAGAAACCCATCTGTCTTAAAAAAGTAGACATTATTGACAACAAAAACCAGCAATTTTCTATATAAAAGTGGGTTATATAGTCAATATAGTCAACAGTTTTGACACACCTCATTTAATCGTTTTTCTGTATTTTCATGACCATTTACATTGTAGATTCTCACTGAAGGCATCAGAACTATGAATGAACACACATGGAATTATGTAGTAAACAAAAAAGTGTGAAATTTGGTTTCCTTTAGACCTATTTAAGTAAATCTCTTTTGAGCCAGTTTGCGACAATGATCTTCATTCAGTTTTAAACAGAATTTCTTTGTGCATTAAATTCATCAAAGCACATTCAGAGCCTCTCCTCTTCTTGACAAGCAGCACACACCTGGTATACTATACCTGTAGAACTACAGAACATAACTTACCTTTTTTGTCAAGTCTGTGAAACACTGGTTACTGGATAATCAAACATCTTTTCATACTCCAGTAATTGTCTGTGTTTTCTTGTATAGAAGAAAATAAGCATAAATGTAAAGTTACTGCATTTTGTTTTGTGGTGTTTTTCACTGTAATTATTGCGTTAATACACTAAGAAAACAACATCCCTTTCCACAGTTTTAGCCCTCACAAACTGATACTTGATATACCAGGTCAAATTTGACCCGTTTTGACATTTGACCACAGAAAAATACCACAAATATAATTCTTTGACACTTTTTCTGAAGTGATTGCAAACACACAAAATATATAAGAAATTATACTGCTTTTGTCTTTAGACAGTGGTGGCATCTGTCCTACTCACAGAGACAGGTACCTGCTGGTCTTTGAAGGCTCATGGGGGAAACTTGAAACAGTGAAACAGTAAAACAGCATAGTAGTGATCATATATGGGGCATATAAGAAACAGGTGAGTGGGTGTCTTGAATGATGGTGGTTTCACACACACAGATCTGAAATAGGGCGACATGGTGATCGAGTGGTTAGCACCGTTTACTCACAGCAAGAAGGTTCCTGGGATCTTTCTGTGTGGAGTACCTGGAGTGAGGTTTCTCCAGCTACTTCCTTCCACAGTCCAAAAATATGCATGTCATTTTAATGGGTGAGTCTAACTTGGCCATGTATGTGTGGCAGGTAAAGTGCTGTAAGAATGTGCGATCAAAGTGTGAGTCCTAGTTAAAATTAAGACAAGAAAAGGGCAATATAGCACATTACAAGTGTATATGCTGGTGCCTGTGATTTGCAAGCACCAACATACTGAGGGAAGTACCAACAATGTAAGAAAATAATCTAATAATACCACAAACAAATTAGAATCCCCTGATTCTAACTGAGATTAAAACAGAGATGAAAAGAGGGGCTGGGGAGATCATACAGGTAACATTATAAAGGCACCTGAGCTGCCATTTCACTGAATGTGGAAACAAATGCAAATACCACATGTGAATGCACAGATGAGTCTGCAATGAGCAGGTTTTGTGTTGATTAATATTAAAATCATACTGATAATTAAAAATGGTACTTATGAGGTTTTTATTCTAGAGAAGTGAGGAAGTGTTTAATGGTTGTTTAATGGATGAATGGTTATATAATAAATCCTAAGAGTCCCACAATTTTCCTGCCATCTTCACATTTAATGAAATATAATTAAATCAGTCTGTTTTTTATGCTTTAATGTCTTAAGTATAACAGGACATGTTATTGTGTGAGAGTACATGTTTTTCTCCTAAAATCTCTGTTTCTCCAAAATACACGCTCCTGCTCTCTGAAACATCACTTAATAATTAATCATCCATTTATAAATGTCAGATAGGCTATTTACACATTCTAAATTAATCAGTAGTTCAACATTTTTTCTAAACACTTATGAGGGAATTCTTGGCCTGAGTCAAAAACAAGGTTGACGCTCCAGCAACACTTGTAGTATGACGAACAGCTTTATTACTTTGACCAATGTGTTTTGGCCTGCGGCCTTCATCAGGGTCATCAAAGGACATAGCCTGAAATGTGCCAGTCAAATAATAAAGCTGATATTTATACTACATGTTTTGCTCAAGCGACCTCGTTACACCCCTGTTATTCTCCATGCAACTTGGAAGAACGCGAAGTTGAGCCACAACTTTCTTTCTGTGTCAAAAATGACCCAAAATATACTGTGAACACTATGTAAGAATTAAATGTTTGTTTGTTTTTAATCTTATTTTTGGCATGCTTATCTGGGTCTCTACCTCCTCCTTTTTGGGATTGGTTTTTGTAATATATATTATAGCTGGGGACGTTTGCAGCCGGAACAGAAGTAAGGCAACAGAAAGCATCTGGATAATTTAATCAGATCAAAATCATGTTTATATGCAATGGTCGTAAGATATCAGGGTGATAAAAAAAAACAAAAAAAAGGATTCTGTTTTGACAGAGGCCTCCTTCTGTTCATGACCCATGACCTATATACATATATATACACACATACACAGATACACAGATACACATATAGATAGATAGATATTGTGAAAATAGTGCTGCAGAGTTATTTTCACGCTTTTTTTTTTTTTTTGCTGATCGTGAATGTTTGCTATCATGTGATTATCAATAACCAGATATGATCGTCATGGAGCATTTATTGGCGCTTGTGAAAACAGCATCTGAAAGCAGGCTTTCCATCACTTTCATTGCTATGGAGAGTTCAGATGATTACAATTGATCTTCCTCCAGTGAGGATAAAATCCAAGCCGCAGGGAGAGAAAAAAAATCCTCATAATTACAGAACCAGGATCACTATGGCTCAAACTATGGCTGGTCTGATTTTCATCATATTTCCATTATGCAGCTCAGTACAGTTTTTCATACAAATCAGAAAGAATGCAAGAAAAAATGGTTTTGCTCAAAACAATATATACTGACCTAGAAAATATGCATTTTAAAATGGAAACTAATTCTGCAGTAACAGATAATAGAGGAGCTCAGCGTCAGATCATTAATTAATTAGGCCTATTTTTTTCTGAGGATATTTTTTTCCACATCCTGGGATCACTGCTGTAGCTGTGGTTAGAATAAGAACCATCCAGTCTACAGATGTTCCTATATGCTCACTTTGTGTTTCATTTAATGTAACGAAGCAAGTCAGAGGAATTCAGTGTAGCGCAAACTCTCACTGACCATTTTTCATTTACTTGCTATTGTTGCTTGGTTATGTAATAACAATAAAGTGTCATATAACCTGTGGGAAAGCCAAATTCACATGACGGCAAAACTTATATTGTAAAGAGCACATTTTTCACTTGAAACCCCTGCAGTGCAGTGCAGATGTTTACAGTTGTTCTACAGTTGTTAGCACTGTATTATAAACTGTTTAAACTTTACTAATATAGAGCCTGTAAAGTATTACTGGAGCAGAGGGTGACTGCAAACATGTTGGAATGTTAACTGAAGCAAAAGCGTAAACCAGTCATGAACAAAGAAGGTTTATAATGAATTACGGCATTTATAATCGATAAATATTTAAGGTGGTCCTTCAAGCTTTGGCCTTGCGCATAATTAAAGCACTTTACATGAATTCATAATGATGTAATGACAAAACAAGGCCCAACACAAATACTGTCTGTCTCTCTTTGCTTATGAGGTGTAAGATATTGATTTTATACTGCTGCTCTGGGCTTGTTTTATTGAAGCACAAGCATATGTGCAAGTCTTGGACAACTTACAGCTGAAATTCACTGTGGAATTTTCTGTAGAATAATAAACTAAAACAGAACTCAGGTTTGTTATTTCCACTCATGAAAAGACAGCCTTTCAGAGACATGGAGTCAACAAATAGAATAAGTTTCATCATCTGAGTTTGGCACTAATTTACTCTGTAAATTTCATGGAAATTGTCCCATTAGATTTTATTACTTGTTGTGTGTGATGGATTTTGTGATGGGTTCAGAAGAAACACTGTTATAATATTAGGATCAATCCTCTGGAGATGATGAATACTCTCAGTAAATTAGCCATTGTACACTGATTTACTGAGTGCAAAACAATCCCAAGGGTGGTGTTAGACTACACCATAAATTCATAATGATGTAGCTCACTACATTTACGCAAATTCCTTCTGGGAAGCTGGTCGTTAGAATATCTGATTTGCTTTATACTTGAAACCATCATAGAAGGCGACTATGGAGTGCCAAATGTGTCCAAAGCTAGGGAAGTAAAAACTAAAGGCTGGCACAGAAGCAGAGGCAGGAACAGTTTTACATACAGTTAAAAAAAAATAAAACAACTAACAGAAAAACTCAGGCTGGGGTGGAAAAAAGCTGGTGGTTGCTGTGGACCTGATGCTGGGATGAACCTGGCAGGGGGAAATACTGAGGGGAGCCAGGGAGAAAGAAATCCAGGAAGTCCAAAGGGGGCGGATGGGGCAGGAGGTCTGCAAATGAGCTGACTCATCTGTGAGAAGCGAGGACACAGAAAACATGAATTAAACTGAGCAGTATAGGGAAGAGTTACGAGAACCTGCTTATACTGAAGCTGTGCATGAGAAAAGTCTACGCTCTGGCGAGAACATAGCTGAGAACATGATGGAGGCTTGATTGGAGAAGTGGTTACAGCTGGTGAAGCTCTACTCAGGTTTCAAGGCACCTGTCTCCACTCCTGCAATCAAACTTTCTCCAAGACACAAAAAAATGTGTGTATGAATGAGAGAAAGGCACAGAGTGTGTTACCAGAGAGACAGAGAGAGAAGCTGCAAGCAAGATGGGAACAGAGAGAGAAATGAAGGGTGTGACAACGTGAACGTCTTGTGGAGACCTGAAAAGCCTGTTTCATCAGGCTCAGGATCTCATAATGTTTAGTGATCCTGTCATATGTACGTGCCTTGCAGAGGGAGGCAAGTAATGACAAGACTGGATCTTTTTAAAAATCAGATCAGCCAAAATGAAAGTTTACACTGCTCAGTGTTTACCAGTTGCATGTTATACCCACCAAGTTTAAATGAATGCTTGCTGAGTTAGCCAGACAAACACTCAAACTTGATGTAGAGATTTATTAACTGTTTTGGGAAACAGTAAAGCAGTTGTGATACCTTAAAGGAAAACAACTTCAAAGTGTATCTGGTTTGTGGCAGCAAGTACACCTTTATAAAAAGCAGTTGAACTGACGTTGGTGTTATATAAAAATTTGACTTTTATTTAAGGGCCTTAAATTGCAGTGGAGAAATAAACAATAGCCTCAGACTTCTCATCGCAGACTCACTACACTTGCGTCAGCAGTTTATACTTTAATAAATACCAACAAATCATCAGCATATAAAAAATGATTAGAGATGATTTGAATTATTAGTCTTCCCAAGCGTACACACACACAAAGTGGAAAGCACTTGTATCTGTATTTCAACAGCATGATGTGGACAGAATACAGACGCAATCAGCATAATTTTCGTTTTATGCAGACGCAACCAGTGAATTTGGTACACTTTTCAAATCATGTACAGCTGTAGAGTTACAATTTACTGGAAGTTATGACTGCAGGTGCAGTAAGTGAAGACTGTATGTAAAATATCCGTAATAAAAAAGGCAAGCATCATTGTTTTTGTGTTGTGCATGTTACTTCCATCCCCACATTTATAAATAGATGAAAAGAGTGAAACTACAATTAAAGGCTAAATGGCAGATTGCAAAGTTCTTTCCAATTTTCTCCAAAAACTAATAAGGTAAATTGTTATTTAACTAATTTATATGCACCCGTTTCATTTCAGCTCCAGCCTGAGAGTCTATGCTGGTTTGCTTCTCCTTTGTTTTAATGTTGAATGTAGGAAAGAGGAGCTTTTCACACTGAGATGCTGAGCGTGATTTTCTTTTGTCCCGAATATTGGATATGACATCGTAAAATAATTTCCTAGCAAAAGAAATTAATAAAATAAAATTAAAAAAATCTAATCGAGGGTTAGATAAGTTTTGCAGAAACAAAACTTTAGGAATTTGCATTCCATCATTTTCAAGTACTCTGCAATGTGCAGCACTTGAATGTTGTGCAACACATTGTGCAACAACTTAAACTAAAATTGAATGTCGTTTCTCTTTGGCAGGAATTTTTAGGGATTATCAAGATTTGAACGTTTTATTCCTCATATGAATAAAATCAATATTCATATGTGAATAGGTGCAACAATCTTAAAATATGCTGCGCAGGTTTCATTGCTGCACTGATGTCTTATTTTACAGACCGTTTAAATAGTTGGACCGCTCGGGTGACATACAGAGAGGACACAAATTGCAACACTGCAGTCTTTCCACTCCTACATAAATCACTGCAAGACAGAGCGAGGAGGGAGAGCAATGACAGAGAGGCTAATGGAGCAAAGAGCACAACCATGTCATCTTTCAGACAGGTTTATAAAGCAACTAGTATACAAAGTTTAAACTTCTTTCCACCCACTTTCTGGAACTTACTGGCATACATACCAAGACAACTAGGATTAGCATACGTTATACAATGAAAATGTATTGGCAGATGTCCAGAAGCTACCCTCTTTCCTCTCATTAGAGAAGTAAGATTTTCACATACCCACAGAGCTTTGGAAAATGTCACAATGTTGATTTTCTTCTTTAACATCACTCTTTCACTTTTGTTATACGTTTAGGAATCTGTAACACTTTCTTTCTTTTACAGCTCAGTAATAATAATGTGGTGATATTAGGGTAATAAGTTAATTTAATATTAACATAAAATTAAATAGGAAAAGGGAGTTTTACATTTTGTAGCATTCATTGCTGGTTATTACACAGAAAATATCACATATTTCCAGGTAAGAAAGAATTAGAAATACACAGGTTTGCATTTTGCAGCCACTGACTTCCATAATGTTCTGGGTAAAAAGCCATTGAATTAACTGTAATACTGACATTTTTACCTACATGCAGAGCTACTATCATTATATTGCTGATTATCATATTGTTGACAATATATTACTTCATTAGTTGATTTTGCCTTGAAGGGATATGTTTGTTTCCACATTATTTACCCCCAGTTGCTACCGAAATACATACATTTCAGTGCAATATTACACAATAAGCACTGGTGATTCAAGATAACTAAATCAATATTACTTGACATTTACTTGTGTAATTAAGTAATAGTAATAGTGCCATTTCCACATTACTACCTTGATGGCCCACTGTTACTACATTGAGCTGTAATAGAAAGTGCTTTGTAGAAATGTTAAGTGTCCTGAATCATTGCAAATCAAAAATTTGGGTGTAAGAAAAAGAAGAACGTGTCAAAAGCAATTTATTTCTCAACTCAAAATTCTTTACTTTTTATGGAGTTCCCTTTGTCTTTCTTGACATGTGAAGTTTGAGTTTTTGATGATGTTTCTGTGCACCTCAAAAGCTTGTCTGGGAGCTGGCACACAAGGCTCAAGCAGTGGTTATGCTTCTACTTCTTGATATTTTAAAATAAATGATTTCACTTTTTGCTGTATCGCTGTGTTTATTTTTTCTGTTTAGCAGCTTAATTAAAAGCACATTAGAGATCAATAACAGCTTTTTGAAAACTACCATATAAAAACATATGCTTAGAATTAAAACACATTCTAGATAATTAATGCTTTTCCTCCAACTTCAATAAAATGGCGTTTCTTTATGGAGGTAAATATCTTTAAGAATAATTTAAGATTGAGCTAATAATTATGAGTGCTCCTTTGTGTAATTGCCCTTTTCTTCACATTCAGGATGAAATGGGCCTTTTTATTTTCAAAGTCAGTGCGTAACAAGATAAATGACACTTCACTCCCGAGTATTGATTCTTGTGTGCCACAAACAGATGCTCTGTCATTTGCGGTGACACACAATCATATTAAGCTGACAACAAGGTGAAGGCCACGTTACAACTGAATGACAGTTCTGCTCCTCCAGATACAAATTACCTTTCATTTCTTTACCTTCTTCCTCTCCCTTCCCCACACACTCTCGCACACACACACAACCCGACCTTCACATCTGTAACAGCTGTTGCAGATCTTTCCAACGTTAGTTAATAATATAAGATGTATTAAGGAAACCCATTCATATTGCATGATGTGTTGATTTTAATTTTGTAAGTCTTCTGTTTATGTAAACGTGATTTTCCATTGTTGTGTCTATTATGGGTTATAATTTGAAGCCGCATGACAATGTGCAGACTGTCTGGTCCAGCTTTCCACTCTTGTTCCGCCTGTTGTTTCAGCACTCTCCAAACAGATGCTCCATCAAATCTCTTTATACTTGGCTGAGCAATGGGAGTTACGCACTGTCACTTTGTGGCCTCCATTCAACGGCACCCAATGTATAAGCTGTCATTCACCATGATGGCTTTCACAAGTATGTGCAACGTGTATGTGCCTGCCTGTTCATGAACATATGCCAGCTCTTTTTTTCTTTCTTTCCTTTTTTAAAGCATATGTACCTGCAGTTATTTGAAAGTTTGTTGCAAATTCAGCCTGCCAGTATGTGTGTGTGTTTATTCCCATCTGGTCTTTATCCAAAAATGACAGTACTTCAAAACATTAACCTCATATGAAGTCTCTTGTGACCGCGCCTATATTTGTCAAAACTTCCTCTCATTGAGTTGTCTTTCAGCCAGCCATTAGGATCTTGCTATCAGGGCGGGCTTTGTTTATCAGTGCCCATCTCTTTACGAGATTGGGTTGATGTGGGTTGTTAGGCTTCAACTAATAAGACTCCTCTATATTATAGAGCATCTGACTGTCATGAGAAGCCACAATAACATTATCTGTACTCAGAGGAATCATAAAACTATCAAAGGAATCAGCTGCTCTTTGAGGAAGGTCGCAAACTGCACTTCAGAATCTCCAGCAGATACCAAAGGCAGATCAGAGCCCGAGCCTGTTTACAATAAGACTTCTTGTAGTTTTAAGACTAGCTGCATATTTTTAACCCCATACAGTATTGCTGTATCTTATCTCTCTCAGAGAGGCAAATTTCCTCTTTACTCCTAATAATTAACATGCCATATATTTATTGCATGTAGCACAAAGGAACACATATTTGTAATGCTTATGTGGATCACAGAGATATTATGTAATTTTTTGCTGAAGGGGATTAACCCTTAACATTTTTTTCTGGAGTTTATTAAAATCATCTTTTTTACTTCCTTGGCTGACAGCATCAGCTTGTTCCAGCCTTTCAGTAAATATATAATTACACCGAGAGATATATTCAAACACAAGCTTCTTTTGGACGGCTACCCTTTGCTCCTTTGATAAATGACTTATAGTTTTGCACCTGAGCCCCGGTTTCTCTATCAGGATCACATATGGTGTCTGCTTTGCACGCTTTCGCTGAGCATGGACTCATATGGAAATGCATCTGGTGCAACATTTTAAATACAGACATTCAACCTGACATATTTATTGACTTTGAGAACTTGGGAATCTGCAATAGAAATGTTAAAAATGTATTCAATTTTTACTGTTGGGGGTCTCAACAGGAGCAGTAGCCATGAACGCACAACACGTTAAATCTAAAAGCAGGTGGGCCACAGTAACTTGTGTCAACTAAAAACAGACAACTGAGGCTAGTGTTTGCACGGGATCACCAAAACTGGGCAACTGAAGATTGGAAAAATTTTGCCTGGTCTGCTGAGTCTTGATTTCTGCTCCATCATTTGGATGGTGGGGTCAGAATTTAGCACACGAACATGAACGCATGGATCCATCCTACCTTTCATCAACGATTTAGGCTGGTACTGGTGCAGTGGCTGTGGGGGATATTTTCTTGCCGTTTTTGGTCCCCTTATTATCAACTGAGTGTTGTTGCAGACCATGTCCATTATTATGACCACATTTTAAAACTTAAATCAGCTCAAACTGATTTCCTGAACATGACAATGGATTCCCCAAAACTTGTTTTTGTTCATCTGGATGACTGAGCATGCATCAGGAAATGGCATTAGATTCATTTTACTCATTTGGCTCTCCAGATCTAAATCCTGGAGAACATTTTGGGATGTAATGGACCAGGAAATTTCCATTATGGATGTGCAATGCAACTGTGTTGTGCTTCTTGTCAATATGGACCAAAATCTGTGAGCAATGTTTCCAGCACCTTGTTGAATCATTATCAAAAACAATTAAGGCACTTCTGAAAGCAAAAGTAGGTCAAACCCAGTGCTAGCAACATATAACTGATGAAATGGTTGGTGAGTGTACAATCACTTAAGATGACGAAGTAAGATTTTCCCAGGCTCTTCTCACTAGCCTTGGGGGCGGGATGTAACTGGAAAAACTTGATATCATGTTCTTTACACTCTTGTGGGCACATGTGGGGCTGTTTCTGTTGTCAAATCTCATCACCCACACTATGGGAGTGTAAAGCACTGAAAATGAACACTCCCTGAAGTTGAAAATAATTGTTTCTGCTGCCATATTTACTTTGTTTTGATTTTACGTTATGGAGAAATATAAAGAAAGACACTCTCATAGCAATATCTGACATTTTGCTGACACTGGAAAACATAGCAGAGCAAAAAAAATTGCAGTAGAGAGGCAAAATGCAGCGAGTTTATTGAATTGAGCAAGAGTGTGGTATATTTCCTTTTAGTTCTTCTTAACTTATGAACTAAAGCTGCAAACCAGTATCATTTTCTGAGAGTGAAATCAGGACACTGCAATTTTATTTTAATTTAATGATGCCGCTATGACATGAAATGTATAAAATCCTTCAGATTTTGAGCCAAAACCATCATTTGTACAATGCTTAGTGTGTAGATGTAAAGCAAGCAGTCTTTTGTGCAGCACAGCACGTTTCCCTTGACTGTGCCTGTACTCATGACACAGTCTGTCTTCAACACATCTGTCTTTACTCATACTGTATAAAGCTGACATCATCTCCACACATGCAAAGCCTTGCATACACATCCAGTCTCCCCCCAGCACAGGGCCTGTAGACTCTTCAAGAGCATGAGGATGGAGGAGGGGTAAATAAATCAAAATCAACAACAGGCATCTGTTTAAAACAACTGACAGTATCCAGAATACAGCCCCAAAGCAGGCACGGTGAAGGTCAGTGGAAAAAAAGGAAGCAAGGTATTGCCTCTGTCTTTCAGGAAAATGGATCCAATTTTTTTTAACCCATAAATCACCCTAATTAGCGTTAGGCTTGATCACCAAGGACACAGATAAGAAAATGGCTGAGATGTTGCACTCTGTTGTCAAGGAAACTGGTCAGTATCCTTGAAAGATCTGAATAAACTGCTGACCATCACATACATGCAGTACATGGAAACCTCGAGTGGCAAAATCTTCCACTGCAGTTTTATTTCATTCATCTATTTCTTTTAGGCTCGTATACTTCAAAACATTGTGAAACAAGTAAATATATAAATATAGCAGTTGTTTTACATGTTGCAGATTGCACATACTTCACATATACTTGTTGCTTGATGCTTGTGCAAGCCTGTTGTGCTTGTCAAAATTGATTCAATTCTTCTTCACTGACAACTACCAAATAACCCTAGCTAGCTTTGGCGTATCAGTGCTCATACACTGGTCACTTCATTACGTACGCCTTCTTAGTATCAAGTTGGACTGCTTTGCCTTCCAAACTGCTTTAAATCTTTGTGGTATAGATTCAACCAGGTTTTGGAAACATTCCTCAGAGATTTCATCACACAGTTGCTGCAGATTTGTTGGCTGCTCATTCATGATGTGAATCTCCCATTCTATTATATTCTCTATTGAATTGAGATCCAGTGACTCTGGAGGCCATTTAAGTACAGTGATATGATTTGAACTCTGAGACATGGTGTGTTCCCCTGATAGAAGCAGTTTGCCCATCAAAAGATGAGCAGCAACAATATTCAGCACCCAGAGAACTACCACTCCATGGATATTTTCTCTATTTTGGATTTGTCTGTAAACCATAGAAAATCCCCATAGATCAGTAGTAATTTCTTAAATACTCAGCTCAGCCTGTCTCATCCCAACAAACATACCATGCTAAGAGTCACTTAAGTCACCTTTCTTTCCCAATCTGATGGTCAGTTTGAACTTTAGTAGATTCTTTTGACCATGTCTACATGGCTAAATGCATTCTGTTGCTGATATGACATGTGTGATATTTGCACCAACGAACATTTAATCAGGTGTACCTATCTGTATCTCTCTCTCTCTCTCTCTCTCTAGCTTGCTTAAAAGGATTAGTTTTGGGATATATCAAGTTCAGCAAATTGGTAATTGTAAAATATTGCAAAACAAATTCTCACCCATCTTCCTCTCTGTTGCTTAGCTTTGTCAATTCTGTCACTGGGAAATTGGGAAGCAGCACAAAGTGCATTTCACACTGCAGAGATGCATTTCACAGTCCAGCTATGGCTTCAACATAAATGCATTGGTTCCCATGTCTTTATACAAGAACTATGGTGGGTATTCTGCATGCATTAAATATTCTGTTTTGATACGAAGTAATTCATGATTGGTGTGTGCATGACAAGCGTCTTGGAAGAAACACATCTGTGAAAGAAACTGCAACACAATCATGCGAGCTTAGTAAACTCATCACAACAGGAATGATATCAGCATCTCATGCTGGGACTGTTTTTCCTTTGGATCGCTTACAAAATATGTATTCAAAATCTGAAAATTATGTCCCGCTGTTGTCTTTTTAGACTGGAATTTATCATTAACTCAATTTTTGCTGTGTCACTTAATGAGATTTTGTTCCCTCTGGAAGGCAATTAAACAATGGACCCTGTGTTCCCATTCCTGCCAATATTCTGACAGTCCTCCTCTATCAACACACAACTATCTAATACCAATTAGTTTCTGTCTTTTCAAATACATGCAAATTAAAGTTGCAGCAAATTAACTGGCTTTCCAGCTTATCCCAGCCACTGAAGTGTGGACCCACTGCGCTACATCTTTTATTTTGTCATTATTTCAGCCCACAGTCAATGTCAACTCATTCTCAAGGGTAATATGATGGGAGGAGGATTAACCTGACCCCAGTTGTATCAGATTCAGTTGACACTGATGTAGCTGTTGATCTATTCTGTATGACCAGGAAAAATTGCAAATTTGTCTCTCTGCAGGTCACAGAGCGAGAGGCTGTGTAAAAATGTGGCTGAAAAACATAACCAGAACACTTTCTGTAATCACAATCAGCTCATATTTAATGTGACTTGCTCCCAATGATCTAGCCCCCTCTAGTGTGTAAAGAAATGATCACGTAGCAGTCTGTTCCCTCAGAGGTCCTCTTCAGAGACATTCCTCATTCATCATAGATGCAACAGACCGTTTCAGTGTATTATTCACATATTGCAGCATTTAAAACATATTTTAAAATCTACAGATAATTGCTCCTAAAAGGAATAAAGTCTTATTTTAATGTCAGGTTGAATCTTGGCTGTATGTTTTCTCATATTCCTTCTCCTCCCCAGTCAATTTCTCCCCTCAGCAACTATTAATCTCTACTGTTGCATACATTTAGTTTCCTAATCAACCATCTCCCTCAGCATAACAGAAGCCAACTTCTTTTGAACCACTAGGGGGCACTATGAATCAACCCAGCCATTAGCAAATTAGCAGGGGAGTCATAAGAGGTGGTTATTTCTCTAGCAGTAGCTGTTTATTGCTGCGTTACTGAAAATGAAATCCAAAGCAAACAAGTCTGTTTGGTACATTGCCCCCCCCTCATTCCCTCTTGCTATTCCTCCGATTTGCCCTCGTACCAGTTTTTTCCTTTTCCTTTTCTTTTTCCTTCTCTCTTTCTCTTTTTTGTTTTCTTTCTTCTTCTTTTTTCCCCTAAACCAACCGGTGGTTATGTTGTCTGGAATATGCTAATCTGTTATGCACCGGCAACTCCCTGGGTGAAGATCACTTATTAAAAGCATAGTTGGGAGGGTTTATGCAAATTGAGTCAAATCAAAGCAAGCTTTCCCCTGGTTGGTTACCCCTTTGCATATATTGTGAATTTGAAACCAATATTTTATTCCTGATATTCCTTCTTGTGAAAGCTTCGGCACTGTCACATCACCTCTGAGCTCTCACCGTTGAGTATTTCATGTTGAATTCATGTTTTGCTCCTTTTAATTCTTTTTTTTTTTTTGGGTGTTGCCTCAGACAAACAGTTTGCATGCCTGTAGAAAGGAGAAGTTTCATTTCCCGTTGAGTGGACTGACAGATTTGTTAGAAGGGAAAGATGGATAATATCCGTTGCGGCCAAAGGCTGCCGTGAAGTAGTCTGACACAGACACTGATTAAGCCTCTTGAGATCTGAAGGGATTGTGAGTCTTAGTTGAGGAAGAAAAAGAGAAAGAAAAAGAGAGGAGTGAGCAGGCTAAATAACAAAACTGCAAATTGGATGAGATGCAAGTGTCCTGTGGGTGGGTGTGTGTAACATGGCTTTTGTGTTACTTGTGCAGGTTGGACCAACAATGAGTTTTGCTTCCTTAACTCCAGACCATTAGGTGAAGGAGCGAAGGGATAAGCAGGTCTCAGATCAACAAGAGGAAACAGCACTGGGGATAATGTGCTGCATTGTTTTTGTGGCAGTGTTGACATCTGATTCCTGGTCATTATTTAGGAAAGAGTTGTATACTTTCTGCAACAGCTGGGCCCATTTTGCATACAGCCACACACTGAGGAAGGACCTAATTGGACTTCTTTGACATGCATATGGGTTTATGTTTATAGCACAGTTATGCCCTTTAGCTCACCTCCTGCTGTGCTAATTTAGAGTGCAAAGGTGAGGCCTCTATGCTCCATAATTTGTCAGTAAATTAAGTAAAAAGAGCAGAGGTCAATACCTTCCCTGCAGGTAAATATGCAGACACTGCAGTCTGGTGTTGGGTACTTAATATCACCAGGTGTACCTTTCACTGGTTTAGATTGTAGGAACATTGGGATTTTTCATCTTGAAGGTGCAAAATTTAGTTAAACTGTTTATAATAGCAGCAAGGTGGTTAAAAAATGGCTAGATTGTGATTTCAAAGCAACAAAGACACATTTTGCAGACACTTAAGAGTTAAATTAACATATATATATATTTTATACCACCTCATGTTATCTCAAATAAACACAAATTAATGAAGGTGATGGTCAAACAGTAACCAGTACACTGAATCCATAATTCTAGTTAGCTAGCTAGTTGTATTTTACTGTTTTAGAATAGTGATTTGATGCTTTTAATGAGGTACCTTGAACTATAGCATGCCCTGTCATATAAGAGGTGAAACATGTTTCCTAGAGTATAACGGATATAGATAGTAGATCTAAAATAAGGGAAAAATGTGCCTTTGTGCTTCATCTAAACATAATCTTAAATGAAAATAACCCCTGAATCTATTTGGGAGCCGCTGTAGCAATACTAACCAAATAGAGGCAGATTTATGGCATGTGTGTGATATATTCACAAGTAGCTTTTGTCTAGACGTATTCATTTAGACAGCTGCATTCCTCTGTGTCTTTGTGGGTCAGTTCAGTAAGGTTTGGACTATAAGTGAATCACTTGAGCACATTTCAGCGTTTAACCCGAGCATAAACCCCATCAGTGCAGTAGAAGCAGCTGTGGATGATTCCTTAATCCAAGCAGACACTGAGAGAGGGATTCATAAAGGCAGAAAGGCTTCCAGCAGCATCCTCCCTATTGCACACCAGCAGGGATAAAATTCCCTAATGTGAATGCAGAAGGGTTTGCTGACTGCAAAGTCTAATTGCAATATTAATCAATTACAGAGAATAAAAAGCTCATTTTTATGCCTATCATGGGTGGGTGGCTGCCTGACTTCCTGTAGTCTTTATTCACTGGATCATATGAGGTCTGTGTTCCATTGTGGGAAAATGAAATTATCCCACTTCACTTTGATATTTGCATAGGGGCTCAAAAACACTTGTGCAGGAGTATAGTAGCTACATCATACAAGTATAGCATAATGAATGTTTGCCGGACTCCTGTTGATATAGTTACACAGAATCAGCCCTGCATTAATGGTGAGCGCAGTTCAATAATGTCTCAGTCTGGATGAAAGCAGCCCCCCATAAAAACCATCAGAGGGCAATCGATGTGCTTTCATCCCCAGGACGGAAATTGCACTCATATGGCTCAGACACTATGAAGGTCCCCCATCCAAAGCAAAATCATTAACATCAAACTTGCAGGAAAGAAATCAAAATGTCAGTCTGCCCTGCAATCGCTAGGCAGATGAGTATTGCCTCTATTTCTTATACAATTTCATTCTCCTCATATCTACTCCAAACGTAGCCTACTGTAGGCTTTCCTCCAGCATGATCTAACTGTGTTAAATATGGAGAGCTGAGATACTTGGAAAAGTTTTTTTTCCTAAAGAATTATTTAACATAGTCTCCTACCTCTATATACCTGGAGATATTATGAATAATGACGGCTTCATTACCTGGGATGCATGGTTAATTTATATTTGTGCTGTTCAACTAAAATCTTACTTTTCCACTTCACCTCTTCTGGTGTTTGTGCAGTCTCTCATTTGAAGCCTTGTGTTGTCTTTTTTCTACAACCACAGCGAACATTATTTAGACGTGAGGGTGAAGTGTTAAGTTATCAGCTAATGCCAGCAACCGTGGGTATCGAGCTGCTTCCATGGACACAGATACCTGCTAATTAGTGATAAGTAAGATACAAATAATATACTAGAATTTCATTTGCCGACACGGGAGCACTTTTTAGATGATGTAATAGTAAGTTTAACAGCACAGAGACCCATATAATTTGTCAGGTTACTCTATCAAAAATGTTCCAGTTAAAATGGTTCAGTTCAGTGACTCACTTCAGAAGCAGTGAATCCTATCAATCTGCAGTCACACTAGGGAAAACAGTGGCTCGAGACTGTGACACAGCCAAAAATATTGTGACTGGTTACTATGAACTCTCATTGCCTTTGAAATTGTTGCTTTGAAAACGGTGATCAGGTCTGCAACCACCCACATTTAGCTACTGTCTTCAAAGCAACTTTGGTGCTTAAAATGGGAATATAATAGCAACAACATGGAGTCAGTCTGATATCAGTTTACTATCAGTTTATGATCGAATGAGGCCATTTTATGTTAAAGTTATCAAGTCAAGTCAACCAAGTCAAGTGGCTTTATTGTCATTTCAAGCACATGCAGTGGTACAGTACACAGTGTGTGACCATGGTGCTACATATATACATACATACATATAACAGACAATCAACACAGCACTACTTAAAAAGGGTGCAAAAATTGCAAAAAACACAAAACAAAGGCAGTGCAACACCAGACAGAACAGAACGATACAGACACAAGACAGTGCAGACGCAACAGTGCAATAGAAAAGTGCGACAATGACCGTGGATTGTGCAAAAAGTAACCTGATAATATGTGATATTATGGTGATTAACTATAACAAATCAGTCAAAATCACAAATCTGCTTCCATCTACATACACAGACAACCACGTTACCCAATAACATTCAGAATCCCACAAATTTGAAACAGAAATTTCAAATTCCTCCAAAAGTAGAGATGTAATTGCTGCATTACATCATTTTAACTGTATAAAGCCACTACAGAAACTTATATATAGCAACAGTCTATTGAGTCAAGTTCCCTATTGTAAAGAGAGAATAGGGATTCCAATTTGTTGGCAATCTCTCTGCATTTATATAAAAAGGTTTTTTGCAAACCTTCGCCAGTTTGTCTAAGAGTGATCCAAGGTGGACCACAGTTGTTTTGAGACAGGTTGCCTCCTGCAAAGAAATCTGTGCAATCGCTATGAAAAGGGGCCGGCGCAACCACTGAAAGGGAAGATAAATAAATAAATAAAGTACAATGTAATAACTGGGCAAGCACCATTTTTCCATGATCTGAAGGAGTTTGCCGTCCTATTTTTACTCTAGAGTGATTGAGCCATTAGCCAGCTACCAGTCTACTGGAGCTTTGGAGGTTACCTATTCTGCTTATTTCCAACTTCACAATTCATTCACTCTTATAATTAGTTAGAGTAGGTTTGCATGATTATTTCAAAATTATACTAAGCCTATTCTCCCTTAAAGCCAACTTCTTCTTCATCAATATTCTCACTGGCTCCCCCTTGTAGCTAAGAGGTTTGAAGAGCAGGTAGGTGCTGTGTGCCAAACCCTCCACTGGCATCATACAAAGAGAAGAGCAGAGAAACTGTATATTATTATTAATATTATTATTATAGATGTGACAATTTAAAGAAAAAAAATAACCATGCTGTATTTATGCTGTGCTCAAAAACGACATAGCAAACTTACACCTGTACAGTTAAGATTTGATATAAAATCCATTTTGTTGAGTAATCTGGGTCAGTAAACCAATAACACCATGCAGAGGTTAGGAGACCTTCATCATTAGTTAGATTTAGAGACTCATGAAGATTGTTTCTCTCTATTTGATGTGGACTAGGTATTCAAGAAAGTGACTTTCAAAAGTATCCAAAAGATAACCGTGTTGTGTCCTCACCCAAAACAATAAAGTAGTGACACTAAAAGTTTCCACATTAGTTCCAAGCCCTGAAGTAACAGCATAACAAAAGATCTATTTACCAGGTCATTGTCTGATTATTCAAATGACCAAACAATATGCTAATTTACTGGAAATGTTGTGAATGTTCAAACGGTGTATTAAAGCACAGGAGCTTTCACTTTAGCTTTCATCCCTTTGATCATCAGGAATTCATGTTAAGTTCAATCTATGCCAAGGCCTCCTGCGATGCATCACTAAAGCACGAAAATGCATACAAAAACAAATTTTCTCTCATCTTCTGTCTCCAGCAGCAAAACAGATTCAGCCTTCTGAAACTCATTTCACTTGATGTCCGTGGTCGAAGTACTACTTTCACTTTTGAAAGACAATTACTTGGATTTGTTACCACTTGTTGTCTTGACATTGTGACTGCTGTACCACGCACGGGAACGATATATTGTTACAAAAGCAATTAGCAAGCTAAAAACAACGCAGATTCATTGTACTGCTAAATTGAAGTAATGCAAGGCAGATGACATGTAATTGCCATAATTATGCTATAATGACAACTACAGCAATCATAGTATAACTGTTCTTTTGTTGTTGTTTTTTTGTCCATCACAGAGAATCATGATTGGCGTAACTCATTATCTTCAATCCAAATTCCCATCTAATCTGAGCCGCACTGAAGGTTTCTGTGGAAGGTGTTTCCTCCTTGCAGAGTAATGTCACTGTTAGTGTATGTCATAGAACTAGACTCTAAGTACAGTAAGTTTAAAAGAATTAACTGGGAAAAAAAGGCAAGAACAGGGCCAAAAAGGATTGGGGTGGGCACTATCAGCAGAGGGAGAGAAATCCTACAATAACCAGAATGCTTTGCTGCTTCAAAGGCTGCTCCTGAGCTGCTACTTCAGACTTGTTTCACGCCAGATTTTAACATGTGCATTAATGATGGCTTAGGGGAGGTCCTGCTATTGTGGAGGCTGGTTTACCGTCATGGCCTAATTTAACTGAGCCGTTGTTAATTCCACCAGCGCTTTCCCTTCTGTCACAAAGCCAAAAGGTCTGCCTAAAAAAAACTGCAGTGGGATCAGCAATCTTGGCTTCTGTACAAAAAATGAGGGAGTACAGTTTGTAGGCCTAAGTGCAGCTGGGGAAGGCAAGGGAATGAACAAATAGATGAAAATACAAGACAAAGTACACTACTTTTAATCTTGGAAGGCAATTATATCAAATGGATAAAGGCATGTTTCTCATCTCAGATTCCTTGTTTGACTGTTTGAATTGTGTCATTCATATCGATCCAAACAAATTACGCTGAAATCTCTTGTTATCCATTCTCAAACTTTCAAAGACTTCCAATCTGCTGTCAACATATTATTGGCTTTCTGCTACAATACATCAATTTGAAAAAAGCACAATTTCTAAAAATTCAGTTTCTTTAGCATCTAAATTTGGCCTTCTATAAAGAAGCTGCAATAAAACTCATGTCATTCCCATATAAGCATCTAAACTGTCCTCTGTTTTTGTTACATTCCCTGCAATTTTGATAATTATAATTTCACTTTGCAACTAGTACACTGTAAATTTTGTTATTCCATCAGCATAATCAAGTTTAAAATGACTCTAATAAGTATTTGTACAGATTAACAGCAGCTTGACGTGCATCCTCAATAATCATTGCATTGCACTTTATATCTTCCACAGGCTGTGTTTTGTCCTGTCTCCCTCCCCTCACCCCAAATCAGGTGCAGTAGATAGCTGTCCCGAACTGAGCATGGTTTTGCTAGAGATTTCTTCCTGTTAAAAGGGAGTTTTTCCTTCCCACTGTTGCCAAGTGCTTGCTCATAGGGGGTTGTATCATTGTTGGGATTTTACTCCTTTATCATCATATGGTCTTTACCTTACAATATAAAGCATCTTGAGGAGACTGTTGTTGTGATTTGGTGCTGTATAAATCCAAACTGAAACTAACTAAATTGACTTTTTTTAAAAGATCAAACTTTATGAAAAGACAATTTATAACAGGACTAATGACTTGAAGACTATGCCTAATAAAAAGGTAACTTAGTCCACGTCTGTAAAATAAATTTATATGTATTCTGTTACTTTTCAGTAATATTTCTTGCTGGTAAGTTAAGTTAACCTGAGGTAGCATGTGATTATAATTTTTTAATAATTAGAGACAATATAGTTTCTTGGAGATTTAAGTGAGCTAAAGCTTTGGTAAACACAACAATACAAAAACAATACAAAGCTTAGTATATAACAGTGTTTCGGTAACAACATGAGGCAGAATTTAAGTCTCACACACAGAAAAAACTTTCAGTTTCAACTTGCAGTCTCACAAACACACAAGCTCATCAGGGACACGGGGACAATCGTTTTTTTGACATGAATCACTGTTGACATGTTCTTATTTCCAGAGCTGAAGCTTTTTCCCCAAACTCTGAGAGGAACTGAATGGAAATTTTAAAGCAGGCCGGTGGGGGCGATACAGCTGCCTTGGTCAATAGGCCAGAGCTGCTCAGGAGCAGACGCCAGAGCCAGCCGAGCCGGATCAAACAGCTTGATCTGTAAAGGCCCTGACTTGAGACATAAATTGACTTGGGGTGCAGGAGAGAACACCTCTCGCTCAGTCTGATAACTTTCACAGTTCATAGACACAGAGAGGGACACAATTTTGGAAGCGTGCCACAATCATTAAATCCAGTCTATTTTTATATTCCGGGCACGCATCTGCTGGAGATCTGTCACTGCGGTTCTGATAACACAGGAGGCGGAATCACCTTTGCCCCCGACTCCCTCCCATGTTGGTGTTGGTAGGACTTATGCTATTAGACACCACAGGAAAGGATTTCACTCCTGCTACACTCCTGACTGCTGATTGAACACTCCAGCGCTATCTGTTACCAGGAGAGTGGTCTGCTGCCAGAGGCGCTTCTTGTAGTAGTAGATTATTTGCTTCCACTCAGATGGATGTACTTTACATGACATTAAACAGAAGCAATATGGGATCTGCCTGGTTTAAACCCCTCCCGTCTCTCCTTCCTCCCACCCTTTTGAAGAGCGTGGGAGATTTTCATGCACGATTAATCTGGCAAATCTAACATCTTATAATCAGTGATATTTTTTTGATCATTTTAAGAGGCTGTGATGTGGAATTAATGGTCACATGCACTTAAAAAAAAACAAAGATAATGTTGTTTACACGTGTATCCTCAAATCGGCAATTATGTAATTTGAAATGAAAATTGGACACACTTCCAGCACAGAATTTCAAACCGTGCATCAACACTGCATAGATCCAGCAGGCACTCTGGGCCACAAAGTGTTTGTAATGTCTTGAGAGGGAGTAAATAAAGAGCCTAATGTGTTCTAGTGCACACGTCTAAATAAGACTTGTCAAGAGAACATAATCTTCTCTTCCCATGACGCCGTGTGTATCGTGACGCCGTGGCTTGTTTGTTTTGCATTCAGGGGACTGCTTTGAAAAGAAAATGATAGTGATATTTTCTCGTCAAAGGTAATGACTTCCTATTTGGAAATCTTAAAAGTCTGCAACAGAGGGACACTGCGCATTCAAATAAGCTTTGGGCCAGTACTGGCTTTATTCACTTGAGAGATACACTGAAGTGCTCATGATTACAAGACGATGCGAAGTATAAATCGACTTCAACATCAAAGATAAAGAAAATTGAATCTGCCCCAACAACGCAATGATACTGGCTGACTGAAAATATTATATTTTCAATAAACTTTGTTTTCTCAGTTTGAAAATGAAAAGAATTAGTCAACTGTGAAAAGAAGGAATTTGATTTTTTTTTTTGCTTGTCTTACTCTTATACACTTGTGTTTGCAGACCTTTTAAAATGTTTCTAGTTATACCACAAATTCAACAAGGGTTCAGTTTTGAGAAATCAAGTATTTAACTGTAATAAGTAATCTAATATGCGTGTCACAAACAGTGAAAATATCATTTTCTCTTCGACAAACGTGACATTACAATTCTTTTTGGAATTGGACCCATTTCATAGCTGAACTGACCTCATTGCTGAGCAGCACATTTGAGTTTGTTCAGATCAGTTGACACCTGATGGCTCTAAGCCCAATATTTATTCTGCTTATACTTCTGGTTTGCTCACCAACAACTCCTCAGGGAAATATCCACCTCTTTAGCTGCTAAAAGCTCCCCCAATGAGAAGCAAACATTCTCTGCTGTTCAGGGATGTACAAGTAGCGCACACTGGGTTTCTTTCTGAAAAGAGCTACCTGCAGCTGCTGAGCTAGGAATGGGTTTGATGAGAGAGTGCGTGGCGATGAAACGAAAGACTGTTACTGAACCTCCAAAGACAGAGTTCAAGCTAGATATTTCATTTTTTTAATGAACAATTTGTTAATATAAAAATATTGATTAGGGCAGCTAATAAAATGTAAAAACACAGCATAATCAAACTGCAGAAGCAGCAGTTTTGCATCATTGGCAGATCTCCAGAGATCTAAATATTATTTTTAGCTGAGTAAATGAGATTATTATTTGGTGCTCTTATTTATCATGTACTGTACATAGCCAAAATTATATATTAGATATATTACTGTGTACATCAAACAGTAAATGGAAATCACAAACTAAAATAAATCATGTTATTACTGAGTTAACACAAATATGCGTAAATTTAAAAAACAATGTAAAGACACTCTATTGTTTATTTTGTAGCACGCTCGGAGAGATTGCTATTGTGCATAATGCAGATAGATGAATTTCAGTGTCTCCTGAAATGTAAATTCAATGTAAAATTTATAGGGTGTTGTATAGTGGTGTTGCTTGTGTGGTGTCACATGGGTCTAGAGTACCTGCAGAGTCAGTATATAGCACGCAGTCAGTCAGCGAACACCGTGGAGCCTTTTGTTGTGGTTGTGAAGTTCTGTCTTTCAAGAAGAGCTGGCATTGCTGACATTTCACCAGTTTACCATAACAGCTTTTATTCTGACCAAAGCTAGACTGTCTTCCTTGCTGCTACAGCAGTGCAACAGACTCCACCACAAAAGAAGCAGAATAAATAGCTCATGTTTTTCAAGGCCCTTTTTATTTCAAAGTGTTTATCAGTTTCTGGACTGTGTATATGATTGAAGACAGGCCTAATAGTGTTTTTCTTGAATTGGAATAATATTTTGTCGAATATGATGAAAGTTTACGTTTTTGTCAGTGGTCCACAGGTATATCATATGTATGTATATAGTATAAGAATGTTGGTTCCAAATAGGAGTTACACCTCTCTTTAGATGCAGATTTGTATCAGTTTTTATTCTTTCTCATCTGTTATCCTGCGTGTCAGAAATGAGCTAAAGGTGAGTTTAAATGTGACAGGAAGGAGTCCAAGTATCATTATGTAACAGTCTGTAATAATTTGGGAGAGACAATGTGTTCTTGATGTTCCTGATGTTAGGTCTTCTATTAGCTTTAAGGTGATTGGCTTGGGGCATGATCGAACAGGGAACTACAATTTCAGTTAATTCTAATGAAGTCCACTCAGACAGTGGATGTGCTCAATGGGGAAGATTTAAACTAATGCAAATTATTTTGCATCAGGTTCTACATTGGTAAATTTGGATAAGCAAGGTAAGTTTCTGCTGTGGCACTCATTTCAAAAATGTTGACCTTTAAGGGGACGGTGGGTGAAAATGGAGGAAGCTTTTAAAATTATTGCCAATCTAACCATTCGCTTTTGTTTGACCTTCGTCTGCTGGAATAAAAACTATTCGACAGACAGTGGTTTGCAGACAGTTATTATGTAATGTGGTTCAGGTGGTAGAGTGGGTTTGTTGTGAGGACAAGGCACTTAACCTCAAGTTACTTCTAACTACAGGCATGGCCACTCTGCTGCTGTTAGTGTGTAATGAGAATTACACTGTAAAGAGCTGTGAAGAACTTAAAAAGTACTAAATAAGTGAAGATCATTCATCATTTATAAGAAAGAAGCTGATGGTGCATTTGCATATGTGATATGTTCCGCTAGCAAGCTTTTACCATTTCAACAACTTTTTATAAAAAAATCAAATAGTACTCCAAGTTGAAGTAAACACAGAGAGAAGAGAGTGGTATTGTATCTGAATGGGATTTGCCAGCAATGAGTTCACCAACTAGCCTTACAAAACTTCTTAACAAGCTTCCAAACTAAATGAAAGATGTGGGGACGGATTCTACTAGAAGATGGCGGATCGATCCAGTAATCGATAGTATCGATACCAATGCTGATATTGTTATTGGATCGATACTATTGTGACAGGATGGATACTTTGTTTCTATCCTCTAAGTTCCACAGGTGGCCCATCCTGAACTTTAATTGTGTTTTATAGTGCTTTATAAACAGGCACATTTACATTCCAGGTCTCTAAGAAGCGGAGTTTGAAAATACATGAAAAGCTGAAAGATGCATTTGACTGTTTTAACTAATTATTGTGGAAATTAAATTCACAACGCTTTAGTGGTCATTTAATCAGAATTTGCAAATCCATGATGATTCATCTCATAAATCATTACACACTGCTCATAAAAATAAAAGTATCTGTATCAGTATTGGTATCAGCAATATTGGGCCTTTATTTATTTGGTTTTGGATCGCTATCAAAAATTTGCAATATTACACACTACTAGATTCTAATATAAAATTTCCTGATATTTGCAGTTTACCAGTCTACTTCTTCTTATTTTTATTATTATTATTGATCTGAGTATTAAAGCTAAATTGGGTAGGGAGATGGCCAAATGACCATTGGCACAGTCTGACTTTGGAGACAGCAACAACCTCTATATTGAAAGAATTGAGCTCACATCTACTCCATCTTGATTGTCTTCCTATACAAGAGTAAAAAAAATTCAAGTGCCAAAATCCAGAACATCTCTGGTTGGTAAAAACTATCATGTATAAGACAATAAGTTCAAACATAAAGGATGAAACACTTTGATAATGGTGGATGCATTGTCATGTGACAAGTTTTGCATTGTCTGTGGTTCCATAGTGATTTCAATGCTAGGTCACCACCCCAAATGTAGTTTTAAACCAATTTAAAAAAAAGCTTCTCCAGCAGTACACAACAAATAAATTGAATAAATTATGGGCTTTGGTAACCAGGTTTGATTCATACACCATTTTTTGTGTCTTGCTTAAAGTTCCAGGTCCAAGGGACCAATAGTCTTGACTGGTGCAGTCATTACCAATGACTATTGCCTGGGTTGGTCTATGTGGAGGGGCAGCCAGTTTCAGAGGTGGAATCCCCTGAACAAGTCCTTTCTCAGTAAAGAAACTATGAATATAGAAGATTTACACTATGTGAGTGATCAGAGGTGGCAAAAATACCAGTACAGACTTTCTTTACTTAAGTAGAAGTACAGATACCTGGGTTAAAAAATACTCCACTAAACGCTTTTTCACTCAAGTAAAAGTGAAAAAGTACAGGCTCTTAAATGTACTCAGAGTAAGAAAGTAAAAGTAGCTCCTTGGAGGCCAATTCTACTAATACTTTTTGTGCAAAAATAACTGAATCTTCTGCTATATTATCATAATAATATAATTTTAGTACACAAGAATACAAATATTATTCGAATCTAAATTCTAACTCTAACGAATGTACTTAGTTTGAATATGTTATGTAGGATACAAGCAGTGAAAGTGTATAAGATCTGCTGTAGTGGCTCAGCATTGGGAAAATACTAACAACTCAAGCAGTAATTTCTAATGTGAGCTTCAGTAGATTTCCTTTGTGTACAGACTGTGATCAGCTGACCTGCTTCATACTGCCTTTACACTAGACAGTATAAAGTTGGAATTCAGTGAATGAATCTAACCATCGTCAGCTTAAATGCAAATGAATCTCTACTGCATATGATGTAACCTAAATCTGACTATGAGCACCATAGCCACTGTGCACCAGTCAAACACAGTGCATTACTGTGAATTCATCACATTAACGCAAACTAACCTGTTTATCCTGGACAAAACTACCTAGTATTTTCATTCGACCTGACACAAAGTCAGTATAGCTCAGTTTGTTTTGCAGGATGTTTCCCAATATGAAAATACAGAATTTATCAAAACACATAATCTGTCCAATATATAATTAAAATTCTAACGTCACATGTAAGCTTTAAATTTGAAGTTTATCAAGCGTCACTGAGCAGTCCTTACCTTTAAATCTAACCTCTCTCCTTCCTCTCCTCATCTGTCCCGACTGTCTTCTCACATCTTTCTTCATCTCAGAGTGTAGTTAGCTCTCTTTCTTTTCTCTCCCTGTGAAATACAGCAGCTGGAGCATTAGCTAGAAACACACTGTGCGACAAACTGCACACAAACATTTTGTGTGTTTGCTGATGTTTGTTGAGCTGATAGAAACATTGAATTTGAAATTACCTGACACTTACGTCACTCCCTTCATGTTCCTCCTCGGTCGTAACATCCCACTGCAAACAAAAATGTGAGTACATATTGCAATTTTTATTACTATGTTTTTGCATTGTTCTGAGTTCTCGATCATGCTGAAGGATGACATGAACAAGACTGAAGTCTTCCAGATGAGGCGCGGTGTCAGTTTTCCCAACCACCTTATGAACGCCTTTTGTTCAGTGCTCTGCAAACCAACCAACCAACCATTGCAACTCTCATTCAGTCTTGATCCCAGGGATTCTGGATGGAAGCATCCATGCAATGCGCCTAAGAAGCAGTGGAAAAAAATCCCTTCCAACCCAGTCGCTACCACTATGCAGCTACTCTTTATACCCTGCACTGTTGCCAACAGTTGCAACTTAACTACTAATGCAAAATAGCACAAAATCAAATGCGATGGCATCAAATTTGCTGTCAACTCCTGGTGGTTCATGGAGTATTGTACTGCAATAATCTAAAATCTAAATCTAATCATGTCGTCATTATTATTGTTCCATCTACATCTGTGAAAAAAAAAGTCCTGACTTTTTTCTAGAGCATAGTTAACCATTCCTGTTCTAGTTTCAAAATAAAGAGTGAATTTCCTGTTGCAGGCTTGTTATTTTTTGAAAATTATTGACGTTTAAGCCAAAACTAGAAGAAGGATAAAAACAAAGCTGTCAGTGAGCTGTGGTGTTTACTATGATAAATGGGTGTAAACAACATTTTTAAAAGGTTTTGCTTGAAAAGCTCTGAGATCTTCTTCATCTTCTTATTTCACAAGATTTTGTTAGCCTCTGCTGCACACAATTAAAAGCCTCTGAAAGTGGCGAGCACTTCTTAATAGAAGGATGCAGTGTTTTCAGCCAATTGTAATAATGAAAATTTTCACTGGTCCAGTTTCACAGTCACATTAATGTGATGACCAGGTTTGGTCGCAGTTGCTTTAGATGAAAGGAGAAAATTCATTAATTTAACTGGTAAAGCAATTATGAAATATGTATGTGGAGCACACTGCATCAGTGTGATGAAAGTCTGTCATTGTCCTGACTGCTGGTTTTAGCATTGACATTTTAATTGGTGATTTTCAGCTCTCATTCTGCACTGGAAACACAGTGACGGCAGGAAAAGTTTCTAGGACATTTCAGGAAGAATGTTAGCTTCTAAGCTGGTCACATACACAATTCTGTGCGCTGACACAAACACACACACACACACGGCAGAGTCATTGAAATTGAGTAGTCTGACTGAGCCTTGTGTGGGCTCAGTGACAGCGTTGATTAAACATTAAGGAAGAGATATAATGCCATTTTACCACTGTGAGTTATCCAACCCCTTTGTACTATCATTTCATCTTTGCCCTTGAACTCAAACACATTGCCGACTGACAGGATAGAAAGAATAATGATAATGAATTATGCATAAATGAGAACTTGAATTCATCTTTATCCAACTTTGGAAAGTTGGTGCATCTGAAGACCCCTGAGTGCTATTTGTCATGCCGCTGACAGGAAACACTGCACTTGGTACTTATAAAAATGGTTCCGTGTCTCAGTCAAAATGAACATTTGTGTGCAGGATAATCTTGATCCTTCGTATAATTGGAGGGCATAAGTAGGTGAGATGCAGAAGAAAATAGGCAGTTTGTCCACTTGTACTTCCTTTGGTCCCTTTACGAGTGTGATGTGAAATTAAACTGGTGAAAGCAGTGGGGTTGTGGAACAAGTGTTTTAAATTCTCAACATGATGATGGCAAATTACCTGGCTATTTCCAGGTTTTGTTCATATTTACTGTATGAAGGGCACACACACACTCAAACGCACAAACTAGAACATTTTGTATTTTTTTTAACACAGTGTGATTCCTGTCTGATACTCTAGGATGGAACAGCAGTCGAATTTCCTTTTCGGCAAACCAGTAAAGTGACAACAGAGTCTGTGATACCAGATGAAGTGTCTACTGAGATACAGAGGAGCTGCAGACTTTCACAAAGAGTATAGACTTTGCAGCAGCAGCAGTGGCATCTTACTGATTGTTGTTTTGTCTTGTCTGATCCATCACACTGTACCCATATCTAGCAAATCGAGGTCATACGTGTCTTTTTCTATATATATCAATAATGGTGAAAGCACAAGCTTTAGATTCACTTGGACAATCAGAAAAATTGCACCCTAACACACTGATATATTCATAGCTTTATTTCCACCTAGGTTACACACTTATCACTTTCATTTTGGCCAAGATATTGCTGTTGGGATAGGTGTAATTTTCTCTGCAGGCCTTCACATTTCCTGGGTATCTTATCATCAGCCAATGCCCTTTGATATTATGAACTTTTGAACATGATATGAAAGGTGTTTTTGTGTGCCTCTCGTAGAGGTGCTCTGTTTAATTTGTCAGGCTCTTTGCTGTTTTTGATGGTGTGTCACTACAAATTATTTTAAAAAAAAAATATTGCTGGCTGAACTGTGTACAGTATCAAGGCTAACAAATGAAGTGCTGAGACTTCTATAATTATATTGCATCTGCTGCTCATAATAGATTACCTTAGGCAGCAGGAGGCTGACTTGGCAAACTTTCCAACTAAGCTTTAGCAACAGGGTGAAAAAGTACAAATCTGACAAACTTTATTTTTTTTTCTTCCCAAATTTCCATGATCTGTGTTTTGTACTACAAACCCACTATATGCTGGATATAAAGCTATGGCAGAGTTTCCTGCAACTACAGCCTTCTTCAGCTTCATGTTTACATGCATTCATGTAATGAGACTCCAGATTGGAACGTTTGTTGTGCTGCTGCATTTCAGTTATTACCCGAGCTTTCATAATCCATAAACATAAGCAAAGAGAAAGTCCAGCATAAGCTACATTTCTTCATAGAACAAGATACAATACAACAAGTGTTTTGTTTGCTAAAAACAATACTGATAAAAAATACAGAGAATTGGAAGCTAAACAAATTGTAATAATGACACTGGTCATAAATGCTCTGCTTTCACAGTATTTATGACCAGTGTCTTATCCAGAATCTCACTAAATATTCAATATGTAGTGAGATTGCGAACAATATTTCAATATTTACTCACCAGCGACTTTTTTTGTTACACCTTGGACCCCCTTTTGCTTTTAAAACTGCCTTAATTCTTCATGGCATAAATTTAACAAGTTACTGGAAACAGTGTTCAGAGCTTTTGGTCTGTATTCCCATGATAGCTTCAGTAAGTTGCTACATATTTGTCCACTGCACATCCATGATGTGAATCTCCTGTTCCATCAAATCCCAAAAGTGTTCTATTGGATTGAGATCTGGTGACTGTGAAGGCTATTTGAGTAAAGTGAAGTCACTGCCATGTTCAACAAACTACCGAAACACATGGCGCTTTATCCTGCTGGAAATTGCTATCAGGAGATGGGAGTGGTCATAAAAGGATGAACATGGTCAGCAACAATACTCATGCAGGCTGTAGTGCTTAAATGATGTTCAGGTGCTACTGAGGGCTCCTAAGAAAATATCCCTACCATACCCTATCATTTGAATGTTGCAGCAGAAATTGGGACTCATCAGACCAGGAAAAATTTTTTCCAATGTAACCTCCATTTCCTGTTTATAGCTGACAGGAGTGGCTGCCTACTGGATATTTTTTCTCTGCAAACGCTAGAGATGGTTGTGTGGGAAAGTCCCAGTAAATTATCAGTTGTTGAAATCCTCCCATCGGCTCAACTGCAATCAACAATCATTTCATGTTCCAAGTCACCTTTCTTTCACATTCTGATACTTGGTTTGAACTTCAGCAGGTCTACATGCCTAAATCCATTGAGTTGCTGCCATTTGATTGGTTAATTATTTGCATTAACAAGAACCTGAACCTAATAAAGTGGCTGGTTAGTGTAAGTAACTTTAAAAACAGACTTTAGCTGAAGTGAGGCAGTCGTGATTGTTGCGTTTTCCCACACAAACATATTTTTTTGCTGGTTTTTTTGGATATATCATAGGTTTTATATATATATATATATATATATATATATATATATATATATATATATATATATATATATATATGTGTGTGTGTGTGTTTTCTCACTTACAAAGAAATCAAGAGTGTCTATTTTTTTTTGTAGCTTCATTTTAATAAAATGAAAAATGTGAAAAAAAAATTGAAATCATAATATGTGCACAGAATATGTAACAGCTTGTTTCCAAATGTCTCTCATTGCCCAACAGAAAAAGAGAGAGTGTGATTTATCCAACATAACCAAACCGGAAACTTTGAGCACAGAAAAAAAAAAATTTGCATAACACCCCAATTAGTTCAGGAGTAATTAGGGGCAGCATGCAGATCGATGCTAAAATCCTGAATTGCACCTAATCAAAATGTTATTGTTTAGCATTGAAAACATTGTTGTAATGCGAATGTACTCTGTCTTTTGCCCCAAATTTCTCGAGTCCGTCGCAAAACATTGACATGTCAAAATGGCTACATAGCGCCACCTATGGACAATAAAAAGTTTGCATTTTGTTCTCTGCAAGTGATATAACCAACAAAATGTCAAAAAAAAGAAAAAAAAAGGGCCCAATTTAAGTTGTTTTTAAGTGTATACAAGTCTGAAACAAGTTCTGGTGTAATATTTAAATGTCCTGATTTAAACCCTTTTATATTACATTGTGCTATGCCATGTGCAAGAGCTTTATCATCTCTGCTTGCAGCTCTAATTAGAGTCATTTCTGCTGATGGAGTATGAGCGTCTACATTATTTTCACACCTGTCCTACACTGCCTCAAGGAGAGAAGCCAAGCCAACACGATCGACAGCCTAAATGATTTTTAAATATTACAGACTAGCAGACTCATTAGATTGGACACCACTCAATAGTAAAGTTACCCCTTCTAATTCTGGATAGGATTATTCTCTTAAGCATAATGGTGTAGAGCATGACAGCGTCATATGTGCTGCTGTTTTAATATACTTGTGCATAGGGAGGTCCTTCGAGCCTGGCTGTGCTTGATGAAGGTGCAATCGCCCTCAATGAGAGGAATAATTATCTCAACAACGCATACATAAGTCCTCTATTACATTAAGGCCCACTTTAATAGACCTCCAGTACGAATGGAAGTGGTGGCTTAATGTAATTGGTTACTAGACGACATGCGGAGGGAAGCGTCAGAAAAAATGAAGAAGATTTATAAGACAGGCTCTATCTCAGTATTTTTTCCCTCTTTCTTCCATCCCCCACTGAAGCTTTATTTGACCACTCTAATCGCTCCTGTCCTGTGATCTCACAAGTGTGTCATATAAATGGCTGGCGCATTCTGTTTATTTTTCCCATCCATAATACATAGGGTATCTAAATCCTGCTGGCGTGTGCAGGAAACAGTGGGAGAGGGTGAGAAAGAAAGGGGGAGAATGAGGTGGCTTGCTAATGGTGTGAGGCATAAAGGCTCAGAACAAAGTGGCAGAAATACATACACATAAGCCAAAAAGAGCCAGAGAGGCCACGCACTGTGGTCTGCTGGTTGAGAAGTGGTGATTTGAGAGTTTGGAGCTTAGAAAGGCTTTAGACAGAGTCTGATCTGCCCCTGCTCGAGCAGTATTTAGAATCAGCTGCCTAATATTGCCTCATGCTCACCTGACCGCAAGGTCACCCAAAACCACATTTTAATTTGGTTCTCTGCACAGCACAAATTGCTCTCCAGTGTAACCTTTATCTTTCTTTATCCAGCAGCGAGAGAGTGCTTTCTGTCCAGCACAATTCACCACAAGCCACATTTCCTTGCATACTCACCAGATTCTTTCCACTGCACAAGCTACAATCATTTATATGCATGCTACTATGTGTCACATGAAAATATGTGCTACAATCAGCAGTCACAGCTCTTGCCATCTGTATTTAAGCAGGATTTATAGATTACACTCAATAAACGTAACTAGCAGTGTAGCACGTAAATCTGGGACACATATGCGCCTTCACTGAAGTTTCTCCCCCCTTATACATCCATTACGGTAACAACAAGTAACCAAATCGACAAGTCAACAAATGAATCTTTAGCTTATAATGCATTTATGTAAAGCTTTTACAAGAAGGTTTTAGAGCATTATAACACATTAACATTATTTCTATTTTATTGTTCTTCACTATCCCCTGAGGATAAAACAAAAGCCTTCTCACTCCAGCTCTAACAGTAAAAACGTTTTTTTATATTACTGTATATTTAATAATACAAGACGACTGAACAAGACTTGTTCTGTTTTATTTGCAGAGTTATGGGGAATTAGTTTCTGCCAAGCAATAAAATTGAATTGGGTGCTGTCTAATTTATATAAGGAACAAGAAAAGGTTGGGAAGAGGTTCTGAGGAGTGCCATAAAATTTGTTAGCAAGATAAATATCAAGATATTAGCAGTCTAAATATATTAACATTCCAGTATTAAACAATAACACGCTGCTAGGAAGCTGTGCAGTTGTTTTATTGCTCAACCTTGCTCTTATTTACTGTTGATAGCTTTAAGTTGACTTTTAAAACACAATATTGCTTTTTTGTCCAATCTGTTGCAGGATGGGACCAAAATGCACTGTAAATAATACTGATTATCTTTTCATCGAGGCATCTATTAGTGGGTGGGATTTATTAGGGAGCAAGTGAACATGTAGTTCTCAAAGTTGTGGAGATATAAGCAGGAAAAATGGGTAAGGGCAAGGATTTAAGGGAATTTGATGAGGGATAATTATGATGGCTAGAGGCTAGAGCATCTCCAAAACTGTTCTTGTGGGGTATTCCCAGTCTGCAGTGGTCAGTATCTATCAAACACGGTCCAAGGAAGGAGTGATGGTGAACCAGACCATGTTCATGGAAAGATATCCCCATGCCCTTTTTCAATGGGATAACTGTGTCCTGCACAAAGCAAAAAAGATTCAGGAATGGTTTGAGGATTACAGCGAGTTTCCAGTGTTCTCCATCCTGAAATTTCTCCAGATTTCAATCCAGTGGCGCATCTGTGGGATGTGCTGGATAAACTAGTCTGATCCTTGGAGGCCACACCTTGCAACTTACAGCACTTAAAGGCTCTTTTACCAACATTTTGGTGCCAGATACCACACACACCATCAGAGGTCTGGTGGAGTCCATGTCTCGAGTGGTCAGGGCTGCTTTGGCAGCAAAAGGGGAGCTAATACAATATTAGGCAAGTGGAAACCTTTTGCGTGATTAGTGTAATTGCTTTTGACTTACTTATAATGGTCACAACTTTTTTTTCATTACCCCGCCGACGTTGCTCCTCATTGCTATGGTTCTAAAATGGACTCATATAAAACTGCAGTATATTAATATGGTTTGTGTGTATATACCACTGGTTGCCATGTCAAACTTTTGAGTCAAGTTTCTTTCCTTGATTGAAAACAAATCTTCACTCTTTTCACTCTCTGGCTGTGAGCCTGCCTCACTGCCCTGCGGTTCACTGCTTTGCTGCCTACTTCTTCACTCATCTGCACTCATATATAAGCAACATCCCATGAATATTACAGCCTTTAACCCACAGCTAGACAATATCAGCGGAACATGAATGGCATCTGTTTCAGAGAGATTATTAAAAGAACTAAAAATTTGCTTTGCCTCCTCTGAATGACTCACAGGCAACACAGGCAAAATCCTATTCTCTTTGTTTTCTGGACTTTTTTTTCTGAGGATTTTAATTTTTACTTTCACATTTTGTGTCTTGCAGCAGAGCTTTATGCATAAGCTGCTGTTCAGAAAACATGTCTCCTTCTGGTTTCCTGCTGGTATTGCAGAGCAAAGCCAGGATAAACAGGTGCCTGTTTTGAGATTATTCGGCGTAGGTGAACCATTTGGAACTCATCTGTATGCCTCTCTACCTTTCTAGAGTTCATAGAAAGTACAAAATATGTATTTTTAACCCAGTATATTAAATTAAATACTGTACGATGGCACAAACTAAAAAGAAACAAGGAAACAGAGTTTTGTTTTGCCTTTTATGTCTCCATCTGATCCCTGATTTGTCTAAAGGCATTATCTCTGATTTGATAACGCTGTCAAAAGTCTCATGAAAGGATGGTTAGAGACAATGCAAGATCAAAGGATGCTTTTCTAATATCTGTCATTAGGTAGCGTGAGCATTCAGGAAATGCGTTTCGCAGAACTGAGTAATTACACCTGCCAAGTGTTATTCAAAAAAGAAAAAAAAAAGAAAAAACAGGAAAGAAAAGAAAAGTAATGTTTTCCACCACTTTTTCAGCTCACCCCAAACCCAATCTAGGTTGCTTGAATGACAGCATTGCAAAAACTGTGGAAAAAGGAAAAATGAGAGTGACTGAACTGGAATAGAAGTGTCGTGGAGAGAAGATGGATTCCTGTGCTCTCAGTGGAAAGCTGTCATAACAGTCCTCAGCAGCTGTTCTGGGAGCAGCTAGGAGTCGCTGGAAATATGTCACACACACCTCTACTCCTCAGTACAGGCCCAGGCAGGAGTCCCACCTAACTGTGTCACATTTCCATCTCATTGTGGTGAAAGCCACCCAACAGAGAGGGAGAGCAGCACAGAAGAGCCGGGACGCAGGGGGAAGATCCTTTAATTCAGTCTCAGAAGAAAGCTTTAAGCTTCTATCCCACAAGGGAGGGAGAAAGCAGCGTGAAACACTGCAGCCATAAGTTGCCCCCTCACAATGCTCACTTCTATCACAGCACTTCCATCAGATCTGCTGTGATGACGAGTGATCGTGTAATGGGTATGAACATATACCCTTGTTGCCAATATCCATGCTTTGTAACCACTATGCGGCATAACTGGTGGGTTTTCCTCTCAACAGTGAGTAAAAAAAATGTTAAGCATTAGAGTTAACAACAGTGAGCAGTCGGGGGATCCAGAGAGTAAAAGTTGTGTCATCCCCGATAAGACTCAGCCTCTGGCCCTACAGGAGACAGTTTAAACTTTGGAAATTATGAATGCCCACCAGACTCTTATACCATGTTTGTACTCTCAGCCCGAACAACTCTGCACAACCAATTCTTTTTGCTCCAGTAGTTTGCAATGACAGTGTTGGCACTTTTGTAAAACACCAAATTAAATGTGATCCTCCATTTATTCATGAGTTTTTTCATACCAGTATTATAGTTGAGTTTTAAATTCAACACAAGCAATGCAAAGACTTGCATCCAAATAGGTCTCTAATGGAGTTGTCTTTAATGCTTCAGGCAAGCAAACTGCAGGCAAAGCGTGTTACAGTATAAAGTGTTTTAGATTCATACAGTACACAGTGAGGATGTAAAATGTTAATTACAAAAAAGCTGATCCGAACAGGGAAACTTGAAACACAGCAATAGAATGCAACTAAATCAATGAGAAAAATGTTGGAAACTTAAAATGAATACATTCTTAAACTTGCACAAAATGATTATTTAGCCACATGAGGCAGCACAACAAGCTGTAAAAATAATTACAAAATAATTGGAAAGCATTAAGAAATACTTGTGCCTATTTACTCATCCAGCTCAAATGGGTTAACAGTGTTACTCACTTGACATCATATTTGTGTACATCTGTAGGTCTCCTTCTCAGGTCTGCTTTGCCCACCAAAATGTCAGGTCTTTTATTGGCTCCTGTGAGCTAGCTAACTTTGTCTTTACAGTATTTGGTGATGGGCCGGTAGACATAAGTGGAAACCTGTGTGGCCACTTCTGAGGCCAATGCATGTGTGACAAAAGCAAATAACTGCTAGACGAGCTCCAAAAGTGATTCCTTTTTGATAGACTTCTATTCTAAAATGCCTGATGTTTGACCAGAAATATGATAAAATCCTGGAAATGTTTCTTTGTTTTTTAAATTTTGTTAAGGCTTAATGTTTGAACTACTGTTGGTTCCTTCCTGGAACATTAAATTTGCTCTTCAGTTAATGTACTAATATTTGCGTGAGAAAAGAGGTTTTGGTGAGTGATATTCTTCAGTGTTATTTTAATCTATTTATAGGTTTACTTTGCTAGTGCCAGGTTGAACTCTATTTTACCTTGAGAACTGCTCCTCTGACATCAACAAATCATTTTCAGCCAGAGAAATGCTGCTCACTGTCTATGAATTCACCTTGCTAACCAAACTAGCTGGTTAGCCATTTAAAAAAAATGGCAAGGGCTACAAAGCTAAAGTCATCCATCATATACATATGTTACGAGGCACTGAGACAGAGCCAAAAGAAATAGTGGTAAAACTGACACATTAAGCTGAGATAAGTCAAGTTATTTCTAGAACTGAGGGAAAATGAGTCTGCTGAAAATTTTCTGTTTCATTATAAGCAGTACCATTACACACAGACAGGATTATAAATGTAATTGTAGGACCACCTTTTACTCATATTAGCCAGTAGAGGTGGAGGGTGATACATGGTTATCCAGCTTTTCATTCTAAGATATTAAGAGTCGTTCAGTTTCATAAATATTCAAGTAACTATGGCATTTTGATGAATAAAAAATACTAAATAAATAAAATATATATTATCCAAATAAATATTTTTTGCATCGACTTCAAATAGCGATACATCATTATATTTGTCACTTAAATGAATAAAATGCACTGGAATCAAATATTAATTAAATGGACTCTGAAAGATTTCATCCATTAGAACCACTTGTCAGCTTTATAAATTAAAGGTAAATCAACTTAAGTCAAATAGATTACTTAAGTCATTATGCTGGAAATATATCATACAAAAGACAAAGACTAATAAGCTACAGTACATGCTTCCTGTTGAGCAGTATATACTGCTCACACCTTGTCCCTGGTGATGCCATTGCCCCACCTCACCATCATGTCAGCTATTGGGGCGGCTGAAACGCCTGGGAAGGAATCTCAAGAGAGTACAAGCTCTCTTACAATGGAATAACCTAGAACAAGACATGACCTTTACCTTAGACTACATTTACAAACACAGAGTATTTTTAAAATTCTAATAGTGATGTTATTTTTCAATAAATTACAAAATATTGTAAAATTAAAAAAACACCATGCTAGTCAGTGCAGTGTGTATTTTTTTACATGAATATAATACCACTGCAATCAACGAATGCATCTGCCAAGGTGAAAAAAACTTACACTGAGTGAATCTGCTAAATTAAGTTATGAAGTTAAATTATTTATTTATTTTCTTAAGCATATAAATATTGTTTCAGTCTTGACTAAACATTGAAAAAGAACAGTGAACAGAAAAAAGAAGTTATTTTTATAACTCAAACCCTGCACTGTATATACTGTGAAAGTCCTGTGCTTTGTGCGACAGCATAGCAATTCCTTCAGTGGTAAAACATTGCTTTGAGCATAATCCAGGCAGCAATTACATTTCCTGAGACACAAATGGAAAAACAAATTAACCCAAGAACATCACACACACGGACAAACGCATACGCACCCCCACACACACCTGTGTTTGTATATGCTGTATATATGTATGGATGTGACTGCTTCATTCTAGAAACAATTAACATGCTCTCAAAACAGCCTCAGTTTCTCTCTGAGAAGGTTTTCCACAAGATTTTAAACTCAGGCTGTGAGGATTTGCTCATATTTAATCCATAAGAGCATGAGTGAGGTTGGGAACTGATATTTGGTACCAGTCTACAGTCCATTTCATCCCAAAGGTGGTGGATGTGTAAAAATCAAGGTGCAATATCAGCCTGTCAAGGACTTCCACTAATTCCTTTAAGAACTTGCGTTGTGCATGGAAGCAGTTTCATTCTAAAGAGAAAAAAAGAAAAAGAAAAAGGTATTTGTCTTAAAATGCTGCCAAGCATGCTTTTGTCTAAAATGACCCTGTGTGGCTGTTATTATTGTTATTTCAGCTCCAAAATACATGATAAATAAAGTGCAATTAGGTCCTTAAGTAATTCAAAAAAATGACACAATTTTTGCCTTTGTACACTACCACAGTAGATTTTAATTAAAACGATCAATATGTCATTGAAGTGCAGACTTTCAGCTTTAATTTAAGGGGTTCAATAAACAACATTAACAATTTTGGGAATTATAGACATTCTTATGCACAAGCACCAATTTTTAGAGACTCAAAAGTAATTGGACAAGCAGTTAAACGACCTGGTGAGTCTAGTTCCCTCATTATTCTTTGACATATTAAGCAGATAAAAGATCTGGAGTTGATTCCAACTGCTGAACTTGCAGCAGTTGATGCTGCTGGTGATGAAGTGACAGGGGCCATCATTAGACTGAAAGAACATAACAAACCTATTAAAGAGAAAAAACCTTTAGAAGCAGCAAAATCAACAATCTGGCACATTGTTAAAAAGAAGTATTGCACCAGCCAGTCAGATACACCAAAAGGCCAGGAAGATCATCGAAGACAACAAGGTGGACAATCACAGAATTCATTCCTTGGCTGTGAAAATATCTGTCCAAATCAAGAGGAGGAGGAGAGGTGTATTAACAAGGTGGAAACCATTGGTTACATTCAAGAACAAAATCTTAAAGAGTGTGCACAGTTCTGAAATAAATCTTTGCACAGATGAAACCAAGAGAAACTTTTACCAAAATGATAGGAAGAGAAAAGTATGGAGATGGAAAGAAAAAGCTCATGATCCAAAACACACCACATCATTTGTCAAATATGGTGGAAGTAATATTATTGCATGGGCATGTAAGGCTGCCAGTGAAGTCAGACCACTAATGCTTATTGATGATGTGACTGCTGATAGAAGTAGCAGGGTGAATGCTTAAGTGTACAGGGCTATACTCTTCTCAGATTCAGGCAAATGCAGCAAAAAACTGATTGGTCGGGGCTTCACATTAGCAAATGGATAATGATCGAAAGCATGCTGCAAAAACACAGAGTTTCTAAAGGCAGAAATTGGATATTGTTCAGTCACCAAGTCAGTCACCTGATTGCAGCCTGATAGAGCATGCTTTTTTGTTATTAAATATAAACCCGAAGGCAGAAAGACCCACAAACAAGCAGCAAGTGAAGGGGGCTGCAGAAAAGGCCGTGTAGAGCTTCTCAAGGGAATAAATGTAGCATTTGGTGATATCCATGGATTCTAGACTTCAGACAGTCATTGACTGCAAAGGATTTTCACCCCAAAATTAAAAATAATAATTGATATTTTTAAAATTATTTTCGTTTGTCGAATTACTTTTGGACAAACTAACATAGAATGGCGGACTATGTATAAAAATTAGATAGATTAAATTAGATGTATAATTCCTAAAATGCTTCATCTCAGCTCTGCACGATTGATATGACAGGTTTCTATTTTTCTTATACACATAGCCTTCCTCACACAAGTCCAAAGGGATTTGTGTCATCTCCTAGAATCAAACGAGGGATCTATTGCTTGTTGGTCAAATGTGCAGACAACAACTCTATAGAACCACTAAACAGGCAATGCTATTTTATGCTATCTATAAACTTATGGACCTAAATGTGTTTTTCAGCTTATCTTAGCTAACACTGTAGCACTGGGATTTCCCTCGGTGCGAACTCAAGAGCCTGCAAAACATTTAAACAGCCCCAACCCCCCCCCCCCATGTATTTAAGGAAATTCACACGCTACTATTAGTCATATAATGTCGGTCCAGTACTTTCAGATCTTTTAAACAGCATTTTTAACATTTTAGCAAGGACATGTTTTAATGCAATATTATACTTTGCAATAAAACAAAATAACTTTTTTCTGAGCATATCTAATGTCTATTTCATTTGTTTCAACATTTCAGCCTTTATTGAGGCTAGCTTTATAATTGGTTGTCTGCTCTACTCTAGACTAGCTCTCTAGGTACAGTTTGCATTTGTACTGTGAGAAGTGAGACAGTTTATTCTCACTCTCTTTATCTGCATGTTTTTATTATGGGACTTGCAGCAGAGCCTATAAATATGACAGCTCAGTATTCCAATTGCAAGAAGAGTAAAGAAAAAGTAAAAAGTCACTATTAAGAATGGCAGTTGGTATAATGACACAAGAAGTAAAAGCAGATGCTAGTCAATGAACACAGACATCTTTTAATATCTGTATTGTTCCATTGTTTCCCATGACAGTCCAATAAGATGGGATGATCAAAAACTGTTTTTTTGTTTTGCTTTGTTTTTCTTTGAATGTACGTATTTGTAACTGTGCTTTAGTATTGACAGTAATCATGTTCACATCCTGATAAATTATTCATCTTGAGCATGTTTGCTATGTGCTGAAATAGTTCATCAACATGACAACACTGCTGCTGCAATAGGGTCGAAAACAGGTCCTCGCACAGTGACATATACTGAGAACGGCTAAGACAGATTTTCAAGGCTCAAAGGAAAATTAAAGTTGGTGCACCTGTAATGTTACTGGAAATCATTCATTCAGAAAATCAGTATAAGTGAAAAATCCTGTTGCTAGTAGCAACCACTACTGGAGTTCCAGGTAGTTTTCACTGACAGTGATAGTTAGCTAGTTGGCACATCTGGCCTTTTATTATATACTCGTCAAATACTAGTACTCAGGGCTCGCAAAATCGCTAGCCCGACGTCCCGGGGCTAGCGATTTTTCCAGTCGGGCTACCAGAATCTATCCCTGCCCTGCCCGTCGGGCTATCATAGGAAGGAAAATTTTATGTCAATGCTTTTGCATTCTTTCGGAAATGTAGCTGGGTAAATATGTCATTGGCATCGGTGAACCACTGTCAATATGTGACTAGGGCTGCTCAATTAATCGAATTTTAATCTAAATTACGATCTGGGCTTTCAACGATCATTAAAAATGACTGAGCCGATTATTAGCACCTCCCTCGTGCTTTACTCTCGCGCTGCTCCGTGTGGCAAATCGAGCGCACCTCTCTGCGTTTCGAACACGCGGCACAACAATTAAGAGGAGCTAACAGAGGGAAGCTCGGAAAGCTAAGCAGAAGTTATTTGGAGAGGAGAGTGACTGCCGTTGGTTGAAAAGAGAGGTAAAAAAAAACCTTCAGTGTTGTGGAAACATTATGGGTTCGCGGAGTCAGACGTGGATCAAGTAGACATAGTGTGTAAACTTTGGTGTCGTAGCTGCACCACAGAGCGACATGGCAAAGTTCACTAAACATAGATGTTTACATTTTATTTTTTTTATATTGCAAACATTTGCACTGTTATCAGTATTTGCACACTATTTTATACTATTTTTGACAATCTTTAAAGCCATTATTCAATACATTGTTATTGTTAAATAAATATCATCAAATAATCGAGATCTCAATTTCAGTGAAAATAATCGTGATTATCATTTTTGCCATAATCGAGCAGCCCTATATGTGACATATTGAAATCGCATTTGAATTTGCGCTTGTTTTTTGCTTTCACTTTGCAATCGCGCGAACTGTGTATAGAGAGCGACAGTACTGATTGGTGAGTGACGATAATTTGCGCACCATATCCTCTGACATCGTCTTATCAATCGTTAGTTTACTATCAAACATGACAAGTGAAATCTCCCGCAGGAAGCTTAAACATGTGAGAGGTTGATCGCGCAGAGAATCGCTGAGTGTTATGTGAGTGCGTGTGTAAAGGCAGCAGGATATATATTTTAGTTCTGCTGAGCCAAATAAGACCGGTCAGGGTGAAGAAGTGACAGCCAAAGAAAAGCCTACCACAAAACGTTATGACAAATCAGACTATAAGGCAAAAAGAAAGTGCAGCTTTATGGTTTCATGGACAAAAGAATTTCTGTGGCTGGAATATGACAAGCTAAATAACCAGGGGTGCACATAAGTGGTCCGCAGGTGCGCATTCGCTGTCAAAATAAAATACGCGCACAAGATAAGAAGTTGCAACGCGTGTTTGCGTCCATAAGATTTTCTGGAGGAGGACAGACATTTGTTTAGAACTATTAAAGATGTCGAAGAAGCTCCTTTAAGCAATTACTTTGGTGTTCTTCCACCTCCAAAGAAATGTCAGATGGAGTCCGAACCGCAAAAGAAGCGCGTATTCTAGGAAAAGTGGTTGCAGGAGGTGAGCTGGCTTTAAACAAATGATGAACGCACAGAGATTTGGTGCAGAATGTGCCATGAAAATCCCACTCTAGCGGACAAAAACAGTGCCTTTTATATGGACGCAAACGCGCGTTGCAACTTCTTATCTGGTGCGCGTCTTTTATTGTGACAGCGAATGCGCACATGCGGACCACTTATGTGCACCCGTGTAAATAACATGTTCTGCCGGGTGTGTTGTTGGTTTCCCTCGATTTCTGAGTCGACAAGTGCCTTTGTTACTGGGACCAGTAATTTTAAGAAAGGCCCCCATTAGAACCCATGAGAAATGCAAGAAATGGATTATTGCTCAGTCTGTAAATAACATACTAAAAATCAACCTGAAAAATCTGTTTAGAACAGCGTACTATGTTGCAAAGAGTGAACTACCACTGGCAAAATTTAGCAGTCTTTGCAAACTTCAAAAAGCAAATGGCCTAGATCTTGGTTCCACTTGCCTCTTACCTGTGACTCCAGTGGAAATTTCAAATTCAGGATCTGACACAGACTGATTCCTGTTGTACAGTTCTTACAAGTTCATAGAAATTTCTGTTCAATTACAACCAAGTATTTGACTTGATGATTGTAATTTTTATACAATATTGTAATTTGTGTTTCAACAATTTTTTGATTAATGTTTTGTTTCCGTTACAATATTATACATTAAAGTATCATATTGTAACGGAAACAAAACATAAAAAAATTGCTGCCTTTTTTATTCGGGCTACTTAAATTTATTTTGGGCTACCAAAAACTGAAGAGTCCCTGCCCGAAGGGCTACCAGGGATTTTGAAATTTTGCGAGCCCTGGTACTTATTTACTTTTTTCTTGATACACTGATTATTACAGATCTTTCATATATTTGCCATATTAAATTTTTACCACATTATTTATTGTATATTGAGTGTTGCCAGATTCACCTACAGAAAAAAGAAAGAACAAATAAACAAACAAAAATAAATATATCATGGTGCAGAACCCACTCACCTGTCAAAAAAGCACTAGTCTTATTTTAGTTTTTATTTAAGAACTGGTTTATTGGTATATTTTGCATTAACTATAATGTGACGACATAAATTACACATTGTGGGAACACCTTGATTTAAAGAGAAAAAAGACACAAACAAATGGACAAACCAAAAAACACAACGACACCCTGTCTTCCTGGAGTTAGTCAGCTAACATTAGCCATCTGTTTGGTCAAAGGATTTGTTCAATTCTGCAGAAAATGATAGTCCATGTCCACTTTTAAATATGAAAATATTCACAAAACTTTATTTCCTATTCTACAGTGTATACAATGTATTCTAATTATGGTAATTATTCTACCATAATTAGATAAGTGTGATTATCTCAATTCTTACATTTATAAACAAAATAAGTTACTGTTTTTATATAACTGAATAACACAGTTTTGCAGGTGAGTCAGTTTCATCCGAATTGCAATAACTCTTGAATGCATTATGTATTTTAAACCAAGGTCAGGTTTCCAGTGCATTTGAGACCTTCAGTGACCCAACAATATTTCATAATGTTTTAGGAGAAAATGTAAATTTAAAATTTTGTCAATTTTTCTGTTCTTGATAAACAGTTGCATTTGTTTTCATTCTGCAAAACTTTCATGTTCTCCTACTTCAGTATGCTTAAAGGCTGGAAACCCACTACTGCTTCTAGCAAACAGCAGCTTGTAATAATCCCAATGCGTTTACTCCAGGAAATGCACTTTCTAGTTGAATTTGCTGTCTGATGCTGCTTTTAGAGTTTCAATACTCCTTCTAGTAATGACTTCAAATGATGTCTTTATTTTTAATTGGAAGTTTTGTAAACTTTCTGCAGTGTAGACGCTGTACCAAATTCTGCAGGTCAAATGTAAAATGTTTGGGATATTTACAAGAGAATTTGAGTCATGATAAATTTCTTGAGATTGCCTGTCTGTATTTACCTTTCAAATCTTTTTAGTGTGTTTGTTTAGTGTTGTTTTAGTCACTGATATTCCAATTTGTATTTGAAAGATAAAAGTAGTGGGTGTGTCTGTGGGACTATAAAGGATGCCTGTAATCAGTAAATACCTCCTACAATACCTATTGTAGATTTGTTGCTTTTCCTATTTCAGCTGTTTTAAAATGCTGTTTGAAGATTCTTTGACTGAGTTGTACTGAGGGAAGAAAGAAAGTGATAAAACTAAATACTTTTGATGTTAAGTAATGCCACGTAATTACTTTTCCAAATGAGAAATTTTTCAAATAACCCTTAGAATCACTAGTGATTGGATTGATAGACACAGCTGCAAAATAAGAAAATTATCCTTTAAAAACTACAAATTGTAGAAAATTAAAAAGTTCACGGGTGGCACAGTAGCGAAGTGGCTGGAACCTGCTGATCGTCTGGGGAATGTCTTTATTGGTTTCCTCCCACGTCACATCCATGTAGAGCTAAACACTGATGTTAAATTGGCTGTAGGTGTGGATGTGAAAGATTTGATGTACAAAGATTTTGTCATTCATCAAAAAACAAAAACATATGAGTGATTTATATATGTACTCAAAAATAAGCTAATTATATATATTTTAAGTTAACACTGTGGCTTTACCATTTGTTGAGTGTGAACTAGTAATATATAAATGTGGATTTAAACATGCAGGCATGTCATTACCGAATGAGGAATCGGCTAATTGTTTGCATGAACTACAATCCAACTTTCAACATCACCTATGAAGTGTGTCTTACAAAATATTATCTACAATGCCTGAACCCTCGTTTCCATAACCCTGTTTCTGCATCATGCTAATGTGTTTCTATGAACTTAACCATAGCTTCATAGCTAGCCACCAGGAATCACAGCATCATCAGCTAGCCCAACTTTTCACTTTCCAGCTACAGCTATGGTTTGCAGTTTTATGGTATATATATATGGTATAATATCTTTTAGTGGAAACTAGACTTTCATGGATTCCGCAACAGTAACACTGATCATTGTTGTGAAGCTGAGAGAATTTGGATGATTTTTAATACGCAGTAGTGCCTCCGAGTTTGGAAGAGTGTTTGGACCCAGAAACTCCCAGTGACTTCAGACTTAAAAAACAGATTTTCCCGTGTCTCACGTGTCAGTCCGCCTCACACTATTTTTGTGTCTCATAGTAGTGGTAGTATTACCAAAGAAAAGTAATGTATTACAGATTACTCATTATTTTTTCGTAAATGTAATGCAGTACATTACTTAATTACTCGCTGGGAAAAGTAATTTGTTACACTACTTGTTACATTGTTTTGTTGTTATTCGATAAAATCACCTGAAACACACCGTCTCATAATAACCAGTTAACTGTATAAACTTCAAGGCTTACAGCCGACACACCACTACCAAGTAACAACATAATTGTAACTGTAATGTAATTATTGAATTTAGTACAGTAATGTGTTACATTACAACATTACTGAAAAATGTAATGTGATTACTTTGTAAAGCATTACAGAAAATACATTTTTTCCTTTTGTTGTTTTATCACCTTTTGGATTTAAGTTAAATTTAACCAGTACAATGAACACATGGTCCATGTCAACTGAAACTTCTCTGTTGGGTACTATTTTATGAATCACGCAATACCCCACATTCTTGTAGGTTGCATAAGGTGTAAGATGGACTTTTTTAAAATTATTTTTTAACAAAAGAAGCTGTTTTTCACGTTTTACAAGCCTTGGGTCTTGGCTGAATTATCAGTAACTGTCCAGTCTAGCACTAAACCTGTCTGTTTCCAGCCTAATCCTGCCCTTAGGTTCTCCGGTAACCATCTGCTGGCAATACCTGGAGATGAAATTGTAGGTCACATCACAGCTGCACCTTGTAGCCACAAAGCTCCTTGCCTTTATTATCACTCAGCTCCTCCCTCTTACAACTGCCCAGCTCATCAGCCCCCCAGCCTCTCTAGAGATTCTGCTGGTTAGCACTGTAGAGGTCATGATGTGTCCTTTTTTAAATCTGTTCAGTTCAGCCAGCCAAAGATCAACCACTATTTAATCAATTCTGTATTCCCTGTTGCCGAATCTGCTCCTGGTCTTTGGTCATCTGATTCCTTGTCCATTCATAGTTAAGCTGTCTCTGTTTCCATGCTACCATCATCCCTGTTCACGAGTCTATACTGGCCAGTTCAAATATTGATTCTATGACGGCTATTTCTCCACATAAGGCAAAGGAAAGTCTGTCCTGAAGTCTCTCTGATGGAACATGCTGATGGTCAACTTTTGGCAGTCTCCCGCTAGATTCAGAGTGACAAAATTTAGATTCTGTCATAAAGTTTATCATCCCTGATGCTATGGGGTATAATGCATATGTCTATCTAGAATGCTCACAAGGTTCATCTGTCGGAAAACATAAAAAAATTGATTTTAGCCAAAGTATAAAGGCCCAGAATATAATAATAACCTCCAGAGTGAAGTGGACAGGATGAAGACACGCACATACAGAGAGTCCTTCATTTCAATAAAACAAACAGCACATACTCTCAGACCTGCTGAACTGTATTTTGCATGCATGCAGAATGAGCTGTACTGATCCTCAGCTGCTTGATCATAGATTTCTTTTTTCCTTTTTCCTGTGTCCTCCCTTGCATATCTTCAAAAGTGTTTATATTTTGTGTTATCCTAGTATAGTTTTCATTTTTGTATGTGCAGTGATGCACAAGATATCTTCATATGGCTCTGTGCATGTAACATACAATGGCCTTTACAGATGAAAACCAAAATCATTTCTCACATCACGCCATGCTGGGCAGTGTAGATTTTTGATTAACAGCTGTAATCGAACTTGAGCCCCTCTTTCTGAGCCATTTCCCCTTGGCTGTCCAAAAAAGAACCGCGTTGGATTTCGAGCTGTCTCAGACTTCAAAAGGAGTGAGATGGGAAAGAAGCGAGGAAGTGCAAGTGGAGACACATAGACCGAGAGCGGATGGGTTGGGGTAGGGGGGTGGGAATGTACTTGAAAGGAAGACAGAGAGACCAAGAAACACAGGGAGACAAAAAGGAGAAATGTGTGTGCGCTTGTGTATGTGTGGTGGGAGAAAAAGTGTGGTTGGTGGTAAGCAATTGCCTGCCAATAGACCCCCAAAAAAAGTACGGGAGCAGAGAACGCATCACCTTTGGCCGAGTTCTAAAGTGCTCATTTAAAAAAAAAAAAAAATCTCACAAAAGTTGCAGAGGGGTTTAAGCAGTATTGACTTTCCTTTCAGCCTGTGAGGAAAGCCTAAAGGAAACCCACTAAAAGTCCAAGTTAGCCCACATAGCTGATGTGTAAATGTGGGACGAAATCCATAATGGGGAAGACATTTCTTTCCCTTGGCCTCTTTCTTGTCAGCGTAAAATATAACACGACAGTAAAGTGATACAGCCATTACTTGTTTATGATGCTGGAGCAGGGGAGATGGAATAGATACTTAGATATTTATTTATTTATTTATTTTAATCAGTTGTCAGTCACAACACGTACTGGTTCATTTTAATTTGCTATGGTGTACTACTGTGATAAATCTGTCTTAACATCATCGTGATACTAGCAAGGTGGGGAAGGGATTTGGATGAACTCAGTGTCAAGTAGGTTTTATCGCTTCTATAGTCTAATCTAATCTTATCTAATCTAATCCTGTTGGTATTTAATCATATTTGAACTCACCTAAATAAGAATATGAAATGATCTCAGTATTTATACATCTAAATATGTATATACAGTGTTGGGAAGGTTACTTTTAAAATGTATTCCATTACAGAATACCGAATACATGCCCCAAAATGTATTCTGTAACGTATTCCGTTACGTTACTCAATGAGGGTAACGTGTTCTGAATACTTTGGATTACTTAATATATTATCATGCTGTTTACAACTACATGAATGTACTATTGCTGTGATTTATTACTGTTACTGAAGGTCCGCGGCTCCGAACCGTAGTAAAGGGACATCTGGCTAATACGGTGGGTTCCGTGTCGGGCTCGTAGCTGAAAACTAGCTTTACTTTGTTGTCTGGGTCAACTTTGCTAGCGAGAGACAGAGAGAGGCGTTGAAAGGCTGCTCCAACGGAACTTATTTTTTCCGGAGGAAAACACGAACACAGTGTACAGTCGAGTCTTAATAGCGTACTTACAAATGGGCTCGTCAGGCACTCTTCTTGGCTGCAGTGGTTATTATTATATTTACATGCTTCCAGCTCCCGTTTTTGCTCCGTGACAGCTCAGACCTTTCCTTTCTCTCCCTCCTTCGCTCACAGACACATAACGTGTATGGTAGTCCATTCTCGCTGCAGCACGGACTACACTGCCCATGAGGCTACATTCTTTAGGGCCATGCCTGTAGCATTCTGCCTTTTAGCTTAGCACAACAACAACAACAAAAAAAGCGCTCTCTCACCCAGGAAACACGCAGAGAGAGAGAGCGTCACCCTGTAACCATGGCAACCGTAACGCTGCCGCCTGGAACAACAGAACATAGCTGTCAAACAAACCCAAACAGTCCTGACCCGCGACAATATGAAACAGGAAAGTACCGCCGTGTAATCCATTTATTTCAACAAAGTAACTGTATTCTGAATACCACCTTTTTAAACGGTAACTGTAACGGAATACAGTTACTCATATTTTGTATTCTAAATACGTAACGGCGGTACATGTATTCCGTTACTCCCCAACACTGTGTATATATGCATATAAATATGGTCTGATTTCATAAGCAGTTTATTTGCCTACATAAAGATGACCTAAAGCTCGAGAGCATAGAATTAAATTTGAGTAGGGATGAAAATTATATATGAAAATGAAATGAGCTGCACATTGACTGTAATGTTCCAAGTACACAAAAACTAATAGTAGTAGATGAGCATAATGATCACATATTCATCTGCTTTATTCAGCATACTGTACTGCAATTATGCCTAATACAGCCGCCGTCACTGTGTTAAGGCCACTTCACTAATACTGGATTTCACACCCTTTTGCCTTCAGAACTGCCTTAATCCTTAATGGCATCAATTTCACAACGTGTTGGAAGCGTTCCTAAGATTTTGGTTCATATTGACATGATAGCGTCACATAGTTGCAGGCTGATGTAAATCTCCTGGATGCTTTTAGAGTATTTTTTCCCCTTTTGTTTTGTTTTTTTTTTTTTTTTTTTTTTAACTATATGCTCCAAAGTCTGCCAAAAATTTTCCCCAAGCAGTTACACCACCACTGTTGACAGTAACGTTGTTACAAGGCAGGATGGATCCATGTTTTTACCAGACCAGACAATGTTGGGTTTTTTTTTCTATTTTCCAATTTTTTGCTGAGCCCATGCAAGCTGTTGCCTCAGTTTCCTGTTCCTAGCTGACAGGGTTCACACCTGGTGTGGTCTTCTGCAGCTGTAGCTTAAGGTTTGATGGGTTGTGGCTTCAAGATACCCTTTTGCATACCTTGGTTGCAACGAGAGGTTATTTGAGCAGCTGTTTTCTTCCACATTGTTCACATGCTTGAAAGCAATGAGTTGCTGCCATGTGATTGAGCAGGTGTACCCAATAAAGTGACTACCTAATATGAGGTCACTCCCTGTGCCAGTTGTTATCAACTTCAAACTAAACTGACAACAACTGTGCTACAATTTAAAAGAATTCAAATGTTAATTTGATCAAGTAGAACAGTGTCTGCAGAAAATGGCTGGCTTTTCTGTAGGAGAAGGATCAGGTATTTACAGTGTGGGTCAAAGAATTTCTCTTTGATAACAGATGGTGTTCACTCTCCAGTGGCATTAAACAAACATGTTTAATAAGAATGAACAGACCAACTTTATAATTATCTGATTATATTTTTGGTCATATTTTATAAAGGCCTTGAAGAGTGTGGTGACATAATTAGGCAAAAAAAAGTATTCAGAAACATTACTGAGAGCCTCTGTTCATACACAGATTCTCCCCAAAGTGATTAAGCTGATTCAATAATTTATTCATGTATTTTCTCTTACATCTTGAAAGTTGTTAATCCGACACATGGTTGGCAGAAAGTCACATGCCTTCCCAGTTAAATATGTTAATTTCTAGCATGAATTTACCAATATTGATGCAACATTCAAACTTAGTTCTATTAACAAACAAAGGCATGGTATTTTTTTTTCAACATTTTTACAACGATCTAAAAAGAAGTCAGGTGCTCAGATTTTAAATAATCCTTTAGTTTTTTAAAATATATAATCGAGAATGCAGTCTTTCCTAATTGATTCAACTTTTATTTATCATGGTAATTTGCCAATACAAGAAAAAAATGACACTGAAATATGTAAAATAAACATTTTACATTTTTCAGTTTTCCAAAAGTATGAATTTAAACACGTTTCCTATATTTCAGGACTACAGTGTAGTGTAGTTGATTTTGCTTTTTAAAAACATTGTGCAGCAAAACCTTTATCATTTTTATACAAGCAGCCTGTTGCAAACATGTATGTCACATTGTGTTGAAGAGCAAAGATGGTCATACCAAATATTGGTTTTCAACTTTCTTATAAATATATAATCTCTTCTTGCCTTAAATACTGTATTTCCACATGAGTTTAAAAATGTTTCAAAAATTGTTGCACCTATGTCCCATTTTCCTAACAAACTATAAAGAAATGAAGGGGTAGCTCAGGACTTTTGGACAGTATTGTGGGGATCATAAGAGCTACTGGTTTACAACCTGACTGATAAATAATCAGACATCTTTTTATCCCAGTGTTCCGAGATGCAATTTGATCAAGACAGGGAGGCACAATAGCCAAACTGATGTCAATCTAAGTTGTGATTAATTGGAAATGAACTGCAATGATGATGCATTATGTAAATGTATATAGCTAAAGGAGTAACTCCTATAACTGACCCAACACATTTCTGCTGAAAGTAAAACATCACCGCTGTGCGTGACAGATGACCTACAGCTTTAAGAGATCAAGTAAATTGTATTGATATCCTGCCAAGCTGCTCCCTGTGTTCATCATGTACAGGAAAGAGGCCCAAGAACAAATATGTCAAAGCGATAATAGTAATACAGTGATTCACCATTGAGGCCTGTTTTCAGTGACAGGGCCAGTTTATAGCAGTGGCAAACTGTCCTAAACTACTCCTCCCACTGTGATTTTAAAATCCCTTTTATTTCATCTAGACGATGAAGGAGGTACAAAATAAGTGTTTTGCCATCTGCAATAAAAGAAAGTTTCCCTTTTTAATGGCATGGGTATAGCAGTGTGGGGAGTGCACCTTGCTGTTCATCTCTTGCATGCGAGTGTGAGCTGTCTGGGTGATGGCCATTATGGTTCCTGCTACTGCCTGTGCGTCTGCTCCGCCGGGATCACTGAAGTGTTGGAACTAACAAGCTTGGGATGCAGACAGCGGATGCACAAATGGGATTTTGTCCTGAAAGCTTTAGAGTTTGCTCCCTGTCTTCGGTTGAAACAGGAGAGAGGATGGTACCGTTTGCAAGGACTGTCAGAGTTATGTGCCAAGAGAAATGAGATGATTACATCTGATAATCTTGCTAATGATCTACACTGGGGAGGGGAGCATATAAAATTAAATGAGCTACACCGATGTACACAGTTTTCAGTCTTGTCCTCTCATCTCTCTTTTTGCCTATTCTCTTTCACTGTAGCTAAGTTTTATGCAGAATTTGAGATGTTCTCCACCCAGGAAGATATGCAATATTCCTTGTCATAGTGAAAGCACACACAGGATGTAGGGCACAGACACATTAAAAACTCTCCCCCTGATACTTCTTCATAAAAGTACAAATGCTCGCCTCTTCCTCTTTCTTCCTCTCTGTCTTACACAGACGCACACATGAACGTGCACAATGAGGCAAACAGCGAATTCGCACAATGCTCCCTGCCCAAGGTTAGTATAGATTAAAAGATGTGTCATTGATAGAAAAGGCTCCTCCTCCCTCCCTGGCCTGTCACAGTGTGTTTGGGAACAACCCACTTCATTTTAGCAGCATAATGGGTAAACAGAGTGTGATCAGTCCAATTACCCCCTCATTGCAGGGGCGTTCTGGCGGGAATGGCCTGTAGAGAGAGTTAGCTGTCTGGCGTGCTGTGGAGATGCAACAGTAGCACCTGCTGCCCTGAGTACTCACTTGTATGAATCTCAATTTGTTTGTACAGCCGTGCCAAAAACCGATGACCAAGAATTGAGCCCTCTGAGGCGGATGGGACTGCCGGCTTACCTTCTGATTGCTGTTTTCACTGCACTGTCTGTGAATGTGTGCATGATCCGAAGGTGCTGTTCTCAGCACTGAACTCATGTCAACGTCAGTCCTTCCAGCGAATTGTTTTGGGGTTGTTCTTGCTGCACAGTTTTCAAGGGCTGTAAATTTTCTCAACCCCCAATTCCACTATGTTTTACAGCTGAGTAGATGCATGATTTTGCTGCTGAGAGTTGATACAGTAGAGTAAAAAGCTGCATTCCTGAATATGAAATCTGAAAATCGTTATGATTTGGTTTTACTTGTTCTGAAGTACTTTGTTCACTATCAAATGAAGAATAAGATGGGGCAGTTGGCTTTTTTCCCCTCTATTTTTCATGTTCATGCAACCGTGGAATCCATTTTTAAGCATCTCATGGATTATTTTAACCTTGACTGGTATTATTGCTCTCACTTTGTCTCAAAATTTAAGTAACATACAAAAACATATCTGGTTACTGCTTTTGTGCTGTGCTTGTCGTCCTTGGAAAAGATGAAAATTTTTCTCTTTATTGTTGTCCTTTGGGCGGCTGTCTGGCAGCAGATGTAAACATAGGCCTATCACTGTGTCTCCATTTGAATACATCTGTGGACTACGCTTCCATGTAGTGCACTGTGTATATGCATATTTATTAACATAGTGCACAAATTCCAACAAGATGGTGTTATTTCAAATTGAATGGTGCAAACTGTTCAGTTATCAAAAATGAAGACAGGAGAATCAGACTGTAATTATCACCACAGCTGTCATATTTTTGATCCTCTCGTCAAAAACGTAGTACTAAATTCTTCTACACCAAAGACAGCTATTAAGACATTAACATTAATAGCTGATGAAAAATGCCACCATTAATTGTCTAGATAGCACTGACGATCTCCTTTGCTACTGGCTGACATTTGGTTGGTCAGCCCTTTCTTTCTGTTTTGTTTCAATTCAATTCAGTCCAGGTCTACTTATAAAGTGCCAACAACATTCACCTGAACATGCTTTTTGCTGAAAGGTCAAGACCCTACAATTTCCAAAATTGCAACCACTGAAAGGAAGAAGAGATCAGTTCCATGTTCAGCATGACTGTTATCAGAACTGATGTGCTGCATGTGTAGGCCAAGGGACAACCTCTGGAGCTGGAAAATGTAGTCAAGTGCTGAAAACTGCATTTCTCTGGGTGCTTGTTTGAAGCTCGCTCCCTATGGACTTCCATGTTAAAGTGGCCAAATTTACAGCAATAAAAGGCATATATAAAAGCCTGTTTAAAAAAAAAACACACAATAGTTTGGACATACATAAACGCGGTGCTTCAGATTTTAAATCCAGCATTTTTACAATGTGATATCCCTTTGTTGGTGTGACTCCTGCATCACTATAACAATGATGGTCCAGGATTAACAGTGCAACTGACCAGTTCAGTTAGCATTAGCCATGAAGTTAGCTAATGCTATTTAAAACTAGCTAATGCTATTTAAAACCAACATGGAGCCAACCATACTTGCCAACCTTGAGACCTCAGAATTAGGGAGACATTGAAAAGGGCTGTTGGGGGGGAGGGGGTATACATATACATATATATACAAAAAACTTGAATTTTGCAGTGTTTATTTATCGGATAAAATAAGTTAAATGTCACCGTTATTATTGGCTGGCCAGAAACAGCGGGGGTGTCCAAATTCAGACGCTGCATCCTCCTGAGGACCCGGCCTTCGCGGTCTAAGTGGGCCGGGTCCTCCGAAAGCTGGGTAGGCCGGAAGTTAGCGACTGTGAAACTGGAAGGTCTAGCCTTCAGAATTACATCATGAGCTCTCTCGGTGGATTGAAACTCAGCCGTCTGCTCCTTGCTGTCTAAAATATAACCGGATGCTGGCGTAAATTCTCAACCATCTCACACTTCTGTTTAATCAGTTTTCTGTTTGATGTTTATTAATCCCGAGGGATTAATAAAGTTAAATTTAATCTAATCTAATCTAATAACTTTAATCTCAGCCAAATCGATTTACTCACAAACAAATAAAACACTGAAAAAGCCAAACGATAACATTTTTAAGTTATCAGAGTGACTTATATATCATGTTTAACCTGAGTAGCGAAAGACTGCGGCGGTTTGAAAACGATGTGCTGGGAGTTTGCTGTTCTCGCCGGCTCAGATATTTGAAGTTTACACAGCTACATTCTCGCCTGAAAATATGTTAAAAGTTTATTTTGCGACCCAGAAAGAGTAATAAGAGTAATATTAAAACTAAGTAGCTGCCACCATTGTTGGAAACTGGAATTGGCTGGGCCGAGCTATGAATTCTGCGTTATGGTTTTTCAATTTTGTTGTTCAGGTGGAAATCGCTAGAAATTCAGGAGAATGGTGGCTCCGGGAGATTTTCGGGAGGGGCACTGAAATTCAGGATTCTCCCGGAAAAATCGGGAGGGTTAGCATGTATGGAACCAACATGAAACTTGGTTGAGACTTACATGTCTTTACCACATAGCAAAGCTCTGACATCACAACAACATGATTGGTCAATTGCAGTGCTGATGCTGGAACAACATTATTATGATGATGCAGAAACAAGACCAACATGGAGATACACCTTTTATTAGTCTATTACTTAGGACTAATTAGCCAATGTGTGTTTCACCACTCAAATGTAGGTTACTAACCAACCTTCCTAATATAGCACAACTTATCACTCCATCCTTTCATCCATATAATGTAACTTCTGGCTTAAAAAATCAAATATGGTGCCAGCCAAAATCCTAATGTTAAGGTTTCAAAATGCAGAGATCAAAGCTAAGGGTGATGTCACAGTGGTTAGTATGGTGTACTTTTAAGCTTGCTTGTGCAACTGTGAATGCACGTATGCACTCAAAATAGCACAAACAAGTATTTCAGGAGTACTTTTTTAAAATATTGACACACAATTTCAAGAACTGACAGACAGCTCAGTCAGCAGGAAGTTGGAATTGCCTTTTCAGGATTCATTTAGCTCCACTAATTGAAACTAATACCTTTTAAATGGCATATTGATTTGGAGGAAGCTCAGTTTTCAAATGTACACTCTAAAAATGACGGAATAATACAAACTGTCGAAGTGCCAAGATTGAAAGAGCTACTTGATCCTTCTTGCCTCAGTGGCAACACAGTCATGAAGATGGTGCCAAACATATCATTATATGACTTCAAAGCTCTTCTTCTATCCTGGGCTGTTGTGCAGTGGAAGGCCTGAGGCACACAGTGTTTGTGGCATAATTAGGAAAAAAAAAGTTACAGTGTCAACAGGCAAAGAACGGTAGATAATTCCGAATCTCTGCTTTATCAGAAAGTCCATCTGAATTTTCCCCAAACGCACCCTTACTCATGCGCGCGCGTGCACACTTGACAAGTGAATCCGGTGTTGATTGATGCAAGCAAATGATGTTTTTTTCTGCCATTTCAAAGGCAAAACGTTGCCACAGAATGAACAGGGTACTGCAAAGCACAAATTACTTTTGCTGTCAACAGCTCTGAGTCATTCAAGCGCTGTTTTGGACAAATTGCATAGGTTTAGGCAACATAAAGATGTTACTGAATAAAACACAATAGAATTGTGGAATAATTTAAAAATGATTTCGGGTGATTACAGCGTTATAAATGTTTTCTTTCTCCAAACGTCCTCGTGAACAATGAGCTCCAATCGTTCCCGCAGTCACTCACCGTCGGTGCGTTTGTCTGATGCGCAGCGCCTCCCAAACTGGTCCCTCACTTTGACAAATTCTTGGACGTGAGCGGGTCTCCTGAATGGCTTCTTGTTCATAAAGATGATGCCTTGAATATTTTAGAAGTTGAACAGCTCTGCCGCTCTCTGTATTTTCCCCCCACTGGTGGACTGTCAGTTTGGAAGACCACAATGGGACTTTGGTCATTTTGGGGGTTTTCTCTTTTGGCTTTGGTGTTGCTCTGCCCCTTTCACCCCAAGTTTGTGGCTCGCGCGGAAATAAGTTTTTCCACAAAACTCGACAGATTTTATCGACTGGATGTAACGCCACTTGACGCACGTGTGGCCAGAAAATCGGCGGAAATCAAAGTCTCACTGAAAATCGACAATAACACGAAAGTTTTTAGCGCGTTTGAAACAAATACGGCCGGGGCTTTGAAACGAAACCATGGCCAGCAAGTGTGGAATGAAACACAGAGTGGAAATGAGGCACCGATCGACATCAAAACAAACTATAGTCTCAACATACCCGATAAAAAGTATGATAACATTTTCGAGGACAAAGAAGGACGATTCAAAGCGAATATAATGTTAGAAAATACATTTTCTGCCGGAAGAAAGAAGGCAAAGAGGAGTGTGGGCGCACCATACAACGAAAACGTGGATAGGAGTATAAGTGGAGAAGCGTATTCAAGAGAGAGATTCGTGCAAACTGTCCAAGGTGTTTCCAGCGCAAGACCCGAGTACCGGCGCAGCGGGGAGGAAGCAAGAGTGCCAAACCCGAGACAGAACGAACCTCACCTGGACACTTCTACTTTTGCTCTGTCGGGAGACTCGGCACACAACCAGGCTATGGTGCACTGGTCCGGGCACAACAGCAGCGTAAGTTTCAGTTTTACAAAAATACACTTCATCATATTTTAAAGGTGTAAAGAACATAAAAATGCCCCTCACACCGGTGATATTTTAACTTTGTTTCTACCCTATATCGACGTTTTTATTATTCAACAGATGCGCATCAATCTGTCACATTTTTACGCACAGCTGATTCCGTGCGCACGAAAAGAATTCGTTCCTCCAAATAAATTCCACTCTAACAAAGCACTGAACTTGAAGCATTTGCTATTTTCTTTTTTTCTCTCTCTCTCTCTCTTTTTTTTTTACTATAATTATGTTTTCTTTTATTACCTATATAGAGATTATTAGTGTTTGCGCATTGCGCGCCTGTTTGCTTGGACGCCAGATGGATATAAGTGTGCACTTGGAGGATTCCCTCGTGCTTTTTTCAAACAGTAATGGAATCGGTTATCTCAACAAACTGTTCGCCACCTGAACTTTAAAATAACAGTTAACCCCTTAGGTAAATTTGATGTGACAGTGCCGTGGGAAGGTGCAGGCTGTTTGGCAGCAATCAAAACACATTAATAATTTATGAAATAATCAAGTAATGCCTTCCAGGAAGGTGTAGTAGCTACAATTAAAAAGGATTGTGTCCAACCTGGCCCTTTATGTGATGCTGATGAGACACTATCTGACCTTTTTGGCAAATTGAACATGCTTTTGTCACTGACATTTATTCACACTTAACTGATACTTGTTCAATTGCCCGTCTAAATACTGTATTGTAGTATGTTCAGTTCAACACGTCTTGATGGGACTATGCACAATTTAAATGGATGACAAGACATTGCAGTAAACATCCAGATTGCCCGCATCACAGTCACACACCCTTACAAACACACACATCCACATCCTCACAAACATGCACATAGACGCACAAATGCACACACACACCTACACCACAGCTAAATGCACATGCACTTTTTTTTTTTTTACCATAACAAAGACAAAGCCATGGAGATTTTATCTCTCTTTATATATCCACCATGCAAAAATGTTTTCAACTGGCAGCATTTATCAGGAACAAAGATCTTTAAACTACAAACAGCCTTGTTCAAAAGAAATGAGCTGCTCTGCATTTTTTACTTCAGGTAATTTAAGTCACCTTAGTCTGCTGGGCAAACGGGTGTGCGGCTGAAACATTAGTCTGAGACCACATCTAAAGATCCCTGTGTCCCAGAAAAAATGCAAATATTCACGTGTTATCCCAAAATGCAGACATATTTCACTGGGTGAATTATATCATTTTGCATGTTCCTGATAAGCGTGTTCTTATCTGGTGCCGTTTCTTTTGTGGTGTATGTCATAACATAAGGGGCATCACAGACTTTGGTCATTGAAGAAGGTCCTGAAATATAACTAATAATAATGTTGATTCATGGATTGCTATGTGAAATATGCTGCTGGTCTGAGATGTCTTCACCAACGATGGCCTTTGCTACTGCAGGACACTGTTCACTGGATTATCGCTGATGGGGTTGTCACTGCAGCCGTCAACATTTGAGATTTATACAGTCTGAACTCCTTTCCATGGTCCCAAAAGTACGACTGAAACAGTAGAGTTTAGATTGATGGCATTTTATGACTAGATGTTATAGCTCAGGCTATATTAGATGTAAATGACTGATAATAAATCCAATCTTACAGGGACATTTGAAGGAAAATTACTTCATTTCTGTGGTGTGGGGTAGTTCTATCAAATATTCACCTCAAGACATCGCCTGTGATCTGACCAAGATGTAAAATTCCACAGGGAGTAAAATGAAAAAGATGTAGAAGGTGATGGTGAAAACTCCAGCGGGGTATCCTCAGAGTTCAGATTTGATAAAGAATTTTATTGCATAAAACCCAAAATCTGTCCACAAATCAGTCTCTCAACTATTATTAGATTTCAGTGATTGTCTGAGACATCAAAGCCTAGAGTCATAGCTCTCTGGTCTCTGATTTTAAGAGAGATAACATTGATTGGAGTCGACCATGGGAATAAAACATGTACTAATTCCCTTTGAAATGAATGGTTCTTAGCTACATGCAGCATCGATTGGCTGTGCATGTTTCTTACTCCTTAAGACTGTGCTGAATGTGAATGGGGATGGTGATAAAAAGATTCATGATTTGTAATGATGTGTGCCATAAAAACAGAAAATAAACTAATTAAAAATACTAATAAATACACTTGGCTGTTGATGGTCCTATATGGCAAATCAATATTTCAGTCTTCTCCTCACATGGGTGTTCAAGCTGTGATATGACTATTGGTAATCTTTCTAAACAGCCATTGCACCACATCCTACACTCAAGGGATGCAGAGAGCCCCCTCTCTACCCCACTGAAGGCAAAAGTCTTAGTGTGCAAGCCAGCTGGTGATCATGGAGTTATTGGCAGCCAAATGATTTTAGTCTCCTGATTGACCAAGCTCCTCACAGATAGCTGACCAAACTAGGACACTGTGTCGAAGCTGCAGACAGTAATGAGTATCTTTATTGACTTCACTTCGTCTGAGCATTTGCTGCAGAAATTATACTGTGTGTCATTGTAAATAATGTAAATATATACCATGACAATAAGGAGCTGGTCATCTCCATGAAGCTACTGTTAAAAACTTGCTTTAGGACGGGCCATGCGCTTGTTGGACTTGTTAATCTCTTATTTTATTTATTTATTGATTTTTTTTGTTTCTTGTTAGGTGGCAAGACTCAGGTCAATCTGTCAGCTCTGTAACATCATCGTCCATTGCAGCGGCTGAGTGGGAATCAGACTGGCCTCCTGAGTCATGCTGTACGCATGCCTAACCAGAGAAAGGCCGTTATTGTTGCACATAATCTTATCAGTATAAATAGACAATAAAAAGGAGGAAATGGCATGGCCCTCCGGGACACCTGTGTTTAAAACTGGTTCATTAGATAGACAGCCATTCCATTTAACATGCCAAAGCTGGTTGCACGGGAGCTCCTTGATCCATAAAATCAAATGTAATGGGTTCCCAATTCACAGGGGAGTTTGACTGGAGTTTGGTGCTGTTACAGTATGATGAAAAGTGCATTAAAAAGCCGCCACTGGTGAGGTTCTCAGATAAAATAAAGAGGAAAGTTATAATGTGTCTTTTAAATTTTTCTCATAACTTGCAACATTTCACTTTCCTATTGCACACAAACAAGAGCAGTTTTCTGCTTTTGCAGTTCTAGTTTAGCACAAAATTCCTCTATTAAAAAAAAAAAAACCCCCATCATGATACTCAGTCAAAGAGACTGATAAAAGGCCTGTTTTTCATGAACTTTTCATCATCCTGCCCCCGATTGCTAGCTAAGGGGATTTTGATCCATTGAACGTTTGATGAAAATCAAAAGTGGTTGTTGTTCTCACATTTAAGTACAAATTATTTCCCTCCTGTGGTACACTTTGTATTATAATATTGGCAGCACTTCAATCTTTAATTTGTACTTAATATTTTCTTACAGTTATGTCTCTTTTTTCATGTTTTTCCTACTAATTGATTTTAACATAGATGGTATATTTAGAGTTTTAAAATGCACAAAAAAGAGAGAATAAAATTCAACATAAAAGAGTTTTTTGAACAGCCGTTTTTGTCCTTTACCTGCTTGTCCCTTGAGGTGTCAACACCACACGGCTGTTCATTAATCCAGCCCGTCTCAAGTCTTTAGGGGTGTGCTGTCCACTGATGTGATTGTAAGATGGTGATAGGAACTGCACCAGTCTTGTTGGCTGCGTAAAAAGAGACCAGTCTAGTTCCCACTGAAATACTGAGCCACTGGTTGTGACCAGAGCATGTGACGCAGTTACATGGTTACTATGGTTTATGGTTTACTCGTACTGATGGCACAGAGCTTCTAGTTTATTGGAGATTGTTGTTGTGGAGCTATAAATAAAAGGTAATTAGATCCAAGTCCAGCTATTTCCCATGGTATTAAGACCGGTTAATAATGCCACATTTATGAGCTATTGACCATATCCCATTTTCCTATGATGCCATCCTCTGCATTATTGCATAGAAAATGTGCTGCTGTGTTGTAAAAAAAATATTGTAAAAATGTTCCTAGAACTAGTGATTAAATGTGAGTAACACTTAGACTAACCGACTACTCTAAAAGAAGGAAAACATAATGGCAAAAAAAGGCAAAATTGAACACAATTTAATGCACCAGGTTAAAAATTGTCAAGAAAAAAACCCCTACATTATTTTCATTTAAGAATCTTTTTTTTTTTAAATCACATTAACCACATCTTATTTTCCTGTTGAGTGATGGCCACAACCACTTAGCAGTCATCTAGCTGACTTATTATACATCCCTAGATTTAATTTGTATTAACAAAGGGAATAAAACTCATTCCAGATAGGTAGGGAGCTGAAATGACACTGGATAGTATAAATCCAGAGAGACATCATGACATTTTGCAAGGTAAAACATATTTAATTTAGCATCTCTTAGTATACCTGCATCCAAGCACGTTGCCTGCCTGTGCAGAGGACTGCTTTGATGGCTTGAATCAAATTATCAGCATAGAAGTGCTGGTGCTACTGTTCAACCCAGCAAAAAACCATTGAAAACATACTGAAGATGACTTTGCCAAATTTCTAAACAATGTTAAAATGTGACCTCTAATCAACAGAAACATGTTCAGGAGGATAAACATGAATTCAAGTCCAGCAATAGACTGAAACAAATTACTTTTGATCTTTTACCTTTCAACCAACTTTAGACATAAAGGGTTCTGTTTTTAAAGACCATGACTGGCTTTTAGTCCAAATTTAGTCAAAAAAGCAATCTCCATGGACAACTTAGGCTTGGTGAGATAAATCCACAGTAATTATAAATGCAAAGCAACAACTCATAACAATTAGTGAAAGATAGCATTGAATTGCAGTGACAATGAAAAGATTTGCAGGAGTGTTATCATCTGTAAAAATGTTTTGTTGTTGTTTTTTCCCTTTTTAAATTTTTTTATTTTGGATAGCATATTTCTGTTACTGTTCTGTGTGGAGTTTGCATGTTCTTTCTGTGCCTGTGGCATTATCTTCAACTGTCCAGAGTTATAGGTTAATGCTGTTTAATGAGTGTATATGTAACTCTTTGTCTGCTGTGGCAGGCACATTAGCCAACAAAGCTATGTTAGCTAAAACAGCTATGTTACTTATGCTGTAGTCACACCATGGAAAACGGTGGTTGGATACTACGGCATGATCAAAATTATTGCCATCGTGTGTAATGAACGTGCAAGCTCATTATCTTTAAAATGGTTGCTTTAAACACAAAGGATTGGATCCGGATCACTTGCAGCTAGCTGCTGTTTTCAGAGTGATTTTGGTGTGTCAAGATGGTGCAATAAAAACAGCAATAAAATAGAGTCAGTCTGCAATCACTTGTGATAATATGGTGATTAATTGAGATAAATCAGGCAAAAATGATTCTTAAATTGTCCTCTGTTGCAAATTTGTTGTTGTCTGGATACTCAGAAATTCACATTAAACAGAAATTCACATTCACTACTTAGTAATTGCAGACCACTACTGTTTGGAGACTGGTCGCCCTCTACCAGGTAACTTGTGCAGTTGCCTTGCAATCAAAAGTGTTCTCTAGTTGCAAACAGCTTTGTTAGCTAATGTTAATGATAGATAATGGCTCTCAAGTAAAGATCAAGGCCTTTTTAAGACCTAACCATCCCCAAAGCTAAGTCAGAACATCTATGACTATGGCTGTGGTTTGAGCTCTGCCCTGCTCTATTAGAGGCAGATTGATATTTGGCACACCAAAAAAAAAAAAAAAACCCTCACCATTTCTCAGAGTTGGATGAGCAATTTTTAAACATTTCTGGAGAAAAAGGCAGCATTCCCATTGTTATTTTCTTTTGCCTCAGTTTTATTTTATAGCGCACAGGCTACAAGTCTCTACCTCTCTGTAGTAATAATTCATTGAAATCCCAGTTTTTACTCCACAAATGACATGAATGTGTGCCCCCTTTTTTTTCATGAATCATTTGTGCTCAGGGACCATAATGCATCACATCAACATATCCTCTCAGCACTTCCTCAGCACTTAGAATTTAAATTTGCCTCACAAAGTGCATTTTAAGCAGCAAATAAAGGCCTGCCATCAGTTGTATGTTCAAGCACACTGTCATTACTTGATTTGCCCCTCGCTCTCTCGTTATTTGTGTAAGACTAACACGTGCACACGTTTTATTTTTCAGCTTTAATCAAAGAGACAAAGCGGGTGCAGAATCATACTTGACAGGTTTGCATGTGATTAATTAGTTTTAATAACTGCAGTGAGGTAGATATAACTGTGATTAGGTTATAAAAGCAAATTTATGCATTTTCTGATTGGAGAAAATCATAAAATTGATATTCAGATTGGGAGACAAATTTATTAATTAACATAGAGACCGAGCTAACACAAACTGTGCCTTTTTAAAACTTTGTATGTCTAAAGGTCAAGGCTGATTTAGTCTTCAGTTTTATTCTTCGTGATATCACACAAAACAAGTTCGATCAAACTGTGTGTTGGGAATCGCTGGGATTTGCAGCAGCATATAACCAGAAGAAACACAGACGCTACTATCATGTTTAAAGATGACTGGGATTGCTCAGGTGGCACTCAGCTTAAATAATAGCTTGACTTGGCTGTTTACAGTGACAGGAATGTATTAGTTGCAGGAGGAAAATGTTTTTTCCCGATCAAGTGAGATGCAAAGGACCCAACCCTTGAGCGCCACACACACTGTGCAATCAATGGAGATGATGGAAAACTTCCAAACACAAAATGACACATTTAGAAAACAGAGTACTCTCTCAATTGGTATCCTGTAACAAATCATTTTAAATGATGCTTTGCTTTTGCTCAGAACAGAAAAAAAACAAACAAAAAAAACCTGACTTATTGTCAAATTTGAACGCTATATAAATGGGCAAATAAATATGGATCAAAATAATGGCAGAAATGGTGACAAGACTTGACAGGATCTACACATCATTTATGTGAGTTAATGATTGTATTTGAACACATTTGAACTGCCATCATTATAAATGTCTGCGAATGAGACTAAATTATTTTAACAGCTAAATAAAATCTAATTATATTCTAGCTTTACTATGGTGATCATTTCACATCCTTTGAAGCCAAAGCAAACAACTTGTAAGCCCTGATTTCATACGATGATTTTGACACACACTTATAATTAAACAGTGCTGTTCAGAATGTTTAAATGACCATCTTTGATTTATAATCCTATCAATTTCTGTCTTTTTTGCTTCTTTTAATGGCTCAATTTGCCGCCCAGAAGTAATGGAAATTTTATTATATTGGTTGTATGTAGCTCTACTCTTGCTGCAGCAGCAAGAAAAGTAGTTGAGAATGTAACAATAGGTCTTTGGTTTGAATTGGCTAGCTCAGGCTTTTCTGTGTGGAGTTTGCATGCTCTCTCTGTGCCTGTGGCATTGTCTCCAACAGTCCAGAGATATGCATTATAGGTTAACTGGAGATTCTAAATTGGCCATAGATGTGTGGCTGAAGGCTGTTGTGTTGTGGTGAAATTATGGCTCACCGTTGGTAGCACATTTGCAGTCTGCTGGTAACTGTGGACTGCCCAGCTACCTGCAGAGAACATCTATACTCAGATGGAGGCAGAATCAAGCCTGTGGGCTACTCTTGGTTGTGGTGTTTTTTTTGGTCCATCAGCCAGCCACAGAGAAGAGCAAAGTTATCATATAGAAAGAGCTGAAGTGAAGCATTGTGTTAAAAGCAGTAAAAAAAAAAAAAAAAAAAAAAAAAAAAAGAGCTGCTCACTGCAGCTGCTGTCTGTAGTTTTCATACTGTATTTTTTGATCTTTGATTGGGATTTTGGCACTTCTCTCCTTCTTGCTGAACTACACCGTGATTCCTGTCAAATCATAAACTTTCAACAAATGCACAGTGGCATCCACATTCAGCAAAGTGCACTTGGGATTCTGGAGGACTGAAGGGGAGCACATTTGCATTGGCTGAAAACCTTTCTCTATAGTCTCTCTGTAGGCAAATACCTCAGCAAATGGACACAATCACAGTACTGTAAATTAGGCATTATTCCTGCAACAAACTAACTCTTCTATGACAACCCCCTGTAACCCTGTATATGAGGAAGAAAATGATTGGATGGATGCATTTATACATGGCCAACATAATACGCAAAACCGCCACTATGAGCCTTGTTGAACCTTATGTTTATTTATAAATTGGCAGTGTGCTTTGAAACAGAAGTAATACACATCACATGGTTTTAGTCACCAGCATGAGAAGAACTGTTAACCTTTCTGGCAGTTCACAAAATGTTGACACTTTGAAATTACAATACATTGACCACACAATTCATTCTTTTCTTACAATGTACAAAATATGTACAAAATATCTACATGTTGCAATCAAAGCATGCTAAAACCTTTGCGTGGTGATAAACACGCAGCGCCTTGTTAGTTTTGATGTTAGGAGAAATGCTGTTCTTGGACTTTAGTTTTAGAAAAGTCACCAGTGATTTGAATATCTCACTTGTTTACTCTGTTAACAGTTATCAGAGACTATGGCTATGATTAGGGGGTTTCAAAGTGTTTGTATTGTCTATCAGAAAAGCCCAGTCTCTGGTGTCTAAGTCCTGCGCTTTGAACATCCAGATTCACGAGCCAATTCTAAAAAGAAATTGTTGTAAAACACCCGAAGTTTTCTCTACGGAAGAAACGGTTTTGGCTTGCCTCGAGTGTTACACTCCACGACTGAATATGGATGAAATTTTTAAAAAAGAGCAACTGGTTGATCTTTTGTTTTATTAACATAATTATTCTCAAATGAACTGGAAACAACATTTGGCGCTGAAACCCACCGAGCTCATCCCCCCTGTCAGTCTTTATCATAACGATGAGGAGAAGGGGCTGATTTGCTCGACTGTATTTACAACTTTTTGTCAGGGTAAATATAACCCAAATTAACACAAGATATTTACAACTAAACAGCTCAGACTATATTTGTACTGTACTGTATTACAAGCACTTCAGTACAGTATTTGTACAGGCAAAAAAAAAAATAGGAAAGAAGAAAAAGAGGAACATAGCACATTACTTTCTGGAAAATAACTTTCCTATCAAACATGATCTTGGCAGGACTTTATTCCTTAAAAAGTATAATTGGCAAAGAAAACGCGTAGTGTATACATGTAATTTTTATTAAAACTAATGTTTACCAGTTTACTCTCTTTGCATTATGAAAAAATCAAATAAGCAAGAGGGGAAGAAAGACAAAATTATATGTGGGACACATTTAGCTCACGAGCTGAGTCTCAGCACTTTTGGCAGTGAAGGGGGTCATTTTAGGTGGAGGGCTTCTCTCTTCCAAAATCTCAATTTGGACTAACTACCGCCTTTGGCTCTAGCTCAGACCCCTCCAGGCAGAAGCTGAGCCATTAGGAGCCAAAGCTGTGAAAGAACAGAAGACACTGGAAGAAATGCCTAGATGGCATTAGACTGTACAAAGTTCTCCAAAATGAAAATAGTAGTTTTGATTTTGGGGGAACTTTTCATTTAGTACTACTTTTTATATTTCCATATTTCATCTAATAATAATAATAATTGTCAGAGTTGGTTGTTTTCTGTGGCTTAATGAATGAGACGATAATGCACCGACAACATCCAACTGTACCTTCAATCTATGAACTCTAAATCTGAGCAATCAAGAGAAGCACAGTGCCAAAACACTGTAAGAGGAAAATGCAAATATTGTTTGGTTTTTTTTTTTTGGTAGGGGGGGGTGGCTGGCTCTCTACACCACTTACAATGCATCAAATTAATTTTAGATTGCATGGGATGTGACTAAAACTTTGTTAAACGTGTTAAAACATTTAAATGACTTCTAAAATTGCCATCAAATCTGTCCTTGAATGCTGTGTTCCTTGTTTTCCACCTTTTTAGAGGAAGCCACAGTGCATTGTGGCATAACGACATCAAACATAAGGAAGAAAAAAACATGGCAGTTTATATTTTCATATCTAGTCCATTAAACGTATTTCAATGACTTCTTACCCCAAACTTTCTTTAAAAAAAGATTGAAGCAGATCTATCACAATCTTTTATCTTATTAAGGACAAACAGCACAGTTTATTGTGTATTGTTGTTAGCAAGAAAAAAAAGTACAACATGTTCACAAAATCTCCTCACAATAGAGCTGCATTGAAGTGAAACCCTTTTATATTCTGCCCATTTCATTCATTTCCCCCTTCTTAATGGACTGAATTGATTGGTGAAACCTCTCAAGCTCGAAGCATCAGGGTTACATGACCAAAGCTCAAAAGTCTAGTGGATAAGCAAACATAGAAACAGCAGAATAATGCGCAAGGGACATTTTGCGGGGGTTTACTTGATGAAAGCATCATCCCCTGGAGTATGTTTTCACCCACAAAAGTACAAACAATCAATTTGGTGCACAGATAAGATGAGGACAGAGTAAGGCCTCTCTTGGACCTCACAATTTTTCTTGAAAGACATTTGTCTCTACTAAGTGCTCTACTTTGGAGACGTCCTCCCAGAGCCACAATCAAGATGTTGTGTTTTTCCTTCCCTCCACCCACTTGCAGTGCATCTTGATTTTGCCCTCATTGCTGTCAAGCCTTAAAGAAATTTATGCAAATTTGCAACCAATACTGTATTTCTTTTCTCTGCAGGTGTTTGCATCAGATAATTTCTAATGGATGCATGAATATATTAATCTTTAATCTTATGCCAAAAAAAAGGGAAAACATTTTATGACTACTTTGTTGAATCTGTTGTGGAACAAAAGAGATGAGCTCATTTTGATACACGGATCACTTACTACAACTACACTGGTAGTCCCATTTGGCTCAACAAAAGACACAAAACAGCAATATTTTTTCTTGTGCTTTGATGGAGATCTTTTCCCCCCCACAAATCACAGGAGATGAAAATTAAAAGCGATAGTCTGCAGCAAACCTGAAATGTGCTCAGTGTAGGTAGGAGATCAAGGATATTAATTAGGTAGTTGACTTAAAGAAAGCAGTCTTTGTCAAATTACTCAAATTACTCTTTGTTGCCCTTGGCTTTTGTCTTTATTTCCTTAATGAAGTTGAGAATCTAATGAGCTTAACAACAAATGAAACAGGCTTTATTTTTATGTCTTCAAGATTGCATTTGTCTGAACAGGAATGGAGTGAAGTTAGGTAGAGCGGCGAGTTCCAGCTTGCTGTTTTCACCAGTTTTTGGTGTTTGATAATAGCCTGAATGCATTAGGGGGTCTCTGTGGATCAGCAATATTGGTTAGATATGGCTCACCCCAAGGTGTTGTACATTTTTTACCTCTTTCAAACCACTTCCTTTGCTTCTTATTTGAAAGAGCATAGAGAGTACCTGTGGATGGGGTGACACAGGTATGAAATTATGTAAATTCTGAATGGGATTTTGTAAAAGCTAGGCATAGCTTACCCAGGCTCCATTTGCAGAAATAATAGAATAGAACAGACTAGAATAGAATACAGTAGAGTAACCTTATTGTTCACATCAGTGGAAAATTGTTTTTGGTTCTCTAAGTCACAAATCAATTTATAATTAAGAAAAATACTGATAATTATCAGCACACTTTCGTACATATATAGTACATACATAAAACTTCAATATAACTGAAATACACTGCAGTATCTTGTTGTTCAGTATACTAATTGCATTTGGCACAAATGATTCCCTTATAAAGCATTTTACTAGCTCGAGGCTTCCTAAAAAGTCGACCTGAGGGCATCAGTTCAAAATCAGAATGACGAGGGTGTTCTCAGTCAGCAACAATAGATCAGGCTTTTCATTATGATACAGCTTATCTTCTATTTGTTGTCAACCAGTGATTTTTTTCAGCAGTTCTCACCTTTCTTGGATTTCTCTCTTTGCATGTCGTCTATTTTACTGCAGTAACCTTTCTGCTATGGCTTGAATGATCCAGAATTTTTGGGACCAGCACCACCTGGTTCAAACAACTACAACATGAGACTTAAAACTACAACGATACTAATAAATTTTTAGCATAAAGGCATATATCTATCTATTTGCTTGTGAAAAAGCTAAGCACTAACTGTTTCTATCTGTTGCTTGCTGCTGAGCTGCTGTGCAGGAGTGTGTTGGAGGTTTTTCACTGTAAACAGCTGCCCACTGCTGCCAAAAACAGTGCTTTGAGAGCTGTGAAACAAAACAGAAAAGTTGCGTGGTGTTGGACACTGAGCTGAAACTTGTTATAAACCTCTATGTGTTGTTGTTCTATGAAAATATTCTTCCCTTGCTCAAAAAAAATCACCTAAAACACATATCGGAACTTAATGAATGAAATATTTAAGTTGAAAATCTTCAATGACGCACACTTTGTTGAGAACAAAATAAGGTAAAAATGGTGAGTAAAAGCCAAATCAGGAAGTCAAATGAAATCATGGCTCTTGACATTGTAGGGTAAAATATTACATAGAAATAGAGAAACCCGATTATTCCCTATGACAAGCACTTTGTGTCAGTGTGGGGGAAAAAATCCAGTTTTAACAGGAAGAAACCTCAGGCAGAGCAAAGCTCAGCGAGGGCAGCCATCTGCCTCGACCGGTTGGACTGAGGCGAAAGAGAAAAGTGAAAAAATGAGTGAAAAAAAAAAGAAAAAAATCGCCAAACTCTCCAACGGTGACGTCATTTCTAAATGACCTCAAACCCAGTCTGACGCTTCTCAAGTCTGCACTGTCATATTACTTATTACAGCTGGACACATGAAAAGCTCTTAGAGAAGACTGTACACATGTACATGCCAGTTAAGGCAAGGCTTGTCAGATTATGTCTTACTCAGTCACTTGATGGATTCAAAAACCACTTTTACTCTTTTGGGAGATCACAAAACTGACCTCCAGACAGCTGTCAGAGAGAGGTGGCATATTTTGGTTTTAAAATAAAATATCTAATGAATGAAAATAATTCCATTAGTGTTGAAATATTCCAGTGAGTTGTTAGACGTTTGTGGCTCAGATAGACAGGGGTCACTCCCAGGAGATGGCTCGCTCACTGTATGAATGTTTACCCTGCAGTACAATATACAAAGCTTATGTGTATTCATGAAAATGTAAATGTGTATCATTGTAGCAGTGAACTTTGCAGAGGCTAAAGGTAAGTAACAAAATAGAGATATGTCAGTGCTTCGCTGAGCATCAGCCGCTAGCTGAGTTATTACAATGAGCCTTACATCACTCACTGGTATCAACTTTGGGGGTCCCTTGGAAATTAATTTAGCTCCTTGTTGTCCCCTCTGGTTATGTTCAAAAACAGCACCAGATCCACATGAAAGTGGATTCATTTCTCGCATTTCTAAAGATTGTTTCTTCTTCCCGCGATGTGTTACTCCTGAGCAGAAAAAAAACAGTCTGGAGGTGTGATGTTTAGAGTAAGGGTTCCTTTGCTTCCCTTGACTACCCAATTAGGCAGAAACAATATTTGAGGGGTGCCAGCCTAATTATGCTTTACTGGGGGCTGAATAAGCAACAGGTTCCATTTGAAGCTTGGTGCTAGAAATCACGAAATAACTGTGCTGATGTGCAGCAACAGTCTATTTTATTTTATTAATAGCCATTTTTCAGTACAGTACACAGAGATGATTCATACCTAAATTGCGAGTTGTGTAGAAAATATTCTGCCCACCAACTATGTTGAGATGCCTCTCATGTCCCACTGAAGCACATTCAAATTTGACCATTTCTCTTAAAAAAAAAAGTCGGATTGATATGGAATTTGTAGAGACATGATTCAGTCCACAGGCTGTCATTGCATATGCTGTCTGGCCTGCACAGTTGTGCAAGTTGAATGCGTAGGCAGGGTTTTTCCTGAGCAGAGAAAATTTTGGTGGCCTCCAAAGATGCATTATTTGAATTGCGGGCAATGAACTTTTGATCTTGTTGCATTTGAAATGTTTGCTTCGAAGATGAGGACCAGGTCTGTGAACACTCGCAGTAAATTGCTGTCTTCGAACCTATTTTGATGCAGGCAATAATGTGGTAGGACAGAGTCAGTCTGCTATCAGTCTGCTTTAAGTTTGAGATTGAATGTGGTTAAGTTGGGAGTGTTAAGTCTGTTGCCATCTACAGACACAGATATTGACATTCACAGACACTCCTCACATTCAGGCTCCAGCAAGAACCTCATAGTTGTGAAACTTCAGAAATCGCTCCACAAATAGTGACATAGTTGCTGCAGGATGGCTGCAGGATCAGCAAAAATTACAAAGACACTCAGCAACCTTGCTTTTATGTAGGAATATAAACAAAAAATATCTAAACAATCGACTCAAGTAGTTAGTTGAATTGAGTGCTCCATTGCAAAGAGATGCTTGGCAGACGAGTTGAGCTTATCGGTGCATTACTAAGATTGATTGCAACATGTGAGCTATTTCCAAGCCTTCACTAATCTGTCTGAAAGTCATTGCAGTACGTCTGAGTCAGGCCATGATCGTCAACTTGTAATCAAAAACGGTCACCCAACCCAGAGGTTGACGGTGTTGCACGCTCAACCTCTGGGCAAACAGCTGGCTGCTACTACATGCAATCGGCTTCTGACAGCAAAAAAACTGAACGAAATCACAAAGTAACCCACTGATTTTTCCAAGTCGAAAGGAGGTTTCTGACCTATTTCTATTTTAGTGTGACTAAACCATTAGCCAGGAAAAACTCTGGTAGATCTGTTCGCTGGTAAGTCTTTTGAATTAAGCTAAAAAAAATAAAATAATCACAATTAAATTATGGCTTTTAACACTTGTTGCCATGGAGGCTGTTTATTCAGCCATCTAAGAGTTAAAATCTTTGGCAAAAACGACCTGTCTGTGTGTGCCTTTTAATGTTTTCTTTTTCCTCTGTCGCCAAATGAAAAATGCTGGATTTAAAAGAAAAAAAAAGAAAGAAAGTAATTAGAGAGTCTGTTCTATAAGGAAGAAAGAAACAAATGAGGTGAGATTGAACGAATCAAAGAAAGAAAAGAGGAAGCAAAGAAGGAAAAGACAGCGACAAGAATAGAATGTTAGGATAAAAGGATGACTAAACCCAACTCCTCGGAGGGTGAGAGCCAATCTGAAAAATGATTGGTTGACTTTCCCGGGGCAAAGCTCTCTTTGCTCACATCAATAAAACATAAACATGAATAAATGCACTGCTTTTGGCCTTCCAGGGTCCTTACTTAATTTCATGTATGCAAGTGAGCGATGATATGCATGGAGAATTGTATTTACCTAGAAGGCTCAAAATAATTCTGGAAGCCATTTTGTGTTTGTTTGTTCCTGGTATTTACATAAATGCAAGGCTGCACCACAAACTCTCAGAGTTTCGTGTTTAATGCACCTTCATTCTCATACTTTAAGTCACACATCTGGTGTGCAAGTCATGTGCTGTCCCTACTGGTCTCGGCATTTGCATGTATAGTAGTTGCTCCCTATTGACTTGAGTCACAGATGCACAGCCTATCAATAACGCTGAAGATGTGGGAACATGCAGTCTACAGTGATGTACTCTTGATGTATCCACTTAGGGACAAATCATCCAAACAGTCAGCTGCCTCACTAGTCTGTTGGTCCCTGAGGTAGATCTTCACTGACCCATTTCAGTGGGTCAGCTTTTGTTAATGAGCCAACCACACAAACACGTTGACAACAGTTAAGGGAGAGCTCCTAATGGCAATTACAGCTTGGTGCAGAGAGGCTTTTCGTTATCAAGTTTTGCCATTTGGGGCTATTTTTTTCAAGGTTATTTTACATCATCAGCTACATTTATGTACATTTGGTTCATTTGGAATTCACGTGCAAAACAGCAGAAATGATTGAAACCCACGAAACTGTGAACATCTAATCGTTGTTCACTCGATTAGTTTGCTGTGCCGGATGTTTGAATGCCGGTGGTTAAGAATGAACTGCTCTAGTTCTGACACTGATAAAATCAAATCCAGATTCAATTTACCTCGTAGTATTTATAATATCCCGTGACACAGATTCATTGTTGTTAGCAAAAGAGAACTGAAGAGACAAACGATCAACAGTTTGGCTCAGTTTTTCCTCTTGTATCTATTTTTCAAAGCAGGCAATTAGGACTAACATCACAGCCATTTAACTAAGTCTGCGCTCCAAATTGATTCTGACTCCAGCGTTGGACCTTGCAGACATGGTGCATTTAGTTATGCAAATGCTTATCTCACTGTGTGATTGGTTAATTAACCTGCAATGCAGATAGTCCCAGCCATGCACAGTGGCCATTTGATGGCTAAATTGTGGGTCAATTGGGTTTTTAACATTTTCAAAGCAGACTTAGATACGTGTCATTGTTCCTCTGAGTCTTGTGTGGCTTTTTATGGTTTAATGAGTCGTTCCATGGGTCCCATAAGGTTAATACGTTTAAACTCACTGTAATTGAGCTTTTGACCTATCTTTCATGGCTTTTTTTAAAATAAAATCACAATATTATGTCATCTTTCTAGTCTTTGATTGTAATTATCTACCATTCCTTCTCCCACAATTCATACAGCACCCCAAGCTCTCTACCCTACCCCTCTTTCTATCCTGAGTTATGAGCATCCCCACGGGAAGTCATTTATAATGCCATTGGAGTGACAATAATGCGTTTGCACACCATTTCACTCTGCCCTCTGTGCCTTGACAGGCTTTTATGGGCCGCATTTTTGTTTCCCCAGAAACACATTGTCCAACCATCCCCAGAGAACAAATGTTCCACCTAAACTGGAACTGGACGTCTTCCAATGAGTAAAAAGAGTAAAATAACAACATGTAACATCAGCATTTGAGATCTGTTGGTGCTTTTGCAGCCAAGGTACTTAAATGTTTTGAAGGTAAAAGCAAGGCTGAAGTTAAAAAAAAAAAAAAAAAGGAAATGAGAGAGGATGGTGCATTGCAGTCACTGACTGCATTTCTTTTCATTGTTCACTGAACAATTATGTTCAGAGTTTGCTGTCATGTAGGTATCATTCCACATGAGATACAGACACAACTCTTGACAGCCTTCATGGATTTTTTTTTTCAGATCCTGCCACTAGTCAACTGACATTTCCTGACAACATGAGGATCACTTGTCATTGGGCTAACATACTGTATGAGCCTGATATTTATTAGTAAAGAAAAGTAGCGGACATGCTGTATTTATTCCAAGTCATTAGGTGGAGACAGATAATGTGCGCTGCCGAGCCAAAGGTTTTTAATGCAGATCTTGACTTGTAATTAAATATGTCTGTTGTGGTTACGTTGCAGGTGATCCTTATCTTGACTAAGCTCTATGACTTCAATCTGGGGGGTGTTACCGAGAGCTCATTATGGAGGTAAGTTTTCCTTTTTTAATCTCTGCTATTTTTTCCTTTCCATACCAATATTAAGGTTGCGGTATCACTGCAGGAATTTTATAAAAATGCAAAATCACAAACCAAAAACAACAAGAATAATATATTCATCGAGTGCTGGATACTGTAAGCATGATTTATAGTGTTCTCCCTTGCTAGGGTACGAACAATCAAGTTTCACTCGAAGCCAATATGAAGTATGTTTTAATAAAGCATCTTGAAGTACCATCCTCTTTTTGCTTGCTGGAGTTCCATAAATAACACAACTAGCACCACAACAACCTTTTAGAGAAGGCCCAACCTATTTTCTGTCCATCATCAGAAGGACTATTTCTGAAAGATAAACCTTAAGAATGATTTGAGGGATTCTCTGTTTGGATCTGTGGTGCTTTTCCTCTGACCTAGAAACTTTGTGATGGAGTTTTTGATTGATTGTCATCTGTAACCTTTTGTTTCAGAAGCAATTGACATGCAATTGCTGCTATATAGCCGTAGTAATTTCATTCAGTATGTATTGAGAGGTGAGTTACAGTGCTCTGTCAGGTCATAAATAAGAATGGAATTCATTAAGGATTATACCATAGAGCCCAATCCAGCCTCTGATATGCCTTTTCTCTCACCTCTGCCATAGCCTGCAGAGAACTCATTTCATTCTGAAATACACGTGAAAAAGAGACCATCAGTCCGCCAAGCATAGAGTTTCAAATTAATATCTGTTTCACCAGAGGCGGCACTAAGATTTACACCCGACTTGACACATTTTGAAATCCCATATTGTGTACAGGAGGTCTTCCATCATCAAGGTGTCTGCTTAACAATGGCACCACGAGTAAATTAGAGTGTTCCTCCGGGGATGCACGAAGGTTCTTAGTATGGGTATTAGAAAAGCAGAGATTTGAATGTTATGAAAAGAAAAGGGAGTAAATGATTTCTGTGATAACACAATAAATGATTTATGACTACAGCTGCAGGCCTCTGTTGGTGGCAAGACGCAGTGTTCGGATCAACGGGTGACTTACAGAAGCCATCTAAACACGCATCAAGTGCCTTTTGTGTTTTGAGATGCCTGCCGCTCCTGCCCAAGAAACATCACAATATAGTAACATCGTTTAAGAGGCTTACTTCCACCACCGCAATCAAAGAGCGATATGCCAACTGAAAGCAGTACTTAAGCACAAATACAAATGCGTTTAGGGTAAGGCTTTGAAAACAATGTCAACAGCAAACGGAACGATTCAAGTTAATGCACAGACAATGATAGCAGACACTGGGTGTCTATCCAATTATACAGTGAAATTACATTTGGAGGCACTCAGGTAAAACTGAAGCTTGGTTTGGCTGTTTGTGCTGAGGAGAAATATGAGAACCAAGATGATGAACACATCTGCCCCTTTTTGTGGATAGCAGTTTTGTGCAAGTGTCTTTACATGCAACAGATCTAAATTTCTGATTGCGTTTAAATACAGCTGGTTGTTATTTACATTTATTTTAAAATCTGTCTCATTAAGTTTTTATATGCATGCGCTCGTATTATCTACTAAAAGAATTTACCTGTTTTAATATTAAAAGAAAACACTGCTTTTCTCAGGCTGTACTGGGGTGCTCATACTCATAGAGCGGGGATAGCTCAGTAGGTAGAGTGGTGGCCCCATGATCGGAAGGTCGGGGGTTTGAATCCACTGAACGGCTACCCTGAGGTACCCCTGAGCAAGGTACTGTCCCTACACACTGCTCCCTATTCTACAGCCCAATGGCTGCCCACTGCGTGAATGGGTTAAATGCAGAGAGGAATTTCCCCACGAGGATCAATTAAACATAGATTATTATTATTATACACTCTGCTTTAGCTCCTGTTCCTTTTAAACTACCTTTCAGGAAGGATTGGTCTGATTGGTCAGTTAGCTAGTCCAAAGCATGGTAACACTGGGTTACATGTAACACTGTCGCCTGTTAACAAAAAGGTTTAGCTTAAGCTTTATTTGCCTGATATTAACCAATAAATTTACATGTAAATTTAAAAAAAAGCACAGCATCACTGCTGTTTGCAGCTTGTTGCTACAATTCTTTTAGATGCACTGAGTAGCAGGTTAAAAATTGATTCAAAGTAATGTTGTACATTGGTCTAAATTGGCTGTGTTCGTGTTACTGTTTTATGTGCAATCTGTAGTCTAAAAATATGTAAATGTGGAGTTTTATTGGGAATTCAGCAAAGTACAACATGCAAGTGCAAAGAGATTTGCAGAGAAACAAATGAATAAAACAATAATGGTAACCACACTAGCTGCGCACAGTGCTAGCACTTAACTTAAGGATTTTCTTATTGTTGTGGGGAGATTGCCACCAAAATAAAAGTAATCCAGTGACTTTTTATTTCTTGCATTGCTGGGAATGCATGTGTTCAGCAGCAACAGATAATTCGGAGTGTTTTGTCCATTTTGTTTGAGGGTGTGCCAAACTTGCCTCCATGTGGGCAGTATAACAGTCTGCTATGTAGTGGCATAGATAAGTAAGAGAAGAAAATCCTGGACTACAAGTGTTTCAAACCGTTCAGAAGCACTATTTTCCATGGGAGAGAATAACTACATTTGTCCTCTGTTACTTTGAAAACCTTTTACATTTACAAAAAAATGCCATGTAACGGACTAAAGGGTTAGAGGAGAAACTCAAAAAGCATAATGTGAGCACTTTAAGTTTTCCCTACTGAAAAGAAAACCTAATGAAAGAGGATGAAACTAAATATCTAAATCAGTTGAAAGCACAGAGAATAAAAGGCAATTCTGGCTCTAATTTAAGATTAAAAGCTATATGAAAGGGGATTTCATCACAGCACTTGAAAGGAAGTCTTCAAAATTCCTTCCTCACAGCCTTCAATGTACAAACAGTATGAAAGGAGAGCTATTACTCATATACTGTAAGCTTGCAATGTGTCCATTACGCAGAATAATGTTGTATTCAAGGACTGTAGTCATGCTGGATGATTTAGCCCTTCAACAACAAAGAGCATATTCTATATTTACTGATGAACATTTTCCATTACATACCTGGACTTCATTAATTGATTTTGCACCTGGTTTTATTACATGTCAGTGTATCGTTTAAATCAGCTTGCAGAGACTTATTTGACATGCAGGGAATGGATGTTTAGTCTGCGTGATGTCTTTGTCAGAGTTAAATTATTTCTGTTGCAGATTTCTGTGAGAACTGCCTGATTATTATCCCAACTTTTCACTGCAGAAATCTGCCAGACTTTGCTTTCATAAACCATATTCCTTCTTTTGACGTTCATGTTTTCTTGTTGGTTGTCAAAAAGCTTTAAAGTCTGAGCTTTCCTTAATGATTTCGAACGCGTGAGTCTTCAAATTAGCCCCGGTGTGATATATACACCATCTTACGGCGATGACAAATTTCCTGATAAAATTCCCAAAACGCTAAATGTATCTTGTGGAATTTTCTCAGAAAAATAATTTTATAATATTTGATATTATTTACCAAAGTACAGTCTTGGCTACCAGTCTTGAGTCACACCTCATTTCTTTCTATTTTGCTAGGAAAATGGGAAAATAGGTTCAGCGGTTTAGTGAAATGTGCACATGCATATATAGAAAAGCAGTATTCGGAAGAAACAGAGTTTGTACTGGTAGACGAAGTTTGTAAAAGTTGATATTTCAGTATGACTATCTTCATTCTTCAACACACATTTTCCCCCAAAAAATCCCTTAGGCGACTTTTCTTGTCATTTCTTCAAGTATTCCTCAGGAATAGTTTTCCAGACTTTTTGAAAGTCATTCAAAGCTCTTCTTTGAATGTCGGCTGAAGTTTGCTCTTTAACCCACACTCCTTGAACAATGTTGAGGTCCGGCGTCTCGGGAGGCTAATCCATGACTGATAGTGTTCCATTGTGTGTTTTTCTATCCAGGTATGCCTTTACTGCATTGGCAGTGTGTTTGTTTGCCAGTCAGATGCTTATGCAATACTATATGGAATATATGATGGATCAAAATCTTTTCTATGTTAATTATAACATTAATTTTGATCAGATCTTGAACAAACACTGCTTGAAATGCAGACCTAAACCATGACAGTGTCCACCATGTTTAAAGACTACTATAAAACACTCACTGTAGTACCTCTGTCTCTCCTGTCCTCGTCCATGCATACTGACAAGGATCTGAACCAAAATGTTCAAATTGAGACCATTTCTCATAATATTTTTGAGACAGTAGATAGATCAAATGAAGGGCCAAATGCTTCTTCATGTCCTGTGTCAGGTCTTTGTTGGATTTTTGCTGGTGTGACTTTTAGATACTCTCTCTTTTGTAGACCTGAATTTTTTCCTTTGTCCTCCATTTCTCCAGTTCCCTCAATTTTCTTGAGGAAACACTGCACAGCATGTCACGATTTTCAGCTAAAAGCTCTTTGCAAAGCATCTTGTTGGTGCAAAAATACTATTTTACGCCTGTCAAACTATGTTATGTTTGCCATTTTTTGTAGATTCAGCTAAAGAAATGGGAACAAATCATGTGTTTATGGAACAGGCTGCTAGTAACAAAGTGCCTAAAGATACAATTTAAAACAGTTTTTTCTGCGAAGCTGTCTGATGCAACACCTTTTTTTATTTGAATGATTCATAGATCAGTGCTTAACAAACAAAAACAAAACAAAAGCTACACTATAAACTGTCAGTTACAAAGATGAGAATGAGTGGAAAAGCAGCCAATGTCCAGTTTAAATAAACTTTAAAAATAATTCAGAAAGCTTTGAGAACTATTGCTCAATTATCAACTATTGCCTACAAATTCGCAAAGTCTGGCTAAAAACATATAGAGTTAAGGGTGTGCTAAAGACTTTTTTTTTTTTTTTTTACAATACTTTATAATATGTGTATTCCTGAGGCCAAACAACTGTGTTCAAGAAATGTCCTGTAAGGTAGGGGACATTTCTTTTAAATATTTGCACAACTAGCTTTTAAAAAAAATATGTTGCAGTGATTGTAGTTAGCAATCTTGTGTTTCTTTATTATAGCAATATTTCCTAGTAATCTATAATCTTAATCCTTTTATAAATGTAACATGTCTGTAATTTGAACGTAAATAGTCCACAGCAAATTATCTACTTTACACAGATGTGCCGTGGCATAATAATCTAATGCATGTGGACAACATAGTGATATCTGTCTTTTTTCTGTGCACCTGTGTTTTGCCTCTTTATGTTTTACATGCAAATTCAGGCACTAATTCTGCCACACAGCATGGACACCCACTCATACAAAATGCAAGCTCAAATGTAGTTATTTGGCAGTGTATAGTAACATTAGTTTTGTAGCTGGCTAGCAGACATGTTATTAAATTCAAGCAAATCAACAGAGTTTGCGTGACGTGTTTTGGGTAAATGTCTAAATCACATAAAGCTCCCCTGACAATACCAATCCTATGTGAATAGTGGTGTTGTCTGCTCTTTCCTTTGGCTTTATTGGAACCAGTAGCTGATCAATAGAATCAGCAGTGTGATGTCATACATTAGCCTTGCTTTCACTTTATTGGCAAACTAATCATTGAGCCAAATGTATTAATTTGCTTCGACAGTGGCTTCACCTTCACTAGCTGATGTCATCCTTCACTGCACCTTTTTTGTATTTCAGCTGTTCCTTCTTGTTTTTACAGCTTTCATGCAGCATGCATTTGTATTGCCTACTAATAGCATATTTTGCCAGCATTGATAATACATATCCTGTCTCTTGCATACTTGTTTGCGTGCATGTGAGTCCTCAAGCTACAAGATTGTTGCTAAATTACATATCATTCTTCATATAACTACACTGCATGCACAATAACTTGGCAGGTTAGTATTCATCATATAATAATTTCTATGCACACTTTCCAACTCCAAAACATATAAACGTAAAAGCTTGTTGCTGTTTATCATTTTCAGGTGATGTTGCTGTAATATGAGAGGGTGCCCGCTAAATCGATTCACACTGTTTATTAAGGTGTTCATAATTACTGGACAAATTAATTATCTCAGGTAGCCCACGACAAGATTTAAATAACAGGGAAATATCAAAAACCATGCAGCGACTTTTAGATTTTTACAAAACCTCTTTGAGTGACTAACAAATAATGAAGTGTTTTGTTAAAAATGGCACAAATTAAATGCAGAAGAATGTGGATAACCCCTCCAGTTCTGGCTGAACAAGAACAAGATGAAATGACAGTGACTGTTTTTGGAGCAGATGGATGTGTCCGTGGCTGGATTACTAAAGACAAAGTGCACCTGGCGGAGGTGGAAAAGGGGTACTGGTAAGAGCTGCTATAATTAAGGATGAGCTATTTGGACCTTTTAGGGTTGAAGGTGGAGTGAAAATTCCAAAGTTACAAGGAAGTTTTTGGAAGATTCTTTCTTTACATTGTGATACTGGAAGAAGTTGGCAGTATTTAAGAAGGAAAATCAGGAAAATCCTCTATCACATGCATACAAATCCTTCAACTGCTAGCCAGGGAGGCCTCAAAAATGACTTGGCTCTATTCTTCACCTGTCCTAAATGCTGTTAAAAACCCTTGATAAGTTTTGATGCTTAAACAAAAGTTGATCTTAACAAAGGGCCAAAGAGAAAACGGACCTTTCCTGCCTTAATTCTGCTGGAAACACTCCTCAGAGATTGTGGTCCATACTGACATGATAAGATCACACATTTGATGCAGATTTCTGCCACATCCCAAAGGTGCTGTACTGGATTAAGATCTGGAGACTATGGAAGCCATTTTTTTATGTTCAGGAAACCAGTTTGAAATAATTTGAGTTCTGCCACTCTGCTGGTCAGCGACAATACTCAGGTAGACTGTTGTGTTTAAATGATTGCCAATTGGTACTAGGGGGCCCAAAGTATGCCAAGAAAGTATCCCCGACACCATTACACCACCAGAAGCTTGAAGCATTGATACAAGGTAGGATGAATCCATGCTTTCATGTTGTTTACCCCAAATTCTGACCATACCATGGGAATACCCAAGTACTCTCTTTTTTTTTTTAAATATTCAGACGAGCCTGTCTGGCACCAACAGCCATGCTCCATTCAAAGTTACTTAAATCAAATTTCTCCCCAATTCTGATGCTCAGCGGGAACATCTCTGCACACCTAATGCACTGACTTGATCGGCTGATTAGACATTTGCTTTTAACGAGCAGCTGAACAGGTGTAACTAATGAAGTGGCTAGTGAGCGCAATTGTAGAGTAATTAAAACGTAGCTTCCCCCTTGAAACACTAATGATGAGTCGCCAAGTTTTCTGCAATTTAGGCTCCACAGTCTGGAGAGCAAATTAAAGTTTTGGAAATATTTATATAAATACTGATATTGTATTTTCAAAAATAATAGGCAGATGTTACAGCTAGTTAGAGCAAATTAAATTAAAGCTGACTTCAAAGCTTTAACTTTTATTTATATTTATTTCTATGCATGTACACTGCTGTGCACATTTGTATGTGACTCAGCATCTTGCTTTCAAAGCTGGGTTTTGCTACTTACCACTCAAAATACTTGGCGTTGCTGCCTGAAGCCTAAGATACAAACAAACAAAATAGACGCCCGCTCACTACTTGCTAAAAGCAAGGGTTACTTTTAGCAGTGATTAATTTTATCTTTTTATCCAGCATATTTCTGTAAAAATTAGCTCTACACTTACTACTTGAAAGCCCTGCTTTTCAGCCAAACACCACCCTCTGATTACATTACACATTTAGTCCTTTTATAATCTGAGCTACAATGAATGGCAGTTTTTAGTGTAGCAGTGTTTTTTAACGCAGCACTTTACAGGAGCAACAAAACCTACATTAGCATGAATGTAGACTGTGCAAGTAGATTTTCATCCCTTAAAGCAAAAGGCTGCCCGAATGGTAGAAAATCAATCGAAAAAAGTATGGTATACTCTGGAGTCTTCTAAAGAAAAAGTGATTTGCAGTTAATGGGCTAAAACATCCCAACACTCTGCTATGGGGCTTTCAAATTTGTCTCTAATGGATTTTTTTCATCAGACATGAAATGTTTTTTGTTTGTGTCCAGATCCACTGATTATGGGAGCACCTACACCAAACTCAACGACAAAGTGGGTTCAAGGACAGTTTTAAGTTACCTCTACGTCTGCCCTACCAACAAACAGAAGGTTAGCATTTACCTGTTGCTTATTACATCTTCCTTGCATGATTTTTTTTTAAATGGTGCTCTCTCTCTCTCTCTCTCTCTCTCTCTCTCTCTCTCTCTCTCTCATGTACACATACATGTAAATGTATGTGTATATAAATACACATCATCTGGCCCTTTGTACTTTAGATAATGGTGCTTAGTGACCCAGAAGTAGAGAGCGCTGTTCTCATCAGTTCAGATGAAGGGGCGAGCTTTGAAAAGCATCCCATTAACTTCAACATCCTGAGCCTGCTCTTCCATCCTGCGCAGGAGAACTGGATACTCGCCTATAGTCATGACAGCAAGGTATCTTCTGAGTGAATCCGCAATGAAACTTAAAGTGGGAATAAAATAATGTACGATGCTCAATAACATCTTATTCCTGAAAATACTAAGCGTGATGAAGATCAGCCTATTTTTGTCTTGCAGCTGTACAGTTCGATGGACTTTGGGAGGAAATGGCAGCTTGTTCATGACAACGTGATGCCAGGCAGATTCTACTGGTATGATTATGTGAACCCCCGTCTTTCTCCTTCTGTACAGTGATTGCAATTTGCATCATCAGAGTGTTCACGACTCTATAGTCCTAGAGGGATCTTGTGACCTCTAGTCAAAAGCAGATCTCACTCACAGCAGTCGAGCTCAAAACTGATTATACCCACGTCACGTAGACCTGAAGGAATATGTTTCTTTGTCCATAGCACAAACATGACATGCTGTTTTTGTTGTCGCTGTCATTTAGTAATCTTGACTGTGCGGGCACAAGGCAGTGAATATTGATGTGAGGCCGTTTATCCCTGTTTGTCATGGTATGTGTCAAACCCAGTGGGTTTTTTGTTTTTTGCTGGGAAAGAAAGGACATTGGTTGGAGGACATCCTCTCCACATGCATGAACAGTTAGATGTTTGATAAATAAGAAGAGCGCAGCGGGTGAAGCAGCACCCGAAACAATGCATTATTTGTGCTCTTGAATACTATTTCTTCACGCACATTATGCCAAATAGTTATTTTTCAAAATAAGGCTGGAGTCTCCTACAATTTTGTAAAAACACACATTTGCCATGGCATGTGTTTATGGGAATGGGGGATGTTTTGTCAAGCCCCCCCCATGCCATACTACTCTTCTTTTGCCGTTTCCTTTGTTGATGCCTTGGTGAATTGAGATTAATTGCCGCTGGTGGCACAGATCATACATTGACTGATCTACAGGAAATAAAAACATATTGTTATGGGTTTCACAGAATAGCAATGTCCATCTGAGCCTTCCCTTTCTTCTTTTTCTTCTTCTTTTCATGTTTTTTTTTCCTTTTCTTACCCACCAACCTTTTCCCGCTCCTCTCTATTTTCTCCTCCTCTTCTTCTTTCAAGGGCGGTAATGGGGCTGGACAGAGAATCAGATGTGGTCCACATTGAGACGCGCATCGGAAAAGGCCGTGAGTACTGCACTCCAGTTTGCTGCAGTAGCAAGACCCACAGGACCCCTTGCCTCTCATTTAGAGCGAGGTCACGGGCAAGATGAGACCTGTTCTTCTGTTCAGATTGGTCCCTGCAGTCTAGTAAAGCAGAATAGGTGTCTCCTGACAAAAACGGAGAATTTTAGTGGGCTGATGGATGTTTCTTCTCCTTAATCTCCCCCCTGAGTTTCATAGACAAACCTCAGATTCCCGTTTCTAAACAACGTGGTCTATTCTGTCAAACCAATTAAAGGAATCTCCTGCATTAGAAATGATGCTCATATTCCTCCTGTGGTGAGAAAATGTGTATCAGAATTACCATACAACCTCTCCTTGTCTGGCACAATAACATCTTGAACTTTACTTTGTCGTGTAACGCTGCCAGAGCTTTGACTCTAATAGTCTTGAATCTAATTTGGATTTAACAAGTATTTGGTGACTAGTGTCAGTGTTTGACTGTTACACAAGCTGAAAATTGTTTCAGAGCGATGAACTTGGAGTGGATTTTGGATTTACATACTGTATAGGAGCTCCACTGCATACAAAGTACTGTTTGAAGATAAATGGTTGTAATCAACTTCTGATTGATTTCCTTTTGTCTCTTTCCAGGTGCTCAGTATGTGAAGTGCAGAGCCCAGCGATGCACAGAAGGCAACAGACAGTACCTCTTCCCTGGACATGTAGACACAAACTCACTCGTCGTACAGGATGAATACGTTTTCACACAGGTTTGCATAGTAACAGATTACTTTCCTCGATTAAACTAAGCCAGTCGTCGTCATCTTTCATGCAAAGGTTGCTGTCTATGTGATCTTTTGATTTTCTTGGGGGTTTTTTCGTTGTCGTTTGTTTTTATTTTGCTCTCATGTGCACCCAATTCATCCTTTTCCATCAAAACCCATGTAATAGCTTTCTCCAACACACCTGTTCCCCACTGGCCCGATGTGTGTTTTGATTATGTTTTGTCTCGTTCATGTCAAGGCACGCTCAGTCTTTGAGTTTCCACACAGACATACTCCATGCCTGAAAAATGTGCGGCAAAGGAACTGTGAATAGACAGGTTGGTGTCCTTATTATCATTCACTCTGACTTTGACTCCAATTAGACAGCCACAGTCAGGGTCATTATTAGAAAATTTAATTTTCAAATGCCCTCCACTGTCATTGATTTCCATCCACAGCTATGCAATTTTCTCTTGCTGGTCAGGCTTGATGCATTTTGGTCATCCTTGACTGTACTAACTAAATTTCAGGAAAATAAAAAAATCAAATTATACTACTTTTCTGTGGCTGCTTTCATTTTAAATAAACACCCCTAAATATTTTCTGTTCATTTTGATTTATTTATTCACAGATTTAATCTTTTGATATGATATGATGTTGCAGCAGCAATGCTAGCAGTGACCTAGTTTCACTTTCAACACATTTAATCCACTGACTTGATTGGAATGGCTACAGTGTAAGAATGAAACTGTATGAAAAAAAAATCACAGTGTGATTCAGAAATGGTGATTCAATAAAAAGCCCAAATTGCATTTAGCTGAGATGAGATTGACCGTCAAGGCAGAGGCAGACACGAGGAAGATGCTGGTGAAAATAACTGGACATACAGGGAGTGTCTGCACGGAGATCTGGTGGCACAGATGACTTTCTTGTGACTTTCATTGCTTGGGGCAGTTGGATTTAACTTGACAAAGAGTAATGAGGTTATCGATTGGGCTACAACGAAATAAGCAGTCTTCAACACCTCCAAAGTCTCTTGGGAGGGAAGGAACAGCCAAGTGCAACATCCTCAAAAATGTGGCCTGGGAAAATGCAGCTCATTGATTTTCGATAGATTATTCCATTAGAGTTCTAATGTAGTGTGTTGGGGGACAAACACCATCCTTCTAGTTGATTAGAAAATAAGCAATCAAGTAGTGTTGCCCTGCCTGTAAGTGGAAGGGAAAGTGGTAGTGCATTAAGATCTCCAAGAAACACTGTAGATAAAGCCAGCACAATTTTCAGTGCCTCTTAGCTTTAGACTAATTGAGATAATGACAGTAATTTCTGTTGTGCTTAATTTTTGTCTGCTTTCAACACTCTGGAAAGCAGTGTTCATATACCACCTTCGATAGAAGTCTCTGCATGCCCTCTTTTCACAACAGAGTGGGGTGCTGTCCAACTCTCATGCATTGCTGTACAAAATATTAGGTACTTTAATTTATTTGATATCTGTGTGTCGTATAGCACAGTCGAGGAGGCTTTTGATTGGCTCCAGATTCAATTTGTAGCATTATGGCAAACTTAAACATATAATCAGAGACAGGTTGAATTTCAAACTCGATACCCAGAAAAATATATTTATTATATATTTATATTTTTTACATTTTTTTTTTTAAATAAAAAGATTTTTAAAAATATTGGTTCATGCAGATGTATTCAGCTTCAAACCTGTTTATTTTATGTATTTCAGGTGATTTAGAATTGTGTTTTCATTGTCAGTCAGAGCGAGACTGCTACTCTTTCTGTCTGTTTCCCAGCTTCAGTCTGGGACTTTTACAGAAACACAAGTTTTTTTAGACACAAATAATTGCTATCCTGTTACAGATAGGCAGGACTGATGAGGTTTGCTAAAGATAAGGTTATTAGCATTGTTTTATTATTAACCATAGCTGCTAGCTTATTGATAATGTGGGTAACTAGTGTTAGCTAAACGGCTAACGTTAAGATCTGTTAACAAGCTCAAATTTATGATAACTGTTCAATACTAAAGTGCTGTTGGAACAGGAGCTTCACTGACCTCCTGAAGAGTGGGACATCAGTCTTTCAGAAACTTTGCCAAGTTTGTTATGCTATTCATGTGTTTAGCTGCTAGTGAGGGGAGGGGCTGTGTGCCTCTCTGTCTGCAACAGTGCTGTGTGAAGCTCTATGTCACCTGAAAGAGGCATAGGTGACACTATTAATATCACTACTGCATTAAAGGAGTATGTAACCTGATAGTAATTTTTAGTATCAATTAGCATGCAAGTGCCATTTTCTTTTGACAACCCTGCTGAGTACATATGCTGCCTACTGAAAAAACAGCAAAAAAAAAAGCAATTAAGTGTACCATTGCATTTTTTCACAATTTCCACTAGGAGATGGTTTGGTCCAGGATTATACACAGAGATATAATCCCCAATGAGAGAGAATCCATAGGAGCAATGTTTGGCATGTTCGGCAACATGCTTTGAATAACCTAGTACCTTGAAAAAGTGTTTGCAAGCGTACTGAGGAGAGTGCTGTTTTAGAAGAAAACGATGGCCACAGTAAAAGGGTTTTTTTTCTTTTTGTTTACTGCATTTTAGCTACTGATGAAAACGACTTTCACTTTACTTTCTGCACCTTTTTCAATGTACTGTATGTCTTGTAAACACCTCCCATCTCAGTTTGGTTTTCATTTGTCTGATGGTCTACATAGGCTTTTCTATGTAGGAGAAAATCATACCAACAGCAACGGCTATAATGGGAATGTGCAAATAAATTCCACTGAACTAAATTTCTTTTCTTTTTGTATTACTGTGAAAAAATAACTTCCAAATATGATGTATCTTCTTGACACAGGGGTATATACAGTGCATGTGATCTGATTACAGAGTGACAAAGCTTTTCTGCCTTCATTGCAAAGGTAACCAAGTCAGGACGAGCCAGCTACTTTGTCTCCTACATGAGAGAATCATTCAAGCGGATGAAATTACCTAAATATTGTCTGCCAAAGGTGAGCAACAGAAATAACAACTACATCCTAAAAGTGTTTGATATTTAAGAAAAAGAAAAGATATTGTTATTGTTTCAAATCACCTTTGTTGCTTTTTGTTTTAAGAGTTAGGTAACACGACTTTTATGAAGCAATGTCACATTTAAGCCTTTTAATGCCGTCTCTTCTGAGACTATTTTGTGTTTGTTTGCCTGCATCTGTCATTCTCACCCATTCTGTCTTTCCACCTGTCCATTTTTCTCTTGCACACATCCTACTACAGGACATGCATATTATCAGCACAGATGAGAAGCAGGTATTTGCTGCTGTCCAAGAGTGGAATCAGAACAACACTTACAGCCTGTATATCTCAGACTCTCCCGGGGTCTACTTTATCCTTTCATTAGAGAACCTGAGAACCAGCAGAGGACCTGCGGGTAATCTACTAGTGGACTTTTATAAGGTGTGTAGTTAGCCTTGTTTATGGACTGATGTTGGCACTCCACCACTTACTCCCTTTCCTGTTACTGTGCTGGAGAACTGTTAATTTATGAAGCTGTCATTATATAGTAGGTTTTAATCCATTAACATCCTAATAATACATTTTTATAATTAAAAATCAGAATTTTGTTGGCCGTATATTTTGTCTGAACAGCTACTAAAATATGGTGCATCGTTACACAGTAAACTATTTAAAGCTGTTTTGAATTATTAACAATAAAACTTTACATATTTTGCTCATAATCCTGTACTTTTAAAGAACATTTTTCAAAACATGAAATATCCTTTCATAGAGTTTTTTTTTTTACAGTGCCGTGTATTTTCAGCCTGCTTCCACTGAGGCTCAAAAGACGAGTCAATAATTATAGATTAATTTCCTAAACTAGAAGTGAAAAGGGCTTAGACAGTAATGAATGCATTTTTGTTGTTTTCCTTCTTAGGTTGAGGGGATAAATGGCATGTATCTTGCCAACAAACTGGTGGATAATTACATAAAGACTTTCATCACATACAACAAGGGGCAAACATGGTCCCTGCTGCCAGCTCCTGCCACTGATGTGGCTGGAAATAACCTTCACTGCATTCTGGTGAGCTTGAGCCTTTGGGCAGGAGTGAATGAATGCTCTTATTCATGCAAAATTAAGCCTATGACATGAAACATTCCTCAAATGTTTCAGCCTCATCAGCTGTGTTTTGGATGTTCTTGGAGACAAAGCCATTTTTGCACCAGGCCAGGTGCCAGCCTTAGCATCGACTTGTCTTTTTAGTCCCCTAAATGACTGAAAAGATGCTTTGTTGGAATATTCTTATTATCAGTTTAAGTCACAGTGTCATTGCGTTACATTTTAGGGGTCTAGACTTTCCATTAACCTCTGAAATTTCAATTTAGTACCTGTAGTCAAACAGGACTAATGAAAGTTAGATTGCACTGAATTACATTTTGTGGCTGTGTTGTTTTTCAGCAGGTATGATGTTCACCTAATCCAGTCATTATGTTCTTCAGAGACCATTTAAAATCATGTACATTCCTCAATTAATAGCAGGCTATAGTCCTTCTGTGTGTCTTACAAATGACCACTATGCTCTCTTCTGCTTCCTGACCCCCTCCTCCAACCTCAGCTGTATGAAAAGCCGTATTGATGTTTTTCGGTACGCTTTATTCGGGGAGATGAGTGAAATGATTTGAATCAATTTTGCCATTTTTATCAGTGCATCTTGGGGAATTTTAATTACATGCCTTGTTTGCTTTAGAATGAAACAATTCAAATGCCCTCTGTGTCCTCTCAGCCATTTCTTTTTTTTTTCTCCTAGCAGAGGAGATGAGAGGAACAAAGTATCTTTGTTTTATAAATGGTGTCTGAAAATGTTAGCACTTTTCGCTCAACGGGAAGAATAGTTTGAAAGCCGAGCTAATTATAATTGCTGCTGTTAAGATCTGAGATATATATTGTTTCAACTTGTGCTGTATTTGAATCCGTTTTGTTGACAGCCATTTTGCTCACTGCATCTTCATCTGGAGATGTCAGAGAATCCTTACACATCCGGACCAATCACCAGCAAAAAGTCTGTTCCAGGAATCATTGTGGCTACAGGTAGAGTTACATTAGGACATGAATTTAAGGTGCTGTGCAAAAGTCTTGAGTCGCCTTTCTTTTTTTTCTTTTTTTAAAATAGTTTGATAGAAAAATAGGAGATAGGTGCACTGGAGAACTGAAACATGTGCACAATTATATGGAAATTAAATATAGAAGCACAGAGTTTGTACAGTTCGTTCGAGCTTGAAAGTCAGTATTTGATTTGAACTTCAACAAAGTCTGAGCTCTCTTAGGCAAGCTTCCTTATCTATACTACTTCTTTAAGTAGTATAGAGGAATACTTCTCCAGGTTTCTTCTTTGGATGTTGGATGTTGGATGTCTTTTGTTCCATTCTCTGTCAAGATGATCCCACATGGCTTCACTAATGTTGAGGTCTAGGATTTAGGGAGGCCAATCCGTGGCTGATGGTATTCCACTGTCTGTTTTCTTACCCAAGTATGCTTTTTCTATATTGACAGTGTGTTTGGGATCACTGTCATGCTGAAAAATGAAGCCGTTATTTTCCAGACACTTTTGGATGGTGTTGCATGGTGAATTGAAATGTGTACTTTTCTGTGTTCATAATTTCATCAGTTTTGAGAAGATCCTCAATGCTACGCTAAACCATTACAGAATCTCCACCATGTTTTACAGATATGTATCAGACACTCAGTGTAGTACCTCTCTCCTGACCTCCTCCATACATGTTGATAATATTGAGAATTTGAAACAAAAACTTCATATCGCTCCATTTCACTGGTTTATCACTCCAGACCCGTTCAGTTCTTGTGTAATTTGACAAACCTCAGGCTTTTCTCCCTTTTTCATTTACTGCTTTATACCTGTCAAAATGTGTTATCTTTGACATTTTTGTAGATTCAACTAAAGAACTCAGAATAAATTGTATGTTATTGTGACAAATTTGCTAACGATATTAATTTAAAATTGGTTCCTTGCTTCCACTGATGTGGAGACACAACAGTGGTTCATGTTCTGGGTAAGGTGCCTGTTTTATTGCTGAAAATGGCCAGGTACAAGAACTGGACTGAAAAGGAGAGCGATCGCAGCCAATGTCCAAAAGAAATCTATGAAAGACCTTCAGAAACCCTGGAGACCTATCGGTGACGACCCCTATAAAAATTGCAGTCCTGTATCCTCTGCAGCCAAATATAAAGAAATGAGGTGTAGCTCAAGACTTTTGCACAGTACTGTTGCTATCCATTGTTTTTCAGGTAAATACATTGTAGCAGTTCAGCTGACACACAATTAATCACACAGTGCCCTATTTATGTCATTGAAGTCAAATATGAAAACTTCCCAGACTAAATCTGATATTTCAGGTGAGATGATTAGATCAGGCTAAGTCGTAAACTGTCATTTTCCTGCAGTGGAAAATGAGAACATACATAGCTTCTGAGTAATTTCTATCAACTGATTGTGCACATAGGTGAGTTATGAGCTATAGTGAGTCTTTGCTATGTAAATACTGACTGAAATTATGCATGTTTTTGGACTCAGGGAATATTGGAACAGAGCTGTCCTCCACCAACCTTGGGATGTTTATAACATCTGATGCAGGAAATAGCTGGAGACAGGTGACATCCATGACACGCTTTGTATGGTTACCTTAAAGAATGGTGTTGCCTAATAAAATGAGCAAATGTGTCTCTTTTTCAAATTTACCGATTCAGATTTTTGATGAAGAGTACAACGTTTGGTTTCTTGACAATGGAGGAGCTTTGTTGGCGGTATTGCAAGCAGCGGCGCCAATTCGACACTTATGGTAGGTATAAGTTGCTTCAGTAATCTCTAACCCCATAAATACTGTAGGTAGAAACTGTAGGTGTTGGGGTTGTAGTGGGAAATTACACCAGAGCAATTTTGTTTGGGGGGGGGGGGTTGCAGCATATGATTATATTTAATGTTTTAAAATGCTGATGGGCCAAGTTTGCATGATTATTGTATCGGTGCTGCAGCTTCAGAACTGTCAGAGTCATTTCCAGCGGAAGAGAGTCTGTTACAGCTTTGTACTCGTGGTTGGATATGATGGTTTGAGTGCTTTTATGTAAATGAGGAGTAGAGCAGGGTGGAAATATGAGACTCAGAATGCCCTCATAAGTCCCTCATATTGTGGGAGCTCTGTAACACTATCTACTTTGATGTCCCTGCACACTACAGCCCTGTCAAATGTGATTAAGCTCCGAGAGAGGTGATTTGAAACCCCCCAAATCTATTTCTAATGTTACAACCTGAGTCATATCTCTCTTTTCTGTTGTCACCTTCAAAAATCTACCTGGGCCAAGGAACATTTGTTCTATTGTTCAGTCTGTTGTCAAGATAATTTTTCACATTGAAGAGAATTCAAGGTGCTTCATTTTTCACCCGCGGCAAAAGCTAAATGAACTCAAATCTTTTATCATATTTCTTTGTTCTTGCTTTTTCTTTCTGTAACCTGTGTGCTCGTGATGTTTAATGTTACACGTACAGAGAAAACAATAATTTTATCTACTACAGATAGATAAACAACGGTAGGTAGATATTCGTCCACTGACAGTTGTTGTCTTCCTTTACGCAGGATCAGTCTAGATGAAGGAAAGAAATGGGACCGCCACAGCTTCTCCTTGGCTCCTCTGTATGTGGATGGAGTTTTAATGGAGCCAGAGTCTGACAATCATATTATCACGTAAGTAGACACATGGGTAGAGTCCAAGAGGAATAGAACAATATCAGATCTGAAGAATTAGCTCTTGTGTTGATTTAAACAAGGAAAGGTTCAACAGATTAACTTAGACTTCTAATCAAGAGGAATTTTATGTTGCCTGTTAACATTACTGACAGACTTCAGATTGCAGGTGCTGAATATGATATCAGAAAACTGCGTGTCTATGTCTCAAGATAATCTTGCTTTTCTTATGCATCATATTTCAGTTTCTTTGGGCACTTCAGCCATCGGTCAGAGTGGCAACTGATTAAGATTGACTACAAAGGCCTCTTTAGCAGGAGATGCATGGATGGAGATTATCAGACATGGTACCTGCACAACAAGGTAACAGGATTATTAATCACTTCTGATTTATTAACGATTCCAGCGCGTGTTTGCACATTTGTTTCTTTCAGACTTGTGAAAAAGAAGACAAGCTTTTTTTCTTTCCTTCTTTGTGATATAGGGAGAGCTCTGTGTGATGGGTGAGAAGCAGATCTATATGAAGCGCAGGCCAGGCAACCGTTGCATGCTGGCCCAAGACTATTCCAGGATCTATTCCTCAGAGCCATGCCCCTGCACAGCTTATGATTTTGAATGGTAATGGCTTATATTCTCTACAGTGTTCCTAGCAGGGAATATATTGTAACTCACTTTTTGTTTCCCCCAGTGACGCTTAATTTCTTTCATCACATGTTTACCAAACAGCCTCTCTACTTTGAACATCAAATTCAGTTGTGCGTAATTAGGGCTGTAATAAAAGAACAAAAGTATCAGTTTGCAGAACTTCATAAGGCTTAATATCCCTCTTACACTGCATATTTACAGAATAACCAATATGACTCTGTTCATCGGATATAATTATAGTTTGAAAAATATGGATCGGAGTTAAGAACTTTTCATCGCGCTGCTGTGATTTGCATAATGTCAAGTGACTTATTAGAATTCAATTAATAATGGATCGTTAAATGAATTTTAAATATCTTTTATCCATCTGTCTGATATTCTGTTTGATCCCACATGTCTGACAATCATGTCTCTAGTTATGGTCTTAAAATATGCCATGAAGCTCCAAATGCAAAGCATTTGCTCCACTACAAAAGCTTGCATAGCTAGATTACTCTGAGTAGCAGTGTTTATCATTTCATGAAGTTTTTTTGTTTTGTTTTGTTTTGTTTTGCTTTGCTTTGGCAGTGATTATGGATGGGAGCGCCAGGCAGATGGGAATTGCTCCCCTGCTTTTTGGTTTAATCCAAACGGTGCGGCTAAAAGCTGCAGCACCAGCCAAAGCTTCCTTAACAGCACAGGGTAAGTGGCCCCCAATGTTCAGTCCATCACAAAACAATATCCCATTCCACCTTGTTTGTCATGTTGTATAGTACATAAACAGAAAATAATAGTTTACGTCCTATTGGTTGAGAAATAGGGCTCTGAGGGCCCAATCTGCATTATTTCCCAATTCTAAAATATATAATAATTTATAATGTATAATAATTCAAAACAGGTTTTTGGTTATGAAGCTTTTTTACATTCAGGAAACTGACAAAATTAAGTGTGCTCATAGAGGTCTGTATTTCAGCCTGCCAAATTCACAGTATGTGCTGTTGCTGGGTGCTATTTTCCTGCACTAAATTGCAGAAATAAAACTGAGGAGCATCTTCCAAGCAGAAATAAATAAAAAAATAAATGTGATAGTGGTGAACAAAGAAAAAAAAAATCTTTTGGGAGAAACATTTTTTTTTCTCTTTTTGTAAATAGCTGTGAGCTGTATGAAAATTTACTGGCACTTAACAGTTAAGTCTTTATTTTTTTGAAGACTGGTAAAACATGTAGCTAATGCTGGGTTCTGTTATGTGATGTGATAATGCTCTTTACTTACTCTATGCTCAAAAGGTATCGGAAGGTTTTGTCCAATAATTGTAAGGAGGCAGGGAGGAATGTGTACTCGCCCAGGAGGCAGCCGTGTCGTCCCAGAGCACCCCGAGGCCTCCAGCTGTCTACCAGTCAGGGAGAGCTCAGTTCCCCTGTTGGAAGCAATGTTACTTTTATGGTCTCCCTCAATGAGGTGAGTTATTACACCTAAAAGTCACTGCAGTGTAAGAAGAAGCAGATATTGCATAATGAACCAAACCCAGGCTAGCGCTCTCCTGCTTTTTTTTCCTAATTCCTAAGCTAAATGAATGACTGATTTACCTTTGTCTTGCTGTTATATAGAAGTGAGGATGATATGATGAATACTTTTCCATTTGTGTGTGGTAGGAGCAAATTTTAAAGAAAAGATCTGCTCAAGTGCCAATTAAATCAGACATGCTACGTCCTCTTTTTCAGCTACTATATTTTGTTGTTTAAATATCATTTATGGTGACAAACTGAACCTCCTATTAAAACCTGTAAGAAACAATGTGCCTTGCTGGAGATGGACACATTTACAAAGGATGTTATTCTCAATTAATGATGGCCTACAGGCTAGCATAAATGATCTGAAATAATTAGGGACGTAAAAGATGTAAAAGAAAAATGTGAAAACTGGTTTCAGAGTTGATTGTAATAATAAAAAACTTTACTAAATGGCGCTGACAATCAAGGTCACCTTACAAAACATAATTAATAGTAAAGTATGCAACAGAGAGGACAGCAAATAAAACAACTGATGTACAGTTGATTCCAGAAAGGAAACGTATATAAGCTTGTTTAAAAAGATAAACAAAGCAAAGAACGGAGGGGCTGGAAAAGCTGCATGTTACAATATCATGATGTTCAGTTCAGATGAGTTTAAGAGACTGAAGAAGCTATTTGAGCTGATGTCGTCATCGTCTGCCAGAAAACAGCATCGGATTCCAGATGTCGTCCATCGGTCTGGGTCGCTCGGCGGGAACTGGGAGCCTACGAGGAATCATCATCCAGTTCTCCATGAGGCACGACTGAGATTCATTTTGGAGGAGAGAGAAAAAAAGAATATAATAGCCAGTGGTAGAAAAGACCACATAAAAGACAGGAAGACGGTTTCTTCATTTCTTCCGAGGTGTTCATTGTTTCATTTTCTTAACCCTAAGCCAAAGAAAAGAACGTCGATTTAAGCCCCCTCCTCCACTACCCAGAATTGGATAAGCAGTTGCAAAAATGGATGGAACTGGAAATGATGATGGTAGTTACCAACCACAGAAAAATGGAGACCTCATTTAAAAGTAATCTGAAATCTCAAATTATTCTCAGGAATATTTTGTAAGACTTCTCTTCTGGGAAATATGTATTGATTTTTTCAAAAGACAAATGCAGAAAAAAAGAAAAGCGTGATATTCAAAATCCTAATAGATTATACAATGTTGATATATTTATGACTAATATATTCACAGCAGCACATTACTGCACCAAAAAAACAGATCTGAATGCAATGTGTGTACCTTGTAGGATTTACATAGATTGCCCAAAAACTAGAACAGCTTTAACTCGAAGGTTATCAAAAAAAAAACCTTTAGCCTGAAAAATGGATGTATTTATGAAATATCACCTCAAACATTGTTTTTCCTTGTTCCCTGTTCCACTCAAATTTACCTCTTTTAACATAACATAGATTTGCACCTTTTTGTAAATTCATTAAATGTAAGAAAAAAGAAACAACTTGAGGTTAGTTAAGGAAGAAGTTAGTCCTCAGATCTTATTGTTAACTAATTTAATTGGAACTAGATTTTTCTGAAATGCCGCCTAAAAACTGCTGACAGGGTGTTGCTGAATGTTTTTAAAGTGCAATTTTTCATTGCTTTGATCACCACAAATGAAGTTTATTTGATCTTTTGTTTCAGCGTGACATCTCACTACAGATAGCTCAAAGCCTGAGTAATAAAACCAAAAGTTTGTTGTTAAAGTTTCTGTAATTTGTATGAAAAACACTTTGGTGATGGCAATGTGTCTGTTTGTTTTTGAGTGATCAGCTGGAAAAATGACACCAGATTATAAACTCCTCCATCTTACTTTGGGACTCTTTCATGACCTTTTTTGCCTCTGCGTCTCTCTTTTCACATTTCCACTTGTTTTCTCTGCTGAATTTCTGTCTTTTTCCATTCATATTCACCTTCAAAGTGTTTATGACACAGCCTATATGACATCTCAGCTCCAGCACTTCAGCGGCAGACTGATCGTTCTTTCCTTGCATGTGGTCCAAGTGAAAGTATCCTGACCTAAGCCATGATGACAGATGCTATGTAATACCATCTGTCCACAGGGAGACTCGCTGAGGACCAGCATCCAGCTAGACTTTGGAAATGGCATCAAGATCACGTACTCTAACCTGAGCAGGGCGGATGATGGCATCAAGCACATCTACAGAACGACTGGGATTTACCGCGTGACAGCTACTGCAGAAAACAGCCAAGGATCTGACAGCAGCACACTGTTTTTACACATCACCAGTATGTGAATAAGAAACATCATTACTGATTCCTGAGGCTGTGCAGATAGCATAAACCTCTTCTCTTTCATGGATAGTCACGTTCCCACTCTGCTGAATTACATTTCAGTCATGGTTTTATTACTTTTATGCATTTTAACCTTGGAAAATGCAAAAGCACACACCTGAAGCTAAATGTACATCAACTGCGATCAACTGCATTCATTCGATGCATGTATGGATATATGATGGCGTATTTGTCATCGCCGCAGGTCCACTAGAGCGGGTGTATCTCTCCGCTCCCATTGTAGCCGTCAGGGGGAAGGAGGCTAATCTGACTGCAGTGGTTTGGCCGAGCCACACCAGAACATTGACCTTCTTCTGGTGGTTTGACAACAGCTCTGAGGTGAGACGCTTCTCCTCCTCCACCTCCTCCCACCATTCTTCTATACACACAAGGCATTTATCCTTTTTACTGCTGCTTTTTTTCCCCATCTTCCCACTCCTCTCTTGATGTCTTTGTGCTCTTGTTTGTAATCTAAAAGTGTAAATCTACACAGATCTCCCCACAAATCATGTAAAAAGTGACAGCATGTGACTGCCCTGTGCCATTCTGGAGGATCCAGCTTGGATGGTTGATTATATTTTTCTATCAGATTGATTGTGTTCAGCGCAGCATCCCCTCATTATACAGTAGATATACGTAGTGTTCTATATTCAGCCATGAGGATGCAGCTTTTTCTGTGCATTTCTCTGTGTTTTTCCTTTTGAAATCCAGCCCATTATAACCTTGGAGGGAAGCATCTCACACACATTTCAGAGCGAAGGAAAAAGCAAGGTCACGGTCCAGGTTGCTTCTGGGAGCACTGTAATGCAGGATTCAAAAGTTATAACTGTTAAAGGTGAGTGGGGGAGACAGTCTTCAAAGCACTTTAATTGGAGAGATGCCTGTTACATGAATATGCAATATGCTATCTCAGGGAAAGCGTAATGCCTCTCGGTCAGCGCTGCAAGCTTCGCCACGTTGATGTCAACGTGGACTTATCTAATGAATAAAATGTCACGGTATGCGAACACGAAATCTCGAGGAGCAATTAACTTCAAGGCAGATGTTGCCAAATGAAAAAGGACAAAACTGCACATCAGATTAATCAAAACCTAAACTAGAAGTAGCGTTAATATTCTAACAGACATCACTTCACCTTTTTTCCAGAGTTCTTCAGGTCACTGCTGTTGTCGTTTTCGCCAGCGCTTGATGAGCACAATCCTGACATCCCCGAATGGAGGGAGGACATAGGCCGTGTGGTGCGGACAGCTCTATCACAGGTACATCAGTTCCTAAGAGATCTTTCCTGCAGTTGACAGCGAACACCAATGGCTTTCAGGGTCATTACTATTTTATACGGGTGCGCTAAAATGACACAGCAGTCATGATGTTTTGTAACCCATGTGTTCTTCTTTTATTTTGTTTAGGAGACACATTATTTAATGTGAATTTAGCCTCCAGAGTAAAGCCATACCTGGCTGTCGTGTTTTCGTGTCACTGCAGGTGTCTGGGATTCATGAAGATCAGCTGCTGGTATCTCTGTATCCAGGGCTTCCAACTACAGCAGAGCTCTTTATTCTGCCTGATGAGCAGACATCTACTGAGCACAAGAGTGGGAGCGAAGAGGCTCTTGAGACAGTAAGAGCCACGATAATGTCGAAATTTTTGTTTTAGATCATGTCAGCTTTTATGTAGAGCTGCTGTTTCCTGGACATTAAAAAATACATTGTATTTATATTTATGCTAGATATTTAAGAGGCCCTAAAGGCTGTTAATAGGATAATAAAATTAACTGTTTGTTCATATGGTTGGTATGCATGTTTCCATAGTTGGTATTTATTTCTTCTGTTTTCCTTCTTCTTCTCTTAGCGTATCCCTAGCATCCTCCTCTGTCACACAAGCACTTGCACGTCCTCCTTCACTACATCCTCAGTAAAACTCTTAACATCTTCAGTTCTGCCACTTCCATCTCAGGCTCCTGTCTTTTTGTCAGAATAGTTGATTTTTATTTATTTTTTTTAAATGATCTTGAGCAAAAGCTTTTGAGCTCACAAAAGATCTGCAGACTGCTTATTTTGCTAGGACTCAAACACAAAGTAAGTGCAAAACGCGAGAGAAACACACTGTAATGTGTTAATTATCGGGCGAATCTTTGAACAATGGAGAGAGCCAGTCAATGGCGCCACCGGTCATTATGCTAAGCTAAGCTAATTATTGTATCAATCTTTTCTTTTCCAAAAATGTCTTGCTTGTTCGTGAAATTTTAATGTAAACCTTTGTGTTTTCTGTGTGTTTTTGTTAAAATCCTGTGACAGATATCAAATATTTTTGTCACTGCACTGAACCAAGGCCTGATCCAGTTTGAACTGAAAGCTGACATTCGCATTATTGTGTACATGACTCAGCAAACTCTGGGTAAGTTTTCAGCAGTTGTTACATTGAAACCCTTTTAGAGATACGTGAAAACAAAACACTCAAACAGGCCCTAGGCTTATTTTACGGCAGATTAATACAGCATGTCTACAGATCCACAGAGCATTAGATAAGATGTGTCTTCGTTAGACTGGTTTGACATTGAATTTTAACGACGCTCTGAAAAAATAAAGCAAGGCAAAGACAAAGTGTTTCCTGAGAGACGGACGATGCTGTATATCACAGGATTTAAATATCCTTCACAGAGTGCCAGTTTTGCACCTGAGGCTATGAGACAGTAGCTCTCTTTGAAGTCAGCCAATCAATCACATGATTGACAAAGCAGGTGTTTGATATGCACGGGAAATTCACAGGGTCACCGGGTCATTAGCATATCGTAAAAACGTGTCGATCACCTCGCGTGTCTTTACCCTTTTCATCCACCAATGGATCTGTCTTCATTTGTGTCTGCATACAAAGGTCTGGGTTGCCTTTAAAATGATCCGGAAAGGTCAAAGACTTCATAGGCTTCTCTGTGACGGGGAGAAAGATGGGCAGTGAGAGGAAATACTTTGAATATTGCATCTCAGCATTTATAAAGCCATGACTATGCATAAGCTGCTGCTGGCTGCAGTACGAACCCTGGAGAGAAGCAGTGGACCTCCTAAAGGTGCTTTTTATGCCCTGAGGAGATAACATGTAGGGATATGCTCTTCATGACATTGGGTAATGAAGTAATATCCTTGGAATAGGACATGGTTTAGGAAAAAGGAATGGGTTTAACACATATTATGTAAAAAGTTTGGTGCTCATTTATGGTGTTTGGCTTTCAGCACCACTTGTGGACTCAAACTCACTTCCCAGTGGGTCGGCCATGCTGATGCTGCTCATCGTGGTGTTTGTTGGTTTAGCTGCATTCTTCATCTACAAGTTCAAAAGGTATGTTTACTGAGATAACAAAGTAAATACTGTTGAATTCACTTGATAATCAAAAACTAATCATCTTTATTGCTCTGCTGTCTCTTAGGAAAATCCCTTGGATCCACGTCCAGACTGAGGACAGCCATGAGAAGGAGCCAGAAGTGATAAGCACAGTCGGTCAGAATGACACCATGTCCAAGGTCAAGCTCAGTGAGTTTCCCTCCCAGAAAGAACTCATGGAAAAAGAGCTGGAGGCGAGGAACATAGGTAATCCTTTCAAAATGCCTTTACTGCAGGCAAACTGTGACTGTGTTGTTAAAAAATGTGCCGTAATTATTACTAATGGAGTAGTGACACAAAATCTGCATTTTAATGAGGCTGCACTACTGTGCAAAAGTTGTGAGGCATCCCTCTTTTCTATATATGTTGCTTCCAAGTACCCGGACTATGTCTAATTTTTTTTAAATGGTCGGGAGCAATAATTCTCCAGGCTTTCTGAAGGTCTTTCAAAGTTTTTCTTTTGACATTGGTTGCTTTTTTACTTATTTTCAGTGCAGCTCTTGTACCTGACCATTTTCAGAGTATTTTTATGAACCACTTAACACTGAGGTATAAATCATTTAAGCTTAAAAAGGCTCTTAGCTTACAGGATTAACAGTGTTGTATCTACACATCACAGAAAACCTAACAAAGAACCAATTTTAAATTGTATTGTTTGGCACTTTGTTAGCCTGTCAAAAAATGTCATTTGTATGAAAAAGCTATAGTTTGAAAGACACAAAATATTACTTTTTGCAACAACAAGGTGATTCTTACGGTGCTATTAGCTAAAAACCTGGCAGATTGCACCGAGCTGTGCAGTGTATCCTTAAAAAAAGTTGAGGAAACTGGACAAATGGAGGACAAAAGAAGAAGTGGCAGGCCTAAAAAGTATCCACATGATGATGAAGTATGAGCCATATCTAAAAGTCATGTCTTTAACAAATGAAAAACAACTTGACACAGAGCCTGAGAGACATATCTGGCCCTTTGTGGTCTCAGTGGAAGGATGGCTGTCGAGAAACCATTATTAAGGTAGGGAAACATGAAGCAAAAGCTCATGTCTGCAGAATTACAGAAGGACGGGACTGAAAATCACTGGCAACAGGTCTCATGGAGTGATGAGTCCACATTTGAAATTTTTTGTTCAAATCATGATCAATATGAATGGAGGAGGTCAGAAGTAAGGTACAACAGCGAGTGTCTGCAGGGTGGAAAAAGCACAAATTGAAATAGTATCAGTCACAGATTGGCCTCCTCAGAGTCCAGATCTCAACATTATTGAAGCATTTTGGGATCATCTTGATAGAGAACAGGAACAAAAGGCAGCCAACATCCAAATAAGAGCTTTGAAAGTCCTTCAAGAACCCTGGAGAACTATTCCTGAAGACTACTTAAAGAAATTACAAGAATGCTGCTAAGAGAGTTAAAGATGATCAGATCAAATATTCACTTTCAAGCTTGTTACAATTGTGCAAGCTCTGTTTTTGCCTTATATATTGTATTCACATGTTTGATCATATATTTCAATAAAATGCTGGACCTACTTTATGTTAAAACATAGTGTGTAAACATATAGTATAAATGTCTAATAGTCAAGTACAGTATAAGTTCCCCACGAATGTACTTTGTTGCTTTCAATCAATGAAGAGACAGTGTATAATGATGCAAGCTTTTATTTCAGGCCCACATTAAGAGTATATGAGAACTTACTGTGATTAATTTTTAATGTATTAATATGTATTTTATTAATACGGGGTTTAAAGGCTGAATGTTATTGTAAAAGACAGATGCTGATTAACTTTTTATTGCCCTAAAAAACATCACTGAGCATTTGAATAAATCTGAAATATAATTTAGCGTAGACTCAAAATACGATGATGTTCTTTTTGCTCTTATTTAAAATGGCATGTTTTTTATTTTTTTAGTGAAACTACTCAAAAATACATTAAAATTCAGTGCGTGTCTGAGGTGCTGCAACGTCTTTATCAATGCTGTGTGTCATATTTTTGCAATTTGCACAGCCTGAGCACAACTGCAGCATCTGCACAGAAACCAGATATCACCATGACAAGTTAACTTTTTGATTGCTATGCTTGACATCCGCTGTGATGTCTTTTAGATGAGAACTATTCAGTCCCTGCAGACGGTGTGGACTGTTTGACAAAACTAGCATTGCAGTGCTCCTGACACAGACATGTGGGCTGCAGGCCTTTTTTCTGGTCACTCAGCACTTTGGCTGTTCTTCATTTCTCAGCTGTTTCAACCAAGTCCTTGCTGATCTGAAACAAATTTACTCCTTTTTAGTTGCTTTCGAGTGTGTTTATTTAGAAAAGGGCAGAGCAGCATGGGGCCTTTTAATCTGTGGCTCGCTATGCTAAATGAATTTACAACCTGCTGCTTAAAGATTTCATTAGTACTCATCAACTTGGTTTGATTTTCATGTATTCCAATTCTGGCTGAGATATAAATGTTCCCAGAAAGCTGAGTCTGCTGTATTCGGTTTTCACTATTTTACAGGAACATTATAAAGTCTACCATCTGTTAGTCCAAGTCACTGTTCAGCTTACTGCAGGATTAATATGATTGTTCATCTGTTTTGAATATTGCCATCGATAATCTACCTACACAATTTTGTGAACTCTTTTTAAAAATGTGGAATAAATAGAGCACATTTGTTATACAGTACTGAACCTTCCATGTCTTGTAAGGCAGGTGTTCCACCAGCCAGTGGGAAATATTTCCCTAGAGAGTTTAATTTAATTAATGTGTGGGTTCAGTGACTTTATGTGTCCTCACTTTAGTCCAAATATCCTTACATGCTTTAAAAAGAAGAAGAATCTCTTATCACTGGTAGCTGTCACAATGCTGCTGAAGCTATTAAGTAAAATTACAGTCAGAATTCATGAAGGTTAAAAGGAAGATTTGAATGTTTCAAGCAGTATCTGACAGACTTAAATGAACATTTTTTTGGCAGCTTAGTTAAGGACTTTCATTTGATATATGTTAATACTAAATGATTAAAATGACAGCTCATATGGGCTCCGTAGAAAATTACAGTTGAGTTGAAATGGGGATTAATTATGCTGGAAAGGGGATTCATGTATGATACATTATACAAGACAGGAAGTTGTCAGGACCAGTCTACCTAGCAATCAACTAAGGAAGACAAGTTAGAATTCTCTGATTAGCATTTGTACGTACAAAATTGATGCTGTTTGAGGAAAAAGGAAACTTTTTTTGAAAGGAGGATGAGGCTTATACTGCATGTAACCTCCAAAAATTACACCTGAATTCACTAGACTCAGTGTAGGAGTATCAAATGTCATCTCTTGGTCAAAGAGACAAAACACTGAAGCAGTAACTTTTGAAGAGCACCTCTCTTTCGGCTACATAATTGGTCACAGCTATCAGTCTTGGATGTATCCTGCATGTGCTCCATTGATCATTACTCTTAAGTGACATCCTTAAATTGATTCTGATTTGTTTTCTAATAATAGTGTGTCAAAAGGCAATGTGACAGGACAGTTTGAAAGGTGTTCTTATTGATGAACCTACAGAGAATTAACCTCTGACTCTGCAGCTCCCCTCAGCTTTGCAGGGCTTTACAGTGGACTTAACCTTAGCTATGCAATCTGCAACTAGCATGTTGAGTCCACTCTTATTGTGAAAAAGCTCTAAAAACACCAGCAGCTCAGCACCAAACAGCAAGTAGTCAAGATTAAAAGTTAGATGGCAAAAATACTGAGACATTTTGCAGCTATAAAAACTTTATAGGAGACCAAACACAGAGCTGAAAGAGGGGATAATGTTATTTTGTAACAACTGGTTGTGCAAAGTAACATGTTTGCTGAAAAACAATTGGCCACATAAATCTGAACAGATCTGTATATTAATTATTTTTGCATTCCAAAGCAGCCACAAAAATGGTTTATTGCAGCTTCATTAGTAGTGTTTGTTATGTATTGGTCTGAAATAAAACAGAACCATCTAAATTTGAAACAAAACCTAACTAGAATAATAATCTTTTGGTATAGAATTGGAAGTTAACATGTCTGAAAACATATTAACTCATTTCTGTCTCTTTACAGCAGCCATCCAGACAGAAGGAAATAAGTATACTGCTCAAAAAAAAAATCAAGGAAACGCTTAAGTCAAAACCACATCTTGATGAATGACATATCTAAGTTGTAACTATTTACTGATGTATAATGTATAATTTGTTGCAAACAAAATGATGCAACGACATCAATTGTAACCAAGATCATCAGCCCTGGCCTGGTGAATATGAGAGCCAGTCAGTGTATCACTGCCTTAAATGCCCTCTGGACACATGAGTTCAATGTAGACCTGCATAAGGTCTGACAAAAGTTCTGAGGATTTCCTCCTGGTACCAAACAGCAGTCTGTGTATGCAGGTCTGTATGACCTTGCAAGGATAAGGATAAGATCATCACTGACCCACGCCAAAACTTGTAATGCCGGATGATGTTTCAGGCATCATAAAGTTTCCCATGATGTCTCCAGACTCTTTGACTCCTTGTCAGAGCGAACCTGCTTTCATCTGTGAAGCCAACAGGGGGTCAGAGGTGGATACTGCCAATTTTTGCGTTCTTTGGCATATGCCAGCCGAGCTGCATGGTGGTGGGCTGTGAGCACAGGTCCCACTAAAGGACTTCAGCCCTTCATCCCAGTCTCCCGGAGTCTGTTCCTGACAGTTTGGTCAGAAATATGCACAATGAGCCCACTAGAGGTCATTCTGTAAGGCTCTGGCAGTGCTCCCCCTGTTTCTCCACACACACAGGAGCAGAGGCTGATCCTGCTTCTTGGTTGATGCCCTTCTTCGGTCTTGTCCACCTCTCTGCATGTATTTGTCTTTTGGTATCATGTCCACAATCTTGAGACTGTCCTTAGACATACACCAAAGTTTTTGTGATGGCACGTATGGATGCGCCATCCTGGGGCAGCTACCTGTGCAGCCTGAATGGGCTGCAGGTATTGTTTCATGCTACCAGTAGTGACAAGGACACTAATAAAAAGCAAAATAAGAGAAAAATCAGTCGGGAGGGATAAGGAGAGAGCAACTGTCTGTGACCACCTCCTGCAGAAACATTCCTTTTTTAGCAGCTGTCTTGTTGTTGCCTCTCCAGTGAACCTGTTGTCACTTTCACTGTTACCAAAGCAGGTGAAATGGATTTACAATAGTTTATGCTTCCTAACTGAACAGACTGATAAACTTGATGTTTAACCGACTGTGTTATACTGTGACAATCAAGTGTTCTGCTCATTTCTTTGAGCTGTGCTTTTAGCTTTATAGAGGTGAAAGAGCTCACTTTAGTTAATATACAGTTACTGTTTCTGGTTCATTTTAAAAAGCACTAGAATTCCGATCTCAATTTTAAAGCTCATTTTATCTTTTATATTAAACACTCAATTTGCTGCAGGCTACACAAGTTTAAGTCTTAAAACATCCCTCTTATAAGATTAATTTAAAGCTAAAAAAAATCAGTATGTCTTTTGTAAATCTGAACTGACAGCCAGGTCTCCACCTTAATGAATTTATTGCAGGTTATTACTTATGAGGATGAACATGAAATTAGGTTCAGGCTGCTCTATACAAATGGCTGAATTTATTGAACTGAGATGGTTGAGACGCTGAAGTTCAACTTTCGAATAAGCCAGTGTCTGCACGATCTGAATGACCCCACTTGTCGCGGCGATCGTATCTTATCAGCCCACCGTCATCACCAGCTCAGCCCTGCTCGGATAAGCCATGTTCTTTTAGTGTGTTTCAGGCAAAATGCATGAATGATGTAATTAAATATAAAAGCCTCTACAAGCCATTTAATTAAAAAAACAAAAAAGCCAAATCGTGCCACAGCAGTCCCCTGCTATTTTATTTACTCAGTTTAATAATTTGCTCACCTCTTCTTCTTTTTTTCAGGTGGAATTGGCAGAAATATGGAGAGAATTGTTACAAGGGAATTTCCAAACTGTACTAATGTCTAAGACATGAGCTCTGTTACAGAGTAAGTACTGATTGTTGTGTTTCAACTGTGCTGAAATAGTTTTATTTACTGGTCTTTTTTTTTCTTTGTTTTCACGCCAATAGCTGCTATCGTTCCGAGACATGTTTTTTTATTCATGTGGATAGAATAAGTATCTAGTTTACAATACTAGATGATAAAGATGAATCCACTGAGCCAGACTACAGGGCCTCTAGTTAGGGGACAGTTAACTGCTGAAATGTGTTAATAAGTGCAGCAACAAGCAAAAAGTAAGTGGCGTCAAGACTCCCTTGCTCTTTACCACATGCCATGGATCCTACATTGCTAATATGAACATTATTAATATTTATGAATACTCAGATGATGTTGTGCTGCTTCAAATATTGTTTTACTCCTTTTGTATAGTATTTGGGAAATACATGGCCGGGCACTAGAAAACAAATACCCCGGAAGCTTTGGTAGGTGCCCTTCTAGAGAAAACAGTGTTAGGAATATATGGGTATAATGTTAATAAGAAGGAGGATATTATTAATGGAGAGGTTAGTACAAGAGAGAGGATGGATAGGCTTTACTATAGTTTGTAAACTCAACATTGATTTCTCAGTGGTTGTCGTAAGGAGACAGCCCTGTGGGAATATTAGAATACTACTAAACAAGGCTGGAAAATACTGATTCCATCTAATAAAAAGGTTCTGCTGCATTCATATTTATCTCTATCATACTAATTTGACTAAAAATGATCAACTCTGTCAATTACAATATTTTATTTTATTCATACTTTTTATTTACTTTTTCCTCTTTTTTACATCCTGAAGAGCCGTGTCCACACAGGGAGCAATTCATGCATCTGAAACCAACAGTTGTTTGCTAGCGATCATTCCAGGCTTTGGTTGCCTCGGTTATGCTCCAATGTATTGATTACCAGGTCAATCACCGGCATCCTGTGCTCTCTCTGGTAGTCACTTCAATCGATTGCCTCAATTTTGAGAAAAGTTTATCTTGGACTTGTCCACTTTGCTTTGTTAGCAGTTTTTTTTGATCTATAGTCACTTGAGGTTGACTTTGTGGTCTCTGGTCACCGCACTGCTGAGAATCACTTGTTGTGTGGACACAGCTTTAATGGATAGTCAACCCATCCAACAAAGACTTGCATGATGGGGCAGATTACATTTTGCTCTTCCTTCATAATAGCTCAGTCGCACTAGTATAAAACTAGCACTGCAACCCCATTGTGACTATGAAAAATGGGTGGTGGCCTTGTGATTGCATCAGATTTTTTTTTTGCATTTGGCGACCAATTGCAAATAAGAAGCAGAAGTTGAGCATGCAACACCTTCAACCTTTGTCTCTAAACAATCATGGCCTGACTCAGACTGAGTGCAGTCACCTTCAGACAGGTTAGCAAAAGTTTGCATAAAACTGCAGTCTAATTTATAAACACAGATTGCAACACAATGCAATCAATCTGAGTCAGTCTGCACCAATGAGCACAACTCATCTGTGACGCATCTCTTTGAAATAGGAGACATGACTCAACTGGTTGCCAACAAGTTGTATTCTGGTTATATCTCTATATGAAAGCAAGGTTGCTGACCATCTCTGTCATTTTGCAGCAATGATGTCATTATTTGTGGAGGAAATTCTGTTTCAGATCTATGAGGTTCTGGCTGAACTCTGTAAATAGTTTGTGTGAATTTCCATTTAATGTGAATTTCTGTGTATGTAGAGCCAGCTACATTCAAACTGAAAGCAGACTGATAGCAGACTGACTCCGTCTTTTTGCCGTTTTATTGCTGTCTTCATCCACCAAAGGCAACTGACTGCGAGTGGTTGCAAACCTGGTCCCTGTCTTTGAAACAATCATTTCAGGTGACAAGATCATCATTGTACACATCTCAGTAATTTTGGCTCACGTCACTGTTTTCCTGAGTGTGACTATAATATAAGACAAAAATATAATAGATTGTTTGATTTTTTTTTAAATCATATAATTTATTCTATTAACCTCTTAAATTTTATGCTCAAGCTAAACGTTACCATCCTAAAACTAGAGGTCTTTGAGTTGTAGATATAATGCTTATGCATACATATGTGACTGTTGGTAAAGAGTATAAGACAGGGACGTATGTTTCTGCTCTGTTAGATAACATGGTGCTTTCAATGACTGTTTCTCAGAATATGGTATACAACATCATGAAAGTCTGGCCTTACAAGTGGAAATATCAACAACATGTACATAGAATAAGATGGAATTTAAATCTGTACACTAGCATCTTCATACATTGTCGTTAAGGCAGCCAACTGAGCAGGCAGTTGTGTCTTTCCTTGATTTTAAGTCTCACAGCAAGATGTATGTCCACTTTTTTTAATTTCATTGGGGGTTTTTTTGTTAGTTTTTTTTTTTTTTTTACAGTAGCATGCCCTAATTATCTGTGATAAAAGACTATAAAAGACTTTTATTGGGGTGAGCCAGTACTGTATATATAAATATATATATATATATATCATTGTGATTTTAAACTTTACTTGACACATTAAACAAACTATTAAACACCTTGTCTTATAGTCTAGTTGTGCATTTGCCCAGAGTTGTGCATGAAACATGAAACTTCTATGATATTGTTCCTTTTTGTCGATTATATAAAAATCGTCTTGTTTGGAATCACATTTCTTACTGTGAACGAATTGCCATTTTGAAATTGTTCAAAATAAATGTATTTTTATATGGAATTATGTTTTGTATTATGCATGCACCCACAGTAAGCGTAACAGTGGAACATGTAAGATTAAGAAATGGCTCGCAGTGCTTACAAAAAATGTTGGGGTTGTCATGACACAAACCTAAAAACCAAAGAGTTCGAGAAGCTTCTCTTTAACAGCACCACCACAGTCTTATCTGAAACACAGGTGCCATGTAGCAGCCAGTGTATCAGGCTCACCACAGCACTTTTAATGATCCCACAGAGGCTCTGAAGTCAGATTTAATGGGCAGAAGTGTGATAACACCCATGTGAAGATTCCCATCTGACATTTAGACTGAGCTTCATTTTACCTCTAACACTCTATCATTCAAGTTACCAGTTATAGCTGGTTTCTTTTTAATGGGAACAATTACTATGGCTGTGGTCAAGTGATGAAAAGCAGATGTTAGTATGGGGGTATTAGTATGATTTCTTCTCTGAGTTACAAAAGAAATGTGAAAGACAGTGAGATTGGAGCATAAAACAGTGTGGTTGATTGGCTGAAATATGTCTTCACATACAAAGCTGCAGCAACCAGGACCTTGTTTCTGTGTTTTGCATTTTGTTTGCCACTTCAACGGCTTCATATCGCACACCAATCTTCATCACTCCAACAGCCATCAACGCCCCGAGAGTCTTATTCTCGCTCCTGCTCTCAGTCTGAATTAACACCAAGGCCTTTCTCTAACTGCCCTGGGATGTTCGGCAGTGCACAATCAAATTGAACGGTGACAATCACTAATGGATGATTCGCTGCAGCCAGACACTGTAATGTAGCACTCAATGAAAGGAAACATGCTCATCAATTTCACACTGTGGCTAACACAATATTGCTGTGGGTTATTGTTGTGGGACATTTTTCATTCAAGGTGCTACCCAGACTGGGAAAATCTTCCTTGTTGATTGTGTGTGTGTGTGTGTGTGTGTGTGTGTGTGTGTGTGTGTGTGTGTGTGTGTGTGTGTGTGTGTGTGTGTGTGTGTGTGTGTGTGTGTGTGTGTGTGTTGATTTCCTGGAGAGGGGATAATTAATTTGTTGCACAGTGGGAGAGCCAAGGAACTAGCCCATTAGAATCACTCCAGGCTACTTGGTGCTTTTCATTGTCCTCTCACTCTGCCCCATTGTATTATGCAAATGGCTGCACTGAAACTTCAGGCATGCTAAGCAACACTTGTTAAGAGACAAAGAAGAAGAAGCAACTAATTCTACAATGTGAGCGTGCCTATCAATCAAAAGTACCAATTTGTGATAGACTCACAGTCGGCTAGAGTAGAGCCTTACTTTTGCTCCTCATGAGCCTTGCTGATTGACTTTGCAAAGCCTGCGAGTTAACTACGTGGTTTAAACAGCAAAAATATAGCAGCCACACTGCAATCCTTTTTGTGTTTCTTCTTTATTATTTATGTAATTATGGTTACTTCTGCAAGATCAAATGAAAAACACAGTAACAACCCACTGAATAATCACATCACTTATAATGAATGATTAGTCTAGCCCGTTGAGAAACATAACATTTTCCAGTTCACATTGTTAACATTTCTTTTTTTCTTTTTTTTACCTAAGACATATTTAGGTAGCTTAAAATAGAAAAAAAAGGTCATGCAAATATGTTCACAATCGTATTCACAGGTTAATTATTCGGATTTAACAAAAATAGTTGTTAAATAAATAACAAGCACAAAAAAAAAATCTTCAGATGACCGTGTGGAGAGATGAGAGTTTTTCTGAAGACGAGTTTATTTATGCTTCAGGCTCAATTGGAGGATTGGAGGGAAGAAGTATGGAGAAGCCTCTAGTCAATTTGTCTTACTGACATATGATGCTGACAACACTTAAAAAGAAAAGTTTGATGAAGAAGAACTTTAGTACTTATCCCAAAGAGACAGCAGCTGACCAAAGCAGTGTGCGTAGGCTGAGCCTTGTTGACAGGAGATATGTCTTCTCTATCTCTGTGTCCCTTGCAGCGAACGAGATGAACAAATCTGCAGGCTTTTGTCCGCCGAGTCCTTGGGGGTAAACCTTAAACAGACTGCAGGCTCCCGTGCATTGCAGTAAACCGAGGAAATGCTATGTGTAGATGTCGGTATCATCTTAATATCATAAACAGTCCAGAGTAAATAAAAAGTGTATTACAATAATCCAAAAATCCACAGTTTCACTCTTTTCCTATAAAAAGGCACCACATCCTTCACAGTACCAGCAGTTCAAAGAAAATATGAAAAGTAAGTAGTAATTGTGTCAAGGAGGCGACAAACTGAAAATAAACCTTGATCTAATAACTAAAGTGTAAATTTAGCACTTTTTTTTACTGCATTACAGTGAGTGTCTGCCGCAGTGTTATTATTCTGAAAATTTACATTTTGTTCTCTGTATAGAAACCCGAATACACCAGAAATGCTTCTGGCAATGAATAAATACAAAGTGTAAAAGTCACTGTTTTGTGCAACAGTTAAAATTGACCGTATGACAATCAAATATAAGACTACCGTTGCAATAATAGCCCAAAACAATGATTTAGAGCACTAGTGTGTTGTTCGCGTTAAAGCAGGGTAACATTTATGACGTTAGCATTCATTCTGCTGCCTTCATTGTCTCCAAAATGACTTATTTGAGTCTACTAGACAAGAGGGATCGCTCGGATTTTCATCTGCTGTGCATACCCATCTACTATAATCTTCTGTTCTTATTTTTGTTATGACACATATTATAACATTTTGAGCGGCACAGAGGCAGGCTTGATGGAATACACAGATCTGGGACTAGGAGCTCTCCTTCATCTCCTGGATATTGCAAGCTTTCATTTGATGAGAATCTGCTGATAAGATTTACTGATTGTACAGAGCTTAATGAATCTGCTTCCCTCACTGTCTTACTCAGATAAGCTATTTCCACATAGTTAAATAAAGTAAACTCCACAAACACAAGTCCGAAAACAGAAACGGTAGAATATTTTGAGATATGATTACACATCACTCCCATTTGATATTTTCATATTTGGGCAGGCGCAGCTGTAACCAGCTGAGACTTCTTCCATTATGGATGTACATTATTTACATAAAAAGATCAGTGTCCTTGCAAAAATACAAGTATTTCAGTCAAAAAGTGTTCCTTTTCAAGAAGCAAGTATAAATCTGTACAGTCTCCTCAGAGGGATTAGGCAGCACAGTGTGAACTGGTCCATCCATGCATGGGTAGCAAAACACTCGAGACCATTCATTGTGACCGTGGTTTCATAGCTTGCTGGAAGTAACTGCCAAAGAAGATGTATTGCTTTCGAGTCGGTCATAGACTCTCAACATTAAAACACATGGGGTGCTTCATCAGAGAGCTTGATGTCTGTGTGAGATGGCAGGTAGCCTGGCGAGGGAGAAGAAAGGAAAGCGACACGGGAGGAATTTTATGTACGCTATTTGCATGAGAGTGTATTTTTGCAGGCAAACACATTTATCTTGGATGGGTCGATTGTTTAGCTACGCGTGGAGGTAAATCAACCGGAACTTCATATATATTTCTTGATGAAAATGCTTTCACCACTCTGCTTCTTTGCAGCTGTACTAATTATTTTATTGGGTCAAATAATTCACCTAGACATTCTCATCACTTTAGCTCACACTTGGTTGTGCTTCACTTACCTGTGCATGCTAATACCTCACTGTGCCAAAGTCAGGCTGGCAAATACATAAATACATAACACATAATAATAACTCTGTCTTGGCAACTCGTCTGACAATATACGGGGAGGAAAAATAGCATTGGCACTTAACAGTAAGCGAATATCAAGTCAGTGAGCTTCAACTTGTGGCCAGCGCTCCTGACTGCGACAACTTTCTTTAATGTTTCAGATATTTATTATATACAAATAAAGACACGTTGACTTTCAGTGAACACAGTTTTAGAATGTCGCGGTTAAGATATAGCTTTCTGATTTCCTAGCACATGGCTAGTCTTTTTTTTTTTTGCCAAACATTTGGTTCATCTTTAATGAAGACACTGCTACATACAGTATCAAACAACAAGACGTCTTCTGGGAATCACACAATAAAAATGTATCAGGTGTAGCATTATGCGTTTGTCAATGTACATGTTCAAAACTATGATTCTTAATGGAAGAGCGTACTAGTCAACAAGAAATACCAGATTTATGTTGCACAGTTTCATTATTTCAGTTTCTCTGTGAATTTCCACTTTAAGAAACTCTCACTGGCGATCCTGCCATGACTGTCCAGAAGATTCCACCAGTTCCCACCTTTATCCATACTCTACATTTGCTCCCTTCAATTATAGCCCGTAAAGTAAGTGTGCCCTTTTTGGCTTCTTCACAGACACTGCTGTAAACCGTGTTTTATAGTTCATTCTGAATAAAAAAAAAAAAAAAAAAAAACTGTTGACAGTGCTTTCTGTGGGATCTCCAAATTAATGGCGATAATGTTCCAGGAAAGAAACGAATCTTCTAAATGTCATTTTTGTTATTGCTCTTAGCACTACAAATAAAATTCCAGTTACCTCAATTGTATCAGGTAAGTAATTATGCAGTTTTAGTGACAAGTACACCGCCGGCTTGGCTGCCTGGGAAGATGACACCTATTTTGTTGCTTAAAGAAACTGATACAAGCTGAAAAAAATAAACCTGAATAAAGCCTGTAGCTTTAACAAAGAGCTACACACCTCTGCTTTTTGAGTCCAGCTGTACATCCACGTGATCCAGTGCGGTCAGCTTGTCCCCCTCAGGGTTTGGGACGGCTATGGAGGTCACTGACGGGATGACCTCTTGTTCTTTGTCAGGCTGCTCTGCCGTGTATGTGTTCATGCCTGGGATCTTCCTGCAGGTCGTGCGCAAGGGGGGGAAAGGGAAGCAAGTTAATGGAAACCTGCCATCAGGTCTGTTTCACTAATGCCTTCACTAAGCATAATGTGTCACGCACTATTTTTAACTGTTAAGGATGGGAGAGGATTGCTTGAAAGCTGGAAACTAGGGCATTTTGCATTCCACTGGGCATTGCTCTCTCACTTTTCGTATTGTTCACCTCACTTTCAATCAATTTTTCATCCCCTCAGATGCATCCCCAATTCTGCTTAAAACTAACATCTTGCATTTCTAATTTCAGATTCACCCCCTTGTGTTTTTGTGCTGCAGCTGGTGCTGTGACATTTGGGGGAGCTTAAGAACTCAAAGTTGATTTCTTAATGTAGTAATTACGATCCATAAAGTTCAGCAGTGTTTGCTTTATAATGAGTAAAATTCCACAAACTACTGACGAACAAAACCATCCCCCTGTGATTGGCATGGGATTACCTCCAGCAGAGGATGCTATTTACTGTATGTCCCTCACTGTATAATGTGTGTTGTCTCAGGATTCATCTCCTCAACCTTTCCTGCCATTCTGCAGAGTATGCCTCACCTTGGATGGCTGTGTTTAGCATTTCCGAAAGGTCAACCCTCACATTGTCAGATAGATGAATATTGATAACTGCAGGACTCTGACACCCATTCAGCGCTCTGGGAGAATTGATTAGCCTGTCATTCCCTGTAATATTCTGCAGATTGAGACAGAGGGGAATTGTCTTATTTCTCAAGCTATTATTGTGTCGTGGATGTTCATAACTCAGAGATATATGGAGTCTGAATACTTCTGGAAAGTTTTAGGAGTTCAGCAGTTAGGTGCTTGCTTCTAGATAATGGGAGCAACCCTAAATAGGGCCGTGCGAATACACACAAACAAACAAAGCAATAACATATCTTATCACAGACAACTTCATGGAAGCATCTGTAAATCGGAGGGCTCATTTTCATGACTCGCCTAACTTGTCTTTCTCTGACTGTGCTCTGTCGCCCAAGTATTTTGTACCTTTTAAATTTATATATAACAAAGGCAGCCAGGCCCATCAGGACAACTGACACCAGCATGATGACCGCCGTGCCGCTGTGGCCACTATCACTGCTGTCCACGAGAGGGGCTTTGAAGCAGAAAGATGGAGAAAATGAGCACATATGCAGGCCAAGATTATATAGCAATTCTGTTAAATATCAGTCAGCGCAGTATAAACAGAGAGAACATGGAAAACAAATACAACAATATGACAAAATACATAAGCTGTACTTTCCAGACTTCTGTTTAATTTTTAATAAGCATTTGAAAGGCTGAAAGCTGGCTCATTCACATGTAGATCTCATTTTCAACCTCAAACTAGAAGAACCGCACACAGTCTGGCCCCGACACGACCCCAGAAATGGGGGTCTGGAACACATATCTAACAAAAATGGATCAGACTGCCTGCCATTTGTTCAGGTAGGTGTGTGACAGACGCAGCAGGCTCACCTGGAGACAGCCGTGTGGCGTACACGTTTACCTGCACCCCCGGTTTGAGTGTGAACTGGATGAGGTCTTGGTTCAGAGCACTTAGCAGAACCTGAGAAAGCTATGACGAGAAGTGGCAGAATGGAGAAGGCTCAGTTAGCGGCAGCTGTAGAGGAATATTTCACAGTCATCAATATTTCAACCACAGCCATTCCATCCAACAGCTTGAATTATGAATCAGAGTTTTTGCTTCCTTCTAAAGAGGAGCAAATGGTGATGTGACACAGGGAAAACCAAACCTGCTGCACTGAAACCTAACAGGCTTTAATGGTGGGGGAAAAAAACCTTATCAGGTAACCAGGTGTTCTGCTTATGGTGTGGCAGTGACATTAAAAAATAATCTTCTGCCATTTCCATCACAGCGGGGAGTTTTTCAACTATTTCCTTGTCATGCTTCCTTTTAAAGGGAATGTGATTTGCCCATTTATAGGTTCAGTGAGGCAACATTATTGGAAATCAAAGTGTGTTCTAATATCTTAAAATTGCTGTTTTAATTTTTCTCCCTGAAGAGACTCAAGTTCCCCTGCTTTTCACACCTTGATGAAGCAGTCATTTAGCAAGAGACCAAAATGCCTTCCCAGTGCCCATTTGAGTCCTTAGCCATGCCTCACTAATTCCATCTCGCTCTTTCTAAAATCTTTCCACTGGTTAAAATTAGACCGCTCTACACAGTATGAATAATTACTTTTTGTTCTAGTGGCATATCAGGGTCAGTAAATCTATTACACATTTTAATAAGCTCCTCCACACATGCGCTCAACGCATGCACATGTGTATGTGTTGGCGCTCACTCAGTGCCTCCACATTGCAAGTCATTCACTGGAGATGAGAACAGTGAACTGAAGATTTATTACCCTATTGTCTGTGAGGTTCTGCCAGGTAATCAGACAGGCTTTAGATAAATACATCTCTTTAATTCCCAATCCCGGCCGCCTGCCCCAGATTGCCTCCTTTCTCGATGGTGCCAATTATATGATGCATCAATGTAATTAAATACCTATTAACGTAGTTCAAGACTGACTGTGAGCCAGCAAAATTATGTTTACTTGTGATACATTGCAGTCTCTTCCGTTATGAATAAATGAGCTTGTCTAGCTTTAAAAAACATCTCTGTTTTATTGCTTTGTTTACCTATTTGATAGCTTTTCAGAACATGACGCGAGATACATTTCCAGGAATCTTATTTTACAGCAAGAAAATAACAACCACGAAGCCCGGGTGGCTTAAAATAAAGTTGTTATCGTTACCCAAAGGTTTATGCAAGTCTCAAAACTTCACAGAGGTGACTGTCAGTCTAATTACACATTCTGAGATACTCTGAGTGTTATTTCAGTGGATGCAGCTTCAGTGCTTTTACACGGGAAGGCATTGCCCTCTAGTGTTGACATAAAGTATTACATTTTAGGAGTACCTGAAATACAATATGCATCTGTGGAAACACTGAAATAATTAACAGTTTAGTGATACAGATTTAAAATCAGTTTTGAGGTTCTGTGAAACAATACGTGTGACAAGGAAGAGAAATACTGATTAAATAGGGGTATACTCATAAAACAAGAAAGTACGTGAGGACAGACTATTGAGACGCTACTGAAAGATTGGACTTGTGCAAAAAAAGAGCCTATGGTGTCTATATAATAATAACAATGAGCCTATATGGAACACATTCCTCTTATTCACTGAGTTCTCACTTGATGGACTACACCAGAGTTTGTGCATGCTTTAGCCCAATTACCACAAAAAATGTACAGTCCTCATTACGGCTGACCTTTTCCAAGGCATAACATCACATTTTTTCTCACCACCAAGCAGCCAGTAGCATCCATTCATTTCACAATGGTATGAAAATGCATTTTCAGAGACTTTAAACTTGGCTGACTTCAGTAATCCATCACAATAAGCATCACGTCTGCATTTATTTTTGTCAGAGTTAACCTTAATGTTAGGTGGTGATGAAGTGCAGACTTTCCAAGTCAAGCTGCACTTAAAACTGTGTTACTATGCAACTATAATGTAACTCTGACAAAAATAAGAGCAGACATTATGCTCATTTTGATGTATTGCCTTGCCAGAACAAGTTTCAAGTCTCCCCAAGTTGATGATTGGAATGGAAAAAAAAAGGGAAACTGTGGCACCAAAGAAGGCAAAAGACATTTTAAGAAGTAATAAAGAAAAGCATAAAATAATTGGATAATAATTAGGTAGTCTCTCGCAGAACAGATTCTGTCTGTCAAACACATAAAAGAAAAGAAAAACTGGAAACAGGAAATAATAGTCAGTAGTCAGAGATAAGAGAGGGGGAATTTGTGCAAATACAATTTCATTTCAGCGCACACATACTTCCAGTACTGTGGACAAACAGAGAGAAAGTGAAGTTAAGATGTAACTCTCTTTAAAACACTTCTCCAATACATATAACCAAGGACTCTAAAAACAGCTTGATGCTCCACATCAATCGGAAATTGGAGAAAGAATCTTAGATAATTAAGGATGATTGCAGCAATATATGAGAAACTGAAATTTATACAAAGAGTTTCTCAGGGGGAAAAAATCAATGCAGGAGGCAGTGTGGTGAAAAAAAAATTGCAGACCACTTTCATTTTTATCCTTTAGCTTAAGACTATGGTGTAAGCATGATGGTAAATACAATGTTCTGTGTATCTGCAAAGCAAGATGCAACCCTGTGGTGACAGAAACTGTTCTGAGTTTTTGTCTGGATTTTTTATTTTTTGAAAGCAGGAGATAATGATGTCTGGTTTCCGAATGTTATTTTCTAGGTTATCAAGAGTTTTGTGATTCAGCCTCAGTCTGTCTTGTCCCCGGTCCCGGTGTCAACCCTGTGAGTCTTAGTTTTGTCTCTGTGGTTATCTTACTTCCTGTTTTACTTCAATAGTCTCCTAACACATTCAGTTTTGCTTCCCTTGTCTCATTTGTCTAGATTAGTGTCACCTGTGTTCCCACCTGTGGCCTGTTCTCTTGTTACCTCATGTGTATTTATGTCCTCGGTCCAGTCAGTTAGTTTATGTGGTGTTTTTAGAGTGCTGCTTTTGGGTCCTCTCCTGCCGCCGTGATAGAAAGATATGTTTTTAATACTTAGCTTATACTGATAGCTCAACAATCCTGTATGACACTCTGAAGGAAAGGAGGCATTCTCCTGAGATGTTCTCTCCTGAGACGGTCTCTTAACTCCTCAGCTTCTTGTATTTATTTATTTTCTTTTGTGGATTACAGAAAACCAAAGTGTACTGAGTGTCTGTCAAGGACCGTTATAGTGATTTATGAGACAGTACCTGATCCAGGTGTGCCCACTTTTCATCCATGGCTCTGTCTCTTGGCCTCTTCTCAGGTACAATGAAAATCTCTGCTGTAGTTGGTAGCCCTGGAAGCACTGTGACCAGGAGCTGATCCTCACTGATTCCAGTGACCTTTTATAATAACAACAAAACCTCATTAAAAAAGGTTTTTTAACTGACACACTTTGAGGTGATAGTCTGCACTCCAGCCCTGAAATACGATCCTTGGGGGTCATCTGTATTAACGAGTAAATTCTTTCTGCTTTCTGCTTCATATATCATTTGCCTAAGCACCAGTCACTGTCGAGGTATAATGCACGAATCAAGTTAAACATGCAAGTTCAATTTGACAGTCTTTGGTAAAGGCCAGAGCTTTTAGTGCATTTGTGCCGTAACCAGAGGTCTGCTGTCAGTTTCTTGGTGCAAACTGTGGTAATATCTGACAAGACAGAAGGTCAAAGTGAATGTTTCATACTGAGGGCTACTGTCGGATATATATAGAGCTCAGTATCCAGGTCTTTTACATAACCCGCTGCTTTGATGACATCCCCACAGTGTCTGAAAGAGAAAACCAGGCACATTTAACCACAGTGTGGCTCTTTTTTACTAGAGGTTGTGGTGTTCTCTAACCATCATTCTCTTCTTCACAGAGGCAAAAGGCAAGTGTCATAGCAGCACTTTTACTGCCCTTTAGTGTTTTGACATGTTCAGTTGAAAGCTTGCGCTCGTAATAATGATTTCGGGTGATGTGCTATGTCAGCGTGCAGAGCAAAATGACTAATTACACAGCTACTGAGGTTAAAGACACTGCAGCTATTGGAGTGAAACACTTGACAAGATCACATGCATACATTACAAATGTAGCGTAACCAAAATCTTAAGTGTTATTAGCTCACTAGACAGTGACTAGAGTTTTTTTCCCTCCTCCACACTAGTGAAAAGCTGCTAATTGCCAGAATCTAAATGAGATTTCTGAGGTTTAGTTTATTCCTACTCATGTTACAGCCTTTATAACACCAGCAGCTGAAAAACTGACCTGAACCATGCAGTTTTTCAAAACTCTGGCGATGTCCTCTCTCCACTCAGACACCCCGGGGTTCAGCTCATCCAAATTAGATGAAAATGCCAACACGTGTGAGCGGAAATAATCTGAAATATAGGCAGAAATCTTCTTACTTCATGGAAAAAAAACCCTCTTTAAACAATTATCCACTTCACACACTTCAAATAACCCTTACACTGATTGGCAAAAGTGTCGTTTCTTGCATATATTTTTTGGTCTGGTGACCTTCTAATTTCATTTTAGAATACATTGTTTATTCCTGTGCATGCATCATTAGCTGGAGCTAAATCCTCGACTTTGTTTATTAGCTGCTACAAGAAAAGACAGCCGGAGTGCCAGTGATAAAATATATTGATTGTACTACTGGCAGAATGTAAAATGAACTGCTTCACACTGGAGATCTGCTATAGCGCTAAGTGTTTCATTAGATTCAAAGAGCAGCCCCAGGACTTCTCAAAAATTGGTATTTTCATTAAAATTTACATCTTTGTAAATGTTAGTAAACAATTTATATCAGAAAGAAAATAAATAGAAATTCTGTGCAGAGTTTCTGCTGTCTTTGTCTGTGTTACATGTATTTTTATTGTTTATGGTGAGGGTGGCACAGAGGTGCAGTGGTTAACACTGCTGTTTAGCAAGAAGGTCCTGGGTTTGAATCCACTGTCTGTGTGGTGTTTGCATGTTCGCCTTTTGCCTCCATAGGTACACTCCAGGTGTAATTTCCGCCCACAGCTCATAACATGCATGTTGATTGGAAATTCATTGTAAAATTGGCCACAGGTGTGAGTGTGAATGGTTGGTCTCTCTGTGTTAACTTTGCAATATTCTGGTGGCCTGTCCAGGTTACACCCTGCTTTTCACCCTATGATGGCTGGGATAGGCTCGAGTCTTTAATTGGATAAGCAGAAGAAAATGCATGCATTTAAAGCTCAGTGATGGGTCCTGCGCATGTGCCAGTTCCATATGTGGTAGAATTAACTTTGCAACTAGCATAAAAAGTGAACAAAATTTAAAGAAATGCTCTGTCATTATTTATAATTACCTTTATTTATACTAGAAAAAAATAGAAGTGTCCTGGCCAAGAAAGACAACAGTGCAATCATAAGTTGCATAATTTAGTAGCGCATACACATTCAAAACTATACACACATTGTTAATTGCAAGCAATAAAAATAAAAATAAAACACAGAAACAACCAAAATTTATAAAGTTGATTGTCTATAAAAAATGAATATCTTTGTAAAGGTAATTGTAATTCCAGAAACAACAGGCAAAACATCTGGAGCCTGAAGTAAATGCCTCCAAGTCATTAAAAATAGAATTAAGTTCATTAAGTAAGAACAGTTCTTACTTAATGAACTGGTCTCACTTGCTTACTTAGGCTTAAACTTGGATCATAGAAACACTGCAGCAATGCTTTTATGTTTTCTGGCGCTTTCAGACACATCTCATAACCCCTACAGAGCTTTCACATGAACAAAACTATAGTTACTAAACTAAACCATTTCTACTGTGACTCAGCAAGCGTCCTTCACTCATGAATGCCACGAGATGGCTGAAAGAAGCATCACTGAACCCTTTTTTTGTGCTGTCAGAAGCCATAAAGTTTTCAAGTTATTCACTCTCAATTTCTAGAGGCAAAACAATTATCGAATGGCTACTTAAGTGCATTAGGTGAAGAAAATGATGGTAACATAAAAAAGATACATACCATAAACTGATACCCTCTTTTGATCTTGATGGACAGTGTTGCCCACTGAAGCCTGAACAGTAACAGTGTGAGTTCCCTCCTTGGAGAAAGTGAAGGGCATTGCGCCACTGAGGGTCACAACAGGCTAAAAAGGCATAGAGGCATGAGATGAGATGAAACTGTCTACTATCTATCATGCTGCTCAGTAAACAGACAGCATGGTTTAGTAGGAGAAAGTATGGCTTACCTCCGTTTTGTTATCAAACCACCAGTAATAAGTGACTGTTCCCACATCACTGGGCTGTAGCACTGTGGTAAGGTTTACTGCTTTGTTCTTGATGACCACTGACGGAGCAGAAAGCTGGACCTGCTCGAGTTGACCTTTAGAGGGAAAATACAGAAACTCCAAAGTCGTACCTTTTGTTAAAATGCGGGTAAACGTAAAGCTTTCATGGTGCTCCGAATTTCAAGAGAAACCACGTATTTGATCACACAGTATTCTGGCACAACAATGGCGGCCTGGAACACATTGACAGACACGATGGAGCTGAATGCGCTTCAGGAGTGGTTTGACAAGTGTCTGCAGATGTTTTGATGTTTTGCACCCATGAAAGTGCCACTATTGGAATCTGTTATAATGAGGTAAATTCAAGCTGACCAGTGGCGCTCTTTTCTGTCAACAAGGAGACAACAAACAGCTGTCTTTCACACCCACGCTAGATGAATGACACTCAAAGCCTTTTTTCGTTCTTTTTTTTTTGGTAAAGTCTTACTTTAATGAGCCGATCTGAACCCGCAGAAGGAGCGTGAGTGCATTTTCAAACCACTCTTTCACTCTAAAGGTTCAAAAGTCCAAGTGTTTTGATCTATTTGAAGGCTGGTGCAAAGTATGGTCTGCTGTCAGCTGTATTATATACGTGTATGTTGCAGCTCCATATTTTTATTTTTGGACATGGCTTTGCATGATTCAGATTTCAAAATAATCCTCATTTATCTTACACTGGGCCATGGTGTAGACCCTCAAGCTGTTTTAGCTCCCTTTAAGCCAACTGATGTCTGATGTAAACAATTAACAGAAGGTTTGAACAGCAGGTGGGTGGGGCATCTGTGAGCTAGAGCTGTATCGCCTGAGCTGATTGTATTAAAGATATCACTGACATCATACAACACCAAGATCAGAAAAAAACTGTGTGAATCATGTGAACTTTGGCCAGGTTTAATATGAGCATTGCATTATGAATGATGCTTATAAATCTAGCATTGCAAACCCCCCTTATCTCGTGGAAGTGTATGCGTTATATGATTTTGTATGCTTTAGCAGGAGCTTATCCAGGACAAGTTACTTTTTTTCCACTCACAGGAGACATGGAGGTAGAGTACGACCCTGTCAAAGCCCAGAGCGTTGTTTGCTGTAGCAGAAACTTGGTAGATGCCAACTTTACTGTAGATATGCTTGACCCCGTCGTCGATGGAGCTTATATTCACATACGATATAGCGGTTCCATCACCAAAGTCCACTGTTATACTTGTCATGGAGCCAAGACCCTTGCAAAAGAAAAGAAAATACTGTCACTCACGCTGTAACCTTGGTTGTTTGTCAGCATTCTTGCTGACACACAACCGTGTGCTCTAATATCTACTGGAATGAGGTCATGTTGTAAATCATGTCACAGCATATTTATTTGATGTGCTGCTGCTCGGTCCTCTGTGATATGTTCATGACAGCATCTTGGTATACAGTACACCAATAAAAGAGCATGCACCCTAAAAGTTTCACCCTATAATGTAAACTACAGTTTTTTTTTTCTTAAGTGAACTCAGCACCTCTTCCAGAAACACCAAGAAGGTGACATTCTTTCCCAAAGTTGCTACCAGCGTTCCCTCGTTGGTGAAGAGCTGGAGGCCCTTGGGAGCCTGACTGGGACACTTTTGTCGTCTGGGGCTGTACTTTAACAGGTTTCCCTCAGTGCAGTTGTTAGACAAAGCTCTGTGATATCTAGAATTCGTAAAAGAAAAGAGAAGAGGACTCCTAAAATAAAGGACTGTCAGACACGGCATGAGCATAAAAGCAGGCACAACCCATGCAGACTTGTCATATTTAACCGCTGTATTAGATGAGCTTAATTAGCCTGTTATGAATAGATACTAATGCAAACAGATTTATTACTGGATATTTTTTTATTCATATTTCCCACATATGTTTGCTGGTTTAGTTTTGTTTAATGACTAGTTTTTAAGCAGCATGTGCCGTGATGCTCAGTGTGGTGGGAAGCCTGTGCTATACAGCTGGCTTATTTTGGCTGATAGTTAAATAGTGGCAATAAATATAAGCAAGCCTCGCTCTTAATCTGAAGTAAGAAATTCAGAGGTTTGATCTTTTTAATTACCTAAACTCCACACACGTCTCTTTCAAACATGTTTTCCATCTGTTTTTAACCTTGGAAATTACATTGTATGAAAACTACTATTTTCACACAACAACAGGTGATTCATGAAGGCTGATTTAAAACTAACTAAAAACATTTGTGCATCTGCTGCTTGTTTTTCTGGCATCATTTCAATCTGGTTCTACCAGAAATCTCATCCTGTGAAAACTGTCACCAAGTGCTAGCTCGGTGGGGGATATTTGATCTCTCTACTATCGATGGTCTTTACTGTGCAATGTAAACTGTATTGACAAATAAAACTGAATTAAATCAAAAAACATAATGAACAAGTGACTCAAGCATACCCTGTGGTGTTGAGAAAGCTGTCCCCTGTGATGCAGTCTCTAGATGTTGCTGAATGAATGAACCAGAAAGCTGGAGCACAGGTGCCATCGATCTGCCTCTCGAACCCATAGTCGCTGTTTCAGTAGGGAAAAAGACACTATTATCAAGATTACTGATCATTTATTTATATATATAAAAAAAATACCCAAACCCCACTCCAAAAAAATAAAAATAAAAAAATCAATAACTACATGCATCCTTCAAACAGAAATGTTCTGGGCTAGAGAAAAGTCCCCACAGCAAAGCAGCTCAGAGTATTTGACGTTTGATGTTTTTGGGGGGGTTGCATCAAATTTCTGAGGCAGCAAAAGCATTGTTTGTGTTAACACAAACACACAATTATAATACCTCTGCAAAGTTAGACTGATCTGTCAGAAATCTTTCATCATGATCAGGGAAACACTCTCTCAGGAGCCAGAAGTCATCTAGTAATAAAGTGGTGTTAAGCTTGTGTTATATTAGTTTGTGCTGCTCAATCAGCACCGGTTAGATGAGAAAGATAAAAGAAAGGATGAGACAGTCTGAAGTGATAAACAAGTATCGAAGCAATACTTGTTAGACGTACAGAAGTAGCTAATAATAGAGTCTAGAGTGAACCATTACTGTTATCCATTATGAAAATCTATTCAAGGGCACTTGAATCATGCAGCAATGAACCTGCTTTCATGTGATTGCGAAGGCTGGGCACCCACATTTTTCTTTATCTTGTGATCATGTGGTCACGAACTGGTGTTTAAACATTTTATAATTGAGATTTTTCCTACTTTTGCAATACATAATACCATAAATATAAGTTTGGGTAATACCGTGTGGTAAAAGTGACTTGTTGAGGAATACTGATAATATAAATGAACTGCACAATATACTAAGAAGCAGAAAAACATCTGTGTTTGTGAAACTTTTTTTTTATTATTACCAAGTTATGTCCTAAATTTACAAAAAAACATGACTGAAATAGGAATAACAAGTAGTGAATTATAAAATAGATCTTTTCAAATACTGTTCTTGTTGTGCCTTAGGTTTACTTCACAGACTCTGCCTCTGGAGATTGATAAAGTGTTGTGCATTGGATTTAATGAAGTGAAAAGAGTGTAGCTGCAGAGAAGGGAACTCACCACTCAAAATCCGCCTCTGTGCATAGGCAGGAATCTGACATCTGGGAAATATACTGATCTCTGGCCTTGACACATCGAACGTTTGCTTTCAGTTTTTGGAAGATTCTCTTCATTCCCATGATGCACACTTCACCCTGTGATTAATAATGCATCATAAACATTTCAGAAATTCTTTTTTTTGTTTCTTTTTTACCATCTTGCTTTTATTGTGCAGCTAAATCAAAGTGATTCTCTTGGCTTTAATCAATGGATGAATCTTCGCGTTATCATCAGTCAAATAGCAGAAAGACCGCCTTACCTCATTATGCAACTGCCACGTCAGATAGTCGTCAGATGTGCACCGCTGTTGGAAAATGGACCGGAAGTCGATCTTGACAAGTTGCCACTCAGATCGATGGCTGAAGTGACCGAATATTCTACACATAAAAGTCAGAAAAGCAAGAAAATTAATCAAATCTGGGGTAGATTTGAGAAGAAATATGTGAAAAACCTGTAACGCCACAGATAATAATAATTACTCATCTGGGTAAAATCTAATTAGCAAGGGCGGTAATTAACTAAAATGAAACACATTGAGTCTTCATGGTTCCTTCAAATCTTACGTCATTATAAGGGTGTCCTCTCCAGGCTCCCCCAGCACCCCATCAACATAGAGCGGAGAGGAGGTGAAGCTATATTTGTCCCAGTTTCTGCCCTCATCAAAACTCAGCCTGAGGGAGAGAACAATGGTTGGATCACAGACAGACCAGCCACAAATAGAGCTGAATTCTGTATGAAAAGCATCAGCGGGGAAGCAATGCCCCCCCCCCCCCCCCCCCCCAAACTCCCTTGTTTTGAAGATTGAATACAGTCTCTAAAAAGATGTGGTGCGTCCTTGGAGAGCCTTACCAAATGTGTCTAATTGGCAGAGGTGTGTGTCGGATGGCCACCAGAGATCCTCCTTGATTCAGGAAAAACACACTGTACTCTTCCTGAAAAACCTGCAGACATAATCAGCTCCACTTCATAACTCCAGAGAAAAATTCAAGTCTGCACAAAGTACAAGAACATGCATGTTCACACCTATACCACGAACAAGCAGGAACACACAAGAGTCTCAACTGTGTGAACAAAGGAAAGCGTCAAGTGAGTGTTGCTCTTATTGTTGATTTTCTTTTTCAGACTTAAGCCAATGGCAAAAAGTCTAAATGCTCCTTTTGTTTTATTTGTTTTACAGATCAGATATGCACAAGGCTGGCTGTCAAACTTCATGCCTTTGTTTTTTGTTTTTTTTGTTGGGGTTTTTTTTTTGAAAATGTGACTGCAGCAACAGCAGCTGAAAACTGAGGAATAAAAGTTGGCAATGAAAGCTCAGATTCCCTGTTTTGTTCTCTTCTTCTTTGTTCAGATAATAGCTCGCTAAAATCATATGTTTTAAAACTTTTGTTCCGTATTACACTCAGTGAATAGTCATGGGGAAGACAGCTTTTATCACTGGTTTCTTGAATGGATAAAAAGACTCAAAAGGAAAACCTGATTATACTCAACAGAGTAATACATTCAGAAAGCACTGCCTATCGAGATGAAGGTATTGTACAGGTACTAATATCACAAAATGTACCCATAGCCCTAATCTAACAGTTAATGTAATGTACCTCTCTCCAGGTGTTCCCAGCATCAGATGTGATGAAGATGCTGACATTAGCGTTGGTCAGCTCAGGTCCTAACACGCCTGAATACAAAAGATTTTTAATCTCAATTATTTTAAGCATGTCACGTTTTCAGACCCGATCGTTAATTCAGAAACAACACAAAAGTGCTTTTGTTAGTCGTTCCACTAAAGAACATGCAACAGATGTGCAGGACAAACAGATTTCCTTTTATATTCTAAATCGTTGTCAGCTAAGAAAGACAGAACTGGAATCGCATCTAAAAAAAAACAGATGTGACTGTGTGCTGAAGGATGTGATCAAAGACCAGCATTAAGGCAGAGCGTAAACAACAGTATGGATGTGCAAAATAATCAAATATCGTCTCACCTGATGCTATTATGATTCCTGGAGCTGAGTCTTTGCTGACAATGTTTCCCGAGGTGTAAGGATTCTCTGATACGTGGAGGTGCAGGTGCAACGAACAGTATGGCTGCGAAACATGAAGGACATTAGTTTCCCAAATCAAAATGAAACATTAATATAGATCAGATCTATGCGCAGGAGATGACATGAAGATTTGATTGTTATATACATGAGTAACTCAAAGCCCATATTTGCGCTTTTGTCTGTTGTAAAAAGACACAACAAGCTTAAAAAATAATTGACATTAGCATTTACATTAGCATTACATTGCATTTTAGTTGCAGCTGTAGCCCAGTGGAATCAAAGCTCATGAAGCAATATGAGTCCCAACTTATGCTATTTCACATAGTGAGTAATACTTAGTAAATATGGACTTATTACAGTTCCCAGAATTAGTGGAAAATGGCTAGAGATACAGATGCAGCAGTAGAGATAAATCTCTTACGAGTGTACGCTTGGTAGATTAAAAGGCAGTTTGGACGACAGAAAGTGTTTGTGGGACCTTTTTGGATTAAGTGCCTCTTTAGATTTAATTTATGGGCCTAGAATCTCTCTAAATTAAAAAAAGTTTTAATTTTCCTTTAATTTCTCGTTGACTAAGTCTGCCACTTATGCTTGTGCTCCTTATCTTTTATGATTTGTCTTTGCCTACCCTGGTGGAATAAGAAATAATGTGAAGCTTTGTACTGATTTATTTTTTTAAAAGAAAAGAAAGAAAAATAAAGCAAAAATCCAATAATGTGCTGCATTATTAGCACACAAAAACAAAAAGCTATCCAAAAATCTATGATACAAATAAATACATTAAAGTCTGGTTTTCAAAGCATGCTGGGATGCTATGTAAAATGTGAATAAAAATAAAATCCAGTGATTTTTAAATCATTTAATCACCACATGTTTAAAGCTAGAACTTGATGATTAAATCATCTTCATAATATTATAATAACATGTGACTGACATGGAAAACCAGGAAAATGTCAGGAAACACCAAAGGTTAGGCAGCAAGTAAAATGTCTATGTTGCACATTCAATACTACAGAAATAATACTAAAACTTGAATTTACAAAATTTACTCATGTCGTAGTTCCATCATCCAGTGTTTTACACCCTATTCGTTGCCACTGCTGCTAACATCTTGTTGCATGAATAATATAAGCCTCTACAGGACACAGACACACTCTAAAATTCAACATCTCAGTGCAAAACTGGAGTTTTTAAAGGGGATTAATGTAAAGAGTGGCCTGAAAGTGCATCACAATTTTTCGTTCGTGATTTACGATGATCAAGTGCTCATGCCTGCAGTCATTCCCCAGTCCCGTATAGATTTGTGCAAATGTTGCACCCCTACTGCGTACGCAGTGCTGTAGCAATACTGTCTTGATAGAGTGCGTACATACATGTTTGACTTCATCTAAGTTCTGTGCCAGGAACTGAGCAACACATAAGACGAAAACATGAACCTAGTACTCAGAGCAGTCTGGAGCCTGAGCTTTGGCTCATAGGGATTACATTTACATGTTTGAATATGACTAAAAATAAGGAAAGGTATCGTATGTTCTCTTTACATATTACAGTAGTAATATGTATTGAATATAAATGAATACTGGAAGGTAAACCAAATCATAACAGGTCTCTTCACTTACTGCCACATTCAGAACTGCGTTGCTATGGCACATAGTTATCAGCAGACTTTGACCATGGTCTAGCATGATTCACTGCGGTATTTTTGCAAGCAGATAATGGAAATCCAAATAACCAAATGTATCTCTTGTCAGTGGCCCACTTACTTGTTCACAATAGACCTTGTTTCCTTGGAGATCGGTTGCTGGAGCCTGAAGAAGACGCCAGTCTCTCCCCTTGTTGTATGTGATATAAGTTTTCACTTGGTTCTCGACAACTTTATTTGACAGGAACACCCCTTTAATCCCGGCAACCTGAGAACATGAGAGAAGGAGAGCAGTGGGGAGAAAAATAACAAAAAAGGGAGGAAAAAAATAACCGTAAATTATTCAAACTTAAGTAAAGCTGAAGACCTAGTTTGGAAAGGAAGAGATGTCTGAAAGTGATAGTTTTTCCTGACATGGAGCACTATTTTGGACCATCTGTAGGACTCTGCAAAATCAAAACAACATATGGCACAGCCCTGAGATATGTCTTCTTCTTTGTATTTATGTGCAGAGAGATGCAGACTCTCACCTGCAGCTATCACTTGAGCTCACATTTCTCTTTCATTTCCACAAATCTTTGTCAAAGTATGAATGACCATTTCATATCTTCTACTGGTCACTGCAGCTAAGTGTTTCTGGGCAGAGAGCAGCATAACTACTGCTGATGGCTATCTTAGCTTTCAACAACGTGATGCTTTTACTGCTGGCTAAGGATGAGGATAATCTAGGCTGATGCATACATGTGCAGCTGCTGCAACCTCATAGTAGATCTGTCAGCACAGATATAATATGTTAGGGGCACTAGTTAAAGCCAGTATTCTGCACTGTGCCAATGCACCATCACTGACCGTGTTTTCGAAATGCGTATATCGATGATACCTTATCTAATGACTGAACCTGTTAAATGTTTTCTTGTGCAACTGTAATGTTGCATGAAAAAGATGATAAAGCAGCCATAAAGTAGATATGAGAGAAGCACCCAGATGCTGCAGAATGAATGCAGTGTAACATCTGCTTCATTATAGGAGGGGCATCTAAAACATCTCAGTGCACTTAAGGAAAACACAGCAGAAAATCCACAAGAACTCTTATGAAAGTTTTTGTCCATCTGTTGGTGCTTTAGTTGTCAGAGTCTGTTATGTTGCTCAAGAAAGATCCCAAACCAGGGATTTAACTTTTGTATGGTACTCTTAGAGACACATAGTGTCTCCGTTAGCTCTCCCCATGTTGCCTTCAGAGTCCTCTTATAGTCAACAGTTTCAGTATATGGGTAAAAAAAAAACTTTTAAAGTGTTTTTCTGATTATTCATCTAAAAAAAATTCATTCCTAAGCAGCATCAATTTAATGTTATTTAATGTAAAAAAATTTTTTTATCAATTTTTAAGGAAACAAATACAATCCCAAATTAGAAAACAAACTAAAGAAATCTAACTCGGTAAAAGTCTGACATTTTTACTTGATGAATGTGATGAAAGTTTGTGACTTTTTGATTTTCTGTCAAGCAAACCCTCTGTTGGGGCAAGAAACCACATTTGGTAACTTAAATAGACGTCAAAACTGGCTTCACTGTGAGGTTGTGGAACCACATAAACGTCTCCCAGTCAGTCAGCAAACATCAGGCTAATGTATGTGACACATAGTGACAAAAATGGATTTGAATGCAATGCTCATTAATGCAGCCAATCAGCAGTGGCTGGGAGTATTTCAGACTTTAGTCTTCTACATTATGTATTTCAATAGTTGTTCTAAATGTTGAGATAGGTGCTGTCTCTAGAAATTAGTTAAATTTATGGCTAAAAATGGTGGCACTATATTTGATCATATTTCCATAAGTCCACTTTGAGACATACACCAGATGCATCTAGAGAGCCATATTTGTGTTATTTAAAAAAAAAACTCTTATAAATATAGGATAGTAGTAGTGAATAATACACTGAATGTTGCCACAAGTTCCTATAACATCATACAGTGATCCAGTGAGACATTTATCCCACTTTTAGTCATTTTCAAGCAGTGAAATGTGTGATTTTGGTTTTTTGATACCCTTATAGTATTTTTATTATACTTCAGTTACATATATTAGTGTTATTATATTTTATTACTGCTAAAATTGATTTAGTAATTCAATGTTTATGATTTATTTAGTTTTCCTCGATTTTCACATAGAAGAAAAAATAAATAGCATGGTTTCACCATGCTATTTATTTTTTTGTTTGTAGTAGAGATATACTTCACTGCTACTGTTTTTCTTCAAAGTGGGCTCAGTATTGACTCAAAAAATACAGTTTTTTCACTTGAAGTATTCTGTTCGGGCACAACCTGTATTTGTGTGTATACGCATGCTCAGTTCAGTGAATGAACTCAAATGAACTTAGACCTTTGAAGAAAAGTATATATTTTTAGCCACATTTTCTTACTGGCGAATGTTGCCACCTTACAGCAGCCTGTGCCTGTGACTGGACAGGACTCCAGTCAAGAAAAATGTTCAGAAAATAAACTGAGGAACCATATAGGGTACCTTCATTTACCTTAATTTGGAACATAAAATTAAAACCATATGCTCCAATAAAATTCTGGGGTTAACATATGAAAGTATCTCAATTAGTGCTCCATAAAGCATAAAGTAGTAATGCATTAATGTCAACACAGACAGACAGAAATTAATAAAAATATGAAATATATAAAAAGGAGAAACTACAAAAAAAGACACTGCCCTAATATTACAAAACCATGTAGTCAGATAAAAGCACCACCCCTGCAGCACATTCACTGCCTACCTCATACAGGTCTATCATTATATTTCCCTCGGGACCTCCACTGCTCACAACGTCCTCCAGCATCAGGGTGAGGAATAGCCCTCTGGACTCAGACATGTACAGGTTGTAGGAATCATTCTGGTGCCAGTCCTGAATCGCTGCCACCACCTGGTTATCGTCTGTGCTGATTATCTGCAAGTCCTAAATAAGCAGAATTCATGAGTGGATGCCTCTGTGTGGATTACTTAACTACTCATTTGCCAATATGTTTCTTAGGAAATGGCTTAAAGAACAAGTAAGTGTAAATCTGCTTAGCGATGTGCACAAAGCTGCGAGCTAACAATTTGTCACTTCTTGACATCACTCAGTCTGGGTCTGTAGCAATTAGACCTAAGGCATTTCATGCTGTGCACTAAAAATGAAGCCAAGCTCCTTTTAATTTCACTGAATCTCTTATCCAGCATGGTGCACAAGATGTGCCCTTCCCAGAAAAAATGGTCACAGAATACAAGGCAGGATGGATAGATTTATTGAAACAACACTGCTGGAACTAAATCTCTCCTGTTGTTCTAACACAGTCTCTCAAACTGCTAAGCCACCCTGCTGTGCTTGCAGTAAATGGAAGTCAGTGCATTTTTGTGCAGATGCTAAATTGACATTTTCTGCTTCAGAACATTTTGGGGAGCCCTCGGGAACTCCAGATTTGCTTTCTTTAAATAAATGTAATTTAGGCGAAGTAGATATAGATGAGAAAACTGAAAATCAGTGAAATGGTATTAAATAAACAGAGACATAATTATGCAATCCTATATCATTTTTCAGGAGATTAAAGCACAGAAAACAATTTAATGGATTCGTCAGTAAATAATACTGGAAGCAAACTTGATGAAAGTATTTGGAAATAATCAACCCACTAAAACTTATAATCATAGAACAAAATATCCCAGAGGAATAAATGTTTTATAGTTAAATTAATGTTACTTGTTCTTCTCAATCAAACACTGCATCCTTTCCAGTTACCTTACCTTTGGCAGAGTGTACTTGGGAAGCTTCATCGGGTAGAAAGCATTTCTTTTATAGGACACATAATGGACAGACTGGCCACCTACTGGCACCTACAAACGCAGAATAGAGTGCATCTATCCATGGTAAACATCCATAAACATAAATGAAGACACTAACTGCCCGAAGCTCGGGTCAAATAATTTATACTGCCATCAAAACTCTGGGTTTGCTGCTAATTAGGCTGTTGTGCATCATGCCAGAGTGGCATTGTAGTAATACACAACGCTGCAATTTAATTTTTACCCCATCCCTTCACAGGATAATGGCCCCTTTTAGTTAATGAAAAACATGACTGTACATTAAGACGAGAGTGAACACATTGGTTTTACAGCATTTAATTGTCTTTTAATGAAACCAGACCTCACAATAAAAACCCACCTGGATAAAAACGTATTCATCCTGAACCACAAGGGAATTAGGGATGATAAACCCAGGAAAAGGTTTGCTCTTGTTTCCATCAGAGCAATTCTGAAGTTTACAAGTTATGTACTGCGATCCTGTGGGTAAGCAAGAAATTAGTGCTAAAAAGACAACATAATACAGGAACAAACAACCTTCTGTAGCCCACTGTCAAAGCTTAGCAGTGCCTATGCTCATAGTATTAAGTGAAGCATAGAGGCAAAAATTTGGAAGCCAATATTCTTACTAATAGATAAAATAGAGAGAGCTGTCCCAGTTTGTTAACATCAGCCAAATGAAGTACTCTCTACAGAGATAGGGCATTAACACACAAGGCCCTTATGGAAGTGCCCCCCTCTCTACATTGTGGCCAAGAAAGTCGAGTCGAGTGCGCCAAGTCACAGCCCAGCCCTTCAAAAATGAGTAAGCTCGACTGTATGAAGACTTCATGTAGCCAGATGGGAAGAAGAATTTCAGCACTGACTACTTTCTTTGTTTCTCACTATAATAATAATATAATTAAATGAAATTATTCATATATATTTATTATATTTAAAAAAAAAACATTGTTAAACTAAATTGTGATAAATCAATTTATTTTCTGTGTTGCCAAGGTAACATGTTGTTATGACTCACGCCCATCAGAGACGCTGATCTCCAGATGAATCATTCCTTGTTCTTTGTCCAAGCCCAGTCTGGACCTGTAACATCATGATAAACATTGCTATTTGTTTTATAATCAGTGTCTGTCCCATGACCCTTAAGAAAAGTGAATGTTTCACATTGTCTGAAAAATTCCTCATTTATTTCTTACTAGCAGATATAAGAGCTACAGGCTGCCTAAAAGCCCACTTTCGTCTGATGTATGGGTTTTGCTGAAGCCTCTGCATGAAAAAGGTGATATTAGCTCTGGGCTCACTGAGCCCCACCTCTTCTCTATAAGCCTACTGTGCTCTGACTAGCCAGCTTTCCGGTGCCTGTAGTGTGTTACCATCCATTGCTTGTGAGCACTGTCTCCTCCTGTTCCTGGTGAGGAGATTCCAAGAGCAAAATGTAAAAACAGAGATGAACACTTGTTCTTAACTACAAATGGCAATTTCTCCAATCTATTCTCACATGTTCAAATTCAGTCTGGTATATGAGACGATCTGCAGCAACAAGGACAGCAGCAGGGCATCTATGCTTCAAAACAGACTGGTTAAGCTAATTACCAGCTGACTGTATGATATAACACTGAAGTTTCAATCACAAGCAATATATGGAAAAGTCTGTATAAAAAAAAAATCTGTGATAAGCTTACGTCATCTCTATGAAGATGCAGAAAAAAATGTTCATGTCATGTTTGTAGCAATGGATTTTTTTGATTATTCATATTTGATTCTGGCTCTGACACGAATATTGAAAAGTTGAAAATAACAATGTACATTGTTTAGAAGGTTTACAACCTCCAGGCTATAAAAATTAATCCAACACAAAAGTGTTTAAAAAACTGCAGAGGCCACTTGAAGCGAGTCAGTCCCCACACACTGCTATAGCAAAATGGCCAACTTAGAAGCAATAAAAACCTTGTTTACAGCCTGGCACAGAAAATACATAATACACTGTTTTGTTTTGTTTTTGTCTTTAGAGGTAGTCTCCTCCATCATAACAAATATATACTGGGTCTTTATAACTCATCCTTCTGGATTCTGGACGTGGCTGCTTTGACTGACGTGTGCTGATGCAGCCTGCTGAACACTATATCTGCCTGCTTGGCCTCATCTGCACTAATTCAAGTCACAGACTCAAGCTCTCCACTGTCTGTTGCTAGTGTCTTCTGGAGCATTTTCATGAAATAACCTGACTGACATTATGGCTGTGGTACAGCTTGTGCAAGAAGGTTTAGAAATTTGCCCTTTAGTGTTAAAGAGTTAAATTCTGGTATTTTACTAGTGTGCTACCAAACAAATTAGCAGGTACACATGTCTGTCCAGTAAACCGGCAAAGTTTGTGGTGGTGGTTTGTTAAACTTTTGCTTTGTTCTCTAAATCTGGTCACTTCTGGATCCAAAAACTAACACGGCAGCAGCCAAAATGAGGCCTCAAACTACAGAGCACAGAAAACAATGACATGCTGGGTACATCTATCTTTTATACACACATATGTGTATTTGGAAACTCCACGCTGCCAAACAGATGTGATATTGCTCCAAAGCACCTGGAGCTGCCCAGGCTTCCAGTTGGCCAATCAGAAGACAACAGGCTGTCTGAGATGAAGGACTTAAAGAGTTCAGAAGTAATATCAGCTTTTATATAATTTATATTTTATCAGATTTTTTTGGTGTGATTCCTCCAAAGCTACTACAATACAGATTGACAATAAAATATAAAGCAGCAAGCATTACACTGCATGCCCCTTTAAGTTATGTATTAAACAGTTATTCCCAGTTATTCCCAGTAGTTCCAAAATCAAGAAGTTGTTACATTTAAATTGGAGTATTACTATTTTTTGTCACCACTAGTGCTGATAGTTGCTGCATATGTTCATGCAGCTCATGGTTTTTTTTCATAAACTGCATGAGAACAACTAATGCTAACTGAGAAATAACTTATTTACATATAAATATAACTGTACTGACTTGCATACATTTGCAAAGGATTAAAAGTTAGTTCAACTTAAAGAACAGGCAGAATTTTTATTTTTGTTTTTATTTTATCCCCTTAATAAATTATTTTGGGACTCCTGAAGCCCTAAATTAGGCTTTCATTATAGGTCCCCCAATTTTAACATTCAGTGTTTTGTATCAAGTAGCTTAGTAAAATAGTGAGACAAAAAGCATTGAATATATTTGAATAAAGTGGAGCCTTGTACATAATCAGGCTGTAACAGAAACAAAGAAAACTGAGAAAACTCCTTAGTAAGCGCACTGAGCTCACAGTAATTGGTGGGGTTTTTTAATGCTCTTAGAAGTGCAATATTTGTCTTAGATTAGTTGGTTGTCATTTTTAATTTCATTAGTGGTCATGAGAAATAAGAGAAGGAGCAGTGGCGATTTTTAGGGTTTCATTTTTCAGGAGCAACAACATAGCAACCATAACTACAGACGCTGACCTGATGGGTCGTTTGGCCTGTACCACTCGTTATCTGTAAAGTATACTTAGCTATTTTATTCACTTTCACTACAGATTCTTCACGGTAGCGGTTAAGTGAAGAGTGACTGGAGTGACCACTTCTTGTATTAATAGCAGCTGTTGTGACAGAAGATGGGTTTTCTTCTCATTTTCCATACTGTGTCTGAACTACAATATAAAAAGCTCCAATCCTGCTTCCCTCAGCACTCTGTAATTGCCTCACAGCTCCATCTCTTTTAATGGACTTTCTGTCAAATACTTCATCCAATTCTATCAGTGAACAGCAGCACTTGCTCTTAAATAACCCCTGCAATGTTACACTATGTTCCCCAATAACTAACGCCTTTTGGTAGCATTTTACAGCAAGGACGCAAGACCTTTCAGGAATTCATAGACCGCTTTGTGGTTGAGTAAACACATTTGATTAAAATATTTGATTAAAACCTTCAGAACTATAAGTAACATACCTGAATTAATAGTATCTAATGCAACAATTTAGGGATTTCAATGGCAAAGATTTGTGAATTATCAAATCATGTTAATGTCTTCATCATGGTGTAGGATGGGCTAGAAAAATGAAGTAATGGCACTGAGCAATTTTGGTTGAATTCCAAATGTTATAATTACATATCAAAGCTTTTATTCTTCGTATCTTTAGCCTGGCCTTTCGGATAAAGAGGCAGCCTTGTCCTTCTTTAACACAACAAAGCAAATGATAAATAGCAGCAGAAAATAAATCATATTCAACTTTTCATATCAGTATGCAAGAGGTCATGAATTCACAATAAGTGTTACCATATGCATTTGTAAATCATCTTAAACTGAGCAGTGTGGGATGTTTTTTTCTTGCATATTTGGGTTTACATATTTCCTTAAAGACAAAAGGATGTGCTTACACATTTGAGCACTGTAAATTAGATTTTTGATTAATCCTTTGGCATCACTCACTGTTCCAGATGATGGGGGGAAAAATCAAACATATCTTTAAAACTGGGATATGTTGCATTGACGCTTCTGTGTTAGTGAGGTGAATTCTTTATTTGGTTTTTGGTTTTTATTTTTTAAAACAAACAACTGTTATGTGTGATTTTCACACCAAACCTTTGGTGGTTTGTGAAGAAAGACCATCTGCTGATGTCTTGTACAAACCTAAATTATGAACACATTCTCTGCTGAAGAGCAGCTGCAGTCTCATGTAAGGAAGAATTTGAAAGTCAAACGTGTATTTATATACTAACCTACTGTGCAAAAATGTTCAGCTGCCCCTCATTTCTTTATATTTTGCTAGGGGATGTGGAACAGGTGCAGTAAACATACATGGAACAACAGTGTATGAGGTAAACTGCCTAAAAACACATTTCTAACAAGCTTGAAAGTCAATATTTGGTAGGATTACATTCATCACAGCCTGAACCCTCTTAGGCAAGCTATCTTGTAATGTCTTTGAATAGTTCTCTATGCTTATTGAAGGACATTTAAAGCTTTTCTTTGAATATTGGCTGTTTTTTGGCTGGATCTGGGTCAGATCTCATGACTGTCCGTGTTTCGCTGTGTGTTTGGGATCCTTTTAATGCTGAAAAATTAAGCTGTTGCCAGTCAGATGCTTTCTAGACCATAGATTCTGCATCCACATCTACAATGAGCCCATCCTGACTGCCCATAAGAATATGGTTTTTAATTTTTAATGATCAGAATAACTTATTTAAATAGACAAAAGACTAAATGTGAAATCTATAAATACACTGATAATTGTGTACATACAATGAAGATGAAGTAAATGAACTCATTTAAGGTAGCAAATAAATTTTCCATTCAATGTAGTAAAACACAGAACAACGAAGAAGATGGGAGTTAGAAATGAATGAATGAAGTTCATTAATTTACAGCAGTCAAGCAACGCTTGCTTTCTTTCTTTTATTATATTATTAATTTAGTTAAAATTTGAATGTCAGTATTTAAGCGAGTGGATACTCTATGATGGTCTTCACAATGGTGATAGATCAGGTATTGTTTACGTCGAGATATGGCAACTTTTCAGCTAATTTGGCAATCGGTGCAAACATACAATTTCATATTTGTAAAACTGCTTTATGTTTGACATGTTTCACAGATTTAGCTCAAGAAATGGGAACTAATGTGTTTGAGAGAGGATTTAGTAACAAAGTGCCTAAAGATACAATATAAAATTGTTTATTTGTCAAGTTGTTTCTTGAATGTAGGCTGGTTCATCCCTCCAGTTAGGAGCCTTTTTTGTATCCTTAGATGATTAATAGGTCAGTGTTACATACCATTTCTCTAAAAGTACTGGACTGAAAATGAGTGAAAAATAGCCATTGTCTATAGGAAAATTATGAAAGGCCTTGTATAGTACTGTGTGTAGTTTATTATTTAGGTTACATAGAAAGACAAGCTGCTGCATGACAAGCTCCTTCACCACTGCAAATTGTATTTTTAGTGTATTTTAAGTCCTTGTGGGCTGGGAGTTTGACGCAATAAATACCGAACTCACACACACACAGTCACTAAATCCTGTGGGCTTACTTCATGCAGCAGTTTTAGCTTATGAAGATTTTCCAACCTAACTGCAAACTGAAGTACCTTTAACCCAAAGATGTCCATCGTTCTGCATTTAATTTTATTGACTAGAAAAAAACAAATTAGAAAGTTAACTATTTCTCCTGAACAACCATAAGCAATGAGGCTTGAGGATAAAAATATCAGCATCATTAAACAAGGCACTAAAATGCCTTTTTCATGACTTTCCCTAAATTCTACTTAGTCATACTTCTTCTCTAAAGATTTGTATTTACCATAATATTGTCAACATGATTTAAGACTAACAAAAACCTGCAGATCACTCCACTGTACGTCATTTCAAACTCCCTGATTAATATGGCTTTATTTATTTATTTATGTAGAGAAGAGCTTGAAATGGAGTGTGAAGCCAGCTACTATAAAAACTGTCATAAATTTAACACATATCAGCGACCATAGTCCCTGTATTGGTTCCTAAGAGCAGCTCAAAAGCCCCAGGACACAACCTCAGTCCTGACTCTATGCATCAGGTACATGCAAAAAGAAAGAAAGAAAGGAAACCAAAAAAAGAAAACCTGATGGATAATGTTTGGGTAAGCCCTGATTTGTAACATACTGTGGTAATCCAACACCATGCCAAAAATATTTCATGAGGAGACTGCATTCAGTGGATCAAATATTTATAAGTGTGTGTAAACTAGACACAGCGCATTATGTAAAAAATAAAAAGAACGACAAGCAAATATAAAATATTTATAAATACAAGCTCTGCCTTCCTGGAAACCTTGCTTGGCATTTGCTATTTAAAGAAAAGGGCTTTACATTTAATTAATTTTTACCATTTCTGAAAGGACAAATGCAAACATGTTGTTTTTTCTATAACCCAAGGCACTTCCTACAAAGATCTTTATTAAAAAAAAATGCTTTACATGGCACTTTTGAAAACAAAGCCACAAAGTGCTTTACAAGACAAAATAAAAATGGCAGGCCCGAGTTAAAACTTTAAAAAATGGCACACTTGAGACTCTAGATGTTAGGTTTAAATCTGACTTGATAACATTAATGTTTTGTCTTCTTTGTCATTACTGAAAACAAGCTGCAGACTGATCATTCCCCTCTGTACTACTGTTGTGAGCCGTGTGCTAAAAATGCACACAACTCAATTTACATATTTTGTGTGAAAATAATGCAGCCTGTTTCTACCAGAATGACAAATGACTGGATGTTGATCTCACCAGTAGAATCTGTTGGGGACGACGTTGTCATGCACAAGCTGCCATCTCCTTCCAAACTCAACGGAGACATAGAGCTGAAAAATGGGAATGCATTAATCAAATGTCTACGGCATGAGGTACAGTATAAAGATGATTTTTTTCTGAATCTCCAAAAGGATTAATTCAAGATTTATTTCCAACTTTATTTCCAAGCAGCTGCCAAATCTTTAAATTTTGTGGCATTATGATTTTTAGTTGTTTTTTTTAAAATACAGTACTACTAAGTGCATGCTATATGCGGAGATCCACCAGTTCATGTAAAAATGCAATAACCCTTAGAAGCCAGATTTTTAAAATAAAACAGGGAATGGTGTATATCTACTGTGGCTTAAATAAGAGGAAAGTGATATACAAAGTGGTCTCTGAGTTAAAAACCACAGCGTCTTGTTCTTAAAGTAACACAGCAGGATTCCTACCTGGCATCTTAAAATCCGTCTTGTAGCTGTCATTGTAATTTTTCTCCATAAAGCCATTTTACTTCTGTTCAAGCAGTCCGAAAGCCTGTCATCTCTCCTTAATGACTGAGCAGCGTGCATCTTAAGCTCTCAGCCTTACAAGGATCGGCAATATCATTTTTGAGTTATCTAAGTACTTACAACTTTTAAAAGACATGACAGGCAATCAATAAATGTAAAATGAAACCCAGCTATAGCCGCGATAAAAGGAACAAGGAAAACCACTGAAATGTAGCTTTACAAAGACATACAGAATGACCTAAAGGCAAACTTCTCTGGAGCATCTTTATTTTGACCCATCTGTGGCTCTCAACTCAGCTTTCATCTTCCTCCCTGCATCATTTATCTCACTTCTCAGACCTTGACTGTTTTTCTCTCTGAAAATCAAGTCTTCCAATAGCAGGCTGGGGAGTCCGAGTTTGATGCCTCTGGTTTTGAGTAAAGCAGACAGCAGGGTTCTCACACAGAGTAATGGAGGGTGTGTGTTTATGCTCGCTATTGTGTGTGAGTGAGTTTGTGCATTGTTTGGGCGTGTCTAACTTGTTAACTTTCCCCTGTGCTTTCTGAGGACACATCCATTCAGAGCTGTCTGCAGCTGCACCTTATGACTTGTTAAGGGTTGCAGAAGTTGCAGATATCTGTGCTTGTGAAGACCATGTTATGAGAGTTAATGTTGGCATTAAAATGAATGCATCTGGCCTTGAAGGCAACCTATGTTCTGTATCATTTTATAGAGAGATTACTTGCAATGTGACCCCATGGTGACTTCAGTCTGGCAGAACATTCAAGTAAAACTAACAAAAGAGTAAAAAGCAGCAAGTAATCCGTATACAACAGCCCACATTCTCATATGGAGATGTTTTTCTGTCACATTTTCAGGTTTTATTGCAACTATTTCATGCCATCTGACAGCTACACTCTACCTTTTGGTCATGGCTGTAAGCCAGAATCCAGTCTTCCTGCTCGGGGTGAAAAAGCAAGCTGAGGATATCAAAGGCTAAGCTGTATTTTTGATAGGACGCCCCCTCGTCAAGGCTAATGAGCAAGCTGCTCTCCACTTCTGGGTCGGTCAGTAACATGATCTAAGACAAGACAAGACAAGAGACAGGGGAATCAGCAGCCCACCATGACAGCATCCATTCCACAGGGCTTAAAGAGTGCTTGTGCAACAGACGCAAGGCACAGACTCCTGCATGGCTGCGTAGGGTAAAAATCATAATAACCCTGCTGACAGACTTATGAATCCACGTACACGACATGCACGTTCACACTTACCTTCATCTTGTTGTTTGGACTGACATACAAGTAGCTCAGTATGGTTTTTGTCCCGACTTTCTCATTGAGCTTTTCATACGTGGTCCCATAATCGGTTGACCTAAAATTCAATTATAGGACAAAGTAAATGGGTTTTGCTGGAGAGAGGAGAAGAACAGCGCAACACCTACTAGTTAAGATGCTGATGGTATCATTAAGCATTTCAGGGAAGCAGAAAATTACCACAGCAGAAGTCGTGAAGCAATTTGCTAAATGAATGGAGATTTTTTTAATTATTAAAATAAACAACAATAAATCCAGTGTTGCATGTGTGGCTGGGGCATGATATTATTATTCCTTTTTAATTAGTAGTGGTATTATAAGTGTTATTATTGTTGTTATTATTGATGCTTACATTTAATTACCACTCTGTCGTGTTTTAGAAATCAAATAAAGGACATATTTGCCTAAAAGCTTAATAATGGGGTTTTGAAGTCTTTGTTTTTTCATCTCAAAACAAAGGCACTATTTCAGATTTCATTTTGAATGCCTATTATTTTCACCAAAATAGATATCGGTTTTAGGTGGTTGGTGACATTTCAGTAAAAACAGGCATTGCACTGCATAATACAAAAAAAACACCTGTGGATTTAGGGTGTCTTAGAGGATAAACACCAGTATTTGATATCCTGGCAAGAGAATGCATTGAAATGTGGCACAAAACTTCATGAACTAAGAATGATAATAACTAGAAAATCACTTTGTTTCTTCAGTTCATGATGACTGTAGTAAACACCAACATGACATACTGTATATAAATGACATGTAACAGGTCTAAATTGTTAAAATTCACTTTATTTGCTGATGATTAATTTATATTTCTCTGGGAAAACCTGGAACAATATAGTGGAAAGAAAACTGAAAGAAAAGGGCTGAAATTAAAATATATATATATTATCACTAAATTAAAGCAGAGGATGTTTTGTAACAGGCAAATAAAAAAAATTAAGTAAATTTATAAGTGTAAAGAGGGTAAGAAAAATGTATTTTGGGGCATGATAATTGTCTATAAATGATGTTGGAAGGTTCATATGAAAACCACTTTTGGCTGCTCTATTATACACAAAGGGGTCGCCACAGCGGGTAACTCCACATGTCAGATTTGGCAGATTTTTTACGACAGATGCCGTTCTTGACACAAGCCCAAACGGATCTATGTTCCCAAACTTCAAAGGGATTGAACTTTCACTTGTTAGGCGAATATAAACAATGTAAAAACATGAAGGTCCAAAACTAAATATACCTAAAACTTTACATAAATCAAAATCATTATACATACTGTGCATTACTTACTGTGTGGAGGTATAGAGAAACACATTCAAAACAAGACCTAATACAGTGTGTATGGTACAGGGAAAAAATGCTACAGGACTTAAAAATTGATCAGATAATCATAAACCAACCATGCGACTATTCATTAAACTACATGCCTTAAAATTTTACTATTCAGTCTATCTCAACACTGCGCTGGTAATATACAAAGCACAAACTAATCCACCTCCAAACTGTATTCAAAGGTTAAATTAAATAAAACCTCATTTGTTTAGCCTAAAAAAAAGGCTCCAGCACGACTCAGCACACAGGCCTTGATCAGAGCATTAGTCAGAGTTCATGAAAACAATGAACATTTTTCACCAACAGGAGGAATCTTTAACACCTGGAATAGGTGTAACAGTTGTGGAATAGGTATGACAAGGAATTAAGATTGTGTAGTTCTCTTTTTAAATTCCAAAAACCAGGTGATGAACAAATGTAAAACCTTAGGTATTATTACTATTGTTTGTGAAACATTCGTTTTTGTCCTTGTTTACCATTTGTTTCAAATGTATTATTTTTCATTTGCTTTTTGTTTCAATGAAATCAAGTTAGAAAAGCGTTGCCATTTCAAATATGCTCTGTATAAAGGATAGGCGTGATAAGCTAAAGCTTCATCCTTCAACTATTCTGTCAGTAATTTGTGTTCCTCCCATTTAATTAAATTCTTTGTTGTCAGCATTTATTTTTATGGGCGCTTCTTTTAATAAAGACAAAAATTAAAATGCTTGTCATAAATATGTGGGCAAGGCTGGATTCAACATCTGATGACAAAGTGTAGACCCTACCAAAAAAACTTCTATTACACTAAATCATTCAGTCGTTCACCTTTTTACTGACAGGAAAGTAACTTGTGTCACTGTGGACACAAGAATGACATTAAGTTAATGCTTTTGTGCTGTTAAATGAGCTCTCCAAGGGTCCAAACAGGACATTAGAATGTGCAGCTACATTAACATCAACATAACAGTAACATCAATGTGTCCTGCTGTATAACTACAGAGCGTAATATCAGAGAGGAGATCTTACCTCCATAAAGAACTCTCCGTTACTCTGCCAGAGTTAAAGTCGTAGTATTTTGTCAACATGAGAATCACCTAGAAAACAGATCAAACAGATTACCAGCTGTGAAGGTGTGTATCATCAGTTTTCAATAGCAGCCACAAAGTGTCAGATAGCGAACCAAAATCCGTCCGTGCATGTGTCTTTTAATCTCCCTGACAGACAATGCTTTATTAAAAACACAACAAAACCGTGATGCCTTGTCAACCCACTACCCCCGTACGCCGTGAAGCCTTGTGCATATTCTCAAGGGAAAAAATCTGATCACATATGTATGATATACTGCGTTTTATATACCTATATATTTTAAGACGAAATGCTACCACTGGTGAGCAATGACTAAATGAATAAATCAGTAAACACTATAATTTATTCTTGGCATAGAAAGGCAGACCTTAAAAATATATAGGACATCCGTTCTGTAGAGAGTCATAAAAAATGTCACTTACATGTGTGGTTTACAGTTCACAGGGCTTTACCAAACACATAAAAACTACAGATTTCCTGCTGTCTTGCAAATTAATATTAATAAACGGCTTGCTGTGGAATATCATTTGCCTGCTTTTCTCAGAACGTATCAAACCTTAATCAAAGCCAGTGTGTTTGTATGTGCATGTAATTACTGATGCATGAAGGCGTGTTTACATGCTCTTTACTTGTTTGTTTTTTTACTTTTTTTTAGTGAAGAAATGGTTTTACATATAATTATATATATTTAGCACAAACAAATGCAGAAATAAAAATAATGTCTGCTAAACAGTCATTGTGAACTAATGAAGGGCACCATGTGAACTGCTGTTCACGTGGTGCCCTTCATCCTTTACGCAAATTAACTGCTCAAGCAGTGCCCTTTGTGCACTAGGGAATCATAAAACCAGCAGCTCATATAACTCTCTCGGGAAGCCTTTTGAGGCATCTTGTTGAGCTTTTCACCGCTACCTTCTAATTATCAAGCGTTATGAGCATTTGGGGTGACATTCCCTATGGTGACTAAGAACTTCATCATATTAACAGGAATTTTTAACTTTTTGTTATTAAACTTCTGCATATAAAAAGGCCAGACAGAACTCATTTTCCAGGTTAAAATCAAACAAATCCTTTTCATCTCTATTTGATAAATGTGCTTTACTAAAACTGCTTCAGAAAACAATTTGGACTCCATGAGGCACTTTCAGGTGAATCATGTACCATATTTTCTGTAAAAAAAAGAAAAAATCCATAGTAGTATTTTTCAAAGCTAAATTATTCAATATGAAGTCAAATCAAGTTTGTTCTCAATATGCTTATGATTCCTAAATATACTGTAGATGCAAAGACGTGTCACAGCAAGCAAGCGAGACCATAATTAGGTTGAAACAACAAAATAAACAGAGAGATAGCAAAAGCTTTAGGAGAAAAGCAACTTCAGAGCATCTAACAAGTCAAGAACACTCGAGGAGGTAAACATATTATTCCCAAGGTTTACAATCAAGACCTGCCTTCAAAAATGGGCATACAGATGGTTTAGACAATCAAAGTGCAAACCACTGGTTACACTCAGGAACAGGAAGGCCAGATTGGATTTTGCCAGAAAACACCTAAAAGAGCAAGCACAGATCTGAAAAACATATTTGGACAAATGAAACCAAGATGAACTTGTACTAGAATGATGGGAAGAGAAAAGTATAGAGAAGGAGAGAGCAGCAGCTCCTGTTCTGAAGCATACCACATCATTTGGTGGATTATGGTAATGTTATGGCATGGGCATATGAACCTGGACTACACGTGTTTATTGATGTGACTGCTGATAGAAGCACCAAGTTGGATCGTGAAAAATAGTGCAAAACTGATCAGGCAGTGCTTCACAGTGCAAACGGATAATGACCCATAGCATACTACAAAGCAGCCCAAGAGTTTCTCAAGGCCATATTTCAATAGCCGAGTCAGTCACCTGATCTCAACCCAGTAGAGAATGCTTTCAGTTATTATGTACAAAACAGACAGAGCCACAAACAAGCATTAACTGAAGGTGGCTGCAGTATAGGCCTGGCAGAGCATCTCAGGGGAGGAAACATAGCATTAGACAGGCAGTCATCCAGTCCCTATTACTTGAGTCTGTGCAAATGGAAGACTAAGTATACAAATGGCTGCGATTCGTTAACAGTTAGTGCAAAACTTTTTTTAAAAACCCCAAATCAAAGCTGAAAATCTGCATTTTGGTTACATATCAAATGTTTTAATTAAAATCCACTGTGGTGTACAGATTTTTAAAAAACTACAAAATGCATGTACAGTAGTTATGTTTTCAACAAATTGTGGACTTTTTTTCAAGTACATATTTTTATTGTTATTATTGTGTTATTATGCGATTGCAGTTTACTTTGGACATTAAATGACTGGGGTTGAAATCAGTGATCATTTGTTTAGATTAGTTGTCTACAGATCAGTTAATATTTTATCACAATTACTCTGAGCTGAATGAAAGATCCTCTCAGAGATATCATATTTGCAATTACTGTATATAACCTCTAAACAGCAAATTTAGTTCATTCTGCTCATGTTTCTCCAAGAGAAAAACCCATTATCTGATATATTATGAATATTACCAATAGCCCACTGCCTCTACCTAACACCACACCGTTAATGCAGTAAATTGTAAATTCACGGTTTTACTTTCTTTCCAGACTGTATTCCCCCTATGCATAGGCTGAGACAGAAAACTCTGACTCTGCTCTTACCTTGTGCTGAATGTATAAAAATTCTCTTTATGGGAGGTAGTTCTAAGATAATCCCCACAGCTTGTTATAACTTTGTGTCCAGACTGGCTTGCAGAGATTTATGGTCTTCCAATAAAATGGCCTTTATGCCTTCCAAAAGTCATAGCCTCATGGACACTGTCATACACAATAAAACAACCTGCAGCAGTCTGAAAATTAGGACAAATTACACTCCCACCCCCTCTTCTGTATGGCAATTAACTTTATGCATTTCCTTGGAAAGACTCCAAGATTACAGCAAAATGTCATGTGTATCTACCTTCCTGCTGGCTGGAAAAGAGTCCTGTATTCTGAGTGATGCTGAAAGTAAGGTGAAACTTGATGGCTGCAGTTAAAACGTCAATAAAGTGATACAATATTCACTTTGTTGGCATGTCTGTGTCAGAAAGGTGCTTAACATGTCACAGAAGCTATTAAATTGCTATTTCAAACCACCAGATGAAGGCTCTTCTTTTAATGAATACACCACATGGTAATTTATCCTCTGAATTTAAATGATAATAGAATCTGTTTTAGCACATTTTTACCTTTCAATTTGAACAAAGGTGTCAGCTACCTGGGGGTAAAACAACTCTGTAACTCACTGTTTGGTTCATATTGTACTCTGGCTTTGGTTCAGTCCTTTCCCTTGTATTAAAGGGGGGAGGGGGTAAATAAGAAACAAATGTTTAAGAATAATTTTTCCCGCGGATATAATAAAAATGCACCTATAGATTAACAGATGGATAAATGAAAGAAAAATAAACTTGACTTGCTAGATCCTGAACGCAGCAGATCTTGATGTACTCAAGCCCTCACATTATAATAACTATTATTAAGTAACAGCAAATTGATCATCAATAAACCTTTAGATAATAGATATTTTGCATTAACAAACAATAAAATGAAAATGGCAAATAGCTGAATAGTAAACCAGCTTCAGCTTTACAATATGCATATAGATAATGTCATTGGACTCTATTTAGGTTTATGACTTATACAGGTAGGTAGGTGGAATGGTTAATTTTGGTTTTTACCAGCTTTAAAAAACAGCAACAACTATATACAACTGTATATAAGCACAACATCATTGGCCTTGAGGTGACTGTTGTTGGTATAAATAAAACTGAATTGAATTGAATTATTTTTTGAGTAACAGATAGACCACATAATCTCCATGGAGGAGATAAAGAAGTATCAGCCCTATAGTCAATATTCAAACCATTCATGGTCATAAAACTGAATCTGTTGTTATAAATACTTTTACAACAACAGTGGCTGGATGCTGGAATCAGTTTTAAGGCCCACGTGGACCAAGACAGCCAAAATCAAAAATTGGATTTTTGCAGGTAAACAAATCTTGCTTCTCATTCAGCAGTCGTAAAATCATTAAACAATCTGTCTGCGCTTGACTATGGGGATATTGTTTACATGCAAGCTTCTTCATCTACCTTAAGTCCTCTTGATTGTGTGTATCACAGTGGGGATTATTTTTTATATATTTTACATGAACAAGCTTAGAAAAGATAGCATCATTCTATGATTTTATTTACAAAGCCCTACTGTAAAAACTCCCTGCTTGCATATGCTCTTTAATTAAATTTAAACACTGTAATTACAATGTCCAATCCCAGGACTGCTAATAATTTTAACATTAGCTGGACCTCTTGTTCACACACTGCACTGGAAAAACTGAATTTAAATACTTTGCTGTCAATAAATGGAAAGAGCTACAAAAAGCCAGGAAACTACATTCCCTGATTTAATAGAAACATTTTAAAAGGTTATATTTATTTATCTTGAACTAACCTTGCATAAGCTTTTCTTTATTTGTGAATGAATCACGTGTGATGTATAAGGTAAGAGTCTAAATAACAGATTTAATAATAATAATCAAAACTTTTAGCAGAGTGCTTATCGAGATCGTGTACCACCAGACAACCCACGCATGTTTGCACTGCAAATCAACCTTAACCTACTCCTGCAGCTAAGGTGTGGCACATAGAACAGTAGGCTGCAGTAACTCCAGCATGTTTCCAAAGTGGATTACTTGACATCCAAGTGCAAGCAAATTGATTTTTCAACTCTTAATCCTTTGTAAATCTTAAACCTTGAAGGTAAATGGCCTGGGATGAATTTGATCATTATATAAGAATGAATGGAGGCTTAATGGTGACTTAAAGAGCTTAGGGTGAAGAGATTACTGGTGGGAAATGAAGGCGTTGTATGCGGAGGGGTAGGGGAGGTGTGGTGGTAGAAAGCAGTGTGGGGATTCGGTTACTGAAGGATGAACACTTGAGACAAATGAAATGAGCAACAGAGTGCACACTGCAATTCATTCCTACTCTAACCAACCCGCTGATCAGGCCTTATCAGCTGTTGGAATTAAGACGCCTCATCAATAAAACTGTCATCACATTTCGCCACAGCAATTAAACAGATGGATGATTCCATAAAAGCAGTTGTTACAGGAGTTACTCACTGGAATATTAATAATAAGGACAAATATTACACATCAAAAAGTGGTCACTGTCGAAGCCTTTTTCCCTGCTGCATGCTCAAATGTAACACATCCGCATCACAAGTAAGCATACGATCTGCCGTTAACACAAATACACGATTTGAGCAAATTTAATTACTGCATGTTGTCATAGGGCATCAAGATTTTGTGTAATGATGACGCTTAAAGGTGTGACAACTGGTGGCACTGATTTTCACAAATAAGACAAACTAATTGGGAGAAGAAATGTGAGAACACCTAGACATCCACACCACAGAGGTGATAACAATGTTAGAGTGCACGCTGTTTAAGGAATGGAAAAAAAAAAAACAAAGCTTAGCAAGCAAATTCAAAGCCCCCAGGGGCAGCACAGCAAAAAGTATGAAACTTCACTTTATGAAATTACCACATTAAACAGCATCATTTAACACCTTCAAAAAAGAAAGCATTGTCTAATTCTATTAGGGTGTTTATTGCCCTACGACGCACTGCGCGGCAACAAAAGCCTGCAGGAGAGCATGCTGTCATACACTTCAATACCACCTGAGTGAGACACACAATGTACAGAGCCTTTTGTCTGCCACATCAATTTATATCATTTCATTAACAAAGGCAACATTTCCTCGTAGAGCAGATGTTGCGCTGGAGCTAGGTTGTTTGAAGTCAGGGCTGTTGGCTTTCCCATGGATTGCAGGTCACTGCAATCATAAATTATGAAGTAACTTCACAACAGCACTTTGCACAACATAAACTATCCGTGTCCTGATGAGAATGATGTATAAATACAAGAAGGTGTTAATCGGAGTAAATGTGCTGCTTGGGAATTTAAGTAAAGGCTTTCCGACCGCTGCTTTAACAAGGATGCACATTTTACTATCATTCTTGCAGAAATAAAGTTCATCTATGATGTGCCTGATGGCAGTACTCTGTTCCTCTGGCAGACAGAAAACATCAAATAATCAGCATTTTAAGTGCAGCTTCACATTACAGCTTTGGCTTTTGAGCAGAGCAGCAAGTATCTGACTTTATTGGACTTCTCTTGCCGAGACAACGGAACTGTGTCGAAGTAGAAGCTCGGTTGGCAAGTCATCTGAAACGGCTTCCTTACTCTTTCAGCTTAAGCTCTCGCATCATTTGCTTCTTCACCATAAATGAACGCCCAGGCTAGTTCAGCAGCTGGGTTGCAGCAGCATGCTAAGCTTGTGAGCTTCAGTGTGCACGAGGAGGGGGTCTGATCAATGCAAGCAAGATTAGACAGCAAGTGGGTAGGTTTCCAACTCAGCCAAAAAGTTACGCCCGCTGTGCGAGGAGGATTTGTCTTTTTCTTTTTTTTCAAACTCCCTTTAAATCTTCAGCACTCACTTTGAAATTTGGAAGTGCTGAGTGAAAAGGTAAAAAATTGGCAGTGTGTTGACAAACCTAAAAGCTCCCTGGACTCTTCAATGTGTTTCCTCTGATGTAAATAAAGTAAAACAGCTGATCCTTCTGTTTGCCAAAATGCATCACTGTAAATCCAAAACGGAGAGCTGGAGTGAGCAAATCAAAGTTATGGTTTTGATTATAAGGCTTTTCTTGAAGCAGCCAGATGGTATATGAACAAGTAATGCAGGTGGCCACTGTAAAATGAAAGTGTTCTGAACCACAAAATGAGGTGCAAACTGAGCAATGGTCGACAAAAGAATATTGACAGCAGCAACCAACTGGCAGAGTGTTTGAGCTGGAGCACTGAGGCACTGAGGCACACCAAGCAGCTGACAACTCAAATAGCACTTCAACAATATAGCGGTAATTTTAACATTAATTGTGAAGATATCTGTGCAAATGAATAGGCCAACTCTTTGCTTACCAACTGGTACTCCAATTATTCTGAAGCTTTAGCAGCTGCTCATGAAACAACACTGAGTCACAGTGGAAACAGCCAGAGCACACATAACAATAGCATGGACCTGCACAGCATAAGTTGTATTTAAGCAAACACAAAGAAGTGCAAACAAAAAGATGTGTCTGTGACAAAAAAAGGAAAAAAATATAACAAAGAAAGAGGTGAGATCTCATTATGCATTGTTCCCGGCAAATTAACTTTATCCTTGTCTAGAATAAGATCGTTACCTGATTTGAATTTGGAATTTCTGCTCTGTTAGACCACACTCGGTGCAGAAGAAAGGAAACCCAGGAGGGGAACGCAGCTTGCCAATAAAAAAAAACACACTCAGCAGGATTTCAAGGCGTAAGAGAACCTCACCACAGGAAGGCTTGGTGGCTCGGCAGAGCTGAACTCATCCTGCCAGTAGTTTCTGTGCAGTGCTGAGCTTTAAAAAAACAGTCTCTCTGTTTATCCATGCAGTACAGGCAGTACTACAGCCATAAATTGTCAGGAAAAATGAATTTGTTGTCTTCGGTTGTCTTATGCTAAGTCATGGTGTTGCGATTCCTATCATTATGTATTTCATGAATTTATTTATGTGTGTGATGTTTCCCTTCCCGAAACGTTACACCAACCCCTCGGGCTCCACATCCCAGCCAGGAGTGAGCAGAGCTGGTGGAGGTCCATTCTGGCTGCGTCGGTCAGTGGGCTGTCTGAGGATACCTGAGCATGTCAACAGGCTGTTTGCTGTTTGTGATGCTTTACTGAAGAGACAGAATTTACATAGGCGAGATAAAATAGTGGAAAGATGTTAATGGTCGGACTAGTTTTTGAACCCAGCACAAATAAAAATGGCAAAACAGCAGCAATATGATCTAGATTAGAGTTTGCTGCAGAGAAAGCTGCACTTTCTTTTGTAATTACTTCAATATGGCATTTGATAGAAATGGGACAGGAAATTGTGTCAAACTGATCAACAGGGAGATGTGAAGTCATAAATCCCTTTCATGTCACTGTTTATTCATTAAGATTTAATTTAGCATTGACTTATATGAGTATAGATTTAAAGAAAGAAAGAATGACAGCATTATTTTGCTTTATTACATTTATTAATGATGAGCTAATTTTGGATAAGGTCCAAAGACCTCTGAATTTTTTCTGACCCGTGTGCTCATTTTCTTAAAAACATGGAATATTGCATGTTTGCTGTGCCTTTCCTCTCCTTTACATCAAACCAAAAATGCAACATCTTGGTAAATATGATTATTTATTTTCCTTCCAACACTTTGCATGTCTCACTTATTTTTGACAGTTTTTTCAGGTCCACACAACAGTTTTTTTTCACCATATACTGCTTATTTCATCCAATTTTATCCTGCATATTCCTGGTGCTGATACATTAGCATTTTCTTTGAATAAGGCCAGCTTTGTACTGAAAATATCGCACTTTGGGCAAACACAGTATTCTCGTTGTGGCTCCGGGATGATGGTATATATGGGAAAACAGAGAAGAAGAGGCCTGGAAGTTAGAAAGGAAAGAGATATGACTTTCACATTTTTCAGCACCCTCAAAATTTATTTATTTGTTTTATTAGCATGAAGTTTCCAGCCTTAATTTTGATGTATTAATTTACATACCTCCATAGTGCTCTAACACCAACATTTTGCTTTTGATTCCTTAATTATCTTGGGTAATCACATCATTTTAGTAACACTGATAGTATGACTGAAACCACAAATTTAACTGATAATTTATCCTCAAAAAAACAGGTGCTGGCAAACTTAAATATATCTGTAACCCTAAATCTTATCTTCTGTTTTCAGGTTTATGTAGTTGGGGTGCGGTAGACTCACGCTTTTCATGTGACAGCAGAGATTTATATACATATAAAGGTGAATTATAGGACAGATGTTTGTATTGACAGTGAATACACAAATGGCTTGCTCATCTCATCATTTTTATAGCCCAAACCTAACAAACACAAAGACTCAGCTCAGCAACATTAAAGTTAAAAAGATACTGTAGTGATGCTTACCCATATTGACTTTCAAGGGCACAGAAGACAGTCATAAAGTGGAACTGGAGAATGACAAAATTTTATCTGTGATTCAGTCAGTGAGTCATAGAAACGACTAAAAACTCGGATGAAACTGGTGACTGACTGCATACCTGGCCAGCCTCCAGTTTCGCAGTAGCGGATGAGACAATTCACTAAAAACTCAATGAGGCAGATGAGGAGAAGCTGCGCACCAAGCTATCAAGAACGTGATCTATGAAGAGGAGGATGCCCTCTACAAAAATGGGAAAGCTGAAAATATGGATTGTCATGAACTGCGAAGCTTCTCCTTGAGGTTGCTCAAAGCAGAGAAGCACAGAGAAATTCAACACTACATGCACAGAAGGCTTCGAGCACCCAGAAGCAGGCCATGAAGCTTGACCATGATAAAATAGTTATGAACCACGTTAAATGTCTTAACCCCTGAAAAGCTCAAGGACTGGGAGATGTATTAGGAGCCTCTCTATCTATCTACTAGTAATTTAAGCGTTCTTTTGGACAAAAATGTTTGAGAATTTTCCTGGACGTCGTAGCACTCTTCCCTATCCTGACCTTGAAAATATGGAAGGGTGGGGAAAAATATGTGTTTTCTACTAACAACACTATCAATAATTTTCTGCTTTTAACTTTTTCCTTCACAAAACAAATAACACACCGTGCATCCTGCATTCTTCTTCTTCTTCTTCTTCTTCTTCAGTGTAACAGCTGGATAAAGTGAAAATAAAACGGAACAGATGTTTTCAAGGTCATGTGATGCTGGATCGTATCCCAGCGTAACCTGGGTAAGGCCTGGGACAGGTTTGACAGCCTCACGGGGGAAACAGAATGACAAGCACTTTCACACCTGCAGGCAATTTAGACTTTCCGATTCACCTTGCTAGTCTTTGGACTGTGGGAGGAAACTAGAGCACCTGAATGAAGCCATTCGAACACAAGGACAACACGCAACCTGAACATCATACCCTCTGAAATGACAACGTTCAACATTAAACTAACACCTCGTTTGTTCAGATAAATTGAGTGCAACCCACACAGCCCAATCCTGCAATATTCTGCAGAAGTAATTTGCAGTGCTGCCTCTGTCGCACTGTTTTTGTGATTTTTCCACATCATTTGAAGTTAAATGTTTAGTTGATGGGGACTCACGATGCCTGACTATTTACCTGATTAACTTCTGGTCACCTGTCTTGCACTTTTACCAACACTGCTGACCAAAATTCCAGTCTGATTTTCCACATGGCTGCCATGAAAAGATCCATTATAAATTACAGCAAGCATGTTTTTAAAATAAGTATTTTATTTAGTGTGACTAAAACTGCAAGTTTTCAGTGATTTACCTTATATATTGCTGGTTTACCTGTGCTCTGTGGATGTATATGTTTTGGCCAATTTATACATGTTCTATAAGCCAGTGAACTGAAATATTTGCTGTAAGCCTTAGCCACAATTTTTCCATCCATATTGTAGATTCCAAAATTCAGTCTAAGCTCTCAGCTAACATGCTTTTTCTATTTTACTAAACAGAGGAGAAGAGACAGTCCTCCCCTGGAAAACAGCTGTTCAAATGAGAGAGTCGCTACCTTTAGGCACCCTTATAACCTACAAAATGAAACTTTGAAATATGTGTTTAATGTTTTAAAAGGCTCTATTTTAAAGCAAATTCTGAAAATTAGATAACAGTCTTACTCCAGCATCCCTGTCTCAAGCCAGGAATGGTGATGACGTGCTATGACGGCTGAAACAACAGATTGATCACAATCGTTTATCCGGAGGACGTGTTGGAAGAGACCCAGTGCACTGAAAAAGATGCAAGCAGACTATAAGAAGCAGCCTGTTGGAGATACACACACCTGGTTTGTTCAAATAAAGAGCGACAAAGTCTAACGCAAATATGGTTTATCAAACACTACCCACCTGTGGATATTTAAGCTGTTATAATTCCTCCTGCAAAACACGTTGTGCCCTTGGCTCCACTCAAAAACCCAGTGCTGAAGAGTTTATTGAAATTATCTAATGCAGGTAAACCATTGAAAGTTATTTAATACTACACTACAATTCAGCGTGAAGCAAACATTCAAATATATCTCAATTTATTGCAGTTTCTTCTTCTTAATAGAGTCCTTGAAGCTTGCTAATTAACCGCTACAGTTAAATTGTTCAACTCTAATGAAGGCACCCTTGGTATTGAAATGCTAAATGTGACAGACAACAACCACATGAATTAGCAGCATGGACTGAGCACTACTTTTGATTTTGCCTGGTTTTTTGTGTTGATTGAAAAGCTGAAATGATGTTGCAGCTTCGTTTGTGAACCGTGATAATTGGACAAATGATAAATGAATGGCACCATCCATCAACTAGGCTTCAGCAAATAAGTAGCAAAGCATCTGCCTGAACTGCACAGAAAAACTAGATATCAAGGCATGTCGACATCAAGCTCGGACAATGTGTGTCACAAACCGTACAAACTGACTGAATTTCTTTAGATGTAATGCTTCATCAGTTATTATATTTCAGAGTTTTCAAGCAAGCACAACAAACAAATATCTACATTTTTGAGCATTGCTAAAAAATAAAATGTCATGGATGACAAATATAATGTGACAACAACTGTGTAAATTCTCAAAGCAGGTTCCCATACAAACTGAGTCACATGGGTCCCTAAACAGTTCTTCTTTCTTTGTATGAGAGGGTCAATAATACAAAATGTGTCCTTTTATTCAGCCTGTAAGACAAGGCTGCTTAGGCCTGTGATGTGTGATACTAAATGTCTTCTTGTTTCCAGGGAACCTGATTAAAGCCCTTATGACTAAACTGTAAGTGTTAATAGATTAAGCAAAGATGTTTAATTAGGACAAGGCAACTCGCTTCATTTTGAAATAGATTACTGCTTTAAATAGATTTATTTTAAAAAGTAGACCAGCTGGAAAATGTACACGTTTTCTTAGTGACCACCTGGCCTCCACTTACGCACATGGAGAAAGAGAGAAAGAAGGGGAGAGGGTGTGGCAAGTAACACACACACACACACAAACACATTAGACTGTGAGTAGGCGAGGTGAGATTCTGCATAAGGGGGAAATTTGTTGAAGCAGAAAGTTCGCCATGCAACTGTGAAGACGAGAGTGCCAAATCCTGCTGAAAATGACTTAATACAATAACAGATTTTGGAGTATAACTAACTAATGCTGTTAATTAAAAGCAGACAAAAATACACAAAAAGCACTTTAATCACTTTTTATTACTGTATGACTTTTGGATCTTTGATACCCCAAGATACTTCCCATCTTATACTGTAACTATACTGCATTATGGATGATAAGCTTATTTAGTTTCCTGGCAAGCGGTAGAAAACTGTGCACTGTGAGGCTTATAGCTTAGCATAATGAATGCAAACTGGGAGGAAACTGTTAAGAAATCATTCTAGTCGCCTCACAAAGCAAAAAATTTCTGCTGTTGTTGTAGACAAGATGTATCATACCAGTTACTTTTTGGATAAGCTGGGGAAGCAGTTTCCTCCGTTTCCAGGCTTACTGCTAAACTCGGCTAACCACCAGTTGGCTCTGGCATCCTAGCTAGTGTTTATGTACAGAGGAGAGAAGATCGTTATCAGAACTATGAGTAAAAAAGCCAATAGATGTAACTGCCCTAAAGTCAAAGCAGAGCAACACTGAGGTAATGTATTCAAATAGGAACTTTCCACAGCTATGCTGATGACACAGAATTATGCATACCTGTGCAGCCAAATGATACAATAAGTCTGACGAGTAATAACTTTGTGAGACTCATGAAAGACAAGCAAGGTAAAAAATACTTCTGCTTTGCCTCAGGGCCACAAGAGATGTACTGTCCAAAAATCTTAGCTCTCTACTTCCACAGTTCAAGCCTAAGCAAAAGACATTAGTGAGAGTGTGCTGGACTTTGATCATAGCAATATATTACACCATAAAATCGGCATTCTCTCAGCTGAGTAACATTGCCATATCAAAAACCCAGTTTGTGCTTAATTCTCAGTAGACTAGACTAGTCTGCTGTGTATTTCAGTGGTCTTGCTGAGAATTTGATTTGTCAATTACAAATCATTCAAATTCTGGTGCTTGTGATATTGACCAGAACAAGAAGAAGAGAACACTGAGTGATTCTGGTTATAGCCAAACTCGGTATAGCTCCATATATATTTTACAGATATTAAATAACTTGCTCGTCTATAAAGCACTACGGTGTTTCACCAGCTTCCATCCATAAGGCTCCCTGTTGTTTTAAGTGTCTTTACATTTACTCATGTCCTCCATGTAGGTTGTTTGAAGTTCAGAACCACAATCAGACATAAGAAAATTGGATCTGTCCAAACTGTAGAAAGTATGTCCCTCTGGATATCAGGGAATAACCCCCACTGAGCATTCTGTTATCTTTCAACCTGTAAATCCATTTGTCTCCAAGTCCTTATTTTAGCATGTCATTGTATTAAGATGTTATTTCATGCTTCATTTATCCTTAATTTGTCTTTTAGTCTAAAGGACTCCAGGTTTAGCTTCTTTACATGATTGTAATTATATTGATTCTTAATTATTACGCTATTATAACTTTCGTCCTATACTTTATCTGAGCCATTCTTATATAATGGGTGGTAGGCGAATTATAGTTTTATTGATTTAATCTTGCAAATCATATGTATGCAGAGAACTTACAAATGAGTGACTGACCAAAACGGGGAAAAGCAAAATGAGCTTCTGTGAGTGACTAAATGGGAGAAACACGCACAAAAGAGCAAAGGGGCATAATCCCCTTAAACTATGTGTGCAGAACATTATTTTCTTTTTCTTTACCATATCTGCCAAGTCAGCCGATCAATAAACAACAGCATGAATAGGGTGTGCGTGCACGTGTATGTGCGCGTGCGCGAGACAGACAGAAAAAGAGAGAGGGAGAGCAAGGGAGAGGTTGAAAGGCAGAGACTGATTCCTTTAAATTCTGCAAGCTCTCAGTTTTAATCTTTCATCGCGTTACTCGTGCTCTAAATGAAACCTCTGAATGAGTCTTACTGCCACATAAGACCTGTGGATGAATGATGACCACACTGCGTCAAAAAGAGGTCCGTGCGTAAATCTGGAGCACATTAACTACTTACGCTACTGTTTTGTCCGGACCAGTGCACCATCGCCTGGTTATGAGCCGTGTCCTCGGTGAGCGCAAATGTCGAACTTGTGAGGTGAAACTCCTCCTGGTCCGAAACCGAAGCATCCTCCCCGCCCTCGGGTCTGAATCCGGACCAAGTCTCTGTGCTCCTCGCACTACGTCTCCAACTGGTCACATTCCTGTCCTCGTTTTCCGTCACATCACCAATTTTATTTCCCCCATCGTCTGTGTTATTCTCGGTTACATTGCTGAGAAAGGGGGAGGACACGCGTGAAGACACTTCAGATTGGGAAAGTTTCTGGTTACTGCTTGGGGCGCCTTTATGCAGAGAACTTGAGATATTTCCCCCAAACCGTGGCTGTACTTTGGACGAACTTTCTTCGCTCGCGGTCAGTTCCGCATCGTAGTGCCTTTCGTTTCGGGGGGTGACCGACCCCTCGGTAAATCTAAGAAACTCTTCAGCTGTTGCCTCTCCAAAATTTGTCAAATCCAGCGCCGAGAGTTCCCGGGGAAATGCTGCGGAAATGAGCGGCAGCTGGCAAGAGGGAATGCACCTTACCTCCGCTTTTGTTCCGCCCAGGATGGAAGTTAGGGTAAAGATCCAAATCCACTCAGAGAAAATGATAAAAAGGCAGTGACCGAGGCGCGTCTCCATTCTACGTTGATTCCTACTTAAAAACATATCATTTTTTTTAGTCTTGAGCGAGTGTCTGTCATCACCTGGTAAAGTGGTTGAATGTACTGTGAGGAGGTGCAGCAGCGCGCGGACAAGTGCTCCCAAGTACTGATGCAAACGATGCATCAGAGGAGGAGCTGGAGGCTGAATCCTGCACAAGAGGGGAGCGGGGCCGATACCCCGCATCATCATCTCAACCTGGATTAAAACAAAAAGAAAAAGAAGAAGAAGGAAGGAACAACAGAATAATAAAAACAAGCATAGGGGCTGGGTGTAACTTAAGTTTATTTCTGATCAACAGTGTGACAGATAGTATGTCATTATAAAACATTTGATTTAATAATCATCTTATATCTTGGTAATTATGGACAGAATCAAAACAGCCTGAAAGGTGATGTATGGGGTCCCTGGGGGGGAAGTCTGGAAACATTAGTGGGTCTGCCACTGGCAGTCTTTGTGAGGAAATGTTACTGACAGGAGCTTTATGGAAGATACAATGAGGGTTTGCATTTTCCATTAGCAGGTCTGAGTAATCAATTAACAAGATTGCCTGTGTTCACTGTCAATTATGTCATGCAGGTAATGTCCCGGCTGTGGCCTGCCTGCAAAATGGGCTGGAAATTGTTTCACTTAGGCTTTGCTCCTGTATTATCCATTCAATACAGCTGAATGGAGAAAATGCATATTCCCCAAATTTTACCTGCTGTTTTCTGTGGCCTTTTCTTGGGGTTAATGGAGGCTTGAATAACAGGAAATAATGAGAAGAATTCAAAGCAGAGGTGATTGAGTAATCAGTCTTGCTACATCTCTGATCTCTGCTGTTGAGTATAAGTACAGAAGAGTGCGCAGGTGTCACGGCAATAATAACGATCCCATTATTGCCATGCAGTGCATACAGCAAAAATATATTGTTATATTTCTCTATACTTTGGGCTTTGTTCCAGTCAGCTAATGGTGGACCATTAGGAGAACTAGAGCCTGTCCAAACCCTGTGATTAGATTCTATTTCTGGGCAACATTTAGTCAATAGGATGAGGATGCTGTTGACTGGTGAGTGATGCCGAAGAGACTCCCTATATTGAGCTGCGTTCTCCCCATCGCTCTGAGCTGCGACGTGATCCTGTTCCACATACGGGTCAACTGCACAGAGACGTCTTTCATTGCCAGCCATTAGTGATGCAGTGAGCAAGAGCTGTCTCAATCTGTTTCAGTTAGCCCCCACCAGACAAGGGGAAACCAGTCTATAATGCAGATTGATGGCTGACTGAGAATTTCAATCACAGAGAACACTGGCTAAAAACCTCAACTTTCGACTGTAATGAAAACCTCAAGCAAAGTCCAACTGTTTCAATACAGAACACCTTTTTTAAAAATGGAAAAAACTGGTCTCTTTTTTTTCTGTGTACAAGTGAGTGTGTGAGTGACACTTCCACAAGTTTACACATGTGGGTTTCTGTGCTTGTTCTGACTTTGTCGAGTTCACAGTAATAATGCAGTGATCATAATGCCTGACCTATCTGCTTAGTTCAGATGTGGATAAGCAGTTCCTGCTTAGTTAGCTTTTGTTTTGCTTGTAACGTCTCTGTGATAGATAATGCTAAAAAGTTATCCTCAGCATCAATTTAGCAGATTTATTACGTTTACTGATTACTTTGTCATATTATTCAAAAATGTTTTTAATCAGAAAATAGTGAAAAGACGCCATGACAATATCTTAGTCTAAGATGACATTCTGAAATTACTTGCTTGATCTCAAAAAAATCTTCCAAACCCAGGGGTCATTTGATTTTAGCTCATATAAATGAAACAAGCAGTTGTGTCACAGGGAGAAAGTCATTTTCTGTGGATAAACCAATAGCCAACTAATCATTAAACCCTGAGCTGCAAGTCTTGTTTTCTTTACTCATTCTTGAAGCCACGGTAGGAGGATGAAGTGTAAGGAAAAAAAACTTGTAGATGTCTCAGAAAAAGAAAAACTGTGGTAAGTACAAGCCAACTTTGTGTGAAAGAGAGCAAAAATAAATTGTGCATTAAAAAAACAATATCCGCGGAGGATCTTTTACTCTTGTTCGCAGACTTTAAATTTCACTGCAAGGTGACAGATTTCGGGACTGATGTCGTATAGCACATTTGTGTGCACAACATGGCAGCTGAGTGGAATCATTGTCTTTCGACAGACAAGATTGCTGCTTTGCTGCCTGTCACACTGACTGAATACAAACTGCGTTATGCTCCCTGAGCTCCTGCCTTTATGATGGGAACTTGTGAGCCAGCAGTGTGAGAAGCACACAAAGGAAAGAGGTGACAGCTATCTATGTTGCTGGATTAGTCTGTGTTTTTAATTAAATAGAATTCAGCAGAAGAAGAAGAGAGCACTGTATAGGGCATCTCTGAAATTAGTCTTTTCCACGTTGACGTCTGGTTTACTTTCACAACTGTCCTTATTACTCCAGTCCTCATAATAGCTTTAAAAAGGGAGCAAAGACAGTCAGGACATTACTCATGCACAGAACATTGTCTAAAGCCTTCTGCTCAAACTAAAAGGTAACATCTGCCTTCAGTGCTGCAAAGTGTTGGGTGGCAGCAACAGTATCTGTATATGGCAAAAGTCATGCACAGTTGCCATAGAAAAATAACCTCTTTCTTTTTGCATCCAGTAATTCAATGTACATAATGAAAGTGTGATCCTCTAAAAATAAAAGAGAAGGGGTGAAAAAAAGTGTAGCTGCTGTGCAGACGTGTTATGCAGCAACTCGTGCCTCGTTGTAAGGTGTTGCGGTAGGAATAGCCGAGCTCAGTTCGATGACGGACACCTGAGACATCCACTTTAATTAATGCTGAACACACCTCGGGGGCACCAGGAAGAGAAAATCACCTTTTCAAATAATGATTTCAATTACAATATTGAGAGATAAGGTAAAACGCTGAAAGAAACGCTGAAATGCTATAGGCTATGTACAATTAATAGCTCAAACCTTTCAGTGAGTCGTTCAAATATATGATTTGATGTGTCTGCTTTGCTGTGAGTGAAGTGAAGCAGTGCGTAAAATGCTGTGAACGTGTAAGTAACAGAAACCTACCACATGCATACTTTGTATACTGAAGTCTAGTTTCTGCTTATTTCAGGTAAGGTGGGTGCAGCTTTAATTAACTGACCTTCGGTTCTTGCATATGAGGTCTAATTTAAAACCATTAGTTATTCAGCACAAATTTAGTAATCAGCGAGCTGGATTTCCTTATTATCATACTTCTTCACCATTATGTTAATCTTCATTCTTCCTAATGTTTTGCTTAACCTTCAGTGGGCAGAATCTGCCTTATTGGAGCTCAGGACAACAACAGCAGCCTAATATTATCACAAAAGCGTCATTAATCCGCATCTGAAAGAGTTCATGCTTCACACAGTTTGAGGAAATGCTAAGAAATAAATGTTTTGAGCTACAGGGCATAGATTTTTCCTCATTTTACTCCCGCCAGAGAGCCAAATGCATTGATGTTATTGCTTAACTACAGTGTGTTTGATCTGACCCCATTATTGGTCTGAGGAAATTTAGCTGAAAGCTACAGTTAGGACTAGGAGCAGAATAATTTAAATTAAAAAAAGAATAACATCAACAATTATGTAGCTTGGACTACTTTTTCATAAGTGGTTTGGGTAGTAAAGGTATTCTTACAGTGTGAGACAAATGTACTGAGTGAATGTTTACCTGCTTTATCATTGCATTCATTTTTTGTCGGAGAATCCTGCATTAATTGGAATATTTTAACATTACAGGTCCAAACTTGAAGCACTTAGAAGGACTTGAATAACCACAAAATTTAAAAAGACAACAGAGCTGCTTCCAGCTGCTGCCTCATTCACAAGGGGTCACCGCAGCAGGTAGGTCCACATGTTTTTGATTTGACAGATTTTTACATCCGAAGGGATTTATGTTTCCTCCCAGGATGGAATCTTTTGCTTGTTAGGCGAATGTGTAAACCACTACACTATGGAGGCACTAAATATTAAAAGATAATGCAGGTGCTAATTAGCATTCAGGAACTGATGGAGGAGGATAGCAACTGTGCAATATTGAAGGTGTTCATTATTGACTGCATCATTTCTTGTACAGTGAAAATGTGTTTACATTCAGGTCTGCTAGTAAAAATAACAATGTAATCAACAACACCTAGAGTTATTTCTGGATAAGATGTGCTTTAGACACGGACTCAGTAATTTGCTTCTGTGCTGACTGTCAGTGTAGTATTTGAAATGTAAAGAATTTTTTACGGTAAGTGATCCATAGTGCACGTTTACTATTGCAGCCATGATGACAAAGGTGTCGTCCCCAGGTTATTTTGGAACAAAACCCAACAAAAGATCACATTATGTACAAGCCTAATATCCCGTTTCAATAGAATATGCATCCATTTTCAGAAATGAAATATCTTTTAAATCATGTTTTTGCAGACCTGCGTGTTGGAGTTAAAGGAAATGTTAGCGCTGAATGAGAGTTCTCTCTGCGTGAGTGTATAGCCTTTAACAAATGTCATCTTTATGAGGTACACTACATAAAAAGGCAGGAAAAAGAGAGTTCATTTTATGAAAAAGTTCATTTTACGATAACAAATTCATGCACGTTTGCAGACAATGGCCCCACGGGTTTTTTTCTTTCTGTCTTTTTTTTTAGTCTTTTATAAAAATGGACTCCTTGGAAACTGCTGTCTAGGTAATTCAACCCACCATTAGATTAACAAATTTGATTCCTGGGGGATGACTTCAGGTGGTCTGAGGAACCTGCGAAAGTGGGAAAAGTAAAAGAAAGCTGAACCTGTAGTTGAGGGCACGCTGGCTGTAAACATTAATATCTGAGAGAAATATTGAAATGTTGGCACAGCAGGTCTGGAGTTCTCCTGATGTAGCTTGTAATTAAACTTTTAGAAGTATTTCATGTCCACTTCACTTTGTAGTGACAGATGTCCAGGCATCCTGGTGAGCATCCCCTCCTTAAAGTGATGTGTCTTTTTCTTTTTTTGTTGCTTAATTTAGACATCATCATGGTAATTTACAACTGGACAGAAGCTCTCAAGTAAGAGAATACCTCATGATTTTTATACACCAGCTAGATAAACATTTGAAAGTGTTCTCAGAGAATGTTTAAGCTAAGCTTGATTGCTATTCTTTAGCTGGGTGAAGCAAACAATTTCAACACAGTGGGAGTCACAGTTTTGATCAGCTTTTCATCAGCCTCCAGCTGCAGAACCACAAACTGTGACACACACTTGTAATTATCAATTATATATGCTCGTATTCAAACTGTTTCCTAGGTTTTAAATAGTATCTATCTATCTATCTATCTATCTATCTATCTATCTATCTATCTATCTATCTATCTATCTATCTATCTATCTATCTATCTATCTGCTTCTGGTATTATATATTTAATATACAAATGAATACACGCAGAAAAGATACGCTCTATTTTTGGAAACTGGCTCATGACAACAGGCCCTCTAAATCAACGAAATACATCCATGGTTTGTCTATGACCTCTAGAATGACACATAAGCAGTTTGTTTCATCTGATACCTCTTTTGGCAAGACAATGTCATTTCACTTGACTTTCTTAGGAGGAGACAGCATGTCTCTCACTCTCTTTTTGCTTTTATACAAATAAACACATTAGCTATAACATGTTCAAATATGGAATTCCTTAGGGGAAATTCCTCATCAGAGACATTTCCAGATTTTTTTTAATAGGGTTATAATGAGAGGGACAAGAACAGGATGACAGCAGAGTGTTTTTTCAGAGAATTTAACAAGAAATAAGTGTAAAATAATGATCTAAAATGATGTCAGGCTCATGTGTTGTGTTTTGTCCTATCAAAGATAGGGTTAATAAATGAAAAGAAATGCCGCACATGAGTTGCACATAACTAACACTGTGTTGGATATTTGTTTTACAAAGTCGAATTTCTTTTCTTAAAAAAAGCTTGTTTACTTGAGTTATAAATCTACTAGCAGTGCACAACTTGTATAACCTTATCTAAAGTTAATATGGTCACTATGTAGAATGGCACTCGATGTTGATGGCTTTTTAATGACTTCCTGGGTAGCTTGATCTATAATGATGTAATTTATCTCATTTGTTAAAGTATAAAGTACAATATTTCTATTCATACCATGAGAAAACCTAAATATACTACATTACATCTATACTCTAGTAAACTACTCGAGTAAATCTATAGTTACATTCATTCTGCTCTGTGCTGTCAATGAGTGGTGTTGGGCACAGCAAAATTAACAGTACTTTAGTCCAGTGGAATGGGTGGGGGTTAATCCATTACTAGCTAGCAAGCTGGTTAACATGCTAAGCTACACAGCAGCAGGAACAGGCCTTTGGTAATTTCATGTCAGCTCAAATTAGAATGTCTCTTGGCCCCAAGATAACATATCTGGGCATAATTGTCATAAATGATCTGTATTTGTGTATAATATTAGGATTTTAGCTGTTTATATTGCTGACCTCTCGGCTACCTGTAGGCTCTTAGGTATCCCAAGACTCCACTTCAAGAATCCTTTTTTAGATGCATTGTTTGGTGCAGAGAGACACATAGCTGTTTAGCGCTGCTTCCAGTCTGTATGCTAAACTAAACTAACAGACTGCTGGCTGTTTCTCTTCAGTGGGGATTACACCACGTTTGGTAGCAGCTTAGCTTTGGAAGCAACATGCTCTTCTCATGTTTCACCTTGCAGAGCAGGTGTCTTCTGGTACCACCTTCTCCTGACATTAATTAACCATGGTGAGACACATAAGAGAAAATGAGAAGGTCATTTTTGATGTTTAGCATACAGATATAAACTTCAGGGCACACATTACTAGCTCCAGGTGCTAGCCAGTAACCACTAATGAGGTCATCTCAACCTTTTCTTACTAGTCTAAAGGCCATGGCAAACTTAAAAACACTGAACTTTGCACAATAATAAGGTAGCAAGGAGGGGGTAGGAACTCCCACACAGTGCATCAGTGATTCATAAAGTGAAAATTTTCATCCTGCAAAAGACCCCTTCTTATTTTCAGGAACGTCATTTTTGAGTCATACGAAGTAGCTGGAGAGAGACATTCTTCCAGACATCAATTATTAACCAAAGCTTATATCACAACCTCATAGATCAAAACGGAAAGCTTGTACGATACTAGAGGGCATCTCATATATTTAGTGCTGCCACAGAAACACAAACCTAAAACAAAAAGGTTAGGCGTTTGAAAATTTGACATGAGCTCACGAGTCTTTGTAATTTCCCTGACAGGTACATGATATGGCAGAGGAAGACTGTAGGGTATGTGAGTCTATCTTTGTACTTCTCTCTCAGAAGCTGAGGATTTTGCACCACCACAGAATAGGATTCCTGTAAAAAAAAAAAATGAATATTTTATGACATTGCTACCAGGCTATGATTTCTAGCATAAGAGTAGATTTGCATTCTAAACTGCCTGTTGTGCAAAAAAATCCTACCTTGGATATGTCTTAATGTACCTGGAAGTCCAAAAAACATGTGATGTGGTGTTTTCTGCTGTTTCCCCTGAGGTTAAAAACTACAAGGCAGGTAAAAACATTTACTCAAGGTTAAAAGCCCACAATTCCCGGTCTCATTAGAGTCATGCTTATTACTGGGAAGGCTAGATTTCAGCTCATGTCCTGTTTTATTATGCTGCTAGTAGTGATGATAAAGGCTTTTCCCTGCTTGCTTCTAATCATGACAAGACACCGTTGGCACAGCACTTTTTATTGCATATTTCCAGCAAACAAAAAAATCCTTTTCTAGCTGTTTTTTTTTTTTTTTCAATGCACCGAGTGAGCTTATCAGATATTTCTAGAAGCTTCCCATTGGAAGTCTCAGAGTCAAGGTAGTGGTACTGCTCTGCTTCAGGCACTGTTGCGAAACAAAGACATTAGAGGTGAAATGAATAATGTAGAGTCATTTCTCCGTAAGAAGTCTGGACACTTGCCCCAAGGGGCGCTGCGTCATTCTCTGCCCCTGTAACCTATATTAGTTGGAGTCAGTTTTAAAAGCCCATCGGGGAGCAGAACTTTCCTATACAACAGGCTTGCAATGTTGAAACATATTATTCGTTTTTGTCCTTGCGCTCTGATTTATAAATGTGACACAGTGTTGTTTCATTGAATCATTTAAATTTTATTGTTAGAAATTTGTTATTTGAATTTTTTTTAATAGATTTCGTTTGCTGTCCCAGTTATACAAAGTGCTCTGCAACAAAATCTGAGGAAGCAAGGCTCTGTGTATTCCTATGTGTTAGAAAGTCTAGACAAAAATAGCCTAGCTGTTTCTGCATTCCTTAGCCTACTCCATCCTGATCCAAAGAACCTGTCACTCTCCACCTTGTGACACAAACTAAATGGAACCACCTCAGGTACTGGATGCTGATTTGCATTTTGTATCAGGTTCCTTGGTCCAGTGCCAGCACAAGCAGAAAAAGCTCAGCTCGCCAGATATGGAGGCCCTGATTGAAACTGTAGGCAGAGTCGAGCCTCTCTCTGTATGCTCTCTATATAGAGAGCTCATTAGTTGGAGAGACCTGTGTGCATTGTTCCAAGTCTGCAGAGTCAGCTAGAGAGCCACTCATCACTCCACACAGTCCAGACTCCTGCACATCTGGTCTGGCAGCTTCAGGGTGACCTGCACGCACTCACGAAAATACACACATGCACACGTAAATGTTGGCATAAAAATAAGCACAAACATACAGCAGCGCACAAAGTACCCTGATACCCGAAAGCACATAATCTCCTGGCTGATCATGCATTCATTGTGGAGACGGGACTCTCAGGATGAAGCGCATTGAAATGCGAAAGATTACACACATTCTCCACTCAGTCACACACACACACAGGACTCACACAAAAGCACTGTCCTGTTTTGCCTGTGATTTACTGGCCATTTTACACCTAGCTGAGGTGGCCACCTCCAGCGCTGACCCTGCACTGCAGCTCAGGGACACAGGTATAGCATTTTGCAGCACTTCCTCAAGAATTCCCCAAGCACAGAAGGCAGCTGAGCTGTCAATCTCCACTTATGAAGGTTTAATTTATCAGCTTGAAGGTCTAAAATGCACAGCTCCTTTCATATAACTCAGTCTCTTTACTCCCATTCCCAGTTCTCCAAGGTATAATGGAGTGGTCTGCACTGCAGCATAGTTTACCACACTCTAACTGCATCGCTGTGTACTTACATCTAAAATCTTTTGGCATCAAAAATCTGTAGGAGGATGACAGCATGATAAAGGTGATGCTCATAAATGGCATCAGAAGAAAGAGTAAGTGAAATAAATTGATTCTATTGTGAACATGCCAGTGTGCATTCTGTTGACAGACTTTTTTTTATCTGACTACATCGTTTCCAAGACTCAATGAAATCTGAGTGGAGGAAGAAGTTGACTGAAGAAAAAAAAAAACAGTACAATATTACAAAGGGCCATATATCGATTCTCTGTATCAGCACAAAAGAAGTATACTTACTGGACTCAAGACCACTATTTCAAAAGACAAAATTAATCAATGGAGTTCATTGTAGCTTCTTTGAGATAATGGCACTCACAGAGACCTGTCATTTAAGATTAAAGGCACCAATAGAAATCGATACTTTTGAGTCTTTTTGTTTCCGATGCCACTGGTAAGATGCGATAGTGGATAGCGGCTCGCAGAGTCGCCAAGAAAGAACAATGAGTTCAGTTTCATGAGTCAGCCTCTGTAGGATACTGTCATGTTTCCCTCTATTTTCTTGGAGATTTGGGAAACATAAATGATGGAATACAGCAAAATGACAGGATATTGTGATCACAGCTTCGTCTGCACAATGTGAGAACAACAAGTGTCTTTAGATAACCAACAATATGTTAGCGTACGTATAGCCAGCTCCACTTTACAACAATAAACAATAAAAAGTCATAAAATCTGCAAAGCTTATAAGTAATGCATTATAGAACAAACTAATGACAACTTATTAAAGGAGTTACAGTAGAATCTTGTCTCTCTCTCAAAGCAGACATGGAGCCAAATCTTAATATCCCTCACTGCTACTTTACATAGGAAGGCCTAAGCCTTCTGTCTTAATGCTATCTGAGGTCAGATATTTAAAGTTTTAAGTTTAATGCCAGTGATATAAAATGTTTGACATTTAAAAATAAGCCTCTTTGCTGAGAATCAGACGAGACTAATTCCATCTTCATATCTCTGTGTTAGCTAAAATTGAACTTCCAGCAATGATGTACCCATCTGCACCTCTAATGTTATAGCTTGAGTTTTAAATCCATGAAAAACCATCTTGTTTTTCTAGATTTTGCTTTTGTGCGTTTTCTGATAGGATTAGTCAAACCGTTGGATTTACTGTACAGACAGATTCACACACTCTGAGACCAGCTAGTAACCCTGTTGTCAACTACAGGTGTTTAGTGCAAAGTGAGATTTTCTGAACAGTTGGCGAGTGGTTACCAGAGGTGAAATGGGTCACAAAGTTGGTACTGCACTGAAAACCTCCTGACTGCTTTGGTCACAAGCAGGTTGCAGGAGTCATCCGTTGTTTGCATGTAAGATGTCAACTTGCCTGCAAACACCCACTGAAACGTAAAAAGTGGAACTCAAACAAGAAACTGATACTGTTGGCCTTCAAAATAAAAGTTGCACCTTTGCATTTGCCTGCTTTTTTTGACCACATACACTTATTCACAGAGACAATGTACATTACAATGCACCACATGTGAATGTGCCCCAGGCAGCTGACTTCAAGCAGACTTCAAATAAGTGTTATAGGATGACTGCTCGACCATGCGTCTCCAGCTGTCCCTGTCCATAATGGAGAAATATCTCTGTTTCTGGTTTGTCAGGTTTCCAGTCAATACTTGCTCAGCCAGTGATTGCAGCTTGCGAGTGATTGCAGACAACTTGGCATCTTCCATGTAAACTACAGGCGAATGCAGCAATCTGCTAGAGAGCAGAGCAGTCTAAAAGAGGTTTTTTGTGCAGCACCCTCTTCGTAGCAGCCATCAATCACTCATGAAGTGGTGGGGGAATACACATTTTTACCTAGCAACCACATGTTGCCAGGGGTTTGCAAACTGATTTATATTTCCTTGTCTTTTAAGGTGTTCCAGTCATAGAAGGTATGTAAACAAAGGACATTGCCTCTGAGTCTGAAAGAGTGAAGTTTCTCAATCATTCTGCTAATAGCCAGCAGGGGGCAGCTGCTCTGGTTGCTTAAAAATTGATTGAACTGAAACCTGTGCCCAAACAAGCTTGCTGCTCACTTAGTCTAACCTTAGTAAACACTTTCCTGTTGGTTTTATATTTGAAATTGAAGGTTTCGGGATTGTTTAATAAAGCAAACTGTTCTTTTTATTAGGATATCGTTTCATGTAGTGTGACTGTGATTCACAACTTGCTCTTTTGTGTTTTTAGGGCAGAACAAGAAAAATCTATAAAAGAAGAAACAAAAACAGGGTGGTAATAGCTAAAGGCTTCAAAAAGGCATATATAATCCAATGCATAACATCACAATGGCTACATCCATCTTTCCTATATAGTCTACAGCAGTAGCATCATTTATTTCCCAAGAATCTCGATGGAAATGAAGACATACAGCTACTTCTCACAGACGCTCTCTCAGTGTGAAAAAAATTAGTTATGAGGTGAGGAAAAATGAGGTGGCTAGAGCTTCTGTTTTGCTTGAGAGATAACTATGAGGAGCATAGTTCTAGTGAAGAGACTCCATAATGCAAGTTTGCAAGCTTTGTAAAAACGAATTTATTCCATTTTTCACCCACACGTTGCTCATTGTATCCTGCCAGATAAAAAATAGAGCCTTCCAGGAAACATCAGCGCATATCTCACATTTCTTTTCTGAGTTTTCACATTGCAAACTTCCTTCCTGCTTTTCGCTAAGCTGTTCAGGTCTCCCACAAGCTTACAATAGGCAGGTGTGACTCGCGACTGGTCTACATTATCTGGCAGCAGACAGCAATTTCAGGAGGGATGCTTAAGCAGCTTGGACAGATGTGCTGTATGGATTAGACCACCTTTGATCCGAGCGTGTCCAATCAATCATCATGATACTTTGCTTTATATAGTCTTCTGAATTATTATCAAGCTTAATATTATCTTTGTTAGACACTCACAGTGACTTCAGTTAAGCTGTAACAACTGTAAATTGTATTCCCTGGCTGTCACAACACCTCTTCAGAAACGTGCTAATTGGGAAGACTCAGCTTATTCTCAGTACTCAAAGAAAAAGAAAAAAGAAAGATAAAGAAACGGAAAGTGTGAGACTCTTGACGTCGCATGCTCGGCTGTCATAGCGCAGCGTACCGCTGCTCCTCTGAGATTTGCTTCTGTGAAAAGCACACACAAAGGCTTGCAAACTCCTCAGTCGAGTTTTATCGTAGGTGTGAGGGAAGAGACAGTAATCAGGGCCATCAGAAGTGCATTCGCGAACCTCGTGTAGGTTCACATTAATTTGTTTGAGCAGTTTTAGGGTGACGTCAATGGAGTATTTTTGGAAGTCTCAGTTTTGGCTGTTAGGGTGATAACACCGATGCTTTATTTAACTCCATGACTTCATCATTATTTGTTGTGAAAAGACTGAAATAAGAAACATGTCACAAATGAGGTACAAGCATCTCACATGGGAGACTATCAGAGTTCAGTGGCTGCTCAGAACATTTTTGATGTGACAGCATTGGAAATATTGCTGGCATCAAAGCTCCAAATTTTGGGGCAAACTCTTCCTAATGATGAATTCCAGCATTATGTTTTCATAATTCTCTTCAGCTTCATACAGCATTTGCGGACAGTGGGGGGGGAAAAGCACATGTGATTTTAAAAAGGAGTGCATCTCCTCATAACAAATACATAAACATGCATCTGTTTCAATTTACTCCCTAATTCCAGGAGCTCTAACCTGATCTTTAATCCAGTTGCAGGTCCTCAGAGACCTGTTAGCAGCGGGTTTTTATAAAAGAAAGTACTGCAGAGTGTGACTTGAAGAAGCCATTTGCCCCAGCAGTGGAAACACTACTATTTTTTTCCCTTTTGCAGGAAATGTACTTTGTTAGAGGGGAGGAAAAGTTAGCATTTCATAACTTAGCTTGTATCTAATAAAGCAAGAATGAAAACCAAAAGAAAAGCCAGACTGATATGGTTGCTGGAGAACTGCCAGTCTTTCTCATATGTTTTATGAATGGGGTTAGAAGGTCTGGAAGGGGATATACCCTCAGAATGCACCAAGAAATATCCCCATTTTTGGACACGGAGCGAATGTTTTAAAACTTTTAATGTGAAATGAAATAATTAAAGACAACATGTCTGAACTCTCCACGCTGAAAGGAGCTGAAACTTTTATGAGCGCCATCCAGTTTTTTTGAAGCCTGACGTAGGAAGCTGAGCCTTCTCTGTGGCACACTTTTCAGACTTTATGAATAAAATATGACATTCACATGGGTGTGCTTAAGCAACAAAAAGAAACACTCTCTGGGTTGTTCTACAATGATTTCAAGAAGATCTTTTGTGAGGGGGGTGGGGGGGCGGTGAGAGGCACAAACAAACCCACTGTCACTTTCAAAGTATGTAGCCTTTTGATGATCAAAGCATCTGCGAGCATATTATCCTCATGTAAAGAAATGAATAAAAAGTGAAGATTTATATGGTTCTTGTGCTTTTGCATATTAGAGCCAGAGCAGTGGTTTAGGAAGACTTGATTCACTTGTTAGATTCAAGGCATGTGGTGGTTTATAGGACATGAATTATGCTCATAGATATTTCGGTCATAGCGGTCTTAGGACATTATAATAATTGCATGACTAGCATGAGGCTAACTGAGTGCTGCTTAAGGACCAGTTTTAATCTTAATCTATGATTAAGATTAAATCCTGCTATCACAATCAAAGTTGGCATGGTAAAACACTAAATGATAAACATCAGCACCACTGTGCCTAACAACAGCCTCACAGATCCATTAGCTCTAACGCATTATTCAAATGCAGGGACAATAGGTACACCCTGCTTAAACTGCTTGGCAGATAGTACCTCCCCTTTCCCTCCCTCTCTTTTTGAGTCTTTCAGAAAGTGGCGATCCAACATTCAGACCCACTTCACGCAGTGATTAATCAGCTGTGCAGAGGTGGAAAAAGAGCCAGGTTTTGATCGCTATTCTCATCCGGAGACACAATTACTTCTGTCACTTTTTATGTGAACAACGGAATCTGATGCGATCAATCGGACCAGGAGAGAGTGTGTATGAGAGGATCTATTTAACCAATATCACATCTGTACTGCATCAGCTGGGTTTTTTTCACTCCTTCTTTTAAACGGGCACCAGTAAAACATCATCTCACAGAAGCTACTACTGCACCAGGCCTTAGTCTTGTTATGGACACATGACTGTTAAACATGATTGATTGAAAACCATCATTTTCGCTAACCTCAACTGAAGTACTTTTGTTGCGTAAACCCACATGCAAGCCATGTGCTGTGTTTGTGATCTGCTTTATCAGCCCGCATGGCCACCCCCTGAGAGGAAGCTTTAACTGTGTTGGAAAATCTGTTGTGTGTAAACATGACTCAAATGCAGCGTGAACCGTTCTTAAAAACATATTTTAACCAAACAAAGTGGTTATAGGTAGAAATTTAATTCTAGGAACCCTGCTTTTACAGACTTTTAGACTATGCTGAGTCCATGTAACATACGATTGACTCCACATAAGTTCATTGTTGAGGGCATTATCGTACATACCTCCACTGACCTTTTCCCCCCCACCTTTTCACCCAGTAGAGCTGTGTGGTGTTTGAGTACCACTGGGGATCCTGCAGAATATCTGTCAATTTTTGATTGCCTCTGAGGAGCAGGGAGGAGACGTGCCTCGTTAAAAATGAATGTATCAGAGGAGAAAAATCGATGGTTACAACAATGGAATATATTTAGTGGAGACCCCACCATGACATCAGGGACATCTCAGTCTGCAATGATATGATGAACTCATTAAAATGATTGAAGCTGGTCTTCAAAGAGCTACCTTTCAAATCCCTGATCAGCAGGCTAACATGAATCAGAGCCAAGATACTGAAATCATGACCTTAATTCTTTCATTTAACAGTGTTCTTCTTTGATAACGGCAATGCTGAGCAGCAGCACCTGATATGGCACCCAACCCTTGGTTATATTTCATGAACCTAAAGGACTTTAATTTAATCTGTTACATTAATTATGGTGAATTATAGGTTAACAAATGTACCGTCTGGTTCTTGTAGGGTCTTTTTTCTTTTTCACTTTTCCTTTTTCTGGAGAGCTCCAAGCACGGAATGGCAAGGTGGAAGGCAAGCAGAGAGGCGAGGTAAATATAAAGTTTAATTCATTTCTGCAGCAACTTTCTAAGGATAGTCAATAAAAAAGAAAGAGACACACTGCACACAGTGATGCACACAATGTCAATGAAAGTCCAGCCGGTACAAGCAGGGTTTCAAATGTCGATTAAAAAGTATTTACCCCGCTGACCAGCCCAATATCAATCGGAAAGCTTGCTCAAGGTCTGAAACTTTCCCTTCTTTAAACCTGAACTTTAACCGCCTGTAGTATTTCTCATATCACACAAAATAAGGAAAAGAATCCAAGCAAGTGTTAAGTGGTTTGCAGGTATGGAAATTAGCAAACGTAAGCCAAGTTGATTTGTGTGGCACCTTTTGCTACAACCCAAGTGACATTTTGTTTTTAAAAAGAGGAAAACAGGGCTGAAAGCAGCGGCAAAAGAAAAGTAATTTCAAAATGGAGAGTTGGAGTGAGGCTCAGGCTTTCTGGAAGTTTATCCCAGTCTCACATATGTGGTTCACAGAAACTAAACTCAGCTTCTCCATGTTTTCTTTTCACTCTGGGAACTGTCAGCAGGCCTGGGAGGTCTGGATGGTGCATAAAATATCAGCAGACCCGAAACTTATTTTGGCCCTAAACCATTTAGTGCTTTACAAAACCAGTAGCACTGTTTGAAAAATCAATTCACAGGAAGTCAGTACAAAGGAGCGAGAAGTGGAGTTAGAGTAAGTATTGCACTTGTCTTTTAAGACTCCAGCAGCAGCGTTTTGAACAAGCTGCAGCTGTGTGATCGACTTGTTTTTGAAAGACCTGTGGCAAAGCTATCCGACTTACAGCTTGTAGTTTTTGTTGAATGCGCTTGTACACCGAGCATCCCTAATTTGATAGTAGAATAAGCAGCAGATTTGTAGACATTCTCTTAAGTATAACTGTATAGCTGACAAATATCCACGACACACAGCAGTGCATACAGCCGGGACAGAATTTCATTACAAGCTGAAATGATGGAAAACAATTTTAAAAGTGTATTTTCTTCAAATACAATATCTGAAACACCGACACGCACAAAAAGACTGGTAATGTGCCGCAGGGCAGATAGGTGTTGTTAAAAGATGATTGAGCTTTGTGTGATAATGCACCTCAAACATCTATTCACAGTTGATTTAAATAGATTCTCTGTGTTTGGGGGGGGGGAGTACCTCACGATATATTTTGCCACAGTAAAAATAACCTCATGTCCACTTCTTTATATTGTTTAAAAAGGCAGTTCTTTCACCTCAGCAGCTGCTTTGTGAATAATAAAAATCTCCAGAATATTGATATTGAATGGTTTTACAAACCTTTCAAAAGCTGGGGGGAAAAAAATCAAATTAAGCATGTTCTATATTTTCTACTCGAGTGTGAATACTGCGTAGCCAGAGATGAATTGTATCTGCGAATCTGAACTGTCAGTTAAGCCCGAGACTCCGGTTTTTGCTGCATTCTGCAATGATGGGCCTATTCTCTGCTCGAAAAAGTATACGACTCTCTTCCTCCTTTCATCATTAAAGTTTCATAAGCAATAACAGCACACTAGACAGTCAGTCAGCGGATCAAAAATTTCACTTTCCTACTGAAATATCTTTATTCAGTGAACATGATGGATTGGCACGCACTATTTTCTTAATTTAATTTAGTCTGGTAACTTTTCCTCTAAAGGCACAATTTGATTCACGTTTTTAGTTTTTAATTAAATGTCAAATGTTGAATGGATCGGCCCTGAAATTTGGCAGATATTCATGCTTCCCGCTGAGTAAATTCTAACTGTTAGTGCTAATTAAATGTTTGCACAAGCGCACACGAAATTCAAATGAGAAACTTGGTATAACTGCATTGTGACCTAACGTATTGGTTGCGTTTACCTCAAAGAACCTCATAGAAAACTCTCAATAAGTGCCAGAACGAGGGGTGGCGAAGCTAAAATTAAGGTTAGATAAGCTTTATGTGCCTATGCTCCCTCACGAAATCCAAACCAGATGCTCTTCCAGTAATATTATTTCCTCTAGCACTGTTAAAAGCTTGAAGTATTCAATAACAATTAGATCAAGGGCCACGCTGGGATCAAGTTTAGGCGCAAATCACACGCACTGTGATTAGCTGGATGGTCTGAACTCCACCTTCAAGGACTTTGGAGAGAAAATAAGCAATTGCAGAGAGAAATGCGCGTGTGTCATTGCTTTTGCAAGAACTTTAATCTAATCTAAGAAGAACGGATGTGTTTATTTGAATCTTAGGAGAACTTTGTGCTCCAAACAAGTCTAAAATATTCTTCTTTTTTTTTTCTCCCTGTCAGTCGAAACTCATCAAAAAGCATTTTTTTGATCTCTTAGATCTAAATCCAGATGACCGGGTTTGTTATATGAATAACACAGCATGGAATTTAAGATCACAAATACTTTTGTTCCTTTGAAAAAGCCCATGAAGATCAAACAAATAATCGAGCTCTCTGGGGATAGCGAAAAGGTAACAAATGATGCTGTCTGTGAGGGAAAAACCGGCTTTTCGCGTCCTAACATTAAATTTCTTTTTGACATTGTTTTACATTAGAAAGCTCTTGTACCACTCTTACGGCAAACTTATATAACATATCCAAGCATTACAGCTCTCAGTGGACTCATCATCCACATCATCATCGCAGTCATTAAAAGTCAGTGAAAGTAACTTTTAATGACATGTTCCCCTGTTATTCTACAAGAAATAACCAGAAATAATTATGTGTTAAAAGCAAATGGTAGAAACTGACCTAGAAAATAGACAAAGTTTTTCAGCAAGTGCTCTCAAATCAACTCTCCCATCACCTGCACTAACAAGGTTATGTCTTTGCCTCTTCTTATTACCATTATCATGTTCTGTCTGATATCTTAAAAGGTATGAATGGATATACGTGATATTAGTTGGGGAGGTGAGCAATGAGCCAAAGAACAATTGATTACATCTTGGGAGTGCTCCAGGTCTGGGATATCCATCATTAGGCAGTTATTATTTTTAATCCATAACTATGAGTTTAAGGTAGATAGAGGATTGATTCCAAATTCAGAGGGTGTCAGGGTCAAAGAACCAATTTATAAACAATGTGATAGTACCGATGTCTTTAGCAGGAAGGTTTTGGCTTAGCTTCAGTCTTAAGTTTTATTGTGCTAAATCTGATGTTTCTGCAAACCTGGGCTTCAGCCAGGTTTAGAGAACCGCAGGACAAGAAAATGATGATCACAGGAGGGGATATGCTTTTAATGCTTTTCATTTTAATGAAGTTTGCTTTCCTTTCTTTACCTCTGTCTCCTTATTCTTTGCAGAAGTAGTAATTGCCTTACAGGGATTCTGAGGCAGCGCGGTACTCAGTAAGACGTTGTCTTAGATATCCATCTATGCCTCTGTTCCTGGGGTAATTAAGGTTTGGAGTCACCTAAGGAGATATTGTGGCTCCTCAAACTAGCTAGCTCGGGCAATCTGTGTCACAGCGTGGGGAGTAATATATGCATGAGAATATGTGTGTGTGTGTGTGTGTGTGTGTGTGTGTGTGTGTGTGTGCATGTGTTGTGAAGGTAAGGCCTTCTATTAAATGAGGGGAGTTTGAGGGCAGCTCCTGATGTGAAGTGGGTGATAAAATGAAGAGCCATTTTTACAAAGTTCAACGACAGGCTAAACCTGGAAGGCTAGACTGAGGTAAAGCGCCTCATTTCCCTTTGAGTGAGTCTGTTTGTGTCCTTTGCTATTGTTTGGCATGACTGAGACATAATTGTTTAACGAATGGAAACAGCACTGTCTTTATTATGGTGCTGTGGAAGGAAACAACTCTATATACTGAACGGCTTATAGACTACTTTGGGTCACTTTAGTGGATCCCCCACTATTATATACATATTGATGTAATAAGCCTACCCATTGTCAAGCAAATTACCTGAATACAAACGTAATGAATCCCATTACACAAGTGACTGAAGGAGATTTTTGTTTTCCCAAATATTTCAGGATAATCATGAAAGAAGCAGCAAAAAAAGAGGCTGAGCATTGTGCCACCAGTTATGATTATATCAATAAAGAATAAAATCCATCTATAATTAAGGAAGCAGCGCATCCCCAGTTGGCTCCATCACAACCACAGCAACAGTTAATTGCTTTGTGCCTGAGACAGCTTCTTCAAGTACTTGGGAATCTGGTCTGACAGCACCCTGTCCTTCTTCCAACATAAAGTGAAGCCCCAGCTGGGGCTTTGCCTTTTAGATCAGAGCTATTCTTCTTTGCCTCCGCGGTGAGCCAGGCAGGCACTGAGCTCTGGTTAGGAGGTGCAGAGAGCCAAGATCGGTCCACCCAATCGATACGGGGGAGTGTGCTTAACATTTTTATCCCGTCTGCATTTCCTTCGAAGGAGCTGTTGATGTAAATTACCAAAGCAAACTTTGTGGCGAGCGCTCGACTCGACTAGAGCGTAGAATGGCACACTGCAAAGATTCTTGAATACAAAGACCCATAACTCTGTAGCCCCAAGAGAGAAGCTTTGATTTATTTCCAAACTGTTGGGCTCTGTGATAAGTAACAGCAGCTGAGTCAAAAACTGGTGGTGCACGCTCATGTTGGTGCCAAACTGAAAGCTCAGGAAACAACCAGAACTCTCATCTTTGATGTTTTATTTTTCTCTTGACACCAAACAGCTCATTTGTCCCAGACTTTTCCTGCCACTGCCATCAGATGATCATCCACTCACTGCTAGATCAAGGCTTTTCAAAGTGTGTGTGTGATTGGGTACATATTTTGAGGTGATGCCAAGGTTTCTGATGCCAGTGTTTCTGAAAAGTCAGAGTTACGAGTACAAATGTTTTCCTCTGTAAAGAATTTCCTAAAAAATACTGTCTTGCACTTGTCTGTTAACTCCTCCTTCCTTTCTTTTGTTTTAGTAATGCAGCACTGTGCATTTTGCCAGTAATAATACCTCAGTGCAGCATTATTCAGAAAAATCTCCTTTCTATTTAAAGCTTTGGGATTCAGCTTTATAACAGTCTGTTAACTAGAAACTGATTTAAACTTAAGCCACTTTTAACATTTCTTTCAGGCACTTCAGTGTCTGTGGGAGATGAAAACTATCTGGTTTTGTTTTTGCCATTCAGTCAGCGTACCTGACATGTGCAAGTATATCTCCATAATTTTCTGTTCTAGTTCATTTTTGTGATCATGTCACCACTTTTTTCTATGACCTGAAGACGATCCTTCAAATACTGAAGTCATGTTTACGCTGAAATACTCATGAATGTGATATTGAGTGAAAGGTTGCTGCAGAAAAAGCTTCTGGGAAAACAATTTAATGCCCTTTTGCTACTGATGTAGTGCCTTTTTTTTAAAAAAATAATTTCCAGCTTCCTTTATTATCAGCTAAATCAACCACAGTAATCACCTATTTTTATACACACACACACACACATATATATATTCTTTTTAAATTGGTTGCAATTTCCCGAGCAACCTCACAACACAAACACTTTTCTACAAACATCAAGGTGTTTCACCCAAATCTGAAGCACAAATCTCAGAGCCCAGAGCTACCAGCTACAGAGTGATGTTTTATTTTCTTCCACCGCTTTCAGTTTCTTGTTTTCTTGATTTTCCAGATAGCTGGTTCAACATGTACCAAAAAGAGAGAGAGAGAGAGAGAAATACACCGTGTGTCACTAGAAAACAGTGGAGGAGAGGAGACGTATATTACTGTCATTATGTTTGCCAAGTCTTCACTAGATGGCAGTGTAGTGTAGTGATATTGCTTGACAAGTTTTATCACACATGGAATCATTTTAGAAACTTTCTAGGGCCTCCTTTCTCCCTTTTCCTTAGTCTCTGTCTTTCAGTGTCTCCGTGAGTGTGTCTGTGCAGGTAGGATAGAAAATCAATAACTCCTCTGAAGGAACTTTCTGAGCCGCACAATATAGATGTTTATTTTAATAACTTGCTTACTTCATCTGACTGCGACCTTTGACCTCCCTCCGTGCGCTCTTTGACTGGGGCCGTCCTGTGGGTGTGGCTCTGCGATTGCAGAAAGCTCAGGAAATTAATGTTTTATCAGCCTGCGCAAAGACAACAACAACAGCAGCGTAGTGGGTGGGAAAGAGAAACGTCTAAATTTAACTCATCAGCTGATGCCAAGTCAAATAAAATAAAAAGCGGACAGTTTCCTCTTGGTTTCTCTTCCAAAACATCTGGAATTTCATTGGGGCAGATCATATCAATGTTTGGTGGGAGTGTAAAAGTAATAAATGTCATGTTATTGCTATCACAGCAGAGGCTTGTTGACATTCTAGAAAATGGATTTTGCACATGAAGTTAACATATTTCATGCTCCTTGTGTTTCGTGATGTGTTCCTAGTGTTCTTATCATTTTGATAAGATAAATGGTACCCAGACCCGCTGATCACAGGCATGCTTGGTTCGCTGTCTACCACATACGCTGTTTGATCGTCTGCCATCACGGTGCATTTGTTGCTCAGTCAAAACGGTTATTCGCAGTCTACAGCTTGTAATTACCTTGCATTTCTACCTTCTTCACAGCGATAGAATGCACTCTTCAAATGCCTGATGTATTCAGGTGGTGGTGCAGTACAGAGGGAGAGCAACACATCCTACTCACTCACTGTGAGAGAGTATGTGGGAGGAGGTGAAAGCATGCAGGCAAGAATTCACTGTGTGCAATGCCCTCCTCGAAAGCAAAATTTAGAACATGAGGCACACTCAATATGCAGAGGAAAAATATGCCTGGCAGGAGATTGCTGCAGTTTTTCTCCATTTATGGTTAGATACAAACGCAACATGTAATTCCTGCTTGATAAAAAAGCCTTTAAAAATAATGAAGTAAATCATACGTACTTTAGAGAAACTAGTTGGTGTAATATACAGATATAGATAGATAGATATATCTATATATGTATGCCGGGGTGGAAGCCTGTCCCTCCCATTTTTTTCAGTGCAGTCCAGTCCATCCAAAATGCTTGGTCAAGTTTTCTTCCATTCCTTTTGAGAATAGACAGCCGCTGTGACAAGAGGAGCCGAGGGAGTTCAGGAGATCAGAGGCAAAGCAGCAGTTTCCTCTCTTCTGGGAAACCAGATGACCTTCTTCAAAGTGATAATGTAAACAGCTATCCAACAACGGCTGGAATCGTGGGAGTTTGAAATAAAACGTGAAGAATTCTGCTGCAGGATAAGTGTAGAAACAGCAATCAATGTAAGTTGTGTTCATTTACTTTTTTCCTTTTTTTTTTACCTTTTTATCCATGAGAGCAGGCATTTGCTAGAGCTAAGATCAAAGCAAATAAGTTACATGGCAGGGTGATTTTTTTAAATTATTTTTTTCTATGTAAGCTTTGAAGCTTTTGGAAAGGAAAGTGTATTTTTTTAGTACACTAATAACAGATAAAGGACACCTTATGGCCCAGGAGAATGGGATTTCTTACAGCAACAGATTGTGATACATCCTTTGTGAAGTGATTTTTTTGTAAACACCATATGAAATTTCAGTTACAGCAAACCTGTAAATAGTTTCTGAGTTGCTGCTTTTTACAGAAAGACTGTGTTGCATCTCTATTTACTGCTTTTTCTAGATTTAACATGGTAGTCGACTGTCACTGCCTAACTGGCCTGTTTGCTGCAGCAGGGTTACCTCCAGCTGCAGAGGCTTCAAACAGATGTTTTCAATTAGCATCACTCTCCAGAAACATTACTCCAAACAAGCATTTGTTGACTTTAGATGTGGAGCTAGGGTAGCACGGGATTTCATAATGTGTGTGCCTGGTGATGCGAGTTATAGACGCCCATAAAACCCAAAAGCAGGTCATGACCCAAACCCTATCAACCATGCAATCAATTGTTCCTGTTGCCGTTTACACTTAGACACAGTTTTCATTTTATGACGTTTTACGTTAGATTAAGTTTTACGCTGTCATCATCTCCTTGCTAAATTAATTTGATAATAAATGGCTTTTACTGCACTGCATGTGGGTACTTTGTCAGTTTATAGTAAATGTCAGGTTTTTGCACAAATGTGAGAGGTTTATGGAAAATTTACCACATTACCACCTCATTTTTTCATAGTTGTGATTTGAATGTGACAACATGCAAGGATCTGTTAGCCAGGCCACCACCTCAGCCTCAATTAAAGTGAACCACACAAAACCGCTAGATCTCCAACATGGAGGCCATCCAAAGACAACCGCAGTAGGGACTACAGCCAGCTCTTCCCCTTAGGTAAACAAAGTCTGTCTCTTTCCATAGTGCTGCGACGTGTGTGTGTTTGAATATGTCTCCGGCAGTGTGTGTTCATGCGTGTGCCGACGCAGTTCTACACGTAAATGCCGCGAAGGCACCGATCCAACTATAACAATGTAAATTGTTTCAGGTTCAAAGTGCGCTCTGTTGTTGCCACCCACCCTGCTGAGTGGGAGTAGCACGACCATTTTTAGCAAGACGTGGAGTGATATATATTTATGTGAAGTTACCAAAACAATGGCATTGTTTTGTAGTAGAAATTTTAAAGAAAATTTAAAAGGTTTCCTCTCCAAAACGTCTGGGACCGAGTTTTTCTGAAAACGAATGTGTATTTTTTTTTTTTTTTTTTTTTTTACATCAGGAAGATGTCAGTAGGAATGTTCTTGTTTCTATTTGGGACCTTCCATTTGATCAAAGTTTAAAGGACCTTTGAATATGTTTTAGAAACTGACCATTTAAAGAAGTCACTGACATAAATAAGGCTCTCATGAGTCTCTCAGCTTAAAAAATGTGAATTAAATAGAGTGCAGAACACTGGATATCGTTCTGGCAACCAGTGCAGGTTGTACTCAACCTTTTGCCCTATGACAGCTGGGATAGGCTCCAGCATCTTTGCAACACTGAATTGGATAAGTGAAAGAAAATGAATGAAAGGATGGAGAGAGGGATGGATGGAGTTAATTCAGACAGACCGTGAAGTCAAGTAGTAGTAGAACTCATTAATCCCTATTTACAGATCTCAGTGACAGCCCATATCAATGCATCTAGTTGGCAAATCTCAAAGAGCACATGCTCTTTGAGCCGCTTTACTCTGCCTGTAGATGTTGCCCATCTGTAAGCCACTTTGCAACCCACTTTCATCCCAGCTCCTCCTCTTCATGTTGTCTCTGATTTAATGCCATGTGCGGTGGTCATAAAACAGAGCCATACCATGCAAATAGACAAAACTGAAAAAAATTAGACACAAATAAATTCTAAAAAAAAAAAAAAAAAAAATCTTATTCATAATGTCTGCAAAACAGAATCACAAAATGTAGAGAAAGGGGGAAATAAGCAAAACTCTAAAACTCTCTATAGGTAATTATCAAATTTAGTTTGTTTGTAGCTTAATTTCTATACATATATTTGAATACTTGGATCTGGGATAAAAATAGAGCTTTCCATGCCATTGTCAAATCCCAATAAGCAGCCAGTATCATTTATGCTGTGTTCAGAGGCTAAATGGGTTGATTATGTAAAAAAGAAAAGGAACCAAAGGTGCCTCACAGAATCTGATGTCTGGCTGAGTGAGTGCAACGTAATGGTTATGACTAATATTTCAAACATGTCTGAAAGTCAGAGCTATGATTTAAGTCTTCAAGGTAATCAGCACAGAATGCTTTTGGTTAAAAGAGAAATACAACAGGTCTTTACGCTGTGGCTTAATTACAAAGAAGATCCATCAGTCATGCAGACGGGGTAATCAGGGTTATATTTATGAGATGATTAGTTCGACTCTGTGTATTTCTGTGAAACGGTACAGTTTGCGTCGATTTCTAATCTTTCTTCTTGATGCCATGTTATCTGGCACCGATTCGCTCTTTCCCTTACTAATTTTGCCTCAGACAGCATAAGTATTGGTTACCAAGGCAACCATGCTTGCAAGGACCTGAAACAAAGTTGACATTTCTCTCTCTCTCTCTCTCGAAATTAATCATCATGATAATGTTCAGTGCTAAATACTAGCAGTTTCTGACTGCTAAGGAAAAAGAAAACACTGATGAGGGTTTGAAAAAATAAGGAAGGAATGCTCTAAAAAAAAATAGCACAGCAGTTGCATTATGGGAAATGTATTATCTCATATTTTTGGCACTTGATATACAGAAACTCGAGATATTTTTACCTCATGTTGATCTAACTGTGTTTGGAAGAATTTTACAGACATTAATTATTAAATTTTTAATCAACATAATAGTCATTCATTAATCATAAATTAGGCTTCATTGATGTGAATTACCACGATCTTGCCTTCTGATGATGAATTTGGTTTGAATAATTGCTTGCAAGCTTAAACACTCAGCATTCAAACAATATATATATATAATTTCACAATAGCAGAAATTGTTCTTTGTTGTGTAATAAGTAGTTTCTTACCTTTTCTGTCATCTATAGGAAACTATTTAAACTACAACTCTACGTGGTGCCTATACTGAACAATCTCCATGCTGTGTTACGTACCTGTTAAAGAACAGAGATCCCTCTGTCAGCTTTTCCCTACAGAGAAAAGAGATAAAGCACTAGCACTGGTGTGATCATAACCCCCCAAGAAACCCATCAAGGGCAGAGATAAAAGATAAATCCACAGGTCAAAAGGTGGCTACACACATCCCAACACGCTCTGCCTTCCACAGGGCCAGATATCTTTCTTAAGTTCAACCATGACATGACACTGATCACCATTCCCTGTGCCTATGTCTCCCGGGTTTTACTTTGGGTTTACTCCAGTTCACACGCTGGTCCCTCATCTAGCATGACACCCTGAAAGCTTTCGCCTACTCTTCTCTAAGCCTTTAGAAAAGAAAGTCAGCTGTGACTTTTTGGTGTCATGCTTTGCAGTTTTTCTTGAGTTTATTGTTCACTCTGAAATGGAGTTTGCTGTGTTTGCTTTACTTTCTGAGTTTTCTTTTATTTTTCACTTTTCACCACACAGTTAGTGGTTATAACTTAACTCTGACTATACCAAATCTCACCAGTATCTTCTGTAGGAATGGTTTTTCATAGAGCAACAATTCTGCATCGGTATTTATATTGCATCTCTTTGATTAATCTTATAAGGAATTATATGATTATTTCCCAGAGTTTTACTCTACTGTAGGCTACATGCTTTCATTTGATCTATCCAGGCAGTATTTGTGTGTCTGATTTCAATGTCACATCCAGCAGAGCAGTAGTAGGTTTGTGACAAGAAAAAGGTGTGATTCCAGTAGCGGACATCAGTATCCTCAACAGTAATCTGTATGAATGAATCGTCAAGTAATAACACCTGACATTTGGTGAGTTGCTTTCAGGATAGGCTGGCCTCACTGAAAAGTTTAAATAGCCAGCAAGAATGTGGTGCTTGGAAGGTGGGAGGATGTTGTGCGCAGACATTTAAGCTTGCATGTGGTTTCTGGTGGGAACCCTGCCAGTAACAGGGAGGCAGGGTTCCGAGCGGAGGGGGGAGTTTAGGGGGTCACGCTGCTCCAGAGTGAGAAAGTTCTGCTTTTCATTACATCAACCCATATGTCCACATATCTGCCCCGCCTCCGAGACTCCACTGTGTTTCCTGCAATTGTTGTGTCAGTCAGTGATCTAATCCTTCTCTCTCTTACATCTCAAAATCAAGATTTTGGTAAGAGTGTGTCCGGTTGTGCGTGAATAAAAGCGGTAATACATCTGTGGGCTGATGGAAGCCGTACTGAGAAAATTGGAAATTCCAGACTTGCATTCATTTAACCAGGAGTGCATTTGAATATTGCTACACTACGGCTCGTAGAGGGTGACCAGCAAAGCAGAAAAGAGTGGAGAGGTGGCTGCTCTTTTTAACACAAATCTGCACAGCCTTGCATTCAGTTGTACTTTGATCTTATTCCTTATTTCGGTTGAGAGAACCATCTTATTTCACTTAAAGAAAAGCAGCGTGCCGGTGGGTGTCTAAAAGAACCTTGCACAACAATGTGGCCGTTCAAAAAATATGATTTGCAAGTGCAGCCAGCACATTAAGTGATGGTCTTTTTTTACTTTACAAGTGGGCATGCTGTGTTTGTGAATTCGGGAAAAGTAAGTGTGATGTGAATAAAATAATGAGAACTGTTATAGTCTCATCTTTGAGACACTTTATGAATTGCTTTCTGTAGGCAAATATGCTATATTGTGGAAAACTTTTTTTTGGTGGGGGGGCACTTATTCTGGTTTTTGTATGATTGAGGCATACAGCTTTGATGTAAACCTCTTCTGAGCTGCAGTGGGATCACAGGCGTCTCAGTTATTTATGATATGAAGTGGCAGGAGTTAATGAATCACACACTGAGAGGCAGAGAGCAGGAGAGAAGAGTAATTTAAAAAACACACACAGACACACAAACTTTACTTCAAATCTTCACCAAAAATTATTGCAAGCCTGTAAGATATTCCCTGGGGGGATTTTAAGAATAAGGTTTATTAAGGAATATTACAGGAAAGCTACAGTGTGGTTGAGAAAAACTAAGCTCTGAGTGGCTATGCTTTTGTCCCGCTCAATACAAACGCTCTAGTGGGTGGATAAGTGAAGTCACATGGTCACTTTTCCTCTTTCCCACACCAACACACCCACACCCTCCTCCATGCAGCCAATCTTCACTCTTCAACTCACTACTTACCCGCAGCGGGCAGCCTGCTGCTTCGTCTGGATACTGTAGCAGCACAAGTTGCAAGCCTGTTTCCCCCCAAAACCATGCATCCGAACTGGGAATAATATCCGCGTGGCTCACCTTTATCCACGTTTCAGGAGATATTCGACATCACGTCGCCCGGAGGTAGTTAAGAGAACTTTGCTTCAGGTAATTTTCAACTTGCAGTAACAGTTTTACTTTTGGGTTCATGTGCTCGCCTTGATTTTTTTCTTCAGCTCGTACCTCTAGCTTTGGCTAATACATCCCCCTCTGCGTTACTTTTCGTTGCAGTAACGGTTAAAAGTTGTAATTTGATGCCACGCATCGAGTGGTTGATTACAGGCTGCCATGAAAACAGCTGTGAGAGTGTTATTTCTGCTTTAGTGGAGTGAAATTGTTGCGTTTTCCGGCCTAATGTGAAGTAGACCTAGCTGTATCTCCCTCCACCCCCACATCAGGTAACACTGCAGCATCAAAGGCGCACGCTGCTTTTCAAAATATCTCATTTGCATGAGGCGACCAGGGCCGGCTCTAGCCTTTGGATTCGGTGCCCCCCCCCCCCAGGTCTTTTACAAAAAAAAATGTTTTGGATGAACAGCCTGCTCTTTTCTCCCAAAACAGCTAAGATTATTATAATTAATTATAAACTCAAATCTGCTACCTGTCTTTACAAAAATGTTTAATTAGTAGATTCATTATTTTAGACTTAACTACGTCTGTGTGCATTTCCAATGCTTCTGGGCTATTTGCTGTCATATTTCAAGTTAGTTACTTTATCAATAGTAAAGTTGCATCCTATGTAGTTATTGGAACTGTCAATAATGATGACTACATGACAAGAATGTTTAAATAAAGCTGTTTTACTGTTTTTGACTTGAATAAACCAGTCACATTTGTATTAACAGTAAAATAAAAATGTCTGGAAGGCAGATGTCAACAGTTGATTGAACAGTAAAGCTGGGGCTCTCTGTGTGACACCTCTTTTGTTTGAGGTTAGGAAAAACAGATTTATTTAGTTATTTACGTGTCTTTTAAACAAACAAAGATACCACTGTGGTGTAAATGCCTGCAACTTTCTGCCTGTGGGGACACAAGTAGATGCTGTAGGTAACCCTGTGAAAGTTAATCAACTCAGAGGAAAGACAAACACAACTTTAGCTCCTGTTTGTTTTGTTAAATCGAGATTATTGGCGAACCTCTGTAACTTCTTACAAACAAGTGCGTGTGCATAACTTTGGAAATTGTAAGTATGTAGATTGTTTCTGGTGCTGAAATCTTATCATAAAGTCTTATCATTTAGATTTCGTCCTGTGGACGAAAAAGGCTGTTTACCGATATCATTCTTTTCATAAACAAGGAGCTTTGAGGCTTCCTCTAATTTGGCTTGAGATTAGTTTGGGCAGTTTGGATTGTAGGCATGCTATCATGCACTGGTTACATGGATGGTTACCTCATGATGGCAGCCACTGTTTATTCCATCATCTTGTCAACAGTTCAGGGGATGGAGTTTGTGTTATTGTAGTTAAGACTGTTTTTGTTAATAAACTTGTTGCTGTAAGCATGATTTAACCAAAAAAAAGAAAAGAAAGTGTGGCGTGCCAGTTCCCCCTGATATTATGCACCCTAGGCAACCACCTAAGCCCTTCATGCCTGGCTCTGCTGCTGGCCATGCTTTATAGCTTCTTGATGAACAGAAGAGTTGAAGCTGTTGCTACTTTCCTCTCACAGTGTATAAATTGGCCTCAGTCTGTGTGGAGAGGAAGGAGATGTTGAAGTTTGGTGCTAAAACCCACCAAGTAACAGAAAACTGGAAATACTGCCTTTCAGTTGTATTTGTCTGCCAACCCGTAGGGCTGCAGTTTATATCCATGGCTGTCCGGACTTATACAACATTTGTTGTGAAGAATCTGAAAGAATCCACGATGGTGTCACCAATATAATATCAACCAAATGTGAAATAAAGTCATAATATCGTCTGTTCTTTAGACATGGTGCTGAATAATTGTCTCTGTTAAAAATGCTAATGACACTGTGAAGATGACCTAACTTAACCAAAAACTCCTTTTATCCCTACATCGCAGCATTTCGCGCCTTTCAGGTTGTTGCGGGCTGTGTCGACCTGACGTGTAGTTACATTTCTCGGGCGGTGCACGTCAGGTTACGTAGAAGGTTACAGCGTACAGTTAAAAGGAGATCCCGGTAACAACACAAGTTACCGAGTGATTTCCTGATGAAATGAAATTCATGCCTAAGACTTAGAATAACTTGATGGTTAGATAAACTGTCATTTCTGTTAGCAAACAATAAAACAGTGTTTACCTAAGTGTGAATCGATGGATTGTAAACAATCTGTAAGTATTATTTAGCTGTTTAACTGTAAAGTTGCAACAAATATTTCTAAAACTTTGGTAAGTACTGTTTTGTTATGCAAACTAATGACCAGTTGACATAAACATTATTAATCATTTGCTGTTGGCAGTGATTGCCAGTGTTCTCTGAGAAAACATAATATACAGCTGAGGAATGATAGAGACTGAAATGTGTTGGTTCTGTGCGTGTTTGTGGGGAAAAGTAAGTAAAATGTACTGATCGCAATAAAAAAAATGCTATTATATTCACAGTAGCTGTGACTAACTTGTCATTTTTGCAAAGCACCAGCTTTGTCCTTTCAAAGCAGCACCAGTCACATAACAATAATCGCCTTTCTTTTATCTCCTTCTCTGTAATTACATTAGTCACTATTGCACCCATACAGCATCTTTTCTGTTAAAACAACATCAGTTGCCTTGACAGCCTGAATGCGAAATGAGCTGTGATGTTTTCCCCTTTCTTCCAGAGGAAGAGTGGGAGGCCTTGCGGTGAGGATATGAGTTTGGTGGATGTGAGGCAGACGGTGGGGTCTCTGACCCTGGCCTTGTCCAGCAACGACTCCAAGGAGCGCTACTTTGACCGCGTGGATGAGAGCGACCCTGAGTATCTCCGGAGCAAGAATATGTCACCGGACCTGAGGCAGGACTTTAACATGATGGAGCAGAAGAAGAGGGTCACCCAGATCCTGCAGAGTCCAGTATGTAGCAAGCAGCTTCATACAAATAGCCTCCTACACACAAGCTTTCACTGTGTATGAGTAATAAACAGAGCTTTAAACCCCAGAGAAATACACTCTACCCTTTACTCAATGCTGATTGTAGTGCATGTATCTTTTTACTTGTTTATCTGCGCATCATTTTATATACTGCATTGTATTTTAATATGGGTTAGCTTTAGCTTTCAGATTTAAGTGTAAATGGTTCTACCATTGTTACTGTCCAGACTTCGTCTTATAATTATTAATATTATTATTATCATCATTACTTTACTAAGGAGGTTAGTGTTAGTCTGCTTCTTTTTCTGTGTATCAGTGACTCTTTTTAAAGTTAAACTACACTAGGAGGTATTTTTCACTATTTTCCTTGAAATCCTAATTGTAACACTTCTTGTTGTCCTTAAGCCTATGTCAGTTTATTAGGTACATTTCGGTTAAGTTAATAATAAGACAGCACAGCAAAAACTCAGCCTAAATAATGTAGAGATTCACCCTAGGATATAATTTGCATCATTTAGAGATCTGTTCTATTATGTGATCTGCTCTCGTTGACAAAAGACAGAATAATATAAACACCAGTGCATATAATACACAGTATTGCCTCAGTAAAAAACTGATAAAATGTAGAGCAAATGGAGGAGACAGCATACAGTCAGTGTAAGTACAGGGATGTGAAATAAGTACACACCAATGAAGTGCATGGAAATAAGACGAGCCCACACTCATCTGTGATTGCATAACCCACCAAACAAGTGGAGCTCATCACATCACCATGGGAACCGTGGTCGGATGAAGCAGAATGCCTGAGCTTAGTTGCAGCTCAGGAGAAAATGATGCCGTTTCAAGATTCACAGGCTACTCTTGACGCAAAAATTGATGGTCAAGTTTAATGCCAGCCCCTTCTTCTAATGAACCCCCTTTTCACAGATGTACACAAAGAGCTTTTTTTAGTGGTCTGGTGATTTGTGTATAGTTGTTATAAGGACCATCTGAAAGCTCGCTGTGCTTCCTGACACATCCTGTGAAGGTGTTGGAAGTAGGACAAAGATAGGCTGCGTGTATTATGAGTTGCTAGGTTTTAGCTTGTTTGTACCACATCTCCTACTATAAAAAAGTTTTATTTGGTTTTGTTTGCAGGTGTTTAAAGATGAATTAGAAGGTCTGATTCAGGACCAGCTGACTAAGGGCAACAACCCTACAGGTCTCATGGCACTGAGGCAGATTGCTGACCTGGTCATGGCCAGCACCACGGGAGGGGCAGGCCCCTTGACTTCTCCCATCAGTGAGTGGCCGCGTGTGCTCATGTGTGCGTCTGAATGTATCCATTTATGTCCCTTTCGGCCTGTTTGTCATTCAATGTGTATCCTGCGTCGGTGTGCATCAGCCAGACTGAATATCTTCATTGTTGGAGGCTGAATTCCCCAACTCCTGTGACACTCAACAACCCTGAAACAGCATAAAATGCTCAATAGTGCTTTTATTAAGTAGCTCTCATGACCAGTCTGAGTAATCAAGTATAGCAGTTTGCAGTGTTCATTATACTGGCCTGACCTTTTACCCCTGTGTTTCAGTGGGAGGTCACAGAGCTGACACTGGGAAGTTATAGTTTTAGACAGTTTAATGATCAAAACTGTAAATGTTTGGAAAATGTAAGAACATGCTTTGAAATGTTGAGGCAGACCTGCGCCTTTAAAAAGCTAAAGTGGCTATAAAAGTTAATGCCCTGTATCATTAATGGCCTTATATGGTATTACATCCCCAAAATACCCTCAGATACACTTTGGGAATTCTGAGTAGGGCCCTTTTTTCAATCTTCAGCTGTGGAGACTCATGTTCCCCGGGATGTTTGACTTTACGTACTGTGGAAACAAATCATGTAAACATGCTTGTACATTTTTCGGATGCACTGCAATGTACTGATGATGTTATGTGTTGCGGCAGGCATCGGGATGGTGACCCCAGTCAATGACTTGTATGGCGTAGAGTCTCCCTCCTTTGCCAAAGGGGAGAAACAGAGTCGCTGCAAGCTGGCCAGCCTCTACAGGCTCGTTGACCTCTTCAGCTGGGCTCGCTTTACAAGCTCCTACATTACTGTGAGTACAACTTCACAATCATGCTCCAGTGCACACCTGCTTATGTATGCAGCACGAGGTTTGTGTTTCTTTATGTGTGCTCCTTGTTCTCTGGCACCTGGAAGGCTTAAAGGGGAATACCACTTTATTTTCAGAAACTATATATTATTTATGGCATAGAAAAGTAAGGTTTGTGAATATGAAGCAAGAATTCACAACCATACATCTGATGTACACCTTGGAGAAAATCAGAATGTTAGGTTCTGATATTCCCCAAAGACAAAGCGAAGAAAGACACTTTTATCAACCCGCAAACCGATTTTTGAGTTTTTCTAAGTTTAAAAAAAAAAGCTTTTGTCTGTGGTTCAGAGTTTCTTTACCCTTGACTTGGGAAAATGTGTCTTCCTTCTCTTAGACAGTGTTAACCCCTCTTGAAAAGAAAAAAAGAACATTGTAAATGTAGAGATTTCATTCCTCATGGCAGCAGCAGTGGTTGTTGTTGGGGTTTTTTTTTTACATAGACAAATGTTTAAAAATGCTGCCTCAAAGATCTTACATCAGTTAATTTATATTAAAGGATAGTCACAGGATAGGCAGTGTATAAAGCCTCCGTCACATGGGCCTGGTTACCAGTGGACAATGCCTTGGCAACCATCAGTTGCTAGGAAAAAATGTATATTCCCCAACCGGTTTGCAAAAGGTTGCTGAGGTTTGCTGGCAGTAGGTAGGTGAGACTGGTTGCAAAGAGTTGTATGGTGCTACATAAAAATCCATTGTCACCTATAGTTTGTATGGAAGATGATGCTTTGACTGCAAACACTTACCAACCACTCAGTGAGCAGTGGCGAAACCGAAAAGTGTGATAAATACAAAGGTGAAGCACCCTCTTTGTGACTGATTTCACCCAGTAACAGCCAGCAACCACTTACCAACCAGCTGGGGAATACACGTTCTTACCTGGCAACCTGAGGTTGCCAAGCGGTCAATGGTTTGTATCACCTGGGTCTGTGTGAGTGAGGTTTTATCTCTCACTGCTAACATTTATCTGCAAAACAAAACCAAAGCAATTTTTAAGCATTTTCTGCCAATGAGTTTGAAATATTCCAAAGAGTAATGAAACCAGAAAGGGCAGCCACGTTGATGTTAGATGAAGATACATGTAGACTATGTAAAAACAGACATAGCTCTTTTTGGGACTCCTGTTCTGAAGCCCCTGTTTTGCATTTAAATCACTGTCCTCTTGATTTTTGTACATCAAACTTGAGCTTTTCGCCACTTTACTCATGTGTTCATTTTGTCATAGGTACGTGTCAGTAAAGAACAGGACCACATTCTCATCAGTCCACGAGGTCTTTCTTTTGCTGAAGTGACGGCAGCAAATTTGGTAAGGAAAGTAGTTGAGTGTGTTATTTTTAGTTGGGAATATAATATTTTTAGTACTACAGATGGCAGTTTATTTGGCCAATTCTGATTCCCATTTATTTGTAATACTAGTTTCTGTTGATTTCGATTTTCTTTCTGAGAACTAACTAAAAGCATATACAGACAAAAAAGGACTTTTCATTAACGCCAAATATTATTTTCATGATTAAAAGAAATGATTACTTTACAATTTGCCTAACACTATAAGTTTCAGGATCTTATTTAGAACAAGTGAAAATAAAGTGCTTTGCTACTGGAAAGGGGGACAAATAGTTAACTGAAAATTAGTTGCTGCACACTCACCTTTACCGTATACGTATTTTGCCTTCCAAACAAAAGCAGTTGCAGCAGCTTCATATAACAAAACAAACGTCCGGTACTTAAATCGTTTCTAGTATTCCAGTATTTTATTGTAGGGTCTCTACCTTAAAATGTAAAATGTCTTGAGGCAACTGCAGTAAAACTGTACTGAATAAGCAGGATATTGACTATTTTCTCTTGTTCACTTATCTCCATTTTCCTCACGAATGCTTTGATCTGTTGCTTACGCCAGGCTGAGATCTGATTAGCTTTAGCTTTAGCCACTTGGCCTTTGTTAGCTTCTTTAAAATGTCCATGTTCAGCTGGGTGAAAATGATTTAAGTGCCTCATTAAGACCAACCGTGGTTTATTTTGGTGAACCTTGTCTTCACTCACAGTGATGTGTTTCCACACTAACGCCATTTTAGTGTGTGGCTGTGAGTGTGCTGCATGTTGTATATGCGTGAAACGGACCAGTTTGTAATTGGACATATGGTAGGCTGACCGGCTTTTCACTGGTCAATACGTACATCTCTATTTATGACATGTACCTGGCAACAGATGTGAATTAATGTCACTGTTTTTGTCTGAAATCACAACTAAAGTCAAAGTGACAGACGGGTTCTGTAAGTGCAGTAAGTGACTTCAGGAACAAGCTAAAAGCTTCTGAGAGGCTAAACTAGGCCTCCCTCCTTGTGTGACACATTTTTCAATAATAATGATTGGACTTAATGTAAAGTACACTCCTCCTGCAGCTGACAGGTGAACAGGTACCACCCCAATAATGTGACCAGCCGTAAAGTTTTACAAAATGACTTTAAGCAGATACACAGACGCTTTAAACATCAGAAATCACACAGTTAACAACAGCATAAAATCTGTGTTTGTGCTCTGTTATGACTAGAAGGGTTAGTCACCTGTAAATTATACATTATTGTCAGTCACCTGGTTGTAATACATACTAAGTTGGCTCGTTCTCTTTCATGCAGTGGTCTTACACTTCCTGACAGCTGGCGCACTCTAAAAGCGTTCATTTTTCTTTAATGTTAGCTTTTGGTTTTTGCAGTTGTCATTCTAAAAATGAAAAATCGTCAAGAGCTCAGATCCTAATAGGATTTTTATTTGATTTACTTAAAGTAAACCAGTGTTAAATGAAGTCAAGTTCATTAAAAATGAATCCGAAACCAGTCGTAGTTTTGGGGAAATTCGTTAACTTAATTGACTGTTTGATTTTGAGATAATGGCATATCAAAGAAAGGATATGAAAAGTATCCGACACACAAGTGTGGTTCTGTGCTGTTTGCTGTCATCCACTTCACACTGTTTCACTGCTCGACAGGTTACAGAAGTAGTCATAAGACCCCCGCAAAAATAAAGGAAAGAAAAACAACACAAGAAATACACTTCTAAGGAGAAGAAAACATTCTGCTAGACCTTAAACATACACACAATGTGTACTTGTAATTAACAATTGTAAACATGACCTTGTTTAGACACAAACTCCACAGGGTACCTTTAACGGTTCAGTCGCGCTGCAGGCAATTATTACCTTAAGGTTTATAGTGTTATAAAAAAAAAAAAAAAGCAAACCAGAGTTGGGTATTCTTTTAAAGTACTACACCTACAACTACTGCTGACAATACTAAACAGCCAGCTCCCATTTCTCACAAATCTCTGCTTGTTGTTTGTTTGTTTTCTCCAATATTTAGGTGAAGGTCAACATAATTGGTGAGGTTGTAGACCAGGGTTCTACTGATCTGGGCATCGACCAGTTTGGATTTGCTCCCCATTCTGCCATTTATTCAATGCGCCCTGATGTGAGATGCATCATCCATACACACACCGCAGTTACAGCCGCTGTAAGTACGCTCGGGGCAAATATTAAATGAGCTTCATTTTAATCAAAGCTGCTGCTAAATACTTGCTTTGGTATCACATGAAGAAGGCTGAGTTAAAGGCAGCCCCCCGCATGTATAGTTATTTTAGATGCTGGCAGCCTGTAATGCAGTTTCTGTTCTCTCTCTCTCTCTTTTTTTTTTTTTTTTTTAACCATTTTCTTTGAAGCTTTGCTATAAAATGCACAGCACATGATGTGTGCACCATTTTATTTGTGCCTGACAGCGAAAAAGGCGCCTCTGTTTATGCTGGTGTGTCACACGCTTAGTTGTTTTTATCCCATGCTAACAGGTGTCCTCGATGAAATGTGGAATCTTGCCCATTTCCCAAGAGGCTTTGCTTCTGGGAGACGTGAGCTGCTTTGGTTACCATGGCAGCCTGGATGATAAAGAGACAAAGGTGGAGTTTCAGAAAGCTCTGGGCCCGACTGCCAAGGTACTGTCAAAGCAAGGCACTCCGTTAGTGGCAAGCTCACGTTCACGTGGGACAGAGTGGGCTTATTATATTGTACTGTATGCACATGTGCTGAGGGTATTTGTACCACTGGTTGGTAACTGTAAATAGCTGAGTACACTAGAATATTTAGTTTATTTAGATATGGAGTGTAGGTACAACAAATAGTCTTAAGCAGTTTGTTTAGCGTGTTTACCCATTTACATAAATAGATTAAATATTAGAAACACCTATTTAGGAACTACTCTGACATTTAAAGTAAAGTTAGATGAGACAATTCCGCTCACATGTCTGCCACGCAATCATTGCAAGGAGATGAGCAAACTTAAAGAGGTAGAGGCTGCTTAAACCAGCCGATCTAAGATTGTTCTAGGGCTCCCTGCCCAGAAATAGTCTGGTCTACCAAAGTGTTTTTCCTTGAAGCCTGCCTATTTATCCCCCCCCCCCCCCCCCCCCCCCCCCCGGGTGGTAGTCCCATATATTTAGACTATGCTGAAAACTACATTTATTTATTTAGGATCACTGATAGTTGAAGAATGCTGCATATCACTGCCATTTTTTCACCCACCATTTACAGTTAGGCAGTTTTATAAATATATCACCAAACGTTAAATCATTACTCAAAAACAACACAAACTGAATCGTCACAACCAGCTTCTTAATGTGCTGAACTATAACTACAAAGAGGGAAAGTTAGAAATGCTTTAATATCCTTGTCTGTACCAGATGGCATCCCTGGATTGCCACAATATTAGTGTGAAATGTAATGCTGAGAGCAATATTTGACTTGGGTCGACCAGTTAAGCAGCAGTCACTCATATTAATATTGTAGATATCTCATATATTAGTAACAAAATAGTCATAATGTGCATGAACGTAAATTCTAAAAATGCAAAAAGGAGCTTTAATAGAGCTCATAGGCAGATTTGTTACTGTTGGACAGAACGAGGCTAAGGTACTGCAGTCGTTATTTTATTTCAGCCGTAGCCTTGTACGGAACAGACAAATGTGAGAATGTCATTGAGCTTCTGGTCTAATAAATGCATTCTTAAAAGAAATGTCTAATTAAGCTTTTAATCATAGCCATATATTTTTCATTAATGCACGTTCAGGATGTACTAATGTGGCAGTTTGTGTTTTTCAGCTGATGATCCTGAGGAATCATGGGCTTCTGGCTTTGGGAGAAACAGTAGAAGAAGCTTTCCACTATATGTACCACTCACAGCTCGCCTGTGAGATCCAGGTATAAAAATCTTTATTCTTAATCCTACCTGCCCTTGGTAATGGAGTGTAATTGCGCCATTCCGGTGAAAGCAATTGGTTAACTTCGATGTGGCCTTTCTTCACACTTCATAAGTCAGTTTTATGTGTGTGAGTCACTGATATTATTTTCCAGCTTTTATTTGTTGAAATGTTTTCCCCTCTGTCTACAAATGAGTCAGACACATAAAACAGAGCAGTGCCTGAAATGGAGGCAAAGCTAATATCAAGCGTGCTGCTTGCTTGAGTAAACCTGAATCAAATATGTGCCAGTGATCTCTGTTTACAGACAGGTGGAACCCCGCAGTGTTCCTGAAACACTCCTGTTGCTTTGTGCAAGAGATCCTTTTGCAGCGATTTTTGTTTTCTCGACTCTGTTGGTTTTTCCGTCGTTTTTGACGTATTCAGAGTTCACCTCGCTTACAATTGTTTAATTATATAATTCTATGATGGATTGTTTTGAAATGAAAATGATGTGTCTCAGAAAAGAAAGCGTTTAAAGTTTTAGAATTAATCTCCAATTTTTATGAGTGAAATCCTCAGTAACTGCACCAAATGCCAAGTGAAAATTGTATTAACACAATCTTTGATGGTACAAATGGCTTTGTTTAGGTGAACGCTATGAGATGTTCAGGCGGCGCGGACAACCTCGTTCTCCTGGACAGGGATAAGTTAAAGCCCCTGACCCAGGGAGTGGCCGCTGCCGGTGTCGTCATAGACAACGAGGTCAAGTGGAAAATAGGCGAGGCAGAGTTCGAGTCTCTTATGAGGATGCTAGACAACCTGGTGAGTGAACCCTGACCTGTGGCTTTTACCCACGATGCTTTGAGTTTCCTGTCTCACATGCTTCCTCGGGAAGTGGCTGACTAGAGGACACAATGAAACTTGGTGTATTTTTTTGTTTATCTAATCTTAAATGGATTTTTTTGTAATTGGCTCATATTGTTTTATGATATTTGCAGATTTCATTTCCTAATATTCAGGATACTGTTGTTCTAGCTGTGAGAACAGAACTCCTTCTGCTGGGCTTTGTAAAACCATACACCCTGATTTTTATTTATTTATGTTTTTAAGCCTCACTGATAATGCCCAGGCCCTGACATGTTTTGTGGACACAGAAGATGTCAGACTGTCTGCTCGAGTCGCCTTCCTGCTAACAGCTCCGGCTGGAACAGACTGCAGCTGTGTTAGCTCTGTGTGATCAGAGATCGCCCACCCTCTCAAACATAGCTTCCAGATGGTGAGCCGTGCTGCGGGCAGTTACAGCCACACGGACCACACAGCCACTTAGTGCAATAACTCCCGTGTACTCAATTTGGAAATAGGATTTGGCATTTTCTTCCAGACTGTTGAGTATGCCACGGGGCGAAAATGCCAGCGCAGTCGTTGCAACTGGACGCCTGACCTTCCCTGACAGAGGGTGGAGTTTGATTGTTGCGGTGTCAGAGATGATTCCCAAACAAAGACAACAAAAAGCTGAGCTGCGCTAAAGGTCACAGCTAATGATGAAGGAATGGTATCTGACAGAAGGTGATTTAGAAATTGGATTGCACAGTTTTAAAAACAATTTTTAAAAAAATGCTCAAAGGAAAGGCTGCGTTACTTCTCTAAACCAAGCAATGAGATTGAAAGGTGAAACAGATTAGGGGTGTGGATGAGGAGTTGGCCTTTTAAAGTACCTGCTTAATTAAAAATATCCTCTTATCTGTCTGTTCACCTTTTCATTATATTAGATTCTGTCACACATGTTGGCAATAGTTACTGTAGCTCTTGTGTGCTTTTGTAGAGTTTGTGCAGAAATTTATGATGATGAATGCTACGACTGATACGCCCTGAATTTTATTTGTTTACTGTGTTTCAGTCACACTTAAAGCATTTGGAAACTGAGCTTTAGTTTCCACTGAACGGCTCTGTGAAAAATGGCTTGCTGGCACTGCGACGATCAAAGCTCAATGCAGAGGGGATTTTTATTTTTCATTTATTTATTTATTTATTGTGGCAAACTTGTCAAATTGCCTGTGCAGAAATGCCAGTTTTGATTGTTTTTAATGTAGCGTTATAGTGCTTTTCTTCAGACCACACTTTTCCACATACTGCAAGGACCCATCACTAGTTTTCTAGTTGTCTCTCTCCGTCTTTGATGTATTGTTAACAACACACTCCTTCAAACCAAAGTTGTGTCTTCTCCCTCTCAAACTGGAGGCGTCTGCAAAAATGCTGTTTGTATATATTGCGTTTAAATATTTAAAAGTATTGTGTAAGTGGATTCTGGGTGGCCTGTGAATCATTTGAATTGTGGGGGGTTTGGGGTTTTGGGTTAATATTTCTTATTTATCCCATGAGCAGAGAAGAATAGTGCAAAATATTTCAAAGACTTTAACTTCTGGCAAAGGGAAACTCTCGGTGCGTGTGCCGCAATAATATTTTCTCCTTGTGTAACGTGCTAGGGATACAGAACGGGCCATTCTTACCGGAACCCCATTGTCCGTGAAAAACCCCGGTCTAAGAACGACGTCGAAATCCCCGCCACAGTGTCGGCTATGCCGCCAGAAGACTGTGAGCTTGGCCTGCGGAGCCCCTTCAAGTTTATGGCGCAGAAACAACAGAGAGAAAGGACCCGGTGGCTTAATTCACCCAACAGCTACTTGAAGGTCAATGTTCCTGAACAGTCACCCAGCGGGGACGTGAGCCCGAGGACAAAAACCATGGTGTGTTGATTTTATTGTCAAAGTGTAAGAGGAAATGAAACGATTTGATCCTATCTGCTTTGGTGTCCTGAGCAAGCGCGTCTTTTGAGGTGCCCATTTTTATCTGTGTTAGCCTGCCCTCTTGTGGCAAGTTTTTTAAATGCACTTTTTATATTCTGAATTCTTAGTATTAATCTATGTGTGTGTGTTTGCTTTATTTCAATTCTCTCAGTGGATGAAGTCCTCGCAGCCAGGCAACAGCGTTGGCACCCCAATAAAGATTGAAGACCCTAACCAGTTTGTCCCACTCAACACTGACCCCACTGAGGTTTTGGATAAGAGGAACCGGGTCAGTTGAAAAATGATCACATTTTCCACAAGATTGCCCCCAGATGTTACAAACCTGGGCAGTAGAAACGCACAAAGATTGTTTTTCTTTTCTTTTTTCAGCTCATGTTTATTATCAAAACTACTGTTAAACTGTTGATTACTCCTGTTATCTTTAAAATAAATTACAAAAAACCATGAAAGGGGAAATTTTGAAAGCCTGATCCTTCCAAAATATCCAGTTTTATTTGATAAATTAAAGTGAAAAGCATAAAATCATGTCATCTTATAACCTAAAATGACAAGAAGCAATCAGTTAAGAATATAAACCAGATTAATCAATCTGTTGGAACAGCTACACTGTCATTTGAATGTCAGTTATAGCATCTAATAACCAAAATCCTTAAGCTGAGATTCCTTTGTTGAATATGTTTGTTCAGATAAAAGAGCAACACAGAGGCGACCAGATGACCCCGGGACCTAAATCTCAGTTACTGGCAGGCATTGTTGTGGACACCATACCAGGACCAGTAAGTTTATGTATCATTTCTAAAAAATTGCAACATTAGCAGCCGGATTTCATGATGCAGTGTGTGTCATGGTATGTTAGTGTGTTTTGCATTTGCCTAAGCACGTCTGAAAATAACGCACAACTCAACCCACAAATTGCTGCTCAACTCATGAAGACATTTTTCTTACAAATGTGGCTTTCCAACGGACAGGATTTATTGCTAAGAATCATTGTTAAAACAAAGATATAATCAACCAAACACAAATTTGTGGCCTTGTATATGGACTTAACTCCATATACAAGTGTAACATTAGATTATAGCTTGTTGTTTACACACCTATGTTTCTTAAACCGTTCAGTTACGAGTTGGTGATCCAGGAATTTTGAATCAGTCATCTCTCCAAATTAGTATCAGGTGTAGTGCCTGTGGTCTTACTTAGTTTAAACATTGTTTCAGACTGCACCACACACAGCAGCATTGTTCATCAGGATCATGTGACATGACTAAAACAAGAGTTGTTCAGGAATGGTTTGAGGAATTTGAGTCCATTGATCTACAGATCTTTCAGCTTTGGAGGCTGATAAATGTCAAGATTACAAAAGAAAATGTAGCCAAAAAACCCGAACACACAGAAGTAAATGAATAACACACTAAAATATTCTGTCTGTCGTGTTTATTGAAATTTGAAAAAGGTGACACATTCTTGTAGATTTTGATTGCAGAGGTTAACGCAGTGTTTACATTTATTTCCTTATGAAAGCAACCAAAAATGCAAATATTGTGCAAAGAGGAACTGAATGCATAAGATTTTTAATTATGTAGATTGTGACAATTAAAGAAATGTATCAACAGTCATGATCCTTCCATAAATGCTAATTGGAACACCTTCACAAAAAGACTGTGATTATGTGTTATTTTATTTTGTAAGTACATAAAATATAATGCAAAGAATGTTTCTAGCTATAAACATGCAAAGAATTTGAAGATTTTACCATCTATGGTACGCAATAGGATTAAAAGATTCAGAAAATCCACAGAAATCTCTGCATGCTAGCAGCAGTGCTGAAAACCAGTAATAAATCATCTTGATCTTTACATCCTCAGGCAGTAGTTGTGTAGTGGAAACGAGTGCACGGGCTTAGGAGCACATCAGAAAACCACTCCGTTGCATTCAGAAATGGAAGCTGAAAGGAGTTGGTGCAACTGCACATGTGAAGGCACCATTAATAATGAATGATATTTGGGTTTTAGAGCAACATGTACTGCTATCCAGATGCTGCATTTGTTTTTTTTGTTTCATAAGGGAAGCCTTTCCTTATTTAAGCAAGAGATTTCTGTGCGTGTGATATCAGCGTGGCTCCATCATGAAAGGGTCTGGGTGCTAAACAGCCATGTCTGCAGTTCAATCGGTTACCAGTTGAACATTTGTCACTTAACGAAAAAACAAAGTACAAAAAAGAAGTCCTTCTATAGTGGAGCAGCTGAAATCCTTCACCATGTAAGAAGGGGGGTGGGGGAGGTGGGGTGCTTTGATAACTGTACAACAGTTTATGTCAGAGCTCAAATGTTTACAGAGGGTTTTAAAAGAAGAGGTGATGCAACACTGTGGTAAACATGCCCCTGACCCATTTTTGCTTTTAAGAAGAGGAGTTACCATTATTACATTTATAAAGCCCCAATATATTAAAAAAAACAAATAAAACAAACAAAAGTTTTTACTTTCAACATTTGACATTCAACAAACTGTTTCAACCTTTTGGAAATAATATTGTGCATCAGCTGACTGCAACGGCATCTTATGTTTTTACCGTGTCTTTAGGCGTTCATCATTGAGGATGAAGAGCAGACCCGCTCTCTTCCTCCCAATCCTTTCAATGATCTCACAGAGAAGGAGCTGGAAGAATACAAGAGCATGGTAGAAAGAAAGCAGCAAGGCCAAGAAGGTACTGTTCTCTATCCTTTATACATTAGTCAGACGCTTTACTGAGTTTGCTGTAGTTATTGTTGCCACACAAGAATTGTGCCATTAGCTTACACTCAAGGCAGTTAATTAGAGCCAGCTTGTCCTGGGTGGAGGAAAGTTTGTACTGGAGGAAAGAGTTTCCTACTACTTCCTACTGGTGAGAGATGAGCTGTAGAGACACTCGCCGTGTCAAACTCCTTTTGTCTCATTGTGACTGTAAACAAGGGGAAATCTGTGTACAGGAAGGAAACATCTCTCTCATCAAAGTAACTCCTTTGTTATTCTCCAGCACAGAAATGCTTCACTTTTGGAACATGTGAGCTAAGAAAACTATGGAACAAAGTTGTTAAAATGTTCTTGTGTTCAATACTTTTAGTTTGCATTTTGCATGCTGGCAGCATGAGTGTAGTGAGGTTTTTGGTAGAGTTGGGGATGTAAGTATTTGGTATACATGGTTAAGCAATGCTATGGCATAAACATGTATGGTTGCCAGTGGAACTGGGCCACTAGTATTTAATCATGATGTAACTGCTGATAGAAGCAGCAGGATGACTTCTGAAGTGTACAGGGCTGAACTCTCTGCTTAGATTCAGCCAAATGCTGTAAAACTAATCGAAGCGTGCTTCACAGTGCAAATGGATAACGACCCATAGCATACTGCAAAAGCAACCCAAGAGTTTATAAAGGCAAAGAAATGAGATATTCTTCAATGGCCGAGTCAGCCAGCTGATCTAAACTCAATAGGGCATGCTTTTCAGTTACTGAAGACCAAGCTGAATGCAGAAAGACCCACAAACAAGGAGCAACTGAACGTGGTTGCAGTGAGGCCCTGGCAGAGCATCTCAAGGGAGCAAACACAGGATTTAGTGATGTCCACGAGTTCTCGACTTTGGGCAGTCATTGACTGCACACGAGTTTCATCATTGGTTCGTCCAACTATGTTTGAGCCGTATTGTGTATAAAAATGACGGCAATTTGCAAACAGTTAATGCAATACTTTAGTTAAACCCCTTGCCTTAAAGATGAAAGTCTGCAATTAAATCACATACTGAATGTTTGAGTTAAAATCCACTCCGGTAGTATACAGAAACAAAATTACAAAGTTTTTGTCAGTGCCTAAATAATTATGGATTTACTGGAATGCTGGAATGCTATCTGGTCAATCTCAACATTGACCAGACAGAAAGAGGAGATCTCCTAACCTTTAAGCTTGTGCTACCATAAGATTTTACAAACACTTTTCATGGTAGATATTAGTGGCGTCCCTGCTAATTCCTAACACAGTTGTAAATGATGACCAATCAGGTGCACTGTTCATACCTTTGTATGTGGAAAGAGGGGTAGAGCTAGTTGCTTTTAAAAACACTACAGAGGAAGGATACAAATATTATCTGGGCTAGTAATATGGCGTAACTGTCGTTAAAGGTAAAACCAGTATAAGGCAGTCATGGTGGTAGAAAACAAAAAACAAATATTGCAACATATTTGAGCGGTCCCCAGGGTGTTATCCATCACTAGAAACAGCCGTGGTAATGAGGAAGGAGAACCCAAACAGAAAAGATAAAGTCATAACAGGTATGATAGCTTACTTTTATAACTGATACGGTCTGATCAAGAAGTCAGTGTGGTTTTCTGCCTCATTGATTCCACAGCCTCAACATCCACACAGTACAGTAAAGCCTGGTATTAGATATTTCAAGTTTTCAAACTAAAACTGGGTCGGCAGCATTTCCAAAAGTCTCTCTTTTTGGTTTCCTAAAACGTGGGGGTGTTGTGGACATCGAGATGTTGCTAAAGTAAATGATATTAGTATAGATGTGCCTTTGATCATGGCTCTGGATCCATAAAGGGAAGTCCTCTGAAGAGTGCAGTGCTGTTTTCAGTTATACATCCATACCATCTTTGCTGTAAGATTGCAAAATGTGTGCTGCTGGGGAAAATTTCTAATGATTGATTCCTGGGACATTTGTTCCAACATTCCCGTTCTCCCTCTGAATGAATTGTGTAACCCTGTTAGCTGTTTGTAGAGTGCCAGCATCAGCTTGGGATTTTATTTGTTCATATAATAGCCTAAGCTGACTCATACCTGCTTTGTTGGATGACTGACCCCTATGAGCTTCAATCCTTTTACAGAAGATGATGATGCCACTGATGCAGATGAGATGACCACATTTGATGGCTCGACTATCTCCCTTTCCCTCTCTCCCATAATGACGCCAGCTAAACAAGGTAATTAGCAAGTGAATGGGTGTTTCAGTTTGTGGAAAAGGACAAGAAATGCCTCAAATGAAATGGATAATTTAACGTGTTTTTATTCGCATCCCTCTCCGTTGGCTTCATCTCGTGACAGACACAATACCCAACGGGAAAGACCACTTGGCAGAGATGGAGGAGGATCTGAGCATCGAGGTATCCAAGCTGAGCGTGAGCACTTCAGAAACGGTGGAAATCTCCATAACAACGAAGGAAAAGACGGGAGAGCCTCAGACCCCGGAGAGCCAAACCAAGTCCCCCAAGAAAAAGAAAAAGAAGTTCCGCACACCTTCATTCTTGAAGAAGAGCAAGAAAAAGAAGGAGGAGAAAGAGAAACCAGAAGCATGAGCGAATGAACCCGAAAAGCAATGAAAACATCTGAATTGCCTTCCTAATTTTCAGTTTGTTGAAGGGAAGTGAAATAAGCCCCCCAGGACACTGTTGTATTTGAACACCCAGTTCCCCACATTCACAGCTATTATTCAATGTGAAAGTTTTTCAGAGATGTGCCAGTAGATGGTAATGCGGAAGGTTTAATTTCCTGTGAGATTTCATTTGACCACTGAGGGCTCAGTAGAGTTTCATCAGATCAAAATCCAATGCAGGACTGTTTTTGTTTTGGTTCTTTGTTCTCACCCATATTTTTTAACGGGTTTTAGAAATAGGTATCAAAGGAGACGGGGGTGACTCAGAGCCCCGGAGAGCCAAACGCAGGCCAAAGCTTTGAAGTTAATGCATCCGATTGGACGTGTTACATATTTGTGAATTTCTTTTTCCCCCTTTTTGCACAAGTTCATTGTTGAATGTATACTGACTGCTAAGAAAATTGTTTAACAATTTTTAAAAAATTTAACTTCCATACCAGTAGTGTAACAGCCGCTGAAGATATTCAAATTATATGACGGTTAGACTTATAAGAAGTACGAGTTGTAACTGAACATAGTCATAGTTCTACTACCTTGTAATAATATATGTCAGTTTATATTATAGGTATTAACATTATAGTGTTTGAGAGATGATTTCTTTGTCTATTTACATACTAACTCTTATACTTAACACGCAGTGATTGATAATTCAGTAATAATCCATGTAGTTTTTAACATTATGTGGTATTGTTCCCATGGTTGCTGCTTTATTGTAATTGTGACAAGGAATTGACTGTGACTATCAGAAAGAGCTCAGCAAAGCGAGGATTGCCGCACGTTGTTTAGGAGTGACAAAGCGTGACTTTTTACAGAACTGACGGGAAAATCGCTTCATTGGATGAAAGTGGCACGTCTGCGCTGCAGAAAGTGAAATGAATGTGACGGATGCTGATGGCAGATTTTGGCTAAGTAGTCGGCTGATGGAAAGCTTTTCTTTGTAGCCACTGTTAGTTTGATATAAAGTATATTAGAGGGCCATATATTTACATCCCAGTCAATAATGTGAATGATTTGTTTAAACCCAAAGGGAGTGAATTCTTTGCCTTTGTAAATAGTTTTCTTTTCTTTTTTTTGTGAAGTTCTTTTGTTACGCTAAACCAAATGTTAAACAATGAAATATAGAGATGTGACAGTACAATCAAATAACAATATTTTAACACTTCCTCTATTGTTTTGGTTTTTTTTACCCACCTTAATTAAGCTCCTTATTAACTGAACATGCAGAGCGCTTTGTGTTTACAAACTGTATTACTTGTGTAATTAGTGTGCTTAATGCTGTTCTTCCTCTGTTGTTTACATTGCTGTTTGTATCACCTATTTTTTTTCCCATCATGCTTTACATGACAGTCACCTTGCTTCAAAGTCAGCCTTTTAACAATGCCTTGATTTAACGACCTGATTTAATAAAATGTTTCCATAACTGTTCTGTTTCTGTCTCGGTTATTAGCTGAAGGATGCTCGATCATTTAAAGCAGTGGTTCCCGATCTTTTTGCACGCAGAATTTTTACACAGTCAAAATTTTACGTGAACTGTTTCGTCATTAAATCGCTTTGTTTGAACTCATCTTAAACTAGATCTGTTTGATATTTAAACTGAGAAATCTACAACTTTAAACTATTCACCAACTGCATTTAGCTATGACTGTTTAACAGTCATTTATTTCATGACTTGGTGACAAATTTAAACTGTTAGTCCACTTTGTAACATTTTACACACACACTTGTGGTAAAAAGTGCACCATTTGCCACTTCTAAAGTATTACATATCAGGACATTATCTAGTCCTTATTAGACCTTAAAATTAAGTAAATGCAACTTCAAATGAGCAACAACATGAGATTTATTATACTGCATCACTATTTTTTTAACTGAGCAAAATGCAGAAGCAGTGTGTGGAAAAGTAAGTACTTCCTATGATTCAACACCTTCAGCAGCAAAACTTGTAATTGTTTCCTGCATGACTTTAGTCTCTGAAATTGCTGAGGAATTTAAGCCTACTCTTCTTTGAGAGATCTGCAGCCATTCTGTTGTAGATTTGCTGCAGTGGGATCATTGTCCTGTTGCACGACTCTGAGTTTTAGCAGTTGAACAGATGGCCTCACATTTGACTCTAGAATATTTTGGTATACAAAGGAGTCCATGGCTGACACAATGACTGTAAGGTGCCCAGATCATCTACCTTCAAAACAAGCCCCGATCATCACCCCTCCACCACCTTGCTGTTTTGGTTCTCTCCAAGTGTCGAGCTGCGCAATAACCACACAACTCCACCTTTGTTGTTGTGTATCCAAAAACCATTGTTCCAGACATCTTATGAGTTGCTGACATGCAACTTTGCTGTTATGGTCTCTTTTTTTTTAAAGGGTAGAGGCTTTCTCCTGGGAACTCCATAGCTTTTCATACAAACCACACTTTCATTTGTTTTCTTTTTGTACTTTCATGATCTTTAACATTTAACATGCTAACTGAAGCCTGCAGTGTAACTGAGTCCGAAATACACCTCTTGGGTTTTGTTTCATTTTCTTAAATTGTCTTGAAATCGTCTTATAACCCATCGGAGATTGTTCAGCGGCAACAATTGTTTCTGTAAGATCGTTAGCAACACAACCGAATGCTCCAGGCGGTCAAACTGCCAAAAACGACTGTTTTTAGTGGAGGTGTTCATACTTACTAATTAGCAGCACCTGGCTCCTACTTTTAATTCCTAAGGAAGAAGTAGGGGTGTGTTTAGTTTTTTATCAGTGCTAAATTTCAGCTTAGTTTTTGATAAAGAAATAATTACAAACCATAATATGTAATGTGTTGTTGTTCATGTGAGGCTGTATTGATCACATTATAAGATCTGCTAAAAGCCAAGATATTTTCATGTCCTAATACCTAAAACATCAAATTTAAAAGAGGATGTACTCTCTTAATATGATTACTGCAGTTTATACTGTTAGCCAATTCTTCAAAAGTTAATCCATGTCTTTATACAACTGTTATCCATACTGCTGGCTAACAATTTTAACTGTTTATCAATACTCTTATTCAAACTGTGAATCTATAGCATTTAGCTAGCACTGTTTTTATTATTTTATTTAGCCACATATGATTTTATGTATTTATATTTTTGTTTATTAATTGCTGTAATAAAAGTATTTTCTAAATTTTGGATAAAGCATTTCTTTCTTTTAACTTTACTTTCACAGTTTCAACAGTTTATCCATGCTAATATTTTGCTATTTTAACTGGTTAGCCAGATTCTTTAGCAAACCATTTTAAATGCCTGGTTTACTTTTGGGAAACAATGTCAGGAACTTATTTATACTAGTGAACAATCTTAGCTGGTTATCCATAGTTTTAGCTTGCCATTTCATTTTTAAAAAAAATTACTTATTTGTTTTTATGATTTCAGCCTTACTTTTAGCTGTTTCCTGGTTGCTTTTGTTTAATTATGACCTTGGTGCACAAACTTGTCCAGATCTACTTAATTCTATGATTAAATTGTAATTTTATGTTGTCTTTTAGTTAGTTGATCGCCTCTTCACAAACCTACTGGCTACTGCAGAAGTATGCACAAATATCCTGTGGAGTACTTACATGGGAATTAGTTAAACATGAGGAGATTTTTGATGTTGTTGGACAGTGATGCATCACTAAACTTGAGCCATTTTCACCAGATGGAGTAACACCTCTTATATTAAATACATCTTGGGAACTGTTTACACAGCCTTTGCATCTAATTTCAAAAAAGAAAAAGCGAGCTCCCCTAAAACAATATATTCTATTCAGACATAATTGTGTGAAGCTGTATAATCAGCATTCAGCCATGATATGAATGGGCGTTGTCATAGTAATCCACTGAGAGGGGGGAGATGCAGAGACAAAGAGAGGATTTGGTGTCTCCAACAGGTGTTCATGTTGGGGGGGAGTGACAGGATCTGAACCTCCACCAAACCCTAAACCACACATACACACACATCTCACCTTCTATGAGATGTAATAGGGAGAAAAGTTTTAAGGCAGTGCATTTAACTGTGTAAAACCACCAAAAACAACAATAAAAAGAGATAATTAAGAAAACATAAACATGATTTTAAGTTTAATGCAAAAACAAAGACTGATGGTTATTAAGAATAAATAAGGAAAAAAAAGCTCGCCGCTGACCTCATCGACATCCTGACAGTGCTAAGGAGAGGACGGAGCAGGTGACACACGTCTGGTCTGCTTTATTGTCCTACTGTGACCTCGGGGCAAAGTGCAACTATTGTTTTGAAACAACGGGAGACTGCTGTGGTACAATGGATAGTCTGAAAACATCATCTTAACAAGGTAACATCAAATAGAGTCCCCTGCATTTAAAAAAAAAAAAAAAAAAAATATATATATATATATATATATATATACATTTGCCTTTTTGACAACACCCAGAATGGATTATTCTCTCTTATGTGTGATTTTTGGCATATTCTTTTTATAAAAGCAAGCCTATACACACTCCAGCACTGTGTGACTTTGCCTCCTCTGTGACAACTGAGCCACTGGTGTAATCCTCAGGCTTTTCAGATTACTCCAGTTGGGGTCACATTCTACACCAACCTACAGCGGGTCAGCTTTCCACAGTCGCTATCAGTGTGCAGCACGCAGAATCAGTCTGCACACAAGCCTCACAGCACAGATGAGTCTTTTCCTGGTAAAATGCTGTCAGTTTCCATCCCCCACTGAACTCTCTGTCCATGTCTCACTCTATTTGTGTGTCCTTTTGAGCATGTGCGTAGCAGTAGATGATGTCTGAGTGCACACTGGCGTTGTTGTTTTATATGCTAAACATGCTCCAGTAACAAAAGCCTTATTGCATATTAGGAGAGAAATATGCAGTGCCTATGAGTCAAAACAGACCGGTATTTGTAAGAATATGTGTCCCTGAAGTGTGCGTCACTGTTTCAGTGTCTATGTGAGAGGCCTCGCCAGGCTTATTAAAGCCTCTATGGGATGGTGTACTCTCTCACAGGCGTCCGTTACAGGCCAGACCACATCTGCAGCGGGCCAGCCATCTGCACCCATTGTCTCAGAGGCACAACACAGCCCTGCACGCATGGCTGGCCTTGTAAAGGCAGTCCCTTTCCCCCCTCTGTTCTCTTCCATTCCTCCCAGTGTGGGGCAAAATGACTTCTTAATCTCTCAAAAGGGACAACAGAAGTGGAGCATCAAGCTCGAAAAAGGTTCAATTTCAAGGTTAATTTTTGAAAATGGCAGATAACTTTAAAGTTTAGTAAAGTAAGGTCATTTCTACACAAGGATTGGCTGTGCCTGTTCCTAAAAATCCTTTCACTTGTTTGCAACTTTCCTTTTAATCTCGATGTGAGTTTAGACTGCTTTGGAACCAGGAAAAGACACCCAGAGGGGCTGAGGGGGGCAAACAATGAGATTATTAAATGCAAATAATGGCAAACAAACTGCACCTGAACTAATATGAGTTCATTTGATTTACGCCAAGAATCCCCCTCCCCACCCGCACTCCCCTCACAAAACTCAATTTTCCAATCCAGCGGGAAGTAAACGAATCACCTAAAATTATCACATCAAACACCTGAGTTTTGCATGTTGTACTGCATTCAATCTGCTTTCAAATCTCGCACAGGTATCTGTTTTTTGTGAGGATGGGATGACAACGCGGTGCAACATGAAAGCGACACAAGTAGCTCTCTAAACTGCTAACCCAGTGTACAAATGTGTAAAGATGTTAATTACAGAGCACATTTAAAAGCATGTGGGAATAGTGTGCGGTTCCAGCATTGAAGCAGGACCATGTGGGGCCCTTTAACAACACAAAAGCCCCAAGTGATTACATATTTATAACCAAGACCAACCCTGGCAGTTGTCCCCGGTATCCAGGTTGAACTATTGATTAGATCTGCCGTTTGATCTTAATGCCTTTTCACTTTTAAACTCTGTTCACATACATATTTAGAGATATCTGAATGCACATGGAAAAAGGAGCATTTGTCATAATTATCCAGTTTATGGCAGCTAAAATAATGCAGTTTTATTACAAATGAAAGCAGCCACTATTGCAGAATGTCACTGGACACAAGTGTGCTATTTGTTACTCTCTTGCAGTATTGATAATGAGGATTTATTATGGCACGGTTGACAATGAATGCAATGTGCATGCGTTAGTGGGAGGGATTATCCACCAAGTAGGGCAAGTGGCTGAGGCTAAGGACTGCAATTCCATCCAGCCTAGTTCATTTCAGTCATCCGCTCAGCGCACAGACGGAACAAGGAGAGCAATTTCAGCGCTGCGTATTTGTCAAAGCCCCCCCAAAAGCCTAAAGTTAAAAAAAAGAAACAAAGAAAGAACAGAAAAAATGGTAAAGTACATGAGACATCACAGCGAGCTGAAACCCGAAGAGGTCATGTCGGAGTCTGATGCGTCCATGGACCAGCAGGATTTCGGAGAGATGTCCGACTATTCTTTCAGCGACGTTATATACTCCAAATGTTCCGCAATGGACCAAATCGGCACTTTTATGAAGAACGTGCAAGTGCTGCTCGATGCAGCCAGTTACATTGAAAACGTTGAGAAGAACAACGGAAGTAAGTAAACACGGGCTGCAGGGGATATTAACACGTAATGCGCCGAGCAGACAACAATAGAGGCGAAGGCGACAAAAGACGCGCAGCCCGACAGCAGCCCGTCATGTTTTACCTGCTACTGGGAAACCGTGCTGTCTCAATCGGCCTCACACTTATCCTGCGTAATATGACCACTCGAAGAACTCCAGAAATCACCGAAATTTGGAAGTCGGGAAACAATCGCATAGCGGAGACAGCCTCGCAACAATAGCCTTGCAGCGATCCGCTCCCATTAAAACCGGTGTTTTTGCAGACCGTGGGAGACGCAGACCGGCTCATAACGCACGGTTCAGTGTATTCATTATATGAACTAGCACAGCCATGCATGTGTGCGCATTTACGTTCATACATGTAGACGTTTATGACACGAGACATCCAGTTTATACTTCTTTTTTTCTATCATTCTCTCACAGCTAATTTTAAGATTGCGCTCCTAAAATATCACATCCACTCTGAAATCTCGCATTTACGCCCTCTCTGATCTAGACTGCAATGTGTGTTTTTTTTTAATTTCCACTGAAAATTCCTAATTCGAAATCCAACTGCGGGTTTGCTCGGCCAGCATCTGCTTCCTTGTATGTGTTGTTCACATGGTTTCCACATGGAACAAATTGCAAAGTTCTCATTGGTCAGGATCCATGTTCCCAACGCGAGTGTCACTGCAGCTGACCAATCGCGTGCAGGATTGTGTCTGGCGAGGTTTCTGGGAACAGTAGTTCTTGTGTGATTTGTTAAATTCTTCTTGCTTGAGGGCTGTTTCCAAGCGTTTGCTCTTCAGTCTGGACTGTTCTTGATAAGTTTAAATTGTCTTGCTCTAAATGAAACTATATGTATATATGCATGGACATTTTTTAAGGTGTGCTTGTGCATTGCACTGAATTTTAGTCATTCCAAGGATGTGTTGCCATTGCTCAAATCCAACCATCTTCTTCCTTGTAGCATATTTAATCCTCTTTATCTTTTTTCTTCTATCACCAGAATGTGAGCACGGGTATGCTTCAACATACCCCGCAACCCAGATTTCACTTCAACAGAAACAACGCAAACTGAAGAACAGGAAACTGGACAATATTCACAATAGGTAGGTTAAAGTCTTGAAATATATTCATATGCATATGCTGTATTTTGCATATTTAAGCCATGTGACCGTTCTGGTTATATATTTATCATTTTCAACAGGTCAGCACACAATGAACTGGAAAAGAACAGGTGAGTGAAAAATCACAGAGGAGGTCACTTATATGCATGTTTAGGATATAAACACATAATGCAGACAGGTGAAGACTGCACTAAAAAGGATAAAATAAAGACAATAAAATGTTGCGAGTCATACTTCCTTCGTTGTTACCTATGCATAACAAGTTGACTGTGAGGATGAAGGATGGAAAAAAAACGACAGCACGCCCATAGTCTTTAATCGTCTGTGGCAGTTTATCTCAACAGTCGGTTGTTTCGAAATGGAGCTTCAAACTCATAAAATAAAAGCTTTCTGCGTCCTTGTTTGCATATCTAAGTCATATGCTAAATATGTTGGCCATGCATTTTCAACATGACTCGTACCAGAGTTCTATAAGTCAGCATAGTATCATCATGGGATTATAAAAAAAGGCCTTCTTTTTATCAACAACTCTGATATTTCATGAGTTGTGTGTGATAGGAGAGTGCGTTTTGCGAGGCAAATAAAAGGGAGATGTAAGCAGCACTGTTCCTAGAGGACATGCAGACATTTCCCCAGTCAGCAAATGGGAACCGTCTGTTTCCAGACAACAGGGCTCCTTCGTGAGAGATTCTAGAGCTGCAGGTCTAACTGCAGCCTTCTTCTGTAGCTCCAGGATGAGGCAGCCTCTGCTCTGAAACAAATGTCAGGACACATTTATCCTAAAATTAAATGCCCAGCCATGTGTGACATATTCTCACTTTAAATGATAAATGAAAAGAGGAAGAGAGCATCTTCAAGAAGGCTCATAAAGGACTGTTTTCTCTTACAAAATGGTGGCCAATGCAGAAGAAAAGAGATGACATCATGACTTGACCTACATTTTAAACCATTTTTTTGAAAGGATAGTGAGTGTCCTTTGCCAGTTTCTGCATTCATTCAGACCACAGGCTCAGAGGCTTTGGTGGATCAGAAATAGAATATCAGGCTGACCTCGGCAGTTTTTAAATCTGGGACCAGACAGATCCATATTTAATTGTAAGGGAGTCAGATGGCATAGCTTATGAACAAAAGGGATAAACAGATAAAGTGCCAGGATCCATTAACACTTACATCACTCATCATCCTGAATAGAACTGATGAGGATCAATCAAGTAGTTTTTGCTTTTTCTAATAAGATACAAATCAAATTGGATGAGGAGGTAATAATCTGACCGGATGAGGATCAGTGCAAATGAATACATTACTGTGCAAATTCATCAGTCAGTTTTCTGTTCATGTATTATGTTGAATAATGCAGATTGCTCTATGTCATTTACAGGCGAGCACATCTTCGCCTGTGCTTGGAGAGGTTGAAGTCCCTCATTCCTCTGGGACCAGACTGCAGTCGGCATACCACTCTGGGACTGCTCAACAAGGCCAAAGCACATATCAAGGTGTGGTAGTCTAGGGGAGATGGTGCTGTAATGGGACTAAGAGCTGATTTCCTCTCAAAAGTAGTAATACAACCATACTGACATTGTGCTTTTTCTGCCTGACTGCCAACGTGTTAATAGTTTGGTTAATATCGTTTTGGGAAAGCAGCAGCAACAAGATAACCGTTTAGTCAACATGCCGGAAAAGGCCTTATTCACAGCAGGGGCTTTGACTTGTCGTAGCACGAAAAACACAGGTGATACTAATAACATAATGTGTCCCAGCAAGCCATAGCGGTGTGACGGCGAGCCAGCATGAACTGGCCTGAAATCAAACAGAACTGTCTGCCGTGTTTCTGCAAAGTGGTGAGATTCAAAGGCCTGGATACAGGCAAAGCGTGACTAAGAGCAGGACCCTGAAACCAAAGCAACTAAATTCAGTCATGGGTAATTATCAGTAAAAAAAAAAGAATAATAAAATAAAAAGAAAAGGCCTGTTGCTGTCAACAGCAGTGCCGGCATTCTGTTTACAGCAAATTGCTTTGTATATTGGCTCAAACGGGGGGGGGAGAGCTGTGTTATTTCCAGCAGCCGCTGCAGGATGAAAAGGTTTGATTTTAATTGTAACTGACTCAGTTCAAACACCAGGAAAGGAGAAGATACGACTAGATAAACACAACATTTATCATAAACTGGCAATAAAGCAACGCTAAATGCTTGCGCGCTGATGGTTTACATGTAAAGTAGGGATTTTTCGAGCAGAGTCACTTTTCCCAGAACCCCGAGATGATTGGACCTTAAGGCAGCTGCTGTGTGGTTGTTTGAGTTTTTCTTCCCCTTTGAAAAAATCTCCCTGGGGATGTTTGCAGGGCTCACCTTTGCAAGGTTTTGAGCCTTGGTAAGTCTTTGATTAGAACTTGTGTCTTTAACACCGCAGGATAACATCAGAATGGGACACTTAACCCTGGACCTAGGAGCACTGCAGCTATCCTGCTATTAAAACTGGTTGACTGACTGAACTAAAAGAGACTTAAAGATTTCAAACATTCAATGCAATGGCTCCCCTGAGTACAGCAAGCAAACTCAGATCAAACTTTGGTGGAAAAATTAGTGCTGTTTTTTTTGCCCCGTCTGTACAGTTTCCAGCTGTGAGCAACAGCTAAAGAATGACTAAGGGCTACAATATGAAAGCAATCCTGGCTTGGCAACAGGCTCTGAGAGTTTATCACAGTCGGGGTTAGTGAGTAAAGTACCTAAGATGTCAGCTGTTGACTTTGGACTTGCCTGTTTCAGATCCAGGAAATGAGGCTTTTGAATGCTGCTGCGGTGTATTTTTGGAACCAGGGGTTGTGCAGTACAATAAAAGGTGGAGCAGGTGCAGCCAATAATAAGCTCTGTTGAGCTGCAGAGAGAAAGGCTAGTACTACTGTCACTTATGTGGAGGCTCCATTATACCAAATTCCATTTAGTTGAACTGGAAGTTCACCTCAATTATACAAACACACAAGTCTATTTAAACGTTACTCAGAACTAGCAGGTCAAAATTCTTACCCTTCATAATATAATACCACAAATACATTTTTGTCATATTTATATAAAATGAAGCAGGTGTCTCAGCCAAAAAATCTTTATTTATATTTCAAGCTAATATGTCCCAAATGCTTATTAACTTAATAATATAATAGGGGACATTACATGAAATGTAATACACAGCTTTTGCCAATATGAAAAGCAGTCCTTTTTCAATTAATTATTTTCCCCCAAAATCACTGTTCATTTTACACATTCTGCCACTTGGAACTATAAATGTGCAGCTGTGGAGAAATTACATTAGTCTTAATGTACGCATAAGCAGCAAATCTTGTTCAACTGCTGGTTTGTGTGCAAATGATCCGGACTATGCTGCTATAGTTCCATACATGATCTTTGATTCATGGGACAACTGGGCGTAATGACCGGGATTATGTGATCTTATATCCGTATGATTACAGAGGTTCATAATTGAATTTCAGGACTTTGGTTATTTCTTAGCTTAACAGCTACAATTGCAGTAAACAGCTTGAAGTACACACATCCAACAAAAACTACAGGAAATCATAACTGGACCTAAACTGGACTGGAGTCCAAGTTGGCGAAGGTTAAATGCATAAATTAAAACTAAGAGGGCCAAAAGCAAAACGCTCTTGTCCAAAGAAGGACGGGGTGACCTTTAGATTCATTTGTATAGCGAAGCTCATAAAATGAATTCTCTTCCTTCTCCATCCAGCCATATTTCACTTTTAACCACCACACACAGACACCATCTACTCCCTTAGATCCCATCCAGCAACTTGCTGTCACTGTGTTAAATAATTTATTAGAAAGCGCAGGGGGTTATCGCATTTTACAGCAGCCATATATATGTACATATTACCACATTATCAACTCGCTGCATACATGAGAATTCTGCCATGCTTTCCATATTATGTTAAACATGAGGAACATTTACAGAGGTGTAGTGATAACGATATCTTTGAAAATGCTTTTTGAAAACACCAACTGGGATGGTTAAGAACCTCACAGATTGCCTGACATCGTTGTTAGGTTTCTGCGTAATGCAGTGCCTTTAATTCTTACTCGTGCCACTTTTTAGAAACTTGAAGAGATAGACCGGAGGAGTCAGCACCAGCTGGAGACCTTAGAGAGGGAGCAAAGGCACCTGCAGAGGCAGCTAGCTCTGCTGCAGACCCACGGAGAGTGGGAGCGCGTTCGTACGGACAGCCTGGGTTCCCGCATGGACTCTGATCGCTCAGAGTCTGACAGAGGTTAGTACTTGCACTAAAGGCTTCATTTCATTTCAAATGCAGAGACTGATTTGTATTCATTGGCTTTTTTTATGTGTCTGTGTGTTTGAGCAGAGGAAATTGAAGTTGATGTGGAAAGCACTGAGTTCTCCCATGGAGAAATGGACAGTGTAAGCACCAGTGGTGCAAGCGACCTGGATGACCATAGCAGCCGGCAGAGTTCCGCCAGTGACGAGGGCTACTCCACTTGCAGCCTGAAACTGGCCTTTTCTGCTTAAAGCACCAGCCTATACTTTCATTAAGCTGCAGTCTTTTATGGCTTTTACCTGTCAAAGTACCAGCCTACAGCTCCAGTCTCCCTTACCGTTTAGCTAATCTGTCATCAGAAGAACCAGCCCCTATCCTATCTTTACCTGACAAATGAAACATCTCCACCCAAGAACCAGCCTTAAGTTCAGCTCAAGTCTGAAAGTCTAAAACAGTCTCCTTCCAAAAGCCAAGCGGCTCCAATTTACACAACCACAAATCTCCAGCAATATACGGTTTCCTTACTTTAAAAGATGACTTAACCAATCACCCGAATGTCCCTTTACCCATTACCAGCTTGAAGCCGCCATACCTGCACTTGATAGTGATCCTTTAGAGGACCCATGAATGCACCTGTGTCAAACACTAAAGGCTAAACTGTACCTTTAGTGAAGTTGATCCTCAGAAACCAGCAAAACAGACAAAAAAATCCCAAATACCAGCTAGAAACTCACCATTGGGAACGTTCGCTCCATTGCCTTGTAAAAACAAAAAAAACATGGCCCTTTTTCTTTGGATAATATATCCAGATAGCACTTCTTGTCAATGTACAAGTCAGAGGAAAGGGCTAAAATGTCTGCATTCCAAAATGTTTATCATACTTCTATAACCTCTGCTTTAGGACCCACAAACATCATCGATCCATGTGGCGTCCCTCTTCTTAAGTGACATACAGTCAGATACAGACAGGTGGTGCAGTCCACCCTTGTTATTCTAATTTATTTTGCATATAATATTTATTTTTGGTATATTTAATTGTACTGTAGCTAGGTCTTGGTCATGCTTGAATGGGAAAAAAACCTTGCTGTTAAATTCTTTTATTATTTTCTGTTTCTAAATGTTTACCAAACTTACATGATGTAAAATCCCCACTGAAGCAGTGCTATGAGTTTAATGCATTACTCGAAATGCTTTCACACTGTGCGTGAATTAAATTTTTTTTAGACAGTAATAAGCTATCCCGCACTTGTCCAAGCACAAAGCTCAAGCAATAATGCCTCTAGTTTTAATATATCTTCAGTGTTGGCTGGGTTTAGCACATTATTCTGTCCGTCCAACTCCAAATTATAGTTTTCCACTTGCTCCAGCGGTAGTACCAGCTATTCATAATCAACAGTGAAATGATTGTAATGGACTCGAAACGCTATGGTGCATGTGTATTTGAATGTAGCCTTTCTAATCATGTTGTAATGTGCTTTTGATTGAGTCTTAAAACCATGTTTGTAGCATGAACCACATAAACACCACAGATTTTGGTTTGTACTTCATTGTTTAACTTTTTTGTTTGTATCGTAGCAGAAAAAGCTAAAATCCTTGAAATCTGGAGACTTGATAATTTGATGTGTATTTGACGCAAAGAATTGCACTGCTGAGCTATTCGAATCCATGAAACCAAATGAGACCATTTATCTGCATTCTTCTGATCCAGTTTCTAAGTAGATCACCACCAAATTGTGTCTTAAAGTGGGTATATGACTCTTGCACCTGTAACCCCCAACGTGTTTGGGAAACTATAAAATGCACTATGAAAATGACTTTTGTTAAGGAAGTACGTTGAAGCACACCCCCAGAATGTTTTTCTTGTGCTTAATCAGCCATCCAAGGTGACTTTTTTGCAAAACATGTGCTGCTGGTCCCCTGCTTTGTTACAGTTCCTGATAACTACCCTTGAAATCTTAATAAACCTCTACACAGAAAAACCCCAATCCTGTCTATTTTAATCCCTACTTTTAACGGTCAATAAAGTTATAAGAGTTGTATTAGAACAGAGCAAGTTTCACATGTAAGTCAGGTCTGTGGTGTAGCCAGTTTACCAATGTTGAGCATCTAACATAAAAAAATACATAAATAAATAAAAAATCATGTTACTCAAATGAGAAAATCGGTTGTATTCACAGCTGCAACCTGATGTTGACGACATCGCTTTGCCACCACCTACAGGACCTGACGGTGCCACAACTAAAATACACTGCTGAGATGGTGAAATGATGTAAAGGATCAAATCTTTAAAAACTGAAAACAATGTTTATTTCACTGTTATATGTACATGAGGGAAAACTTAAATTCAGCCAACTCAAAATCAACACCATTATTAATTCACTTTCCTAGAACACGTTAATGTTTAAAATCCAGCCTCAAATGCAAACACCACATCTACAGGCGCATGTTTATAAATAAAACAGATGGTATTTGGCCTCAGTGGACAAACAGCAAACTCTATGGCTTTTCTAAAACACCATTTCCTTTTCTTACATAATAGATGACCTTGCTCCAATGGAGGGCAAGTCCCTCATATGGATTTTATTTGTTGTGCCTAATAATAATAATAATAATAATAATAATAATAATAATAATAATTATATATATATATGAAACTACAACAATATTTCAAAACATTGGTGTGCAAGCGCTTACTTTCAAAGCTTACTTTACTCGAGAAACTTAAATCATGTATAAACACAATGGAAAGCACTGATACAGCTAGTATACAGTGGACTATTATGTACAGGTCATATCAGGTCATTGTGGCATTAGATGTCTGACATTGTATTTGGACGTATCATGGTACTGGGTCATAGGCTTGTCTGCAATACCACACGTTCCCACTCCCACCTTTCCGTTGACGCTTTCTGGAGATGCAAATATGCTCCTCTTCACCTAGAATAAACAAAAGCACATGGAAATCAACATTAATAGCTGTTGCAACAATGTAGTACTGGAAAATTTGTATTAATTATGCATTACAAAGAACTTAACAGTAACCTATGGACACATGTCACTAGTTTCAAGCCGATATCTTGGTTTTTCTTAAAAATAACTTACCTGGCCTTTCTTGTTCTTTGAGTAGGCTTTGTTGTTGAACTGCTGCCACTTTGACTTTTGCTCCTCTCGTTCTTGCTCCAGCTCCTTCATCCTCTGTACCTTCTTCTGAGCTTTCTTCTTTTTATACTCCCTCTGCTCTGCTATCTGCTCTTTCCTAGAGAGAGAGAGAGCGCGCGCGAGAGAGTCAATACAGATTCCCCCCGATTCTAATTTTCTTTCTCAGAATTGTAACTGACAGCATTTACACAGAAAAAATAAAATTTTCTCCAACACAAAACATATTTCATAATAAAGAGCTTATTAAATGGGGGGAATTTTCCTTTAACTGCTGTAAGTTAAAGGATGTTTTCTCACTTTATTGAAAATAAAGTGCTCTGCTACTGGAAAGCGGTACAAAAAAAAAATTAACTGGAAGTGTTGCTGTACACCCAACCGAATCTGACAGATTTTACCTTACCAACCAAAAGCAGGTGCAGCAGATCTATTCAGCAAAAGACTTTCAGATACTTGCATCATTTTACAATGTGCCTATAAATTTGCCTGGTAGCAGGACACTGTCCCTTTTCTTGTTTATATTCATCTCCACAATTTTCCTTTTAACAGCTTAAATCCCTTGCTCTTGCTGAGACTGCTGCCTTGTGGCTGGCTTTGAGTCCTTGATACTTTGAGCTACTTTCCCTCTGTTAACTTCTTTAGAGTGTCCACATTTAGCTGTCTGATTAGGTTTGTTGTTACAAAGGTTTTCACGGTGGTCTTTGGCAAACTTACTTCCTTTGCTTTGTTAGCATATGGCTGTAACTGCAGAAGTGACTATTTGTCTGCGCTGCTGTGCGCAAGTTGTGTATGATTGAAGCAGACCAGTTCTTAATCAGCCATATGACCAATTAATGACGACTCCAGAACAAGAATACTGGAAATTTGCCAGTTCCGGTCCCTCGAATTTTAGCCCTTGTTTATAGAAACAATCTTATTTTTCTACTTTCTTTTTTATTAGTAGACATTGATGTGTCTCTACTAATAAAGCTACTTGTTACAGGTATATGTACTGTTTTAAACTGATGATTAAATGAGAAAAGAAACTTTTTTCATGGATAATAGTAGAATTTCCTATTGTTTTCTTATAATAATAATAATAATAATGGATTGCATTTATATAGCGCTTTTCTAGACACTCAAAGTGCTTTACAATTCCACTATTCATTCACTCTCACATTCACACACTGGTGGAGGCAAACCACAGTTGTATCCACAGCTGCCCTGGGGCAGACAGACAGAAGCGAGGCTGCCATATCGCGTCATCGGCCCCTCTGGCCAACACCAGTAAGCGGTAGGGTGAAGTGTCTTGCCCAAGGACACAACAACCAGCTACAGACAGAGCTGGGGATCGAACCGGCAACCTTCCGGTTACAAGATGAGCTTCCCAACCCCCTGAACCACGGTCATTATCAGGGAATTATCATTTCTCCAGAATCAGACAAAAACATCTAAAAAAACGTTTCTTTGAGTGACTTTGAGACTATTATCGCCTTTGCAGCAATATGAAAATGACAGCAAACACATCCAACTTTTTTTTGGGGGGGGGGAGGGAGAGAGAGAGAGAGAGAGAGAGAGAGAGAGAGACGGAGTGTGTTTAAGGCATCTTCTAGTTGTCAGCTTGTAAGCACAAGTGTCAATGTGGAGATTCTGTAGTTCTGTTCTATGTCTGCTGTTTGCCCACCTGAAGGGTGTGTAGATGGTACAGTGTAGTGCAATCTTTAGATGGTTATCTTCAGGGAGGCGCAAGCTCACAGTTTTATGACTAAATTTATGTAACATACACACCCAAGCACACCTGTTGACACAGAAACTATAACATACCTTTTATAGTCCTGGGTCAATGCACTCCTTCCCCTTGTGCCACCATCACCATCATTATTATTATTATTATTATTATCATTATCATCAATAATTAATTTTATCTGAAAAGGTAACATGTACAATATTAACAAAATGTTGCCATTCCAGGCATTGTACCAGAGTTAGCTTAAGCTAATTTGGATATGTAGTCCCTCTTTACCCATTTTATAGACTAATTAGTGTGCGCAGGCCCCTGTTACTGATTTGTACTTGCACTTGTTTCTCATCCTGCCTTCCAAAACAACTGACTGGACCGCTTCAGTCCCACGTTCCAGTCAAGCATCAACACTAATAGCTGCAGCTGCTTTAGGGCTGCTAAACTATCATTTTAGGCTCCTATAATTTACTGTTAGCAGTTTGTTGCCCTTTTTCATTGCTCTGTACGGTTGATGCAAAAGTTACCCATAGCTTGATAGTAAAATTCTATATTGTTTTTTCCTAACAAACTTTTTTTCTAATGGCGCTACATCCTTTTGTGTTAAGTAGCATGCAGTTAAGTTTAATTTTGTTATTTTCTTTTAATAACATTAGCTAAGCTAAGTTCGGCTTCAATTACTTTTTTGAGTTATGTAGCACCAATTCTTCAAAGTTCTTGTGTTGTTAGTTCTAAAGCTTTAAAATCATTTAATTGTTTCTCAATTGTCCGTATGATTGATTACAGTTGTTCCCATTCCTGTCCTTGAATTAAGTTCAGTTTTATATGCACAGAGCTTCATTGAGTGAGTTAGAGAAGAGTTTGTTCATACCTTGACTTTGGCTTTACACTCCCATCCTCCTCCAAAAGCTTTCCTTCCTCTACTGCCTTGAGGTTCTGTAGAGGAATCACTTCAGCATTTCCATATCCAGTGAAGGTAACGGCTGCAGTGCCGTTGTCTCGGTCTATCTCCTCAATCTCAGCTTCATAAATCCTGCAAAGAAATCCCGTCTGTAAGCAGGTGAGTATGAGCCAAATACTCCAGCTCTACTTTATAAGTAAAGCCTAAAACTAACATATAATCTGTCTGTTAAATACAACTACACATCTTACACCATTTTCTATTTTTACAATTTTTACAATATATATTTATAAAAAAAACTGTACACTTGTTTCCTTAAACATGGCTAAATGTGTGGATTTAAATCTAAAATTGTTGTTTATAATATTGTTTTTACAATGCTGTCCCATATCAGTATAAATAGTCTCATTTCCTTGACTCACTGAACAAGTACAGTTGGAAATGTAGGTACTTGACATGTGCAACTAACATGCATCTACAAAAATAATAAAGTAAATAATAAAACAGCTACTGCGAATCAGATGAGGGTTTAAATTGCAGCGCTATAAAAAGTATGCGGACACACATAATGTTTTCATTTAAAGAGGCTGCTGACACTCACTGTCCGTCCTGACTCCACATAGCCAGACACCTGTCTCCCACTTTCCAGCCATGCTTCACAGGAACTGTGTCTGAGCCACTTGTTTTGGGAACAGTCTCTGCCGGCTGTGAGGTCAGGAGGTCTTTTGTCAAATCAATGACTTCCTGCAAAATACATAAAAGGAAATCAGATTTTCATTTTTCATCAGAAAATATAGTTAACAGTACCATTTAAAGTCACTGCAGTCGTAACAATAAAAACAGAGTGACAGAGCGATTTCAAGTGCCAAAGTATCATAATATAAATCACTGTGGCACGCGCCACAATTAAGGTTTAAAACATTCATCAGTTAAGGAAATCAAGCTCAACTGTAAAGACAGTCAGACAGAACTTTAAAACATTAAAATAGGAATAACACAAAATATTGTCTTTTGAAACATTTCAGTTTTCTACAAGTTGGAATGCATGCTATTGCCTTCATGCAAAGGTTTAATTTGTTAAATGGGGTATTCTCCACATAGGATAAAACCTTATCAGGAGATCATCAGTTCTTTTCCACGTCACAACATCAGCATCAGTCCACACACATTAGGGAGCATCAAATTAATATATATATATACACTATTTAAAAAAAATGTAGCTAATTTGTTGAAAAAGATCTAACTTGATGTATTATGCCAAATTTCAATAATATATATATTTCACAACTATATAAATGTGACCGAGTGTTGTGCCAAAAGGTTATTGCAAGTATTTAAACTGTTGTAAATGACTTGTTGACCTATAATCTGTGAAACATCTCTCCTGAATGATAGCAAATAATTTTGAGTCATTGACAACATTGTGTAAAAAAATATTTAATTTATAGTTTGTTTGTTTTTTCATTTATTCAAAACTTATAAATAATTCCTTTAGGTTTTCGTTGTGTTACTTTAAAAGTAACAGCAACACATCACTTGCTCACCTTGCTTTAAAAGAAGCAATTGTCTACTATGAGTAAATTAAACAAACCTGTAAGTCTTTTTGGAGTTTAAGAAGGTCTTCATTGTCTGGATCAGTAGATAGAGCGACTTCAACTTGCTGCAGCTGGGCTTTGTAGTTGCTCAACTGTTTAACCAAGTCCTCCGACATCTGTGTTGACAAAACAGGGAAAATGGCTACTTGCGTTAGCACATATCCTATAATTCCGTGACAAACGGAATAAATGTGCGTGCTAGCCTGGATTAGGCATATGCCGAATGTACAAACTTCTAACGTAGGCTGTGTAAAACCCGTAATGAGTGAAAGCTGTGTCACAAAAAATACTAAAGACCATGATTTACTTTTGTCTCATATAGCATCCGCGCTAACATGGCGCTAAACGGTTAGCAAGTAGGGTTCCCTTGGCCCTAAAATTGCGTAAATGTAACGTACGTCGGCTAATGCTAACTATAAGCGGCACACTGGTTGAGAGACAAAAATAACAGATTACTGTGTAATCTTACCTCAATATCAATACTCTTTGCCGATAAATATAGTAAGCATTCAACTCGAAACCCGATATCTTTGTTCAAAATGCCTGCTTAAAAAGAAAGAACAGTCCACTCTCTGTACTTCCGTCGCGGATAACCAGCCGGAAACACATTGAAGACGCTCTCGCGATAACAGATGAGCTCTGATGTCGCCAGCGCCCCTGACGGTGATAATAATATTGTCTTTTTGCATATCACAAGTGAACCATACCCTTATCCTATAGGATGAACGTTATAAAATAAAAGCTTAAACATTTTGGAGACTCCAAGGGTAAAACGATGAATCAAAAGGTTGTTTAATTCAAATACGAATCAGGTCCACAACAGAAAAACTGAACTTCCTACAACTCACATGTTGTTTATTTTGGCTATGTAGGGATGCAGTTTTTGTAAAAAGTTTATCTATGCTCATAATGGGCATGAATGTCACGATAATTTGTGGCTTTAAATTATATCTTTGATCAGTCCTTTTTCCAGAGTGGAATGATGCTGCTGACCCTAAAGACTTTTTAAAAAACAAAGACAATAATTGGCTGCACAAGTTTGAATTTCTCACATTCTTACACAATTTCTCTAAACCAAATCGGGTCAAGATTATACACCCAGATTCAAAAATATAAGCAAACTCATTTAAATCCTTTAATAAGTGGTGCTCAAGGTTCTACAATATATTTTAACTTGACAAGGCCAAGCCCTATTAACCTTTTATTAGTGATCATGATTGACTAAAACGTGGTAGTTTCTGTTTCCCAGCATAAAAAGGATTTGTTTGACAGCATTCATTGGACAGAGCAATACTCAGAACAATGGTAAAGTCCAAGAAACTCAGTAAAGATCTAAGAAGGAGAATTGTAGATTTTTGCAAGTTGGGAAAGTCTCTTGGAGCCATTTGTAAATAACAGCAGATTCCAAGATCATCAATTCAGACAATTTTACAATTTTAAGTACAAGTTATTCAGCTCATGGCCACTTTGCCAAGGTGTGGAAAACGGTCCAAATTGTCACCCTCAGATGAGAGGAAATTGGTTAGACTGTTCAGGAACAACCCAGGAACCACCAGTTGAAGCCATGAGGTTTTCAAACCTAAGAAAACTGTACCAGCTGTCAAGCATGGTGTTACCATCATGCTCTGGGACAGTTCTGCTGCCAGTGGTACTGGTATATTGTACAACGTGACTGGAATAATAAAAAGGGGGACTACTTCCAAATTCTACAACTTTACCTCAAATCAACAGCTAAAGTGTTAAAACTTGGGCACAATTTGGGGGTTCCAAAAGGACAATGATCCCAAATACACATCAAAACTGGTTTAGATTGAATATAGAATAGAATAGAATAGAATAGAATAGTCATTGAAGATGTACAACAAAATTCTGGGTGCTCTACACCAACTGTGATGAAACAAAATAAAGCTGGCTTCATTATTCTGGCCTTCCCAAAGCCTACTGGCTTTGGCTACTAAAAGCATCTGGTCGAGGTGCAACATCCTAAGAGACATTTAACCAGATATTAGACCATCATAGACGTTATGACGGTGCAGATGTTAAATATTAATAATAATTCAGTGTCCAACCTAACAACCCTCAGGCCAGTGGATCAGAGTTTAATGGCCCATGTAAATTTTTATTGGCTTTTGAAAAAAAGCTTGTATTTCTATATTTTTTAATATGAATGCAGTTTAGTTAACACAATATTTGATACTATTTCACTTTCAATGTGAAAAAATGTTATGAAAGCCTTGAGATTAATATGGTCTAATACAGTGGTTCTCAAACTGTGGTATGCGTACCACTGGTGGTGCTTGGGCTCTCTCTAATGGTATGCGGAAAAATCTCCCAAAAGAATTTTAAGATTAATTAATATACCATTGTGGAGGCATTGCGGAGATGACACAAGAGTTCCTGAGGCTCTTCTGGGAGTCGATCAGAAAAACGTCTCCCCTCCCGGAGCGTGAGTCCTCTGTGAAGTCCTCTGTGAAGAGCACCCTTTCCTTATTGCCAGTGGTCGCCGCTGCTACAGACCGCTGGCAGGCTCATTTCCCTGTTTTAACCATCATTTTTAAATGGACAAAACTTCAGTCAGGAGAACTACTGATATAATCCATCCACCACACGAGGTTAATCATTAATATACTGCTCCATGGGCTGGGCTGTAGTTACATAACAGGTTTTAAAAACTGAGCTTTAAGCAAGCAAGCAAGCAATTTATTTATATAGCACTTTCAAAACAACTCTCAGCTGAAAACAAAGTGCTGTACATATGACACAACAAATAACAATAGTGAAATAGTATATGTAAAAAATAAATAAATAAAAAAAATAATTAAAAGAAATGCAAATTGAATTAGACTAAAAAAATATAAAAAGTCCAGGTCAGACTGTGTCATAAACCAGGGAGTAAAAGTGAGTTTTAAGACGGGCTTTGAAGATGGACATTGATGGAGCCTCTCTTATGTGCTGAGGCAAATTGTTCTAGAAGTTTGGAGCAACAATAGAGAAGGCCCTGTTCCCTCTGAGCTTCCTCTTAAACCTGGGTACCTCCAGGAGCAGCTTGTCAGCTGACCTGAGAGACCTAGGAGGGGAATAAGCATGACGAAGCTCAGAGAGATAAGGTGGAGCAAGACCATTTAAACATTTAAAAACAAACATTAAAATTTTAAAATGAACTCTAAAATGAACAGGCAGTCAATGGAGTGAAGCCAGGATAGGAGTTATATGCTCTCTCTTACGGGTTCTGGTTAGAAGTCGTGCAGCAGCATTTTGGACCAGCTGCAGACGAGAGAGAAGACACTGACTAACTCCAAAATACAGTGCATTACAGTAATCCAAAATTTAAAATGAATAGTGGTAATAAAAACTGAGAGAGGCCAACAGTGATCACTGACTGTTTTTATAGGCTTGTTCAGATTAAATAGAAAAAGGTACAAAGCATTAAAACATGTTAAAAACACAACAGCCTTAATAAACGCAGAGCAGCTTGGACCTGCAAGCAGGTTTCATCACATCATCGCTTAAAGATTGGATATCCCATTTGCTGTGAATGTTTTAATATTGTTATTATTATTATCACTTGTCACGTCCTGTTTATGAAAGTTAAAATAATAACATTCATATAAGAAATATAATTGTCTCGTGTAAACTGTATATGGTGTTAAATAAATAGATCTATACTACTGTACCTCATATATTTTATGAGGTGGTACTCATTGTGAAGAGTTTGAGAACCACTGGTCTAATGTCCCCCTTTCGACTCAATCCTGTTTGCTGCAGGTATTGCTTCCATGCAAAATAGGAAGGCTACTGTATCATTTAAGCACCAGCCTGTTATCAGACTAAGTTAACAGTTCATCTGCATATTTTAATACAACTGGAGGCCTACTGCAGATTTTTCTCAGTGTAAAACAAAAGGAGCAGCTTTAAGTTTGTTGATTTAAGTTTGTGCTTTGATGAAGGACTCCCGCTAGCTTTTTCCCAGTAAAGGTTTTATTGGTGATTACAGGAACTGCGTCGCTGTTTTGCAACTTTACAAACACGTTTTCTTTCACTCGACCTGAGCTCACCGTCTTGGTAAAGACCCCGCCTCTTTGCTCTTCGCGGTGTGTAAACAGACGCCAGCTCCACGTTCAACACGTTAAACTGCCAACGTCATCGTCGCTGCTGCCGTTGTGTTATCAGTGTTTCTGTTTAAAACTGGTGGCTGTGTGGGCTTAATGCGGTCAGACCTTTTATTCACACGCTGCTCTTAACTACGTTTCTATTACGGCTCTGTTTTTGTCCCTGAAACGCTCGCGGTCGAGTTTCCATGGTAACAGTGGCGCGCTACCGAGCCGTGCATTAAACGAAGCATCGAAGCAAAGAATTTGTGTGGAGATTTCCTTACAATCGAATTATTCGAATTACTCGATGAACCGTTGCAGCCATAGTTCTTTTGTTTGCCATTTAACCGTCACTGAGTGGATATTTCTTTTTGCACAATTCAGATCAGCTATGGTTACAGACCATCTCCCTACAGTTGTATTTTTATTCTAATTTAATTGCTAAAAAAAGACACAAAGCACAATCTCCTAAAAAATGTTGTGGAAAAATATATTATAATTATTATATTATCATTTTAGTCTAAATTTAATTTAAACTCAAATTTATCTGGTCAGTATCAAAAATTGTGACTGTACATTAGACCCTTTCCATGGCAGCAATTTTAGTATGAAATAGGTTGGCCAGATGTTACTATAGTGACAATAATGAAAGATCTGTTTTATATAGGTAAAGAGTCTTCATCAGTTACTGGCACTGCATTTACCTGTAATAATATAAATAATAATATATTAAATGCTAATTTGAAAAGTCTATAATTTAAATAGAAGATTTTATGTATTATTTCAGTCAATCACATACAACTGCAAAAAGGTTGGAAACCACTGCTACCCGGCTTAGCTGGTCTTCAAATGATAAAACTGAAGTAAAGTTGTGAAAAATAAACAAAACAGAATCTAGATGGTACAACTTCAGATTAAAATGTAGCATAGGGATGACTCAAATCACAAAATTAATAAATTCTACTTTGTAGTTATATTTAAATATGTAATGTAACAATGTGAAAGTGGATTATAATGGAACTGTTGTTTTTTAAGGTAAGTCACAAGATGTAGACTATTGTGCAAAAGTGCTGAGTCACCCCTGTATAAGAATTTCTTTTATTTATGTATTAATCATATTATTTTTATTGTATAATGCCTTGGTACCAGTGTGTTTTAGCCATTACCGAGACCATCGACTTTGAGGGGACTCCTGCAGATGGGTGAGTTGTCGCAAACTTGTATACAGTCATGGAGAGTTTTTGTCTGGCTGAGGGGGGTGGGGGAACGCTGGCCGACTCCGGAGTTCGAGTCTCCGGAGTGAAAATCCTGGCGGTTGGAGGCCCCAGGCTTGTGTTGGGTACGGTCCATCACAAGGACAGTGGCTCGAGCACGCTGTTGGGGAGAAGCCGACCCAGGCCTGTGTTCGGTCCAAGTACGCCACAGGGACGGCGGTTCGGGTACACTGTCGGAAACCATTTCTGCGTACTACAGTGTGCGGAGTGGCAGTGTTCGTTCCTTGGTCCGTAGAAGGCAAAGAACCTCATGGGGGACGCCTCGTGTAGTAAAGGGAAGCTGGATCAGATAAAGCGTCAGGCCTTCCACCAAGCGGCCAGGGACAAAACTAAGTGTGTGACTGTATGGTAAGAACTGTGGGTAAAAGTATGTTCTGTTAGATGGCAGAGAATGGTTGTGTGAGAAAGGGTTCCCTGAGCATGAATCAGTTGAAAGGTAGAAGAGCAGTTGGGAAGAAAGGAAAAGAGATGTTGAACAAGTGAGTTAATAGGTTAATGTGTGGGTGTAAAAACTGTAAAACAGTGGGGTAAAAACAATGAAAATTGGGAAAAAAACAATGTAAACAAAGGAAAAGAAAAGAAAAAAGAGAGGAGTGTAGAAATGTGTGTAAAAGTTGTTTCCAACTAGCGGGAGGAGGTGGTACTGCAGGCCACCAGCTCCCCTAGGGTAGACACAGACAAAAATAAAATAAAAATTAGCAGAATTGTTGATGAAAATAAGCAATAATAACAGGAAAAGGGTTTGGTGTTTTTCAGCGTAGGACAACTACAATCTCACTTTCTGGGTTTTTAAGAAAGGAGAGTTCAAAACCAGAGAGATGAGATGTGTTGTTTTAAGCAGCGATAAGAATGATCAAAATGTCTCTCAGTGTGTCACTTGCAGGTGAAGAGCAGACCTGGATCAATTTTCCATGTGCAGCAGTTGGAAGAAAATTATAGGTTAACACCATTAGAAACACTCAGGCTGAGTTTTGGCTGAATTGTTTAACAGCTTAACTTCCACGTGTTTGTCACCCTGAGAAAACAAGCTCCAAGAATCTCTCCCTGAAGACAAGAAGTGCAGTTCCAGAACAATGACATGGATATAAAGAGCTCACAGCAGGCCAAGAGACAGCAGTATCCTGAGCAGTGAGAGGTCTACCAGCAGCACTTGTGCAAAACAGCATCAGCATGGAGGAAAAAACCATCATGGATGGATGGATGGAGATATGCGTTTCCAACTAGCTGCAACTTCACTGTGCGTGAAGGGACCTTTGAGAAGACTGTTTGAGTGTGACATTTGCCACTTTTGGAGCAAAATGGCAAGATGAGACAGTGGAAAACACAGGACAAAGCTGGAAGAGAACTGACTGCCACTGGTCTGACAAGGAGTGGGGAGAGGAGTCCATAGTGGGGCAGGAGGATGCATGGAGGAAGGCTGTTTTAGTGTGGGAAACTGAAATTTGGGTTTAGGAAACTGGGAAGAAAAAATGACTGCCTTGCGTGGAGAATTGAAAAGTGTCTGGAGCACTGCAAAGAGGAGAGCAGGCCTGCACGATCGGAATTGAAAGCGCTACACAACACTTCGTCGGGAAACGATTGCAAGTGAGCTTCTCCACATTAAATGGGCTCTGGAAAAAGCCACTTATTTGGGACACAATCAGATAGCAAGTCCCTGTCTAAAAGGTTCAGCGAGGTAAAACAGTCTAAATTCTTCTTTTTCTTTTTTTTTGAAATGGCGTCATATTGCTGGCACTTGAAACTTAATGCGACATGAGAGGTTCTGCTATCAGCAATTTAAAAAAAAGGGGAACTGACTGGACTGACAAAAGCTTGACTGACTTGACACCAATGTGCAAGATTGCACCTCCACCCAGACAGTGACAAAAGGGTGGATGTATGTATGTATGTTTCTTTTTCACGGGAGCAGAACTGTGACAGCAACATCCTAGGTTGCATGAGCTTTGGGCCATGCTGACTTAACCTTTTAAATGCCACTTTCTGTGTCTTTGTGAATTTACCAGCAGTGTGTTATTCATGACCTTGTTTTGCTTGCAATGCAGAGGTCACTGTGAGAAAGTGTGCATACAGATGCGCTGCGCTAACATCTACATCACTTTTTCCACAGCAGAGGGTTAATCATGTGATCTAATCACATGATTTACAGCAGGACACACCACTGGCTAATGTTTTTTCTTATGACAGGGTTACAGGCCTTGAGTGGAGCTACTCCAGGGGAGAGGCCCTGGAATTTTTAAGAGACAATGCGCAACTTTATTGTGCATGTTTTATTGCGTTAAGTTGACACATGGCAAGGGCCATGTGGCAAAAGAGTGTTTTCCGGGGGAGCTTTCATTTTTAAATTGCAGGAACCGTGACATGAGGGATATGGAGGGACAGACTGAGGTGCAGGAGGCCAGGAGAGAGGCCTCAAGAGGATCAGTGAGGAGCAGAGACCACTTTCAGCACAGCTGATAACCCACAGAGGGCTGTGCCACTGGGCTTCCTAGAGATCGTCCCTAACCCTAACCCATAAAGTGAAAGAGTTTCTACATTGACAATGAGGAAGACTACAGGAGTGTACGACTTGCTCTGCTCCTAAATCTACAGCGGCATTGGAACGGAAACTGAGGGATGAAGAGAGCGTGCCAAGCTCCAAGAGTGACAGCGCAGAGGAAGATCGGGGTTGGAATTATGACTCTGTAAATGGCACAGGCACCAGGAGCCATGACCGTGACTGGGGAATGACTGACAACAAAATGCTGTTTCACTCTGCCATGCATACTTTGATATTCTGGAGAGGGCCTTTCCTCTGTATCATTGTTGTTGCCATTTGCATGTGAGAGCTTAGATTGTGAGGATGATTAAAGATGACCAAAGGGTGGTGAGAGAACAGTGAAGTGAGGATACACAGTGTGAAACTCCTTTAAGTGTACAATAATGTTGATGTGATATACAGAATGTCAGGAAAGAAATTCTGTTATTAATGTGATTCTTAAGGTTTGATTTAAGAATCAAAGGGTGGAATTGTATAAGAATTTCTTTTATTTATGTATTAATCACATTATTTTTATTGTATAATGCCTTGGTGCCACTGAATTTTAGCATGTCTCACACTCGTGCAGTTAGACAGAGGGTGGGGGTCTGGTAAGGAAGTTGGGGGAAGTAGACAACTCCACAGGAAGAGTCTTTTGTCCCCTCGAGGACTCTGGGAGGTAGCAAGGGAGTGTGAACCTTAAGGTGTGAAACAGCTGTGTACTGCCTTTTGTTCCTGAAGAAGGAGAGAGCCATGCTAGGCTCAGGGGAGACTCTGCTGACCGTCTGCCCTGCGATGATGCAGGCTCTCCACCAAGCTTAGTTGCAGTCGCTTGTCTGCAGGCTTTATTTAAACGGAAAACTTCCACAACACCCCTCAACATTCAAACACATTTTTAATGTCTTCCTGAAAGCCTGAAGAGCTAATCTTGAAGACTGCTTAAAGAAGAAAATTTGGAGAAAGTTCATTCTGTGTTGAAGAGCAAAAGTGGTCATACCAAATATTGATTTTCATGCTCTTTAATTTATCTGTTTTTCCTTTAATGTTTTATTTTCATTTATAGCTACATGTTTCATTAAATGTCTGCATCTATTTCCCAAGCAAAACATCAGGAAGTGAGTGATGGCTCAAGACTTTTGCACCGCGCCATATCACAGGATAAATAATTTAGCTGACACACCTGCTTTTTGACATTTAACTATTAAAGCTGTTTAATCCAATCTAATGCCATGACTTACCCTGGGTTTGTGTGCACTTTTGTTTTCGAAAAACATAGCGAACTAAAAGTGAAACGAGTAATGCAGCTTGGTGAGCATGCTTGTGACTTAGTAAAGTAGTGCATACAGGTAGTGGGTAAAACCTGAACATAATCATCACTTCAATGTTTCCTACCTGGTGCACATAGGTTTAATAATTTATTAGACTGTGCTTGAAAATGTAGTGCTATTAAAAGAAAGTTACAAAAGGTTAAGCGTTTAAGCTTTTTTCCTCAGCTCATTCACTCTGATTTTGATATCTTGTCGTTATATATTTGGAAAAAAAAATTCTATAAGCAGCTTTAATCTTCTCTAAAAATCCAGACATTTTTCCTTTAAAACACATCTCACCATCTGTTCAGGAACAGAAATGAAAACCCAATGTGTACTTTTAATCCATTCTAATTTAATTTAATAGACTACATGTGTTGTTTCTAAAAAATCAACAATATTATCATTGTCACTATCAGCCAGTGGTTTCATGGTCTTAGAACAACCCCCAATCTCTTGTTAAATGTCCGGTGTGAGATGAGCCCCGCCCATTCCAGCATCACAGATCCCCAGCGTCAGATAAGCCTATATAAAAGATGTACTCCACTTCAGCTGCACTAGATGAAAAGACCTGCCTGCAATATAAGTCTGTTTTACAAAACCTTCCAGGGGATTTAGCAGAAGCTTTTATTCTTGAAGGTTAGTGGATAAAGATTTTTTTTAGTACTCTTAAAACTATCTTATGTGAAAAACAGGGAATAAATAGGTTCCCTTTATTTCTTTTACTGCTTGTTTGTCTTTTTAGTTTATATTAAAAAAAAACAATCCTTGCTTTTTTGGTCTCTATTTTATAATTGACAAAGAGGAAAGAAGCATAGATATCTTTGAAGGAAAATGAAAAGCCCCAACTCTGTGCCGTGTTCTTGAATGGATGCAATTAATAGACTGCTGGAGCACAGCTTCCAAGCCTCCTGACAGAGCCCCGTTCAGACCATACCATCGGCACCACAGCTCACTCTGATGGGTTGCTTTATCTTCAACAGTGGAAATGTGACTTTGCCTGGAAGGAACCCTTATACTGTGCAGACCTCTGTGCCTCTAACAATCCTGGTGGGTATCCTTATCCTGCTAACACTGTTTGGCAATGTCATGGTGGTAATTGCTGTGATGACAAGCCGAGTCCTGAGAGCACCTCAGAACTTATTTTTAGTCTCTCTAGCATGTGCAGACATCCTGGTTGCCACTTTAGTGATGCCATTCTCTTTAGCGAATGAACTGATGGGTTATTGGTTCTTTGGGAAGGTATGGTGTGGAATCTACCTGGCTTTGGATGTTCTTTTCTGCACATCATCCATTGTTCATCTGTGTGCAATAAGCCTGGACAGATACTGGTCTGTCACACAAGCCATTGAGTATAACCTGAGAAGGACACCACTCAGGATTAAAGGCAAAGTCTGCTTAGTTTGGATACTGGCAGCTCTCATTTCATTTCCTCCGCTTATCACTGTGAAAAAGGACAAAGCAGACAGTCTTGAATGTGACATTAATGGTGAGAAATGGTACATCATATTCTCCAGTTGTGCCTCCTTCTTTGTACCCTGTGTCATTATGATTACGGTGTATGTTAGAATCTACCAGATTGCCAAGAAAAGAACAAGAGCCCCACCTGGAGAAAGGCAAAGACACAATGGGAACTCAGAAGACCCAAAGTTTGGTTTGGACACGATGGAGAGAAAAGACAGAGAACAGAGGGAGGTGAGAGGAGAAGATGGTAAAGAGGCTAATGAGCTTGATGTGGAGGAAGAACCCTCCTCTTCCGATGGGAATGAAACAATCCTATGTTCACTTACAAAGAAGAAGGCTATGAAAACAGCAAAAGTGACTCAGGTGAATCCCGGTGAAAGCGCTTCAAAACCACAGTCGGAGTCCCGCGAGAGAGGGAGAAGGTGGAAAGGAAGGCAGTACAGAGAGAGGCGCTTTACATTTGTTCTGGCTGTAGTCATGGGAGTGTTTGTTCTCTGCTGGTTCCCCTTTTTTTTCACGTACACGCTCACTGCTGTGTGTAACAAGTGCTGTGTGCCAGAGACCCTGTTCAAAATGTTCTTCTGGTTAGGTTACTGCAATAGCTCACTAAACCCCGTCATATACACTGTATTCAATAATGACTTCAGGAAATCCTTTAAAAAGATCCTTTGTAAAAGGGACAGAAGAGTGTAATAAATACTTTTATGCATTCATTTCAAACACAAAAGGGCGTTTGGTCATACATTTATCTGTAATTGTAACCTTTGAAAATATTAGACAATATTGAATATTTGAAAAAGAAAAGGGCATTTTTTTCTGTTATATATTAATGTTTTATTGATACTAAGTGTTAGTTTTTGCGATATTAAATCATACTTAAATCCATGATGTGCATTTGCTACACAGCTCGTATTATATTTGGACAACCTGTGAGTTAAGGCTTTGATATTGTGAAGTTGTATCAATGTTGATGATGCACATTTTCTACATGTGTATGTTGGTATACAGTATTTAAACTGTGTTTGTTTTTAGCTTCAAAGTTAATAGCTTGTAGAAGACAGTAGAAGCATATTGCAACACAGTCTGCTCAACATATGCAAAATTGTCCGTGTTGGTAATACAAAAGCAGACATTTGGCTTAGACGTTACCACAATAAACATGCCATGGCTTCATCAAAGTGACTGTTCACGGAGTAGCTGAAGAAAATGATTACTAGTGATAATTATACATTACTGTAAATCCACAAGAATGTCAAAGGCGTGTAAATAAGCATATAAATATTATGTTTGAACCTTAGTGATGCGCTCACAGCAGACTGAAGAAATGCCACATTGATGCACATAAGCTTCTCTGTCTATGCCACTTGAATTAAAAACATAAACACATTTAAGAAATGTAGATAACTGTAAATGCTACAATATTGCCAATAAAAACATTCATACTCTGTACAGTACAATCAATAGCAGCAAGTCATAATAACAAGTTGCACCCAAAGGACGCTATCCCCACAGCACAAACTATTCTCAAACAACAAATGCATGAATAAGACAATTATATGAAGAGAAAATGATGCCTGGGAGGTACGGGTGGCAAAACAATATCTAATTCAGTTCATTGTGAATTATAGTCCTTCATATCAGGATATCATTAAATCCTTCCCCTGAGTCAAACAGAAGTCATGGAGCAATAGAAATATGATTGGCTCCTGCAAACACTGTGAGGTTAATATCCACACGTGCTTATCAACGTGTTGTTATCCTACTTGGTGTGTTATCACCATTCATTGTCTTGTCGCCATTTAACCACACTTTTCAGGACACTAAAACCTTTCTTTATAGTTCTAATTCCAAGCCACTATCAGCCTGTGAACCTGACATAAAGTAAATAAGCCATCCATAATTGTTTTAACTTAGCAAACATTTCCACCCCCAGCCACCTCTCATACAACAGAGTGATTCCCATGGCTTGTTCTTTGGGACTCTGGTGTTTTGAGATTCCTGTGGTACACATGTGTGGGTTCAGCCATGTCTCAGAGTCTTAAAATACAGCATCCATTAGGAATGGCAAACTATCGACCTGACTGTCGAATGTTCCCACGAACAATTTGTCAAAAGGAATAAAAAAACCCACTGTAATGGAAGCTTTGTGGTAATGAGGGTTTATTCGATATAAATCATAATTTCTAAAGGGTCTGCTATAACAGCCCTAATAAGAATAGATTATCGTTTGAAACATTTTGACAGGTATCTGCTTGTATTAGTACTACAAATAAACATAAAAAACTATTTAGTACTATAAAGTATTCAAAACAAATATTTCTACTGTTGCACATCAATATGGTTTGAACGATGAAACTGCAGTGATTGCCATCTGAATTCATCCTTTAATTAAAATGACAATTCTCCTGGAGTCTGCTGCTATGCTTGAGCAGCAGGATGCATAAATTACATTTTTAACACACTCACCAAGCAGCAGAGAAATTAAATGCCAAGAGGCCCATAACATTACTAGGCCAAAAGATTAATGCAAAAGTAGAAGTCGTGAAGTATAACAAGAGTTATATGTAAATCACCAAAATACAGACAAATGTTGACTGCATCAAATATGGCTGGATGTTTTTTCAACGTGCTGTGGGACTGACGGTTGGTTAGATAAATAAGCACTTACATTAGCTAATCTCAGTGTATGCACACAGAAGACCACTTGCACGGTCTGCAGAGAGAATGATTTATTTCCCTCTCTACAGGCCACAGAGCATTGCGATTTATGCTTCTGACACCAGGGCTTATAAAACTATCCTTTATAAGCTGCTTCTGGCGAAAGTTCTTACAACTTTCACGCAGCTCTCTGCTCAGCTTCCATCATTTTATTCTAATTTCCCCCCACTTACAACTCAATAAGTACTCTTTAAAGCTGCTGGCCATGTATCTCAAAGGGGTCTAACTTAGAGACAATTAAAGAGCACTGAGAAAAGTGTGCATCTTGGATAAACAAGGACTGCCAAGGCAGGATTGCACAGAGTCAGAGAAACATCAAGGCCACACTAACAAGTTTAAATCATAGCTGGTGATGAATAGAGTGTTTTTAATTGAATGTTGGGTCATTCATTATGGATTGAGCACAATGCATCATGCACACTGGGGCATATAATACTTCCTCCCCCCTGAATTGATAAGGATGCAAGACAATCAAATTAGATTCTCTGGGATGTAAGCAGCAGGAGCCTCCTGTTTAATTTGCCTCATGATCTCACTGTGCTCACATTGCATCCAAAATAAATATTTCAATCCCTAGTTTTTTTTGTCTAATTATGCAGAAGATAGCTGCATTTTTCTTTGTGAGAAATTATAAAATGATAACCCAACATAGTAGGAGGAAAATCAAAAATATGGACGTTTCTGCAATAGCTTTGCAGCCCAGTGTTTTCTGTTTTCCAAGACTGGTGCAATTAGAGACTATTTTTGATCTCCAGAAGAAAACCCCAGGGAAAAGAGGACCTCAGCGAGGAATAAAGACCGCCAAAGTGCATGGATAATGTGAAGCTGAATAAATATTTCAAATATGGCAACAAATCAAAGTTCATTCTTTGGGTCGGCCAGCATAGTCTTTACTAATTCATGCTTTACTTTAATCATATTTACCTCCTGTTTGTATTGAGCTACAGCAGAAAATCCCTGCTTAATTATTCATCAAAACCATCAGCAAATTCAGTTAACACGAGTTTATTTCACAGTACCTGATGATTAGATTGTAGTTACACAAAAGGTACCTTATGCAAGTGCTACTTGAATGAGAAATATAAAAGCAGTCCTGCTTTTAGCATTTATCTATTCAATTCAATTCAGTTTTATTTATATTGCGCCAAAAAACAACAACAGTTATCTCAAGGTCATTTATATTTTACAGTAACACAAAGAAAACAGAGAAAACCCCAACAATCATGTGACCCCCTATGAGCAAATGCTTTGGCGACAGTGGAAAGGAAAAACTGCCCTTTAACAGGAACCAGGCTCAAGAAGTGGCCGCTATGTTAGCATTTATCTCTGCATAAATGCTAAAAGCAGAGCATAGGTGAACACTTACTGCCAACACCATATGATGAGTAGAACTGTAGTTGTACAGCAGTTTGTAAATGAGTCACATTTTTGGGTCAGCTCTTTGTCTTTCTTGGATAATAAAAAGCAACTTATTTTATTTTATGAACCACATGTGCTTGAAAGTACACTCTGAAGAAACTCTTTGGGTATGAGTATGTGTGTGTGTGAGAGGATAAGAAGGGCAAATTGATGGAAAAGGTGAAAGAGTGAGCTGTTTAGGTCCTATTATTCTGACAAATTTGTGACCTCATAAATGAGAAATAATTTAATAAAAGTCTGAGTCTGAAAACAAGTTTGATTCTTTTTGTCAAGTCAAGCTGCTCTGCCCGCTGGGAAAGTGCCATCACCGTCTGTAGCAATCTGCAGCAAACCTTCACTGATACCGAGTGTAGCTCTTGCAAATTTCCTACTCCGGACATCATAATTCTTCCTGAATCATCTTGTCCTGTCTGTAGTATTGATTGTATTCAATCCTTGTCTAGCCTTCCCACCTCCCTCCTTGCACACTGCTTCCACCAGCACCATCATATGCTCCCGGATGATGTCACCAAACACACCCACAAACATATAAGTGAACTAAGCAAACACCAACTCCCGATCAAGCTTGCAATAATTTCTGTCCTCATCAGTCAGACACCCAACCATTAATCTCTACACCAACACACTGGTATAACAAGGTGGATAGATGTGTGGCTTTATAGGCTCACAACTCCAGCAAAGTCTCAGTCTCAACTTTATCTCCTTTTGAAAGGCTCTAAAACGACGAAGCAAATTTACTGCTGGTATACACTAACTGGCCACTTTATTACTTACACCTTACCAGTACTTGACTGGACCCCCTTTTTGCCTTAAATCATTGTGGCACAGATTCAGCAAGGTGTTGTAAAGATTCCTCAGAATATCTGAGTTAATTTTGAAATTAGAGCATTGGGCAGTTGCTACAAATTTGCTAACTGGACATCCATGCTACAAATTTCCCACATAATTTCCGCCACATCCTAAAGCTACTCTTTTGGAGATCTGGTGACAGTGGAGGCCATTTGAGCAGTGTAAACAAATTGTCATGTTCAGGAAACCAGTCTAAGATGATATGAGCATTGTGTCATGGTGCATTATCCTGTTGGAAGCAGTCATTAGAAAATGAATACACTGTGGTCATAAAGTGATGGACATTGTCACAAACAATACGCAGATATTCTTTGGTGTCACTGACAAGGCATTTTCACTCAGAAAACTAAAGCTCACTGGGAATTTTCTCTTTCAGACAATTCTCTGTGACCCTTAGAGATGGTTGTGTTGGAAAATCCCAGCAGATCAGCCTGTTTCTGAAACACTCAGCTCAGCCGTCTTGCAACATTCTCTGTTCAGTGTCACTTAAATCACCCTTCTTCCCCATCCTGATGCTTGGTTTAAGTTTAAGAGTTGCTTGATTGGCTGCCTAGATAAAGAGCCATTGAGCAGGTGCACCTATTTGTTTAGTCTAAGTAAGTAATTTAGTGTAAATTACAGTATCTAATTGTGAAATAAAAACATGACAACATGCAGACAGAATGAAGGCAATATCAGACAATAAAAATAATTGCCAAGGATCTCACTTAATATTTGAAAATTAGGTCCAAGTTAAATCCAGTTAAATATTAGTGTAATTTACTAAAAGTATTTTAAAGATAAAGCAAGAATAAAGCAAAATTTAATTCCAATTAGCCTAAATGTTTTTCCAGATGCTTTTTTCAAAATGTAAAGTTTACATGAAAAATAATGAATCTCTTCAGCAGGATGTTGGAGTGGTCCATGCCTCTTCCAGTTATGAAGAGCTGCTTTAATCTGTCTAAAAAGGACATCATTGCTTTACTTTGACTGCTGCATAACAACACATTTGTAGTAAGTTATTACCACTGCAGTAATTTGTTAATACCATGTGATGTGGAATCAAATGAGCTAGTCTACTGGTCCTCAGAGTAACTCCTGAGGATATTGAGATGAGTTTCATTCTCACTTCTCAAGCTAAATGCTGTGCGTAATGTAGGTATTTGGCTACAGCCTAAGATTTATAATGGAATATTTGTAAGTGCAAATCTGATACGAATGGATAACAAAATTATAGTTTCAGTCTGTAAAAAGCATGCATGGCTAACTCAGTGAAAAAGCTTGTCTGTTTTGTTGTTGTTGTTGTTGTTGTTTTTAATTAAAGGATAACATAATATGCTATCTATATTAGATACAATAGTTTTATTAATGTTTATAAATGTTTGCAATGCAAAGTATTGAGTACAGAAAACTGTTTGGATAGTTTACATGGCAAAATTAGAAAAAAAAATGAACACACATTTATTTATTTATTTATATGAAGTACAGTGTCTCATATTTTCAGGTCTCTTAAGTCTCTGAAAACGTTGCTTTGGCTTGTACAGCCTTAGAGTCTAATACAGTGTCTGTGGCCTGCAGTGTTGATAGCTGCTCTCCTTGATGGCAACAGTGGATCTCACAGGTATGTCTACAATAAACACACTGCTAGGCCTAGTAGAGGTGGCATTAAGATAAGCATGAGAGCCACAACCTGGGTAGGTGGTACAGATTTATAGTATTCCTTTTTCTTTGTGAAATATTTTGATTACTGGCCTCTTCTTTTGATGTTTTTTCCTAAAATGTGGTTGATAGCAAAAGTGTAGAGACTGTCTATTGGCTTGCAACCTGAGTGGAACGATGTGTTCCCTGTTTTTGTGCCACCAGGTATTATTGTTCATGCACTAATGATAGGTTTTCTTATACCACAATTTGTTAATACGTTTGCGGTCTGGTTAATGCAAACAGGAATTTGGCTTTCTTCTACCCGGAAAGCAGTGCGTCTGATAAAAATGGCAGATTATCTACACAGATTAGTGATAGGTTTCCAGATACAAATTTCTGGTTTAATTGAATACCCAAAATTGGGACTTCCTTCCTTGGCTCTTTTGTGAATATTCCTTATATCTGTCTGTACACATTAGCTGATAAATCCAATTTATGCACTTTAATTTGGAAATATGTTTGAACTGAGTTTGAGGTTTGAGATATTTTTCTGTACTTTTAGCTGACATCTACATCTAGTAGAGCTAAATGTTAAAAAGATAAAAGGTGGAACATCACTAGCACCACAAACTGAAGCACCACTCACTGCATGCTTTTGCAAACTTCATTTCTCATAAGATATCAACTGTTTGGTAACAAAGTATTTTATCTGTGTTTTAAAATGATGTGGTAAACTGTGTAAACCTTTGCCTGCGAGGAAGCAGTACACAACCCATAATAATAAGCCCCCACAGTAATGCAATTTAGGAAGAATAATGAGCCAAACTAATTTCCATGTCCACAAACATAATTGTATTTGCAAGTCCCAAATTTGAGATTGTAGATTTGGACTAGCCTGTTGAAGAAACTGTGAACAATAAATACAGTATAATATATGTCTAACTGTTCCCAAACAGCATGTTGTTATTCAATTGTTGGTTGAAAGAATAACTGTACAAACGAGTTAGCATTAATTTAATTAGGTTGCTAGACTATGGAACTGACACACAGTCATGCAAGAGTAAAGATCATTGATTATGAGTTTTACACTATGAAGTTGTGTAACTTTCAAGTTAGAATCCGACAACCTCCTACGAGCAGGTTGGCGACAGTGGGATGGAAAAACTCCCATTTGGCAGGAACAGGCTCAGGGAGGGGCAGTCATCTGCCACGAGCAGTAGAGGGTGAGGGAAGGGAGACAAAACAAAAGGCACCCTATAGAAGAAAGCCGTAGATTAATTATAAAATGCAGATTGGTGTAGAAACACCTTCTGCAAAGCATGTGACTTTTTGGTGACTTGTAAATTTCCCTTTTGAGTATGGCATTATACCGGATGACCTTCTTCTGACTATAATAAAAAAGCCTTCACTTCATATACAAAGGGTAAAAGCCAGACTTTAGAAAAGTGCATATCCTGCAGAACAAGTCAAAATGTGGGACATTGTCTGAAGCTGTGGGATAGGGGGGGGATCTGGTCATCCTAGTTATGACTGCCCTCTGCAGACAGATGTGTATAACTGCTGCAGTGAAGGTTAAACCAAAAATGTGAGACACAGTCAGCTGACATAAGCACATTTTCTCTGTAGCGCTGCTTGCATAACATTTTCACAAATAACTCGGATACGTGTTTATCGAGGTGGGTCATAAACCGTGTCCTTGTATGCGGGCGTGAACGCGCATGAGCAACACGCAGGGAGAGCGTGGCGCGCGTGCTCTCCTTTCCGAGCCAATCACATTTTAGATAAACACAATGTTGCGTCATTGTTATTGTGGTAGTTGGAGCTCCAGCTGCTTGCAGGCATTTCGCCACCATTTCGCTGATATATAGGCCTTTAAACCTGCGGAGACTGCATTATACCGCTGCAATGTCACTACCGGTGGACGCTTCCTCTGACGAGAGTCTGCAAGGTGAAGTATTTACGCCAAATATATATTTGCCAGTGTTGTTGTTAGCGGTAGACGATAGTTAAACACCACGAGTAAATAACGTCACCTAGCCTGACCACGTGAAAAGCCAGTCGATAGGGGTGTTTGGCTAAATAGCGAGATTGAATCTCAACTCCACATTGATTTATATACCTATAAGACGTGTAGACACAGCTATACAGGGTAGGCCATGGTTCTGGTCAGTTATTAAGGCTAATCTGCAGTGTTGCCACGATGAAAATGCCTACAAGCTAAGAACAGTCCTCATTTGGTTATTGTTCCTCTATGCGCAGAGACTGCATTCCCATCCTAGCCGAGATAGGCCTGTGATGTAGTACTGGATAACCAGGATTCATGTTTAAAGACTTTGCATTTGATTTAAGGTTCCTGGGTTGAGCTGCATTTCAGTGGGAATGGCTCCCAAAGTGCCAGTCAACAAGGAAGCCAGGAGCAAATTCCCTCATCCAGCCTGGCAGCCGACATGGAGAAAATGTTGCTAGAAGCACAGCACGAATCAGGCAGGAGCAGCTCCAGAGGAAGCTCTCAGTGCAACAGGTTGGTGGGGGTGGGCAGAAGGGGGAAGAGCAGTTCATGTTTTTCCTCTGTTTGTTGAGTAATATGAAGAAGTCGTGAGCTGAGTTTCCCTTATGTGTTTTCTTCTCCTTCTTGTTCTTCTTCACAACAGCCCACGCAGAGCACAGACCCCGCTTCTTCTGTGGAAAGGCTCAGAGGGGAACAGCTCACAGGTACATTAAGCCTTTCTCACAGCAGAAATTTGGACATGTTATAGCAGGCAAGGGAAAGTATTCTTAATTATAATGGCGTTCCACTTAAAGGAGGTCCTTACTTAACAGCTGAGTCGGGCTTTTCCTGCTTAGACAAGTTGAAAACAATCTGTTTTCTTTATATATAGTTTTATGTTTATGCATTATTCATACCCTTGTTAAAGCTAAATGTATTGTGACATAATTTTATTATTATTATTATTTTTAATTCTTGTTTTCCACCTTTTAGTCAGATGAAGATTTCCAAGAGAGAATACGGGAAGTTGAGAACCTGATGAAGAAAAATGCTGACTGGATCTGGGACTGGTCTAGCCGACCTGAGAACAGTCCACCAAAGTAAGTAGTCATATCACAATTAGAGATAATCTTTTACCCCAACTATAATTATTACATGCCATGATTTGTAATTGTGATTCATAGAATTTGGAATGATGTCTGTGTGAGCAAAGGTGCCGGTGTGACATTAAACTGGCACTCACTTGATTTTAATGTATTCAGAACAATGAAAAATTAATGTGTCGCTCTGTAGGGAGTTCCTGCTGAAGCACCCTAAGCGCTCAACCTCTCTCAGCATCAGGAAAACCAGCGTCATGAAGAAGGGAGGCTTTCTCTCTTCTGACTTTCTGAAGCTTTTCCTTCCATCATTTATCATTTCCCACATACTCGCTGTTGGCTTAGGGTAAGCATCATCATCTAATCTTTAACTCAGGCAGTATGTGAAAACTAAAAACACTGTACGGGAACCTCTTGAGTTGCTGCAGAAACTGTTGACCCACTAGACCTGATGTATTCTATTTTCACATAAATATTGGGATCATTTTACATGCACTTAAAAATGGTATTTGTATATTAAATAATGACCAATCAATAATCTCTTAACATTTGCAGGATAGAAAAACGACAGTGTCATCACAACAAAACACTGAAATATATGTAAAAAACAAACAAACAAAAAACATAATGATGTTTAGAACAATGCCTGACTGGATAAACAGCAGTCCAGCTCAGTGTCTGACATTTAATAGGTTTAGGTGAGATACTCCCTGAAGTATATCAACTTCAAAATGACAGAGAATATAATTGTCTTTATTTAGCCTGTGGTTATTATTCTATAGAGCATTATTTCAACACATCTTATTTTGGACTTTTGCATTAAAAAACTACCACATAAACTCACTGGCCACCTCATTAGGTACACCTTAAACAGATTGGTGGAAATGTTCTTCAGAGATTTTGGTCCATATCAGTGATGCTCCGCTGGTATGAAGGGGCTCAAAGTGTGCCAAGAAAATATCCCCCATGCCATTACAGTGCCACTACCACCAGCCTGAAAACTACAGGATGGATCTTTCATGTTGTTTATAGAAAAATTCTGTTTTATAACAAATGTTTTTCCAATTTGTTTTTAATGTCCAGTTTTGATGAGCAAATGCAAATTAAAACCTTAGTTTCCCATTCTAAGCTGGAGAGGCAGCGCTTCTGCATACCTTGCTTGTAATGAGTTGTTATTTGAGTTACTGTTGCCTCGCCATCAGCTTGAGGCAGTTTGGCCATACTCCTCTGGCATCAATAAGGCATATTCAACCAGAGAACTGCTGTTCAAGTTTTTCTTTTTCAGGCCGTTTTCTGTAAACCCTAGAGATGGCTGTGTTGGAAAATCCTACTTGATCAGCAGATTCTGAAACATTTAGATCAGCCTATCTGGCACCAATAGCCATGCCACGTTCAAATTCCCTTGAGTCACCTTCTCCATTCTGTTGCTCGTTTTGAAATTCAGCAGGTCATCTGGGCCATGTCTACATGCCTAAATGTTTTGAGTTGCTGCCATTGGCTGAAAAGTTGTACCTAATTTGGTGGTCATTGAGTTTGCATTTTACCTGGTTAAAAAACTATTTCAGTAGATACATCTAGTCAGTTGTGTTTATGTTTTAAAGCAACATCTTAATTTCTCTTGTTTTCTTCTTTCCTGGTAGGATATATATTGGAAGGCGCCTAACACATCCTAAATAGGATCGTGGCGCTTGGCACTACCGCATCAACGTCATGCAACCATCTTGGCATGCCTTAAAACGGGACCTTCTAATGATCAAGGGAAATGTAGTAGCCATGTGACATGATCCAGTTTAATTCAGTGTTCCACATTTCCCACAGCAGTGTGGAGAGTTGAGGGATCAGTCATTGCTGTTTTTTGGGTGTAAACCTCTGAACACAGCAGTGGCCAGTCCACTTCTCCTTGCTGCAGTCCCTATCCTGGACATGACTGTTTTGCTGCTTTTTGCTCCTAAAATTCGCACACTGGGGGGACCTATATATATATATATATATATATATATATATATATATATATATATATATATATATATATATCACTGCGTTTTCTTCTTTTGATTGAACTTAAATCACTTTTTTTAAAAAATAATGCAAGCAGGTTTTTAGAGGAGGCAGATGGCTCAAAGAAATTTAACTTGACTGTTTTATTTGTTTTGGGGAATCTTTAGAATAGTTAATAGCACTCATTACTGATTGCTTAGTTGTGCAATGATAAATTGTGATTTAAAAAAAGAACAAACAGCATAGAAATGGCATATGTTCATCATCAAAAAACATTAAAAGTGTGAAACGTATGCATGACCTTAACTGTGTTACAATTGATTTAATTCACAGCGACGCAGAGCAAGCGAAAAGCAGATGAACACAATTAAAATTTTATTGAACTTTGGTCAAAATAATAAACAAGTGAATACATTGCCACCATGTTAGGAATCAATGGACAAAGACAATGCATTATGTGTTTTTAATTTCATCAGTATATTTTGTGTAGTCAACCTTCATTTCTGCATTCACAACTACAGAGATAAGATCCACATTTGCAATATGCGGTTCAAATTTGGGTGACATCCCTAATAAATGAGTAAGGGCACATGTATGAGGCCTGTCTTAATGTCCTACTTATCTCGTGATCCCGAGGCACTCTATCACAAACTGTATGGTGTGCAATTTCCTCCTCGGTGTTTTCATAGACAGCCACGTGTAGCAGCAGTATATGAGGACATAACTATAAAATAGGATTTACAAATAATGCACATGAGGTTTGTAAAACATTGGGGGACGTAACTTGTAGCTGTCACTGATAGAAGTAGGTATTAAGGCTGCAGATTCCCTTTGTCCTGGACCCCATCGTGTGCAGTGTAGTTTCCAGCCTGCATCCTAAACATGAGCAAAAACTAGAACTTGAATCTCTTGACACAAACACGTTATAGGTTGTCTCCAACAGTGGTTCTCAAACTGGTAGCCCCGAATGGTATTTCCTTAACAAGGTTTTCTTGAGATCTGCTCAATAGACAGTGGTGTGACTGGAGATTTTTCCACCTCTCTACAACATAAAAACATGCAAAGCAATAAACATGTTTTAATACATACTTCTAAATTTAAAAACACGTCTGTAGATTTAGTTTCTTTTATTATGTGGATGACAAGGTGTACTTGAGTAGATACAGTCAGTGAAATTATGTCACCGTATTGACTGGGGTAAAATAAGAGAAGGGGGTAGGGGTGGGGTTCGGGGGGAGAAACATGTCCGCTTTTCCAAATTCATGGCCTTTTCCACCAGTTGTGTGGCCTGAATACATGACCAATGGGGGAATGTTACAGTTAGGCTTATTGGCCATTCATCCGTGCTTCAGAGGGCCCAAAAACTTTGAATTGATGATACAACCTTGACAAGACGTCATTTTTAAGTACTTCCAAGAGTTCTGTCGTTAAATTGTGAAATGAAGGCTTAAAATGTCAACACAAACACCAACGTTCAAGAGTTTGACCTCTAGGGAGTGCCGTTCTGTCAATTAGACCCGAACTGGGCTTTCTGGGTCAGGGGGGCATGTCGATTGCCCTGGTGCCAAAGGCAAAAACAACCTAAGCTCAGACTCAAAATAAAACAGGCCTATGGATCAACCTCCTGTGGCAAAAAAAGTAGACACGTGCTTTCAAATTCTTCACCAGGAGGACAACAAGGCTGTTTCTTCTTATACAGATAGACAAGTAGTAGGCTTAACTACACAGGTACGGTAAAAGCCCTATCCTCTGGAGCCCCAAATCTTCTAGTTGATTTTGTCCTGGAAAATGTACAAGTTGTTGGTGGCTGCCACAGCTATCACGTTATCTTTGGGGTGCCAGGCAGTGTGGAGGATCTTCTTGTTGAAGTCCAGGCTGTCCACGCTGATCTCGTCCTTCTTCCTCTTGCCACCGGTGGACACTTTACGTGGTTTAAGTGTGGCCCGTGGTTTGCTGCTCTCTCGGGATGCCTCCAGTGTGATGTCCCGCCTGGTGTTCCGGTCAAACATTCGAAAGAAGTTGTTGTAGGAGCCTGTCATGATGGCACTGCCGGAGAGAGTAAAAAATAAACTCAATGTTTGAATTTGTTCCAGTAACACCAAAAGTTTGACCACCGATTGATATAACTTATAAGCCGGGAACAACATTTATAAAAACAGTAGTGAGTGAAATGCTTGTCCTTTGCAGCAGGAAGGAAACATACCTGTCACTGCCATTCCAGCAGCACTCAAACTTGTCAAAGATGCAGTCATTTTCATACAAAGAGCAAAGCTTACTGCGAAGATATTCATGGACCTGAAATGAAACAATGTAAAGGGAACTGTTCAAAGCTTTCTTACATAAAACATAGCCTTCTGCATATTTAATCCATGTTGCAAGGCTAACCGGTACCTATCAGCCTCTATTAGGAGTTTGCCTGTCATTTCTTGATAGACCATATCCCTATTTGGTTATTACTGACTTTAGGAAGTCTGACAAAAATTCTGACTTATATCTGAAAAAGCACTATTTCAAGGATTAATCAAAGTTGATTTTTAAAAAAATAAAAACCAAGTCCCAGAAAAGATCACAAGTGTTAATGTAATTTAAAACTGAATCCCCAGAAAAGGATGTTTAAGCACCTGATACGTCTCCACTGGCCTGTTCTCCATGTTGAGGTCCCAAACTTTGACGGAGAGGTAGTCACGTGTCATCATATAGCGTCCGCTGTGACTGAACTTCACGTCTGAGATGGAGGAGATGATCTCAGAGAAAAAGGATCGGCTGCTGGGATCCTCTGGTTCCTCAAAGACTTAGAAAATAAAGGGAAAGGGCGAGGGGGGAAATCCTCAAAATTCTTGAATGAATCTTTATGAGCTCTTAATTGAATTACAGATCACGACAAAGAAATTAGATTAACAGGTAACAGATGCATCTTTGAAAAAAACAAAAAAAAAAACTAGACAAATTGTCAGACTAAGGTTAATTTCAGAAATCGCTGCACTTTCGAATTCTCTATTTTCCAGACAGACCGATGGCTTCACTACAATACGGTAGAAGTACTTACACTTTGAGTGCCTATCGCAGAGCGCTGCCGCTCGCATGTCACACAGGCGGATGGTTCCTTTGCTACTGCTGTACACAAATACATTGCATTGATGTGGATGGCACTCAGCAGCTGTGATTACTTCTGTCAGTTCCTCCATGTTGGCGGGCTTGATGTCTACAATATCTGTTAGCACACTGTTAAGGAGCTAGCGGTCTTATATTTTACATTGATGCAATGCTATTAAAACTTTAAGACACATCTAAAAATCAGCTTTCTGATATAAAAAAAAAAAGGATACTAAAACTTCTGTCTGTGATTTCCAAGTGCCATAGATTTATTCTTAGGTCATCTGCAGAGAGGTAAGTTTCATGATCACTATTTACAGAAATGGAATTAATGTGATAGGTGTGCGCATTTGCAAAGATCCTCCGTGGGCTTGCTTCTACCATGAGATCCATTGGCATCAGTACTGGTACCTGAAATGTACAACAATCAATTTTAGAAAAGTTATCACATAGAGTTATGCTCAGAATGAGGCAGGTCTGAGGGACGGCTAAACACACCCGTAAAGAGGTGATTCTAAAGGGGTCTCTGAGTCGTCCGTCTTCGTCTTTCAGATTGTAACCTTCTGCTCGTTTATCTCTTTCACTAATTTTCCACAATTTGATAGTTTTATCTGAGGAAAAAAAGGAAAGGCTTTAGGAGAGGGAACATAGCGTTTCATTATCAACAAATAAGAAAAAGAGAAAAAAGCTCTTACCATTTGTTGAAAGTAGAAAGTGAGCAGCATTTTGTTGTGGTAGCCATCTTATTTTATTAATTTTTTCCTCGATTTCTAAACTTTTCAAATAATCAAATTCTGGCTCGTGACTCTGAAAAGTGCTATAGACGTTGTACTCCCCACGCAGGTGTGGACGATTCTTAGACTGAGGGGGAAAACGCAACAAAAACAACACTGTAATCATGGTATTGTTTAGGGCATTAAAAAAAACAAAAACAACAACAGCAAAAAAAACCCCAAGATTTCATCATTACCTGTTCATATTTTTGCATAAATATGTAAAAAAAAAGAAAGAAAGAAAAAGCTCATTACAGAAAATAGCACAATCAACAACAAGCAAAATAAATAAATAGAAATACATTTTCGGCCTCTCCGTTATTTACAAGTGGGGTGCCCAAGTGGGTAACTCCTTATATTTGATTCTGCATAGTAGACATTAGTTGGTCTTCCTGAGACAACCCCCAAAACCCATAGACCAAGTACATCATGGAGCCACATGTAGATTTTTCACAACAGTTCCATTATGGAGTACTGATGTGAAACACTATGATCATGGCATTGTGCTTTTTGAAATGCCCTAAACAATGTTTAATAGCACATTTTCATCGTAACTTTACCATATTTTCCATAAATATATGAATAAACTGAGAAAAACTAAGATAACACCTTCCCATGATAGTCTAGTACCTTAATATTTAACCTTAAAACCAAAATAAATAAAATATCCAGTTTGAATACCACTCACACTTTGTTCCTAGCCAGTGTTTCTGACAACTGTTTACTTCCTAAAATTTGCATGCAGCCTTCAGTTCTTACATGTAGTTTTATTACGCATTACATTGTTCTGTGCTGTACGATGATGAATGCATCTTATGGTAAATATGAGCACAACAAGACAAATTCATATTAACTGTATTGTTGAAATGGATACAATAAACTTGGTCTTTTATATGTAGTGTATCCCAGAGAGCTCATTCTGCTCATCTGGATGTTGCGTTTTCAGTGGGAGGCATTCATCCAAATGACTTCCTCAGTCTCAGCTGAGTGCAGGTTTCCCCAACCTTACAAACACTACATTTGCATGATGATCTAAACTGGTGCCACTGACTAACAATGGGCTGTAAGGTCAGTTTTATGATCATTAATAAGCAAATACTGCTCAGAGAATATTTAATATTTATATACAACAACAGCTTAGGGCTTCACTTCTGGAACGGTGTTACTGCTGTGTGAGCCTTACCTCTTGTTCATGCTGAAATATCACTACTCTGCCTCCCTTGTCTCCAGTTGCCAGTAGCTCTCCAGAATAGTTGAACTCAACTGTTGAGATTATGTCAGCTGAAAAGACACAAATTGGTGTGAATCAGACCTCACAGCTCAGCTTCCGCACTGTAGTTGGAATGGCAGCTAGAATGCTACTGTGATGGGCTGCAGGCTAAGTCTGGCCCCACTGTTCTTATAGAAAATGTAAAATACCGATAACCACATAAAATCACGTACACCCATTAAGGTATGAACGAAAACAAGCATGATGTCACTCGACAATTTATGGACGCAGCACATTGACGTCACGGGCACGGTCGCTCCCCCTTTAATAGTTTAGCCACCACCTAGCTCATAGCGAGCTAGCGACACACAGTAATCTACAAGGAAAGGACGTTTGTGCAACTGATCCACAAACAGGTCTACACTAATCACGAGAGCAGTCCTGCAAAAAAGCACGCGCGTCCATCCGCCGTCAGCTCTCGTGCACCTCAAGTGAATCCCACAGAAAACCATCATCAGACCACCTAGCTAGCTGCCCACCACTGTAGCCTAGCCGCCGAGCTAACATTAGCCACATACCTTCCGCAACATCTTCATCTATCGCTCCTTTTACTTGAGAGAAACACCACTGAAAATCATTTCCTCCTGCAACTCCTGCAAAAAGAAACCAGGGTTAGTGTGATTCCGGCTCGCCCTTCATCGGGCGGTAATAATGACCTGACAGTGACACAGTTTGACAACTAGCAACTTAGCTTGCCAGCGCTAACGCTGGTTAGCCAAGTTGCAGATTCAGGCCATCACACACACCAAGTGAGGTGGATCCTTTTCCCTTCCTTTAAAAAGTAGCTTACCCGCCATTGCTTCATTTAGCAGCTCTTGTTGTACACAGCTTCCAATGCCTTATCAACCAGTGCGGCGCGCTCGGGGAGATAGATAGCATCCACAATCAGTGTGAAGACTCGGGTCCAGATCTGTCAAGACCACGGAAATTATCCGTGATTTTTTTTTCTTCCAAAATGGCGCACAGTACATGGAGAAATGACGTCATGCACACATGCCACATCCTGACTCCATCCATCCTCCTGAGCATCATATCAGTAAATGTGCATTTTCACTGGATTTTATATCCACCCAGCTTTGTTTCAATGAACTGCATGTTTTACATATATGGTTATTGAGGATTTTTAATCCTATTTCGCTGCCCACTAATGAGCAGGACAAATACAATTTACACATCCTCGCGGGGTTCTTTTCACTGTGACTGAAATAAACAGCAACACATGCAAAAACAACTAAGAAAATCTACATTTTTTCCAGTCATATATCCACAGAGCAAATATGTTTAATTAAAATGATTTGCATAGTAGCCTATGAGTTAAACACATTTTTGTTTGCATGTTGAACGTTTTTTGACGCTTTAAAAAATATATTTTTATTTTTTATATTTTACATGCAAAGTGTGATTTTGAGTAAAGCGTCACTTTGAATTATAGTGACAACATGTAGCACCTCAGCCTGTATTGGATGGTCAATCGGTGACATCTAGCGGCAAAACTGAGAAAATTCAGTTTACTCCGCCTCCACTATATAGTTTTCACTCTTTATTTTAGTCTGTATCCTTTTCTATTGTTATATTTCTTCACGAAGATAACGGTAAAAAGAGTCTGACAAGTCCAGTGAAAACAAATGCAAGCCAGTGTTATTAGAAAGAAGCCTGCCACTCAAAGAATACAGATTTTAAATCTATGAGAGAATTTCACAACAATGTAAGTGAGCCTTTTAAATTAGTTTTATAGGCTAAAACTGGTAATTCTGCACATGCAATTTCAGTTTTCTATGACCAAACAAAGGTAACTTAGATAATGGTTTAAAGTATATTAGGTTAATTTGATATTATTTCAAATACTCAGTGTGATTTTTTTAAAGCTACAAAATAATGTTTTAGCTATTTTACACAGAATCAATGAAAAAAATATGCTGTGTATTTATTTTTTAAATAGATTGTCTGCAGCGTGATGCATTGCACACAGAAATAACTGCTATAGATGGTGTATTTGTTTTTTTTATTAAATACATATGATGATATATATACACAGTTGATAAATGCAAATAAGATAGATATGAAAAAGCATAGTCTAAAGCTTGTTTTTATTCAGTTATCATAGCGTGTGTTTTTGAAGCCAACTCATCACTTGCACTGACTTGAAGTTTGATTATATATATATATTTTCCCCATAGTTTATATTTGGTTTTTGCAGCTGCACATTGTCCAGGAGGTGGCAAGAGAATAAAAACGATGTACCCTCGAAGACCTGGGCCAAATCCCACCAAAACCTTCTCCCAAGCTACACATCGTCTCATCACTCACACAGAGTCCCACGGGAAGAAGCAGAGCAGAGGCCTGGAGGTTAGGAAGACTCTCTCACTCCCTCACTCTCTTTCTCAGTACACCTATATATCTATATTTAACTATCTATACAGGTACAGACATATCTATATATTTGTCTATAGAGATATTTATATAGATATATAGATATAAAAGTAAATGTTCTTATAAGGTGTTGGGTCAACACCTGCCACCAGAACAACTGCAGTACTCCTTGGCATTGATTCTGAAAGTTTCTGGAACGCTACCAGAGGAAATACTTTGATCTATCTATCGATCGATCGATCGATCGATCGATCGATCGATCGATCTATCTATCTATCTATCTATCTATCTATCTATCTATCTATCTATCTATCTATCTATCTATCTATCTATCTATCTATCTATCTATCTATCTATCTATCTATCTATCTATCTATCTATCTATCTACATGGACTGCATTGCACTTTTCTTGCTCACTCAGTTTAACATTATTCCACACATGAATACATAATGGGTGTAATTTATGCATTTTCTGAAAGTGCTGTCTGAAATGCAGTTGACTAATGTCAGTTTACCAGAGAAACTCTACAGCACCGGCTTGTGTATTGATCTCATTTGCAGTTAGTAGATGTGAGGGCATTTAGCTTTAAATTAACAAAAGATGGTCCACCAGTGTTTCATAAAACCATCATTATTTTAACAACCGCTTAAACCTTTTAAAACACCCTTGACTTCTACGTGTCGAGCCCTGTGCACCAAATGGGTTTGTTGTGTTTTGTACTTTGATTGCTTAAATGTTTGACTAAGTGGACCACTGTGTCAGTCATTACTTTGTGAATACAGTACAAACACATCATGGTTTGAAAGCAGTAGGTGTGTGGGTGTAGACGCCACACTGATGTCCAAATCAGAATGAAAAATAGGGCTTTTAAAAAATTAAAGAAATTGCTGAATGGCGATTTTTTGTTAATTTAAAATGTCTCTTTATAACGTGTTATACATTGAATTAAACAAAACTGCTGTCCCGATAAGACTGCATTATTAAAAGCAAGCAGTTTCTGTTCACCATCATTGCGTGAACGTGTAATGCCCGAATGCAGCCTAATTTATGATTTAATAAACCGTACAGCTTAATCGTTGTGTGCATTCGAAATGTTCACGTTTGTACGAGTCGAGCGTTGTGGCTGTGACTGTGTGTGTGAGTGTGCTGCCGTGCCGTAGCTTCATCAGGTATAAGGAGAGGTGTTGACTTTATTCCGAGCCTCCAGTAACACCACTGACTCTGATAGTTCCCCATCCCTGTGGGAATTCATTATAAGACAGCTAGAGGCTGCTTGTGGATGGTTACTGTGCTGCCCGTATGTTAACTTGTCGCTATCGCGCAAGGCAAACATGTGGTGCAGCTGCTTTCTCTGGCTGTGGGCAACCTGGAGAGATTGATTGGTGAGCCTTCTGTTTTATCCAGGATCAGGGCCACATTCAGTAGACATGGTGCCTCCGGAGAAGCAGCCATTTTCCCCAGAAAATATGGCTCATTACCAGCACAGACAAAATGAAGGTATATTGACTTTTTAACATCTTACAACACACCTATTCTTGGCCCGTTTAACAAAAAGCGTTTGTTATCCTGGAAATCTTTACTTCATCTTATTCCCATGTTACTGAATACAAAACCAGCGCTGATTTCAACATGAGCTAATCATGCCCAGGTTTAGTTTGCCAAAAATCACACACATCGCAGCTACTATCCTCACCTATTTCTCTTTGAATTTACACACACAGTCATGAACATAAATACCCATGCACATTCATTTTTGCCCGGCACGCACAAACATACCCTTCCCCCACATTTGGTCAATCAGACAGTTTTTAACACAAACCATTGGCCAGTGGATGTGTCTGCTCTGCTCAGGGGCATAAGCTCTGTCCAGACCCTGAGTCCTAACACACACACACTCTCTCTCTCACTCAAACACACACTCTCACACACACACACACACACACACACAAACAGCAAAAGACAAACACAATCAATTATTCAAGACTCTTGTTTTGGCTCATGTGTTTTTTCTTATTATTTCTGTTCTGTTGTCTCTATAGTATCCTCTGGCAACCTAACAGCCAGGAGGCCAGATGAGTGAGATATGAGGCCTGATGACTTGAGGTCTGTGTATGTCTTTGTAATTTAGATGGCAGAGTATAATTTGCATGCACAGCCTTCAACATCGTCTCATTGTCTGAAGGAGATTATCCTTGCGGCTTGCCACAGCCGCGGGTTGTCAAAGACCTGGCTTCTAAGACAAACCTTTGTCTCCTTGTTTATTTCCCCTATGAGTGGAAATTTTCAGTGTGGTCATTTAGTGTAGCTGAAACTCACACTGAAGCACACAAGCGATCAGTGAAAACAGTACACCATCCCTTATCATAATCACAAGTAGCCCTTAAGCCCTGCACCTTTGCATGTACGCTGCAGTATGTAGTGTATGTTTTACATACAGGGACTGTCATTCTTCAGTGTGCAAATTTGTGCACTAGATGGCACTATGGCACTTATTATTCAGTGCCAACAGATCATTTCCATTTTGGAGGGTGTGTGTGTCTGTGTGTGTGTGTGTGCGTTGGTGACAAAAGTGATGATCACAAACAGCTTGTTTTCCCAGACACGATGTTAATGCTATCATTAAGAACCCCATACCCACTCTTTTTTATGTATTAACTCTTTTGACCTTTAAGCAGAAAACACTTGTTGTTGTGCATAAATTTTATGTGAAGTATTTTTGAAAAATACAAAACCGGACTAGTGTTGTTGACTAAAGTTTGTGTCTGCTCTAACTTGACACATTCAGAGATTTTTTTTCTTTTTAGGGCTCAGTTGAGCGTCAAACAACTCTCCTGAAACAATCAAAACAGAAAAGAAGCACATTGTAGAGATGTATTATATGTGAATCCTTGCTGCGATGATGTCCTTGTAAGAGATCATATTGTAAATAAGATGGGTTAAATTGCACTTGTAGCTTCCTTTCAAACAGTCAGGCTACTCTCGAGGGGAGACAAGAGAGCGCTGCAGACTCTACCTCTAATAACGCTAGACAATGAGATCCCAGCTCATAACATAGGCCTCCACTATATAGAACAAGTAGTGGGGGCTTAGCAGCTAATAAAGTGGCAAGTCTTCAAATCCATGTCAGAAGAGCAGAGTGCCACGGGGACCTTTCATAACACTTGTATGTGCAGGTTCCAGTGCAGTGTAAAGGTTACACATCCACATTGTACTGATCTAACCTGATGAATTGCCTTAAGCCTCACAAATTTCAAGGCTGTGTTTTTTATTTAAAGAAGCAGAACTGAATAATTCTCCCACTCTCTAAAAGATGACAGGTGAAGACAGGAGTGTGGAATGAATGTTTGAGATGCAATACAAAATCGACTGTGTGCACTCTTCCTTATTAAAGCGCACGAAGCAGCAACACATTTAAAACTGTTCAGTTTAATTTGAATTTGCTTTTGTTTTATATCTAATAAGCGTGTTGTCGACAGAGGTAATTTTGCTTTTCAGAATTATAATACACATCGGTTTTGTTAATTGAATCACGCTGCCCTTTGAGTTCACAAAACACGGGCTCAGTAATTAGCCTTGATTGCCTGGTCTGTGTTTCAGAAATTGTCGCTCCCGCTTTCTCTCTAGTGAACCTGTCCTTCACTTGAGCACAGACACTCCTTCAGCATTTCCACCCACTTTGTTTGTGAGTCTTTGATCCACAGTATTCCAGTTAAAGTTACACCCATGTGCTGCAAGTTGAAACTTTCAGTATTGTTGCTCAGGGGAACCTTATACCCGTGGCGCCTTCTGCTTTTGTCCTTCCCTTTAGCAACAGAACTCTCCTATGGTCCTGGACAAAAGACTACTCACGACACCATTTTATGATCTCTGTGATGATACTGTTTCCTTCTCCTGCTTGCACGTTGGCTTGGTCTGCTCATTATAATCCAAAATGTTTATGTCAGGAAACATCATTTGGGACTCTCCCGAGAGACAATTGTTGATTTGGAGTAAGGGATGAGAAACTATAAAAGAGACGCCCTTTATTCTGAGATGCGACAAGAAAACCAATCAGTATTTTCTCCATATTCACAATAACATAAAAGTATGAAAAAACAGATGCTGCCAAGTTCATAATTGAATCATAAAACCAAAACTCTAATTTATGTTTTTCTTTTTTCCAATTATATTGATTCAGCTGGACTACACTATACAGCAATTATCAGAGTGAAGATGATTGCGTTTGTGCACATACGTAGCATGCATATGAATTTATTTTTGTGTCGAGTTACACATGCATGCTAAGTATAATTGACGCAACATTAAAAAACATTTTCCATAACAACAACACAATCTGGCGCGTGAAACACTTAAAGGCAAGACCAACAAATACAGTATATTAAAGTAGAGAGTAAAGTGCCGCGATGTCTTGCCTCTCCAGTCTGTCTAATCACTATGTGAGTGAAACATTCATGGTACACTAGATCAGTTCAATATTTAATTTCTCAACAAAGACTACATGATGGAACAGATGCTCAAACTTTGTATGTTTCTCAGGAGAGCAAAACTCACTTTCATGCAGCTATTGAGTACAGAGATTCTGATTGTGTACAGGCTTTGTGTTGACTTCTTTTGGGCTCTTCACCTATGCACTAAATGTACAGTGATGGCTAAGAAGATGCTCAAACATACTAAGTGTGCACAGTGAGTCAGTGTTCAAACCACAGACTGAATACATCAATTGTTTACATCCAGGGGCACTGAAAAACTCATGCGTGGAAGCACATTAGCGATGCACCAAGGTTGCCCTTTGCCTTTATGTCACATTTCAAGTGAAAATTTGACTTGGCATGTTTACATAGGATTTCTTCATCTCCCTTTTAAACCCCTATGGGCAAGCTGAAGGTGAGGGGAACTAAGATTATTATCCCCCGTTTCTCTGAGGAGCTTTTCTTTATGCACACCCTCACAGATGTCGACATTTGGTTAGGCGGTGTACATAGAAGCCCCAGATTATCTAGCGCTCCAGGAAGTCTGTTTAGCTAAAGTTAGGAGTGGTTACTTTCCTGCACCTTTTTAATTTGCTCTGGTGTTTTGTAAGCTAGAGACCCCGCTACTTAGTCATACATCTGTGTTAAACGGGGTTCAGGAGAAAAATATCGGTGATTGAAAATTGCTGTCCATTCAAAAATCAGGTCTTAGTTGTACTGATGTTCACATCAATAAGCTGCACTTGTGCAGATGTAGACCTAGTCACGGGAAGCGTAACAGATGGTGTACTATATGTCATAATGCTATAAAATCCAACAGGAATTGACAATTGAAATCCCACCCCAGAGTTTGCCTCTTTTAGCTTTGGCATAATCTTCTCAGGATTTCAATTGCAAAGTCAAAGAGAATAGTCTAGCACATGGGGACTAGTTATCTGGGGCAAATACGGTCTAAGGTTGACAATGCAAAGGCTATGTTTATGTGCATCACACTTGCTATACTGAATGTTTCCCAGAGTGCAAGAACATCCTCCCCTGAATTCTATTCCTCTTCCCACGTCCCAGTGCTGCCGTGGAAAGTAGGCCAAGTGAGCACCAGGGCGTTGCTTTTTTAAGATGATCAGTTTGTCAGTGTGTTTTTGTGTGTGCTCAGGACCGCTATTCATGTGGCTTGACTCTGTAGAACAAAGACCAGCATTATACAATTTGCAGCACTTCCAATAGCAAGGAAAAGGGAGAGGTTGGAAAATAGGGACAGGACAAGTGTGGATGAAACAAAGACAAAATCTGGCTTGTACTCTAATTCATTTACTTCCTCTTTTCCACCTCTTTGTTGCAGCAAAAAGGTCCCTTGCCAGTAACACTCCTCTGCAGGATCATACTGTACTCTGGCTGGCATGGATTATTTTTAGCTATTGCTGTGCAGCTTTCACCTTGACTCCCTCTGTCTTGACATCATAATTAACATTTCTGTTAATAGTAACACAGTCCGATATTAATAATCTGACTAAAATCAAAATGCATTTGTAGACTTGCCAGTTGCCATCAAATATGTATCTCCTTTATAATGGCAGCCCCTAAAGGAGAAAAACGAATTAGAGGCACTGATGCAACACGTTGAAAATATATATTTTGATGTAAGTAACTTGAGAATTATTAGTCTCTTGTGGGTGAGGTAGTATCACTGTGAGTTGGCAACACCTCCATCCTGGGGTCAACAGGCAAATTAAAGGTCTCTGGAGTACTGAGGGAAAGGCTGCTGCCTGTTTGGTCATGCATGCACAGGCGCTCTAAAAAAATAAGAAAAAAAGGGAACAAGGTTAAAGCTGATGCCTCCTCTTTTGGAGGCCACTTTCCCCGATGCAACATGTGCCCACATCATACTTACTGATGAGGGTTTTTTTTTTAAACTGACCTTTAAAGTCGGATTTTTGCACCCATTTTTCTGAGTGTCACAGTCTGTTTGGCAGTAGGGCGCCTATATATTAAGTTAATATGTTCCGATTTAGAGCCGAATAATCAAATTTGCCTCACTTCCATCAGCGCCACTGAGAAATGTGAGGCGGCGTGATAACTTTTTTTTTTTTTTAAATAAAGAATTTTAGATAGGCCTACAAAACAGTGATGGACACAATCAAGACCAGGGCTGTGTTAAGAGCGAAGGTATCCTGGGTATTTGGTCATGTGTATTTTGGTCTAAATTTCCAGGGGATATTTTAGATGTTAATAGCCCTGAAGTGGTCTCGGTTTCTTATTTAATTTCTCTCGCCTTCTTTAAATGTAATTCGCCCACAGACTGCGCCGCGAGGCTCTAAACCGCGCAGAAACTCTCTCATCATTTCCACAGCAGAATGGAAATGCAAATTGTGCGCACGGGCAATGCCCTTGACAGAACTCACCACTGCACACAATTAACATGAACACTCTGACAGAAGTTAGTGACGAAACGTGAGGTCACACCAGCACATTGTCAAATAATGTTTATTTCAGACACACAATAAACACATCAGAAATAATAATAATAATAATAATAATAATAATAATAATAATAATAATACATTAAAAAAAACGTTCTTTCCTTAATTTTTTTAGCCCTTCAAATACCTGTTAATTTTTCTTATTCTAGTGTGCGAGATGACAAAGATCTTTTTAAAAAATATATATATATATTTATTTATTTTTTATTATTTTAAAAATAATTCTGTTGCTTTTTAAAATATTACCTGAATTAAAATAAAATGTAGCTCGTGGGGCAGTGGGGAAGCAGTTACATATAAACCAAACTTGAGATTTTGCTATCTTGTCACTGAACAACACAGCTGCCTCATATCGACTCCATGATCTCAAGTGTAACCAACGAGGGGCGCTGTCCGTCTATTAGCTCCAACTTGACACGAACAGCCTTCATGATTGATCTCATCACTCTTGGCCGTTTGATTTTTTTTCTAACTACAATAATTAAAAAATATCGTGAAAACCGTGTTTTAATATGAGATATCGAATTTTAGGCGTGCATTTATTAGGCCGATAAGTTGTAATAACTAAAGTTTGCACAAACAGAAGGTTTTTTTTTATATATGTGATGCGGAATCAAGCTATTTGGTAATTTAATTAAAAGGGGAAAAACTGTTATGTGTGATGTGTATTTTTTTCCTCCCTACTCATGAGAAAATTGTCAACGCACAAGCATCAGCTGGAGTTAATCTTTTCTAATTCAGCTACAAGTGACAGAAATTTTAAACAAAGGCTGTAGACTGAAGCTCCCTAAATTAGTTTTCTTTGCGCGGTGTAACTTAAATTTCAACTTCAAATATTTTCACAAAATATTGTAGCTCTAAACAACGGAACAGGCGATGTTAGCTGTAAACAGTAAGTGGGCTGATTGCCTATTTGTTCCGTATGGAATTTGGAATAATGCCTAACTGTGGGCGTACTTGATAAATATTTAATCGAAAAAAAGAAGAAGAAGGAGAAGGGGGAAAAAGATCACTTTAAAACAACCTCTGCGATAAAGCCGTGAGGGAACTTGCTTGGTGGGTGCTAATAAAATTTCCTTCACTTCGCTTTTTACCAATCAATCCATTAGGAAACAATGCAGGTGAGCATAATGAAAGTGTTGTCCCAATAAAGTGCATCGATGGACAGCTGGGCAGCGGCCGGCTGATTGACTTTGCCTTGACATCTGGGAGGCCCGCTGGCCCCTGGCACGCGTATAGGCTGATGTCGCCATTTACATGCAAATTTAAGGAGATCATGAGGGCCTCGCCCCGTAAATTCACACACACACACATAGACACACGCACACAAAAAAGAAGACGTCACCCTCGTCCCGTCGAGACGGGAGGTCTTCTAAAGTCACCCTGTAACATTTTTTTTGAGTGGAAACCACGCGTCCCGAGGAGTTTGGTTTTATATCAGTGGTCAGGTCCAAATCTTTGGGGGTTCACTCATTGTGATCACTGAATAGAAAGAGTGAGATAACAGGGCCCCCGTGTTATCAGCCGGTCATTTAAACGAGCATTCAGGCTGGCTTAATACGGCCAAGATGAAATAGTTTGCAATTGTTTCCCCTTCTCTGTCACCCATCACTTACCTCTAGCATGCTGTTGAAAAAAGTGGATTTAAAAAAAATTCTTAAGGAGAGTGGGGGAGGGGGTGGGTAATAAAAAGAAAAAATGTGACTGAAATGGTCTAATTCCACGCCCGTGCAAAGTTTTCATGCATGCAACCACTAAAACAAACGGGGATCAACATTTCTTTTATTTTGATGCTAACATTTCACCTAATGATGGAGAGCGCATTTTCCACGGTGTAAGCCCACCACGCAGATGATCCCACAGAATGAGCTGAGACGGATTCAGGCTCCGCGCCTCAGTGTGTGGAGCAGCTGACTCCCTCTCTCCACGTCCAGATGGCTCCTGCACACAGATTTGCATTCATTTTCCTTTAATATCTTCTGAAATAGCGGGGCAGCTGCATTTGTTGTCAAATACGGTTTAAAACTCCCTTTCAGGACAGCATCGTTACCTACGTGACGGGTGTGGAGATCCATTTTCCCTCTCCAGTCAACAGTATCAGATCTAAGAGGATTTGTCTCAAAGTCTCCTAATTTGATAATCAGATTTAAATCGCCTCGGTGCGTGTAATCAGGGGTTAAGTTCTAATAAGCGACTTGAAACTGTGCAAAAAGCACAGTGAGTTCTGTGCAAAAAAGATATTTGCAATCTCGGTAGAACAGACAAAACATTTGCAGCACGCGTCTCGATTTGTTTCATCTAAGGGGGGAAAATACAATTAACAAAGAGCACCCATTTGATTTCAGTCTCATATCTTTTTCCCCCCACATATTGAAACTTTGAGTTCTCTTAAAAAATTAAAAATAAAAATAAAAAGTTTTTTTTTTTAAAATCTACAACCTCGTTTTGTGACTGGGCAATTTGGCAATAGATTGTGTAGAGGTGAAAGCAACAGCTTATAATTCACTTATCTTTGGCAGCAGCTATTAACCCTCTGCACCAGCTAGATAGATTGCTCAGGATATAGCACACATCTCTCTTCCTCGCACCCTCCCCTCTCTCCTTCATCCTCTCCCCCCTTTCACCACTAATGAACCGAATTGCTTGCTTGTCCCTCTCGGACGGAGTCGGACATGTAGGCAGTTGGCTCTTTAAAAATGATTAAGATGTTTCTGATTATTAGGTACATGGCGTGCATTAAATGAGGAAGACCTAGAACCATGGATTTCCCGAAGTTTGTTTAATGTCATGAGACACCGACTCTGATTTTTAATCTATAAAGGAGGTCAAAAGACCTGACTTTATCTGCAGTAAATGGCACCGCGATGTGACTGATTTGTTTTGACATTAATAACAAAGATGCTGAAAAACTCCGTCTGATTTCCAAACTTTGCTCCCTTTTTTGGATTTTGTGCGCAAAAACTAAAACATATAAAAATAAAAAATAAAAATCTGCCCGACTGCCCCAGCGAAACAAATGAGTCAAATACCTGTTGTTAAAAAATGATCAATGAAAAGTTAATGTAAATTAAAATATTTATAATCATGTGTGATTTTCTGATTTCCGCGTTATATTAATTACACCTTAATTACAATAACATAACCCACAGCACGCGATCACAATACAAAATAGAATATATATCAATTTTATGAAGAAACGTAATCTGCTCTTATTGAAATATGATTTATGGCCTTTAATCTCACAGCCACTGAGATGCTTTCGATACGTCAGTGAACAAACAGTCTCATCAAGTCAATTTGTAATGGTGTTAACAAATTTAATCGAATAAATATATCAAATGCTATTAATTTTAATCCATTATAATAAAACTAATCACGGAAATTGCAATCGGTAGGCCAGCTAAAAATAATAAGCAATGAATTCCGAGTAATTGTTATGTATTATTATTATGATTATTTTATTATTATTATTATTTTCCTCCTCATTATGTGTGATGGTTACACCCGGTTGAATTTTCCATATCATTAAAAAAATCAAACTCACCACATATAGGGCCTAAGCAAGAGGAAAAGTGGAGCGAATGAGTGTTCTCAAGCTGCTGCACTATAGGGCTGTACCCGTACAGTGGAGCGCCACTGCCTGACAGGAACCGTCAGAGCTCCATATATGGTCAAAACCACGCCCCTTCAGCGTCATATTCTGACAGCGCCTCTCCCGTGGGTTTAGAGTTTTGGCTCCCGGGAAAGATTTCAGTCCTCGGGGAAAGAGGGCTTAGTTTTGCATGTTCCCATCCATCCTGCACGACGCGAAAGGGCCCCTTATCCACCTCTCCTGTGTACTAGGAACACCTCCACTGGTGATCAGCCTTTGCCTGTGTTTGTCTTGTGGAGAAGCAGCAGCACCTTTTCAGGAGTGGGTTTTTTATTCAACAAGAAGTCCTGAAGGTTTTGGATGCGGTGCTTCAGGGATGTGGGCACTTTGAGAGCAGCATCACCCACAAACACAAACAACTGCCATCGATTTTTCTGTGAATAGCACAAAAAAAAAAAGAAAAAGAAAAAAAAACAGAGGAACAATAGCAACACAAAAAAATCTTGTCTATTGAACAATTCACTTTTCCAGTCTGTGGATACCGCTCTAACTAAGTACAGCACTTTGAGAATTGTTCACATCGGACGGACTGAAGAGGGAGGCAAGACCTGTGGACCGGGTTTTCCCTCGCAAGTCTGAATCGGCTCTCGCTACTTATCCCGTGAAAAAAAAAAACCCTGAAGGATAACACGCTTGGACGTTTATTTGCCTAATTTCGCAGGAGGCTCTTTTTCACGCAAATTGTCCTAAATGTTTGGGATTCAGGAAACTATACCGCGGGGTGGGACGACGATGAAGGAGGAACCGCTGGGTGGACTGAACTCGGTCCGCTCCTGGATGCACACAGCTGGGGTGGTGGATGCAAACACAGCCGCCCAAAGGTACGCATGCCAAAAAGCATCTGATTTTTCTCACGCATTCCCTCCTCATCATATCGACCCCTCAATCCCCTGAATACTCTGTATCAATTACGGTCTCCCAATAAATGCCCCCCCTTCGGCTTTCCCTTCTTTCATTACATCAGATTACCCATTATTGTGACAAATCAAGAAATCTCCCCCGTACTCAAGCGTGCTTCTGCATCTCCAATGTTTCCATCAGCTTCTCCATCATCTAGTATCCCCGGTGTCCGGTGCTTAACCGAGATGGTCTCTTGTTTTCTCCCCGCAGCGGTGTCGGCTTGGCACGGGCACATTATGAAAAGCAGCCCCCTTCCAACCTCAGAAAATCCAATTTTTTCCATTTCGTCCTGGCGCTGTATGACAGACAGGGTCAGCCCGTGGAGATCGAAAGGACAGCTTTTGTGGACTTTGTGGAGAAAGAAAAAGTAAGCGGTGTATTTTAGAATACATGCACCTCTGTACATAATCAGCACATGTATCGAAATTATGTACTCAGAAATGGGCAATGGGTTACTAAGGGGAAGTCACGTGTAATATTGATTTTCTTTAAAAAGAAAAAAAGAAAAATTCAATTCCTTGATGACAGAGGGTCATTTTAGCATCTAAAGCCGTTTCTCTTCTTTAGCACCAAAACTCTGAATTTATTTTTAAACGCATAGACATGTGGTGCTGATGGGCAGTTGTTTTCCTGATTGCTGATTTTCACAAACTGTTGTTTTCTGCAGGAACCAACCAGTGAAAAAACTAACAATGGGATACATTACAAACTACAGTTATTGTACAGCAACGGTGAGTGAAACTGTCTTTAATATTTTTACAAACATGTGAAAATCTATCAGTGAGTTTGTCTGTGTGCGTAAAACCACACGTAATAATAATAATAATTATAATAATTATAATAATAATAATAATATTATTATAAAATTATAATCACTGTCTGAACTCTTAGATTTTAATGAAAAGTTCAACTTTTTTCTCTTTTTTTAAGGGCTTTATTATTATTTATTTTCATAAATTCATTACCCACAATTCCTCAAAATGTAAAAGTGCTCCTCTTTTTCTCTCCCCAGGCGTCAGAACAGAACAGGATCTTTACATACGGTTAATCGATTCCATGACGAAGCAGGTAAGCTGCTGCTGTTACACTTGTTTCTGCGCACATTGCAAACTTGCCTCGCATCCACGGTTCACAAGTGGGGGGAAAAAAATATTAAAAAAAGCCAAACAAAATCTTAACATGGCGTGCAAATCGTCACCCCTGAGATACATTCACACACTTCTCGGTTTTCTAAAAAAAAGAAAAAAAAATCTGCTTGCAAAATGCAGTTGTAGCACAAAATAAAAATGAAATTACAGATGTAATCAGAAGAGACAGCTTCCATTTTGACTGTTTACGTTTGACCATATCATATTGCAAGACCCTAAAGTCAATTTCTCTTCGCCAGAGTTGAGTCTTTTTTTTTTGTAGGTTCAGTTTGTCCAGCATTAAAATTTAAACACTACCTCTGCTCCATATGATCCGATTTGACTTTCCCTGCAAAGAGTCAGAGGTGACGGTCTAAACATATTTTTTTAAAAATTTCTTTAAATGTTATATTTATAAAAATAGACATTTAAAAAAATCTGCTCAGGTGTAAACACGTGAATGGCTTTCATAGCGTAAAAATAAACCCTCAAAAATGTTTATGAGTATTTTTTTTTTTAGATTACCGAACTTAATTACGATTAGGGGAAATAAAATTAGACGCCACGCTTTCGTCTCTCCATATCGTGTTTTATTATTAAACAGAGGATTTAGCTAGAGCCTCCTGAATAGAGCCGTGAAGCCTGGACCACTGGTCACAGACAACATTCCTGTGCGAATGATCCGAGTCAATGACGCAGAACAAGCAATTTATGGATTTCTGTTTCTACAGCTGCAAATAGCCACATAAATCAAACCAATATAGATAATCGCCTGGTTCCCCCGAAAAAAAGAAGAGAGGGGAGGAAAAAAACACAGCAGGTCAAGTAGGACAGCTTTTAGAAGCGAGAGAGAGTGATGCGACCTGGTTCAGATATGTCACTTTTTCAAAGTCATTCTTTCCTGTTGGCATAAAGAGAGTCAGGGGCAAAAAAATACAAATTTAATTCTAGGCAAACAGAACGTAAAAATTAAATGCAACCTATCAGGTTTATTTATTATATATATATATATGTAGATTTTTTGGTATTATGTGCAATATTTTCTTTATAATTTGTTGCTTTGCTTTGCATTTACACTCGGTGCCGGTTCAGCGTACGAGGGAGTAAAGTGTCTATCCTTAGAAATGGTAGAAGGAGGGAGGGATCGAGGGAGGGAGAGAAGAGCGGCAGAACTGATAGCTCCACGCCATCTGTTTCAGCCAATGCTCAAAAATTACTCAACCGTACCGCCAGACACCGCTTTTTATCCACAGAAAGATCATTGTTAGCGGCTCAAAATAAACAACAGATTGCCCATTAACACTTTCCCCCAAATATCCCCAGATTATAAGCATATTGATGACACTTCTATTGGATCTCTCCTTATGAAAATCCCTCTGTCTCCCCCCCTCTCTCTCTTTCTCTTCCTCTGTCTGTCTGTGCCACATATTATCCAGATTAATAAAAAATACAGTTTATGATTATTATTAAATATATGCATTGCTACTTTTATTTTTATATAAATTTTTACTATTGCTGCCACAGAAATGTAGAAGCAGTTGATATTTGTGCATTTTTTTAATAGTTAAATTTAGACAGTAATTTATGTTTATATAAATCAGTATAATTTACAGCACAGGGGAATGCTGGGATTATTTGAACCATATTTCCTATTCAGTATTTGCTCTCATCTGTTATATTGTGTTGCTCTAACATCACGTGTGTTCATGCCCTGATTTATTTTGTTAAACAATAGCCTAATTATTTGCCAGTTCAAGAGTTTTCTTGATGTGTGTGTTGAAAACGACGGCTGTGTTTTCACTTTATTTCCATCTCATTTTGTTTCAAAGGCCATAGTTTATGAGGGTCAAGACAAGAATCCAGAAATGTGCAGAGTTCTTCTTACTCATGAAATTATGTGCAGGTAAGCGTTATTTTCCTGCTCTGTCCATTTTGCAGATACAAGCAAAAAGTAATTCCCTCCCCTTCAATAAGTTTTGACACTCATGATGTGATGCAGCGAGCCAAAACTGTCCTGTGGTCCTTCAGCAGCCACAGAGCGAGAGAGAGAGCTGCTGTCATTTCTAACTTTGATATGATGTGATTCAACTTTGATATGAATATGACAGTGAAAATGAACTGTCTTTTCCAGTGAAGGGGAACTGAATGTGTAATAAACACTCAGTGACAAAGTACATAAGTTTTGTTTTTTTTAATCTTTTAGTTTGTTTTTATATTTTAAGAATTATATATCAGCATGCCAGGGACAATGTGTCTTCTGTTATGCATTAATGCTGCATGCTATGCATCTTTTTTTGTTTTGTACTCAATTCTCGGTTGATCCCACCTGTCAACAATGATCAGCAAGCCTTTTAGTGTCATTTAACCACATAAATCTCCACTCATATTGCGCTGCTATTCAGCGGTGTCATTGATACTAAAAGGAAAAACGCCTTTTGTTGTTATTGTTGAGCTCAGCATGAGCTTTGTGAACATTGAATTCGGATACTGTCGGTTAACCGCTCCTTTGTTGCACCGGTGCATTGTTCAAGTTACTGGTTGAGAGCAAGTGCAGCATGAGAGCTGAGAATGATTTGTCTTTTTCCATGCATAAACTCATCACTCACGCTCAATTTATACAAGCATCCATCACTTATTTGTGACACATTGAATATGGTCGTGCTCGAGAGGTAATATATTTTTTTTTTCCAAAGGGAAGTGCATTTTGCTGCTGAATAAAACAACTACTAGAACTGCTGCCTATTATCACATAAGAAGATATACATAATGAGAATATTCTTTTGATATATTATCTAATTAAAGCATATTTTTTTAGCCGTGTAATAAACTAGTTTTTGAATTATATATTTTTTCTCAGTACTTTGCAGCCATAAAACACTTTTTTATTATTGCTTCTAGAAAGTCATGTAAATCAGGGATATTTAAATAGCGTGTGCTTGACTGACAGTAGCTTTGCACAAAATCTTTGTTTTCCCTTTCTGCACCATATGGCATAAATCAATCTTATTCACATATGTTTATATGTTTTCATTTCAAATGGAAGCTGGGATGATGTATTTGTTTATTTTTGCTGTTTTTTTGATTCCAGTCCCAATCAAAGAAGTGAAAGGCAGCTAGCTATAGGCTTAGGGAGGAGATGGTTGAAACATGTGGTGGAAGATAGATTAGTGCTTTTGAGGCCATAATTGATAAATGCCCCGCAGAAATATTGGTTGAGGGTGGCACCTTGCATCTCCCTCAGAAATAGCAGCTTGGCAATTAGAGGTAAACAAAAGCTGAAGCTGTGAAAAGTGACTCCCCTGCCTCCTGGCCCAATCCCCACTCCCCTCCCCTCCAAGACTAAGCCAAACAACACAACATGTTGTTTTCACCATTTTTATCAGCCATCAGCATCAATGGAAAGGATAGATTGAGTGAAGGAAATCTCATGGTAATTTTTACCCCCCATATCAAAAGCACTCAGATACGCGTAATACATGCATGGATTTTTTTTTGGTGCATTATTTATTTATTTGTATTTATTGTGCAAAGTATCGCTTGCCCTGTAACACACTTTTCTATGTTTTTGTAGCCGATGCTGTGACAAGAAAAGCTGTGGAAACAGGAACGAGACTCCCTCAGACCCAGTGATCATTGACAGGTAGGCCGTGTGCAGCTTTTTCCTTTTCTGTGTTTACGAACAGGGAATGAGTAAGTGAATGAGTGAGCGTCAGACTGACTAAATGCATGAGTGACTGAGTGGATGAGCAGGCACACGGATGAGCTAGTGAACAAATTAGTCCCCTCCCGCTGTACCAGACGGCCCAGTTGGGCTGACTTGCATCTTACAGCCCACAGTGTGGGAACTGTGGGTGACTCTGTGTGAGTGGCTGAGGGGCGTCTTTCCCAAGTACCTGTGCACTGAGGGGCGGTCACCACCTGGATAGGGTTTGTTCAGTCACAGGTGGTTCAATCACTAGAGGATCATGCTGGGAATACACCTAATTAGCTTAAGCAACTTCGCATTTATTTGGCTGGCTTCCTTTCTTTGTTTATGACAGTGATGCTTACACTGTCAGTAGTTGTTTTTCATTGACTGTTTCCTTCGTTCAAGTTAGCTGTGAGCTAGGTGCCATTAAAGCTTTGTTTTAGGAGGGATAAACATTTTATGTCTGCTGTTTTGTTCTGCACCTTCAGGCTAGTTATCTGCCACTTTTATATTACCTTCATCACTTTATAAAGTGGGAGAATAAATGGCCTTCTTCCAGGCGTTGACATTTTTCCTCACACTGTGAAACTATAGGTCTTGGTCAATGTGAATATGTTTAGGTTGGCGGTACGAGGGTGTGTGCGCGTGTGTGTTTATGTGTGTTCGGTGGCTATAGAGGTGAGGTAGGGGGTGTAGTTTGAGCGTCGATCTCAATGTAACTCTCACCACGTAGTAGGGAGAGACAGCAATGCTAATGTTTGACTAGCTGGAATCACTGTTTGCTTAGTGGAGAATGCCTGGTATCTGACAGAGGGGACAACTCTCTTATTAGTAATCAAATAGGGCTGAGCAGTTGTTGCTGCCACTCCACTCCAGCGGCTTCTCATGCATCAGGAAGTAGGAGCTGGCTGCCCTGGGAGCCTGGATGGATTACCAGAGCTACTGCTGTCTGAAGTCAAGCTCACAAAGACACACATGTAGATAAACGCAGATGCACACTCAGACAAGGACACAAACGCAGACAGACAGACACCCACACACACGCATGCACATCCTCAAATACACACGCGTGCTGCTTGTATGTCGTTCATGCTGTTGCTGTGGCTGAATGTATCTCAGTGCAAGTACAAGAAAACTACTGAGGGTTTTTTTAGGGCATCGTAAGAGTATAGCTTTTTACTTTTTTTTTTCTCGCCAGATTGCAAGGATTTCTTAATTCATTAGTCAGGTGCATTTGTTCCTTACAATAGTGACAGCGATAGTGCAAACATTAACATATAACTTGAGACGTCTACGTCTCCTGATTTCCGCCGCTTTCATGTTTGCTTTGTGCTGCTCTGCTGCCTTTTACTGTTTAGAGTTTCGCACGCCATTGTTCTTCAATCTGCGGGACAAAACATGTAACTTAAGTACAATAAGCAAAATGAATGCATGGAGAATTAAAGTCAAGAAGAGGGGTGGGAAAAAAAGAACAGGGAAAAAAGAAGCGGATGGATATTGTAAGCTCAACTGGCTCAGGGAGGGCTCGGATTTTCATTGTGACGAGTCTGAATAGGAGTAGAGTATCCCTTTCCTTGCACAATGAGCAGCTCTGTTGAAACACAAAAGCATATGTTCCTCATTAGACCCTCCCATTGTCTCCATGTCGTAACTATGAGCCCGTCAGCTCACCCTAACAGACCCACACAGGTTCCCAGTGACTGAAGGAGGCTCGCAGAGAGGGGTGCTTGTGAAAGGTTGCAGGGTTTAGCAAGAGTTACGGACACGGCCAGAGCACACTGTAGGCTTGCTATGTAAGATTATTTACTGCAATTACTTGACTTTTCCCGCTGTGCATATGGGTAAGCTTTTCTGTTAAAGCTTCCATGTTTTACAGCCATTTCTGTTACATCTGTCATTTTCTCATGCACATCATTACAGGCACCTGTGCTGCGGTCGCTGCTGGCAGAAACTGATTATTTCCAATTGAGTAGAACATAGTTGAGTGACATAAACCTAGAGGAGAGGTTTGATTGTTGAATCAGGCACGTCTCATCTGTCTACAATTACAGTATGAAAACCAGCTAGCACTGCCACATTTCCCAGAGAAACAGTAGCATGGCCGAACCTTAAGAAACAGATTTGGAGTGAATCATTGATGGCGTTCATTCTCTGTAACATTTTCCCAGATGGTAAGAGGGGAAAGCGCACACAGCTAGCTGGCATCTAGCAAGACATTAACTGGCATTCCCATGGATCTGGCATATCCAACGGAGTTTGGGAAACTTATCATTCCAAATGTGTCCTATTTTCCTGCGGTCAAGCCAGACATCTGTTTACCCTATTTTCTCTCAGAGTTTTGATACAGATTTTCACTCAGATTTTTGAAGAGGAAGGATTCTCTTTAAAAAAAAAAAAGTTGGTTAGATATAGGCCCAACAGCTGTCACAAAGTTTCAGCACTGCTTGGTCTTTAAATATTTCAGCACTTACATTTGATGCCCTTGCATAATTCATATTCATTTTTGGATGAAGAAAGGCCCTATTTTTGCTGCATTTGGGTGGGTTTATATGTGCTACTAAAGTTTCAGTGTCTTTTGCAAAAGTCAGTTCATATTTTGCTCTACAAAAAAGTCGATTCACTGTTAAGAGCATGAGCACTCTTTTTCCTTTCTTCAGACATCAAACCAGAAACTAAAAAAAAAAAGTAAGTCAGTCCGTGCTTGTTAAATAAAGGAAATAGCCACTAATTGTAGCATTGTTGCTATGATCACATAGCTGTACACTTTGCTATGTCTCATTTATAAATCCAGCAGTGCTACAGTTGTCACATTTATAAGTTAATGGTCCTTTAAAGTAAGTGGGAGTGTAGGCTGATTTAACTGGTAATTTAAGTCTTTAGAAATATAGTGATGAGGCACCCAATATCTGATTAGATGGTTTTCCCATTTACAGTACACATATAGCCAAACATAACTCAATTTACGGTGACTCCTCTGGTTGGGTATCTGCCTTCACTCTCTTGCATATTGACTTTGTCCTCTCTTGTGTGAAAGATTAGATACATTGTTCCGGCTTACACATGGATTTTGTAATAAGACGGCACATGTTGTTGAAAGAGGAGAGAAAATGACTCATTCTGACTGTCAGGGTTCAAAGGTCACATTTTACACAGGGATCTCGAGCAATTTATGCAAGTAGCATTGAAACAGACACGCGGCAAATGTGTTAAGAGTGTGTATGAATTTGAATTTTTTTAAGGTGTGTGAGTTTACGCTGCCATTCACAAACAGATTCTGGACCATATCTAAACATGTCAGCTCCATTTATTCCAGCGGCTATGGCCCTCCCTTTCACTTCCTGTCACAAAGGTCAAAGAGCACTGACCTTTGGAGTGCAGCCCAGCCACTGAATAATTCATGACATTGACTTGTTTTTTCCCCTTATTTTTCCCCTTGTCTCTTTCTTTCTCTCTCTCTCTTTTTTTGGTCAGCACACATGGTTGTGCTGTGGGAGGCTTTTATTCATTTAGCTCATTTATAAAGGCCTCACCGCACCTGTTCGTGTGTTAATGCAATTAAATTTTTGCCTAATGTAGATTTTGCTTAGCTTTCTGTTATGTCCCTCATTAGTGAGCCTGTATTTTCTAAATGACTTTGCGTTATCGTTCATTTGTGGAACACCTACGAGGTCATTTCCCAGAGTGCACTTGACTTGTTGTCAAGTTGTTTACCAGAAACAAAAGACCGCAGCCTTAGAACGTCTCGCATGTGGTTCCCTCGGCCTTCTAAGAAACAAATCGGAAAATTTGTGCGCTCCCATCTGGTTTGTGCAAAACCGTGATTACCTCCAAAAGCTGAACAAATGCCAGTATTTATAAGGTCAGCCCTTTATGTGGAAATGTGATGTAAATGAGAATCAGCGAAAGGGGACATTAAACAAAATTAAATTCATTGTCTCCTTTAATGTCATTTACATTTTTGGCTAAGCCCTGGACTGTCAAAGAGGATTTCTAAAACCATTTTAATTGCACATCAGCATTGGAAAAGAGGGTGTGTTTTCACTGAGCGGCTGACTTGATAACCTGCAAAGAGAAGTCTGTTTATGAAGTGCCTAAATGACATGTTTTCACTGCATCTGCAGAGGGGCAATTAAGATGGCACTCGGTAGGTAGTGTTAATCTAACACCATCCCACCATCCATAATGAAAATGATGCAGTGGATAGGGTCACTGTTGTTTTGATTTAGAGTTGATTGCTGCAGGTGTTACTTTTTTTTTTTTTCTCTTTTTAACATTATACCACTGAGCTGTGGGATCTTTAGATTTTACAGTGAGTCATTTAAAGCTGTTAACATGTATAGGAAATGCTCTGTTATTATATTTACACACGCATGCAAACACCTGCAAATGTCTTATTATTTGCGGCTTAATAAAATATCCATCTTGCTGTTGGATTTATGGCTGTGTTTGGTGTAATTCGTGTGACAGATGTGAGTTTTTCACGCCCATTGAGAAATGGGAGAATAAACTGGCCACCCCTGCCTAAGTCGACGTGATGTTTGAGTGAAGCCTGTCTCCTCCCGAGCCAGAGTAGGAAGAGCAGGAAGTGTTGAGAGTGAAAGCTGTACTTGGCAGCTCTCCTTTGGCTTGCACTTGCCGAGAAATGAAACCCAGACCCTCTCTGCAGCCCCAGAGCCAGAACCTCCTTCCCAGTGCTCCAACATCCAGGATTGGGTAATACTGTTCACTAAGCAAAACATTACCTCAAATTATTCTCGCCCTGTTTTCTATTCCCTCCTCCCTCATGTCGGTTTTATCGCAGTTTGTAAATGTCAAGACACGTACAAAGACGCACAGTATAAATGATATTTTCCAAATTATGCTCACATGTTTGGGTTCACATGAGTGGCGGCTGAATGTAACGTGGTGCCTGACGTTCCCGAGGGAGACCCACCTCACTAGGGTAGGATTCCCCAGTGGCATCAGCTAATGGCAAGACTTGACAACAGCAGAGAAGCCGGGGGTGTTGTGTTTTACTAGCGCTGAGCAGGGGTGATGACTTTAACATGTGTGCAGAGAAAGACGGAGATGTTTGTGTGGCGTGTGTGCATGTGTTTTGTGTGTGTACCTGCATCTCTGAGTGTGTGCACACACTTGCGTGTGTGTGTGTGCTGTGCTAAAGAGAGAGGTGTGCAGTACGAAAGTGGCGCGGGCCAACAGAGCGACGGATTCGGCTCCAGCTTGACGGCAGTGAAAGACGAAACATGGTTCCACATGTGTTGAGAAAGAGCAGTCCATCTGTCCATTGAGACAACCCCTCCCCCCCTCCAACCCCACCCCCTTCTCTTTTCCTCTTTCCTTCTCTTCCTCTCTCCTTTTCTAGCTGCCCGAACCACCCACCCCCTCCACTTTTTACTCCCCTGGTTCACTGCTGACAGAAACAAGGCCAGAGCTGGGGTGATGGGATGAATGCTGGGCCAAAAGCAACACTGGACCTTGTATACACACAGTTACACACACACACACACACACACACACACACACACACACACACACACACACACACACACACACACACACACGCACACAAGCCGAAGAGGAGTAAGAAAAGGTTATCAAAGATTTTATATTTATTTATTCACTTGTTTTTTTCCTTTTGGTGTATGTCTTTATATGTTGTTAAAGTTTGCCATCTTTATTCGCCGACTTGTTTTTACATAGTTTTCATGTCCAGCTGCGGAGCAATCATTTATTTTGATATTATGAGCGAAAACACTCTATCGAGATTTATTCACTGTTCCCCGACACACTGCTGCAATAAGCCACCGTGGTGAAAATCCTACATTATTGAAATTAAATCTGAGGTAAATAAAACATGCCACTCTTTCTCAAATATTTAGCAGTTCTCCTTTATAATTAAACTTTGTAGCTGTTGTGATGATGTTGTTTGGTTCCTTAAAGCATTAATGACGCAAGATCTTTGTCGAACAGCTCCCGATTCTGTGAATCACATTTAGGTCACTCAGACCTATGTGTGTGTTTCTTTTTTTCTTTTTCCTTTTTTGTGCTATTTTTTCAGTTGAAAAAGAGTCTCCTTTCTTTCTCTTGGCATGTTCTTACTCCCATTCAATCCTTATTAGGTTTCCCCTAATTGTCAAACAAACTGTTGGGTCAACCTCAGTCGTATCTGGCCGTAAAACAGCACATTAGGCCCTGGTGAGGGATATATGTGGTATTTCATCGGAGACGGAGTAATGCTGGGGTTTTATGGTTAAGTACCAGTTCACGCCCACGCCATTTGTTTCGCATTAGAGTGGAGGTTTTGTAAATCAGATCAATATGTTCGCTGAGATGTGATTCCATGTTGGGATCTCCCGAGTCGTTCTTTCCTCAAGTATTTTTCTTAGGGGACTGGTTGTCGATGCACACTCCTCTGCTCCCCCTCCCTGCCCATCCTTCCTTTTTTCCCTACCTCTGTCAGTCCCTCCCTCCACCACCACCGCCGCAATCTTTTTCCATTTTCTGAATGTAGCAATTTGTAGTGTGACACAGGCTAGATTAGGATGGGAAGCAGTCTGAAGATTTCATCGGACATGGTCCTGCTCCCGCTGGTGTGAGGTCACAGGACAAAGATGGGGGAATTCAGGGATAGGGTCATCAGTTACCTCGGGGAAACGAGCTGGTCTGCTGGCTGCTCTGTTGGCCCCAGGGGTGCCAGGGATGTATCGGAGGAGAAGCCCCAGAGAAAGAACCCTGAACCAGTGTCATTTATTAAAAGTGACAAGTTATTTCTAACTATAGCTCTGTTTTTATTGTTTTACAATGCTGTCATTTGGAACAGTGCCTCTCTGTTCAGGAATCACAAACAAGTGATGAATGAACCAGGTGACCAGCTTTTTAACATACACACATGCTCGATGCTCCTCTGCAGCACACGTGTGCTGTTAAATGATATTTTGTGTCTCATTTCTGTGGTAAATTAAACAAATGTGCAGGTTTAATAAAGATTGACCCTGTGATAAGTGTACTAAAAACATTTCACCATGCACAAGATTTTTCTGCAGGACATTTGTTCAGTAAATTAATAACAGCTTACAGTATGAATCTCAGCTTGACCTCTGCATAATCAGTACCAGGAGTTCTGCAGAATATGACCACACTGTGGTGTGTGTGTGCACAGAGAGTAGATATTCAGCTTTTACTGTTTCAGTTGTTTTTCTATTCTGGGTTTTCTTTATAAAAATCATAAAGTTCACAGTAATAATGGCATATTTTTTTAGTGTTTGACCAAAGCTCTTCATTGAGGGTCATTGAGGTACTCTGCTCCCCATCTTTTTTTTACTGCCTGCCCCAACTGCGTTAATGATATATGACAGAAATTTCCTTGTGCTGGTTCAGTGGCAAGAAAGGTCCTGGCTAGTCTATATCAATCCATCTGACTTATGTTCCCATGTCTTGAATTACCGCTTGATGGAAACCTGCTGTGGGCTTCTCTTGCCAATTGAAATCAGATCTCCTCCACAGCCTGGTGTGATATTGATCCATATTCAACACCCAGGCTGCAGATCGATCAGTATTGATTTACAATAAAAAACACTCCTCTGCTTGTTCAGCACTGCGATCGATACTTTAAAGTAAAGGGGGGGAAAAAATTTTAAAAAGAAGAAAAACAGGGCTGTTCTTTCTACCATGCAGCGACCAGCTGGAATATATTAAAAAAAATATATGAAGAGATGTTTCATTTCATTAGAGGAGTGCGAGTTTAAGTGACCAAACCTTGACCATGCCAGCAACCGGCAACCACGTCTGCAGTGAACAATGATCCTCTCCTGCTCATGTGAGACAAACCAATAAAATTGGTTTAACAGGATGACACTTCTATAAGGACTCATTTATTGAAGGAGGTGTGTCTGTTTCTGAATTAGTGGCACATCTGCACTGCAGTGGGGAGTGCTAAAACTGTCATATCAAATCTTTCAGAAAATTGAAATGGAATGCTAAAAGTGGTGGATCGCTTGAGCTTGATTTCAGCGTGTTAACACGATGACATGATTTCCTGCGGTTTGATATTAATTCATGTCTCATTCTCTATCCCACCCGCACACACACGCTGGGCCCCTGCCTTCCACACGGTCATCATTAGGACCCAATACAACACCGAACACACTGGAACAGACTAACAGGACCTATTGAGCTCCATCCAGATCCACTTTCCTCCCTGTCACATCTTAGTCCTAATCTCTCGGACTTCCTCTTCTCTGCCAAATAACTGTTCCCATCCAGCAGGTCCCAGCTTTGGCCCAGGCTGCCAACATCTGAAAGTTATTATCCCCAATCTCTGACATCCAGGAGTTTACAGTTATATAATGATGGGGAAAACCACATGTCCCCAGAGGCAGAGAACATTTTTGAGATGCCTCCCCATCTGTTTTGGGGGAGCTGCCCATTTTGGGCCAAACTCAGAATGGCAGGCAGGCAGATATTTTTTGTAATCTTTTATTTTCGACCACTGGAACAGGCCAGTCTGGGAGTCATTATATGGGGTGATAAAGCAAATCCAATTGGGTCAGGTTCCCCTCCACACAGTGCTGGTGGCACCAGCTCTCCCTGCCTCACTGCTCGTCTGACTGTGTAAGTGGTGGTTGTTTGTTTGTCCTAGGGAGGCTGGGCTGGGGACTAATGCAAGCCCCGGGGCCAGCCAGGTCGGAGGCGACGGTAAACCCGAGCTGCCTGGTGCAGCAGTGCTCCCTCGCTGCTGGCTCGGCCTTGTTTGGACTGCAGCTCCGGTTTGCTTTCTTAGAGGGAAGCTGAGCCTCCGTAATCACTGAACCTTTCGCTCGGGTGGGGAGTGTAGCTGAGACCAGAGGGAGTGATGACATAGGTCCACAGAGGCCCGGCCTGGTCCACCCCTGCTGCTCTTAGCATATTTATTTTCTCTTCTCATTGTATGGTTTAAGTCACACATATTATGTTCGGACTTTATGCACGTGCATAGGCACTCAGATGGGATAAGGTGCATAGTACAAAGCTGTAGGCTTTGTTTTTACTAATAATGCCAGGGATTAGTGACTTGCTGACCTCAGTGTAATCTTTATTAGTCTATTAACCGCATAGTCTAGCTATGAAGCCTGATTGGAGAAGAGCCGTACTGACATACAGCTCAGGTTAGCGAGAATCACCTGCTATTCTTAAGTTGACACTATTTTAGATTATATCTACATAAATGTATGTGTCTGCTAAAGCGTTTCAAAATTTTACAGATTTAGATCATTTAAGACCTCCACACTGCCCCCTGGGCACCCCTCAAAAATGTTTTATTCAGCATCACCACTCTGTTCTGTTTTGTTACGTTATTGAAATGGGTTGTCGATTCGAATAGAGTCAACCTGGTGCGCCAATCTCATTGTAGCCAGTGGAGAGTGAAAGCCATCTCTGCAGCGTAGGCTCACCAGAACACACACAGAGATTGGACAAGGGGGGCAGCGAGAGCGAGAGTGCGTCCTCCAGATGGAGATCCCAGATATGGGGGAAAATGTCCGGGCCATTTTCCAGGGTTTCCATAATGGGAATCTACCCCTTGCTTGGTTATTAAGTTGTGCACACAAGGCGGAGTGCGGAGAGAGATGGAGAGGAGAGGAGATAAGGGCAGGCGAGGCGAGAGATGGACAACCTGCGTGCCGTCACCTCTCTATTGTAAGTGTCAAGCAGACCCTGTCGGAGAAATCGCAGGTCATGTGGACAGATGATTGTCAAAGCTCCACGTTGATATAAAGCTTTGCGATTTTCTTTGAGCAGCTAAGGTGCATTAGATTTGTTTTTGTTTTTTTGGGGGGGAGAGGGAGAAAGTATGAGGTTCAGGTCAGGAAGGTCAGATCTGGGGGTCAAAGGGTCACAGCCTCTTTGGTACCTGAGTAACCTCACATGGCTAAGCCATTTCTCAAGCTCCCTGAAATGATGGCGGGGTGCAGAGAGGAGGGGTAAGTTGAAGGGGTGGGCAGGAGAGTGATCTATCAGCGGCAGCAGGAGACATGCAGACAGCATGGCAGCTACTGCAGCTAAACAGAGTGAGACAGATAGGCAGAAGTCTCTCATACGTAACACCAGGAGCTTTAAGAAGACAGCACTGAGTGTTATGGATGCTTGACATTGACCTCTTATACAGAGACTGTGTATTTATCAAGGTTGTAGGACAACGGTGTATTTGTTTGTAAATTATTTAGTTCACTGGGTGAAATGCTGTTTTCCTCACATAAAACTTGCCACTTTTGTAAGATAAGAACAATCTGTTTCTAGCCTCCCTTTTGTGCTTCCTGTCAACCTTTTTTTCTACAAGGCTTAGAATTTAGGTGATCATATTTTGAACACTGTCACTTCTATCAAGTCAAATCTACTTTAAAAAGAGGGGAGGTGAAAAAAAAAGCTCTGAAGCTTACATTTCTCTCGAAGAGAAATATTTGTGTACAGATAGGCCTGTCATTCTGTGAAGCAACATTCATGATTCTTTTATTGGTGCTCAGCCATCACCCCCTCTCTTCCTCAGTGGAAAAAAGGGCTAGTCTACAAAGTGGCTTTTTGTCGTTTGAGAGAAGTAAACTTCATCAGGTCGACGGCGAGGTGTGCTTCACATGTCACTCAGTCGAGCTCCCTCCTAATGAAATGCTGCATACAGATTTCTGCCTGCGGGCTCAGGGGGATAAGACCGTGGTAACAGAATGAAACAAACCCCTTCCCATTCCCTTCACTCACACACAAACACAGACACACATGCAAAACACACATCCACAAACACACATTCATGCAGTCACACACACACACACACACGCACACACACACTCTTGCTGGAGAGCATCCATGTGAGGAGATCCAAATCTGCAATTTATTCAAATATTGATATTTCTACTTGTCAGGAGAAAGGTGCCTTGAAATTTCCTCTGAGTACTCCTGTCAAAAAAATAGCAGGAAATATGTCAGATAATTCATAAATGGAGTTCAGCGCTGCAAAGTCAGTTGGGAACAGCAAAATATATATATGCTTGTCAATGAAGAATAGGAGCAATATTACAGAGCCTGCTGCTCATTCTTCCATCATGTCAAGCAAACAGCTTTTGGAGGCCCAAGTGTATGTTTCACAGTCTGTGTGTGTATATGCACGTATATTTGTATATGTCCTCGTGTACGTACATGTGTATGTATATTTATGCATGTGAATATGTTTGCGCTTAGGCTGTGTTGTGACTCCCACTTAGATCTGTTTGTTATCTTTTTCCATCAAGACACTCCATTTCCTGTCCTGATGTAGCCAATGGGAATATTTCCTTTTTTTTTCTCTCGCAGAGGTCCGTAACCGGACGCTGGCCTCCATGTGGTTTGAATTAGGGCCCCCGAAACTGTGAAGGACGCCTCGAATGACGTGAGGCACTTGCAGACCAAATTCCATTCTGCTGAACGGTGGAGAAAAGAACTCTCCGGAATCCTCCGAGATTTTTTGGCTCGGGCCCGTCAGCGATTAAAACAGGGCGGAAACCAATAACTCAATGAATCATGGGGCAACGTCCCATGAAATCTTTCACTGCTCTGTCACACCCTCGTGCAAACCCAAATCAACTCAAACTCTGCTGATTAGTCGGGTTTTTTTGGAAAGTGGAAAAAAAAATAGACAAAAGTCTTGTTCTTTTTTTCTGCTCACTGAACAGAACTTCAACAGTTTGAGCAGAAAAGGCACGTCTCTCCCTTGCCTCCCTTTTTTCCTTCACCTTCGTCCCATTTTTGACAAAGTGTGTGCTCACCGATGATGCATCGCTTGACCACGTTGTGCCAAGGCAAGACAGAATAGGACTCCACATATCTCCTGTGGTCATGTGATGCCATAGTTCATAGCAGTTGATGAGATGCAGTTTGGCACAGCTTGGGACCCATCTGGGAGATGCAGATACGCAGACATGAGAAGTATTTTACAGCAATGCATCTGCGCGCTTGAAGAGCTATTTAGCATATGCTGCTATACAAGAGAATTTGCTTTGCTGTTGCCAGCTGCAGATTAGTCCTCATTTCTCAAAAATCCGACAGAACAGCTGATCCGTAGTCACAAACAGCATTGAGTGCTGTCCAAAAACTAATACATGTTAATATTTTGCTTAACTACATCAGCGCTGTCTCCAATCATAAAATAAATTGAGGAAAAGCAAAGTGTAATTTCGGTTTTCCTCGTATCAACAATAACAGTGTCAAGCGGTGCAGTAGTGCTGCTGCTGCCTGCACTGGCCGTTTTGTTTCTGTTAGCTCCAGCAGAAGTCAGAGCCCATGCTGCTGCTCTAACTCAAGTGGCTGATATGTTAGGCCATCTAGGGCATGGCAGGCGGTTGACAGTCCATGCAGCCTGTCTACCCACAGGACATCTCCACATAGTGTGTCCACAGTGGGGCCAGTGCTGTCATCTGGGCCCACTATGGACCACTGCTCTGCTGACAGTGAGAGGGTAAACGTTTACCACCTCAATCCCCCATTAACTCGGTGAAGGCACTTCGATCCTCTGTGAAAATAATGATATTGATTGGAGCTTGGCTCTACAAACGAAACGGTTGCAACTAAAAGAGGGATGGGCCCTTGCATTAGAATATGGGATTTTCGAGGATAAAAGAGTGTTTGGATCTTGTTATATTTTTCCTCTCCTCCATCTCCCTCTAGCTTTCCCCCCACCTCCTCATCTCCTCTCTTTCTGCATTTTTATGTGTGTGCATGTAGTGTGAGAGCCTGTGCGTCTCCTAAGATTACCCTCCGCTATCCCCACAATCAAACAACAAATGACAACATCATTGCTCAGGCCTTTCAAAATACAACACAAAAAGTGTGTTGTAGCTACATTAACTTGCAACAACCCCCTAATAGACCCTTGTGGGTTTTGTATCTCTCCCCCTTCTCTCTCCTCTCTTCTCTCTGCTAGGCTGTCACATATCCACCCCCCTCACAGTGTGAGCCTCCGAGCCCCGGTGGAGATCAGGAGCTCCCTGTCGGAGGTGCTTTGTCACGTAGCCCAGGGAGCGTGGAACTCACCCAGAGCTGTTGAACAAACACAAGCACAGGGGCTGTCAATAGCAGCTCCGCAAACTAATTGCCTGTCAAATGAACCACCCTCGTTAAGCTGCCCTCACACACACACACGCATATGCACACACTTGCGTGCGCTGTGACATTCATGCGCTCACACACGCATGCACACACACCCGCACACAAAGCCGATTTGATTCAAAGAGTAGTGATACCTTGTTAGAAGAAAAGACACACGAGTGGCACTTCTCTGTTTGCCGTCTTGTTTCTTCAATCGTTACCAGCGTGTGTAGTGCAGTCACCGTGAGATTGCCTTTTTGTTATTATTAAGGGGAACATAGCATTGTATAGTATAGCTGATGTAATCCGAACGCATTCCACGCACCCTACAGTATATCAGCTGGTGTAATATTTCTGTTTTTTAAACCACTCATTAGATGGTAGCAGAGCTCCATACGCCAAATGTTATTGTTTTTGTGTTTGTTTTGCTTCTTTTCTTTTTTTTTCTTTTCTGTAGTCATTAGGCGGTAGCAGTGGAGTGCCCAGCGCCTTGTCTGGGTGCCTGTAACAGTGCTGTCGGATTGACACAGCTGGGGAGAGCAGCTTGAGGCTGCACGCTCAGGAATACACAGGGGTGTTCAAAGCCCCTCTCTGAATCCTGATCAGAGCGCTGCCCCGGCCAACTGATGGCCTATTAAATATACATGCGCAGAGGTCAGAGCTGGAGGTCCCGGCTTCCTCCCAGCCATGTGCACTTAAGCGGAAGGGCTGGGCAACAATAAAAACCTCCTCTCTCTCCAGCGAGCTCTCCCCTGACACCCTCACCTCCAGTGTGTACGTCAAGTACAGTGCTCACCTAGCGCTATATTACAACTGCCTTTGTGAAAAGGCCAAATGATGCATTTTTTACATGGTTATTATATATTTATATTCAATAACACCAAGGACCACTCTTGTGTCTGTCTGTCTCCTGTTATTTTTCCATTGTCACTGATAAATAGCCTTGCTCACTACAAGCATACAGACAGTCGGAAGTGATTCCATATCCACGGTCTTTGTAGACTGAGACAAGGAGGTAGAGGGAAGAGCCCCGTAATGGCTAGTCATGATTAACATATTCAGAGTGACACTCTCTCTGTGTTCGTTCGTTAAGCCTGGTCTGTCTGACTAATGAAGTGGAGCGGCAGTTTATCAATTAATCCAGCGCTGAGCCATTTGTGCTGGGGATATTGCTCGTGCTGGGCGTCACAGTGATCCAGTTTGGTGCCCTTTAACCCCTGTGAATGTCCAACAAGGCAGGACTGCGCGACAATGACAGCAAGACACACAAGTCCACAACTGGAGGTCTTCTAAACAGGATTTGTGCCTGCTGCTTGTCAGCAAAATGCAGAGGAGCGAGTGTGGATTTATTGGGTAATAGGATCATGAAAACAGATCTCTACAAACTAACAGTGGAGGTTTTCAGCATTCTCAGACTTCGCATAGATCATAGCAAACAACTTAGTGCTGTCTCTATTAAAACAAGCCCTCCCCTGCCATTATCTTTCCCCCCACTGCTCCTTCCTCCATTTCACATTGTTTGTGTTCATTAAGACATGGGCGACCTGCCTTATCCACACATCAGACCAAGCTCTCAAGAGTAATTGCAATGGTCTCGCAGAGGATAATGTGGTTTAAACTCAGTATAGCCTGTCTATTAGGAGAGACATGATGGCAACCACAAATAATAAAGAACTATTTATTCCTCTCTCTGTGACGCTAACTAGGTAACATATCAAGCCAGCGCCGCTAAGGGTCTCTCTTACTGTCAGAAATGGCACCCTTCATCCATTCCCAGTGGCCCTCGCCTCGACATCTCTGCTCTTCATTTTCTACATGAGCTTGGTCATAAATGCACACACACCTCATATATATTTGATAGTTAATATTTATCCTCACTAGGGAAGTGCACTTTACATGTGGTAACATACGATTACCTGCAATTCTTATAGCAAAGCAACAAAATCGATATGGATATATAATTCATGACACAGAGGCTATCAGTTTTTATGGCTCTCTATCCAGGCTCATTAAAGTTTTATCGTAATTGACTGCAAGCAAGAGTTTTTAAGGCATGTTTCTCCCTCACTTTCTAACTTTAATAATTAAGTAAAGTTTAATTGGTTGTATTTTGAAGCACCTAGTGGATGATAGGAGTCTCCCAAATTCAGAAGCATGAATTATAGAGTGATATGTTATGCATTAACCTGTCAGTTAGTTCATTTGTTAAGGCAGAAAAGTATGGTCCCAACCCCCGAATCACATCCAGAAATCGAATAACTGGCTGGGCCCTTCAAAAAATTCCTTTTTATGTCTCTCATTGCTGTGTTAATGTAGTGACATGATGCTGTCACTCAGAATGCTCCCATCAACCGCTAGCCCCGAATCGACTCCCCTGATTGGTGGTCAACTTGTTCTCTTGAAGGGAGATTGACAGACGGAAAATTGCACTCTCAGATTTCACCCTTCATTCGTTGCAGTTGTTCTTCCACTCGTCAACTCTCCGCCATGCCTGAGACAGACAGAGGCTTTATCCATTAGCTGCTGGCTTGGCGGGTGGGTGGGCAGATTGAGGCGGGATGGAGGAGGAGATGGGGGTAGGAAGACAATCCTACATTTGAGCACTCTGAGGGAAAATCAATCATGTCATCATAAGTGAGAAGTATGGATGAATTTCATCAGCTGGTTCCTGTCCTGTTCACGCCGTTGGCTTTCTGACTGGCCTGTCCCTCTGATTGGCTTTCTCAGTGACCCTTAAATCCGAAAAGGGAGAAGATTTTGAAAACACTTTAATAAGAGAAATCGGACAGCAGTTTCAGGGTTACAATTTCCCACTTTGCCTGCTGCTACACTGTGGGAAACCTCAAGTGGTTTCTCTTGACAAAGTGGTAATAGATTTACCATATGATTCTGGGCCAAACCAGCATTAGGCAGTTGTGTAAGAAAATGTTTCTCAACTATTTTCCGTCCACAGCAGATATGATGAAGTGTTACAAAGGGCACCGTCACTCTGCCACTGAAAATGTATTTTATAATTTCCCCCATCATCTCGCAAGGTCACCGATGAGCACTAAAAGCACCATAGGTATAGGGTGTGAAGCAATCAAAAATGGATGAAAATGAAGACATGGGAATCACAGATGAGAAATTGACAGCCGTTTACAGCCTTGTTGTTGATGTGAGTGACAGAGTGAGGGAGAAAGTGAGAGGGAAAGAGTGAGAAGGAGAGGAGGGGGGAAAGGGAGAGTTAAAGTGGTGATAAATTTAATGGAAAAATCAAATACAAAACAAATTCATTCCTCTAAACTTGATGCTTCACTCGTTCTTTTCTTGGCCTGTGCTAAGCCTTAGAATAAACTGTCACTCCTTATCGATCGCATCTGAATTGTTACCGAGATTTCTGAAAAGTAGTCTTGACACACACCCCGCGAATAGTAATCTTGGGAGATGAGAACATCCAGAGTGAACAGCTAACACCCCTGACTTAAAATAAAAGAGGCTTTTCTTTTCTCCCCTCTTCAAATCCGAGCTAATACACTTTGGTGAATTACAAATTCAGTGATAAATATGCTCCGGTGAAAGAGGTGCCCTTGCTGGATTTTATTGTCTTTGCCGGTAACTCGGAATGCAAGGGGTAGAGGGGGCGGGGGGGGGTGGGGGTGGAGGCTTACTATTTTGTCATGGGGGTTGTTTATGAACAGCAACTGAGCATGAAATGTTTGTACACGATTTGTTTGCCATTTGTGATGGAGATGACATGATCAAAAAATCAATTCACTTCACATTTGATTTCCAGCGCGCGGTTAAATGACTGCTGTCGACAGCATCCACTGAAATTCATGTATCATGGTATGGTTCATTATATTCTGATGGTGTATTAATTATGGCTATAGATAGAGAGCTCTGCTGTGAGTGGTAGCCTAGCTGCTGTGTGCCAGGGGGAGCTAGCCTGAGGAGGAAAGCTACGCTTGTATCCACTCATCCCTCAGCTGACAGGCCTGCTCCAGGAGAAAAGGATTTCTCCGGATTGAGTGCCATTTTCTCTTCTTTAACAAGGAAATTAGTGTGTAAAGGAGATCTGTCAGGATAAAGTGCAGCTTGACTGCTGCCGCCCTCCCCTCCTCTCTGTCTTTCTTTCGCGCCCTCCTCTCTCTTTTTCCTCCATCCTGTAGCTTGCTCTCCACCTCTCTCTTGCTTTCCCTCTTTCTTTCTGCCTCAGTCCCGTCTTTCTTTTTCTTTTCCTTCTCCCCCACTCAATGGCTCCCTCAGGGGATCTTCCTTGAGCATTAGCAGAACACATCCAATGTCCCAGCTACATGATTTCATGATATGATTTGTACCGGGGATTTGCAATAATCCGCAAATAAAGTTGAAAGTGAATGACTCTCAATAAGAGACGCAGACAAGCAAAACCAAACCTTTTAAGATTTTCTTTATCTTTAATGGCATGAAAAATGAATTTGTTTTACATTAGATCACAACAATTTAGCAGTGGCCCGGGTATATTGTTTTGTCTTTGGCTTTTATGATCATGATTAATTCCCGCGCAGAAATCTCAGTGATATACGGAATACATTATTCGCTCATTTAAATGTGCAGCTCCTCTGCAGCTGCAGAAAGCTCGGTAGCTCATTACACATTACCAATGTATGCCTGGGAGTTGGAGTAGGCATGTTTCTCACTTGTAGTCAAAGATATGGCATCTGGCGCTTCAGCGGGATGTCATGAATTGACGATGCGAATAAACTCTGGTGTCATCTCCACAACACCTGCTTCATTCAACTCTTGTTAGTCCATTCGACATTAGTGAGAACTAACTTTTTTACCTTGAGTAGATGGACAGGGATGAGCCCCACTGGCACATTTTAATAAGTCTGCTTCAAAGGTGTAGGGTGAGAAAAAAAATCAAAACATCCTGGGTTAATTTGAAATGTACTCTGCATCTGTGATGGGAAACAGCCTCACAGGTAAGTAAGGGAGACAATTAGGGAATATCCGTAAGTGCAGGCGCTGCATACTAAAAAACGCAAATCACTATTTCCCCATCTGGCCCCTACTGTGCCGAGAACTGCAGCTGAGGTCCGATTTCACCCGTCAATCACGGCCTCCTCGCTGTGGGGTGTGTGTCCTGGTGAGAGAGCCTACCCCCAAGTCATTAGCACACACAGTCAAACTGTACTGAGAACTGCCCTGCACCGCTCTGCTCTGCACCACGGTTTAAATATCCCCAGCCTGTGACAGGATCAGTTTAGCGATCTGTAGGATTGATCTCCTCTTTAAAGTTTTGCCTGAGGCGACTCTAATTGGGAACGAGGCTGCCTCCCACTCCCCTCACTCCCTTAACTGTCAGTCTTGGCTTTGTTTACTGAGGACATGCCCAAACCTATTTACTCAATAATGAGGAGACGTGGTGGGGATGCTGCTGATCACATTGAGGCCCCCAGCGGGACTTCTGCATGCTGGGAAGGGCGGGAACATCAGTTTAGACTTTTTGAGCTAGTAAAAGTTAGCCTACGCCGTCACTATAATGTAGTATAGTGGTTATTTTTTCCTCTCTTGTTTTCTTATCTGGCGCTCATTCCTTGATTTGCAAAGCACTTGTCTACCTTTGGGAATTTATTGTTTTTTTCCCTGTCATGCCATGCAGATAGCTAAAATAGAACTGCATTTAAAAGGCCTGAGCACATAAGTAGTACCATTTCAGACTTATATAGTGATCGCCATATGTTTTCTGCCATCTAGAAAGGATTAAAGCAGACCAAAAGCCCACTCGAAACATATGAGGTATCGCCTGTGTCTTACCGTGGCGGAGACTATTCATGATTGGAGTGCTCTGGCCCATTGGGCCTTTTCCCCGTCTCTTGTAGTGGATTCCTTAGATTCTCTCTCTCATTTAGGTTGTTTTCATTTGCACTGAATGACAAAGGCTTTGGTGTGGATGGCGAGGCCATGGAGTCCATTGATGCCCATTGGGATTATGAATGATGAAGTGGAGAAGCTGCCGCTATCAGAGGGACACAACACTGCTCTTAATAGAAAAGCATTTAGAAAGGCAGCAGGGAGGAGGTGGTGGTGCTGGGGGCTTTCTGACACTCCACTGATAAGAGGCAGCTCTTCAGAGGTGGTAGTGTGTACAATGAAACACGCTGATGGGGATACAATGACACACATGTTGCATCTGACAGGCGCATGATTTAGACGTGGTACTAAGAGGAAAAAAAAACAAACCCTGGACCACACAACAGAGAGTTTCATGACATGACGTGATACCGGAGGCACAGACTTTTCTTGCGAGTCTGCCTGTGCGTGTTTCTACTTATTGGTTTGATTTGAGAGAAAACGCATTGTCATTACTCATAGCCGAACTTGACAGATTGAAGAGGGACATGGAAAGGAAGAGAGGAGTTAGTAGTGTAGTGGCACGGGAGTGAAAGAGAGATATGCAGAAAGGGAGAGCTGTCAGTTTGAGGAATGAGCTTGATAAGAGGAAGGGACTCGGCAGATGGGCAGAAGAAACCAGCAGCACACTTCTCAATTAAACATGTAAATACCAAAAGCAGGCAGCGACGGAGAAGGGAAAGTTAAATAAACAGAGCACCGTGCTGTGATTACAAGCTCAAAACACCACCACCTTTGCCACTTTTTCAGTTCTTGCAACTCCAGGGAACTCTTTAATCCCGCTAAACTTCTGCTTTAACATGTTATATATTTCCTCCTTCTCCCCCCCTCTCCTTTTCGGTTTTATCACCTCCTGTGGCTAAATTGATTCATGCAGAGTCAAATTCTTTGGGAAGTTGCACGCCCACCAGGAAATCATGATATAGATCTAATTGAGCTATTCATCCATTTACTTTGCCCTTTGTTATAATTTCTGTATTTTAATATTTTTCTAATAATCTTTGTCCATTATTTTTACATACATGCCCCCCTCTCCAACTCCTCCCCCGGTGCGCACCCTGCTGCGAACTACAGGGAGTATTTTAAATACTTCTGTAGGCAGTGTCCCTGACATTAATAACAATGAGCTTGGCATAACCACAGTACATTCTTAGGGTAGATTCACAGTTTGACATTCAGCCCAGATGCTATCGCGGGAGCCTTAGTGTTTAAGACCGCAGCAAAGACAGACATCTGTCACTTGTTACCTTTGAAGTGAATAAGAGAGGGATGCAGAAAAACACAGTGGACAAAAGGCCATTCTGACCACAGACCCTCAGTGTTTACAAACGGAAAGAGAGAGTGACAGGAGAAACTCAAGATGAATGGATCACTGCTGTTGATCTCTCCTCCTCATTCCATGTGCTAAGTTATTCCGTGGCTGCTACCCCAGTGGGGGGTGTAGGGAAACAGGAAGTTGAGAGAGGCAGGCAGAGGCAGACAGAATGCCTCAAGGACTCTGGAGGAGCAGAGCTCTTCTGCCTGCATGGGAAAAAAACTCCCTAACAACTTACTGTACACTTCTCTAACCTGAGGTACCTAACATTACAAATGTGAACATAATCCACATTTTAATGAGTAGATGATGCTATATTAAGGCAATATTTGCAATAGTGTTGATGTTGAAACAAGCACGTCTGTTGCATTAGCTGTTATTTGTGTTGGGGCTAAGATTTAAAGTGTAAAGAAATGTATTTCTACAATTATTAGAACAATGGCCGTATTCATTTATCTTCTGTCATGTCTCCTTAGACCTGTTTCTATTTCAGGTTGCACGTCAAGTGAGAGCAGCTATATCTGGCTGGCAATTAAGCTGGTCCTGCCTCCCCTTGATGCTTGATTAGTCCGATTGATGGAGGAGGCCATATGTGGCGGTGTCAAAACTTGGCAGCCGGTCTCCATCCTCTCAAATGAGAGGCAGGCAATAAAGAGGCAGGCTGCCCAGAGTGGGTGCATGTATGCGAGGCCTGCAGCGCCATGATTTGGGCCCCCTGATATGTAGTATTTTCTCCGGAGGTCTTCGGGGCGCTGACCACTCCAGCCAAGTTCTCGTCGGGGCAGAGGTGGCCACCGGCTAGGCGTGTCACTGTACCGAGCCCTCTGGGGGCACAAGCTCCAGGCAAAGTGCGGGGGGTGTTGTGTGTGGGGTGGAGAGGAGTGGTAGATTGTGGGGGGGGGGGGGGGGGGGGGGGGTGGTTAGAAAGCTGAAAGATATGGCCCCCTTCCCAATCTCGCTCGGAGACAACAAAAAGGGAATGCTTGAGAAGGGGAAGCAGCGGGAGGAGAGCACAAAGACAAAGGCGCGGGCAAGGTCAGTCTAGCTAATGGGCCTGAGCCGTAGGCTGCCTGGGGCTAGGCACACTTCTGTTCTCTCTCACACACTGGGCCTTCAAAGACCCTTCAGTCCACCCCTCTCCTTCTCTCCTCTCCTTTCCCTCCATCTCTTCCACTCCTCTTTTTCTCGTTTCCCCACTTCCACTGGTGACACTTCCTCCCTTCAAAAGGTTCTGCACAGGTGCCTTTAAAGACACATTATCCACGAAACACCTCGGAAATACTCGCTTGCACGCCGTATCAACAATTGTGATGTTAATGAGTGACGTTTCCCCAATTAGAAATAATTTCACACGGCCAATCCAAAATGACGGAGAAGGCGTTTTCTTTGTAAGCTAAGAAGATGCATAATTCTCCGAGTGTATCCGCTGTCACCGGGCGTCATTAGATCCAAGGTGGGTCCCTGGAAGTGCTAAGAGGAACTGTTGGAAATGAGGAGGAGGTGGAGTGTTGTTGTCAGGTTGGCTGGCTGGCGTTGCTTGGCTCCACTCGAGGGCTCCTTTAATGTGCAGCGGAGTAGAATAAGTGAGTGGCTGTGGGCACCAGCTGAGCTCACTCTCGTCTTCGCCTGGTAGCTGAGGGGTGAGCCGCTGCCACCTGACACTGGGCACACGGCTCAGGGCTCCTCTTGGCAACGTGGCACAGCACACATGTCCCCTCATTTGGATGGAGATTCAGACACAACACACAAAAGCTTTACCCCCCCGGCCCTCCTCCTCCTCCCTTCCCTTCCCTCCCTCGCTCACTCACACAGTCTCTCTTTTCCCCTCCTGTTTTTTTTTTCTCCCCTTCCTTTAGTTTTTGACAGCATCGTAATAATCTGGGTATCTTCTTGATCATGCCCCATGTTTTTTTTCCCTTTCCTCCTCATCTTCTCAGAGACGAGTTTGAAATTGCCTGCGTCAGGACTTTGCTAATTAAAGTCATACTTTCAAAAATGCCATAATAACTGTTAATTAGCTTGATGCTATTTTCAGCATAATTTGCTAATTAGTGGAAAACCTGTACAGCGTTTCTCTCTAATTACAGTATGGCTCCGCACGGCGCATCTGTGCCTTGACTCCAAATGATACCATTACAAAGTCCCGTATTACGCATTCTCTCAAAACAGTTAATTGCCTCCACAGATAGTGAGATACTTCAGTCAGCTGATTTTTATGGTAATAAATGGACAGGCACAGACACAAACCACCCTGGTTCATATTTATGAAATATGAAAAAGGAAAACAACCTCCTTATGAGATGCATGGTGTTACTTTGGAATATAATCTGGCTGGTTCTGTGATGATTTTGTGCGCTCATGCGTTGAGTTGCTGAGACTTTTAATGAAGTTTGATTTATTCTTTATTGTAATCTTGTGAACAAGTAAGTCATAACATTGTCATTAAAGCAAAATATGTAGCGGGTAACAGCATAAACAATATGTAAGGTAATGGCAATGGCTCTGATGGATTGTACTTTCCATGTAAATACTAGAAGCAACATAATGTGGCCATGCCACAGCTTATTACTGAGAATGTAAGTACCTTGTCGTCCCGCCACTTATTTTCATGTAGCCTAGCAAGGGGAGAGAATTATGGACATGACCACAGGTTGACCCTAATACATGTGTATACCACACACAAATTATGACTCATTAAGTGTGGTGAGGAGCATGATTGGCATGACCTCTGAACTCAGGACGTCAGCTGTGCCCATCCTCCGCTTTGCCCTGCTTTTGACAGCCACCAGTCTGACAGGGCTAGCAGCGGAGCTGGCTAATTAATGCACCACTTCAGAGACCCTTTCATTTATGGCTTCTGAAAGGCATTATTAAATTAATTAAACCACCAAGAGTTAGTCATTATGAAATCAGGAGGTTTACATGGATGACAGCGTTTATGAATTAAACATCCCCAAAGTTCCTCGCAGGAGATACCCCGAGCTGCATGCGGGTACCTAGCGCGACAGATGTTTGCCCCCCTTCTCCTCAAGCTAACCTGTATTGCAAGCGATTTAGGTCTCATTTGGGGGTTTGAAAACTAAAGGCAGGAGAGAAAGAGGTTCAGGATAGCTAATGAGCAGAGAAAGAGAGGGGAAAAGGAGGTCACTAGCTCTGTTCATCTGTAGACAGTACAGATGGTTGTTTTTTATACAATACAACAATGGCGTACATCAATTTGTTGATCGCTAATAGATAGCTACTCTCAGATGAATTGCAGACTGGAATCAGTTGTCTGTGGGCTTTAGCTGTGAACTCAACATTTATAGCCTCAAAACATTTAGAAAAGCTGTATGCTGTTTTTAACTCATCATGTGATGTGAAAACTACAAATGGTTCACGAGATAAATCCCATAAACTTGGGCTTAGCTGGAGAGCAGAGGGCAGAGATGAGTAGCTCACTCAGGAGCCTTGACGATAGACTCCTTTTCATCTGTGGACTGAGATTCACAGATTATCTCAAGAGGCTCTCTATCTCTGTCCTCGTCTCTATTTCTCTTTTTCTGTTGCACCCTCCCCTTCTCGCCCCTCGATTCAGGAAGTTTGCCAGCTACTGTCTTTGTTTACAATGCCAAGGGAAAATGTCAGAGCCGTTGAGAAAAATATCCTTAGAATCTTTTTTTTTTCATCTTCTTAATCTAACAGTTTACTGAACTTGATAAGTGTCCTATCAACATGCTAATCAAATTACTTCGGAACCAAAATTGACAGTTTTCATTAATTATACAAGATTATTCTAATTGCAATTCAAATTTATTCATTCCGAACAGAAGGTATTCAGTAATATTTTACAAAATTTGCATATTAAATGGAGGGAGTTGTGCATTATGCATGGTAATGTATGCACAGTTTCTTATTTTTAACTTCACGGCCATATGTGGTGTCGTTGTAGGAGCAGGTGAAAAGTCTAAGTGTGTTTAATTTGCTTGACAAACATTCGGCTGGAGCTTGTCAAGGGGAGTATTGTGAATGCCAATCTTTATTCCCTCTTTATTGATTACCCCAAACTCTAAACATCTGGAGGTAAATGGCACTGAGAGAGATGAACTGAATCATGGGATTAGTACCTTCAATGACTGAATCACTATCAATTACTTCAATAGCATAATTCAAGTGTACTGCATAAAAGCCACAGTACCTTGGTTTGAGCCAGGATTAATATTGCAATTTAACGTAACAATGGAAGCATGGGAATGATATGGATGGCATCCAACTTTTTTACATTGATGTCATAAAGCTAATGCCGTTATCTAAATACCAATGTATTTAATTCCTAATTTAGGCTTTGTTTGTAGAATGAAAAGGCTCAACGCATTAGGCGCATGTTTTAAAAAGGTAATGGATTCTGTGAGTAAAACAACCTTATTTATTCACTGAGACGCAAAACCCCCAATTTGCTCTTTGTTTTTATTTCCTAGAGCGGGCAGTGAAGTGCAAACAGCTTACTGGGAAGCTGTTTACTACTGTATATGACAAAGAGTGCGTGTGCATGTGTGCGCGCGCGAGCGTGTGTGTGTGTTAGTTTACGGGGAAGGGGGTGGCTCTTCCAGCTCCACAGGCAAGGTCTTGTGTTGTAATGTAAGCGTAATAATTATCAAACAGCATCGGGGGCTCTGGGTATGGGCTTTAGCAGGGGGAGAGCATGTTTGATATGTAGAATCAGCCCATAGTGCATCCATAGAGGGTGACTAAATCGCACGGTTCATGGATCACATTAGTATTGCTCTGCATCCACCCTCGCACTATAGGTGATTTCCATTTAGACACACATTTCCACATGAAGATAAATATGACTTGAATCGTAATTTCCCTGAAGTAAATATAATACAAATACAACATAATACAGTGTCAGGCCAGGCAGGCTAATAGATTACTAGCGTGTTTTCCATTTGTATGGTAAGTGGTGAACCTAGGTGGTGGTCTGGCGAGTAACAAATTGAATGTTTAATCCATCTCAGTGCAGATTGAGGGTATCAGAAAGATCGGTAGTCGTGCGAGTTCTCTCGTGACTGCTAGTATATTAGATATTTTTACTCTTTAGGGGTTTTAGGAATGTTGCTGGATTAACAAAAGGTGCAAAGTGGTAGATAAATTCAATTTCCTATCTTTTCTGAAGTCATCTGTTATTTTTCAAACGGGTATTTGGATTTGACATGCAGCCTTGCAGTCACTCACTGGTGTAATCTCTGATGTTGGATTGCAATAACACTAGCTCTGTTTGAGTTAAATACTTATACGCTTTTTTATGACTTTCAATTACAGAATTTAATATTGCACTTTATGTGGAGCATTGAATTATTAACTGAAACCTCTCTTACCACTTGACTCACTCACTGTTCAGGCTTCTTCCTTATATGCTATTGAGATCTTTGTGGGGAAACCGTGACAAATATGTGAAAGATACACGTCCTTAATGTTACCAAACATTCTCTGAGTACATATTTAATTCTTTAATAAATGTTTGCTCTGGCATTTTGGAGAAGCTAGATTAGCGTCGACTGCACGGCGTCTCATATAAGTGTGACAAATTGATATTTTTATATAGCTTAATCTGTTTACTATGATGTTTATGCGAGGAATTATTACAAACTAATTAAAGAAATCACTTTGATATAATTAGTCAGATTTCAGGAAGCTCATTAGTAGTAATTTGCATGAAAAATAAGCCCTGTAGTGGTGCTTAGACCCAGCTATCCGATCTGTGTTTTATCTGGTTACACATCAACCCCCATTGTTTGTTGTTTGAGGCTGTCTGAAGTGGCCCACAATATTTTCAGTCATTGCCCTGAGAAGCGGTGGGGTGTCTTTCAACAAATTCCTCCCCTTAAGCAAGTCAACCTGTATGTGGAAGCAGACACACGCCTCTGTGTACATAAGGCAGGAGGAGTGAGCGGCAAAACACTGTCTATTTATCTGTCAGGTTCCTGACAAAGAACTGAGCTGACAAGTATGGGTTTCCCTCAGCAGAGCAGGGGGGCTTTATTCACCGTACTTACATGCCCAGTCTATGCCCAGAGACTCATGTTATTTGCAAATCACACTCTTTGAAAATTCACAAACGGGGCGAGACATGCCACGCTATGAGTTTGTCAGCTGCCTTCACAACAGCTAGCTATATCGCTAACAGTGTGCGTTTCGGTAAGGAAGCAGCTTTCTCTTAGCATTTGCCTCGCTGTCACTTTTTCCAACACATGCGTTCCTTGTGTCTTCATGCTTGGGGTCTCTCCTCCCTCAGAGGGTTGCCATCTTCCCTTTGGACTGACAAAACGCCCACGCTGAAATACGAAAAAAAAGAGAGGGGGGAAAAAGGAAAAGAGATTCCTGGAATTACATCATTCTCTGCTGAAGCAGTTTCTCCACAAACCTGTGTGCAGATTTTCTCACATTTAAAGGATGATTAAGAAAAAGAAAGTTGCCTTAATTTTTTTTCCTCCTTTAAAAGATACCTGGCCTATCTTAGGCTTTGGGGTTGAAAATGCTGGTACAAAAACAGGACCTGTTTATTCTTTATACCCTTTTCCCACCATCGGCGAAATCCTTCCCTAAACATCCGGACAGAGAAGCACTTGTGTGGCGCTGATGTCACAGACCTACCTGGCCTCCCTCTCACAAAAGCTAAGGTATCATTAGCTAGGCCCACACAATGGCCATTCAACCAAGCCACTGCGCTCCTCAGGACTCTGGAACAATGTTATTTTTTGTCTCAGAATTATAAGGACAGAGTTTTGCAGGAAACCTGACAGACAAAACCTTTTAGAGGTAAATGCTCCAGGCGGCTTTTGGGTTTAATCTTTTCCCATTAGCATTTCACCCCCCCCCCCCCCCCCCCCACACACACACACACACACACACACCACCACCACCACCTCCACCCCCTCTATGCTCACACACAAAGACCATATTTACAGGGTCAAAAGTAAAGGCTCTGGGTCTCTGGAGACTGCTTTTTGTGTAGATCTTTCCTATATATTTGCAACACTTTTTAGAATTTATTTAGCTAATGGATTTCACTCGGGCTCCTGGGTAGCTCACTGAAATCTTAAATGTGTATTTGTTTGTGGTGAATTGTTTTGTTTTTTTTTCCATAACAGAATAAGAACACGGATAAATGAATATAACACACCCCTTAACTAAATATTGTGCCAAATTTTACACATGCGCACGAGAATATTAAAAATTATTAAGCCATAAAAGCGGGGGTTTATATAATAGAATTGTTTTTTGTCAACAATGCAACAGCTATGCCATGGGTTCATATGTGCTACCTTTGTGTGTGTGTGTGTGTTTGGTCTCATGTGTGCGTGTGTGCACGTTCACTTACGCTCGTGTGTGCACGTGTGAGTGTGTATGTGTGTGTGACTCCATGTGTGTGATTCATTCCAGGGCAGTTTTAGTCCTTATAAAATATTCATTTTGGTTGTGCAGGGCCCTGTAATTGCCATCTCTCACCCTGAATTATTTATACCTCGCACAGACTGACAAAGCTTTGCCATACGGCCCCAGATGAATCAGAAAGCAGCCATCTCTGCTGCCAACAGCACTGGGCTTTCACACAAATATGGCAGCCACGTCTCTCTGCCTGGCCTCTCTTAATTTGACATTTTCTTTTTCCCCCTGCCTTTGTCCTAGGTGCACAGAAAGGTTACCTGTTAGCTTTAAGCACCGACCCGCTCTCTGTCTTTCTATCTTTATACCCCCCACCACCTACATGACAGTCCACAGTGGGTGTTTTTTTTTTTAAACTCTTCTGAGAATGCGTTAATGTGGTGCCGATGTCAGAGTCGCAGCCTCATGTTTCATGATGGCTTACCAGTTTTGACAGCCACTTTAGATGTATGTATTATACATTAGTAATAATACGATGCCGAAATACACTTGCATACATTTGAGCATGCATGGGCAGGCAGCAAAACCACTGACTCACTGACCTATATGTTACACACACACAAACAAATGCTCATATACATACGCATGCAAATTAGCCCCTGCTGGCCTGCTGGGTCCAGCAAGGCTTTCTGTAAATGGTCAAAGCCCCCCTGCCGGCCTTGCCTGTACAGATGTGTTCCTCTCCGTCTTGCCTGGGTCTGATCACTCCAAGGTGCCACAGGAGAGAGACGGCAGCGGTGTATGGCTCTCATTGTAAACCCGCTCTGGGCCTTCCAGAACCCCACGTCCAACACCCTAAATACTACTATTCACCCCGGCCAGTTACTCCAACATATGCTTATCTTCCATCTCACTAGTGCATGGAGGTGCTGACTGGTATTTCCTCAAGGCCTCAAGCTCCAACGCTGACCAGTAATCAAAGCACCATATTTCTCCTCCTGCACAAAAATAACCTGGAGATACCTCTTTGCCGTCCAGCTGGTGAGCAGAGTAAATATTCCTCAGGGCTGTATTGTGGATGTACGTGATTATTTTTGTAATGTCAGCCACCTCATGAGGAACACTCAGACTGTCACGGTCATTATCAGTAATCATCATCACATTTCTGTGGTGCTTATGATTAAGTAAAATCTAGGAGTTCCAGTTTGGATGTAGATGATGCCGGCTCTATAGCAGCAACCAGTGTTTTATTCGTTTTTACAACAGGGCCGTGCAAGACAAAACAACGCAGAATTATTTATGTTTTGTGTCTTATTATATTGTGTTCAAAGTCCTAGTAGAGAAAAAGCTGTATTCAGAGTAAAACAAAGAACAGCGTGCAACAGTACACAGCCTCAGCAGTATCTTGATGTGAGGGGATGGGAGAGGCAGAGAGAAAGCTTGGGGCTAAACATGCAGTATGTGGCGGGCTGGAGCTAAAAGCTGCATAAAGCACACAGCCTTAGTCCACTGTTAGCAAGTGATGGATAGTTAGCAGGAGCTGCGAGTCTTCGTCTAATCTGTTACAGTAAACCTGTGCCAAAGCCTGAAGGGAATCAGTGGGGGCTGGCTAGGAGTGGGTTTGACGTGAAACCATTTGTGAAGACGAGCGATTCTCTTAAGTAAGAAACTAACAGTGTCCAGAGAGGGAGAGGGATAGTTAGAGAGCGAGAGAGACAGGAGGTGAAGAGAATGAGTGAGAGTGCGAGAGAGGGAGAGAAGGAGGAAGAGATACAATAATGAGTCCTGTAGCCATGGAGTAAATGAAGAGGGATTGACAGAGTGAGGGATCCTCAAGTGAAATAATGTCAATGCCACTCTGCCCATTAGAGAGAAAGGGGGATGGTGGAGGAGAGGGTAAAGAGGGATGAATGGAGGGACACAGCTACATCTTACGGTGCAGAGGAAGCACATAAATTATTTGTGACACCCTCACAACACACATACCACCAACAAAAATATGAAATATGAAACAACAAAATGAACTGACAATAGCAGCTGGAAAAAATAAAGAAATGAAAACAAAAAAGGCCTTGGAAATACCCAATAAATTCTTTGAGACACGTTGTTGGGATATTTGATGCCGAACAATAATAATCACAGTGACATCTGCCTTGCTGCTCTCGGAGGAGACGGGCAGAGCCCATGAGTGGAAGGGGTTAATCTTCCAAACCCAATAAGGTTGGATAGTGAGGCACTTGTTCCCCGATAAAGAAGTGATAGGATCTGTGGGTCTGGTCCCTTGGCGCTTGTACAGGGGTAGAGCAAATATTGTTAATGTGCTGTGGTTTACTTCAGCTAAGGCGAGAAAAACAGCTCTGCTTGACGAGAGAAGACAGTGGCAAACATGAATACGACGGGAATGGCCACGGAGCTCAGTTCACTCTCCCAGGGACTTAACTGGCACATATATCCGAGCCCACTCAGTTGCATAAATAAGTGTTCGGGAAGATTAAGATCTATAAGTGTCTCTATTTCTCGTTTTACCTGCTCCGCCTTGTCACAACAGGGATCTGAATGCAGTTCAGTGAAGTGCCTAATAACTGGAGCAGTAGGTAGGGAAGGCAGGAGGCTTGACATTAAGACCCTGGCGTTTTGGAAATCCGATACGCTATTGACCCGTGTACTACTATCTCAGCGTAGAGATCTGGTGTCAGCAGATTGTAGTCTGGTGTTGGGAACCGTTTTCTTACAGGGCTCCTGTAACAGGGGCCCATTGAGTCTGGGAGGCAGCTGGGGCCTGATGGGCTGGAGCTGGGTGGTGATCGATACTCACCGCCCTGCAACGGATGACCTCACTGTCATGGCTGCCGGCTGTGGACACTGCATGCTAGTCATTAGTGCCGGGGCACCAATCAGGAGCTTAGAGTTGTCAATACCTGACTCTTACAGAAACCATGGCCATCTGTCAGTGTATTGTGTAGCGGCCTAAGTAAATATGGGCAAGCTCTTTTGAACAATAAGAACAAGGTGTACTATTAGAGAAAGGAAAATATATCCTCATGTAAGCAACTGAAGAAACTGGTGGGTGAAAACACTTTTTTTTAAAAAAAAATAGCTGACTTTACTTTGTAAGTCATAAAAAAATCCGAAAAAGAAATGGATAAAAAAATGTGAATGAAACTGACAGGACAGCTAGCCTCCACTGTCGATAGAGCCTTCTTAATAATACAACATTATCCTTATTTGCCCTCTTCACTCAAATCAAAGGAATGGACATTTATGCATGAGTGACATCAACCCGGCAATTAAGTTGGTCATTTAAATGAGAGAGGGCCTTCCTCACCTCGCCTGTTTGTTTTTTTCCCCCCTCTCCCTCTCTTCTTTTTTTCCTATTCCTCTTCTGTTTGATGATGGGAGAGGGTGAGCTAGAATTAGGGCGATGGGTCTTCCTTTGAGTGTCAGCCTAAAATGATCAGAGTAAAGATAAGAGGGTCTAGCAGCCCTCAAATCAGTCAAAGTGCCAAAGTCGGCCTTTTTCTCCTCAATTACCGGGTCTGTGAAGCCAGGGAGTGGAAGGCGCAGAGCCTGCTGCATTACTAAAGAGACAATCTATTTCCCCTTTGACCAGAGGGAGAGAAATCATTATGGCATGATTAGTAGCTTCAGCAGTGGGCGAGCATGGAGGTACTACAGGAGAATCGTATTAATTGCCTTAGACCAAGGCATGAGCAGGATTGTTTTAACGTTGATTTGTGGACCTGTATGACTAGCTGTCGGAGATAAAAGCTGATGTCAGGTCTTAGTTATACTGGCAGACTTCGGGCATGCAGACAGAGAGGGTTGATGTCAGAATGAGCTTCTGTGGCTACACCGAAAGTCTTTCTCTATATGCCTGTCAATGTCTTCCTCTTTGTCTTCCTTCACACTTCATAGTTTTCCTCTACGCCTCCCTCTTTCCTTCCCTCTACTCCCCTCTTTCTCTCAGATGGACTACACCCCAGCCCACCCCACCCCTTCCCATACACCCTTTCTCTCTCTCGCTCTCCTCCAACTGATAGCTGCCTTGGCCGATTATTTCATCCAGTGCGGTCCACTGAGAGCCTCCTCTCCCGGCTTTGGAAGAGCTTTAATTAGCCATGTTAATATCCCCTTCATTGGCCTTAATATCACTCAACACCTTCCTCCATCTCAGCGGCCACCAGGGTCCCCCTGTCCTGTCAGAACAGCTGATTATTGAGAAGGATAGCTTTAATCAAACCTAATTGCAGTTCATTCTTTCTCTCTATCCCCCTTTGCCCTCCATTGCCAACATCTAATGGCAGCGACGACTTGATATCCCATTAAAAAACAATTAAACAACCTCCTTTTGTCTCTGTGCGTGCCAAAACACCAGCACAAACTTCTGTAGATATTTAAGAAGTAAAAGAGAGAGAGAGGGGCCTTGTCTTAATTGCTCTCCTTTTCACCAAGGACCAATTTGCACTGTGCTCATGGAGAATCTTAACCAACTCAAATGTAATGGATGCTATAGCGCTGCCACTGCTGTGGACTATGAAAATTAAGCTTATCTTTTTAGGAGAGAAATTGTGCTTAATTGCCTTCATAACAGTAAACATAAAGGAGCTACTTTATGATAGCGTGGGCACTCAATTTCTTGTGTTTATTGTTTCTTAACTTTTGGTTTTGCTGTAGTGGGAACAGTATGTAAAAGCATTAAAGTATCCCAGAAAAGAGACAAGACTAACTCTGAAAGTAATGTGTTTCTTTTATGAAGTCAATGCATTGCTTGGGAAATATATTCTATCTCTTGCTTTGACATAAATTGTTTACCAACCGGTGATGGATGTACGTGCGCATGCCTGCACGCACATATGCATGTAGATGTGTGCACGCGCACACACAAATACGCACCACCAGCCTTGCCCAATCTATATGAGAGGCGACAGACAAATAAAAGTCGTATTTCAGGTCTGCTTTCCGCAGATGTCTGCTGCTCTACATTATGGCTCTTTGGGGAAATAAAAACAGGGTCAGGGAATTAGAGTACATAATGGTCATTTTGATGATCAGCCAACAGATGCAACCCGAAAACACAGTGAACACAATCAAGCGAAATGCACTAATGACAAGTCAGGTTTTTTATGGCCTCACCACACACCGACAGGCAATCAGCATTCTGGCATGGGTTAAAACGTCTTTTATTGATGTCCAAGCCAAAGCTTCTTGGATGTGGAGTGAAAATATTTTCTCACCTCTCCTCTCCCTCCTGGGCCCTCCGCGAAGCACAAGGTATAGGAGTCTATCGAAGAACGCTTCTAAATGACCAGTGCATGTGTTAATGTGGCCGGGGTTAGAAGGGTCATTTCAGACTCTGATTTATGGCTTGGCCAGGATCCCACTGGGCGAACGAGAAGTCTTAAGTGTTGTGAAAGCGTCCTCGCAGGCCACACAAGCCACTGTATTTAGCTGAATGAAATGTCCGTGCAATCTATGGTGCAATCTATGGTAATCCAATGAGCCGCTGCAATTCTGTGAGTCAAGTTAGTATTACAATGAAAACCGCAGTATTGCATATAGTAATGCTAGTGCAATGTGATGAAAAATAAATATCACAGCACTGTATTTATAATGAATCGGAGAAAGCAAAGGCGCAATCAGTCATGATTCTGTGGGGAGAATTTGCAAAAACAACAAGTCGATTTCATTGTTTATTCTGTGTGGTTGTGCGGGATTTTACACAATGGGCTACATCTGAGATAATTTCTCTTATTGGTCTTGTTTTTAGTTTTCCTCTCTTTAACTATTTGATGTCTGTAAAGCCTCATCTGATATACAACTCTCAATACGAGGGCTTATCAATAAATTCAGCAAGACTTGAGAAGACGGCTTACAAACTAAGCAAGCCCAGATCTCACTCAGACGTGACATTTGTTCAGAGACGATTAGCCAGGTTGTAATTTGTGGCATAATTGCCTCACCCACCCACAAGAACATGGGTGTGTGTGTATGCGTTATGTGTGTGTATGTGTGTCTGTCTGTGCGCATGTGCGTGTGTGGCATACGGTGGTCCCAGGAGTGTCCGCCTAATTGCCTGACAGGACTATAAGTTTTGTGGCGCGCTCTCACCTTGTTAGGTCCTTTATCCCTGATGCTCTTCAAACAAGACCTGGTCACAGGTGGGCCTCATTTGCTTCCCTATTGAACAGGAGAACTTTAATTGCACAGGGGGTGTCCTGGGATTAAAGCGGTGGGTGGAATATCAAGTGACTTCCTATATGTTAGTGGCAGATGGGTGTTGGGAAAGACCCGTGAACTCAGGTGAGAGGATGAGATCACAAACAGCTCTAGATTTTGAAAGAATAATAAAGAGTGCGACTTCTCAAACCGAGATACTGTGATGCTCACACGGTGAATGAATGAATGTGGAAAATGAGTGTGCTTGAGAAATCCTGTTGAAATATTCTGTCACCTCGCCAGCTAAAATTCCAGCTTCAAAAGTATAATTAATATTTTTGCTTCTTCTTTTCTGCTCTCTCACAGATTCTTCCTAAAGTTCTTTCTCAAGTGCAATCAGAACTGTCTGAAGAATGCAGGGAATCCACGAGACATGCGCAGATTCCAGGTGACTGAAATCTATTTCACACATATGCTCTATTTCTGTCCCTGTCTTTCACTGTCTCGCTCTCTTTTTGCAGACACGCACGCTCTCACACACACAGGTGTGCAAATGCACAGCCACAGCTGCTCCACTATACTAAGTCACACTGACACAGATTCACATATGAATACATTTTTATTATTGGCACTGAAGGAGGCAAAAACCAGGCAAAGAGAGAGAGAGAGGGATTTTGTGTCCTGTGTGCTCTTGGACAGAATATTTATTAGGGAATACCATCTGACACAAATAAGGATATAGGATTTAAGAGTGCCATCAATTGTGTCCCTGACAGCTTTCTGAGCCTCTGCACAGAGGGGAGGACGATCCAACCAAATGTAACAACAGTGTTAACTCACGAACTGTCTGGCAGCGGAAACGCATACCTTCTTGCACACGCATATGTGCAAGCACGCCCACAGGCAGACACACACACATAGACATATAGATAGATGTGATACACGCTAGGAACCCTTGCATATTCTTCTGTTTATCCACATATGCATGCACTTTATGTCAAAACCATGCTTTTTAAAAAAAATAATAAAACATTATTGTAAGCTAACAAAATGCTGCCAGTTAAAAGACATTTTTACCGTCTCTTAACTCAGTCTTATCTAAAGTGTCAAATAGTTAAGCCTTAAAATGATTGACTGCCTGTTGTTCCATTTGTCTACCTATCCTACTCAGCAGCCCACATCACCACAAGCAGCCCACTAGGTCAAGGTGAGACAGTGAGAGTTTAGTGTGATTTGTCCTATCAGGGTAACGACAGCCTACAGGAGGGCGGCCGTCACTGGCAGCACTGTTTTGTGATAGACACATAAGCCAGCATCCTCCAGGAGGAAGCCCAGATATGAAACAGACAAGACAGGGTGTCCCCTCCTGATGTCACTACCATCAGACCTCCCCTGCCTCTTCAAATCTTCCCTCAGGGTGAATGTGGACTGATGCGTGACAGCCACCAAGGGCTTTCACCTCTCACTCCTATATGTCAAAAGGAATGCAAGAACTTTTTGCATCGCTCTTTTTGTGTAACTATATTATTTTCCCAAAACAGAAGATGTTTTTACTTTTTATTATCATCGATTACCTTTATTCCAGCAGTTAGTATGTCATTTGCCCTAAATAGATTTCCCAGATGTGCCACCGTAGGTGTTTCTCTGGCCAAAGTTGTGTATTCTGCATGCCTTCCACTCTTCTTATTACCCCCAAAACCAGCTGGAGGCCAGAAAGGGCCCAATCCATCATCCTCAGCTTGGCCCAGCTCTGAACCTGCTCACAAGAATGGAGCTCTTTCACTTCCCCTTCTCTCCCCTCCTCTCCCTATACCCCCACCTACCCCAAACCAACCAAAAAAAGCACCCCCCTAAATTCCACTGCTACACCGAGGTCACTTACCGGCGAAGCAAACCTGAGAGGGGCTCTCTGTTTCCGGCTCAGAAACACTTTGGCCATTCACATGTGGCTCACTGTTTGGAATGTGGTAGCCAAAAAAACAACAACAAAAATAAGCATTATGAAATATGGAGTATGGCTTGGAATTTGATCCTAGTAAAATGTTTGCTGAGAGATGGGATAGAGCACTGTTCAGTTGCTAATGACTCCAGTAATATTTTAAAAGGGAGGCCTTCCATCCTCAAAGAGATGGACAAGCTGATCAATAATGCCGAGCTTCGCCTATGATGACAGTTGGTAGAGTGGGTAAACGGAAATGGTATTTTAGTGATCGAAATGTCAATTAGCTGTACACAAATGCACGACAGTAAAAAGAAAAAAGGAAATGGCAGGGAGGGGAGGTCGATGTAATGAGATCTGTCCAAAGAGGACAACCAATTCATGAGCTTTAGCACCTGGACACAACAAACTATTTATACAACCCTCAGAATGTCCCTAAACCTTTACTAAAAATGTACTAATTATCACCTTCAAACTTGCTCAATGACATGTTTTGCTTTTATTCCTCTCGCAGGTTGTCGTATCGACGACCGTCAATGTGGACGGCCATGTCTTGGCTGTCTCTGACAACATGTTTGTACACAACAATTCCAAGCATGGGCGAAGGGCTCGCAGACTCGACCCTTCAGAAGGTACGCCTCCTTATCTGGAGAATGGTAGGCACATTTTTACATCTTATAATTTGCTACGCTCCTTTTTCTCATAGTTTCTTTCAGACATCCTCCCATTTTTTTCTTCCCAGATCACACACCTAGTTGCTTCTAGTTGCTTAGAAGCTTTCGTTCCTCCATCACTTTCATTTTTTTTCACTTTTTAAGTTGCTTTTGGCCTCTCTCATACCTGCTGTTATGTCTTGATTGGAAGCAACACGCATTAGTCAGAGTGTTTATCATTTCAGTATCGCCAGCGAAGATGATAATACTCGGACTAATTCACTCTTTTAAAATGTTATACTACTTCCAGTCTCCTAACGCACCTACATTTGTCTTAAAAGCCAATGTGAAACATGATCAAATTGCTGAAGAATTTGGCTGTGAGGTCAATTTCCTGCCACTGGGTTCTGCAGTTTTAGCTGTGAGAGAGCTGAAACAGGGGGAGGAAGGAGAAAGACAGAAAAGAGGGGGGAGGTAAGGGGGGTTGCTAGTGTGTGTGTGTGTGTGTGTGTGTGTGTGTGTGTGTGTGTGTGTGTGTGTGTGTGTGTGTGAAACAGAGAGAGAGAAAGAGAAGGAGAGAAGGGGTGTGGGGGGTGGCCTATGAGAAAAACAGAACTTACTGTTTTTCTTCCAACTGATTCCATATGATAGACTGATTGCCTTCTCAGCCAAAAGAGAGAAAAGTAGGACCACCAAACCATGGGAAATCCAAAAAGTAAAATGCACTAAACATAACCTTCTGACCCTTGTGGCCTCTGCTTGCAGATGGGAGCACACACAGTTGAAAGACTGCAAGGAAAAAAAAAAGAAAAGAAGAAAAAAGTTAACTGACTTAGCCCAATTGTGCAAATTGCTTATTTTCAGATTTCAAGGGCCAATTATGGCTAGGCAAACAGTTTATATACACCACTGACTAAAACAAGCTTCTCTACACATTAATGGGCATTAATGGTTCTATCACCAAAAGCAAATGTAATGTTTAATACAACAACGACTAATACAAAAAAAAAAAAAAAGACCAGACAATTAATATATCTCAGTGCTCTCCAGTCCTAGTGGGGGAAAAAGCTAATCTATTTGTTTTTGTCTTTATTAATGACTCCTCTACTGGAGAACAAAATCAAATAATTAAAGTCCTGCCCGGAGCACCAAAGTCATTATGTTCGCTGACGTTCTGTTTGTGTGTTTCACGTTTATGACACGATAGGTGTGGATCGCCTAGCAACCAGTTTCTTAATGAGGAGAGCAATTAAAGAGGTTGAGCCCTCGCCTCCATGTTCCCCCGCTCCCATGGGACCCCCTGCGTTGTGTGTGTGTGCGTGTGTGCACGCTCGTGTTCTTTACAGGTTACCCTAACCCATCCTTTTTTATTCTACCCTTCACCACACTCTTCAAAGCAGCAGAGTGACGCCCCGTAAAGCAAGAAAAGAAGCCATTGTCAACCGCCCAGTTGAACATGTCTTTGTCTAATAACTTTAATACACCTTCCCTCTGCTTAACTGTGTGCTCACACAAGTTGAGATTTGTTTTTTCTCTTTTTTTCCCCCTCCCTCCCTCTTAGGCTCGGCTCCATAACAAACTAATTTAACATGCATCAACTGCGATTGCTCACTTTGTTTGCGTCACCTTTAACAAACAGAAATGTGACACATGAGAAAAGGAGACCCGGTCATAAAATGTAATTCCAGCCATGTCCTCCACACTGCTTTGACAACTAGCAGGCAGACAGCATGCTTTAAATTAGCAACACATTCTTCCTTGGGAGTTCACTGGGCGAGAAGCCTTAGATATGTGACTGGCTGACTGACTGTGTGGCTGAAACACAGAGGCATCCTTCCTCTCGGCTCACACCGCACTTGCACCGACTGCCTCGCATTGATCAAGAAGTGCTGCCCCCTGTTGGCACAGAGGGGCCACAGCCTGTGGATGACAGACTGAATCTCGCCATGTGACATTTTTGTTCACTTGTGTGTACTGTCACACAACAAGCATATTATGCATTCAGACATGGATGTTCTTTGTGGCTGCCTGTCACTCAAACATGTATAGATTCAGGCTCAAAGGTGCATAAACATGCTCACAAATAGCTGAGTCTTTCACACAGAGCACACACACCCCCCCCCCCCCCCCCCCCCACACACACACACACACACGAGCAACCAGCACTGACACACACAGAATTTCTCTCTCTCTCTTTCTCACTTACTCAGACACACTCGCGCACACACACGTTCCTTAGCTCAGTTCCACCATTATAGAGCCCCAGACAATATAGGAGACTCAGCATAGAGCCTGCAGCGCCTGCCTCATTTGCATGCCAAGTGGCTGTAATGCTGTTAGGGTTTATGCAATAAAGACAAGTGAATCCAGACTGCTGGGCCTAAGAGGAAGAAAGAGAAGGAGAAAAGAAGGGGGGAAAAAGGAGAGGAGGAAAGGAGAAAGAGAAGGAGAGAGTATGAGAGAGAGAGGCTGAGAGTGAGCGAGAGAGAAAGAGAGAGAGAGAGAGTCAAAGGGAACAGATGGCCCAGGGAGAGGTAAAAGGTATAATCCCATCAGCTGCACTATCAACCGACCATCTGGACATCCCACAGCACAATTACAACACATTTCAGCAGGCAGAACAAAGGACGGCTTCACGGGGCCACATCAGACCTGTTTGAGTGTCACAATACTAGAGCAAGGACCTCCTCCGCTCAGATCTTGGATCGGTTTTGACGTCCTCCGCGGCTAACCCTAACCAGAAACGACAAAGATTAGAGCAGATCCCGGATCAGCACCCCGCGATCAATTCACAGCGAAGGCGATCTTGGAAAAAAACAAAAAGTCAAGCAAACAAACAAAAATGGACAAGGGTAACGTTTTAGCAAAGAGAGAGAGAGAGAGACAAAAGAGCCCCCCAAACAAGCCATGACATATGAATTCAAATTCAGTGAATTTCCTCAGCTGTAGCCCAAAGTTTGCAAAAGACTTAGTGGTGCAACACTCAGAGCGGCAGGGCGGCTCTTTGCATCCTCATCCGTCCACTCCTCATGATGCCTATCATCTGCTGAGGGGGCATTGTGCGTGTCTGTCATCAGATCGCCTGCGCTGACTGTGTAATCCACTTCGCCACGGTCCCCATTCAGCACATGCTTCCCTCTCTGTCTGTGCATTGAGACATATGCAAATTTTTAGGCAGAAGGGTGGACGGCTTAGGGCCTCAGTCGCTGCCTCACCATGGGTCCTTCTGCGCGTGGGAGGGGGCACTGGGATTTCCGAGGTAGTGCGTCTGCGTGTGTGTGGTTTTGTGTGCGCGCGCCTGTGTGTGTGTGCGTGCGTGATTGTGTATGCGTGTCGCAGGTTTCAGGCTGCAGCTGCCCCCCAACAGTCACCGTCACCATCAGGCCCTCTTCTTGCCTCCTCCTCCTCCCTGCCCCCCTCGCTCTCTCATCCCCAAAGTCAATTTGTTTACAGTAATTTTGAAGGGTGAATTATTTGCTGTAATCGTCCGCACTGATGAAGGTCAGGCCCTTAGAGGGGGCCCAGCATGCCCATAGAGGGTTGGTCCTCTTTCAGACGCTCTGCTTCGCAATTAAGGAAAGCAAATGTCACTCCTCCAGGCCTCACAAATGAAAATCTGTACGAGGTGATTAGCATGAAGTCAACAGCGCCTGTTAAAGTCAGATTCCCTGTAGTACCAATGTGTGTGTGTGCACTTTATGGGCACGGAGAGAGAGCAAACATGACCTGAACAGACCCAACAGCAAGGCAAACAAAGGGAGATGTCTTGTCTGAGGTGATCCATACAACAATGGCTGACTGTGATTTACTTACTGGATGGAAAGGATAATAGAGGTTTAGAAGTGAGCTTGTAAAGGGGAGAGAGAAAAAAAGGAACTTGCAAAATAGTTGCTCGTATTTTGAGGGTAAGGGAAAACATGCACAATTCATAGTGTATTAAAAGATATTGATGGAAATAGATTAAATTTGATATTGCTATTTTATGGCTAGCTGTCATGCTATTTCTGTTGTAAACACAGTGTTGTGCTGAGCACCATATTAAGGTAATGCATCAAATGACAGTGAATGTGAGGCACCAGATCACTCAAATTAGATTATAATAACAACCCAGACTGTTGATGAATGGCAGAGCTACGTAGCAGAAGTCATGCCAGATGAAAAGCATTGTAATAAACAATATGAAATGGATTGAATCGATCACAAAAAGAGAGAAAAAAAAACACAATCTGAATAATTCATGAGTGCATTTCACGTTATGAAACCTGAAACTACGCTCACCGCCTGCACTGTACTGCACATGAAGAACAAAGGTAATGAAATAACATGAACCAGCAAAGCTTTAGCTTGTCATTTCCACTTTAACAGCCTGTATTCTTGACTCATTTAAGATGTGTTCAACTTTGAAATTTTACTGTACATGCGGTTGCATGCTTAATCAATTCTGATAGCTACATTTGCCCTGACACATAATTTGCTCCATCAAATCATTTTCCTGGTGAGCCTGGCGTTTAGCCTTTGTGAAGTGGACCATTTGAAGGGTCTGCTTAACTACACCACTCCAGCGCACTGATAAATGATTTTGATTCTCGTGCCTTAAAGGACAAATCCATCATTTTTTTTTCCAGGGGCAATTTCCATGATATGTCTTTTGTGAGAGAGATATGGAGGGCTCAACGTAGAGGTGGTGCAGTAACGTGTCTGAGTGGAAGGAGACGTGAGGCCTAGTGTTGAAGATTAGGTGCTGAATTTGCTCTTCTCTTTGTCTTGGATAAGCAGCCACCCCATGCATCAAGGCTATCAGTCCCAGTGAGGGATGGACCACTGGAGGTGCCACTGTCATCCTCATAGGGGACAACTTCTTCGATGGCCTACAAGTTGTGTTCGGCACCATGCTTGTATGGAGTGAGGTACGATGTAGAATTTCACATTTTATACTCAATTGAAACCCATCCACAATATTAGAATAATCATTATTAAGACAAACTTTCTAGCAAGTAATGACCGCTTATACCCTCTTTTCTTTTGCCTTTTTTAAATCTCTGTGATCCAGCTCATAACTCCCCACGCCATCCGTGTCCAGACTCCACCTCGGCACATTCCCGGTGTTGTGGAAGTAACGCTGTCCTACAAGTCCAAGCAGTTCTGCAAAGGCGCCCCTGGAAGATTCGTCTATACCGGTGAGTCAAAACTTCCTCCACCCTGCTCTCCCTTTTTCTACAGGCTTATTCATGTACCCCCGCTTTTCCCCCCTCCCTCTGGATGGAGCCCCCAGCCTTAAGTCCAGGCACTAATAATGAACTAACCGTCCGACTTGCTGAATGCTGAATGTGTGAGATTTGCACTGCTCGTGAAAAGCTGTTGTGGAGGGGGGCGACTACAAGTGCAACTCGATCCCTCTCTGACCTGCCACCATACAAGGTCGTTGCCAAGCTCTGTTAGAATCAAGCTGTCAGGAAAGTTATTTCTGCCAGTTCTCTTTATCTGTTCTTTAGTGAGACAGATAATGCTTTCTGTTAATGAGCCAATTTTTTATAAGCCAAAATGTGATTTCTTTTTTTTTTTCTTACAATAAATCAGATTAGAAAAGCCATATCTACTGTAGGTTAAGTGCACACATATATCTGGTTATTCTCATGTATGCTGAACATGAATTCATAGGAGAGAATTTGACAGCAAAGAGGGAGAGATATGTACGTGAGAGAGAAGGGGAGTGTGTGTGTGTCACACTCTAAGTAAAGGATCTGATTATCTTGGCTAACAGAAGGAAGTGGTGGTCTTATCTGTCATCATTGGTGAGGAGACAGAGGTTCTGGGGGTCAGAGCCTGTCTGACCTGGAAGCCTCTGACTGTTCCAACTCTGATGGGCAGAATGAAATGGGGGTGCATCAAGGCACTCACACTTCCCCCTGCACTCCCAAGCCTCCAAGCACAACCCTGGCCTTGCTACGCTCAAGGCCAGGGTTGTGCAGCCCCCCACCCCCACCCCCCCCAACTCCCTCACCCAAAATCCCCATCCAGACCCCTCCATCCTGGGGCAGCTGTTTCTCATCAAGTCCCCCCTCCCACTCCCCAAATCTCCAGCACCACCACCTCTACCACCACCCCCAACCACCCGTCCCCTTCTCCTCCAACCGTGCAGTCTGGCCCAGCTCTCCTGCATTTAACCTCCCTAGCAGGAGCAGAGCAGAGGCCAACAAGGCACTGGGATAATGAAACAGGAGTGTAGTGTGGCTGCGTAAGTGTATGTGTGTATTTGTATGAGAGTGAGTGAGGGGGAAGTGTGTGTGTGTGTGTGTACATGTGTTACTGCGCAGCCCTGAGAAGGTGTATAAGTTAAGACATTAATGGCTTCTATAGCACCCTAGTGAAAGTGCCAGGTCCCTTAAGAACAGACCCCATTAGTCACAGAGGCTAAGCGGATTGGGATGATTACCATCAGGTTTTACTGGGGAAACGTGTCCCCTTCTCCCTATCTTTGTTGTTTTTTTTTCCACCATTCTTCTTCTCTGTCTTCCCTGGGTTCCTACTCACTTCCAGTTAGTATAAAGATACAATTACCCCTGGAGGCAACGGTGGTACAATTGATTAGTGTGGTGAATTAAAAGAGAAAGTCACCAATAGACAGGTCTGGCTCCTCTGCTCTGCTATTCCCTATGTGGCTTACCCTGATTGTACAAGGGTTGACGCTTGAGAGAACGAAACCGTTAAAAGAGCAGAATGCATAACGCTAGAAAAAGATATCGCTGCTTCCACACGTACAGTAGGTAAAAGGATGTTAGCTACATCTCTCGGACATTAAAATTACAATTGGCTGATGCATTGAGTGCAACAGAGCAGATATTGTATTTAAGAATGAAACTCATTTCCAGCTATAGCTTTTCTTTCTGTTTCTGACTCTTGAGCAAATGGCACTTCATTTGCAAATAGATTTGGAGTGATCCGGAGTTATAATAGCACATTACATGGGCTGAAAAGGGCATGTAGTGACACAGTGCTGTCTAAAAGGCACAGAATGTTCCGGTGTCATATTGGAGAGCACCGTGTGCATATCAAAGGTCTAGTTATCAAAGCATATGGCTTCAAGCATGACTTGAGAGCACGGCTTGAGAGGAGTGCCTTTTTAGACTTTTTTTTTTTTATGTTGACTCTTCTTGCACCACCACCCTAATTGTGCAAATTTAACTCGCTCAATTTAAGAAATTATCACAAATTACCAAGAGTCAACACAGAGGAGACTGCAGTCAATTCGAACAGCAGAGGGACATGTCCTCACTCGGGTTAGCACCCTGGAACGGCTCCAAAACTCACAATCCATTCTCAGAAAGAGAGCACGGTGTAGTATATGTCAAATAATCCTGTTGGCATCGACTCTTGAATGTTTAAAACACTAATGAGACAAACAGACATACTATATAAAACTTGAGAAGCCTGCAGTTTACCGACTGCTTTAAATAGCTTATATCCGTTCTTTAAGTGGCACATTTTTAAAGGAATGACTTGTTGCCTATTTTGATGTTTTACAGTCTATACCTTTTACCTTCTAAAAAGCTTGTCGTCCCTTGGAGCTTGCTGATTTGTCCTCTGTCTAATCCATATATTGGTTATCTATTGGTCAGGACAGGACTGGTAGAACCAGCTGTCAGCAAGGTTGTAGAAAATCAAAAGGAGAAAGTCCTGGCTGTATGTGAGTCAATACTTTATTATACTTTTCACTTTATTAAACCCTAAAATCTGTACGTGCGGGCCAGATTAAATATTTCTAAACTAAAAGGTCTCAATTTTCTGGCCTCATTTGCAGCATTTTCACCTTTTTATTGCGTACTTACATAAGTGTATGAAAGAGTAAATCATAAATAAAAACTTGAGTGTACAATTCATCCAATTTAAGCTCCTAATTGCATCAGAGCTTTTGGTTTTCTATCTTGGCCAAGTTTCCACGAGTGCTCCCCTCCAGGGGCAACGATGCGGGCTCTTGGTAATATGGTTCTGCAAGCAGTCCTAACACACTCAGCCACTATTTATCCTAATCAGTGACATCCACATAACCAGGATTGCTTAAAATGAACCCCTTCCGCGCCCCAGAAAACGCACATTTACCGGGACCCCATTTGTCATGGGTAAATTGAGGGTCAGTAAACTTCGCCTGTATCCTCCAGTGGGGATCCAGGACATGCATCATAACGTTAGGAGAGAATGATTGGCGAAGGCGAGCTGTCACACATTTGTCAGGGGGAAGGGAACATTATTTGCTAATTTCCCAAGCTGGGCACTGACAGGGTGCTTCGTCTTCAGACCTTTGGTGACCAGCATGGCTTCGCAGCTATTAGTACAAGTCAAGTGTTTTTTCTTTTTCTTTTTTCTCCCTTCACTGTAAAGCGGCAGTAATAAGAGCCATTCGTTCGACCTCACAAGACTGCAGCACACACTGGGTGAAGGATTTTTGGATGAAGCGGATGCCCCCATACAGTGTTCTGTTCTTGCCAGGCCTTAGTTGTGGCCAGACAGCCTTGAGGGCTGATGGATCACAAACTTTCCTCGTCAAGGTGACGCTATCGACTCCACTGCACCAAAATCTGACAAAATGGGTATGAGGCAGTCATTCATCAACATAAGGACAAAGGGGTCATGTGTGCTTCACTCAATACTGGTGGAGCTCAAGAAATGTCAACCTTGTAAGGGATGGAAAAGGGAGATGTTGATGGTGCAGAAGTAAGGGTTCTTTGTAAATACACTTCCACTAAAGCTTCCTGCTTTATGAAAGTCAAACTATTTAATGCCAGTCTCCAACATGCATGCACCCACACTGAGCTGACAACCTCTATGCACAAATCAGAGATATAAATAGTGAAGTCCACTTTTCAAATCCAAAATTAAACCCACTTAATGCTCTGCTCTTAGAAAGAGGAACACAGTGTTACAGCGGTGGACCCTACTCTCCCTAAAAAAAAGAAAAAAAAGGAAAAATTAAACAAACAAATGCAGACGTCTTTATCAAAGCACATCAGATAGGGTCCTGTGCTGTCCAGCTCGTGAATTGGCCCTATCGTTGCGTCTCCTCTCCGCCCTGCCGTCACTTTGAAGTTCCAGACTTAGAAGCTGATCAGATGAAGCGCTTCCTTTTCATTTCCTGTCCTGATGGGTTGGGTTTGGTACTCGGTTGGTTGCTGGTCAGCGACGGGGTGTGGCCTACAGCAAAGATATGCTATAATCAAAGGCATTCAAGGAGGTATGTAAACAGATCTGCTTTTGAGGAGCTCTTTGAAACACACACGCCAAACGACTTCATACTTCCGCACCCTTTAAAGCCACTCTGCACAACATTTGTGATATTTCTAAAAAAGGCTGATTTAAAGGAGGAAAAAGAAAATCCCCCTGCAGTATGAACTGCTACAATGAGAAAAGATGACATAGGCATTTATAAATGTCACTGCCACAGTCACGTGGGTTGTAACCAGTTGGCACAACAGTTTTAGCATGTGTCAAAGCATGTTATCCACTAGCCATATCCCCATACCTACCTGTCTCATTACAACTCTGGTATTTAGCACCAGCTCCACGGGAGTGGAGCAGACACTCGTTGCCAAGTTAGATGGGCCTGGTTTGAAGGCCTTGTGAGCTTGTGTGGAGCACGACAAGGTTCCACGGAGGAAGGTCCTTGTGTCCAATTAGAGGGCTGACGTGACACGTGCTCGCACTCCCCCACTGTCAGGCAGCTTGTCAGGTAGGCTTTGAGAAGCACACTGTGGCATTATTCCACAGTGTGTTATCAGCAAGTGACCTGTGAAATCCAGCTCCAGGAAATTGATTGAAATAAGCACTTGCAGTTGAGCATGTATTTCCCCCCATTACATCTCTCTGTGAAATGCATTGTGGTTATCTTTCATGAGAAAAATGAAAGCATAGGTGCGTGCTTTTTTTCCTCCCAGTAAGGATGGTATTCATTGATTTAATTTTAATTGGACCCACTTTTTGTCCCACAGTATCGTTAGAGGTCTGTTTTGTAATAGCTCTTAAAATGGATTGTCCTCACGAAGTCACAGCATCAGTCCTCTGCCACGGGAAAGATAGACACAGGAGGCAGGGAGGGGGGCTCTTGATAGACGAGGATCTTTCCCTCCTCCTCCTCCTCCTCTTTTTTTCTCTACCTCCTCTTCTTGCCCCATTTTCAGTGTGATCTGCACCCAACGGGCTTTAAAAGAACTCCAGCCTCCCGCCCCCTCCTCTGCCGCATTTTGATTGAAATTCATCGGCAAGTTTATTGAGAAATGAATGAGGGAGGCAGCACGGTATTGACTTTGAGAGGAAAACACAACTCATCTTGAATGAGGGGGAAAATGCGGCCGTAATTTAGCCGTCATCGATCTGTGCCCCGTCCATGTATTGATCTTCATTTTACAATATTAATTTGCGCTTGCAATCAGCTGTGAAGGGAACCCATTTGATTTCTGTTGGCCGGTAATGTGTGAAAGTCCGCTGACGTCCTCAGAGAAGTGGCACGAGTACTTTAGATGTCATCTAAGAGGATTGAACAGGTGTCTTCGGCCCTTTCTAATAATACCACCGATATGAAGGGAGTCTGGAATTATGGATGGGCAATCTGTAACATTGCTCCCTTTTAAGCGTGTTAATTACATTTTATCTGTTGCAGGAGCAATATCTGCCGGAGACTGTAACTGTCTGGGTTTTTTTCATCTGTATTGGCTCAAAGTTCATGAAATTTCAATGAACATTGATCTGTCTCCATTGATTTATCTTAACTGCAGATCTTTGAAATTTTAATTTCCTGTTCATCTTGAGACTGCTGGAGATGGAATCACTGAGTGATAACTGGCTGCAGTGGATGGAGATGATATGGTCAGTGTTAACACAGATGAGGTTTGCTTTGCGTGGGTTTGCTGTGAAAATTTCAATTTGCCTTGGTTTGGTGTTGGTTGATTTTTTTTTTTTTTAAGATGGTCTGCATGCGTGTTTTCTGCTCTCAACACTGGAACACATTTATACTGAGGAGCAGCAGCATGACTTCTGAATATCACGCCTTCCTTGTACGCACAGGAGTCAGTTTTAATTCCTTAACGCAACGCTCGTCCTACGTCCGCAGCTGTTGAATATTGACGAGAAGAGGTCATTATGTGTGTTGATGCTGTTGTGAACTGCATCCATCTAACAGACTGCAGGTGCCTAGAAGGCTTCAGTTAGACTGTTTGACAAGTCACAAATGCAATAACACTTGAATGAACTTCTGCCTGTGCTGTTTATCTGTCTCCCCCTTTCCAACTCCCACTCCACCTCTAATTTGTGTTAAGGGGAAAGAAAAAAATAACTGCTCAATGGTGTAGGAGGAGTGGAGATAAGCTCGAAGCAGTTAAGTATAATTAGCGAAAGTAATAGCTGGCAAATGGCAACAAGGCTAGGTTTTTATCTCCTGGAAAGATAGAGTTATCGTAATAAGCTGTAATGGCTGGCAGGAATGCTAGTACTCTGTGCAAGCTTCCATTCAGGCTCATAGACTTAACAAGGAACAATTTCCTTTAAATTTACTGCTTTGCTCAAACATTTCCCTATGTTTTTTCCTCAATACTGTAAGCCAATACAAGTGTTCAATCCGCTTTCATATGGACTGTGGGCACAATGTGCTGTATTGCCATGTAAGCACTTCTGGCTGCCAGAGACGGCCATGTTACAGTGTTCTTGTAGAGCGGTTACTCATGTCCTATTTCTAGAGAACATGGAGAAGGAGCAGCGGACCACACTCAGATGCCATGTACACGCCATCCACTCTACATTTTAAGTAAAGTGGCTCGACTGAGGCGGCTAAAGGAGCTCTCAGAGAAAATGTGTTAGTGGCATGAAAGGGTGGCAGATTAAGGCATCAGATCAAAATAAGATTGGGAATTGCACATTCCAGGCAGAGGAATCTCACTGAAGGCCTGCCATGCATGCCCGTGCGCATGCGTGATATTCAAAATTGGAAATGATATGGTCACAGCTGCACACCGAGTCATGCATTCCATTTCTTCATATTCTGAAACATGATCATTCACTCTCTGGAGAGAGAAAATTACTGAAATATTCATAAAAATGTTCTTCCAAACCTTCGTGAAGGGGAAGCACACTCTTTATCACGTCTGTTCTTTCGTCACTTACCATGCTAATTTTGCTCACATATGGCAATAAATCCTTTTGTTATCAGCTGTTTAACTTGAAACGTATTCGCTGTCACTTTGTTGTCTCATTATATTTGTAAAATTTGTATCACGACAGAAATTAAACCCCGGGCCATCGCTGTGTATATAAGACAGGCAGGGAAAGAGAAAAAAAGAGATATAATTGAACAAAACACGTAACCTGTCTAAATCTGAGCCGAAAATGAGAGAAAATGAAAATTCTATTAGTCTCTAATGTTCCCTCTGCCACCTCCCAACATCCCCCCCCGCATGTGCTCTTCATCTCTCCTGCAAAGTATTCAAATGCAAGCCCTGCCTTACCTCCCCGTGTCTCTTTTTCTCTAATTATCCATGAGGTCAGTAAGCAAAATGGGGAAGAAGCCAGGAGATCAATACAAATTATCCCTGAGCAAACCAGTGCTGACAGTTTGAATTGCAGCATATGTTTACCCAAAATCAGGCAATTTATCTTAATATCAGGCGAGTAATGCAGCAGGGGTGAGAGGTCACACAATCTCTCCACCTCATAATTACCCGCCTCTAAAACAGGAAAGTGGTATTGATTGGCCGCGGGCCGGGAAGCGGGCGTGACTGGAACGTGCCAGCGACCCCCCCACCCGTATCATACCTCCTCCAGTCCTTCCCTCCCCTCGGCTAGACTCCCCACCCAATTCAGGATTTATGGGATGTGTGTGGAGGGTTTCATGTTTCCTTGCAGCGATTGAGAAGCCTTACAAGGAGGGGTAAGGAGGAGGTTAGGGGGAGGGGGGCATGCTTTGTCCACACCCTCACCCCACCTCTTTCTCCATATTGTACTGGAAAGAGCAAACAAATTCTGGCATGCATTGAGTCATGCCGGGGCATCACAGAGCTGCTCTTTAGAAGAGAGTAAAGTTTACGACAGAGTGTGAAGTTGGAACATAATGATGTGTCAAGGATTAAAAAAGACATGAGGTGAAGAGGTGGGGCTGCTGTCAATGTGTGTGGTGTGAGGAAAAGTAAGGCGAGTAGTCCCAATGATTCTTGTAAAAGCTCAGCACATGAAAGAAAATCTTTGCCTGAAAGAAAAAATGTGAGGCGCAATGCAACGACTGCACTCATAACACATTTATTGTCTAGATTGAATATAAGTGCTCAGTATATATCATCAGCAGCTCTTACAGGATTATTGACATTGTCTGTGTCTGTCTGCACTAGTGTACATGCTATGACTACAAAACTGTCAACTCATCAACTGACAGCACCGTTTAGCGCTAATGCAAGTCTCCATCAGCTGTCAAAAGCATTTGCATGAAATCAATAGCAGATGGCGGTCCGTGTCACCAATTTCATTATGCCGGGGTTGTTACAAAGATCATCTCCATGATAGATGAGATGGCGACATGTCGACATGTAGAGATCATGCCTGACGCTTGGACGACAACTGCAGGCGATTCTGCCAGGTGTTAAACCATGACGGAGAAAACTTTACATCTAATATCGGTTTAGTTCGAGGCGTTTCGATTCCTCCATATTTAGGTGTGTAATAAACTGTGAAAGCTGTTGACAAAATCCAGCATAAACCACATTTCAAGGATTAAGGAGACCCTACCCTCCAAAACATGCATTTACAGGAGGGCATCATTATCATTGGAGAGGCACATCAAACAGAACACCTCTCCCAACCTAGGTCTTGTCCTGTACTGTACGTCTCTCCGGCTGTGTTCCCAGCATGCCTGGCGGGTTGTGTAGGCCCCAACTGAGGCAGAGGACAGGAGAGCGTGATGTATCACCCTGAGAGAGCCCACTGACAGCCTCTGATGATGGATGGCCTGATTATGGAGTGCTTTTTACACATACACAATTTACATCACACTGAGCAGCAGGGTCTGGCAGGGCTGCCGTGCACATACACTCTCTCTGCCGGCCATATGCACTCACATCTACACACTCGTGTGTGTACACATGCACACATGTACGGGACTGCCAGAGTGCATAGATAAGAAGGGGAAGGGGGGTGGAAATAACAAAAGAAAGGGGGCAAATTCCTTGCTATAGCCTTGTCATGTACGATCAATACGGCAGATCAATCCTTTATTAAGGAGAAGATGGCTTTCCCCCACATTCCAAGGCAGACCTTTGTCGTTTCGGGACGCATGATGACATGTCAAATCAGATTTCCAGCAGTGTATGTTGTTGTGGCATGGGTTTATTCAGGTGTGTCCAGCCTATGAGGCTGAATACCACTGTATTTGTAAGCCAGATCCTTGCTATCGATTATCACCCTGCATTGTCCATGCTTGAACACATAACTGCTCCACTTGAGCACGGTTGAGCTAGCAATTACCGTATTTGAGTTTTAGCACAAGTGGTGTGTTCGATTATAAGTATGTGTGTGAGTAACATAAGTATGCGTGAGTAGGTGCAGTATGCCTTATGGGTGTGTTTCGGGGTTGTGCATGTGTATCTGATGTACAAAAGAAAGAATGAGAAACATAAATGTTCCTTTTCCTGCCCTGACTCCCTGGCTTGTGCTCCAGTGGCCCTGCCTGCCTCTATGTGCGTGTGTGTGTTTGTGGGGGGGGGGGGGGGGGGGGGGGGGGGGGGGTTGCTTGCTTTCACATTCTCTGGTGTTCAGCAGGTTCAGCGAGCTGTGCGGTGTTAATGCTGAAATTACATGCTGAGTAATGAGTGATGGGCCAAATTACAGGCTGAACAATGAATAGAGGCAGGCAGCTCTTATTAGTCTCCATAGAAAGCCATTGATTTATGAAGCGCCTTGCTCGGTGGAGTTACTCTCCTGAAAATGATATCTACATTGAGAAGTGATGTTCTCTATTAAGTCGTTCCTTCCCCCTTTACACTGCTCTCCTCCTTTCTTCCACTCCTCCCCTCCTTCTCTCCTCTGCCCTCCCTCCCTCGCCTTGTCCTGCCTATGAGTGTACACATGATTGTTTAGAATCAGGCGGAGCTGTAAGGAAACCTTCAATTACCCATTAGGACTGTCAGACATAAAACGCCCTGCTCTCACCAAAGTCTGGGTTATGATTCATTTACTTTGTGCCTCTGATTCATCGCCCAATATGCTTCATGCCCCAGATTACTATTTGAGGGGTGGGAGAGATTAATGGCTCCATGGGATCTGCTGCCGTATTTCACACGGCCAGTGTTGCAGTACAGTTGGTGCAGAAGGGTGAAATGACGGCAACTTACACTAGATCAATGTGTGGACAGCCTTTCACAGATTATTAAGGCTCTGTTAGATTAAAAGACCGCCGCTATGTAGTTTGCTTTAGTCAATATTCTCAAGCAGATAAAAAGGGGGAGGGTCCCTCTGAAGAATCCTCAGACTGATGTAGGTCATCATGGCTTTTAATGGAATAGCACTTAGTGGCACAAGTGTCAGAGGAACTTGTGTCGTATAAAACACTGTCTGGCCCTTGAGGTTTGGATTTGGAAATGACTATTTTACTGTAAACTCTAACTCATTTCTCAATTAGTTTAGCCCCCACAATGCTCTAATTTTCACCTTCTCTCATCTTTCTTTCAGCCCTGAATGAGCCAACCATCGACTATGGGTTCCAGAGGCTGCAGAAGGTCATCCCCAGACACCCCGGCGACCCTGAGAGGTTACCAAAGGTCAGTACAGTGTCTCTGCTGCACTGAAAACCAAAAGAACGATAATGACACAGAGCAGTCTGGGTTAACAAATAAACAAAACAACATTACAACCAAGCAGAGCAGTATGACCCAAAACTCTAACAGATTTTCTTCACATATGTGGCTTACCCACTAACCAGCGTGGTAATGCTATTGGTTTTGTGTGTGGAGAGAGGCGTAAACTCACTGTGTGGTAAAATAGCTCAATCAGGCGTTTTCCTCTCCAGTAGTCTGTGGAGATGGTAATCTGGTCAGAAACGACGTCTGTACCCTCATTACCCCACTCATGTTTTCCTTTCATTTTCTGCAGCTCGATTTGGTTTAATCTTTTGTTTACAGAACCCTGTGCCGTAAACCCCCTAGTCTTACTGCGGCTAATAGACAAAGACTGCATGTTATTATGCTTTGGCTTTCTTATTGTTTTCTTTTGAACCTTGGTGAAGGAGTTGAAAGCCACATCAGTTTTATACACACCGGTGTGGCACATAAAGACGCTGGCATATTGAAAGACCTGAGCACGAAAACTTGGGTGCAAACAGTGAGAAAAAAACCCCTCTTTGATTCTTTTATTCTTTTTCTCCCCTTTGATTCTTGCGCTCTTTCCATTTCCGATTGATAAAATCTATCTGTGTGTTTTCACTAATTGCTACCCTGCCAGTAACCATTTTGATGACTGACGTTCCAGATGTGTCAAGTGTAATAATATGACTGATTAGTACTTTCAAAACCCCTCGGCATGCAGTAAAGTGGAGGCCACCTCAGAGTTTTAATAATACTGTAAAACCTTTAAAGACCTTATCTATTAAATCCCAGCATGCTACACCGCAATATCATTAATGTCCAACGGACAATTTAATAAAGAACAGACTGTGTGGTAGCTATAGACATTTGACCAAGGCAATGTGGAGAAATGGAACATCACAGCTAGTCCCTGGTTCAGTATATGAAGTGTTTCAATTAGACCCAGTCCCTGTGGAGAAAGGAAACAACACCTAGACATGAAATGTTACTCTAATTTCAACTGTAAACGTAGACCAAAAGGTAAAGTACACTTACCCTTTCATATCCACATGACTCGTTCTATCTCCGCAGGCATCACGGGTCAGTCTAGCCGCACTGTTTTTATTTTATAAAGTCGCCCAGTGTCTTTGTGAAATCCACATCTTGTGAACAAAGAGAGCAACAGTGTTAAACACAGCTTTATTACAGAGAAACCCTCCTCCCTTTTTTCCTTTCTTTCCTTTCTTTTCTTTTTTTCCTTGAATACAAAGTGTTGTTGGCTCTGAGACAGATTTTGACACTGAACCCAAGATTAGTTTCCTGGGTGTGCGCATACTTAATATAGCATGGTCTCCCAGCCTTTGCATGAAACAATCACAGAGTGAGATGAAACCCTGCACTTCCAATAAACAACATAAATATTTGATTTGCTCTCTAATGGACCCAAATATGGGGTTCAGGGGGCATGTAAATGATCCCACCAAGTGATTCGTCATTGTTAAGCTTGCCATCTGAGGGTCAGCTCTCGGGGTCAAAAGCACATTCCCAATAAAACAGCCCGCGGCGGGCCGAGGCTGGCATGTACATTTGGAATGAGAACAGAAACGGCATATAGAGAACAGCCATTACAGGGTGCAGGTGAGGTAGGGAGACTCTATAAAAAGAAGATAAAGCTGGAGGACGCGCGGTGTGCATTAGCAGAAAGGCAAATCGACACCAAGCCCACTCACCACCTCTACTCCCCCCTCCCATGACTTCACCCTCCAGTTGATAATATTACTCCACTATTGATTTCCACCAGCCTTCTCCCTGGGACCAGTAAGACACGTGGTAATTGTAAGGAGACAGAAAGCCAATATGGGAGTGCTCATGGATAGCAAGGGATGCACGCTAATATTGTTGCTACACAGAGAAAAAAGGGGGGAAGCTGCCTCTGATTGAAGTTTACCTCGTAATTCTAAGACAACATCGTAGATGACAGTCTGACCCTGTGGGAGGAGTGGAGATATAAAAATTCAATGCAAAGTCCAGGGTGAATATGAAAGTAATAAGTGTGAGCAGTCAAGTGATGAGAAAGGAGATTGGTTTGCGGGCATCGCGTTAAGTGAAGAGAGACTTTGGAATTCACCCTCCCTTTTAAGATCTTGTTATAAAACAATTTTCTATTCATAATATAAAAAAGACAATTTATAATACCATTTTGTGCCCTCTGGCAGTAATGGACAAATAGACTGGATATCACATTATATCACACTCAATTTCTCTCTTCTGTAACAAATTAGATTCATTATGAAATTAAAAGTGGAAACTCAATATTGTTTTATTATTAAGCTGATTGCTTTGGATTCTTTTCTTTCCTCCCAAAATGAGCATAAGCCCATTCTTTTCCAATTCTTTGTGTAATCCACAAGGAGAAAATATTACAAATGTGTTCATGTCAAGCAATTACCCATGTATTTAAATGAATCTCTCTTCCTGTGCTCTTTGAAGTACCTTCATCTAATGGCCCTATGCTTCTAAATGCATTCATTACCTCAGGCTAGAGCTAACAGAGTAATTGCCTTACAGTTTTATAATGGCATTAGCACTCCAAGCTACATAACCTAGGCCCTTTTTTATTAACTGTGATAATATAAATACAACATCCATGTTAATCTACTGCTTGAAGAATCACATTTGGGCCATTTTAGACCACATCTCCTTATTGTTAGATATTTTTTATAACACATCATTTGATATGGCTTTCCCCCCACCCCATCCCCCGGTCGCCTTTTTTCTCAGCAATAACATAAAACGGCTCCTAAATCTTAGGTGATCTGTTATCTGAGCAGTCCCATTTAGACAGTTGCGGAACACGAGACCTTTATGCAAAGCATGGCAAACAATAGAAGGAATCTGTCACGCATTTGTCACAGAACAACAGAAATCATTTGAAGCCTTTAATTGTTTCAATTTAACATGGTGTGTTCTGATATGTCTCCATGACAAGAAAGCCAATTACACTTATGCTGGAGCAGTATTGAGATTTACATGGAAATGCCCTCAGAACACTATTCCGTGTTAATCGTATTCACAGCGTGAGCTGATACGCATGGAAGCGTCTCGTCAGAAGAAAACAAACTTCTTCCTTGATTGGGTGCAGCACTTCTCATCATCCTCGGATATGACTAGGTTGCCACTTAAGCATAGCCCTGCGAGTCAACTTGGTTAGTTAAGACACCACGCGGTAAACGACAGATTAAGGATGAGAGGCAATATCGTTTTCCTCCCTCCTTTTTCCAAGCTCTCCTTATGTCACTGCTGCAAAGTACCATATGGACAAGGAGGGAGAGGACGTTTTACAGAGAATGAAACATGGCTTGCAAACGCGACAGTCTTAATTGCTTTAATTGTTGTTTAAAATTGAGAGCCATGTAGGAGATCTTGAAATATGATAGAATAGATTATTGGTAATTATTAACTGCAGACAAAAAGAAAGAAAACCACTTTATCTCACTCAGCAAGAGAGAGAGAAATCTGTTCTGCCTGATGAGAACACATCAAGACAGCTGGTCCTCTCATTTAGTCTACCTGCCTCACGACAACCATAATTCTTTATTTGTATGCAAACTAGATGCATGCAACGTTGAGCATACACACCAATTTCAGAGGTAAATGCCCATTCTAAGAGCCACCCATCCGGTAACTTGGGGTGGATTAAGCGATATGTTTCTATAAGAGAGCATGGCATACGCTGGAAGTGGCTTCTACAGTGATTCATCTTGATAAATCAAGGACTGTGGTAGATATGCTCCTCTGGATGAAAGGGCCCATACACACGCTCCATACACACTACATACGCTGTGCCTTGGAAATGCAGGCCAAGTCTTGGAGGCCGCTGTTTGAAGGCGCGAAGGCTGTGTTTACATTCATTTATGGCAGCTGCCGTCTTAATCCCACACTGCTATTGCCAAGTGATGGAACACTTCAGACAAATTACCGGGGCCCGCAAAAGAAAACACAGCGAATGTGGGAAGAAAACAAGCGCCATCTGAGATGTTTCTGGTGACAGATTTGCATTGCTTTTAACCAGGGTTCTAACAGCACAGGCGACAAATCTCTGCTCTACAGCAGGTGACAACAAGCGAGCGTTTTAAAACACACGCGAGAGCCGTGTCTGCAACTTGCCTTTGTCAGATTATATGCACTCTAAAAGGAGGAGAGGATTTTTCATTGAGCATATTGCCTTCTGTATTATAGAAAACAAAGAGAGCAGCCTGGTTGCTTGAGAGGGATTTAATTGTAAGTGCTGAATTCAAAGAGCAGATAAAGATACACAAACGGGCCAAACCCCACCTTGCTGAAAGCCCGAAAGAGAGTGGGGGGGAACGGGATCCGGGGCCAACTCATTTTCAGTGTTAAGAGCCAAAGCAACACAGCTAATCCGCATTGTCAAGCGGGGGCAAGCATGCAGACATGGATAAGACCACATCCTGAGCATCCGTGTCCCCAAGGCACAAGCACCCAGCTCTTGCTGGATGGGAAGTCATTTGTGAAGTCCTTTGCAACAGCCAGTCAAAGAGGTTAATTGAAAAATTCCTTAATGTCATTACAACAGAACTAGATTAACCCAGAGCTAATTCACTTTATTGTTCTGAAGAGAGGGGACTCAGCGGTGAACTCTGGAGCAAACGTGAAGCCCAGAATCAGGGGTGAGGTGTTGTTTTTAAAGGACTATGCCAGTTTAATTAAGATAGGGAACATTATTCACTGCTCTGCATGGTTGGAAGGAGTAAAATGGTAGTGCCATATAAATGCAGCTCTAGTGCCTCTTAAATCAAGGTGGCTTTTATTTAGTGTTTGAATATGTAAACATTTCTAAAGCTCCCCGCGACCCTGCTGCGCAATGTTGCTTTTGATATTTTCTGTTACTGTACGTACCACTGGGCTCTCCAATGTAATCTCTTTAGGTTTTAACATTTACTCCCACTGCTTTCCTCATCAGGAGGTGTTACTGAAGAGGGCGGCTGATCTCGTTGAAGCCCTGTATGGAATGCCTCACAACAATCAGGTCCGTGTCCACACAGCTGATTTAAGCATGCTTGTACCTCTGCTAAGTAAGAAACAATTTAGTATCACCAAAGGGTATTTTTACCACTATATCTGGAACAATGTAGGCTACGTGCATTGTGAGTTAACCATATAGTCATGAACCAAGCATCAAAGAAAAAGCACAGCTATAAAGAAAAAGCAAAAAACAACAACATAAATAACAAAACCCTGTGCTTCTCAGGAGATCATTCTGAAGAGGGCAGCTGACATCGCAGAGGCCCTGTACAGCGTTCCCCGCAACCACAACCAGATCCCCTCTCTCGCTAACACAGCCTCCCACGGCATGATGGGAGTCAACTCCTTCAGCAGCCAGCTAGCAGTCAATGTGTCTGAGTCACAAGGAAATGACCAAGGTATGAGATTTTGGATATGATTCTGCAATTCAGGTGGGTTTCCAAAGTGGGGTGCGGGGACCTGGAGGCGGGCCCTTGAGGGGATTCCAGGGGGTTTGCAGGAAAATGAGAAATAGTTACACTTCCCTCCTTTTTTCTTATTAAAGTAAGAAAATTGAACAGGAATTATGTCTGAACGCTGGGTTCACAATTAATGTGTCAACTTCTTTTCTTATTAAACTAGCATCCGCAGCATGTGTTAATATAAAAATCTTACTGCAACAGCAAAACTCCATTGTTTTTTACTGTAATTAGCAAACACTCCACATACATTAAAAAAATATCCCTCTCCTTTTTTCTTGTGTTGTTCAGTGGGTTACAGCCGGAACACCAGCAGCGTGTCCCCCAGGGGCTACATCTCCAGCAGCACCCCACAGCAGTCGAGCTACAACACCGTCAGCAACAGCATGAATGGCTACGGCAATGCCGGTATGAACCTGGGAGTGCCAAGCTCCCCTGGGTTCCTCAACGGATCCTCTGCCAACTCCCCATATGGAAGTGAGTAGCTTGCCACTATCGCACGCTGTAGTAGCACTAAGCTGCTGCTGATTTAATTCCAGCTCCCACATTCGTTTTCACTTCTATGAATCATTTCTGACGGGGGTTTATAAAATTACCGATGGTGATAATATATTACCGGTTATTCACGGGGGCTTGTTTAGTTTTAGCACTTTGGAGAACACGCGCGCAGCTTAGAATCAAAGAAATATTCATTTTGTCTTTCACCGTTTGCCACCTGTGTTTGTTCAACTGGGCAAGATGTTGATGGTAGGGGCCTGTGAGTACTGATCGTGTATCCCCCCTGGCAGTAATACTATCCCAGCCTTACCTTAACTGCCCTCTCCCTCTTGAGCACTACTCACAGCACGTTCTCACTCTTACCCTCCCTCCTTTCCTTTCCTTCCCTATCGTCTCCACAGTTAAACAAAAGAGCGCCTTCGCCCCTGTGGTCCGACCCCAGGCCTCCCCACCCCCCTCCTGCACCAGCGCCAACGGCAACGGACTGCAAGGTGAGCCCCCCTCACCCCCTCATCCCTTCCCTACGGACTACTGGTCAGATACCGCTGCTCAGGCCTCTGTCCGGTTTGGTGAGGGATTAATCATTACAAATATATGCATTTTGACAGGCCAATTTACACCTTTCAGTTTACATTCAGATGCACACACTCACACAGAGCATGCCTTTGCACACACGCACAAGCGTAGGAGCGCAAGCGTCATCCCGCGTCTTCGCCAACATTCACACAAACATACATCCTTGTTGCCCTTTCATACAAATGATCCCCTCTGATGTCGCAGGAAAAGACCTTCCCAGAATTGTTTTAGTAATTATGTTTATTAGGTTTTGTGCATGTGTCATGACCAACATGATTGCTTTGAAAACAAGCTTAGCCGTAGTGTGTGCCCCAAGATTAATAACATTGGGCTTAATGAAGTGGGAAATTAAAGTTCATCTTGCTACACGTTCATACTTATTAATACATGTTGTGCAGAAATTAATGAGCAATGCCTTGCCATCATCTGCGCTGGCAAACTTAAAAGCATTTCAACCATGACTCTACAAATATACTCAGAGCAATATAATAATATATCATCCCAGCACTTCACTAGTCGCCTAATTGTTAAAACGTGTGAAAATACTGAATATATAAACTCTCAGGGTGAGGTACAGTTGCTAATGATATCCTAAGCAGATGGTCTCGGTAAAATAACGGAAGCTACCTTTGATCTTGCCTAATCTCTCTTGGATAATGACGCAGAGGCATAACTTGGGGAATGTGGAAACGTAGGACTAATGTGCCGCTCGGTGTTGGAGAGTCAAGGATAAAGAAGAGATGACGGGAGGAAAGGAAGTGATAGGACTGAATTCGCGGAGAGGAGAGTCTGGGTGTCTGGTACTGTAGCATTGTGGCATTGTGGGAAGTGACCGTGTTGTTGCTCTGCCGTCACCACGGCTGTGTCTCCTGGGAGTCTGGGCCAGTGTTTGCTATTACCCCAATGCCAGGAGAAATATCACACATAGCAGGACTGGCGTGCTGGGGGCTGAAATGTCAGAGCAGGAGGGAGGTTTTCAAACTCTCCCCGTTAGGAGGACACGCAGCAGCAGGCTGGCGGACACGGCAAACACTCACAGGCTCATACGCAAACAGGCACATTAAGGCTTACATTCACGCACTTGCGCACTGTCAGATGGCCACACACGCACACACGCACACACGCACACACACACACATGCCATGCATGCACTAAATTACAACACTTTAATAGTTTTTCATACTTATATCCATACCTGCTTTAGCCTAATAAACTAATCTCCGTTACCTTTCTCTCTCTTTTTGTCCCCAGCCATGTCCGGCCTAGTTGTCCCTCCAATGTAAATGCACTTTCGTCATCTCAAGCACCAGTCTACACACTACCACTTCACAGGGCACCCCCTCAGCACACTGCAAAAGGCTGGTGCAATGTATAGTCCACCGCTTGTTCTGTTTTTAAAGACGAAGAAAAAAAAGAAAGAAAAGAAAGACTTTTTTTGATTTTCATTGACTTTCACAGCCTGCAGAAAAAAAAGGATTTCATGACGAACAATATTTTTTTTCTGTGGGATTTTTTTTGTTTATTCCCCCACCCTCCTCCCATTTTATCACCCTTGAAGAGGACACAGGATGATGAAGTGTTTATTTTGTATACCTGTCGGGTTGCGCTTCGGTCTCGGATTTGTCCAATCAACCACACGCTCAATACTGGAAGGGACTCTGTGGACTCACCATCTGGTTGTAAAGTAAAAACACTGATGTACAGTACATTTGCCAATGAACTTGTTTGCCTCAGAAATTGTTTTCTGTTTCAACTCTCTTTTAATAGATTCACAACAGTTGTGTGTCTTTATAATGTGACTTTTTTGTATTTTTATGTGTGAGAAAAATACACAGGGGCCAAGACAGTTTGAATTTCAACTGGAAAATATATGAGATATATAATGTAGAAAATCGATCATAAAAGTACAACAAATACGAGTAAAAAGGGGCAGGGCTGGGTGGGTAACGTTGTATCATGTTTCATTCCTGCATTTTAACTTAAATTTTGTAATTTATTGTAGCTAGAAATCATCTTCAAAAGTAAAAAAAAAAATCCTCTTTGATTCAACAAGCACACTGATGTGTACAAAACACTGCTCTGTTGATGAATATGATGTACTTCCATGTCTAGAGCTTCCTTTTAAGCAAGTGTGTTTTGCCATGTTTTTCAACTTTTTTGCTAGCACTGTATATTAATGCATTCCTAGGCTACTGTGAAGTCTGTTTCTTGTTGATGAGGAGCAGTCTCCCCCCCCCTAGCTCCAACTCCCTTATGTGTTTTATATGTGGTAAAAAAAAAAAAATTGTAGACTATTGTGATATTGCCAAACGTGTGCTAAATATTTATACATCTGTCTTTTTCATGTTCTTTTAGATCAACAAAAAAGAAAAAAAAAACAAAAAAAACCAAAACTAAATTACAATCCATTGACAATGTAGGACTATAGTAGTTCATTGTCATATTTCTGTTCAAATACACACTTGCGCTCACTGAGGGAAATTTTGTAACATATCAACTATAAATAATGTATTTATCTCTGAAATTTTGTATATTGCTTTTCATTATGTATGTATTAATCGTCATGCCCTTAATATAGTGATGCAGCACAGATAATTCAGCCAAGAACTGTTGCCTTCATTTGTTTTTCTTTTTGTATTTGATGAAATGCAATGTGCATATATTTCATGTGTATCCTCAAAATTTGTGTTACTCCGTCAAGACTCTCTGTCCATTTTTTAAAGGGGAAGTCAAACTTCATTGTTTATTTTTGTATTGATTTTAAATTATCTATACAGACCATTTTGGAGAAAACTTTGTTGGTTGTATTGTCAAATAAATTGTTTGTGACCCATATGATAGTTGTTAAGATCCAATAGAGACTAATGTGCATGAGGGACAACCTTGGAGATAAAAAAAAAAACACTCCATCTGTGGTTGTATTTTTTTCTGTTTTGTAGAATGTATAGAAGTCATTTTTACTCACCACTTATGACTCTGCCACATAGCTTACTTGTGTTTACAGGGAAGACAAATTTAAAACTGTTCAACATTTGGAATGGAAACAGAAATGAATAAGCGATGTTTTATTAAAATTTTCAGTAAAAACACAATAGCTACTCAACTGTGGACTTCTTCAGTTTGAAGTACAGTTTGGCTGGCAGACAAACTGACAATCAGGAACAAGAAAAAGACAGTAGAAACTTCTGAGGACAAACCTGTGATTCGTCTGTAAGATGTAGTGTTTAGACATTGCTATAGAGATAATTGTTTGACACCTGTGGAAAAAGTGTAACATCCATAAAAGATGAAAACTGCTCTTTACTCATATTCTTTCAGCAAAGCACTCTGACATTGTGACATATTCCTACTGGTCTTTGTATCAGCATATCCTGCATCTGTGGTGCTTCAAAGGTTCATTGTAGCCATTCATAAACAGTGCAAGCTTTTTATTCAAAACACCCCAAATGGGGCTCATTCAAATCCCTCATTTCATTGCATTAAGCCACCTAGTTAATAAAGAATCAATACATTGAAAGAGCAAGGTTATCCTTTGTCTATAAGGGCTGGTATCGTTTTGAACCTCTTATAGTTAGAGCGTTGAAAGGGGGCCGTGGTGAAATCTATACTCATCAAGTGGGTCAAACAGAAGGATAGAAGTGTTTGAGGGAAGAATAGTGGTTCTCCTTAAAAACAACTGAGCATCTTATCTGGCATCCTGAGTGGTCGCGGGGAGCAGGTCGCAAAATGTCAATTTCTCATCAAGGCAACATTGTCCGAGGCCACCTCTGCCATAAATGCACAATTAAGCGGCGTCAACCTGAGCGCCAATCAGCATATCGCAGCTTATTATGTCAAACAGCATGCGCAGATCTGGCAGCACCGGAGATAGCCCAGGAGCTGCTGATAGCGCAAAGGACAGATACGCTAAAAAGAGCTATTTAATTTTCAGCCGCCTTGTTCTTCAAATCATTCCCTCGATAATCCAGCGCGTCTGATAACAACAGCCACACAGATACACAGGTTTGGATCCATCTCCTGCGCACCGCCGTGTCTTATTATTTAAAAAAAAAAATGTTAGGACAAACTGCACATTTATTTAGAAACCGAACCAAGCAAAAACAGCCAAAGAAAGAAAAATTCTGAGGGTAAAAGTGCAATAAAAGGAAAAAAAAGACAAGTTCAGTTTTGAGCGCTCTGAAACCTGGCAGGCGAGCTCGAGGTACAGTATATTGTCTCAGCAGGTTTCCCTGTACCCAACAATCAGCCACTGGCTCTGCCACAACATTCAATCATCGTGAGAGCCTCTTTTATTGGAGAACTCTAATGGCTACCCTCCACCATGATCTTAATGTGTGCATTAAATATTTATAAATCCTGGGTCAATAATGCCCCATACCCAAAGCCTGACAGACCCCCACCATACCATGTGGCTGCCTCGCTCTCAAACACAAGCAAAGGTGAAGGGGTCACGCAATCAAAAGAGAGCGAGGCTCACCGCATCCATATGTTGCCACTCTTATCAAGACTTTCCTCAGTACTGGTTATCTGTCAAAGGAAAGAAATATTGAAAGCAATATCGATCTTAACTGGCCTCGTGTTGCCGAGGGCCACTCTTCAAACATCTGCTTGTGCATTGTTATATTTTTTTAAAAAAAAACCTCCTTTCGATAATATAAGCCTGAGCAGTGATATTGAACATCTCTTTGTGACGCGGGCTGCTCAAGCGTGACTAATAACCGCGTTATTAACAAGCATCACTTGAGATTTTTACAAGTTGATACGCAGTATACCTACTAAACATTTCTTCACTGGCGTGGGGTTAATTGCGCAGCCTGGCAACTACACGAGTGACTCAGTTTGTTTTGTTTTTTTCCCCTCTCTCTCTCCTTCCTTTTCTTTTTAACGTGACTATATCCAGGCTGCGCTCCTGTGCTGTTCAGGTGAAAGATTGTGCTCTGGTGATAGCGCACACAAAAGAGCGACCGGACAATAAGCCAGTCAATGGAGAGCTCCAGTTGAAAGAGCCACAATGGCCGTGCATGCTGGGAATTGGGCTGGATGATATAAAGGAATGAAACCTTCACTGAGGCCGTGGAGGACAAGCTTTCAGAAAAGAGGTTTTGTTTGCTCTTTATCAATCTGCCGTTTCCCATGAGAAAAAACAATTCAAACTGACCTTAAAAAGGGAATATTACCTTACGTATCCGCTCTCTATGTAACTCTTATTGAGGCTTATACGTTCACTCTTAATGCATTAACCCACATTGATGTGGTAATGCGAACATGGGTACAGTACCCGGACGGGTCGTAAAACAAAAAGCTGGACGCTAGATTTTTTTGTTTTGTTTTATTCTCTCTGCTTGATGGGCAGTGCTGAGAAGTACTTTTTTAAGGATTTGCTCTTGGACAGACAGGATTTGTGAAGCCGCTGAGTGATGTGTTTTGTGGAGGGGAAAAAAGTCTCTGCAACTCCCGTGAAGTTCACACATGAGTGGAAAGCTGCTTCTTCCACTCATAAAAGCCGCACTACTACAGATCACAACTCGGAGATGACAATAACTCAAAATAGGGAGTGTGACCTTTTATGAACGATTCGAAATTTGAATCAAAACTGGGAATCTGACCCACATTAGCGCCGTCTCCCGTCTGTAAATCTGTACATCAGATAAGACACTGCTCCCCTGCTACTGTACACTGGGAGTCAGCTTTGGAAGGAAAACTCTAGATCCTCACAAAGATTTCCACTTCACTCACTGCAGTCAAGAAGGATGAGCAAAGTATCCCAGTGCTTCAAAATCCATTAAACTTGTATTTGGGTGTCATTTGATACTTCATCAATGTTTCAGTACATTTCAAACCCACAAATGCAGGATTTACCCGCGGTAGAAATAGAGCATTCACCGTACTTTCCTTCCATGAACTTCACCTAGCCCAAAAATTACACTATAAAGATTGCCTGGTCAGGGAGTGCTAGGCTGCAGTGATAAAATAATATCACTTGAACAGTATTTTTCTGCCACAGCCTCCACCACATAGAGCTCCTTTCATAGTACTCCTCTGTAGTGCTTTGTCCAGTAGTTCTGGATATGATATCATCTATTAATAATGTATTGGCAATGGATTACATAAAAAGGGAGCAGAAATAACATCCAATATTCATGCCCCCTGAGCTTGACTGTGTCCAATCCGTTTGGCCCATAAAACCTTAGCCCCATTTCCATATCCGCTGTGGGTCACAACAGGTCTGCCGCACAAAGGCTCACAGAACAGCTCGACTCAGGAAAAGGGCAGTAAAAATCGGGTGGATTTCTGAACCCTTATGAAACAGCCACCCTTTGGAAAAAAACGTGAAAAAGCCCTTTTCCGATTTCAGCGGCTGTGAAAAACCTGGTACTGTATTTCCCTCTTTAATTGTCCCACTTGAGAAATTGACGTGCCTCTGAAACATGGCATGAATCTCACAGTTATTGCAGTCCCCTTGGCAGGGAATGTTGATACAACATCTGCATGCTATAGAAAGTAATGGAAGTAGCAGAGGTGGCAGCTGCAACTCTACAGGAAGTGTGCCATTTTCAGGCAGCGCTGCTGTGAGAACCACTAACTGCCAGCCTGGTCTTGCAGGCAGCTCTGATTGCCAGGACACTATGACAAACACGCAGGGGCTGGGAGTGTTGCATCCTGGGGGATGACAGCTTCTGTTTGATTGTCAATAAGGCTCATTAGCAGAAAAAATGGAGAATGTGAAAAGAGATTAAATGACTTGAGACAGGGTCCCCCTCATGTTTCATTACAGAGGATTTATCAGAGCCTTTATTTCATCAATTGAACCAAAAAAAAGGAAAAAAAGGAAAGGATATCACTCACTTCTTCCCTCCGAAAAAAAGCAGCGAGTAGTTAAATTTATATTGATAAAAATTTGGACATTTCAGATATTGTAACAGACTCGACAAATGCTAATGAAGCCCTTCCGCACCTTACATAAACCTCTTTCCTCCTGCTCTGAGCGCCTCTCATCTTAAGAACAGTGGCGGATGTTTCCCTCCATCTTAGGGAGGAACGGCCAACAAAGCAGCGTGTAAGGGCCTTTCCCTGAAGAGTCCTTGTCACGCCGCGCCAAACCTCTGTGATTATCGTTGTTTTTGCAGAGAGTGTCCATGCCTGCCAATACCGCTGTTCCATAAATGAATTTGGCCCCTCGTCAACGAATTACCTAACACGCAGAACTGTGTATGTGTCACATCCAATTCCAACTCACCGGCTTTGGTGGTGTGTGTCAGCTGGAGGACTTAATCATCAATCGTCAATCATAATAAGCGAAGCACATTGATAGGGATTCTTTTTTCCCGCAACTACACAGTTAAATAAAAGTGTAAAGGGAGAAGTTAAAGCTGACCTTGTTAAATTGGGACCGCAATTTATATTCCTAATTTAGTGTATGGATTAATTAGTCTTGGCAAGTGTGTGTATATCAGTTTTCATGTGGCACAGCTTAGAGTTATATCTACTTGATCAAATCATTGCTCGCTTTCATAGGAAAGTCTGGAATGATATCTATCAGTCTTATCTTGATGTTTTTACTCAGAACAGGCTTCGCATATTTTTTCGTGGCATACTTTTAATTAATACTTAATTGGACAGTTTTTAAAAAGGACTTTTTCAGCATTAGTCGCTAATCAATACCCCCCATCTCACATCATACAAATTTAATCACTGTGACCTGTTATAAGGCCTTAACGCAGCCACACATGCGTCCACGTGTTACATGCAAACTGGCAACGCGGGGTTTTTTCACAAGTCGAGGAATCTGGCTCATATTTTCCCTCTCGCTGATCCAATGCACTCCTCTCCCTCGTCATATAGATCGGAGTCTGCAGGGGCCAGAGGCGCTGACAGAGCCCAGATGCTCCCAGTCTGTCTGGGGGACTGGGGAGACTGGTGCCATGGGGTCCTGGAGCCTCTGAAGTGCCGCCCCCTCCGTCAACATGACCAAGGCTAGACCTGCACTTTCTCCAGGCTGAGACACTCTCCTTACCACTCTGACAGCCACCCGGCACAGTCACAGATTGATACATAGAGGGATACACGCTCACAGGCCCCCGCTCTCACGTAATGTATGGCCGTTCATCAGCCGTTCCTAATTAGAGACCCCCAGACCGACGCTCGAGTTCACGAGGTTACGATGACATGCTGATACAAGGTTACAAACGCGCGTGCACTCGCATGCTGATACCGCTCAGGGTTTCTTTTACGTTCTCATTTAATCTCATCACCACTGTTTTAAACTTGCTCGTGTTGAGAGGAGTCTCTTTGTTCTAAAGAAACGAGAAAAAAAAAAAAAAAAAAAAATAGACGGCGCACCATACGAATCCTCTGTCCCCTCGCTTTCTCTCTCAAAACACAAAGATCATTACAAGAGCATCAAAGTATGCCATGTTTGAAACGATATTTCTCTTTGTAGTCGTGGCATAGCATGGAGTGTGTTGGTATTAGATGCTGCTGTGGCAGCTGTCGTGGCTGGCTGTGTGGTGCCTCGGTGTCAGGGCCTCTGAGGCCAGGCTGTCCCGGCAGACAGACAGAGGGGGAGGAAACCTGATAGTGCAGCCAAGCCCCAGTCTAATGTCTGTCTATCCAGCTATCTATCCCTGCGTCTATCTCTCTGACTCACTGTTGGACATTGCCTATCTGCATGCCGGATACTCCTTCTGTGTTCCCAGGAACAGAGCACGGCTTGCAGCTGAGTTACACGTTCCAAAAAGTCTTACTTTTATTCATTTTAAACATACAAACTTCTCTGGAAGGATAAAAGCAGCTGTTTATCGATCACCGAAGCGGCTGCGGAATTAACTTGCGCGGAGTCCCCACTAAGCTTGCGCCTCGTACCACGGGGCGCAGGTTGCGATAAGATTAGAATTATGAGCCGACATGTATGAATAGAAGGAGATGGAAGCACAGAGTGTGTTTGTATTTGATGTGGGGGCAGAAAATTGTTCTATAATGAGGAGGGGTGCCAGGATATGAGATGGGAAGTAGGGAGTTGGAGACAGGATATAAGTTACGAGAGGGAAACTAATGTTAGGAAATGCAGAGGCTGTTGTTGTTGTGGTGCTATAAGCCAAAATGTACCTTACCACTATTGGTCATGATTAATACAGCCCGGCCAGGTCAAAACCCCGCGCTACCGCTACGGATGCCACCAACCATATCCTCGCTCTTTCTGGGGCTCAAATGAGTGTGTGTCGTATGTGAGGGAGAGAGTGTGTGTGAGGGGGTTAATAAATGTTGAATCAAACGCCGCACGAGACACTCACACTCCTTAAGGGTTGCCCATTAGCGGTGTGTGGGTGCATGGGGAGTTTATCAGTGTCTGGGTGATTTATGAAGTCAGACTCAATATCATCCACTTCACCCACACACATATGGACATACACATGTGCGCACACCAACATGCAAGGCCACATGCTCACGCACACATGCACTTATATAGTCTTTCTCTATGAAATGGAGGCAGATATTAGGCCAAAATTAAAGGTTTCACAGAGATTAACAGTGCGGATGATGAGATCGTCTCAGCGTCTTTTAATCTAATTCCTTTTTATCTCTGAGCCAGCGTGATATGGAAGCGGTATGCAAGGTGAAAGCACAACAACAAAACAATACAGACGTAATAATAACAACACTGTTACCGATAAATGCTAAAATATCTCAAGAGTGTAAAACTGGACAAAATAAAAGGTGCGAATTATTTTTAGGAGACTCCTTAGGTACCTCCGCAAATTACACGGCCAATTACTGGCAGCATGTCAGAAGCTTTGATGCTGGACTTGTTTTTTAACATCAACCACAGCACTCTACAGACATCAGTATCTCTGGTTGCTAAATTCATAGCATTCCATAGAATTTACTTAGCCACAAGCAAAAAAAGGAGGGTGCTTACAGTGCACTTCAGAGTGCGCCTGGCTTAAATGGGACCCCTTGTGGCTGTGTCACAGCTCCCTTCGTTAGGGGGCTGACTGTAGCCTGTAGTCACCACAGGCATCATTAGCCCTCTGTGAAACCACAGACTGAGTCTCATTCTTCATCTGCCTGTCTGCTGCCTCAACATTTACGCTGCGATGGTGCTCCAATGGCAGAGTAAGTGAGTCCAGCAGCACGGCAAGACAGCCACACGGAGCTGATCAGGATAAGAAATTCAAAAATGCAGCAAAGTTCAAATGTATTCAGTGAGAGGGCCACTTGAATTGGTTCTGCAAAGGTTAGAGCTGAGGTTATTTTTGGAGGGTGGATTATTAGGCTACCTGGGCTGAACAGAAGAGGAATAACTATGGGCAAGTAAGGGTCACTCTGGAGTTTCACCAGACAGTGAGGAGAATCACGAATTTAAGGGAAAAAGGATAAACTGTCACTGTTACAAATATCACTGTGAGAAAATGCCGAAAATAAAACTAAAGGGCAAATTCAATTAAAGGAACAGATTTTTCTAAATGCACCTCCGCTGCTGCTGCCCTCTCCATATGGTGTGTTTTTTTAAGAAGGAAAAAAGATATCCCAAAGGGGTGAAATAGTGTTGTGGTGAAATTTTTATTTTTTTTAAGAAAGGATATAAACATTTAAATTACAGTTTAAACGCTCAGGATGAATTCAAGGTTGAAATGTTGATTTCTGTTTCCCGTTCTGTACTGCCCTCTAATGGAAAACACCCCTCAGAAATAAAAAAGAAGGAGCTGTGACATACAGAGCAGCAGCAAGGAGAGAGACGTACAGCATAATTAATCATGAGCTGAACTGAGTGAATGCTACATGAAATCACTTTTTAAATTAAACGCAATTAAAATGATGAAAAGCCGGGATTTTGTCAGTTTGAGACAGATTTATTTAAACATGTCTAACGCAACAAAAGTACAGTATAAAATGCATAGGACAACTCTCCACTCGAGGTGGATTATAAGGCGAGAGCAAACAATGAGATCTAAATGAAGACAAAACAAATGCCTCACTACAAAGCTTTGTAGCCGTAAAATTCAGAGCCTTTATCACTGGATGTTGAACAAAGCATTCACTTGGCAGGAAATTAAAAAACCAACGAGAGGTACAAAGACTAATTCTGCTTAGGAAAAAAAATAACAACAACAACAATGCAAGAGACATATTTTTAAGGGAATAATAATTCTTTAGAAAAACCATTCCAAGCACTATCTGGCAAACGCAACGGAGACCCACGGGAGCATATGTTTGTAATTCCTACTGTTCTCTGTTTAAGTTATTTTTGTACATTCTAATTCTGCAACAACTCTGTATCACATTAACTATGCAGCATCTCTATTCTTAGATTTAAAAAAAAAAAAAAAGGATTATAAACTGAATATTTACAAGTTACTCCAGTTGTTCCACGGTGTGTGCCAAGCAAGGAAAACTTTATGGCCCTGTTTTGTGTTCTGAAAAGAAAAGGAAAAAAAGAGACAAGAATAATAAAAAAAAACCCTGGCCTTGTGAGTGTGTATATATATGTGTGTGCGTGTGTGTACTGACTGAAGGACAGTTGGGCTCTGTCATGCTTTAGCCTTCCCCTCCCTGCCTCTCATGGGTGAGCAGCCATTGTTTGAGATGGTTGCCCTTGCCGCTCATGTACGGCCCACTCTGTCCACTGCTAGAAATGACTCTGTGACAAGGAATGAGGAGAGGAACCTGGCACAGAGAGAGAGACGGGGATTTAATAAACATGTGCAATTTTACAAATATTAGAAAACATTTCCACATGGACCAAGGCCCACTTTTAAAATGTGTTTTTTTTAAATAAAAAGTAACTACTTTATTTTTACATTTGGTCAGAATTATGGGGGGAAAAAAGGACATTTTCACTAAACTTTAGAAATTTAAATACCTAAAAGCTATGATGTGGAGGAACAAAAAGTAATATTTGAGTAAGACAGGAACACAGATTAGACCGCTGGAAAAAAATCAAATACTTTCTTATTCTCAGGTTGACATTTATTGTCACAGCACCACAATAGTTGCAAGTGCTGATAGTAGATATGTATTATGTATGAAAGAATCTCTGATTTAGCACATAAACGATGTGACTTAAAAGTAACCAACGTGCAGAAAATATGAACTGCTTTTTTTGTAGCACTTTTTATATTCATGCACTGCATGAAAACAAAGTGCCACACCAGAAGTGTCTGGTTTGATCCTGCACAAATCCACATTCAGGGTGATGGCTCAGTCTTTGGGTATAAATGTTTTTTACTCTTTAATAGTGAAAAGCAAAGAAGCAATCAAAAATTAATGGGCAAAAACACCAGCAGGATGAATATTCAATCGAGAGGGTGTCAACATTAAGATCTGATAACCCTGTGATCATTAAAAAGAGGAAGTCGGTGGAGCGTTTACTCTTGTTGCAGACGACTGCCAGGGGGGTCCCGAGTTCTTTGTAAACTAAATGGCTGGAGAAAGATTAAACAAGCAAGCCTAAAACACTTCGATCATTGTGAATTCAGAACAAGAAGAGTGGCAATGGTTGGGAATGAATCACAGCAATTATTTCTTTTAAAATATTCTTAATGTTGCCCTCATTTTGTTCTTGTTATACTAACCAGAAAGGCAACACAACCGCCGCTGCATTGTGACTGTATTTCTCCAATGTAACTGTGTTAGGCTGACGTGATGGTTGCACCTCCAGCCTTTTATATGAAAGTTGAACATTCACCGTGTTTCTGTTCAAATCCATCATTAAACCCACTCCCATATCAACAGCAATAAAACTTTCCGAGCCCCAGATTAACCTTGCAGACAGAGAAATACTGCTCGAGTATTCAGATCAATACTGTTCCCCGGGTTTGGAGGGAGAGCAGGGTACCCTCAAGGCCTTCGGATCTGCCTCTTCACTTGGGGGGGAAAAGAGCACTACACCAGGCTTATCAATACTCAAATCCTGGTGAAGAAGAAGTGCCACAGAGAGGCGAGGATCGATTGAGCACACTGAGCTTTTCACAGCTGAAGCCCGAGTGGAGCAGTGCTACTGACAAGTAATTGACACTGACAATCTGACTCTGGATCTGAATCAGGAGCTGATGGCTCAGGCTCCCAGCCTCCTGGACGAGAGGAAAGAAATGTCTGTAAAACATACTGATGCTAAATCGGAGAGGTATTATACAGCCATCTAGCAGCAATGCCACTGGCTAATGCAATGTATAAAGTACACAGAGAATCCAGAGGACGCTATTAAAAACGCAAAAATGCATTTTTTATAGTTTATCTACATTTTATTCTGTGTTATAAATTGAGCGCTCTCATTATAAATGACTTTTTGTCCCCACCCAACATCAATTACAACATCCATGAGAGGGGAGACCCAGCACTAAGACGAGGATGCACACAAGCACATATGAGGGAGAACATCTCACTGGCTGCACTGCTGCTGTACAAGAAGTGCTCTCTGCCTCACAGAGCACACTGGTGGTGCCCACAGCACTACATGGGCAGAGTTAAACAGGCTTTGATCAAAGGGTTTGATCAAAAGAAGACACACCACTTGCCCTCTAGCCCTCCATTTTGTACACAGTGGATTCATGGGCAAAATGATGCGGGCCAGGTTTCTTACAAGAAGCGGAGATTTGCAGCGAACATCTACAGTAAAGACTTGAGAGAACAGGAACAAAAGGTGTGGGCTTAAAATCGTGCTGTAGGTAGACTTTCCCTCCTCAGCTGTGCTCAGAGGGAGGTGTTTATTTCGCCATCGCACGTACTCGAACACGCCTACAGTTTAGATTACATATCATGCATCAGGGAAAACTTTTTAAAATGCATTTTACTGGAAAACTTCAGTCGTGCACACGAGTTAGGAAACTAGGAGAGACAATACCTCACCAGGAAATGACCTCAAATGTGATCTTTGCCTATTTTATATATTCTGTCATTTTTTCATGCATTTGTACAAAATGAATTACTACCCAATAAATATTATAGTTCACAGCAAACTGCTTCCACTTATTAATACAACATATAAACTAAAAATAATTTAAAATTACTTTTCTGTTAAAGGCCAAATTCACTGAAAAACTAATCATAACACTTTAATCTTGCATGTGTTAAATATTGAAGTCGCTAATAAAGTTTAAAAAAAACCCCACACAAACAGTTACTTTACCTGTCTGACTAAATAAAGTAAGCAAGACAGAAGCCTGTCAATCAATGTCAACCATACTCACCGGATTCTTCCTCATAGCCCCTCCCACCGCCCGCACCGCTCTGGGGTTTCCCGCCATCTCGGCAAGGCGTTTGTATGAAACCGTCTTTCCGAACGTCACATCTCTCAGAAGTACCTGCAGCACGCGGCTGGTGAATGAATCTTTGCCAGAAAGCAAGAGGACGGAGAACGGAAGAGTGACAGAAAGACGGGAAAGGAGAAGGGGGGAAGAGAGAGTTCCTCATTTAATCAATCAAACTCAAACAGCCAGCCGAGAGGCTGATAACATGAAGGAACTTTAAACATGTGTTATATTTTTTTAAACTATCTGCTGTTTTTAATTAAAAAGCCAACGTTTGACTCATTAATACATTTTCACCTACTGGTGAACACTATAATGTCCATCCTGGCTCCCTATAATTCCATCTTTTTTCTTCTTTCCATCTTTACACTGCTCATTATACACCTAAACACAGAGAAGTCCCTCAATTTGACCTTAGAACTAGTATTAACATGCTACAGAAGCTGACGTGAGAAAATTATTCCTATGGCAGAAAAATCTAGGTTATGCTTTGAAAGGTCACAGCTAAAATTAAAAAAGTTCGCTCCTTCATTTAAAAGGATTAAGAGAGGCCAAAAAGACTGCAAATCTGCTCCAGATTTTTAATAATAATAATTTGAATGTTGCACACCATTTGTGGCAGCGGGATGACTTTGAGGTTAATCAGACCAATTTGTCCTTTTAATTGCTTTCTATTCAGAGTAGATTCATTATATCATCTTCACTTAAATGGCAGAATTCTTCAAATCATCCACAGCTTAACCAACCACATTAACGGCTTTGATTTCATTAGCACTTTAGCAGTAGCATTATCTTTTCTTTTTTTTTCTGGATTACCAGGCGGTGACTGAGAGGCATGTTTGTCTAGCTCTGATTGCTGAAGAAAAGTATTTGAGGCATCTCAAAAACCTTAAGACGCTGATGCACCGAGGTTGTGCAGAAAGCACAAAACACTCTTTTTCTGCACTGAGAACAAGATGAGGAACAATGGTCTCGTTATCAAGAGGGGGTGAATTTCTTCTAGTATATACATGTACTCAGTCATGAAAATTCAATTAGTGATCTCCCATTCTCTCTCATTTATATGGTCTAAGAGAGCACATGACAAGTGATCTATGTGAAATCCTTCTAAATTGGCATTGTGTGAAAACATGTCACACCCCTGTCTCTCTTCTACAGAGTGAACATCCTTTGCTCCCCAGGCTCCCTCGCTACCTTATAGTCACTCTCTGCTACACAAAGCCACGCGAACAAGGCAATTTGCCTAAACTGGGGGGAATAAGTGTAAAACCTAAAGGGGATACATTTGATTGATGCACACCCATGTGAGTTCTTTGTCTTGAACAAGGCCCGTAGGTACTGTTTAATAATTTTTCAGGTAATAATCACACTGTCAACGAGATGACGGGCTCTTACGCAGACAGACTTAATGTTATGAGGAGATGAGATACACCCCTGAAATTCCTTTCATGCATTACTTTCCCTCATAAAGCTCGGATTTGGCCACATGATGTGTGTGATACATAGTGATATCGCTTTTGTCACCGGCGGGATAGATGACAACTTGCCCAGACTACGGCTACGACAAATCCACAGTGATGCAAACGTTATTGACAAACAACCAAAGTCACACCGGCAGACGCCGACGAGAACTTTTGCCTACAAACAGACCGAGCAACAAGCTATGGCGCTGTGTACACCTTTGACTAATCCCGAGCAGCTGTTTCTCCTGGAAGCTTTCACATCTCCTACAGTTCTGGACAAAAAGTGTCTGTGCTTTTATCTGCAGGCCACAAAGGTTAAAGAACTTTGCCCTCATCAGTGGCTGTGACAGAGACTTCAGGCAGGTCACTCGAGGGGACCAGCTATGACTTGGAGAGCAGTCCCCTAGCCCCATACTTCATAAAGAGCCTAATACGGTGTGTCTGGGGTCAGGACCCTCTTTAGATCGAGGAGCACTGGTGTCAATTGTTTAAATAAAAGTTGAGAGGAACCACTTACATGTTTACAGACATCCCCATAATTATGTCACAGGTCATTACCTGCCATGAGGCCAGGTGACAGGGCCACTGCGGCTGCGATGGATTTACCCGGAGTAAAATCGAACGGGTTTGGCAGTTATGATGGTATTGACATATATGATTGATTTGCTCATAATTCTGTGTATGGGAGCAATTTGAAAGCCAAAAAAAGGAAAACAATAAACTGAAATCCATCAGCCCTGCTAATGATAGATTTGGAGAGATGACTTCCAGCTGACAGTCACCTCGTACATGGTGGTGAGAATAAAAAGACAATAGTGGAAATGCAGCTACCTCATTATCCTTTGTGTCTAATGGGAGGGAAGACTTTGACTCCTAGTCAAAGTGTCTCTTGAGTCTTGAGGGATCCATACTTTTGAAGGCTGACGGGGTGCTGATGATTCTCTGATTATTCGATATTCTGAAAACGTTCATTTCCCTAATTCCTCTCCACATCACAGGGGCGAGTCCTGGTGAGTGTCTCATCTCGCCCTGCGCTGTGCACAGGGGGAGGTTCAGACTCCTGCAGGAACACAGTCATTTGGGCTTTGAAGAGCGCCCTTCCCCCCCTTTGCACGGCCCCCTCCCCGCACATTCCCCGCGCCGCTTACCGAGACTAAGATCCTCTCGTCTGTTACATATGGATGTATAATTAATGAGATAAGAATATGCATCGTTTTAAGAACCCACGTTGGTGTCTGTGTTTTTCTGAGGCAGTCAGCGCACATACACAGGCGCAAACACAAGCTAACTGAGCATAACGCACGCGAGCACTCGCCATTCCCTTACCCCCGCCGACCAAACTTGCGTGTGATGTTGTGCATGACAATCAGTCGAGACGGTATAGAAAACTGCACCTTGCATCTCCTTTCATGTCACCTCTGTTTCTCAGGTATATCGTGACAGCTAATATGAAAAGTGGCTTGTTTTGTCAGAAATGTGTAAATAAACATGGCAACACTTCAAGCGAAGGTCACAACTCAATATTACATGACAAGTGCTGCGAGAGCGCTGTTGCGTTCAGGTTCTCCCACAAGATAACTGAGCAAACAAAAGTTGGTTGTCACAGATTGTAATGACCTGATTAAACTTGTATCTTTTTTTTTTCCCAGGCAGGCAGCGGCTCCACGACTAGATCGAGGAGGAATTTTTACAGCAATAAGGTAAAAAGAAAAATCCTTAATATTTGTGAATCAACAAGCAAGAAAAAAAAAGAACCTTCCATTTCCCCCCCTGAAAAGACAAATACTCTTGATGCTCACATTTAACATTTTTATACTGGCATGGCCTATGGTTCTGACTACTGAGAACAATCCAAGCCTAAACCCTGTATTTACGGAGCCCCAAAACAACAGGCGAGGGAGAGAGGTGGAACACAGCACAATCACCTATTCAGATCAGGTACTAATGAAGAATTCCATCTATCCTGAAATTTAATTAAAACCCCAAAGACTTCAGATGAGATGCGATTTGAAAGAGCCTGGGGCTGGTACACAAGCACTTGGTGGCGAAGGGAATCACACTGAAAGTTGATATCGTAATTGGTCCTGATGTATTTCTGCATTGCCTTTGCGGGAGCGTGGGACTCATAGCTGTATACAGGGTCTCGATGGAGTACCTGCTCATTGAAAATGCCATCACTCAAGCACTGCAGATCTGCATGAAATTAGAGAGCAACTAAGGCCTGATTGCAGGGGAAGAGAGGCACAATTGTTAAATGCATATATTAAAGTCATTTTTTTTCCTGTGTAGGTGTGCTTCTGTGTCTAAATGAGAGCTTCTGAAAATCTTTCAGTTAAAATGCGATGAGCATCTCAGCGTGACAAAGGAATAGCCCGCAATTGTTTTGAAAACAAATTTCTGTTTACGATTTCAAAAATGAGTCGTCGGGCTACGATATTATTTATTTCCTCCAAACGAAACCACGGTTGGCAATCAAATATTCATTTTGTTTGCTTTTGTTTTCTTGTTTTCCTCTGCATCTTTAGTCGTTCGTCTCGCCGAAGCTACCGGTTGAAAGGACACTAATTGTCCATTTTTTGGGGGTGCTTTCGTTTCACTCACCCTAGGTGACTGGTCAAGCCAACAATAAGCTCATTCAAACTTTACCACCATTCACATGTTCTCATTAAAAAAAAAAAAAAAAAAGCTTCCTGTCTGAAAATGTCAAGAGTGGAATTCGATCAGTTTCAAAGAATGTGCCAAGAATCATGGAAAAGCTTGCCAAGACTAACACGCGTGGTAAGAGCTGCCACAGATTACTGAACCAAGTTACAGCTCTGTGTTCTGTTCTCTCTCCTTTCACTCACCCACTCACTCACTTTTCCTCTGCTCTCGCTCTCTTCCTCGCACACTCGCTCTCTCTCTCTCGCTCTCTCTCTCAGCCATAAAATACTTCATTATAACACACTGAGCCAGTGAGTGTAAGTGATGTAACTGACAATTAAGAGTGAAAGCCTGATCCCAGTCATGGCTCTGCAAATATTTATCCATGACAGACCTCCTTGCAGGGCGGGGTGGTGAAAGGCAGGGAGCGGGAGACTCCCAGTGGTCTGCGGCTCACTGAAGTACGCCTGGAGCCATTCAACGCAGCGCTGCAACTCAGGGCTCGTTTCTGCCAGGCTATCGTTGACCACACAGCTCAGGGGGGCCCCGCTGCTCCTGTGAGGGATATAAGGCAGGATGGGGAGGTGAGGTGGGGATCAGAGGAGCAATCATAATACCCAATTCTTGCTTGAACAGTGCTAAATATGTCACAAGAGTGTAATAACATGCCACGAGTGACAAAGATGCAAGATGACATAATTTGCTGAGTGGAACTGAAGTTGTAAATTAAAATGTGTTTAAAATCTGAACTTGTACATTTTTGCATGTCGCTCGGCTTTGACGAATACCAGACCTGTGGAAGATAGAATAAACCTCAGGAAGATAGAAAGGCAGTAATCCAGAATTTTCTCAAGAGTAGATAAATATATATTTTTAAGAAGGCATAATAGAGTACGAAAGCAAAAAAAAAGACAAAAAAACAACCGTCAGGTCATAAGAAACAGCTAACAGTTCGTTTCAAACAACTTTAAGGGAGAAAAAACGGTTTCTTAAAACAGAAAAGTAGCAGACAAAAGTTAAGAGCACAGCATTAACAACAGTTTCAACTCTGCTTGGGTCTAGTTTATAGTTCATGACAAGAATAAATGGATTTTTTTGGCCAGAGCGATGTTGGCCAGAAAAGCACCGCACTTGGACATGCATCTTAGCTTGAGTAGATGCTTGGAGGAATTTGCCGACGGTTGAGCTGGCATCACTTAACAGCTGAATTTCTCTCTGCTGCTGACCACCCCCCAGGTCAATGCAAGCAGACTGACCCATATTTGACACTTAAAGACCCTACTGGGAAGGTCCTCTCTTAGCATGTGCATTACTCCAAAGTGGACCTCAAGCTGTGTTGTGGATCTAAAGCAGGCCCGCCAATTCCATTAACTGGTGTACAGGACTTATAAATAAATAATACCACCATTTAAGTGCCCCTTTTTTCAAAATTGGCTTGTCCTGTACGGTATTAATAATAGACATTTACTTTGTTAAACACACAGACCGTCTCTCTCCTGCCCGCCGTAACAGCGCGGCCCTAAAGTGTTTTTACACTTGTGCAGGTCACAGTTTGAGCTGCGTTTTATATTGGACACGTGAAGCTGAGGTTTACTGGAGTGTTATGACTGAGCAGGTCAGTTTTCAGAGAAACCACTCTGCTTGCTAGTTTGTGGCTGTGTGATAAAAATCTCCCGGGTGCCGTTTAACAGTGGGTGTAAATACAGTAAAAGGTGTAAATACTCTCATTTCTAAATAAACCACACAGCAGTTTATAGTTGAGTGGTGAAAACTTGGAAACCCACCAGCGGGTTCTGTGCTGAGACCCGCTCAAACAATGGCCATGGCTCATGGCAATCTCTGTCGGCATGGGTGAGTGCCCAGCCAGCCCCTACTTGTCATTGTCTCTCCTTTCTATCCCCTCCCTCCCCTCCCTCCCCCAGCTCTCCCTCCTCATTTCCCCCTCTCTATTGCTCTATCCTCCCACTCCAGCTCTTTTGGCTCCCCACCACCTACACCCCGACACACACACACACACACACCATCCCCCAACTTCTCTTTCTCTCAGCAAGGATCTTCAGGCCACTGTTCCCTCTCTGCACACCCTCAACCCCCCCACAACACGCATCCTCACACCACCACCACCACCTCCTCTACCCCTCCACACCCTCTCTTTCTCTCCGAGAGGATGTTCCAGCCGCTGCACACTGACAGCTCGGGGATATTGTGTGTGGAAATGTTCCTGTTGGACCCGCAGGCCCTTACAATCTACCGGACAAAGGCTAGTGCACCTTTGCTTAAGGCTTGGCACCTTTGACCTTGTGCTTACACTTCAGACTTGTCACTGTGGCTAATTTTCCTCTCCTCCCAGCTTACGGATGCGCCCGTTTTTAAAAGGTGTTTGACTGATACAACATTGACAGTAGTAAAAGTTAATGCAATGCAGTACATGTTATGGCTGGCAAACAACAAGGAAATAAATAAATAAAAGGGGGGGAACAACATCAGTTGAGCTGAAGTCTGTCACCTCTAGGTGCAATGGGGGATTGTTTTTAAAAGAGCATGTGGGCAGTGGAGATGTAGCACTTGTGCTTGCAACATTTCCAGCCGCTTCAGTGAATCAGAAATCAGGCAGCATCATGTGATCTTTATGGAGTCCAGACTGGCACATTAGAAGCTGTGCCCTTCAAATGAGAGATTAGAGATGTCTAATAAATGTCGGACTAATTACAACAAAACTCTCCAAGGGGAAACAATCTTTATATTGTACTAAAGTAACTGCCAACGCTCTATGAAAACCAAGAATTATAATTAGCAGTGATTATAAAGAGTATTTTAATAAACGTGTGTAGCGAGTGTGTTGACGTTAGAACAAACAATTCAAATTGGGTTAAAGAAGAATTGTTATTTTATTATCTTTTGACTACATAAATCATATTTTTTTCCATGTCCTTCAGCCATTTACTATTTCATCACAGGTAAAGAAATCAGAAACTAATTCCAAACTAGCCGAGGATCTGCTGCACTAAAAAGAATATTTCCCTTGATAGAAGATTGCGATTTGAGAAATTTTCTAATATTGTGCTCCTGTCACAATCAATTTCCAATTACCATAAATCATTGTTGCGTAAAGTGGGACTCATTTGGAGTTCTACCCGTTTTCCAACTCTAATATAAAGAATGAATTGAGCATTTATACAATGTTGGAGGCTATTTTGTTCATCCTGGAAGAAACAATCAAAGGAGACAAAGGAAAAAAAAAGAAAAGAATAGCTGACATTAAATTAGTCTTTTTCTGTATCTCTAGTTGCACAAGACTTCAGGAAGACTTTTTCTATCAGCTGCAGACGTAAGAATGAAACAGGTTAACCACAGAATCTAATTGAAAGGAATCTGGCGAAGGGTGTAATGGTATATTGCACTAAAAGGGGAAAAACTCAGAACTCATGCCTCCATCCTGTGAAGCGTGATGGCGCTCATCCTGACTCGATCGGCTGTCACTTTTGACACAGCCTGCCAGAGTTCTCCTTCACCGATCATGGGTAACATGGCGGGTCAGAGGATGAAATAGAAAAGGCCAAGAGCAGTCCAATATTTTCCTCAGCCTTATAGCTGCAGATACTTAACTCAGAGATGTCAAAGACTCAAGAGAGCATGAAAAAAGCCTAAAATGACTGTCTAAAAAGGGAAAAAAATACAGCATGTCTCTATGAATGTCAAGATCCTGATGGTCTCTGAGCCAAAGGCTGTGATACAATTGTAAGCCACTTGCTCAATGCAGCTCGTTCAACCATCGGAAGATCATTCAGATGCCTATCTAGGCAGTGCAGCACTAAACTCGAGAGCTTTTGGAGTGGGAAGCTGTTAGGAATGCTTCCTACTCTGTTCTGGGGTGCACGTTTTGTGCTCCGCTGTTTCAAAATAAAAACAACTGGGCCGGATAAACTGCTCTCTAGATATCCCGCAACTCTTATTAGTGAATGTCCGCCAAAGAGGCTGCAACACTCAATCCAATACATAAAGGTGGTGGTAAAATACTGCAGAGTAGGCAACAAAGCACACAACAATTAGGTCTTCTCCCAACTGGCTAGCCACAGGAGTCAGTGAAGGCATGTATTACCAGAGCCTTAACTCTTACTCCATTATGTAGTGTATCCACACCCCGACGCCGCAATGTTTATCTACAACAGACTACTGAGCAGTTTCAAATAGCGTTTTTAGCCTCTATTCTCAAGTGCCACAGTAAGAGACTCCAATTACCCGAATGGTAAGGAGCCAGTGAGGGAGGCATAAAGTACATTAGGGATCCCCTGTAACTGCAGGGACCTTTTAGAGCCTCAACTGAAGAGGGCCGGGAGACTGGGGGGACAGTGACCCTGCATGGATAGCCTCTGTCAAAATTTGACCACGTCAAGCACAAAGGCATTATGGGAATCCAGTGTCACCAAGTCCTAATTACTGTCTGTGTTCAGAGCAAATTACTGCCTTGTTCCTCTGATTAGCGAGGAGGCTAATCTTCACCTGTGTACGCCAGCACTGCTGAGGGCCCTTGAGTGTTAGCGCTTCGTCTTCTGTAATTTATTTTTAAATCAGTGCCCGCTCCCAAGAGTTTTGAGTGTTTTGTTGTGAACCGCTTACCATGATCCCCACCACCGCCCCCTCACCCCTAAATCCTTGACTAAATCCTTGTTTGGTGCCGCAGGAAGATAAGCAAGAACAACACTTGGGCATAATTGACTCGTACTCCTCTCCAAGATGTCAGAGCGGAATCATCTCTCTGCATATTGCCTTAGTATGTCACACACTGTACACTTCTGCATGTTGCAGATATAGAATCCAATCAAGTTCTAAAACAAACTAGCGCAACCCTTATGCTGGAAAAAGTTCCCGGTCGACAGCAGGGAAAGGGGAGGGAAACAAAAAAACTGCAGGAGCTGCTTTTAGCTGCATCTCCACAGTGAGCAGCAACTCTCATTCAACTCAAAACCTCACCCTGGAGGCTCCGCTTTAGAAACCACAACATTTGCAGATTTTCATCTGAGTGAATGTCAGTGTCTCGTCTGTGTGGGGCGGTTTACAGGTAGTGTGTTACACAGGTGTTGGTTTACACAGGAAATGGCACATGCAGCCTGATTGGGACGGTCCCGGGAGACGGAGGCATAAACATAGAGCACAGATGGGTCCAAGGGCCAGTGGGAGCAGCACCTTAATGAATACGCAGCTGAGTACTACACTTCACAACATGCAAAACAATATTCTAAGGCCGCAGCAAAAAATAGAACAAAAATCATCAGAATATCATTACACAATGAATTATTCATACCGTTTCTAAAGGGACTCCGTCAAAAAGTCTCTCCCTTGCTTTATTGATGATTTCATTCAATATCTCAGCAGTTCATGGTTTGTATGACAAAGCATTTTAGTTACAAATGTAAGCAGTTTATTTAGCACACAGCAGTGTCTATATATATATATGTATGTATATATCTACATATCAAGCAAAATTATAATTTAAATGAACAAAATCGTACGTTAGATGAAATAAACCATAGATGGAGAAGCGGAGAGAAAAATTACAGCGGAATAAAAAAAAGTTGTTATATTTCCCGGTGTGTGAGCACATCATGTAAACAGGCCCCTCAAAAAAAGGAACACATTTGCCATACTGCTATTCAGCGTGAACCAGGACATTGATTCACAACACTACATGAGTGTGAGAAGAAAAAAACCCCAAAAAACGATAAATGCATCACCTCAGATATTTCACACTAGCGTTGGTAGTGTGTAAAAGCTGTTGTGACAGCTTGGGTATTAGGGATAGATAGATGGAAAATGTCTGGCTGCTTATGAATGCCAATGTGAGTGGGGTGGCAGATTTGACACAAAAACACTCCACCTCAGAACAATTAGGCTGTTCTCAGGCCCCATCCAGTGTTGTCAGTGATAATGGAAAGCTGTGAGGATAACTGGTGATAAATAGACTTTAACACCCTCCTCCTTAAGAGCAATGCAGTCCTGCAGTCCTCTCATATGCTTAACTAATCATGACCATGGCCAGCAAATTCATACAAAAGACTAATTACTGTTGTACTTCACTTCAGTCTCAAAGGCCTCTTATATAAGGACTTGGGGGTTCTCTTGCCTCTTTTCTCCTCTTGATGGGTATTTTTTTACAAGTAGGCCTCATGCTAGACAAAAGCGTTTAAAAATCGGTGATTGCTTTCATCCGCTTTAATTACATTCAGAAATGGCATTTCTGCCACATAATACACCCCTATTGTTTCAGAATTATCTGGCTTGGGGAGTAAAATCTACAATATTTGACGATGCTCCCGAGCTAAATCGCCTCTTGAAATTGAAATATGCAGCCGAAATACAAAATAAAAAGCCAGCCTTTGCTGCTGATATACTGGAAGCTCCTTGGCTTTCTCCAGAATGCTATTATTATGCATATCCAGGTAGAAAGTTAATTAACCCAAAGCTTAAGCTAATTATGGTAGCAGAATGCTATCAACCAAACGCTTTCAGTCAGACAGCTGTCCAGAATTTCATTTGCTAATCATTTGTCTTTTGCCGGAGCATATGGTACATTTCCCCGCTATCACAGCAACAACAAACAGATGAAAATCATTAACTAAAAACAATGTGCAATGTGAAAAATCAGACACAGATTTATAAGGCTTTGTGTCAGAGAAAAAAAAAGGGGAGGGGGGGGGGGATTTATGGCCTGGGAAGTATAATGATAATTTTTGGTTTTAGCCACTTAGGATTTTAGGCAGATCACGTGACCCGAGTGTGCTGGGAATTCAGATGCACAAATATATTGTTTATATCTATATGCAAATGAGACAGAAGTGTTTATCCGTGTAAAATTAATTACAATTTTCTATAGGAGCATATGCGAAAAGATCTTGTTCCTAACAATTTTTAGCTTCTAGCACATTTTGTGCATGTTTTTACCAACACAATATTTTTTGTTGTTAAAAGTAGAAATCCCTCAGCTCTGAATTAAATCAATTATTTTCCAAAAAATGTTTCATGCATTATTTCTGTTTTTTCTTTTCTTTTTTCATAAAAACACATCACACTGGCTGTTAAAGGGTGATTGATATCAGCATTGCCTTGCAACATTATCAGGCAATAAAGGCTACTCAGGTTCTAATGCAACATGTCATACACAGGCTCCTGTAGTACATTTCTATTGAGGACCTCACAAGCTAAATTGCTTTTTTCCTGCTCCCCCACATCTCAGCCAGCTTGACAGACAAATTGATCAAAGCATTGTAAAATAATATGCTCACAAAATGTCTCGGGGCAGGAGTCCAGCCCTTTTTTTCATTTTTCACCCTAATAAAAAAGTGCTCTATGATTTCCTCTGTATTATGTGTCTGTGCTCTGTGTGAAAGAGGCAAGAAGCATCATATTTCAGATAATAGTAATCTCCTGTAAACAAAATGCGTATCATTTTTCTGTGAACGCTGAGGCCATGCTAAAAACTAAAGGGGGGGAAAACTGGTTAACAGGGAGGCTGGTGCGTAGGGCCCCAACAGGGGTTGTTGAGATGTAATGAATTTGTTCATCTGATGGTGCCTTCAGGGCTGTCGTTAGACTGGCAGAGGAGGTTGATTTCAGGAAATGTTCCTAAGATCAGTTAGGAAGCAAAAGGGGCTTGAGACGTTTCTATTAGAAAGAGCTGACGGTCATGGTGTGTAAGCAATACTTCAAGGGCGTTTATGTAGCTATAATGGCATTTATCAATAACTATCTATCAATGCCACAAATGCTTCTGTTGCTGGCCCAGCTGTTCAACGCCAAGCAATAGTGAAGTCTGAGAAATGCAGGAGGCAAACGTGGCCATGTAAGCCTTCAAAGCTCTGGCTCGTTGGCAAATATCTGCTATAGGTCTGAGTTTATGCTATGAATGGACATTATCTATTTCCCATATCTAAAATATGCTCTTAGAGATCATTTATCACAGTGACTTCCTAAGCCTGTACCACAACACATCCGAAGCTGGAAAGAGCCTTGTTTAGTATGTCATAAATAAATCAATAGAAATGGCTGATCTGAACTATTACTGCTACAGGCGGGCTTTGGTGAGATCTACATGTAAAGCCGGTTGCAAAGATAAGCCTGTATTTTGTCACTTTATCTCGCCTCCCTTAATGCCTGTTTACATTGCGTTACTACATATATCTAAGGTGGCTCTAGTTTCCCCGTCCTGTGACAATAACAATATATTCAACCGGTTGAGATAAAATCTAAACATTTTTACTAGTAATTTTTTGGGGGGTTGGGGGGCGCTCACACCTTTGCGAACATACAGCGATGTGATCAGAGCTTCACTTATGACCGACATAGCAAATGATATTAAAGTGAGAAATGATCTAGTGATGCGAATCATTAAATTCATTTGCATATTCCTACTGAACCTGAACACACAAATTAAACCCTGTTCACAAGGAGACGGAGAAAGGTGCTTGTGCATGGTTACAGGACATCTTCCATAATCAAAATTCCATATTATTAATTTTCTCACTTCAACTCATTAACAACAAGTGGAATGTTTTTTACTGCTTGATGAATTTTAGGAAATAGCAGACAGTCGAGAAGGAAACACATGTTGAGGTATAATATACAAGGTCATTAATGGGTTTCCATAAATTAGAATTTGAACATACATTTTCAAAAGGATAACTTCCTATCCGGGTGCATTTGGAAATCGTTTAATTTCCCCGACCATTCAAGTTTATCAAATGCGAATCTGCGATACATGGATATTTAATTTCAATCTAATCAAAACTAATCTGAGCTGTAGGATGTGGACCTGTAAAAATAAGGAAGAGTCACTTATTAATGCTGAGTTTAATCAGTTTCAATCGCTTCAGTAAGACTGTCAACGGTCCTGACACTTTTGAGGGATGGGCAGGCCAAGAAATGCAATCACATATTACATTTCTGAGTGTCAGTCGACACTCAGAACTACTGCATACAACTTGAAGGAAACATAAATAAACAGGAGAGAACAGTCCATGCTCCCCTTGGCCTTTGCTGACCCTACAGACATCAGTTCTAATCAACTCCCTTGTGGGTAATAAACAAGTTATTTTTCTGAAATTTCAAATATACTGCAGGAAGAATCACAACCACATGCCATCAGAAATCTAATTTCAAGCCCAACTGTATTCTAGTGCCCCTCATATTTCTAGTGCCTGCTCATATTTGCCCAACTTTCTCCAGGATATTTCTTGTGGGATCTACAAAAATGCCCTGCTTCCAATGAGGAATGGTGGCACTCCATCACAGGAGTGGATTCTGTCTGCCTGTAAATTTCACACCTTTGTTTATCACGTCACCAGCCCGGCTGTTGTACAGTACCTTTCAGCAGGTGCGACATCCATTAGGATCTGGATGGTGTGCACACCATTCTCACATCCACTGACTTGGATCGTCCCCAGGGGGCTCAGCAATGAGATGGTCTTCTGAGTGCACTGGCTCTCCCCCTGCTTCTTCATCTTGCTGCCCTGCTGAGGAAGTACAAATTACACTACGTTCATTGACATATTCATGTGGCAACTTTCACAATTTCCCACACATATTTGCATTGAATGATCTATTGAAAACCTAGCGGGCCACCAACGGAAGATGACTTACATATTTGAACACCTTGCCTCCAAACAATGTCATGATGTGACTTGATCCCCACATTACTATCCAATATTTCTTCTGTGTATGGAAAAGAATACGCCTATCTAACCAATAAATCGCCCATTTTTTCCCCTCTTTCTGTTCTATATATCACATAAATGAGAAAAACAATGCAGTCTGTTCCCTTGTCTGGTGGGGGATTCCCAAGATAGCTCGACATTATTTTCAATCCGTCATTTTTGGTTGATGGCCGGGATGTTTTTCTAGCATTAAATTTGTTCCTTAGGGTGCAACTCCGATGGGATTCTGGTTTCCAGCCCTTAACAACAGCAAAAACGTGCAGCTTTTCTGACGACTGAGATGGATACTGGCAATAACCAGACAGCAGTTCCTTTTTTATTTTTACTTTGAGGGAAGGAGAGATGATTGACTATGTTATATGTGAGTTTTTGAGAGATGGGGGTTATAATAAATAAAGGTCACATTGATTGTAAGTTTCAAACAAGTAACCTTTCCTTCCCGGAACGATGATCTGAAAAGTTTAAAGTGCACAAATGCAATATCTCCATTTTTACTTTCAATATTACACATACCACGTGTTTTTAAATGGTTAACTCGCACGTGTGTGTACATTGATGGGAGCTGTGCACTGCTTTGACTAGACTTTATTTTCATTATGAATTATTATTTTTTGCATTTAATTACAAAACAGCAAATAAAAATGACACATGACAATTAAAGTTTCAAAACAGACTATAAAGAGGGAATGATATTTAAAAAACAATAAAAAACATTTTAATGACTGACTAATTGTTTTAATTTTTGCAGGCCTAGCATATTAACAGATGTGAAACTCTTTCTCTGCTAAACTGACTTTTATAGCATTTTTAAGTCCCATAATCAAATTTTCAATGCTCACCACGTGAAAGCTTGTGCACTAGTTATTTAACGAAGCAACAAAACAAACTACAGATGAAACAATTAACCACAACTGGTAACTACTTCAATAATTAATCCTTTTATTTGATTTTTTTTTTTTTTTACTAAAAATAAGAGTATTCAACAATCCAGCTTCTCAAATTAAGAGCATTTTCTTCTTTCCTTTGTCTTCCTTGCTCGTAAACTGAATTTTGGGGAGCTCTGGAGTGGAGAAAATGACACCTTGAGCTTCAGAAAATTACAGACTGTTTAATAAAACAATAATCACAAGCTGTAGCCCTTAAACAAAGCAAAACAAAAACACTTCACTGCTCATTGCACACTCTACTTTTAATTTAAGAATGGATATCTTTTATTTTTAGATTACTCCCGTATCCACCCCCCCATCCGCACTTCACACACGCATACTACCAACACCACCACCACCACCACATCTGTCATGGTATGTGATCACAAATGCGTCTGCTTCAACTTTCTTGTTTCTACTCTTGCAGCTCTCACTGTATTCATCAGGGGTTTGCCTGAACTGACAATAAAGGCGAGAAATTTTCTGAGCCAAACAATGGTACAGTGCACTTTGGATAAGCGCTGCACACACTCCGTGCCATTTAGCAAGATGGTAATAGACTCATAGATAGAATAATGGACTTTGGCAATAATGGCCTTGGCTAATAGTCTGCGCTGATTAAAAATAATGCTATCATGTTTGTTCTGTGCCGTTTTCGGTGCAGTAGAGTAGTCTAAGTGAGTGCCTGGGTGTTTACCCAGCTTTTCACGGTGAGGAACAACAATAAGCAGATTGTGTTGTTAAAAAGAAAAAAAGAAAAAAAAATCACTGGCGGCATCCTCATGCTCGTCAATCATTTGACTCGTTTCTCATTAGACTAGTTCCTGGTCAAACCTGCGTGATTAATTGAGTAGAAAGCGCCCCGTGACTGCGCAGGTGTAAAAATGCAACATGTGTCCTTAATGTGCTGTTTCAGATGACGGCTCCTTGGGTGAGTATCTCTTTTAACGTAAAAATATACATATTATAATAATGAAATAAACAAACGGGAGTTCGTGTCTGAAAGGCGTATTAGCAAACGCTAGCCCTCGTTAGCTTAAGCATACGCGTACTTTCTGCTTTGTGTTGTTGTTAGCTTGTGTTAGAGAAAGTTTAACGCTGTAAATTAACGCCAGTGCTTACAAATTAAACCTTGTGCATCCAAACGGTGTCTCTGCGATGCCCACTCCTCTTCCCCCCTCTGCAAAACACAAGTCAAAGCAGAACTCTTCCTGTTTCTCAAGGCAGCGTGGTCAAGCCGGCCAATCACGAGAGGCAAAAGTCCGCTCTCGCTCTGTAATTGGTCCATAGAAAGTCTCCGCTCCTCCCCTCTGCCAGGGACAGACATAAGAAGAAGGCTTTTCTAATAGGTCTCAAGTTGGGATTTGGGGTCCTTCAGGGGGTCCCCGGTACGCCGAAGACTAGTAATGGTAGTGATTTAGATATTTGATTTGCTTGATATTTTTACAGCAGGAAAAAATATGATAATGCATATTTTGAGCATTAATTTCAAACACTGTGATCTTTCCACTTATTGCTGAGACATTTATCCAATTCTGCATCTCCTGTGACAGCTTCTCAGTGAGGTCTTTAGGGTCTCAAGCGTAATGTTTGTGGATAAAAAAAACACCTATGTGACTGCAGCAACCAATAACACCTTATGTATTACCAACTAATAAAGTCAGTATTATGAACAACACATGGGGCAGCACTCAATCCTTTTATTAGAGTTTTTATGCCGTTTAAAGGAGAGGGGGGGTTGCCTTATGTTGCCTGGAGCAGTCATAGATTAAGTGGAAGCATATATTTCAGTCATTATGACCAAGTGTGTGGCATCAGTCACGCATTTTTCTTTTCTTCTGTCTGTTGTCCTTTGCAGCTTTATTTTTTGTTTCTGTGATGCCTTCAGCTCTCTGCATGCCTCCGTTTGGAATGTGTAGGCCGGCATGGGCCTGTGGCCCACACCCCATCTCAGCGGTGAGGGTGGGAGCGGGGGAGAAAACGCCACCCCTGCAGAGACCATTTTGAAATCTGTGAGGATTTCCGTGCCATCTGGACCCGCTGCCAGTCTGCCCCAGATAGTAAGGGTTGGCAACGGTACCCGACGGTGCAATATGGCTCTCTCTTTAATGAACTACTAACTGTCCCCCGTTTTAATTGATGTGACATTTGAGCCATTTATCTCTGACATTTCAATGAAGGATGATTCTCAGCCTTGCCATTTACTTTTTTGTGCTATTTTCTAAGAGTCATTTGCATTTTTCTGCTCTAAACCTGCTTTTTGTCTCTCATTAGCTAATTAGAGAGCAACATGCACGATTAATAAAAATGAACATAACCTAGTTTGATATAGGCTTGATGAGGGATAATCAGAAAATCAGTGTTTTCTTAATATTCATCAGAAATGATGTGAGGGGCTACCTGTGGTAAAAGGTGACTTCGATAAAGCCTTGTAACCTTTAACCACATACCAACATGTAGCCTACAGTGTGGGACAACTTATGTTCGCAGCATGGGGAGAATCAAGCTCAATTAATCAGCATATGATTGCAGTAAGCAGCCCCCTCTGCTGGATCTTCTGAGCCATACTGTTTGAAATCATTTTAATGCTGCATTCAGTGGCCAGACAATTATCATATGTGGCAGCCACTAAAGCCGTTCCGTGTTTGCTTTTTTGCATTTTCTAAAAATGACAGAATGTGCAATTTTAAATTTATTTTAAGACAGATTTTATTATTATTATTTTTTTTTTTTTGTAATGCAATTTTTGTTGTGTGCTAATCTTAATTACCACCGGCTCATCAAGGCTGCTTTACACATTTTACAATCATATACATTTATTATGAGGTGTGCAAAAATTCTAATGTTAAAAAACAGGAAGCATATTTGCCATTATGTGTTGAAATAAACAACCTAAAGTGCGTGTGAGTGACATAACAACTCGGTATACTAAAGGCTCCAGGCTCAATTGTTTTCCATAATGACACATATTTTCAATCTTTTAAAGATATCCTTTAAAAACACGGCTCCACTGATGACGACTGTTCCTTTGATTGTGAGCGGCATCATTGCCAAGGTGTGGTGCCCTGTCTGTGTTGGCAGCCGGGCTGATATCTTTTGTTTGGGACTCAAAGAGCTCCTTTTCCTGTTCAGTTTCCCTCACTATTTTTGTTTGTGTGAGGTGTTGACGGACTTATATGTTGCACAGCTTCCTTTTAGTGTACAGCACCAGATGTTTGCGAGAATAACAGCCCTAACCTTTTTTTGTAATAATGACAGCGATTGTTTATTAGCAGTTTTGTCCATCCGGTAATGTATGATTGTCATAGCTCAGTCATATACTGGCAGTCTGTGTCTTGCTCTCTTTTCCTGTGTTTGCAGCCTCACTCGCATGTTGGCGTGGGAGGAGTTGAAGTCATTTATGATATCAGATATTCTTTAGGAGAACAGGAAAGTCCTGACAGACTGAACAACCGCCATCGTCTCACACAGTGGTGTGTGTGAGTGTGCATTTTAATCAGGAAAAATGGCTCTCTGGGCCTCACATTGCACATTGAGGAGGTCTTGTGTGTACCAAGTGTACAGTAGATGTGTCTATTCCTCTAAATCAAACCACGAAGCAGACGCAGAAAAAAAAAGAAGCAACCTGTTATTTTGTTCTTTTTACTCTGACACTTTGTTATTCCACTCCTCTCAAAAGAATTAGCCTGATGATCATATAAGCAATTCCATGGCCACAAAGAGGTGACAAAATTTCCCTGTATCCTCTTGTGTCCACTTACTTAGTGTACCTGTGTGCCTCTGTCCCTCCATCTCTCATATGATGTGGCTTCTCTATTTTACTGTTGACATAGTGCTATGAATGTCTGAGCATTTTGCAAATGAAGAGGCTTGAACTCCTGACAGGCAGTGTCGCCGGCACCATGACACACTGGCCCGCACATGCTGTGCGGCATAATGATGACATTAGGATCCAGTGATAATATCAGGACGCACTTCAGATAAATGACTGATAAACCAGGGGTTGTGCCTCTCGTATTACACGCTTGACAGAGCAGCTAATCAGTGTCCAAGTGACTGCTATTACATAAATCATGAGCTCGACTTTGATGCATATTCCATCGGTGTTCCCTATTCATCACGTCATCTGGGGGAGACTCTCTGGATGACTGGCTGCCGGGCCAACACACATTTTAAGAGCATATTATGTTTTCATTAGAATTTGATATGATCCATTCCAGTGTTGATTTGATTTTACGTGCTCGGGTCATTTGATAGGAAGCTACCGAGGAGTGGGAGTGTATTGTTACACTCTGTAAGCTGTTTTCTGTTGCTCTTACTGGTCACATTTATTGTAAAAAATGCCTGAAGGTATGCAGCACTGTTTCCACATATAATTAAATTTGATTGTAAAAATAATTTTTCTATGTATTTTTTTATTTTTAGCAGACTCAAATTATGCTCTTGGTCACTTTTGCAAAGCTGTTTTATAAAATGGATTTGAATAATATTAACCTATAAGCCGAGTATCATTGTTTTATTTAGGAATAAACTCCAAATACATTCAAAGATGAAGTTGGAGGGGAGATCTGGGGTGTTGAAGTGAGTCACCATGTATGTTTTATTCTCCAGTATTGGGGTCAGAGAATGTGAAGGTGGGGGTGTTAATTTAATCCCCATTCTTACCCAGAGCATGGCCACACTCTCTAAGGAGCTTTATCTCTGACAACTGTGTCAAATTAGAGAGACCACGAGCCCCTCATAAAGAATATGTCTGTCAGACTACATTGTTCCTGGCCTCTGAAATATACGGCTGAGAGAGACAAAAATAGAAGATAACACCGTGGTCCCACTGTTGGACTCGAACATGATGAAATAATTTTCAAGCCATGTGATCCTGTCAGTGAGACAAACCACTAATAAAACTGATGTTCACATATTATTCTGTACCTTCTGCGCTTTTCTATTCATAGATTTCAATAAGCGTGGTCGTGTTAAATAAGAAAACCTGTTCGGACATTATTATATTTTAAAAAAAATCCTTTATGCTAATAAACTAGTTGAACGAAATTATTTAGAAAACTTTATTGGACACTAATTCATTGTAATTCAGCCTGGCCTTGTAAAATTGATGGGAGTGTTACATTCCATTAGGCATGGTACATAACTCTAGGTCAGTCCAGTCTAATAAGTGCCCATCATTTATCTCCCTGGTATCATCGCTGCACCACAGTCAAACATGTAAAACAACTCTTAATGTTCTCCCTAGTCCCCTATGGGTGTTTCTCCCTGTTATCATCATTGCCTCTATTCTAAGGGGACTTCCTCTGGAGACAACATTTTCATAGACCTTTGACCTAAACCATATTTTCCATTTGAATAGTCTGACTAGTGAATATTTACAAGCATGTTTAATGTATAATAGATCTCATCTGTAAGAATCAGGAGCCATTTTCTGCTCAGTCAGGTTCTGGTGTTGGCCTTGGCCTCTTGCTTGAGGTAATATTGACCCCTCTTAAAAACAAAATGACCTGTGCCTCATTTAGGCCAAGTAGTATGCATACGTATTGCACAATTCCTAAGGGCATACATGTTTATAACAAGGAAAGCTGGCGTCTCGAATGTAAACATCTTAGCACTGTAATATTATTGTATCAGTAAAGTCCCAGAAGGTGGTAGATTTAATAATGTGGGTGGATTATATAAGAGAGAGAAATAAAGCAGTAATTTGAAATTGTTAGGGGACCTTTTGTGTCAATGGTTATGGAGGCTAAGGGACAACTCCATTCCCTCAGGCCACTGTTAAAAAGGCAATGACTTTTCTTGTACATGCACAGCATTTTGGAATCTACATGCATTACTAGCACCACAGGCTTTTATCATGTGATTAGTAATACATAATACATTTGATTCTATTATCATGCATGGAAAAAAAATGAATGAGAGTGGTGAAAGGAAGAACATGTTGATGAATAACGTTTGCAGTGAAGTGCTTGAATATACATTTGATAGTGAAACAGATCTCGGTTTGCTTCTCGGGTGCTTATACAACCACGGGGTTTTTAATCTCTTTCTCGCCGATGAAAGTCCCAGTAATTGCTATATTTCCCTTTTTGTTTCAAGGACCTTTGATGATCCCTTGGCTTGCATCAGAGGGCAAAGTCATTAGTGGAGAAATGAGCTCAAGTGAAGAGAAAGAGATTGCAGGGCTCCCAGCATGATTGGAAACTTTGCTTCACATTGCATCCTAATTTGAATTCAATTTTCAATGTATATTTGATAGATAAGGACAATTAGAAAATATGTACTCGGAAAAATCGGTGCCTTTAGCGTTGCATGTTTAGCATTTGGAGGCAGCACATAAACATTTAATAGATATTTTAAAGCATGCTGTAATTTAGCTGCTTGAAGATACTAGGGCAGTTTTGAAATATCCATTTGCTTACATTGTTTACAATTTCACTTAAAAATAAACATATTGCTGAAAGTCTGTGTTTTACAATTGAGTTATTTATTATTTTTATACGCAAACATTCATATGGCTGTCCACAGAAGGAGTAGTAGTTGATAAATTAATAAACACTTGCAATTAGATTGCAGTTTGTAAATAAACAATATATGGTTTGCAGACAGTAAATAGAAATTACTTTGCTCCCGTTAACCTCCGTAAAGCAGTGCTAGTATGACAACATTCTTAATGCATTTATAATAATTAATGTCTGCACACAGCAAATACTTTACGTTAATTTCTCTGTCTGCTTGCTACTATGTTAAAGTGCAAATTTATTAAGTGTTTAATATTATGTGTCTTGTTTTTGCTTGTGATTGACGTTTTAAATAAAAAAAAAAAACAAGAGCCACTGGATACATTTTCATATTATAATTAGACCTATCATTAATCTAAATTCACACTTAGTTTATAATTTATCTTTTGGATTTTTCAGAGTGTAACAGATTTTTTTTTTTTTTTTCATCCGTGTTGCATACTACATGCAGAGGAGTTATAGCAGCTAAACTGGCAATATGCTTTATGATATAATGCTGCAATCATCATCAAGTTGTTTAGGGAGGGAGTAGGGGGTGCAGGGACAAGTGAAATATGAAATCCTGTCAATCAAACTGCGGTATACAACACTCTGTTGCGGTTGGGTGACAGTGGTTCTTTCATGTAAATCACAGACATTAGAAATAAAAGACAGGCCTGTTGACTTGTTTCATGCTGGGAATCGGTGGCCCAGCATGTGTTGCTCTGTCTGTGCTTCACTCTCCTGTGGAACTGCTGTCCCCTGGGTCCTAGCACTGCTCCCTGGGGTGCACTGCATATAATTACCCACAATCCACCCTGAAACAGCTCTCATTTACAGTAATCAACAGTCTGCACTTCAAAGGATTCATGTGGCATCAGATACCAAGAGCCAGTGTGTGTTATTACAAATTATTATTATTGCCTCACAGTTACCTTAATATACTGAAGCTGATGACTGTGTTAACTAAGGAGACTATGAAATTCCTGCACGCTTCTGTTTGCCCATTAAGGGCTGATGAGGGCAAAGTTGATACGCTATATGCTGTTAGGAACTTCAAAAGCAGGCTTAGTTCAATATAAGGTCTGCACAACAGCAGCAAAAGCATCAGATGTCTAATATTATACAGAAGGGGTGTGAGGAGAAATGGGGGGTACGCTTCATCAAGGGCTTAAATTTACATGACTAACAAATTCAGACCGCTGCTAAGAAATGCAAGATCATTTGATCAGTTGGCAGGCATGATAGTGGCGTGTGTGATAATGGTCATTATCATAAACCGGAGCCATCATTAGGCTTGATTTCAGATAATGGTCAGCGTTGAAACCATTTTACACTAAGAAAAGCCTCTCCCCATTAAAGACATATTAAGTGAATTAACTCACATCATGAGTAGAAAAGCACTGTGTGGTATTGCCTGGAACATAATGTGCTTATAATGTGAAGTGATTTCTCCTGACTGGAGACAAGTCAGCCAGTTTGCATTCATAATAATTTACCTTAACCCCACACAAAGAAAGCAAAAGCAAAGCAAAAGAAAAAAAATGCATCTGTGGTTTTTTTTTGATAATAATAATAATATTCATTTTGAAAATGAATATTATTTAACTACTAAAGTGGGGAGATTTATAAGTATGAATATACATTTTCCTTGTGTTTTTCTCCCAAAAATTAAAAAGAAATTTCTTTTAAAAAATATATTACTGTAATTTTATGTATAAATTTAAAATAGTTAGTGTTAGTTAATGTGTACATAAATAATAATTGTTTAAATCTATGCATGTACATTCACAATATCATTTCCATGGATTCTTGTTTGTAATTTGGAGAAACAGTAATTCTTCTACGATTTACCTCCTGGCAAAATAGCTGCTGTGCATCCAGAGAGACCACCTTCAGACATGACATCTTCCGCTCTCTAGTGGGAAGAGCAGCGTCCTCCACAGAAGCTGCCTCTGACCCTCTGGCACTGCTGGGCCTCATCATCGCCGGTCCATTAGGGATGGTGGAGCAGGTCTCCGAACGAGCATGGCTGCACCGCATTACTCCTACCCCTCACTGCTGGCAGGTCCCCTAGTGGCCAGGTCATGTCATGGCATGGGTGCCCTGTGAGTGAGCTTGTACCAGGTCTGCCCTTGACATGCCCCCCTCGTACTCCTCCTCCTCCTCCTCCACGGAGAAGGGAGAGCAGACCGTCCGGATGGGGCACTGGGGGTGCCAGCTGGTGCCAGCTGCGAGGGGAGATATCCAAGGTGGCGGACACCTGTCCTAACTCGCGCCCCCCAGCTCCCACAATGCATCTGGTGCGGCCCTGCAGACCCATCGTGGGGAAATGAGGCGCTAACCTTGAGGAGAAATGCTCCCAGCGTCGCATTAAGAGAGGCCCTAATTGCTGAGCGCTAGCTCTGCCAAATGACATTAGGAAGTGCTGTCGTTTACTTTAACATAATGGCTCAGCGTGTTTTTTGGCCAAACTTCCTTTGCTTCTCTGAGGTGTTTCACAACAGTGGCCGCTTTGGCCCTGCCATGACCAGGACTTGAGGATGACAGCGATTCTTGAGAACAATAATTCCAAAAGCATTTGAGAGTTGGACATCCAAATTTGAAATTGGACTGAATGGTGGGGAAACACACACATTGCAGAAGCACACACGCTTATGTGTCTCCATGTAGGAAATCACTATACCATGTAAATGGTTGCCATTTGTGAAAATGCAAATGCATTTACTATATAAGTTGGGTGAGTGGTTTTATTATTTATTCCTTTTTTCTTTTTTTGCCAAACCACATTCTTGTATGGCTTTGTCATTTCAAAGACATACTAACACAGTCCACTCAGTGTGATTAAATTAAACAAGCATGCTCATTACATTATGCATACTGTAATAAGAATAGCCCTGACCGGTCGGTAACAGTATAGCAGGCTCCACAGAGAATGATCACATGTTTCGCTGCTGTACTAGATTTTTGGGGCACCCATTAGCAGAACAAAAATCACCTTTGATTTAATGAAAGGTCCTCATTTGCTTACCGTCTCCCCTCACTTATGGGCACATGGTTAAATTAAGCACCCGCACCCACCCCACCGCCCAACCCCCCCACATCTTTGCCTCCATTCGAAGGAGACACCGTCCCCTCTCCTGCAGTATAATGCTGTGATGATTCTATGATCTGGTGTTTCAAGTCTGCGGGAGTGTCAGAAATCCACTGCAAGGTGCTTCTAATTGCAGATACACCTCAGCACTTGAAAGTAATGAATGTGAGCATGGTTAAACCTCCAAGGATCAAACGCTAGTAATACATCATCAGTTCTGAAAAGGGTAATTCGTTTCCCTTCGCCAAGCAAAATATTAGAAGTTCAGATAGGGGGTTTTATTATTAATTTATTCTTCCCCCAATACATGATTTTGTAATTGAAGTGCTATGAATAAAGTAACCCATATATCTTAGCAAGCCACTATGCATCCGTTGACAAGACGTGGGATTTGAGTGTGTAAATATTGTCTGTAGCAAGTCGCAACAAGGATGATTCTTCCTCAAATACACTTTGGTGATATCTTTGATTGGATTTTGAGCCATGTATTTCCCAGGATCATAACAAATCACACTTTATTGTGTGTCATCTCAGATCTATAGTGTTATTTACTGAACTTCTAGCAAGCTTAACTCTGTGATTTTGTTTGAAGTTTTGCTCAGATAAAACATGAAACTGTTGGCAGGTATTTTATAATTGTTTAAGTCTTAAATCGAAGAGACTTCAAATAAAGAAAGCATTTGTAGCATTTTTTTTCCTTGCTTGCACTGTAATGTGCAGGCATATTATTCAAGTGTTATTTCTAAACTTTGCTTCACCTGATCCCTCAGAAGAGGAGCACCTCCAGTCACCATGGGGTAATCGTGCCACAGGGACCCAGTCAAAATAAGTCCAGCAGTTCACTAGAAGACGGCTTCTTGCTGCTGGCTGACCCTTGCGGCCACCAAGCTGTTGACCCCAGGAACGTGGGGGTAAGAAGTTCAAAGCCCAGCTGTCTGTGCATGATCTCTTCGTCTAGGCCATGGTTGTGCACCACAGGGGCCACTTCCCCCGCTGCCTGAAACTGGTCTTCGCTGAAACAAAATCAGGATATGCTATGCTTCTTCAGTGGTGCTCTGAACTGCTGAAACTCAGTTGAGCGCAGAGTGTTTGTGTGTTAGCGGGATGTAATTTACAGCCTCGTGTTGAATGTGAGCTACCAACCTTGTGCAGGGACCAGTGTTGCGGCTGCTCATGGCATCTGCTCAGACGGCCACTGAGGAACAGGCATAACAATGTGCCATTCACGGGCCAGATGATGTCCAACTGCGAAGAAGAGTTTGGACAGGAAGGGCAGGAGAAGGGCGAAAAAAGACAGGGAAGGTTGATGGACTTAAGAGGAAAAAAAGAACAAACAAAAAAATAAGCTCTAAACTGCAACAGGATCTATGCAATTCATTTCATGGTTTATTTATCGAATACTTACCGATGAACAGCATATCACTAGATTTCTTACATAATCAGTTCTTTCTTATTTCCATGGAGAGACAAATCCGAGTTGTGGTCTGCAGTTAAAGCCAGGTCTCAGCGACCTGTCATCTGTGGTGTACAGTTAGGAGGTGGCTAACCCCTCAGGGAGGAGAGAAAGTGCTGGGGGGTCTGAGGTGTAAAAACCAAGGAATTTCAGGGGCTGATAAATGAGGCTCTTCCTAACTGCATATGGTATGTGTTTTAAACTGACTCCCCCTCGGCCCTCCTCATAGCCAGCCATCCTTCATGAAGAGTTCAGGGCCCTCTGCTGTACATGGGGGCCCTGTTTTGTTGCCAAGACAGGCCCCCTGCATAGGCTACATATGGGACTGTATGACGTCTGGCTTGGCTGGCTTTCATGGATTGTTATGGTGGTGTTATGAAGGCTTCACATTGGGTCATTGTTAATTTACACTACTTTGTAAGCTATTAGTTTTACAAAGAAAATGGTTTGTCACTCAGGATATACACCTGCTACCTGAGAATAACAGAAGTCAAAATTAGAATATTTCAAAAAGGAAAACAGTCAAACGGCATAGAAATAAGTGACATCTGTCTGACGGCTTCTTAATGTGATCTAGAAGTAAGGACAGACCTGAGAAAAGCTTTAACACCACCTTCCCTTAAAAAGAGCCCACTTATCCAGGAGTGCTGCCACTCATGTACAAAATAAAAAAAAAAAAGCAGTCCAATAGACGTGACACGATGTTGTTTTACAACATCAACAGCAGCACAATGTTATCTAGTGACAATAATGGGACCTTTTTGGTGCAATGTGCGCTTAGTATTGGTTATTTCTGCACAATATAGCCCACTATTGGCCATGCTGGTTGTTCACTGTCCTGTTCAGTAGTCTTATAACCAGCCAGCTGGACATATATGCCCCCCGGTTATTCCACCGGACCTTTACCTCCTCTCTTATAATAGCACCCCACTCTCTCAGTCTTTCGAATGTATTCTACTCATTGTTTACTGTACATGCGGGTCCAGAGTAATAATAAATAAGGAGCGTGTGTGCCGTGCCAACATGATTGATTACGACAGGGAGGCAAGGTCAGGATGGAGGAACAGGCTAGGGCTGTCCGACTCATTGAGTTAACACTGTATCCGTATTGTATGAATGTCACCAGCGATCGTGTGATTTATTACTACAGCCACTGCTCAATTCTCCTTTTCTACCTCCCCCCCTCTTCTTTTGGTACCTGACCGAGATACAGGATATGAACAGAAGTGTAGACAAAATTTAGTCTGTCAGCGAGCACACTGCATAGGTGGAATATTTAAAGATTTTTTGCTTATATTTGTCAAACATATGCAATATTAATTAGGAAAAGCAAAAGCACTGGCCTTTTTTTTTTTTTTTACCTGTTCAAACAGAATAGTTAACATGCAGTAAGATATTTTTATTGCACAATTATTAAGAAAATTCTGTTTTGGTAGTTCATCAATAAGCTTAATCTACTACATTCCATATGAAGATTTTTTCATATAACAAATACACACATTATTTTTGCATGCAGCATCACTTTCACAATAAGAGCAACAAGGAAAAAATCTGAAAGGACTGACAGAATTGTTTATTTGCTTGAATAACACACCAAAAAAAGTCATTGTCACTTTCAACAATATATACTGAACTACTCTTTCTTTTCAGAGGATCTAACCTTTCGTCTTGGACTGAATACACAATGCCCCTCTGGACCTCTGGACTGCTCACTCTTTAGTGCATGTCAAGAAGACACCAGTCTGGACTATTTCCTCTGGGAGGTGGGTAAGCAAGCGCCACGCTCTGTCAGTTAGCGTAAAATGTTTCAGACTGAAGATGGATGGAGACGACGTGTCACTATGGCTCAACCGGGCTTTCACTGCTGCCATGGCCATGTCCTGGTCACATCAACCCAAGCGACCGAATCGCTAGGACCTGTCCTTCCTTTTGAGTTAGCATACACACTACATGACAGAGCGTGTGGCCTTCACTCAAAAAAAAAAAAAAAAAAAGATTCTTCTGGCTTGGTAGGTCATGTGGATGAAATCAAATGCATTGATTGATTTGCTATTTTTTGGGGAAACTTTTGATTACCATAACACGTAAACAGGACATTATTTACATTCATTCATTACAATTATGTAACTAATAATTTTGGAGCAAGTTACAATTGAAACAAAACACAAGAGAAAGAAAACTTGAAGGGTCTGACGAGTGGGACCTTGACATGGGAAGTCAAGGAAACCGCTGACCTCTGTGTTTGACCTCCTTCAATATGTTTCTACAGGCAATTCCATAACTCTCTAGCCAACGTTTAAATGCTTCCTGTTTGACAGGAAGTTCCACATCACTCCATGGGACCTGAGCTAAACTCAACTGTGCGAAACGACAGCACGCAGAACCCAGAGTTAATTTATATCGTGTCTCATCACCTTTTTGTGGAAGACTGCGCACACACATGTACACAATCAGGCAGAGACAAACATTTGAACATGGGTCTTTTTGGTCATGCATGCTTGTGAGCAAACACACACACACATGTGTATACACATGCGTATACACATGCTGATGTGGTAATGTACCCTACCATTTGAGTCAAAGGTACAGTATGTAGTGGTTTTACACACTTGCAGGAGTCAAAGGGTCTGTATGACAAGATATTTTTCTCACACTTTTACTCTCTCTCATTCTATGCCTCTCTCCCTGTCTATGTCTCTTACTCACTCACTCACTATTTCACAGTGTTGTTATTGGAATCTGTGTGTGTGCTGGTGCGGACTGTGAAACTGATGAATGACCAGCCATGGCAGATTCATAGTCCGGATCCTGGTGCAGCTGGAGAGGAAACTAATGGCAAGCTGGGACTATGGAGGTCTCAGAGCTAATACCTGTCTCTTCCATCAGGAGACCTGGGGGCATTTTTTTACACCCAGCCAAATAAGAGCCACCCCTCCCAACCCCCTCCACCACCACCAGCACTCTTACTTTTAACACCTTCCAACTCCTCGCCGCCACCCCCTCAACATAAACCCCCTCTCCTCATGCACATACATACACATGCATGAAGGCTGCATGCATGCACGCACACACGAGCAGTCAGGCACACGAGCATGCGGCCACACACAGATGGACACACACACCCCCGCCGAGCCCCCAAACTGTCCAAACCGCGGGGTGCTGGGGGAAGAGTTTAATAGTGAATGGGTGGCCTTACAGGTACTGGGCATCAGCTGTCTGAGAGTAAATGTGCGGCAAAAAGACAAGGATGGGCACTTTACTGGACATTGCCTTTTGCTCCCTGCTGATCAGCCACACTATGAAAAGCTTCCTTTGTGCAGAAGGTTCAGTCATGCAGCTTGAAGTTGTACCCAAAGAAATGTTGTGGTTGTTCCAATTTCCCCAGCAACCAGGTTTAATACTGAGCCCATGTCTCAGTACATATATTAATGCTTGCATTCATCTGCCTCCCAGTGTTATCCTCATTAGTGTTCTATACTACGCTCATCCTCAGAGCAGTCTGTGAAATAAAATCAGAGCGCTAGTGGAAGTCATTAGTCAGTTTTGAGTGTGCATATGTTCAATTGACCTGCAGTATGTAAATTCCTGCAATGCTGGCCTTGCATATGGGCCTAGTGCCTCACTGGAGGCCCGTCCAGCATGGTGCCTCATTACAGAGAGGCTTTCCAGAGTCCTCTCTGTTAATTAGAGAGCCTTTGTCCATCACGTGACTCTGCTGGTCTGACACTCTGAGGTCACAGTAAGGACTTATAGATCTTCCTCCCGCAATGTCCGTTTGTCTATCTGTCTTCTTGCACAGCACTGCAAGTGCGTTCGCGTCCACATTTTTCATTTTTTGGTGCACATGGCAGACAGTTCTTCGATTGAACGTTCCAATCATCCATCAACTTTCATGGTCAAAGGCTTAAAATAATTCACCAAGTTGCAAAGTCAATGTTTTGGTTAATTAAGTCTGTATCTCTGTAATCTACTGTGAAAAAGAGTCAGGCCAGAGTTGTTTTCTTGTTTGGGTCCTATCTGTGAAAATGCCAGTTTTTTCCCCCTCTCTTTTCTACCTTTTCACCTGCTTGTCAGACTTGCAAGGCACTCAGTGAAATTATCTCCAGGGTAACAACAAAGCACTGTCAAGATACCCAGCATCCTGCGGCTTAATTGTTATTAATTTACTGCAATTAAAATGTGTCTCTCTGTCTGTTTTTTTTTTCATGCCTTGACAAGCATGGATATTGTTTACACGCAAAGAGAAACTGTTGAAGAACATTTCCAAGCAATGTCACTGTCTATGCATAGCTCTAAGCAATTCCGGCACACATCGCGATAAAGCCCATATTTGAATAGGAGCGGATATCAAACACATTCATTAGGTTACATGCTTCACTTGATTAATTATATCTGAAGAAAATTGCGGGCACTTCGGATCTTAGTCTGGTAGTATCGCCATGTGCCACGGATCCCTAATTTCCAAAAGAAAAGGGAGGGGGGGGGGCTGAAGGGGATTTTTTTTTTTCTCCCAGTCTATCCCGGACAGCCTGCCTCTCTCCCTAAGGAAATGAACGTATTCAAATGTATCTCCATCAATGAGCACAGTAATTATGAATTCAGCACTAATTAGTAGATACACTACTTTCCTTGCATATTTGATTTCCACTGTGAGATGTTAATAAGGGAAGTGCCCATTTTTGTCCTATCTCATAAAAATTCCAGAGTGTTGGAGAGGGGAGGGGGGGGGAGGTAGGGAGGGGAGCAGGAGAGGGGGTGGGGTGGGGTGAGCGAGAGGGGGGCACGGAGGGGGTGGGGGGGGGGGGGGGGCAGATGGTGTGAGGGAAACAGGGGATGCATTAAGTATGCATGGAAGTCGAAAAAAATAAGTTTACAGATAATTGGCGTGGTTACTGAGGGGCTAAAACAACACTGCTTACCTTAGTTAACATTCTGCTGGCTAAACATGGCTTTTAAAAGACATACATGCATTGTATTACTCTACTCTCGTTTACAAGGCAAATAAAAGCTTTCCACCAGGAAAAAAAAAGGGACCCCAAATACAATAATAACGTGTTGAATTACTAATGTCACACCCTTTTCAGGGAGTACACATTAGCATATGAATAATAGACAGCCGCTGATATTTAAAATTTTTATTTTTTTATTTTTACATATTATATATCTTTGTTCAAATGTCATGAAAAAGTAAAACCCCAAACTGTTTTGCTCCCTTACAACGCCAAGGGGTAATTACAATATTTTCCCAGAGAGAGAGAAATAAGAGAAACCCTCCCCTTCTTTGATAATGTTGCTGAAACATATTTACAGTGCACCACTGCTTGTGATTTATTAATATTAGAAGACAGCTTTTGTTGCAGTGTTTTCATAGCTAGTGATTAGCACAGCCGGCTACACTGAATAAATTCATAAGTGGATTAAATTATCAAAGTGGAATAAATCTAATAATATAAATGTTTATTGGAAGTGAAGGACTTCATATTTCCGGCGCTGTCAGATTAGGGAGCAGATGGTCACCCTTATGCCAGTGTTACTGTGTGAACGCTCATGTCAGAGGCCATACCTTTACCAATAACATGAACATATTTCTGGACAACACACAATTGCATTGGATACAGTGGATTTATCTAATTAATCCAATCATCTCTTTTGAATGGGGGATTTCTGTGCCCACTGGTCTCCTCCTTTTTGACTGAGATTGGCGTCTTTGTGCCAGGCTGCCAGGCTGCCAGCCTAAGAGGCTGGTCCCCTTCTCAAGGAGACTGTTATGACCATGTGGTGTTCGTGCCAACCTCTGGCTGTGGCGAGGAGATAGGGAGCGCGCAGGAAAAAAAAAAGGAAAAGAAAGAAAAAAAAAAACACAGACAGAAATACAAACACATCAGCGCGCATAACTAAACAGGAATACACACATATACTCACAAATGCACTTGTAACATCGATGTAAATACACAGATATAAATACTCTGTCTAACACACACACACACACACACACACACTCACACAGATCATGGGCAGACGGGACTGCCACTCTACAATCTACTTAATCTGTGATCAGATAAACTACAATAAAGGCAAGACTGGCAATAGAGGGCACGGGCTATTATGAATGATCTGTATGTCACTCAACCGCGCATACACACGCACAAACAAACAGGCATACAAACACACACATACACACAAAGGCGGCCCCCTCACACTCTTATTTGACTTTGTGTGTGCTTCGCTGGGTTTATTATGACAGGCTGAGCGGCGGGGAGGGAATTAAACTGTTAAGCAGACATCAGAGGCAGTCTAATGTTTAATGCAGGAGCCGGGGCATGTGCTGACTGATAATGAATACAAACAGGCCAACGTCTTATTTGTTGTGCTTTTCATTGGGAATGACTGGGGTGCTTGACATCCACAGCTAATGTACTGTACGGGGCTATTGTTCTAACCCCCCTCTCATCCTTCCTCCATATCTCTCTCTGTCTCACTCTCTTTTTTCATTTCACTTGTCTTCCTTTATTGTGCTGATTCTTCAAAGCTGCGCTGTCACTGCCATCACACAACAAGCCCGTCTTGGTCTAGAAGTGACAGGATAATGTTGTAATTCTCGTGGAATCACAATCTCCATCATGATAATGTGTTGATGGGATGTGGTAATAGTTGTTAAAAGGTCACCCAGTGTGCTGTAATTGGCTCTTTCATACTTCACTACGTTTACTACGACAGAAGGCATGACCTCGCTGGCAGAGACGGTAAATATGCCATCTTGAGAGTGTAATTATACAAGCCAAGCCTTCTTGGATCCCTTTCTCCCGCCTCCTTTGCCCTCTCTTGCCACTCGTTTCCTTACAGTCTCACTTTAGATGTCCAAATGTAACTGTAAGTTGGCATGATAAATGAAGCAAAGCTGCAGTACAATACTGTACGTATGCCATGATTGGCAACTGTACAGTATTGTTAGGAATGAAGATCTCATTTGAAGAGGCATCCATATTTGAAAATATTCAAATTAATCCTGAAAAGCTTTGTCCACTTGTCTACTTGTTTACTTCTACTTAAAACAAACAAAGGATAAAGTGACTGCTGCCAATAAAACAATGCAACAAAATATCTGGCGTAGTAAAACATTTAAATATATATTTAGGGATGTACAAACAATTTAATAGCATTTGAACTGCACTGTGACAGCACAGGGAATAAATAATAAATAACAATAATGCATATTTATTTTACAATAACAACAGCAACAAAAGTGCTGCGTTTAATTAGTCCAAATGCACAATTAAATGGAAAATATGATTTATGCTTTTTGGGCATTAGGTGTTATGTTGCATCAATACTGCAATTAATACACTGATATAAAGGGACCATATGAAAAAGGCATAATTGGGCTAATCTCATAGAGACTGTAAACACAGGTACCTAATTAGTACATTTAGAACATCATGACTATTGTCAACTAATGCTATGATTGTGTGATTTAAAAAAAAATATGTGTAATTATTATTATTATTATTATAGATTTTAGAAATAAACTTTAACCTTAATTTCTTTAACTTTTTTTTTTTTTTTTTACAAGTTTTACTCCAGCTTTTTCAGCCTCTTGCCATTCACTTGAACTCAGTGCACAGCTGAGGGTTGAACCTACACAATTTTAAATTCAAGAAAACAGTTTTTCCACACAGGCACGCTAAAGTACATTTTGGACCTGTGGTAGCATTAATTAGACATTTTTCAATTAGCAAAAATGTTTCTATTATGTTGCGTGGGTCACTCATTTATTCACCTAATTAGTTTTTCTTCTTAAATTATTTAAGAAATTTCAAAATGTGCTTTCACAAAAGCATAAAAACAGACAGACGCAGGCAGAGCTCTAAATATTTAAATCTAAGTTTATTTTTTTTAAATGGGCTGCACACACTGACATTTTACAGTGTATAGAGTTAACACAATTTAATTGCATTTAAAAGGGAAATAATTTTTAATTATTCATATATCAAGCGACTATATTTAAAGCAGTTAAAATTATTTATTGTGATTGTAATAATTTAATTATCTGGCCACTCCTTTCAGTTTTTTAATAAATTAAAAAAAAAGTTTGCAAGGTTTTGCATGGATTTCCTGCTTTACGTTAAATTGTGTCTTTTGTTAAATCAGAATAATAAAGAATGTGAGGTTAAACTCATTCTGCAGACGTGCTTCAAAATTGGTAAGTGAAAAAAAATATGCATATAATATATAAAATCTATAAATACAGTACATATGCTTCTTGTAATAAGGGATACAGATCCATAGCACCTCCCTGTGGTACTGACCATCTTATTGTGTGTAGTGTGATCTAGTTCCACTTTCAATATCTTATCTTACATCTCTTCAACTTATAGTCGCTTTTATGTACCACGCGAGAATTTGCTTTCCATTTTAAGATTACCCTGTTAAATTACAGCCTCATAAAACATTAAAAACGAGTGCTTCTTTTAGAAAACTTATCATCCACTCTGACAATATGCTTCATTCAGTTTAGGCAGCTATTGAAAACTGCTGCCATCATTGTAACATTGTTATGGTAACTGCATGAGTGAAGTCACCAAATCTTATTGTAAAATCTCCTACAATATCATAATAACACTTGGAAGCGGGGGCAGCAGAGTTTGACAATAATATATCTGTGGAAATCTTTCCCCCTCTCTCCAGATCCTCAGTGAGAGGCACATCAGAGGAGACATTTGCGCTTTATGAAGTGCATTCATTTGGCCATTTGCCATGTTTCCTCACCAGAGGACTGCTATGATGAATGAGAGAAGAGAAGAAGCAGATTTTCTCTCCCACCTCTCGGCTCTCCCCTGTGATTACTAATACAGAGCCCTGCAACCTCCCACACTATATGAAAACTGTAGGCTTGCTCTCATATCCTGGGTAATCCTCAATTTCCCAGAATCATTAAACTGAGACTAGCATCTCTGATGGCTGGAGATACTTGACATATTATGATTATTATCATATGAATGCCTCGTTGTTACCTAGGAAGTGGCGAGGTTGCCTTAAAATCGATGTGGAAGACTGGCGCAATAGCCTTTCCTGGTTGCCGCGTTTGAAAATAAAGGCCCCTGTTTATATGTATAGGACTCATCACCGGGAATTCAGCCTTCAGCCGTTGTCAAAACAAACATTCGGGAGGAATTTGATGCAGTAATGGAGAAGTTCAGAGGCGAACTTTTAAACATTTCTGTGCTCAGTTTTACAGTAACAATTTAATTTTATCGCTTTTCAATCTGCTAAAGTCACGGTTTGATTCACAGACTCGTCCATGCAACCACCTGGAATCTAAACCCATGTCCCTGAACATAAGTATCTGGAGGTGGAGACTCCCTAGCCGGCAGAGCCACTGCAGGCTTGTGGTAACACTAAAACTTTCAAATGCATCATTTACTGTACTTATAAACTCATGCTTCTGATTACAAATGCTACCCTAAGGTGAAATGGACAAAATTTATAAAGCCAAAATGCTGAATTCAGAGAATTAAAGCCGGCTGCTACTGTGTTGGGGGGGATACTCTGCTGTAGAGGGCGGACCAGGAAAATTTATGTGGGAGAAAAAATGTATGTTCAGCGGATCGCCTCCAAACCAAACATATTATCTTCTGGTGTGCCCTCCTCTTCATAGCCTCAATCAGTTGTTCACAGTGTGTAATTCGCTGACATGTTCACCATGCAGAGACTTAGGAGAACATGCTCTCTCTCTCTACCTCTGAGGGGAAGGATACGGAGCTGATACTGCAGCTAACCTGGCACCTCTTCAAACATTCAACACAGTTTACTCATGGAAGAGAGGGCTTTTTTTTAAAGGTAGCAAAAATGTTAGAATCAAAACTGAATTGTGTTTTTTTTGTGCTGCACTTCATACCCACTTGGTCCACAACATACAGAGTGGAAGGTTTTTAAGACTTAAGGCACTGTCTTCTGCAAGTTAATGACTAAAAATGTCCAGGAGCATTCAGAAACTGGAAGTGAGCAAGAAAAACAGTGTAGCCCCGGAGGGTTACATTAGTAGATCTCTGCTCGGTCTTCTACATGAGTTCTAGTGACAATTTTGGAGGATGGGTCAGATGAAAGACAACAGAAGGAAAGCAGGATCAAAAGCCACATGCTTTCCTGTATCCCTGCTTGTTCTAAGGGGCATACATAGTGCATTGGATTCATATCAAGGTCTTTGTACAGGGAGAGTCGGCCAACATGCAGTGGCCTTATTATTCTTTACTTCAATAACAAACCCACGTCTTCCCCTCTTGCCATCAAAGGCACAGCTCTCCAGAAGTGAAAATACACATCATATATGAGTCATTCATCTTCCTTGAAATTTAAATAACTCCTTTGAACATTGTCTTTGGTAAGTTTTGGCCAACTATGTAATTCCACATGCACTGCAATGTATAACATTCGACTGAGACAATTCGGTGACAGCCAAGCTCCCTCGTCAGTGGGAACTAACACCGGTAAGAAATGTGCCGTACTTTTCTCAGACTGCGAAACTACACCACATAACTTTTCATACCTTTCAATCGACTCCCATTCGCAACCCAGTAACGACATTCACTCCCTCGCCCTGAGTGACAATAACTAAGTTGTCCACATCCATTCCACGCAGTTATCCGCCCGTAGCCTATAAAACAGAAATAACGTGGAGGTTTACTCACAGTGAGGGGTTACTCTCAGACCGGACCTGGGCAGCCATTTGAAGTGACAGGGCCGCCCATCATGCGCCTCTAACGGGGTCAGGGGGCCTTATGGGGACTTGATCCAGAGCGAGGCCAAGGGGACCAGGCCTTTAGAGAGGATGGATGGAGCCCGAGAAAGAAGGAAGGACAGGCTGATTACATCATTTTTCAGACCCACCAAAAGGGCCTGTAAGGACCTTTGGGCAACTGGATTGACAGTTGGCCTCTCTGCTAATACATTTTGGAGTGATTTGTCAAAATGAAGAAATTGTTCTTGCTGACCTATCTCGCTCAGCTGTGAGTGACTCAGTTGGTGAGACTTGACGAGACGAGCGACGTATTGCTCATGCTTACCGCCGTCCGTGTTGAATATATGAGAGCCAAAGTCATAACAAGCATTCATCTTCAGGAAAAAACTTACTTTAAAAAGATCATTCAAGTCTGAGGAAAATGACATTAGGGGAAACATGTCAGCAGCTGAGTTAATCACCTCTTCAGTCTGTGTTGTACTGTAGGTGGCGTTTGCGGCGTCTGTGGAAGGGAAATGTTTTGTTTTTGAGCATTTCCTGAATATCTACAAATATTCCCTAAAGGCATGCTGCAGTGCGATGTTGCGCCACCTGTTTTCAAGGCGCAGTTGTTCCCCGGGGCCCCTCAACAAATCATCTTCCTTGTTTTTCCTGCGGGGAAAGAGACACCGTCACTTCTGGGTTTTGGGTGTCATATCATAGCTGAAAGATGCTAGAGCAAATTCGACATTTCCGTATGTCCCAACAGGTAAAGTGAGAATCAAAAAACCAAGTGATTGTGAAATTACAGAAGCGGCTGGAAATTTTAAGCAGGTTTTTTCCCCTTTTAGAAACCCATCAGGCTACAAAGTGGTGATTGCCTTTCCCCGAAACTTTATTGAAAACTAGATTTCGGTTTCTTCCTAACTGGTCTCGAGTGTTGAACAAAGGAGGATTTAGTCCTCACGTTTCCACTTTTCTTTTTCTTTTTTTTTGATGCATAAAATGGCATCACCACACCCTCAGCTTAGTCCTGTATCTTTGTCTCAGCAGTGCGGACATAATGACTGACCTGGATTCATACTACTGTTTTCAATCACCATCTCCCTCCAAGGTTATTGGCCAAAATCCAAAGGTTGTTCTGGGATTCCACTTTATCAGAGGCAGAGGCAGAGCAGCATGCGGAGTTAATAATAATTTGGTCTGTGTTTTACAGCTGTTACACAATGGACACTGTGTAAACCTCTTACAACACGGGGCCTCGGAGCTTTCCATTTTAGAAGCAGATCCGTCTTTGTAAGACGGTCAATGACAGAGAAATAACAAAAAGATAGCGGAGCAAAGACAAGAACAGGTCAGTCTAATGTGTTACATTATGTTCTTTTGATGCCGTATTCAGGAGACAGCGGGTGTGAAGAAATGTTCCTTTAATAGCACTGGTGTGAAACTTTCTATAGATTTTTACTGCGGTCTCCTCATGTGGTGCGAAAGCGGAGTTAGGAAGGCAGCAAGTAGGTGCTGCCGCGCTGAACATCTGCTTTCTCCATTACAAGCTGTGCACGTTAAAAGCTACAGGTAAGTGTTACTGCAGAAACAGTATTCCTGTAAGCTTGCACATTCAATATAGATAAAACCAACATTATGATAACTAGGTTTATCTAGGCGGCAAACATCGTTAAAAATTGAAATTGGGAAGTTTCATGAATTTTCCCGCAGAAAAACAAAAGGACTTTCGTTATTTACTGGATGGCTCGGAACGCTTCTAATGATGAAGCTGACGTCTGTCAACAATGCCTTTTTCTGAGGAATAATGAATATATTTACAATGTAATTCAGAACTCCAGTTGCCTCTAGACAGTTGAGCTTCCCCTTCATGCACCCCTGTATTTTATTCAAAGCAGAACCTCACCAAAGGAAAATCTTCTATTATCCAGCCTAACACTGCAGCCTGAGGAGAAACACTGGGTAAAACAGAGACTTAATATTTCATATTGGTGAGATTATTCATCCACACAAAGACATTTCCCTTTTTTCCTCCCTCACATTGCAACGCCCTCATTAAAAATGGGACACTGCACATTGAAACTTTTTAAAAATTCAAATATTTTCTTTCAATCTTTAAAGAGCTTATATCTAATGAACTAAGATTTAATTTGGCATGGCTTAACATCTATTTGCACTGTTCATAATTAGGAATGCAGACCTCAGTATTAAAATGAAGGGGCAAAGCCCTCAGTAAGTTCCCAAGTGAAACAAGAATTGGTTCCACTTTAAGTATTAATTGATTGGCTTTGCAGTATCCCTTACAGGAGAAGCGTGCACACACACACATCCACTGCATGCAACCACCCATACACACACACACACACACACACACACACACACACACACACACACACACACACACACACACACCACAATTTACAGAGCACTCATTTCTCATCAATCTGGTGCTGCTTCATTTGCCTGTCTTTCAGTCCCCCAGAGAGGGACAACCTATCCGCTAGCAGAGCTTAGCATTTGATCATGAGTGTCAATATCAAACTGCAAAGCAGGATTACACACTGCTGTCGTCAATAGGCGTAATGGTTTTACATGTGTTAAGGTTAACTCAGCCATTTAATGTGCATAGTACCTTAGAGATAATCACTCAAAAAGGACTTAAAAATGTCACACAAACCTCAACAGACCAGGGCTTCTGCAATGATCACACACTATACTCAGAGGGTCTTGTTGCATTTTTCTCTTTTCTAAGATTTGACAGCTTATGACTATGGAGTAGACAATTTCTACTGTATGAAACTAGTCTTCAAGGTATTTGATTCAAATTTCTTACAAGGAATATCTTCTGTGATGTGTGATCACACTGTCTGCAGAGTCACCAGAGATACTATTATTGATCATAGGCTGACCTAATATAAATTCTGTTAACTGTTTATTAAGGAAGAGCTTTAGTCCTGCACAAAGAGTTTTCTTTGTTGATCATTTTATTTCACTGCGGACCGTAATTCCTATGACTTCAGAAAGATGAATGAAATTCTGTTCTTACTTTTGCACTTTCCTGCTCAAATTTTAACTAAATGTCTGCCTTTACTTTTATAGTTCTTTATATACAGTGTATTTTTCTTTGTGTGGGCGCTTTAAAGGATGTGTGTCCAAGTGTAGCCGTGTGCTGAAGTCTCCTACATTTATTCTCACTAAACATAACACTCTCCCAGTGTAAACCTCTGCCGGTGCAAGTGACAGCTAAAAATCCCCCACAATGCTGTGAATTAGGAACCGGTCTATTAGACACATGATCACATGATGTGGGATTAGTGGACTGAAGTCTTCAAAGCTGCTATTACAACTCCTGAGATGTGATACAGGCTCCCCCACTGCTCTCTGCAGGGGCGTGTGGCTCTTCCTCAGAGAATTACCTGACACCGTCGTGTCTGCGCTCTGGGAGACAAGTGCTGTGGCTCGGAGTGGAACAGCCAACATCAGTCGGAAATGCTCCCTCCATGCTGCGCTGAGCCAACAAACCCTGCATTTAATCCCATGTGTGAGCTGCCATGATGGCTACATGAGTTGACATCAGAGAAAAGGAGTTAGGGTGCTAAGGCTGGAATGATGGGTGATAAAATGGATTACAGATGGGGAAATGCCATCATGCTTGAATAGTAAGTCAGACTCAAAATGTTAATATTAGTGATTCGCCATTTGGCGACCGCGCTTGTACAATCTGGAGTTAGTGTGATGTTGCTAGAATTAAAGGTGGAGATGTTTCACACTTTAGTTTAATTGTGTAGTAATGTAGAAGAGATAAAAATTAAATTAGCTTCAGAGAGGTATTTTTGAAACACGGCTGAAAAATAATTACATTTTAATTGCAGTACAAGTGTGGTCTCCCAAAACCATTTGCAGGGCATGATTTTAAAATTACCCAGCATGTAAGGATTTTTAAAAAACAAGTCTAGTGCCGTTACTACTATATACGCTATATCAAAACAAAGAACAAAAAAAATGGAAGAAATAAAAGTGAAAAAGACATAATTTGTGGAAGAAAAAAAAAGTGGTTGCATTCTGAACTTCAAGTTACCTTTTCTAAAGCTGAACACTGGGAATTTGGACCTCCCAGCGCAAACATTAACGGGCTGAAATGCAGCTCTGGATGTAACAAAGGAAACAATACCAGGGAAGAGAGCCAAGAAGGCAGAGCTGGCACGCCTGTTCCTGGGACCATGGGAATTTGGCTCCCAGAAATAATGGGGTTGAACAGGGCCCAGCACCACTGCTACTGTAGCTGGGAAAATGGTGCACTGCAAGCCAGGCTCCATCCGGGGAGACTTAAAACAGGGGAGGGAGGAGGAAAAAAAAGAAATGAAATATACAGTATGGGTTGCACCTCACAGTGTGAAGTGAGATGAGTAAAATAATGGAGGAAGGGGAAGCCTGTCTTATGTTTGTCCTGAGCAGGTGATTGTAAATCAAAAACACTGCCCAGCTTAGTGGCTGGATGTGAGCTAACATAATACACTGCATGGACAAACTGCTACCTGGGCAGAAAGAGGAAGAAAATAAAATAATAACAACGGACCTAAAGCGCAAGACATAAAAGGTCTTTCATGTGTGTGCGCCTTACACTGTGTGGTCAGAAGTCGAGTGAACTATATTGCTGCAAGTGTATTTATAATATTGGTCGTGTTAATGCTAGCAGCTCCTCTCCAGCCTAATTAGGACAATAAAGGGTTATGGGCTAATGTATGACTGCCATGCCAAAGCTAATGAATGCCTGGTATACCTTGTTTCCTCCCAAGCGTCCTTGGACTGTCATCTCCAACCTTTTGATGTTGTATCTGATTATCCAGGCAGCGATTAATCATGATTAAGTAAGCACCAAGTCTCGGAGAGAGAAAGCAAAAGCAGAGAGGGTGGGTGGACAGCAGGAAAGTTGCCCAGGTTCAGGCCTTAATTCTGGGCAGCGCAGTCTCCAGTTTCTGCCAAGTGGACACTGGTAATGAGACAGCAAAGTAAAAATCATGGAGCTTTTTTTAAGTGTTGTTAAAGGAAAGATTCATTATCCAAGCCAACCTTTATCCAAGCCATAGTTGAGGCTTCCAAAGAAACGCCTCTTGCCTTCTGTGGTAACCATCGACTTGGACACCACTGCACGTTTTCACATGCCCAGTGCTATTTGACAGCCATTTTTGCATGTTTTGTTGATACACGGACATTTCAATATACCTCCTCGCTCACCGCTTTTCCTCCTCTCCAAAAACATTTTCCTGCTTTGATATCAGTTGATGGAATATAAATGGGTTGGAGCAGACCTAAGGTAACCACCTATTGGCCTTCATGCATTTCTAATGTAACCTGTTCTGCCCATGCTCACAGAGTAGGGCTGGCTTCATTACTCCAAGGTGCTGAGTCTTTTGCCAGAACCCTGCCTTTTCAGCGAATAGATCACCCTTGTGACCAGGGTCTCTGATACTGTATGAACCACCTGAAAGCTGTGGCTGTTTGCCCAGGTGCCAAAATAATCAAGTTCAGCTCGCATGGCAGGTTATGAAAGAATATTAACTGTGGGAATAACCCGGCTTGACATGCGTCGCCCGCATGCATGATCAAACGAGAGCCCTCTCCGAAAAGGAGTTTTCCAGGTAGGCCTACTGGCAGGGAAGTCTGGGCTCGTGATGACACCAACTCAATCATTGTTACTTTGAAGTCAGAGGGGTCAGTGTTGTAATGGGTTTGGACAAAGGTACAATGATTCTCTCTTTTTGCTTTCCGATCCTTTTCTGTTAATGCGTTTAGCATTCGGCGTCTGTAATGGGTTTACCAGTGAGGAGGGAGAGTGGAAGCTGTTGTTAAAACACGTTTAATGACGTACCGAAGGACGTGGAGCAGAGGTCCACATTATTGCCACTATCAATAATACAACTCTTTAAGTGGTCTACTTGGACTGTAGGAAAATAATACTTCCCCTTCTACCACCGTTCTGCCTCTCACTGTGAAAAGTATTTTCTCCAATAAGATTTGATGTGCAGGAATTTGTTTTGAGTGCTCATTTTGAAAACCGCACCGCCTTGTCATGGTTTTCCTGTCAGACTTTATTTCTCTTAAATAGACCTAAAATTTGATTTTACTTGGAGGATTTAAGGTTTCCACCTTCATGTTTTTTTGGCATTTCTTTCCAGAAAGTGCTCCGTTTTCCTCCCTTAAACCAGTATTTCAAGCTTAAATTATGGGAAATGATGTGTGTTCAATGTGTTGTGAAGGAAAACAAAATAACCCCTGATGACTTTAGTGTAACTTAACATCTCCCTCACAGCCTAATGTTTAAGTGGAAAACTTCCCAACCACGAAGGCATAAATCAACCAGCCTCTCGTGTACGCTTCAATCTGGAATTGTTAAATTATCTTTCAGAGCCTTTATGAAAACATGGAAAAATAAAGAAGCATGAAGTTATGTATCTTGTAACCATCAAACACAAAGAGAAATCGAGGAGATCACCATATAATTGGTTAGAGTGTGTGTACACATGTCTCCCTCCAGTTCCAGCACAGTCCTCCGGTTCAGCACGGGCTTTGAAATGTGGATTCAAAGCTAGCGGACTTCCCTGAATCACTGAAAACCCTCAGGACGTGGTTTGGCCTTTGCGGAGGTGGAAGCCAAATATGAGTCTGAGAAGATGAAGCACCCTGGCCTATCGTCTGTTCCTGGTAGGTGTTCACTCCCAATAAATATTTCATTTTGGTACAAAACAAATAACTTGACATAATTCCTCCCCCTCTCTTCCGAGTAGAATGACAGAGTGGCTGATTTACGCATGGCAAGAGGTGTAAAAAGCATAGAGGCATGCCGCTTTTCTCTATCTACCATCTAATGGATGCAACCCGACAGGCTAACAACTGTTTGCCTTTTTTGCAGAGAGCTGCGAAGTGAGGACACACTTGGATTCATACGAATTGCTGACTGTGATTTGTGAAGAGGTCTGTGACACATAACAGTTGGTTAATGCTGCACTGAAAATATGCGAGCATAAGGCTACTATCAAAAATAGCAATAAAGTAATTCACTTGCTCGCAAATCGAAATGACAAAAGTGTTAATTACTCCTGCAGAGGCCTTTTTTTGTCAGTTCCTTCATGAGGATACAGAAGCTAAATAGTTTGACCCGAGCCAAAGTTACATTTGAGACATAAAAGGACAACTGATTTAAACTTTAAATCTACTGTGAAAGTGCATTAACCACTTAAGTATTTTCTCATTTCTTTCTTCATGAATGCTCGAGGCTGTCTCTGCTTTGTTGCATTTGTCAATCACTGTAATTTGGGCTCCATTTCCAAAAATAATTATCAGGTGAGTGGCAGCCCTTTGCCTGGAGTGCCAACTTGGAAGCGACGTGCCCAAGAGTATTAATTATGCCGCTCAAAATATGAAGTCTTTTAATAGAGAGGCTGACGTGACATCATTGTTTAGATTCTTTCTTCCCTACAAACATGACAATCACAGTTGTCCCTCTGGTCATCAGCAAAGATGAGGAGGAATTGTCAGAGGAAGTTATTAACAAGCTGTGTACCATGTGATAAAGTCAGACAGACTCTCACTGGTACTGTGTCTGTTGATTCGCGTAGAGGAGAAGCAGAGAGCGCATGAGGAGTAAGTCAACAACTTCAGTACAGCTGTAAGAGATACAGCGCGAGGTGGAAATATGCAGAGCAAAGACTGAGGGGGAGGTATTATGCGCAAAAGCCTCAAATCTTTCAAATCCATGTACTAAAATTATTGCTGAATGTAACTGTTGACGCTGTACTCGGAGGACCATCCAGTTTCATACAGTCGCCAGCCTAAATCTCTCTCACACACACTCGCTCTCTCGCTCTCTCTCTCTCTTGCTCATTCTGCCAATCAAGTGCTCACAAACAGTGCTGCACTGTAGTTGTGGTTCACATTCAGCAGTTGCTTCTGTGAAACCCTAAGAGGGAGAGACAGCTTCCAGGTCTCATTAGCATCCAGTAGCGGCTAATGCTGCCTCCCTATTACTGTCTGAGGAGCTGAAATTCAGTTGGAGATGAGCACAGCCCAGGGGGCTTAGGGTTGCCAGTTTAATTAGTGCCTGATAATTTCAATAATGAGTGACAATTCATTGGGGCTTTTTAGGTTGGCCCACTGTTTGAGTGCAAATCGATAATCCTCTGTTTCTTCCCCCACTCTCACGAGCAGATAAAGGGTGAGTGTGGGGTGGGGTGGGGAGGGGGGCCTCTATCCTTTGCAGGAATTAAATGAAAAGAATCAACTTAGAGAATGTCCCTTTGAAACCAAGAAAGGGAAGCCTATGTGATTTGATTTGCTGTTATTGGATGAGCAGGTGGGTCTTTAGTTGCTGTCGTGGGGTCCAGAGTAAAAACAATTTGCCTGGAGTGATACGGGATAAGTGAGTGGAGGGTGAGAGGTTTACACTTGTTGTTTTCTGCTCATCCAAATGATGCTCTCGTGTTCTGAGCAGAATCAGACTCTTATCTGTGATCATGTAGACAAGATGAATTTATTGGGATAATGTGGAAATGCCCCCCTCTAGAGCAAAAACAAGCCTGGATTCGGAATATTTCCTGCATATATATGTACAGCTTGCATACAGTACATAACTATAATGAAAGGGTGAGAAATGGTAATTTATTCAATTGCCCCTAAGCTCAAAAAACATGTTTACCTTGAAGGTGTTTGAACCCTCTGTAATTCAGTGACAGGCAATGCAAGCCTGTTAATGCTTTGCCACAATTCCTGTTTTCCTCTGAAAGCTGTTTCACAGCTCCATGCGCAAAAGAATAGGTGAGGGTGAATAAAGTTTAAACAGGCACTTTTCATATTCACTGAAATAATTAAGCAAGGCGGCATGCTGTTTTACAGCATGCTGTTTTACAGTGTTATTGGAAATGAAGAATCAGTTTTAGGTGTTGCAGATGCAGTGCATTAAAATACCAATTAACCACATAACACCCAACCTCTACCTGACACTTGCATTGTAATGACTGTTGAAGCAGGAAGTAGGAGCCCATTATTTCCTAATACACATCTTCTGTTTTGGGGAGGAAAAAAATCCTGAGGCATGCAAAAATAAATTATCACGAAAAAAAAAATCAGTGAAGTTAACAAAACACACATAAGCAGCATATTGACATCACACCTGCCAATATGTGGTGCAGAACCTGTGCAGCGGTGATAATGGTATAGCTTTATTGCCCTTTGCGACATGTCTGCATTTGACACGGTATATGTTCCACAATATCCTGATACAATACTGAGTCAGCACATGAGCTGCCTCTATATTCAGACCTCACCATACAGCGGTAGAGTGAAAGTGCAGTGAGAGCACGCAGCATTTCCTCAGTCAGTTAGCCTGACATATTGTGAAGGACAGTAGCCTAATTATTCCCTGGCAGTGGCACAGACCTGCCAGTCCCTTCAGATTGAGTTGAACCACCGAGGCTGGAGTTTGATTCCTGAGTGCCTGCTATGTTTTGAGTCAGATAGGATCATGTCCACTGGAGATTTAATTTGGACATTCAGTGGTGTGAACCCAACCCTTATTACTTTAGCCCCCTCATCACCCTGACCTGTAGTCTTCCTCTATTACAGGCCCAAGAAAAACAGCAATCATCATGTTAATACAGAGAACATCAAGAGACTATTGATTGTGGTTACTTGCCGAATATTCCCTCCATGACATGTGGTTCAGTGCCCCCTTCGTGCTCGTCTGTGGCAGTCTTTTTAAATATTCATGACGAGCTTGCCTTATGGTTCTGCAGCTGAATTTCTAATTGGGCCGTCAAAAGAGATACAACATGCCCTTAAGCAGGACCGTAACAGCGGTCAGCTCAAACAAAAATTGTGTGATTCAGCCACAGGGCTAATTAGCGATTAGCATTCACTGTTTACAAGGGTTTTTACCTGTGGGCCAGGCAATGGCTGAATTGAGCTTAAATCACTCCATTCTGCCTTTGAAGCTTCAAGAGCTGCCTGTCCATATCATAATGACTGGGAGGAGAGAGGGAAGCGCTTCTACTGTGTAACAACATAATCATCAATTAAGGCAGGGAAATGGCAAGAAGTGGGGATTTTAGCTCATTAAAAAAGCCCAGAAGAAAAAGTATTTCTGCATTTATATATATTTTCACTCTGTCTCTCCTCTGTCAATGCCTGCCATCTTCAGAATTCAAATGATTTTTGTCTTTCAAGATGAGTGGAAATCCTGAAAATATAATTCAGAGACACAGGAGCAGACATTCCTAATAAGGGCTAAAATATGAATGACATTTGCTCCGAGAAGATCCTGGATGGAAATGGAATTGCCACTGATTTCTTGTTAGTTTCCCTGGTTCTAAATTATGCTTAATGCTTTTTTTTTTAACAGCCATTATAATGAAAATTAATGTTAGTGAATTTCAAAAACATTCCTGAAATTACTGTGGCTACTGCAGGCTTGTAATTAAGGTATAACAGTTACTACTACTCTTACATACTGCCTAGACTTAAGTTATATTTGCTAGAGTATGAATAAGGCATTCATTGAGCAGTATATCAGTGTTATGGCCTGCATATTGCAGCTGTATAGAAGGGTTTTATTACCTCAGCGTAAAGCACACATGGAACTGAGGCCACCTTGTTCTTTCTAAAATGAAACTGTTAAAATATCTGTGACTAATCCCACCACATGATGTTACGGATTAGTTGCTTACGACCTGTAATTTTATATTTTATTTACTGCCCACCTAAACAAAGAGAATGAGCATTTATTTAGTCCAATATGTCACTTTTATTTGATATTTGGGGATACCCGGTGGCTAACCTGGACCATTGTAATATATCATCACAGTGGAGCCACTACAAGGACATACAGTAGTTCATGTCTTCAACAGCTTTCCAGACATTAAAAAGAATATCAGATTCCCCCAACTTCTTTGAGGATGTTCTGCCTTTGAGAGAGGACTTCTTTTGAGCATATCCAAACGTTTTCTTCTCTCTCATTTTTTTAAAGTCTATTTTTGCCACAAAGTAGGGACTCAACACAAACTTATTCAGGGTGATAAAAAACTGCTGGAGTGAATTTCCTGCCTAACAAAGTACAAAGATGGCTGATAAAGAGCTTATTAGAGAGCCATCATTACTCTCACTTTGGGTTGAAAACGTTGACTGAGAAGCACCATTATGTCCTGAAAATCTTTCCTTTTTTTTCCTTTTTTTTTTTTGCTGATGTGGCTATAAGCTGAGGTGATGCTGAGGCTTTCCCCGACTGTCTGAGGGTTAGTTGAGCAGACCTGTCAATGATGATATCCAGACAGCAGGAACAGTGCAAACTCAGGGATAAGAGTCAACAGTAATTAGAATCTATCTGGGGAGGTGGAAATGCATGCACGCGCGGGCACACACACACACACACACACACTGCAGATTACATTTATATGGGCTCATGTATTTTAACATTACTCATATGCAGACCTTCCTCAAGAACCATTGTAATGTACGCGTTGGCATTAGAAAAAAAATAGCTAAAAATACTTGATATACACACAAAATTAGTAGAGTCATTCACGTGCAACAATATGCACACGCACACACATACACACACAAGAAGCGAAGACCATGAAGATTCATCAAAGACGTGTCCTTTAGTATGGAGATTCTGGCTGTATACTCCCCTTTTCCTTAATTGCTCATTAATGAGATGGAAATATATTTCTGCCACAAAGTTTGAAAAAGATTCACTCATTGAGAAAGCCATAAATCTAAACATTTGAAAAGGAATTAGTAACAGGAGCCTCCCATTCTTGTTCTCTGAAAAATTAATGCAGCGCATGTTATATTTATTACAAGGCTGACTGTCATTCATTTTACCCGAACTAGCAGAAATTAAAAGTGACAGCAACCTCATCAAGAATGAATGCCATTGTATTCTACGCGGAGCTGAAAAGACAGGGCAAAATCACATAATAACACACACAGGCTTCCACGGTGCCTCTGTAACAGGGAAAACCAAAGCTCAGAGAAATGCCGTGAATGAAGGAATGAGGGCAAAAGAAGGCATTAAATGCACAGCAAAATACACCCTTATAACTCTTCTTTTACTTTCTCAGTTCAAGTCAAAGCACGATTGAGAATCCGAAAAAAAAAGACATTGCAGTTATATAGATATGTTCAAGACAATAACAACAAACAATACTAAAAGCGACCTGTATAGTGAAACACTTCCATGGCTACTCCAAATCCATTTTTTAAATATTTTCCAAGATGTGTATAATTGCTGGCTTAACTCATTAAAGGAGAAGGGTTCTGATCTGACTATGCTGCTGCTAAATGGTCAGGTTCCCATGTGAGGGAAATAAATGAAATATTAGTTTATTACATATTTAAATCTCTCTCTCCCCAGGCTGTCTTACACTCTTTTTTTTCTTGGGTTGGTTTGCATTATAATGTTCACCAAACAGCTTTCCCAACTAATGGGTTGCAACAACGTGGTCCTGCTTTCCCCCTCTGCTTTTGGTCTAGATTTTCATAACAAATTACTGTGGTACGCCAGGGGAAGGGAGTATGCTCCAACTTCCTGAGGAGGCAAAAGGGAAAAATTCATCTTTAAGTGGTACAAAGTTGAGCATTGCCTGTGGAACATTTTCACAGTGTGTGTCCGTTAAACATTGAGAAGACAGTCAACTGCAGATAATAAGTCAATGTTGTCAGGAAGCTGACAGCAACATTTGGAAATAGAAAATCCATATTGCATGCTGCTGCTTGGGAAAAGCTTTTTCACCAAAGCGGGCGAGATTCGGATGCACATCCCTCTGACAAACAATGGTTTTATTCCTCATATTGGCATATTAAGTCCAAGGTCATGTTTAAAATTCCAGACCGCTTTGTAAGTTCATAATCTAAGCCCTATCCATCAAAATGCTGATGTATCAAAACAAACAGAGGGCTGAAAGCACAGATACAGCACGGGATGGGCCCTCTGAATAATCGTTAAGGGCAGCCCCCTCGCTCTCCCTATCTCAGGTGTGTGATTAAAATCAATTAAATCACTCCTCTAGTGTCAACCGCCCCAAATCTCCTGACAAATGAAACGGTGCTTTAGGAAGACGAGGATGTTCCTGGTCCTGTCGTGGCTCGGCTCATATTCACAAATGAGATTAAGATTGGGCTGCTGAGGGATTTCAAAGGCCTGTTTTCCATAAGAGCATGAAACAGCCTGTGAAGCCCATGTAGGCTACATTAAGTAGACTTGAAAGTGTCTGGAGCAGAGATCAGCTCCCAGCCCACAGTGAGAGTAACTAGCTGGAAAAAAAAAAAGAAAAAAAAAAAAGAAGAAGGCAGCGAGATTATTTACCTGCATCTACGGTGTAAGACTTTTATCAGTGCAAGTTGGGTCTGTATCGCTGTAGTCTTCCGGAAAATAATCCAATATTCCATAAATTCTTAAAAGCCCTCAATCTATTTATGACACAGTATTATGATTTGTCTGATGCATCCATTAATGAGTTATTCATCCAATATTAATATGTATTAAATCATGTGTTTTGAGTCAATACAGTTTTCACCACAGCACTGCCTTTGCTGTGCATCTTCAGACAAATTAAGCCATTTACAGAGCATCAATATGGAATCATTAAATGCCCTTTGTGTATTGTTCTCTATGGTCTACGGACCACCCCTCTTTTCCTCTCTCTTCCTCTCACTCACACGCTCGCGCACGCTTGGCTCGTGCATCACATGTGAGCCGAGGTTTGAGCCCTCCGCAGGCTTCTTTATGACGACAGTCGGTGAGATCTGCTGATCCCATCTCCAATGGGCCTCTGTAAACCCCTTTGTAACATTAGGCAAAAAACGCTAAATCAAAGTGTGGAGTCAGCCCAGTGTGTGTGTTTAACGTCCCCCTGCTCTTGTCACCAATGACCAGGGGCGGGCCGCCACGTGTCCTTGCCCTATCCCCCGGTGTCCTATCACTCCTTTATCTGTCCACAGGGCATGGCCGCTCTCCCAAAGACAACCACACATGCATGCTCAAGAAGGGCCCTTCTTTATTCATCTCAACACCCACAGAGAAAATCAGACATCCCAAATTGTTCCCCTAAAGCAGTTGTTTTATTCATGGTTGCGTTTCAGAGCTGTTTTTCCACACTCACATTTAAACATATATCTACAATAATGATCATTTATATAAAGCAATGATTAAAAAAATGGATATCCTCATAGTGAATTTGACAAATTTGGCAAAAACACAAACTCACGTTTAAAATATGATGCAGAAATGTTTTCGAAACTGCAGCAAACTTATGTAGGACACTGACCTGTATTTCATTTTGAAGAGCAAAAGAAAAAAAATATACTTTTAAAACTCTGAAGTTCTTATGGGAAAACAATAACAGACAGTATGTTTATTTGCGATGAAGCTACACAGCACAAAGAAAGAGCATCCATACCAAGGGATTTTCCTGACTCTTGAGAAGGGTACAACCAATATTCCCAAAACCATGCCAGGACTTGTGATTTCGCTGTATACTTTTTTCCCCCCTCTCTCCTTTATGAAGAATGATCAAATCAAGCATGGAAGTGTGTTTCATCAGTCTGTTGGAGGGTAAAGAGAGACTTTCAAAATAATCCCTTAAGTAGATGAGGTTTTTTTTTTTCTTACGTATTGCTTTTTATTGTAAGATGATGCATGTTTCGAGATAGCAGAGGAAATGACAATTATGTCGAAATGCTATGTTCCTGAATGGCAGGACCTTTTTCTGGAACCACGCACAAGACTGGATTGCAAGTCCGCACATCTGATCTAACAGTGTTATTATTCAGTCTCTTGACAGGTCATATTTTGTCAAATGAAATGCTGAATTGCTTCATTCTCTACACGGAAGCTGAAGTGATACATGTAAGTAGAATTAAATTACTCTATAGTATATTACAGCCACAGTGGGATTGTGGCTGTTCCTCCATTTTTAATAAGTGCTTATTTCCCAGGGGGCCTTGTTGGGCACCATGGGTCAACAGTGTCCAAGAGGGCAAAGCTTGTTCACCACATTCTAGAGCCCTTTAATTGCTTGAGGTTATGTGTGCTATTATCTTCCTTTTTCTCTTTCATTATGGAGGTGCAGAGGTTCGGATTGACCCATCCTCTCAATTTTGAAAGCACTCGCTGCGTTTAGCGCACTTCAATTAAGTGTGCAGAGGAGTGCTGTGATGAGATTTATTTAATTAATTATTCCACTTCTGTTTTGGCCCATGCATATATTCCTTTTTAAATCTTTCCTTGGGTGTCCCGGGTCCGCTCTTATTTATTCTGTTGTGATAATGTTACAACTGTAACAGCAATATTTTCGGTACTCCCAGGAGTGCTTGGTCTGACTCAAACATAATAACCCACGGCAGTGTCTGTCTGACTCTCAGCCATTCTCATTCCTGCTTGCAGCTGATGCCGTAACCCTGGCCCCTTCCCTGCAGGCTGTGCTGACGGCTGGCTCGGAGCAGCCACACACGCACACACGTATATGGAAAAAGACTTGTAGACCCACATTTGCATGGACACAAATGTTCACATGCAAACATATGCAAATACGCTCATGTACATGCCAGTGTAGGCAGTAACACACAAGCGCGCACATGTCTTGATTCCCTTCCTCTGGTTTTAAATGAAAGACCTACACTATCGTACACTGTGGAGACACCAAAGTCGTTCCAAAGTTGTGCTAGGAGACCAGTTCAATGGTGGAAATTGTTGTGGTGCTCATTTAACTCCAAAGCGTAGCACTTGCGGGCAAACATTGTTCCCAAGTAAAGCATTTCACGGTACAGAGCTGTGGCTTCATAAGGGGATTTGATCACTTTTACCTGTACTGACAAGTCTTCCCTTCAGTTCAAAAGAAGCAAAAACAGATGACTGATCAATATAAATGCAGGTGTTTAGAGAGATGGGGATTGATCAGTAATAGTCCCTCAAACTGAAAAAAAGAACAAATCACAGGAAAGAAAGTGAAAAGTTAAGTAGGACACTGTCAGGGATTCCCTGGGCACGAGTCTTGGAAAAACTGCACAGCACAAATGAAAAAGAACAGAGGAGAGCTGGTTGGGGAATTCAAAAAAGAATAATTAAAAACTCAAATCGGGTTCTTAACTGTGAGAAAGAGAGAGAGAGAGGGAGCGAGAGTGGGTTTTTTAAATCCACCAACAAGAATACACTTGGATGATAACTACCTCAGCCGTAGGCTATTAAAATATTAACCACCGCTGTCCGAGCTGGGACTTTCCAAACGGTACTGAGCAGTATCCTCCCCGGATACTGGGCCTGAGAGAAAGGCTCTGCTCCTGTTCGTTGCCCTGTGGGAGGCTCGGGCTTGCATGAGGAAGTGTTTTAATGTTTCTCAGATGCCTGGCTTACTGAGAGAGCTTTGACAAGGCAACTATCCTGGGTGTGATTTAAAGGTGTGCACAGAGGGAACCAGGTACTGGAGCTAAGGGCCTGTTAAGCTACCGGGTGCCTTTCTAGAGAAAAAAAAAAGCAAACTTAAAAAAAAAATAATTCCCCAGCTGCTGAGCAGACCTTGGTCCCTTAAATCCAAACCATTCATATGATATTAAACAAAAACTGTAATGCTTCTGCTATTTACGTTAATGTGCATCTGACAGTGTAATACTTACAGGATATACGTTTACAGTACATTAACTTGTTGCCAAAGATAAATATGTGAAATACCGTGAAACGTTCAGAAAATGAAAAGAAACCATAATATTGATATCTAAATGATTTTGGGCCAAAACTGCATTTGCATGTGTGTCTATTTCCTTGCAATTTAGTTCAATGACTGATGCTTCCAATAGCCTGCAATTGCCTGGAGCTTATTACACTCATAATGTATAAGCAGATACTTAGTGAGCGTATATCTAAATCATTTAGCGGGACTTCGTTTAGGGGGGAACACATGGCGAGGAGTGCACTCTTATCTCAAATAGTGCAATTGTAGAGGTTTTATTGACTCTAACAGATAACAGCAATTATTTCTCTGAGTGTGCTTTCTGGTGTCTGCCAAATGTGAGCTGGCAGATTATTAAAAAGACAAGTGGTCTCTTTGATACTGAGACAAAATACAAGAGTGTATTTTTAGCAACTATAAAGGGTTGCCAGCTTTGTTCAGGTGAAATCTCTTCACAGAATGTAATATACGTTCATGTGCCGCTTGTAGCAAAGAGTCGCCGATTGAGATAGGGTGATTGAAAAGTTGTTGAATATTCAGAGTGGCAGGTTCTTTGAATGTTTTATGAGATTACAGAGCCACGGCATGTATCGTGGCATTGACTTAAATTGTTAAAGTAGCCTGAAGATCATTGAAATGGTCAAATCTCTAATTTTTTATTCCCCAGCTGTGGTCCACCTAGCAGGGGAATCTCTGTCTATCCCACTCTCGTCTTGCCGTCCCGTGTCTGACACCCACCCATTCTTCGGTCCGGCTTTGCTCCCACTCCAGCATCAACCTGTGTCATTCTGCCTCGTCTCGGTTCTCCACACTTTCCCCCGTTCACTCCTGCTGTCTCCTCTGTTGTCTCACATCCCCTTCTCCCCACTTCTCCCAGTAATGTCCCGTCTCTCCCTGGAATCAGAAGCTTGGCTGCTTGGCAAGCAGATGGGACAGATGAGGATGGCAGGGATTGGCTAATCCCTAATCTGCTGTCTCCTTGCCATTCTGGACCACAGAGGAGAGAGGGAAGCAAGTGAGAGAGAGCGAGTGAGAGAGAAAGAGACGGAGAGGGTGATGGAGCCAGCTAGATGGAGCCAGCTGTCAGATGGAGAGTCTTTCATGGTCCTGCGCACACAACAGCTGCACAGGGCCCGCCTGCACGGCTCTGCATTATTAAGCATCTTTTTAGTTGGTTCCAGATGCAGACCTAGCTGTGTTTACCCAGGCTTTGTGCTTTCTTGCTCCCCCACCCCACTCTCCACCTCCTCTTCCTACTTCACTGTCCTGTCATTTCCTCATTCCCTTGTTGCTTTGTTGCTTGATGTGGTCAAAATCATTGGACTTTTCCTACATGTTTTTTTTTTTTGTTCTTAAAAAGTAATGTGATGTTGAAGCCCGTGACCCCCGTGCATAAAGGTAGTATTAGCGCCTCAATAGTTTAGCCCCATTAGATATTTCCATTTAGAAGTATTTGAATCATTTAAACATGTGGGGACTTTTTTGGGTCGATGTGTTTTCCTTCTTTCGGTGAATTAATGAAAGTTAAGCTGTGGTGCAGCCCTGCCAAATAGTTGCAATGATATCTAATGACATCAAATGAAAAAGAAATCTTTGCTGTCGACACATATGGTAATGGCAGAGAAGTAAAATGTAATTACAACATAATTAAATGGTTTCATCACTGTAATTACATACCGTTTAATGTGCGGCTGTCATTACAACTGTACATGTCTGCATATAGTATGTGCAAACAGGCAAACTTGTTTAAACACAAATGCACAGGCACACACAAACACACCAACATATGCGCGCACACACTCACACACGCGCCACTTCACACCAATGTTCGCATATTCACAGCAACCTTTTGCAAAAGCCAGCTTTGAGAGGCTAATCTGTGCCTCAGTCCTGTCTCTTGTCAAGTTCAAGAGGGTTAACAAATCTTTACCTCCAGAACAGCCCTCCTCTTCCCCCTTTCATGTCCACATTTGTTCGCTGTATGTCCAAAAATCTACAGAGGCCCGTCCCGACTCAGTTGGGATTGGTTTAGCTGAAGAGCTGGAGGCTTTTCAGTTGCTGGCATCTGTTGTTCCTCTTCCCAGAGCTGCTGGCAGTCAGTTAATGGCCATGCTTGGGACCCAGAGAGAGAGAACAGTGGCTGATTTCCCCATTGCCATCGCACCAATCCCGGCACACCACCAACTGCAGATGAGCCACCAGCAGCTAGAAACATTCAGGCTAATGCTCCGCTTCTCTGAGAGTTCGGGGCAGATGTTCCACACTTTTTGTGTTTTGTCACGTAACTTAACACTGTCAAGTTTGTCTTTTCATTTAGAGTGTTCGCAGATTTTTTCTTTTTTTTTGGTTTATCTAGTAAAAATAGCATCGTGATTAAAAGAACATTTGAAATCTTTATACCCCGTACGTTTTTACTAACCACAATGATACCGACCGACCTCCCCGGGGTTTAAAGTTTAATGACAAAATCAACAAGTTGTATTTTTTCTGCCTTTCGTTCCTATGACCAATACATGGTTAATTTTGACTCAGTGTGGATCATGCATCTTATTATTACAGGCACTCTGGGCTTACTGCTCTGCATCTGCATAATACTGAAGGAGGTTGCTACAGTTTAATCAGTATCTTGTTACTCTAGAGAGTAAGGCTGGATATGTTATCACTAAGGAGGAAGTTCAAATGAAGCTCGATAAATAAATTAATGCCTTGATGATTAGCTGTCACATAAGCAATTAAAATGACTTCAAATTATTCATTTTCAAACAGGTGCAGTGAAAGGAGGGTGTGATTGTTGTAGTAATTGTCAAAATCAAACAATTTGTTTTGATGAACCTTCCATATGCACCTCTTATGAAGAATTTAACATGGTGTGCATAAAATAATTCAAAGGTATAGAATAACAGATTTCCATATAGTGTTTGCATCATGGTGTTTTTTAAAAATATATATATCTGTTGTTTCGGTCTTTCCTGGGCCTTTATTTTCTCTCCTCCCTCACGCTGCTGCTATAAATGTTCTGGGCTCTGAAAATCGCCACGACAAAACTGTGTATAAAACTCAATCACATTCTTTTAGCAAATTATTAATTGTGACTGTCATAGTCACAGCATCCTCCCGACAATCACACAACTGCCTCAGAAAAATACACTTGACAGCTCAGGACCCCAAATCCCACAATGAATTCGTCCTTGACACATCCTTAATGACGATCATCTTGATGATTGTAAATACATTATCATATCAGATCACGTCTGTGTTGCAATCATCACCTCCATTTCCTTTTAATTAAACAGCAAAGCTGACACCACATCTGTCAAAAAGGAAGTGAGACTTTTTTGAAATCGGTGTGAACTTCTCCTTTTTTCCTTATTCCTGTTCCACAGCAAACAATAGAGAGGGAAATAGCTTTGAAAATAACAAGCTCTATCAGTGCCTATCTCCTCCTTGCCCTCTCCGTCTTTCTTCCTTTACCCCTTTCTCCTCCCTCCCTCTTTCTCCCTCTCACGCACTCTCACCCTTTCTCCCATCTCTTTTCTCTCCGTCTCTCCCTTTCTCCCACCACTTGAAAGGCAGGGTAATGAGACAGCTAGAGAGCAAAGGAAGGTGTCCGCGGAGCATCAGTTGTGCACGGAAGAAGTGAAAATTTACTGCAAATGAGACGATGCCAGTAAATTCATTTTTATTCAGATTACTGTCATCATACATTACGGCTTCCCTTGTAAACATTTGGCCTCGGTCTTTGTGATGAGGTGTCATTATTTGCCAGATTACGTTATTAAGCTATTAACACGTCAAGCACGGCGGGCAACAATACAGGGGCACGCTTAAACAAGCTGAAGAGAATGGAGGAGGTGTCACTGGCTTGACATATGAAGGCACTTAATAGCTACTGCTCTGAGGACAGACGAGAGAAATTAAATAGACAGCTTTCAGTGGAGAATGGAGAGCGCTATTCACAAGTACTCAGAGCTGACTGAACTGTCGTTACAGGGTGATTATTTACCAGGCCAGCAAATAAAATGCCGCAATTTAAGTCTATGGAAAACATATTTCCTTTCACATGTATGTTTATAGCACCTATTTACATGTTATTGGTGTCATTATTAAAAAGACGGCTGAGTTTGTTTGGAATTTGAAGGCCCAGGAATTCAGCTGTTGGCTTTTATTGCACTCTGAATGATGTGGTGCAATCTTTTAAAACGTAAAAAGAGGTTTTTTTCAATTAATTTTGTTAAAAAAATAAAGTTAACATGAAAACGGCGGTTTTAGGTTGTGCTGTTTAAAACTGTGCAACTGACGAAAAAGTTTTTCTTTGTGTGTGTTGTTGTGTTGAACTTTAATTTTTCATCAAATCTTCTCAAAAAAAATGTCAGCGTTATGAAATAAACAGAGGTCCCACTGGTGACATGAAGAGGCTGAACATGGACAGCCAAGTCAGCGGTTTTGAGTGGATAAATCCATGGTAACCTATTGAAATGGTTCAACCACAGCCAAAATCGGCTACGACAGCCGACGGAGCCAGAGCCCCCCGTTCAGCCAGCACAGCAGCTTAGCAGTCTTAACAGAGAATCCACCACTTATCATCATCGGCATCCAGCGCCACAACACTCCACCATGAAGAGGCTTGAGTTAAGCCGGTTAAAATAACACGAGACAATACATCAACAACAGCTTCCTCTTCCCTTTTGATGCCTGCTTAATTTGAATGGTACAATGGGCTGAATCCTGTTCTGGTGCTCGACCAGAGGACCACAGAGCTCTGTCCATCTCTCCTTCACATCAGAGGCTGCTGGAGGAGCGGGGGGCCCCCTGATACTGTGTGGGGTTGGCTGATAAAGGCCTTATTTCAGGGTCTTCCAGTGAGGGGCTGGATTCTACTCCCCAGCAGGGACGGCATGGACCGTGCCGGTTAAGGGAGATGCTAGAAACTGCAGTTAGAGCTGAAACACTGAGAGGGGAGGGTGGGACGGAGAAAGTAAAAGGGGAAAGCAGGAGAAGAGATTGAGGGAAGAGGCTGAGTGAAAGAGAGAGGTGTTGACTGATAATAGATGCTACCAGGAGAGTTTGCCATGCATATGACACCTTTGAGCTATAAATTGGAGAGTTTAAAAGTTCAATCTTTTCACTTTCTCTTTTGTTTTGGGAGCCTGTAAACGCGGCCTCATGGTATTTGACTTTTCTTGCAGGCGCTGACACATGACTGAGGTCCCATTACCTCCAACCCTGTTTGCTATTGAGGCAAACGATACCCATTGACCGGTACGGGCCCTGTGAAGCATTTTACCTTAGACTCATCCAGGACTTGACATGACCTTTGAACCTGAGGAGCACAGCTGTCAAATGTCTCTCCTGTCATTCCCTTTGGAGACCCACTGATTCTTCACAAGAAATGACACACACACACACACACTCTGTTGCCATGAATCAACAACACACACACACACACAATATTACCACATTTCTTGCGTTGGACTAAGAAGCTCACATAAATCAAGTAGCAAAATCAAGATTAGGCATACAGTGCATATGGAGAGACATCAACCATTAAAAACATGTTAATGCTGTACTGAAATTCTAAATCTGAAAATACTGAGCATACATACATTCACTTTTTCTTAATTTTGCAAAATGCGCTGTAGTGGGACTTCATGAATATCTTCCATCATCTTAAACATGTACATGTAGTGGGAGGGGAAGACGTGTATCGGCTAATGAAAAGTGGGTGTGAAAGACTTCTAAAATTAGCAACAGCAAATACAAGTTTCTATTGCAAAAGAGGAGAAAGGAAAAACAATTTCTCAAACATGTCTTGCTCTAAAAATCTAAATTTGCATCATTGTGTTTTGTGTTTTCAACGCGGTTTGGAAACTGCCGAGAGTGTATTTATGCGAGTCACAGAGATATCCAAGCTTGTGAATTTACTGTGACAGGAGCACCACCAACTGGTCAAAACATGCCTCACCATTAAATACCTTACTACTCTCTCCTCTGATGTGCATTGAAAGATTAGTCACATGCATCCAGTTGCAACCTCTACATTTAAACAGTCTTGATTTATTCTTAGTGTGATCTGAAAAACAAGCAAGGTTTTTTTTTCTTCCACCTCAAAACCCCCTCGGAGAGGTTGACTTCACGGTATCCATCATCATGCATCTTTAATGACGTCAGGCCAGGAGCATGGGGTAAAATCACAGTAGTGGCCCGAGGCTAAAACCAGCTAAAATGAGGTTCCTCTTACCCCTTCCCACGCAGCGAGAGCTCCACATAGGCCGAGAGGGAGGGTACATCGCACCCATCGATCGCTGAGGCGGCTTGGCGGCTGGCGGCCACTCGGTGGGGTTGATGGATACATTTGTGCCGTAAAAACTCAGAGTTGAACGCGGTGGGCCTGAGCAACGAGCTGGGAGACAGAGGTGTGACAAACGATGGATGCCTTGATTTATGGGTGCTTCTGTGAAACTGAGAAAAGGACAATCTTCTTTCACCCAATTTGATTTAACTGTAAAGGGTCTTTGGGGACCCACGGCACAAAGCCTAAAAAGTAGAGAAACTTCTCTATATTCAAAACACATGTCAGAAACTGGAGCACTGTAGTAACACTAAGCTTTTATCCCAGCCTGAATTCTGTCACACAAACCTCCACGTTCCCCATTAGCTGTAATTCTATTAGTCACTGCAAATTCACAGACAAAAAAAAACCCCTATATATTTTTACGTATACATATATATATATATATATATATATATATATATATATATATATATATATATATATATATATATATATATATATACACATATATGTATGGATGTAGTTTTTCACATTATAGAGAAAACAAATAGACTAGAGCTCAACTCAATTACATATGGTAACCCTCAAACAAATAAGTCAAATATAGCTCAGGGCCAAAATGCATTTTATATCACAGAGAGCAAAACAAAAGAGCAAGCAATAAAAAGATCTCCCACATTTCACAGCGTACAGTATTTCTAAGCTATTTCCTGTAAAACTCTATGATAGTCTGAGTGTGGCTTGGAAACATCTTTCAGTTGCCGAGCCCCCAGCCTTGACCTCAGGGGTCAAAGTCAGTCAGGCTCTTCCTGTCTGTGGCTTTTCCCAGGATCCCCTGCCTGTCGGCATGTCAGCACCTCTCCTGTCTCCTCACCAACTCAGGATGTTGCTTTTGCCTTCCAAGAGTTTCCTGAAACCGGAGGAAAAAAAAAAGATCGGTTTCCATGCAGGGGTCACTTGATGTGAAAAAAGAAACGCCATTAAATACTGCTGTTTTGTATATTTGACTCAATTTTACAAACTCACTGCCCTTTGACTTGTGCCTATTTGTGGAAGTGAGGATGTGTTAGCCTGTGGGGAATGAAATGTGAATAGAAAGAAATGTTTTTATGAAGGGTAAACACAAGATCCACCTTCCCTATTTTCATATTTTTTTTCACACAGCAGCTTCTCATTCACCTTAGCTGCTTTTTCCAACATGTAATATGCATTGCAAATGATTTTTTTTATCTAGTGTGGAACAAGATGTCTTTAATGTTTAAGCATGAATCTAATGGAGACCATGCAAAAAACCTTGGATGGAAGGAGCTTCACAATACTAGTCCCTATAATAATTACGTGAACACTAAAACAGGGTCATGTTCTGATTAGAGGGCATGATGGACAATTAAGGGTGACGCTGCTAAAAAAGTGGACTGCTTTTGAGCAGAGGTGACTGGAAATGGGGCACATTATTAAATGGGATGTAGGTGCCTCTCTCTCTTTCTTTCTTTCTTTCTCCAGGTACTGAGAGGAGGAATGAGGGCTAAATGACAAGGTTGCACCCCCGGCAACAGACGTCCTGATTACTTTTTGTCTCAAGCTTCACAGCAGACCCAAATAAACCAAAGGCACTAAACCTATACACTCAATTAAAAGCCATGTTTATGATGCAGAAGTTAGCTATGCACACCTTTGTCTAAACTTTGATATTAAGTCTGTCATGGATGCTTAAAAATTCTTCTTAGCCCCTCCAGTATACCCGTAACTCTTATTCCCTTGTTGAGCAGCCCAAAGAGTATGTGTGTATAAATGGAAGGCCTGTCATTTCACATTCATTAAAAGTGAAGTTCCAAAATTAATAATGTAAAAATATGGGTTTTAATTAGTCTTCTATTCTGCCCAATGTACTTAAATTGGATCATCTGGTCCCCGATGCCCTTTCACTTAATAAAGAATTAGCCTGTGATGTTCTGAGCTTGACAGGTAGGATAAAGTGGAGAAAATCACTGCTGTTATATAAAGGATATATCCGTTTGTACGTAATTTGCAGCTTAGTCAATTTGACAGGGGGGAGGTTCCCAGCCATGGATCCCATGCAGGTTTCCATTTAATGCATTTCTATCATGTTATGGCGTGACCACACCAGCGCCTTGCATCGTTCAGTTCTGCCATATAATTAGTGACATTAATCCAATTTGATTGGATATCTGCCTCAGTCTGGTAAGAGTATTACTTCTGAGTAAAAGCTGTACCTACACATAGAAGGTTACTACTAAGTGTGATCAAGTGTGTTAAAGCTCTATTTAAAATTTTTAGTTTTCGTGTAGCATGCAAAAAAACCCCAAAAAACAACCTCATTTAATTATTTTTATGATGCAGAAGAGAGAGAATATGCATTTTATATACTGCAGCCGTGCTTTGAACATGCAGAGATTAAAAAAAAGAAAAAAAAGCAGCTTCTCCTCATGATGGTCCAAAGCTTGAAGGTTGTTGTATCTTAAAGGTTAAACGGTAGAGGGGGGGTTTAAAAGGAGGCTTCAGTTGAAAGCATATGGCATCCATGAGTGATCCTTTACATTCAGTGGTCATATACTGGTGTTTGTGTACGGGTGAGTGGGTGTTGTCGCGTTATTCTCAGGCAACGAGCCCAGACAGCCCTCACCCTCTCCTTTCCTCTCTCTCTCTCTCTTTCTTACTCTCTCTCTCTCACTCCCTTGCGCGGGACAGGCACAGCTGTCAGATCAAAATCAATCGCATTTTAAAGGACGTGCGAGCTAAATATTTCATTCTTGCCTTGGGAACCAATTAAGTGCTACATATGAAGTCAGAAGGACTGGTTGAGCCGGAGTCGTACTGGTGCGTACCAGCTGCTCCATTGCTTACACCAACCCCCCTTTACCCCATGCAAATGTGTCAGTGTGAACATTCGAGTTCAATTACCTAGTGATGTTTTAAAAATGCACCAAAGCCAGACTGGCAGTCCGGAATTGGAGGGGATCCACCCCAGGTATGTTGTTTATTTAGTTGTTGTCTGTTGTGCTGGCTGTAACCCATTTGCCCTGATTGCAGATGTAAAGGATAGCAGCGATAGGAGGGACTGAGGCCTTCAAAGTGCCATGTGTCAAAGAACACCTCACACCGGATGGCAGGGAGAACTGGCATCCATTCCTCAAACCTTAACCCCTGCCTCCAGGTCCCATTACACAGCATCAAGAATCTTAAAAATTAAGTTCTTTCCGAACTTAAGCTAAGTGAACATTTCCTCTACGTGCCCTTTATATTTTTTTTTCTCATGCTCATTTTAGTCCTTTTTATTTGCTCTTTTGTCCACTTCTCCATTTCTTCTTCACTTTATTCCCTGGGCATGATAAATCACGGTCTATTTATTCCTGCTGAAGTTGGAACAACGTATCATGTCCTTCCAGAGCATCTGCTTTGTCAATTTAAAGGACAAGTAAAAAAATTTTTTTTATTTAACTAAAAGTTTGTACTAAGACTGGAGCATGGTAGGGGTGAAACAGATTAGAGAGCAAAGAAAGAAAAAAATAAGTCACACTAGGAAGGTTAAAGTGTGTATATGTGAGGGAGGGGGGGAGTTGAAGGCACGTACAGAATGTTACTGAAAACGAAAGAGCTGGTTGTCTAAGTGGAAAAGAGGATATCTGAGAGAGCTAAGAGAAAAAGTGAGAGGAAAAACAAAAGCAGAGAGTAGAACAGGGAAATACAGAGAATGGGGTAAAGTGAGAGACAGTGCAAAAAGGAAACAGTGTGAAAGAGAGAGTGAGAGAGAGGAAAAGTGGTAGAGAAAGAGAAAGAGAGACAGGGAGGGAGTATGATTGATAACGGTGCTGACAGAACCCCTCTGGCCATGCTCTCTGTGGCAGTTTGGGGAGACAGGGCCTCCCCGCGTGAGACCGAGCTGCCCCTCGCCACTGTCCCAGCACACACTCCACATCTGGTGGGATCGCCCACGCTAGGTCAGGGGTCACGGCACCATGGGGCTACTTTCGGACTCACATCCCCAGAATGCTTGGAGAAAAACACAAGGCCTGTCGGGTCCCTGCAATAATCAGCATTTTGAAAGTACAAGCATGAGCCTAATCACTCCTCAGGAATATTTTGGCTTTGCACTGACCTGAGGAAAAGGTAGAAGGAAAAACAACTCGAGAAAAAAATTATTATTTTTTTTGTAGCTAAATCATGATGACATAGTGTATCACAAAAACAAAAGCACAGCTGAAGGTAAGCAGAGATTAATGTGCTGATGTGCAGTGTGGGTCCTGCGTGTGTGTGCATGTGTGCGCTCACACTGAGTATGTGTGTGCATTACTGCCCGTGTGCAAGGAGAAAACACTGATGAATTAGAGATAAATAATGAAGTAGCTCAGGGACTGATTTGTGATAGCAAGTGGGCCCATCAACAGAGAACACTAATACTTTTGAATGCTATGCCGTTTGATGTTGATCAAGTTCAACTCGGCTGACAGGGCTGAGAAGACTGTGGGGAGCACAGGGACCATACTAGAGAACCTACTCAGACAGGTGAAAGAGGAGAGGGACAATACCACTCAGACACACTCACGTACGCTGCTACTCACACATACAAACACACACCCAATGACTCACGCACATACACGAATGCAGAGAAACCCTTATCCAGTGTACAGTTATTTAAGCATTTTAAACAGGAAAAGGTCAGCATGTCATTTGTGTACTAAAAGTTAATTTCTTCCTCTGTAGAGGTTTTTTTTGTTAATTAACTTTGTTAAATTCTTTTTTAAAAAAAAACAAGCTCATATTAAATGGCATAGTCCCCTATCATTTTCTGTCCATAGACATTCATGACATGCCACTGTTCCTCCATCGCTTGGGGCATGGGTCATTTTGAAAGTGTCACCATTTAACCGGGGGGAGGGCTGGGTCTCCATACCTCCAGCATTAGCCCATGTGGGCAGAGTTCGGATGTGTGGAGAGCGTGGCCTCATTATGAAGGAGATAAAGACCGTTAAGGCTGTTTGGTCTTGGGCCGGCTCCAGCCCCTATGGTGAAACACACCTGCTCCCCTCTTTAAAAAGCCCTGCTCCAGTTTAGCTCTTGGCCACGGACGAGTAATGACCTATCCAGGGGGCCGTAACGCCCGCTTCGTTTAGCCTGTCGTTAAGACCCAGAGTCAGCAGCATACTGCGGCACAGTACCGTGCCAAAACTCAGTACAGGGTGTCCTTGCCAAAGATCTAACATCAAGCCTACTCTGTTAGAATATGGATAACTAACTAGCTAACCACATTAATGAAATGGCAGAATAAATTTGGCAGCATTACGCTCCACTTGAAGAATTTCTTTTAGACATATTGTCAGATGGGTTTGATACTTTGATAATTCAACTGAATCATCAACATGAATATAAATCAAAAAAGAGGCCCTTGTATCTCAGCCAATAGGAACACACTCAAGAATACAGTATCCACTTAGTAATTAGAGAACATAAAGTTGCAGCTTGACACTGCTTGGTTTCCCATTGTTGTCCTGTCTTTGTTGTTACGCACACACGGGCTCTCACAGACATGCACAATCGCACTCACTGAATGGCACATGAATGCATAGACATGCCTGAGCAGAACACGCGCGCGTGCGCACGCACACAAACACAGACACGCGCACGCATGCATGTGCTTTTACACACACAAATGCACTCACACACATATAAAGATTTCCCAGTTTCCCAGTTATGTTTTCATCAAAGCTTTTCTTTGGCACTACAGAGCAGCGTCAGTATGGTAATGTGTTGTGCTGCCTGGAAAGCTGTCAAAAAGCTCCCACCTTGGATGAGAGACCACGGTAATTCAACTGGGCTCCTGTCTTCTGTGTGTTCAGGTCTCCTCATTATTCCGCTTTGCGGGGTAATGGCGTCTTGCACTGTTTTATCTGTCAGCTCACAGCAAACTATAGTTTTTTAGCCCTGTATATTAGATGCTAACATCAAAGGCAGCTGTCTTGACACAGGAGAGAAAGAAAAAAATTGTTGCGTAAAAAAAATGGAAACACTCCCGGTAGGCGAAAATTGAATCTCTTTACGTCTAGGGTGATGTGTGTATTGAGAATAGATTTGCTGGTTGGCGTCTATGTGTTTGTTCTCAAGTAAACAGCAAGGCTTGTTTGGGTGTAACTGTCAGGTATATGCGTGTGCCCCGTGTGAAAATGGGTTTGTTGGCAAAGTGGGAGTTAGAAAAAAACAGCAACACAAATTCACTCTAGCTGTCTGATCAATGGGGATTTAAGTTACCAGTGACAACTGCACAGCAGATGTCAAGAGACACAGACCCTTCGCATAGCGTAGCAATGCTAGCCGCATATTCTATCCGCAGGTTTTGTGACTTGTCTCTTTTTACCCAACTGAACGCCTATGAAAAGTGATTTGTACAGGCACCGGTTTGATCATCTGAGCAAGTTTCAAGAAAAGTGTGCCTCCAAAACTATAGTCTGGCACCATCCTGTTATCCCCCTCCTCTGCACTCACCTCTATTTGGGCATGTGGGGCTTTTGCCCCCTTGGGTGGTGGCAGACTTGTATACAGTATGTGTGTTTATTGCAAGTGTGTGTAACATGAGGTAAGTTTATAGGAATAGATGAATGTGTGTGCATATGTGTGTGTGTGTGTGTGTGTGTGTGGTGGGGGTAGGGTTCTTCAGAAGACGCGGGTAGAGCAAATTAAAACTCACCGCAGGAAATGAGCGCCCTTGGCACTCCTCTTCCCAAGCAGCTGCACACACCCCAACCATCATCTGCCATTTTGACACATCCACGGGGCGTAGCAGGCAGCGACAAGGGTGGGGTGAGGTGGGGTTGGGGGAGGCCGAGGGGTGCCAGCGCGACACCCACGGCTGCAAGCATCGCCGGGCCGCAGCCTCCAGCCAAACAGGTGTGTGACATCATGCCGCTGGTTCCTCTTCGGGGGCCCGGGGAGCTGGCTGGGGGACTGGAGCAGAGAGGGGGGTGTGGGAGGAAACAAAGGGAGGTTAGGTCTCTACCTGACAAGCTCATTGATAACGTTTGGGACAAGAGCCCTGAAGTCGATGGCAAATTGCCTCTAATGTCTCCCGGAGATCACGGGCCAAAGTCAGGTGCTGGGCGCTAAATGGGCTCATTAGTTATGATTTTTTTCTTTCTTTTTTGGACTTTGCAAGGAGTTTTACACACACGTACACACACACACATACATGCACACGCACACACATCAGAGATAGTTGAAGCCAGAGGGCTTTTGCAAACTTGGGACGTCATCATAACTCAAGACAGGGTTATAGCTGAGCCCAAGTGTTGAGACCTTTTCCTCACAGCTTTTGTAGCACTTACACGAGACATTTTTGGTTTGGAGTTTGACTATATCAACAGCTGAGACATGCAGAGTTACACCTGGGGAATACACAAGTGAATTCAAAAATGATCTGAAATCAATCCCACACAGGAGGCGAACACTGTAATTTTTTTTCCCATCAAATTTGTAACCAGAACAAAACTTTACACAGAGATAAATGAAATCAGCACGTACCTATTTAGAATTCTCAGCATGTCTCCTGCATACACCCCTCTTCACACTTCAGTCGAATCCCCCAGCGACAGATCCTGTAACAGAGGAGAAGGAGGCTGTGAGTAGCCTGGGGGGTTCCTAAAGGCACCCGTCTGGGACCTGCTTCATAATCAGTGGACAGAGAGGATAGTGGTGGTACGGCTTCCCAGAGCCACTCTCTCCCCCTGGCTGCCCGAACTCTGTTAAGCACCCCAGGGCTACCTGTTAAGGTGTTCCCCCTGGTCCAGTCTCTCTTCCTGGGCAAAAAAACTCACATGTAGGCTGCTGTCGTGAACACGATCTAAGGTCTGACTGCATAAAGGTGTTTTTGCATGTACGTAAAGGTGCATTATTTATGTGTGACCAATGCATGCACGTTTACAGATACACAGCAGACACACACACACATTCCAAGTGTGCCTCAACACATCTTGTGTGTGATTTCTTGCGCTATTAGGAGGAGGTGTATTATTGTTAGTTGTCAAGGAGACATTGCAAGGGAGCTAGAATTACTCACCCACATGGACATAACTGCATGCCAAGAAATAGCCTGGACAATACAAGTCTCTCTGCAGACCTCTTTGGCCCTTATCAACAATAATAGTTGTAAAATGGCTCTAATTAGTCTGCAGTGAAGTTAAGTGCTGTAGTCCAATAACAAATGCTCTTCTCGATAATAAGATAAAAATGCATATTAAAAAAATATTAAAAAAGAAAGCAGCTAAAAAATTACAAACCCTAAACTTGGAATTATATCTGTGGCTGTTCGATTTTTATTTTTTTAGCTTCTTAAAAAAGTACATTATGACATGTAGTCTAGGATCTGTTTTATCTGTCTGGGTTTTTATTGTAGTTACTGTAGGTATATGTAACATTGGCTGTTTCTGTTTCCATAGTCAGGTAGAATATTCCCTTGACTATGCCTCAGGGTATCTCCTCCTTTCCGCTTTTCCACAGCAGACCTCAACATCACTGCTGTTGTAGATGCAGAAAACTGTGTAGTGGTAAGCAACCAGGGAGGCAGGTCTGGGGTTGCAGCCGTGGACTTTCTAATTCAGGCCCTGGCCAAGGGATCTGGGAGACATCGTCGATTTTAACAAACACACTGGCCATTTCCAAATCTGCCTTGTGTGCTCAGCCGTCCATGGTTCTCCAAGATATCTGGAGGAGAGGGAGGGTAGGCGTGAGGCTTCTGGGAGGAGGGGTGTACAAGGCGGAGAGAGCCAGGACTGTGCCGTCTCTCCAGTTTGGTTTGGTCCAAGCACAGAGCCAGCTGGCCTCATTAGGACTTGATGGGAGGCGGGCTGGCATGAGACGTGCACATGCATGCACACATCAACAAATGTAGTGTGAAGCGTGGCCTGATGCCCGTGAAAGACCCACACGAAAGTTTTTTTTTTCTCCCCCCCCCATCTTTCTTTTTTTTTTTTTATTGAGTGCACAGTGGCTTATGGGCAGAGAGAGTGCATGATGTGGGAAAACATGATCATTAGTTTATGTCTCTCTTTAAGGTGCTGTCTTTACCTGGCTCACCTGGGCGATCACAGTGCGCTTGAGTGCTTGTTTGAGAAAAGAGCGAACCATGAACAGGGGCGATGAGGGCTGGGTTGGATGGAGTGGAGTGGGTATAAAGGGACGAGAGAATATGATTCATGGTAGGGTGGGTTCATCACGAGAGACGGCCACTGACCTACAGTCTGAGGGCCATTGGACCGGAACCAAGGCCTTGTTCCGACAGACCGAGTGTAGCGTGAGCTGTGACGGATGGCGCCGGTCTGTTTGAGAGCCCCTGAGCAGGTGTGTGTCTCGCTCACATCTGCAGGCAAGCACAGTGAACCGAGACCAAATGGCAGACGCATGGGGCCCATCGGGTACCTGTGCACTGAGACACACTAATGATTATGGATGCAGGCCTATTAACGGTCACATCTGTAAGGGAGAACAACAACCAGCGCAGTGGGAGTGAGTCAGCAGTTTTAACTCCCCTCTGAAACATAGACATGCTGGTGTCAATGTTGGGATAAAAACTCAAGTCAAAATGCTGCCTTAGCCTGAGCTCAGGTACAGACCTTACCTCTGCTCGGGCTCTGCTGAAATTGAGGAGGCTCTCTGGCCTCCTTGAGAGAAGACTTCAAGAAGTTTACTTGTTGAACTTGAAAACTGACACATGCTGAAGGACACTGTAAGTAGCAAAAAAAAGGAAAGAAAGAAAAAAAAAGACTTCCTGTTACAACTCAACACTAAATTATCTAATGAATTCATCAACTTAAAAACAGCGTTAAATATTCATTCTAAGAGTATAGGTAATAAATTAAATATTACTCATTGACTCATTATTTAAAAATGCATAATATGATTTGCATAGTTTTATCCTGATAGGAAATAATAATGGGTAGTTGTCTTGTAGCGTCTTTCATGACGGATGAAGCTTGCGTCTTTTTGTTCCCTCATCATCCCTCTATCCTACTTGCTTCTCATTAAAGTTTTAACGGAGGCTGTTTTAATTGTCAATCCTTTGACAGGTTGATAAAAGCAACTTGACAATTAAGTTCATTGGCTCTGCTATGCATATTAATTAGGTCTTATTTGGGTTTCTATTGTTATTGGAAGGAGCACTCATGGTGTAGCAAAATGTCATCCATTAACTTCTCTCTTCTCAGAACTTAATGTAATTAAGCTTGCTATTGTATGACTACGAGAGGAGACTCTAGAGAGAGGAACTTTTAGTATTCATTGTATAAATGAGTAATGCCATTCCTGTGACACTGCAACAACGCTGTTTCCCCAAAAATCAGCCATTCACAACTTTATTATCTGTAACAAGTGCTGCCTGCTCTTGTTTGGTTAATGAACAAAGGGGGCTTGCTTTCATGTCGCTACATGTGTGTACGCACATGTGCGTGCGCTGCATGTGTGTGTGTGCTTGTGCGTCTGCACATGGGTTTGTTTATGCCTGTGCAAAGCAGGGATGAAGCGAGAGAGGGAGCGTGTGTCAGAGGGGAAAACGGGGCAGGACATAAAGGGTGCGGAGAGGCTCGGCATTGGGAGGGAGGAGAAAGAAAAATGAAGTAGCGCCGCGGCTCGAGGTGGGATGGGTGTGTTCTAGCAGATTACCCAGTGCACCTTGCTCAACTCTGCAGGCCCACACACTCACATCAAAGTGGTACCCCCTATGTGCCCGAGGCTTAGTCGGCCCCTGTCCACCCCCCGTGTCACTCCATACATCCTCGTGTTCGTGTTGAATAATTGACAGTTCTGTTTTACATGCTCAGCATTTGCCAGGACATGGAAGTGTGGCTCCAAACAGGGCATGACTCTGAGAGGTGCCGCGTGTTGGTTTGACTTCATTAGAATGTGCCCTACTAATGCTCTGCACGCACCCTGAGCTGAATACCATCAAGCATAATCCACAGAGGAATGTCTGTGGAATCAACAAGGTGGTTGCGGTAATAAAGATGGGTTTTTGCTGCGCTTTTATCGCAACTTAATTGTCCACATAGCTTAAAGAGTTTCCCCTTCCCACATGTGAGCAGACAGCAGGTTTCATTTCCAAGCCAGGTTTATGAAGGGAGCAGCACCTCCCTTCATTACAATGGGACTGTTTCAGCTCCTTCTTTGAAGATACTACGTACTGTCTGGTGTGCACTTACATTCTGAATCTGCTGAACTTGTTGGACGTCACTCAAGACCGCCAGAATGGCCGTGCATAGCAAAGGACAATGACTGCCATGGGTATCTGAAGGGGCTAGAGTGTTTGTGCCAGGGCGATCTCTGAAGTCAAATAAGCCATTATCAGTCTGTCAAGCCAGGTCTCATTTCAGGTCTCTTAATAACAGTTAGGCAGTTTGGTGAAGTCTCTATCAATGCCCCAGTAATTGCTTTTTACAACTACTGTAGAGAAATGAGACAAAGAACTGAAGAGATAAAGCATGGTTGCAACAGGGTGGTGAGATTATAATCTCTTCTTGTGTTTGAACTGAAATAAGTAAAAAAAATCTCAAGGAATGCATGTGGTTTTGACTTTGGATCACACAGGTCTGTACAGAAACTCAAGTGTAACAGTAGGAGTGTAGTATGGTATAGCCTAGTACTCAAAGCAAAGGAGGGAAAGGCCTGGCTGTTCATTTGATAGTTTACCTTGACCCCTGAAGTGTGTCGCTCACACCCCGAGGGCTTGGGCTGGCAAAACCTTTCTCACTCCCCCCTGGGAATGATAATCTCAACGTGGGCGTTTACCACGGACACCAGACACAACACCATTAGCCACAGCTCCGCTGCTGCTCATTAGGACCCCCCGATCGATATAGGCGGCCACAGAAATCGCCAGCGCTGCGGAACCAGCTATCACTCTTCAGAGTTATTATCGTAAACAGCTCTGGCCAAGATTTAGGGCAGTACCCCACTTTTGCTGCTTCTATTGAAAATAGAGGGTTGGGAGGACCATAACAGAGTGACCGAGACCCTTCTAAGGACATTATATTGTATGACTTGTTCTCAAACTTTGTGCTGTGTGGAGTCATTGCCTTGCTATAAAATTAGAAGCAGTCAGGAATCATTACAGTGTACGCTGCACTGTTCTCTGGGGCCTGGTATTATGACATGGTTGAAGCAGAAAAACACTGACACAGAGGAAGTTCACTCATTACTGCAAAGATATCTGAGCTCTGATGTCTCCCTTATTGAGTGTCAAAAATAAAGGATTCAGTTTAAGCACAGCTACACAATCTGCTGAGTTTGCAAAGCAACTTTCTTAATGGCACACACACACGCACACACACACACACACACACACACATATATATATATATATATATATGATGTATCTATATACATATATAAAGGGTTAAAAAAAGGAGCAAGTAAATGTAGAATGACTGGGTGCTTTCAAAATGTTTCTCCACGCACGCTCTGTTTGATATCAGCATGACAAGATAATTTAATTATTTTCCCATTCTTTCCCTTGAAACAGGAGGTGTGGAGACATTAGTCACAGGAAATTGTAGATAAAAAGACAAAAAAAAAGAGGATAACCCATTGGTTTCTGGCAGTAGGAGAGAATAATATTGAGGCAAAATTGTGAAAATAAGAAAAAGGGGAGATGTATTGATTTTTGGTGGAGCCAGGGAAAGAAAAGAGAGGGAATAAAGAAGTGCTCTTTGGCCGATGTGTCCAAATGATGTCTCAGGGGAGGTTCTTAATGGTAGGGGGAGGGGTGGAGGGGGGTTAAGGGGGTGAGGTGGGGGTGACGGGGGCAGGTGCCTACCCTGACTAAGGCATGGAACTGCCCTTAGGCTAGGGCTAATGGTATTGGCTGAGCTTACTTTAAGCAGCTCTTTCCTAATGGCCAACTATGAGTGTGCCACAGGATAGACAGGTATTGATTGGTTCAAATGCTCTTGAGTTGACAAGAACTGAAAGTCCCTCAAGCATATACAATCTTGCAGCAAATTATGTCACATGGAAAGGTGATTAAAAACAGAAGCTTGGAGCAGGCACACTCATTAAAAGTGTATATAATATTTCTCTTGTTGTCCTTGTATTACTGTCTCTTGTTTGTGTTCACTATTGTTTTTTCTTTTTGTTGCAGGGATGGGGGGGGGGGGGGGGGGGGCAAAGCGTTTGTCTCTCTGGTGTTAGTATGTGTTTTCTGAGAAATGTCTGTTTGTACAATGTGGAATTCCAGTAGCAACACAGTTTTCAAGCCTATTTTCCATCATAGGGATCCACTGCATTGACGGTTGAACCTCCATTGCATCAGTCAAAGCGGTGCACACATTGTAGTTATGCACTTCATCAGCTGGGCTCAAAATTGTCATTTGAGCAGAGTCAAATGGTCAGACACTCCCCCTCCTCACCACTTAAATGTATGCAGGTGTGATGGTTATATTCACTTTTAAAAAAGGTGCAGCATACGGGTATAGTGTACAGAGAACAATGCCATATATTTGCTTTGTTGTCATGCCCCCCTTCCTCATACACACATACAAAAAATGCTGTGTACAAGATTTTCTCTTATTCACAAGGGGCGCTTTCTAGACTGCTTGAGGCATCTGCTTTGATTGCATAATTCCCAAGAGACGAACAACACAAAACAAAAATACTGACTGAATTCAGACTTATAATATACCGAACAAATAACATACCAGCTCCACTCTTCAAAACCATAGTTCTCTAAAGAAAAGGAATTGGAGAGTAAATTCAAAGTTGAAAGCTTAGCTCTTTCGTGGTGAATGCAGGGATGAGGGTAAAAGATGAAACAAACTTTTTCTCCTGGCTGAAAATGTGCAATATTACTAAAACAAATAGGCGATAGCATACACATTTGCGTACACTTAAACTTAAGAGGCACATATCAGAGATACTATAAAACCCTTTTTAAGCCTTAAATGGTGCAGATATTTCAGGAATGGATGCCGAGGAAATGTATTATGATGCGGGGGTAACACAACAGGTCCTTTATGTCATCTGGTGCTTTGCCAAATGTAGCATGACAGTTTCAAACAAAGTAAACACTGTTGGTGAAATGAAAATTAAATTAAATGACAGGTCCATTTTCTTCAGGAAAACTCAAAAAAAGAAAAAAAAAGTAGGGGAGATTTTCTGCATCCAAATGATACGGCTGCTCTCAAAGCTCACAGTTTTCTTCTCTTTCGATTAAATGCTCTTTCTCTGGCTGTTTGTGCTTTACAGTGGAGTGTGCTACATCGCTACTTTCTTCTCTACAGGGGCCCCTGGGCTCCCCAAGCAATAGGAGTAAATTAGAGTGCACCTGTTCCAGCTCCAAGATAAGCCATCTCCAGAGGATTTCCTCTGAGTAAAATGAAGTGAGTGAAGAATAAACAGAATATCACAGCATTACTCCGCCAAGGTGAAGTTGCTGCTGCTCTGGGGACACGGTTCGTTTTGCACAACACCCAGCAAAATATCCTCTATAAACCTCTGGATGTAAGACTGTAGGAATGGTCTCTGCTCACAGCGGAGAGAATAGGTGCTGCACTTTTGTGTTCCAACCAAGGCAGCGCGTCTGCTTCTCAACTGTATCTGCTCACAACCTTGACTTGAAATGCTGTTATTTGTGGTCTGGGTTTTGTGGTTTGTTTCCAGCATGTTTTGACTCTGTGTCAACACATCTGCGATAGTCAGACATCAAACCACATACTTTCCCTTTTTCCGTTCCTGTACCGCTGCCAAACATTTCTGAAAGTATCTAATTAAGTCAACTAAGAAAATTGTCAGTACATCTTTCCCCTCTTCCCATCAGCTTAGCCACATGAGTAACTCCTTGTATGTTTCTTAGAGGAAATAAAAGCTGTAACCCCAGTGTGATGCCCAAAGACCACTGACCGTAGATGTCTAGAATGCAAAATTCACTCAGTTGGTTTACACATAAAAGGCACGGATAATTAGAGGAAAAATGTAATTCATCATACGTTTGATAATCAGTCTGATTTGGTCTCCTATCTGCACTAGGGCATTCAAATAACCCCCCTACTATTAGCACCCCTCTCTCCCTCACACCAGTAGTCTGTTTTACCCTCTCTTTGTTCCCCTACAACACATTATCATTATTGTAGCTAATTGCATGGTTTGCCTTGAAGTCGGGCTGGAGACTCATGATCTGGGGTTGAAACGTGGACAGGGATCCAGTCTTCTCCACAGCTTGCTTTACTCTGCTAATTGCTGTTACCACAGGATAAGGCGTGCTCCTCGCTGTGGCCAGCCGGACAAGGCTGGAACAAGCATGGGGTGGGTTGGGTGGAGGGATACTATCACACAAGGGTGGTAAGATGTGGGAGGGAGAGCCAAGGGTGGCATAACTGACGTGGGATGGGTAGACCAGATTGGGGAGGGAAAGGATAGCGGTTGGAGGTAAGCGGGGGGGATGGAGCTGGTGTTAGATGTAGGTCAGCAGGAGTGGAGAACCCTAAAGATTACAGTTGGTTAGCGCGACCCCTCTCTGACAGGATCTGAGACCTTATTCCCAGCAGAGGTGGAGCCTGGCATTTGGGGAACTCAGCTATTAGTGAGGCTAATAAAGCCCATGCAGAAAGTTTTGAACCTCCAGTAGCCCAGAGACATTGTCCTGACATGAGTCCAAAGGCTGTATCTTAGTTAATATAAACCTAAATGACTAAAGAGAGTCTTTAAATGACTGTTAATTAGACAGCCGAGCCGTGCTGCGGAGTAAAACACATCTATAGGCACCCATTCTCATTTACAGTCTCTCTTAATAATTGTTTTTACGAGCACCTCTTTTTATTATCGTTGTTTATTAAAGAAGAGTAATTTAAAAGATGAGTTCATCTAACTCTAAAAATCTGAAATCTCTCAGAGCGCTGACAGTTTCCTAATTCATATGGGAATGTTAGTTTTACACCACAGTATCAGCTTCCAACTTTAAAATGAGTCAGAGCTCCCCGATGGGGTTTTAGAAAAGGAAATGGAATCACAGACATAACGAGTGACAAAGCCTCCATCACCTCATATAAGATCTCATTCCATCTGTGAGAACTTTGGGTCTACCCTAGAAAAATAATAAATATCCCCCTCTCATGGCTGCCGCTCTTTTGTTCAAAAGGTGTTTTCAAGACCAAACAAAAGAAATGGTGTCATTAATGATATATATTATGAACTAGGGCCTCTTAGAACAGTTTCCTACAAATGCATGGATAAGGGGTTGATCTCTCTCCTAACAAAGGATCTCTAAAATATGAAGTGAAAAGCTACCCAAGATGAAGCTGGTAAAGAAACAAGCGAGGAAGAGCCTATTTCCACAACACAAACAGATTTCCTGGCCTTTAGCAGTCTCTTACTGGGATACTTTGAGACATATCCATCAAAACACAGCTGTATTCATTCATATTTCATATCTCCTCCTTCTCCCAGTGCTTTAACACTGTTCTTTGATCAAAGGAGAGAAGTCGGATCACAACAGGAAGGTTCCCTGCCAGCCAAGAAGGAGAAGGAAGGCCAATCCACTACTGTACATGTTACCATATAGCTAGCTGTAGTTGAAGACTTCACTCAATGAAACAAGGGGAGAAAAGTAGCATAAAATAAATGAATGCCTTGCAAATGCAAAACTAAGAACGCTTGAGAAATTCATGACTTTCCATAGATGAAATGCGAATTTCCACATTTTACAGAGAGCTTAGTTCTCGGCAGTGTGCAGGCCTGCTGCAAAACTGTGCAAAATAAAACACAAACTCCATCAGACAGTGGGATCAAAAATGAGCAATTTTCGAAGAGTTTGGGATGATTGAATGAAGCCTTTGTTAGATTTAGAGGAATAACAGTTTCTCCAACTTAAGTGATGGAATTGCTGAGAGATGGGCATCCACAAGCTGATTCAAAACACACAGCTCAAGAGTGTCACCATGTGGAGATGAGGCGACATAGCAAAAAAAAAGTCCCTGAGCAGCTGTCTGAACAAATGCTTTACCTCAGAACACGGCTCTAGAAAAGCATTAATATTTTCATTTCTTCTATTAACCTTTCCTTAGTCTTTAAAATACATTTTCTCCAATTAAATTTCACCTGTTTTACAATAAGCCTTCAGCCACTCTCTTTACCTGACGTCTACCATATCAATTCCAAGACACAGCCGTTCCAAAGACCCTTTTCAGTAAGGCTCTGGGAAAAAAGTGTTTGAAGACCTCCCTGACATTTAGACTCTCTCTGAAGATGACTTTGCCTTCTACTATAGCCTGCGGGAACATAGTAAGACCCACACTAAACTTCAATTGATATGCAGTGCCAGATTCCTCCAGGGGAAATTATCATTCTGTTCATAATAAGAGCCACAACAAGCACCTGGAAAATGACTTTATTATACACTCCGCTTCAATAAAAGTTTCCTATGACCCATCAGAAACACACACGGTGCAAGGGGCATAATAGTGATGAAATGAAAACTATATTATGCATATGATAGAATGCTTATTTGATGGTAGGCAGCGCGAGGATGCACATCTGCTCGGATGTGCTTGATTGGCAGGTGTGTTAATGCTGCGCCGTAGCCTTGGATGGAGGTGCTCTGAGACCCCCTTTTTCCTGAAGCCATTATCCAAATATGTTCTGTTTTTCAAACAAATGAATGGCACAAAAATCAAAGTATCAAAAATGTATTGCCCTTCATAATGGAATTCCCTCTGAGCAAGGACATGTAACAATGGGCCATTCTCAGCTTCCTGTGCTTTCCCTCTCTATGCCAATGGACGTGACCTCCACTGCTTTAACAATGGGGCATCCAGCAGCATAAGCACTTGGCTTCTCTCGCCGCAGCCACTACATGCAGTAAAGCTGCTTTCATCTTTGTTGTTATATTTAAGGATGACATCCTAGCCTGTCGGCCTCTACTATTGTCTTCGCCGTGATTATTTTCTATCCGTTGTTTAGCCCCAGTTGTGGCTCTTTGATGAAAAGGTCGCCACTCAATTGGAAAACAGTCATTAAAATGCGGTGGGTACTATTCACCAGTGTGCATGGGGGAACCAACTCAACTGAGCTGGTTAATCAAAAGTTAATTATATAATTTTCATGCAGATGAGGGAAACATTCAAATGAATCCCAACTCTACAATCATTACAAAAAATAAATAAAGAAATAATTCTAAAATGCTATAAAATGTTCAGGGACCAGGAGGCTGTAAACAATATGAAGTTTAATTTGAGGTAAACAAAGTGAATATCCACCAGGGGGTCTGGGAAGGAGAAAGTGAGGTTAAATCAAATTTGGAAACATAGATACCAGCAGGTTTTGTTGTCCTGATATACGTGCAATTAGGCAGGTCCTTGATGAGGACACTGGGAGGGAGAAAGTTGGCTTTCACTGCAAATGCTTTGGGATTATTTAAAGGGAATTTATGGGATTTTATGTTTTATCTGTGAACATTAATTATCCCCACAAAAGTGTACCAAATTGAATAAAAACTGTATTTTAGGAAATGTTATAAAAGCACGATTATCTTTTATGAAGATGTTGCAAAATTACTGAAAACGCCACGAAGCATAAACTCAAGTAAATCAATTCAAGGAAGTCTCATCGTGACTTTCAGAAGAAAATACCCAGGATAATAGTTTCCCCTGTAACTTTGTCAAAGGAGCTAAAGTATAATATAACACTTTTCAAAAATACTTAAGTCTTTCCTCATCAAAGGAAATGATTGTGCTATGCAAAGTACAACCATGAATATTAAACCAATGACGTGAAGTATCACAAATGAACAAGCATTGTTCTGGAAGTGCAATGGAATGTGGTTTAATTTCGCTTTAATTCTATGTGCTTTTATAATGTTCACCTTTTCCCAGTTGTGCCAGCGGGTTTGGGTTCATTGGTGTGCATTACAACCACGCTCTAACAATGCCGGGCCTCCCCGGTGTCAGCACAGTTCATGAATCCTAGCCCCTTATGCACCAGGCGATTAGTATGGTGCTCTGTCTGTGGGGCTTTGCCAGAAAATGAGTTCTCTTTAAAACATATGCCCCCTGCTGATTCTTTTCCTTTCCTGATATGAAATTCCAATTTTTTTAATGAACACCAATTTCCTGTACAGAGAGGGGGGGAAATAAAGTTCTACTCTTGGTCTGTTTTGGATGACTGCAGTTATCCTAAATTAGCAGAAAGCAGCTGCGGACATTAAAAGCAGAAAATATTTAGGTAGGTGTCTAATCAATATTCAAGTGTGAGCAGGAAAATCAGCTGGTGAGATTTTCCATATTGCATATGCAAGTGACTGGTGTGGCAGAAAATGGAATTACCAAAACTGTAACAAATTCAATTAAGTCATTGATTTCTAATAAATTGGCTTAATCACCAGCTGTTGTCATGCTAAGATTGTTGTGTCACAAGTTTGTCATGCTTGTCGGTCGTGTCTGCTTTACAAAGGCAGCTGAATCTATTTAAAGGCTTTAAAAGAGCATTTTATATGATTTAATCTCCAATAACAAGATCAACAAGATCTATAAAAAAACACACTGAGCAATACACAATTAGCTAATCTGGAGTTTAAAGTTTATTACAGTTTTACAAGGCTTTAACCACCGATAACAAATAATTAACATCTGCGTAACAAATGATTTGCTGAAGTCACCATCTTGTTGCCGGGCGATCTTTCCCTTGTGCTGCTGATAATGATGTAGCTCTTCAATTATTAGGGAACCTTTTTTTTCGGTCAAAGTGACTGGAATCATCATTAATCTGAAGAGATTAAAATTAAACACGAGTCAGTCATTCGAGCTGCTTCTTTAAATATTTAATCTAAAAATATGTCAATTTGAATTGATATGTAGGCTCAGTAGATATCAAACAAGAGAGAAAAATTTGCACTACATCTATCACCACTCCCAAAACTAAAAGGAGTCACACCCATATTCTTTCATGCGAAGAGGGAAAAATAAAAACAGTCACTGAGCAGTTTGTATATTGTCATTGCCGCTTTGGAACACACTGGCACACAGTGGTGTAGTGTACATTAATATTGTACAATTGAACTAGACATTGGTGATAAATTATGCATAATAGGCACTTACTATATTGTATGGTCTAAGTCTCTCTTGGGTTTGGGCATTTGCCTCATCGGGAAGAGACACCACCCCTCCTGTGCCCATCATCTATGTAGAGTAAAAGAGAATTTAGAAGATGTTCCAATCTGATCCCATTAACAGCAGGTTTGAAGTGTTTTAGTCGTTCCTGTTACATTTTGCTCTTATTTAACATTTCATTCAGTTCCACATATAATAATTACTCACCCTAATGGTTGCCTCAAGTTCTCCCACACTTCTCTTTCCACCTGGTAGCCATCCATAGGACCAGTGCTGGGACAGGGTGACCTGAACCACCAACGCCAGCAACAACACCTGCATTATAACTCTGCTGCCTGCTTCCATTAGAACTGCAGGGGAAGCCAAAATTGTAGTAAAAACCCCCAAAAAGAAACAGTAATGCCACAGTATCCTTGCTCACAGCTCCTTGGCTTGCAGAGCGGGGACTGTAAAGCATCACCAGACACTAGTAAACATTTTAGATAGTAATTAAGGAGAGGAGTACTTTTAACTTAATGAACATTGAACAAATTTAAGTGACTACTGACTCACCTCTGTATTTGCCTTGTTAGCATGTGTCGCATTAGGCAGTGGGGGGATTTTATAGGTGTTGTACAAGGCTGCTGTCAGGATTATAATCCCCATCTGCAGGTGTGACACATTCACTGACTAATGGGACACAAAATACTACTAATGGAGTTGGCTAAGTGCTCAGATATGCTGACATCACCGTGACAGTTCACACAGCATTAAAAATATAACAACAAACATCACTGTGCTTGCAGTAAAGAGGCAGACAAAAAGACAACATTAAGATGAACTCCGATGTTCCTTACCATCAATTATTTATTGGATTCAGCTTTCAGAAATAACGTTCAAATCCATACAGATGGAAAAGGCAGAAACATCAGTGAAACAAGATGCTTGTGCATTTCTAACATCTGCAGCAAGGTCTCACTGTCAATACCCTTACTTCATAACATTCCTTCTGCATGACAAAAGATTAAAGTCAACATTGCAGTAAACCTTAGTGATGATCAATGGCCACTAGTATTTATGTACAGACTAAATTAACTGAAGAAAATGATCAGTGTGTCATGAATGAACCAATCTTACAAAGTTACGATAATGAAAGTACAAACACAGTAGAAAGCTCTTCACCAAAACTCCCGAGCATACTGTTGAAAAATAATTAAGTAGAAGCCTTGCAAAAATATATGCTTTGTTTTTGCCATTTAAATATGAAACCAAGACAACTGTAGCTATTACAGTCAAAAAATGCCAGCGTGTGCATGATTCATATTTTGCCCGAGCATTGTTATTTGAGATCAATGCTTTCTTCTCACTTCTTGCTTCCAGTGAATGAAAAAGGTTTAGCTGCATCAATTATCAGCTGTTTCTACTGTGTTTTTCCTTTCTTTTCTTACACACTTATATATATATAATTTATATTCTGAGAAGTGTCTCTACAAACAGTTAGCCGATGATCCATACATGAGACCACCATTGAAAAACAATGCATTTTTAAAAATGTATATATAATATCTAAATTAAACATACAGTAAACATCTGTCTTATCTTTATTAAAATTGTGTCACTTGGTGACAAGTCTTTCACGACTAGAACTTCTAATCAGTATGGCACTGCTTTATGCAAACATGCAAAAAGGTGTATAAAAATGTTTTTTAAGTAAAATGTGACTGCAATGATACATTTGAATTCATGTAATAATACAATATTTTCTGCCTGTTCCAATGTGGGCTAATTACATTTTGCAGAGTCAGGCACGAATCCACTAAGTAATATTGCCACAGGCAAAAAGAAAGTTGGTGAAGTTGAATAATATTGCAGCAGGCAGCAGCTGTTAAGTTATTCCCAGACAGAAGTGAGGTAATTTGCAGCGTCTAACAGAATGAATTGTGTCTGAAATTTTATGTTTTACTTTGAAATAAAAGTAGATCATAAATACTAGTTACACATACTGGTCAATATTATTTTAGAAAAAACATTATTAATTGCATCCTACTGTATTCGTGAAACACACTTTTTTTGCTCTTCACACCAATTAAACATGTTAAGTGTGCAACATAAAGTACAATGTAAACTCAAGGCATTGTGCCCAGTAACTAAAATGAAAACAGGTGCACTGTACAATGCACTGGGTTCATATATATATACATATATATATATATATATATATATATATATATATATATATATATATATATATATATATATATATATATATACATATAATGTTGATAATGTTGCAATTCAATTAATACTCTCTTTAACAATTCTAAAATGTTGTATTTTTGCATTATAAATTTTTTTTTTATAATTTATCCAAGCCATTAAGTAAAATTTGAATTACTACATTTTACAATGGGGTACTTGAAGATCAAACATTCTCATAAGAGACAGACTTTTTTGTGGACCACATGTTTTCAGTTATATTAAAGTATATTACACCATTTAGTTTAAATCTGTACTCAAGTGCAAAATACTAAAATTGCTTGCTTTAGAAAACAACATTCAGAAAAAATTGCATATGTTAATTTGACACAAAGCATACAGAGCATTATTACACTATTTGAAATTGGCGTAGTCTGAGAAAATGTCAACAAAATCCTGGACCACTCTGTAGCAGAAGTCGTATTGCTCCTGCAGAGAAAAGCGAAAGAAAAAGTGTCACCGTGCAGAAATGATTCCAAACATGTTTATGCACAGCAGGTTTGATGTTATGTAGTTTTTCACCTACCACGGTCTGAACCATGTGTGGTCTCTGCATGCGTAAACTCTTGACTGTCTGAAAAACGTCCAGGAGGCCTTCAGCTTTCACTCTTTCCAGAATGTTACTGAGGGCAATGAAGGTACCCGTTCGTCCTGCACCGGCACTGAGGTCATTAGGACAAAAATATTAGGAATCTCATCATAAAATGTGAACATTAAAACTTTGCAGAGGAACTACAGATAATTATAAAACACACCGCAGAAGATGAACAACAAGAAAAGGAACCATTTCTTAAGAGTAAAACTGCAATGAAACTCTTGTAATCTCACCACATCCTTTTTCCATTTAACTAAAAAAAAGTTAGCGGGAGAAAAAGGTGACCTCTGTGTAATGGTGCTAATAATTATCCCCACTTAAAGAGAGGCTAATCCAAACGCTAACACTAATCAGTCTGGAAGCTCAGTGTTTGACTGAGTCAATGTTTACAATGATGGTGGGATGGAGGGAGAAAGACAGAGAGAGACAAGGAGTGAGCGCGAGAGCGATGTGCGATTTGGAAGAGAAGTGTAGAGAGACGTTAGGGATTGCAGCGGGTTAGCCCCATTCCCAAGAGACAGAGAAAAAGCTTTAAAAAGCCCCTCTTAGACAAGTGGTGATGAAGGAATAGAAGAGAGTGATGACACCATTTCCTGTCGTTAGCTCATCTTATCAGATTAATCATAGTGGGAGTCAGAGGAGATTTCACTTTGAGAGGTTTTAATTGACTGTGAATCAGTGGATTGGATCAATCCCACAGGGGCATGCTGCTTTAGAATCACTTCACCTGAAGCTAGGTTCTGATCAAAGCTTTCACAGCTAAGTCTTTATAAGGGATCACATAAGTGGTTTAGGCATAGAACACCAAGCCTACTGAGGAGAGGAAAAATGTACAATTTATTGTAACAGACATTTGTAGGAGCAAAAAGTAGGGAAAATGAAACGGGTTATATTAAAAAGCATGAGTGGACAGCCACAAAGTGTAATATAGTGTATATAATTTCCATCTGATGATGTGCACTACGCTGCAGAATTCTCAAATTGAAGTTCCTCACCTGCAGTGCACAATTATGGGACGGTTTCCAGACTGCTGCTGCTGCCTCTGCACAGCGGCAATAATGTCAATCATCCCTCTTCCCTCGGCTGGTATTCCAATCTCAGGCCATCCGTGGAAGTGGAAGTGTCGGACATGTTGTGACTGCTTTTCCTGGTGTTGGGCAAATCTGATTGTTATTTTCATCTAATTAAAAAATGTAAATGGAATGAAATGACATGAACTTTAATTTGCTTTGATGATAACAGCACAAAGAAAACAGGTTGGGAAATTTGTTCAAGTGAAATGTCAATTTTAATATTGTTAAGTGTTTTAATTAAACATTACGCACTGGTCTGTAGGTGAGAACCATGTCTTTGAGAGTGAAGGTTTCACACTGTGTATCTCCAGTCAGCTCCACCGTATAATCTCCAAATGTTACACTGCCCTCTGATGGCCAATACCGGTAACACTTTTCCTGTTTGAAGAGTTCAAATGGAAACGCAAATGGGCTACAGTTAACTGGTTTATATAGTGTTTGGTTATTATAACATGAAAATTAATAAAGACAAAACCACAACACACATTGACAAGTATGCAAACTGTATGGAAAATAAATATGAAAAATTAAATAATAATATATGGTTTAAATGCTCAACTCTGCTTTTCAACCTGTACTTTTGCAAGAACACCATACTGTACCTGCTCCCTCTCTTTGAGTTCGGTGAGCATAACGATTGAATGGCACCTCCACTCCCACACCATCCTCCAGAAGTCCTCCACTGTGTGAGACAGTGGGCCCTGGGTTGCGATAAAATAGTCCTTCTGCCTGTAGCCCTGGAGGGCAGATCATCTGGTAAACAACACTTGAGAGTGCAGCAAACATAATATTTTGCATTGTTTGTAAAGGAAACAATGAGCTTTATATATACTTCTATGGGAAATCTATACAGGAGGTCGTGAGGGAGTGCTTACATCAATAAAGGAGGCATTGATGTAGTCGGTGAACTCCTGTCCTCTTTTCACTGAGAGTATTACTCGGTTGAAATCATCTGCAAACAGAAAAAAGGAAAATGAAACTTTTCACAAGTGATTCCTAATAAAATAAAACTTTGAAAAGGGCTGACGAAAAAAAAAAAATCCTAGCCGAGCTAAAACTTTAGCTGTGTTATTAAGGCCAAACGCGCCGCAGTCTATATCTGTTTTCAGTGTAAAAAGTTGTACCCAGGCTTACTTTTCCTACTCCAACTGCAACATAAAGTAAAGATAGAAGCCCAATTTAAATGTCACTGATCACAGAGACATGAGCTGATTATCCAGATATCTGTGTACGGCATCTATAAAATCACCAGCAGGGTGATACTTTGATGTTACTTAGATGTGATGTATTATGAAACTGTTCCGAGTATGAGTGAGTCCTTACACGGAATGATCTGAAGCACACGGTTCTTCTTCATGTTGGCAGGAAGGTTCCCAGTTCTCATGTTCTCCTTCATTATGCGAACGTTGGTCAGCTTCTGATGGGAGAAAACACGCACAGACGGAAATGATGAAAAAGTACATATAGGAAAGTACAATGCTAATAAAGCTGGTGATTTTTTTTAAAAGCAGATGACGCTGGAACATTTCCATACTTGTAACAAGTAAAAGCCAAGAAGCTGGACAAAAAACATTAAGGTAGAGACGAAGAAGAGGTGAAGAAGAGGCACTGGGGAATAATTCCTTCTAGTGTGTAGGGAACTGTGAAGATACTTTGTAGCAAAAACGTGAAATTTTCACAGAGCTACAGTAAATTCTATGAGGCAGATGGTAGTGCCTTATAAAGTTTAGTTGATCCAAAGCATTGTTATTTATGTTACTACTGCCAAGAGCTGCACCCTGGGCAAGTTTTCCATGAAAATATACCCATGCAGGGCGCAGGGTGATGGGCACGATTCATTACTGACTGAAATGTTTAAGAGAGAGCTTCTTTCTTCGTACCCTGAACTCCTCCTCCAGGCCCAGCCTGTCGTGGGGAGCCCTGGTGTTGTGAAGCCTCTGCAGATGGCCCTCCAGAGAGCACACATCTAGCTCTGTATCTCCATACAGATAGTACTCCAGCAGAGCCTGGTAGATAAAGGAGTACTGCATCTAAGAAAGAGGAAGACAAGAAGACGAAGTTGTAGAAGTAGTTGCTTTGGTTTGCCAAACTATTTCCCACTATTTTTGCATCACAGACATTGTTGTTTCCTATGCCCTCGCTTGTTTATGCCACGACCAGAGCAGCGAGTTGAGCTGTCAGTCCAAGGTACAACAGGTCGGAAAGGGTCAATACTTACATCTGTCTGGATCAGTTGACAGCGCTGTTCTCGTATTCTGCTCACAAACCCAAAGACATCCACTCTCTGTTCTATGTGCATCATGTCGATCATGCTGTCAATGACAATGAATGTCCCAGTCCGCCCAACCCCGGCACTGTGGAAACACAAACAAGAAGCCTCAAGGTCTTCTCTGTAACAAACAGCAAAGTGTACAGAACACCGAAAAATGTGTTTGGAAAGGCTTGAATGTAATATTATATTTACATGTGCAAGAGCCTTCACAGGAGTGAATGTATACATACCACAAACACCTGAACATTACATTTTCTAAGCACTTTTTTTTTGGCACAAGTTATTATATTTCTCTCAACATAGAAGTCAATTGTGAGCAGCTACAACCATATGTAGAAGTACTTCACCTCTGAAGCCCAAGCACAGCCCTAATAAATTTACAGGGGTCATTTCAGCAGACGACACCTCTGGGAGCACAGAGCTTGGATTCCACGGTGGGGTGTTGAGGTCTTTTCAATGGGCCCCATTCAAGAACAACAGTTCCACCTCCCTGAGCACCTGTTGCAGCAGTTGCTACAGTTGGCTGCAGATTTCTTTGGTGGGGCTTAACACTGGTTGGTCAGGCAACATATATACACCCTATGCAAGGATTTTTATTCATCCACAATGGGCTTAACTGCAGTTTTTATTAAATTTGTTACCTTTACTCATAACTATGAGCACTGAAAAAGTCTTTCCTGCATCCTAACAATGAAATGCATCAGCTCACACCGGATTTATATAACTGTGCTCAGATGCCTTCTTCTGGCCTCCTTTTTACTGCACATTTTACCTGCAGTGCACAACAATAGGTCCAGCGTAGGATGGATTGACAGCTTTGACCTTCTTGAGGAATTTCAGCATGCCGATGGGTGAGAATGGCACTCCGAAGTCTGGCCAGCTGGTAAAGTGAAGCTGGGTGACCAGCCGGGGAGCTCTGGGACCATCGCTGCCCTGCTGTGAAGCAAAGACGCACAAGGTTCATATCGGTGCATAAATAATGCTTTGAAGGCACAAATAAGTCATCTGTCTTTTTATTTTTTACAAAGCCAGCCAACCACAAACTGATACCTACTAGAAAAGGAACTTCAGTTTTATTGATTTTTTTGTCATTTTGCTTTTTGGGGTAGAATGTAATTATTAAACACTTTGCCTCACTTTCATTTCTCATCGATACTCTAGAGATCAGAATTCCATTCTCTTGAACACTTGGTTGCTTTGTGTTCTGAGAGCTGAATGTTAAAGCACCCAGTCTGTCAGCTTGTACTGAAGAGCTACAGCAGTCACAGTTTTTAGAGTCAGAGAGGATATCTGTGCTCGTCTAGCTTCAGATGGAGAGGGAACAAAGTGAATTTTGGAATCTGAAGGCTTCGCAGTACACTGAGTTGGCATCCAACTCGACAGTCAAAAAGACAAGAAAAAATACAGATACTGTATGTGTATGAATTTCGAAAGATAAAATGACGGAGCCAAACACTGCATATTAATACAGTTCTCGCTGTATTTTAAATACACCTACATATTTATAATTTATGCTGTGTCTGTTATCTGTAGCCTTTGATATTCTCTAATATGTTTCCATACTGGTTTTTCATTTATTTATTATATTTTGGATCCTATTAACGTTTGCTAAAATGCTCCAATTTCCCCATGGGGACCATTTTTGCACCATCTCAACGCGGCTTAGTTTCATCTTCAATATTTAATAAGAACCTAGCAACTACACACATAGGTTGTTACATTATTACAGTAATTAAAAAGAATATTAAGAATAACTTGTAAAATTACACTATTACTTTTAAACCATGTGTAGATGTTTAAATAAAAGCAGTAATGTAAGTTTATTTTTCCTTTCCTTACAGTACAGTATTTAACAGCTGCAAAACCATATCACACACGCACACCAGTGTGTGAAATATACTCCTGGAAACACCTACTCTAGCAGGAATTACCACAAAGATGTTTTTCAGTACTTTGGCAGGTGTTTATACACAATATGCACAAAAGTATTGGGTCACACCTCTTAATTTGTGAATTTGGGTGTTTTCAGTCCCATTGCCACGGCTGTATAAAATCAAGCACCTCGTCATGAATCTTTGTGCAATTTCTTCCCTCATAGATATTCCGCTATCACGTATAAGTGCTACAGTTTTACTACAAGGCAAGTGCTAAGGTGCATAGTGTGTAAAAGACTCCAACGCTGTCCTGACTTTAAAACTAATAGTTTCTAAACCTCTGTGCACTCTGTGCTTCATGCCATGGTTTACATGGCCTAGCAGCTCCTGTAAGACTAACGTGTACATTTGTAGTATGTGTAGATTCACATATTTTACTTACATATTGAACACAAAATTTTCTAATGGTGTAGTCCACCAGTACAATGACATCCTCTAATGCCACCCTGATGTTCCCGTACATCCAGCAGCCTTTTTCTGGCCAGTACTGATAACATTTTTCCTGGTAATGGAGAAAAACAATACAAATTATTTTTGTGGTACTGGAAGGAAAATGAATGCCACTAAAAATGCATAGGAGTTCATTTGTCCTTGCAATTGTTGCTATAGACATGCATCTATTTTGTATATACTATAGCTACATATAAAACTATCTATTTGATGTGTGCCTTTTACAAATTCAAAGGCACTCACAGCGACTTTGTGCTACTCTTTCAGTCAATAAGATCTTCACAATGACGTTTCAACTCATTAAATACATTCTCAGACTAATTATCATGAAGCCTCCTAGGATCTTATCAACAATTATTTCATCATTGATCCCCATTGCCTCTATTCTGCCCCATCAAACCTGCTGTTGAGCGCTCAATTGATCATCCCTTTGAGGCTAAATTTAATGCGATGCTAAGTAATCTGCTGGGTGACACTTTGCATGGATTCTCAGTTAAGAGAGGGGGTCGAATAAATTATGTCCATGACTTTGGGTCTTGAGAACTTAAAAGGGTTTTCACTAAATGTGCATCGGAGGCACAGGGATTTTATATTTCTTTAGAATAATGCAGTGCAGAGAGAGAATACCTCCTTCCTTTCTTTTAAATTCGTCAGCATTACTATAGTTGCTGTTTTCTGTTCCCAAATCATCCGCCAGAAGTCAGCCACTGTCTCAGGTTTTGGACCTAAAACAGAACCAAGAAATGTAGTAAAACCAAAGTGAAAATGGTTATAGACTTGGGTAAGATGAGAGAAAATGTGCATTTACCTTGAGCTGCAATGAATTTGTTCTTTTCTTTATAACCCTGTGGTGATAAAAAAAAAAACAGTAGTGAATGAACATTTTGATGAGGATATTTATTCACTTTATAGCTTAACATAATTACTACTCACATCTATGTAAGATGCATTTATGTAGTCTGAGCACAAGTGTCCATCGAGATGACTTAACACCACCCTTGAATGATCGTCTGTGGAACAGAGGGGAAAAAAGGTAAATAAAAGTGGTTCTTAATTTTCATTTCAGCCCACAGCACGTTTCCTTATGTTGGCTATCAATAAGTCTGCAGCCAGAGGGCTTTTGCAGAAATACTGTCTCCAACTGCAGAATATAGATCCTCACTCACATGGTAAAATATTTGGATATCTGTTTTTCTCTCTGTTGTGCTCTCTGCTCGCCTCCTCAAAGGACCCATGGTGGTAGTAACACGGCAGTGACTATAAAGAGAGAATCCAATCCTCATGAGATAAAAATAAAGCCACGGGTACAAAGGCTGCTAACATATAATCTTAGTACTGTTTTTGTACACTTTTTGCTGTATGGTTGCAGAACAAAGATCTCAATCCACACCAAATAAATGCATGCTTACATTGAACTCTTCTCTGAAGAGCTTGCCATCATCTGCAGAGCGTATCCGGTACTCCTCCTCCAATGAGTCCAAAGGGATAGGGAAGTACCTCTTGGATGGTGAAGGAGATCTGGGGAGGAGGACCACTGTCTGCTCTCCTGTGGTTAAAAGAATATATGGTGGTCAGACTGCTAATGTCTCCCTGTAGAGAACATTACAAGCTCTTACAGCACCTGCAAAAACAAGCCTGATAGCTATTAAGATTTCCTACTTCAGGGGGTATATCACGACAGAAATGATTTCTTAAGCCATAAACATGTCCCTGCTGCACAAAACTGTCTTAACTCAGAATTTGGCCTTTCTGTTTATTTATGTCGTTTTTTTACTTGAAGTGAAACTTCATATGGTTCCCTACAGCGTAAGAGCCTTCACAGCTACTTTGGACTCCAGATCGTGAAATCTTTCTTGTCCATAAAGAGATTGAATTTACAAACCAAATAAAAAAAGGCTTAAAAAGCAAAAAGGTTGCTTTATATTTTCATGCAGTGGTTATATTGAGTACAGCACAGACGTACCTTGCTCCTCCAAGAAGCCGTTTGGAATTTTTTTATCCACTGAGGTAACCAGAGCTTTCCTGTGGTTTTTGAACCTACAGTAAAGACAGGGTGAGAGGTGAAGAAAAGCACAACCATCTATTAAAGAGAAAAAAAGAGCTAAGCTTGATCTCTACAATGGTGCCACTAAGCACATAAGTAAACAACAAATACCAAAACCAATATCAACCATCTCATAGCACCAAAGCTGTTCCTCCTCATGTTGTTGTCAGCTGGCTGGTCAGTGAATGAGTGTCTCTGGCGTGACTTGACCTAGCCGTCTTTGTTTATTGTCTTAGTGGAAGAGCAGCTGTTTATCCATAAGCCACTGCTGACCGCCTATTTAAAAACCACCCCACCCCACCCCGATGCCCCGACCTGATGTATTCACCCTCATGCTCGTGCACATACACGTGAAAAGGGAGCTGGAATGAGTGAGAAAGTGTTAATGTGTATGTACAGATTTATTCACCGCAGGCAGTAGATTGTCAGCAGGACAACGATGATAAGAAGAAGGGATAAAACCAGTGTTGAAGGCAACACATGCACACCCTGATGGGTGGAGTTTCCTAGATAAAAACAAAGTGAACAAAGTCTATTAGTTTACAACAAAACAAGCTTCTAATCTAGATATCATATATTAAGGAATATACTATATCTGGGATGTCAAGGGCCACAAGTAGCCCACACTGACCCCTTTCTGTCAGTGTGAAGACATTTAACAACACATTTAAAATAACTGAGATTTGTTAATACAAGAAAAAGTGCAATTTCAACAGTACATCTCAGTTTTTCTACTTCATAAACAAATGTTGGTGGAGTAAATGAAATAAATGTGTCATCAGGAATAAAAAATATAAGTGTAAAAATTTAGTGTTCTGGTAGCTCATTGTCCAGACTCTCCTGTAATTTCAAAACAGAAAGTGACTTATGGATTTATTTATTTTTTACTGTTGACCCATTGTAAAAAGAAACAGACATTTCTATAGTACAGTAATGAAAAACAGAAACTCTTCTGTCTTTTATCTATTATTAATCTATTACTTAACTACTTGGCAATGTGGAGATCTTCACGAGTAGGAAAAGCTATAAAACCTATGAAAATACAGTCAAAAGTCCAAAATCTATGCTTGCCTTCACATTTTCCAAAGCCATCCAGCTGGCCAGATTGGAGTCTTTGCTCAGCTGATTCTGGCCCCTGGGGCTTACTGTGTGTTTGACAACCTGGGGCTATATTAAAGAAATATACTGCAAATACATTATTTGCACATGAAGCAGAGCTTAGCTCGGTTTTGTTCTTCAAAGGTTGAAATCAATTTTTTTTAACCTTTAAAGATCACTCATTGACAATTTATTTTTTCCTTGTTTTATTTAAATTTAATTCAAATTAATTTGTAAAGTGGTTTTAAGGGCATTTCCTGGACAATTTTTTGCTGGAAGTCACTAATCACTGTCTAGAAATAGTCAGTGCAATTTTGTGCTAATCTAACTGGTGCTAGTATTAGATTTGACAGACAGATGTGAAAATGATCAGTCCATCTAACTTAAGAAAGAGCATTATTATGTGAAATGTGAATCTCTTCTTTACAGCATGACTTTGTACATTTTTTGAAACATCGTAACTGAAGCCATAAATGACAATGGCGCATAAAATAGAGTAAAATATAGGGTAACAGAAAAGATCAGCAATATATGTCTTAAGTTTGTTAATTAAGTCATAAGGTACGAGATATACAAGATCGAGTAAAGGTGAATTCAAGTCAGTTTATCTGGTTTTCCTTTATATGTGAAAAGAAAAATCGTATCCTTCTAGAGTCTGGCTTTAACATTTATTTCTTAGACAATATAATTGCTCAGTTGTTTCATCAGTTACCTGCAGTTTGGTTCTCATGAGAAGAATTATTCACAGGAATAGAGATCCCAATCAGAAACAACACCATTGTCACTGTGGATAAAAGAAAAAAAAAACCCAAAGCAGTCACTTCAACAGAAAAAAACAAAAAATAACAGAATAAATCCTGCAATTCTACACAAACTCCACTAGACGGCACCAAACTGACATGAAATGCACCTACAGCTGGATATAAAACATAGAGGGCACAAAGGGGAGCTGGGCTTTGAAGATGTCTCTCTGCTGAGCAGTTAAAGTACTTGTGGGAAATCTGCTTGCTGTCTTGTCCTGTCAGGCTGACTTGAAAGAGCAGCATCAAATAACCTAATATTCAGACATCAAACCAGAGAGGAGGCTTTAACCCACAGGTGACAGTAACCATATACCCTATGGACCTAGAGGATTTGGCAGTGAAGCTGAGCTCAAGTAGTATTTGTTCGAGACCATCTTGTTTTGCTGTGCTCTGTTTGATGTACAGCACTATGCAAAGCTTAGCAGCAACAAGGCACACGTGCTGTACTCACTGTACTTTGTATTTTTACAAAAGTAAGTTCATGTTGCACATTTAAATAGGTTACACTTCTGCCTCACTGAACCTTCTCCCATATTCTCCATCTTTCACCGTTTCTTTCTCCGCTGAACCATAATTTTACTCTAAACTATATTCTAACTCTTTCCTTTGGCTTTATAGCTGAAAGCTTTTAGTGATGTATTTGGGGCAGAGTGCCACGAGTGTCCTTACAAAAAGGAAAACAGTATGTCAAATTCCTTACAACTTCGCCAGAATTAAATTAATTCCAACACATTATGTCTGTCTTTTTTTATCTACAAAGTACCAATTTCTCCAAAATCATATCCATTTCTTCTTTCTTCCCCATCCTCCAAACGAGAGGGTATAAAAATCACAGAATAAATTGGGCAAATGGGGCAAATCTGTCTAAATGGCTTTGATGGAATAAATGGGAGAAGCAAGAATTGAGTGTCCTAATTTATCCTCTGTTCTACCTCCCCGACTTGTTATAGAGGCCACAAGACTGGATGGAATAATTCATTGTGTCAATTTAGTTCTTCTAGAAATGGGTCATCTAGGGGCCTAATTTGTGATGTTTGAGAGAATTTTTTGCACATAACCCAAGGGGGGTTTCATATAACTATGGCTCCCAAAGCTTTTGTAGAAAACTGAGCTACATAATAACCCTCTAACAATATTCCCAAAACAAAATGTATGCCAAAACCTATAAATTACTATTGGACAACAAATAAGTGGCTGTGTTTTGTTTGTATTTCAATTTCTCTCTGCAGTAACACCTTACACAACACCCATGATCAAGACACACATTTACACAGAAAGTTGAGGCTACTGTGCATTTTTCTTTTTTACCTGAATAATCCCCAGGAAGACAAATCAAATAAATCCACCCAATCAATGGCCCAGAAGCATGACTGTGTGCAATGCACATACGCTCACTGCCTTTTCACATGTATGCATGCCTGCACATAATGTAAGCCCCACAGCCAAAGGCAATGTGTTGCATATGTGCAGCACTCTGTCGAAGGAGCCACTTCTCTACCCAGTGTTAACAAGCTGACAGTGCCAGCACCTGTTCCCCGCTCTCCCCCACGAGGCAAGTCACATTCACTCACATCGTACATCCCGCAACTAGATGTTGTAAGGCATATTGCGCGTATGGGGGTCACCGCACAGGTCATTGCATATCTGTCATATTCTGGCAGCTCCTGTATATACACCGCATAGCCAGGAAATAGGAGAAAAGAGTTTCATTGTGAAAAGATGTCAAATGCTCTGTTACCTTGAGCAAAATCATAAAAGGAAGAAACAGTAAGACATATCTTTTTGTATCACTAAAGAGAAAAGCAGAAGTGGAAAATAGAACAGTGTGAATGAATTTTAAGATAAGATAAGCAACTCTAGTGTGACCAACAGAGGAACAGCACAGCTTATATGCTGTACTGACACGCTGTAGCATAACAAAAACACGTTTATAACTTTTTAACCTTACGGTTGGCGATATATATCATAATTAGTAGACCCCGCCATTTAACCCTCATAGAAAGGGGAACTTGCTGAACTTTGTTGCCTAACCCAATTTTAAATAACTGATTGTGTCATCACTGTGGGACGGTGGTTAGCACTGTTGCCTCACAGCAAGAAGGTCCTCAGTTCAATTCCACCATCACCATGTTTGGAGTTTGCATGTTCTCCCCGTGTTTGTGTGGGTACTCCAGCTTCCTCCCACAGTCCAAGGACATACAGTTTGTGGGGATAGATTAATTGAAAAGTCTAAATTGCCCATAGGTGTGAGTGCGAATGGTTGTCTGTCCCTGTGTGTTAGCCCTGCGACAGACTGGCGACCTGTCCAGGGTGTACCCTATGACAGCTGGGATATGCTCCAGAAAAGGATAAGCGGAAGCAAATGGATGGATGATTGTGTCATTCCTAGCAGGTATTGCATCGTTCACTCCAGATGCCTGCTTTTTCTCTTCAATGAAATACTTGCAGCAGTGTGATTACTTCAACCTGCAGCACCTGGTTGACATAAATGTTCCCAGGAAATAAAATTATACTGCATCACTTATGTTGGGAGCGCAGACGCAAATCATCCCATCCATGCATGATGTAATGCAAAGATTCAGAACGCACACTTCTTGGCCTAATACTTGAGGGCAATACTTTTGGGCATTAGTATGCATTATTCATCTGTGATCCACTTTGCTTTGTGAGCACAGAGGAGACAATGATCAGCACATGAAAATAAATGTGTGTGGCAGCTGCAGAAACAGACCCTGCTGGATTTCAGCAGTATAAATTTCAAATCACTCCCCTCCTGGAGTTATGATATCCTAAAAGATCTGTTTCCAACAATAAAATAAAGAAAACACAAAATAAAGCAAGAAAAACTGTTGCTAACCTGGGTAAGAGAATTTCCTAGTTCTGTTATCAAAATGATTGTCTTCACTCTTAATTAGTTTTGTATTTATTCTCACAGATGTGGCCAGGCAACGTCTTCTTAAATAAAACAACAGCTGTATGAAGCCACCACAAATATGTTCCCTATTGTTGCTGTTTATTTGAGCAAATGCTGGTGAAGAATTTAACATATTTTAAATAAAGCAGAGCATCACACCTCGAGGCTTACCATCTGACGTCAGTTAAACACCTTTTTATAAATAATTTATTATATTCACAGATCAGAGAGAATAAAATCATATGAAGGTTTTACAAAAATCGGATTTTCTTATTTCTATCGATTTCTATAGATAGATACAGCAACTTCAAAATTATTTATTACAGTCCACATTTCCTAGGCATGCCTCTGGGGCTCTTGTGGCCCTCTCATGAACAGGGTAACTTGCTCACTTTATTTGCTTTCTTTACATGGGGGTTCACTGAATTTGTCTTCTTCTGGCCCCTCACCCAGGAAAAATTTGCCTTGGGAGAGCCTATCAGGAGCAAATTGCCCCGAGCGACACAGCTCCTGGGGTCACTAGGGTAAAAAACCTCCCCAAGGTGGCGATTCAGCTACGGCCACAAGCTGTGACTTTAGGACTGAGGTTCCAGAAATGAACGACCTCCGAAGGGTGTCTGGGCTCAGTTCTAGTGATAGGGTAAGGAGCTCGGTCATTCTGAACGGGTTAACAGTGGAGGTGCTACTCCTCAACATCAAAAGGTTGAGGTATTCTGACCAGAATGTCTCCCAGGTGCCTTCTAAGTGAGATTATGTCCCTCGGCTACCTTGGGAATGCCTCAGGATCACACCCAGATGAGCTGAAGTAGGTAGCCTTGGGAGAGGGAGGCCTGGGATTCTCTGTTTAAACTGCTGGGTCTGTGACCCAGACTCAGATAAGCAGGACAAAGATATATCTATCTATATATCTATATTCTATATCTATTATCTATCTATATATATATATATATATATATATATATATATATATATATATATATATATATATATATATATATATATATATATATATATAGATTTATATTGCTTTGTCCTGACCCAGACCCAAATTGTAATATCTGTCAACTGCAATGTCCATTCATGGAAGCATAATGATTTTTAGATTATTTGAGTCATCCTGTTTCCATAATGTGATGTTGTGCTGCTATTCATAATTATGGGAGATTGAGTCTACGGGAAAAAGGAGAGAAAAGGAGAAAAGATACATACAAATTAGACTGACTCGTGAGGCCACTTGAATCTCTCAAATCTTTTAAGGCAGTTTCTGAGTGTTCACATGGAAACTGAACATTTCATTCATGCACTTCCTCTGTGGTCACTGTTTTTGCTCTGTTATTTTAGTATATATACTCTCATGCTGCACTGGTATGAAACAAACAATACATTTCAGGTGTTTATTTCTGTGTAATCTATTCAACATAACAGCTAATTGGACTGAGCTGGCGTTTACAGCAGGTTTTAACAGACCGTCTTTAATACAATGCTACTATTTAAATTTGCTGACGTCAACCATGTCTATTGTTGCACATACATTATGTGCTACTCAACCCTGATTCCATATCTGCATAAATCGGCTTTTATAGTCACAACACATCTGTTTCTGCTCATACAGCTTTTCTTTTCTTTAGCAAAGTCAACACTCGACTTTGATTTCACTTGATTTCTGTGCCATCCAATTCAGCAGCACACTGTCGATGTCAAATGCATGCAGATAAAATGATTTTAATGTAAATGCAGTTTACTGTGTAGTTTAACATGACCACCTGCCTAGCCACTGTGTGGTTAAACAAGGCTAACAGCCTAAAGCCTCTGTGACTGTACTTACATCAGCATGCTATAACATGACCAAAATGACAGCATTAACATATGTGCAGCTCTCTTTCGGGCTTGCCACAAAGAGATCATCTCCCTCTATTTCACCCTATCCCTAACATCTTCATCAGTCACAGCAAACCTCTGCATTTCCTCCTTCCTTACATCCATTAATCTTCGCTGAGGTCTCCCTCATTTCCTACTTTGATCCCGCTTTTGTCTTAGTTTAGTTTTGGCACTTTAACAGCCAATATAAGCCGCACTTTTCTTTTATACCATTTGACTTCATTTCCTGCATTTGGGCTCTACACATGCTATACTGTGACAGTTTTCAAGGTTTTTATCAAATACAGTTAACTACATAATAACCAATCACAGCAAGTGCCCTTACATTGCCTCCCAAAGCACTCTCCAAATGCCTCCAACTGATCCAATTAAAACCAACTGTAATGTATAGTCTGCCATTTGGAGGATAGCTAGCATGCTGGCATTTGTAATTAGTACTATGAAAGAAAATGTGAATGTCTAAAATGTATTTGATGTCAAGGATGTTGGGGCATTTCACTCATAAATGGCTTGTTTAAGCATTATTCACCCCAAACGACATTCAGATCAACATTGCCTCTGGACACTTACAAAGTATAGCACTTTCTTCTATTTCATTGGGGTTATTTACTTTTTAACTACAGTTGACACTCTATATTACAACTACGCAGTCTGTATGTCTGGTTAACAAATAGCAGGTACACCGAGCTGACCCTGCTGAAAGCTTACTGCCACTGAAAACACCACTGCTTTGAAAAATGCATGTATTTGTAAATTATTCAACATGCTCCATCAATGACACTGTGTAGAGGGCATCTATGGCTGTTTGCCAGATGCAGTGCTTATTGAACTATGTTTTCTAATCTGAAACAAGAGAAGTGCTAGAGAAGAGCAGTGCATGACTATATATATGTGGCCAACACAGTTTAAAGTGTTTAAAGAATATGGATAGTATTTACTGCAAACTTAACTTTTTTTAAAAAAAGAAATATAAAAACTGTTCATAAACAAAAACAAAAAAATCCAAATAGATGGCTACATCCAATTGTGTCTCAGTTTCCTCAGATCGATAAAAATTCCAAGATAGATTCACATTGTGTGCTCGGCATGAAAGGATAAAAAGGATAAAAAGATTTTTTTGGTTTCCAGGGAACAGAAGAACAAAGGCAGTGCAAAAAAAGGAAAGAAACGAATAACAGAAACAGCCACCACTTCCGTTGTCAAGCGCCGAGGAAAAGGATGGAATGAGAGCACAAACACATGTCAGTAAAGTGTGACAGCAGAGAGGCAGGAGACATGAAAGAAGAGATGAGATGAGAAGAGGGAGGAGAGGAGTTGAGCTGCAGGAGATAAATGTCAAGATTCTGGGTTCACAGATAACAATCATAATGGAAGACATCCTTACTATACAGAGGTAGTAAAAAAAAATGATGCTTCACAGGTTTGGGGAAATCACTGCCATATCTTTAAATGCAACTTTTCAAAATACACCTGTCACAGATTTTATAAAACATCATATTACAACAGCTTTTTTATCAGAAAGACGTTTAACCTAACAGTGGGAATCCTATTGTATCTTTATCTCAACGTTTAAACCATGTTTACAGCTCAAATCCCTGCCTGTTGCATAGTAATGACTGAAAGAATCAATTTGGAGAAACAATTTGAAATTAAATTAGTCTCATCTACAAAGAGGACACAGTCATCATTGAATTATTTCCCATTAATGAATTGAATTGTAATTGATCCTCTAAAAGATAATTGACCTGCTCTGTGGTCAGATGCAATAAAAGACTTACACTTCCAAGCAAAGCCACACTGATCTGCTTTCAGCTGACTCGTCAGTCCATACCAACCATGTGATCCTAGTTCCTTTTCCTTTTCTCTGTTGGCTTTATGGGGGTTTTCTACCCAGTCCTTCTCCTACACATCATTTAAGACACCGATAATAGCGTTGAATCAAGAGATCACCGAGGTCGTTGGCAGTGCCTGAGGTTACTCTCGGCTTTGGATCAAGTCACAAGAGAAAACCTGGAAAATAAAGCAAAAATACAATAGTTAGACATGTATTAACCATCCTGCTGTTATGCAGTATGTACTGTATTATATTCTTAAGCAATAATGAATGTAGCTTTTCTATGACTCGTGTTTTACAGATGACTCAAACACATGAGAAATGCATGAGTGCACAATAAAAGGCAGGGTTAATGAGTAGGGTTTGCATCTGTAAAATACGCCAGAGAAAATGAATATGCATTGCATTTAATCAGCTGAATGAGTACGTGTATGTGCAGCTTTCTTTACTGTGCATGCCCAGCATTCATATACTGTATAGTCCTCTCTTCTATAACATCCTACTGCAAACCAAAACTGTTAAGACGTTATCGATCTCTGACCAAACATATCTTCTTCAATTCCAACAAGGTGTTGGTTACAAACAGGACTGTCCAATAAAGTTGTCACCACACACGGCCTTGTACCCATCCACAGATGTGCCTACACAATAATAACCACCACACAAAATGTGTTGGAATTATTTCTTTACTGTTTTCACAAAGATATAAAAGTGATGATATTCTATTGTCTTGAAGTCAGAGAAAGAAAACATGGCCTTTTTGCGCACTCACTCCTACTTTACCGGTATTGCACTGCCCACAGGTGTGAGACACAAAGGCATATTGTTAACACTTGCCACTGTAACGCAGCTTAATAGAGCACAAGGAGAAGAGATGAATTAGTCACCTTATCCAGCTGGATAAGCCCACTCAGTCCGTCTGAGCTGCGGTGAGGAAAATGAATGAGCAAGGTTTGGAAAATACCTCTTTTACCCCTTGAAGTAGGAGCAAGTTTTCCAAGTGCTTTACAGCTGCTGGCATTTTGACCTGAGAACTGCAACGCCTTTGTATCTGAGACTTTAGTAATCAGTAATGGTTCTGAACTGCATGTCTATAAATATGGCAGATCTTCAAGAAATACACCATAGTTTTTCTGTTTTTTCAAGGAACACAGATACCAAATTAACCACTTCCCGAACAAGATAGTGTCACAAAGTAACTTACATTTCTGTGTACAGTATTTTAGCTGACAGGTTTGTCATTGCAGTGAACTTATTAATTTCCCACCAAGGATATTAAATTTTTGCGTGTGCTTCTTAAAGGCTCTATAGGCCTTATATATGGCACTAAATTATGAGCAATATTGTTTTAAATTCCCAAACGGACAGACTTTTAAATCTATAAACACTGGGACAAATTAAAAAGATTTTTTATTACTAAAAAGGAAGAACTGGCAAATGTGAATAATATGTCAATTAGAAGACTGTGTTCTTAAAGCACTCCTAAATCTGTATTTTGCTGGCTGGCATTTCCAGAAGAAGTTCAATTCTGGAGACATTCGGTGACAATACAGCTAAAATGAGACTGACAGATCATTTCAGGTAATATGTTTTTGCCACTTTAAACCAGTTAGTAGATTTGATTTGATCCTGCCTGGTTAACACATTCGAAGCTGAGCTCCTTGGGGCTCTCTGGTAGAAATCCCAGCTGTCTATCTATAAAAAAAATACTGTTTCAGAGGGTTTAAGAAAAGTATAGTTATTAAGCAGTGGTAAAAAAAAAGACATTAATAATGGATGAAAATAGGTAATGTGGTATACTGAAGTTATACACGCTAAAGAATTATGTTGGGTTTTTCACAATGTTAATATATTATTATGAATGGTAAAAAGCCTGAGTTAAATTATAATAGGTATAAAAAATGTATGAAATGTGCTAAGTTATTCATACTGTATTTCATGTGTTTAAAGGTCTCTTCGGAGATAGTTAGGCAATCATTTTCAGCTTTTCAGCCTTAGTATTTTGGTCCTTTCAGCCCTGAACATTCAGTCCAAAGAAAAGCGAGACATGTTCAGAGCATGCAATTTATCCCAGGCAAAAGCACTTTCTGTGCCGCTCTGCCCATTGACTAACAGAGGAAACATGCACGTCATTAAAATTTGATGTGAGTGCATCATCACCCAGCACTCTGTGATTCAATCATTAATTCATACCACAACAGGCAACCCTGGGAACTGTAGCTAAGCAGTTTTGGAGTAAATAATCTGTTCATTATTATCATTATCATCATTATTATTAGTAATAGTAGTAGTATTATACTGTGATGAAAATATTTATAATCCCCATTCAAAAATGATGGGTGCTTTTCACATGCTCTCGATTTTAAATGATCGTGCTATTCAAATCCTGCTTTCCTAAGCCATTAATACAAAATTGATGGCTTTGATATCTGAGGCTCATATGGTTCCCTGTTATGATGACTCCTTGATTTCATGTTTAAAGTAGGTCTTCGGAGAGCATATAACTGTCTGCAGGCACCTTCATTCATAATGCTTAGTGTGGAGAGGCAGCTGAGGTTGTATTTTGCTAGTTGTCGGTTGGAAAATTTGATTTCACGCAGATCACACAGCCTGTCTGTTTGCAAATTTGATTTCATTTGTGTGTGGGGCTGCCCACTGAAAAACTGCCAGGACGACAAGACAAAACGCTGATTTTGCAGCAAGAGAAAAAGGAAGTTAGAATGCCTCCTATGTGTTTATTTAAAGCATAGCGAGTTTGAGACTTTTCATAACCTCTCTGCTCACACTAACCATAAACCTTTAACGACTTGTTCACTGAGCATGTCAGTATTGCCTGAGCCTCAAACACCAGTGCTTTGAAATTAGCAATTACTACCAAGGGAAATAGCTGTGAAATATTATTTTTATACACCCATATCAGAGAATGAGCAGAGTAATCTCCAGCCTGCAGTTTGAGGACACTGAAAGTGACACTTCTAGGGCACAGTATAGGTAAAACCAGGGACAAGAGATGATAATCACTGCAATTACAGCATCGCCACTCGTTCTCCTGCTGCTCAGCCAAGGATAATGAGTTAGCTTCTTTTACTGGAGTCCACTACAAGTGGCATAAAGTGTGAGCAAACAGAGCAAAACTGCTTTAGGCTATCATATACTTAAAGCTAAACTTAGCGCGTGCGGCACATATTGCTAGACACAATATTTTATTTCGTTTTCAGCTTCATTTTGACACACCAAACTGCTCATCTAATTAATATGGCTCTCTTTAGATTTGCTTTATGCAGGTGTATTCTCTGACTCCCTCACCATGAGAGTTGCCTGAAACAATCTTTGTGTTTAAGTGCAGTGTCTCATTAAAATGAAAAATGGCTTTCTTCCCCCACTAACAGACAGACTGACAAGGCTAGCACTTCCTCTTCTCACAGCAAGCTGCACCTCAAATCATGGTTTACTTAAGAAACCCTGAGTGAGCATGGCAAGTAGCCGAGCTTGAAACAGACTCTGTGATTATATCAATTCTATAAACAAAAAACAGACTTGAGTGATAAGATAAATTTGAGCAGGCTTCTTTGTTTTAAAAATGGTCTGTCAAGATGCAGACTTCTTAATAAATAAACGTGTATAGGTGTGCCTTAAGTGCATATGTAAGAATGACAGTCACTGTCATTCGACACACTTCATCATAATCATGACTGAAGAGAGTGCGGTCATCTACACACAACTGTAATGTTTTATGAGGTTATGAGGTCTCTTGCAACCAATTGGTCCAAAAAAAGCTTTCCTGGGGGAACTTTTGAACTGGCTGCTAGTTTCAAGTCTTAATGTATCCAACATGATGGGCTTTTTTTGTTTGTTTGTTTTTTGTAAATTATAATTGCTAAAGTCCAAAAAAGTGACTAAAGAAAGGCATTCTTCAGTATGATAACCAACTTGTTAACATACAAGCATGTAGTGTTGTTCAGTTTCTTAGTCAGGAATACCCTTGATGACCAAGATGGTGAAAATGTTCTGCTCAAGGTTTAACAATGGGACAGTCTGTGAACTATGGATACAAACCAAGTACAATCAACTTCAGGGGACATATGTGCCCACCTTTAAACAGCATATGTATGTAGGATTTTAAAATAAACAAAGTGCATATATTGTTATGTATTAGCTTTATGTTCCCCCAGACTTTTTCTCTATTTTCCTTCACCAGTGGTGTTCAGCACTTGTCTCACATCACATGACACCAGCGAAACCCCAAATTAGGTTTTACAAATTCCATCTGAGACAGCATCTATGGCAACCACTGAATTGGTCCTCAAGGATGTCACTTTGGGCAAACAATAACAGAAAAGTGGATAATGCTGTAATATTCACTCAACAATAACATGTTTTCTACACATACAGTTGCCATATCAGTGTTCACCACTTCAGTTAATGTTCAGCTTTATAACCAGGCATCCGTTTCATCCATCCATGCAAAACACTTAACATTGGCCATTACTTTCAGCTATGCAAACCTGTTTTAAAAAGGCCATTTTTAGCATCATTCTTACCTTAGGATACTGAAAAGTCATCATCGGCAAATTAACTTTTTTTTATTAACATGTGTCTAACTATAGCTCGTGTATTCCCAAGGTGAAAAAGATGTGGGCTAAGTAGCTTGATACTCACCCAACAGATGGGGAATGTGAGGTAATACCAAAATTCCCATTAGCTTTTACTGGCCCATTTAATCAGGGATGGAACTGGAGGTTAGGTTATTGTGAATGAGGTTATGGTGAATGAGGGGCATTTATAATTCATGTTTGAACACAAGGCGTTTGAATCAGTTCCTTAATGCAATTATAGAGATCCCATTCTCTCATTCACCCATTTAAACAGTACCATCCAAACATCTTCACCAGCTACATAGAAGCTCCCTGCCCGTACTGTGCTCACTTGTTCTTGATTCCTACTGCAGCATTTTCATATTAGCTCACAATTAGCAAAACAAGCTATTTAATTTCTAAAATATAATTTTTTAAACTCAAAATTAGAGCACAGCATGACCTTTCATCAAAACAGCCACATACAAATTAATTGACACATTACTCTCTTCTCACACGATATAGCAAAAACAGATCAAGCTACAGCATGATGTGCAACTGCAAAGGAGCTTAGAGGCCTGCCTACTACTGCATGTGTACTCATCCCTTTATATATATATTTTCAGTCTAGAGCAGCGAGGATGCTGCAGCAAGTACAAAAACTGTGACTGAAGAATTACCTATACGTAAAATATCTAAATAAATGATTAAAAAACTGCAGATCGCCGTATAATGAATATAAAAGCAATTATTTTATAAATATATATAAATCACATGGGGCATCCTGGTGGTAGCAGGGTGCATGGTATTGCTCCACTAACCCACATTTACTGTAGTCCATGTTGCCAATGTTCAGGAATGACACCGTAGAAGAAATATAATGTCCAGTCTCCGTGACCTGCGAGCGGTTCCCCTCTCTGGATTGCTGCTCTTGCAGATGCTTTTTATGATTTTTGCTTGATGGACAGTGTGATACACACAGGCAGTGGGATGCACGCAAGCTACGCTGACAACCGGGAGCGGCTGGAAAGCTTTGCTTAATAACCGAGGGTAAACAGTCGGTGTTTACGCATAAATACGCAAACGGAATAAAAAAATAAGCCTGTCTGGTTTCGCTGTGTTTTTCAGCGTATCTTACCGCGGTACTGCGGTGACCTCGCCTCACACGTAGCGGCGGCTGATATCGGCTTGTGTCGTTCTGCACGGTTCGTCCGGACGCCGGTCTCTTCTTATGTGGTTTGGAGAAAAGTACAAAACGCACTCGGTTGTGGAATCATCTGACAGGATCCGAAGAATGCGTTTAGGTTCCCCTGATGATCATGTTTCCAGCAGACCTCTCTGAGGATGTGCTTCCCCCTCCTGCCTGTCTACATGCGCTGAGCCGTATTATGGCAGCCAGAGTGGAGACTGGAGACCCTCCCCCGGGCGCAGAGCTGTATCAGGTGGACGCTCAGCATCCTTCACATTCCTGCATCACTGAAGGATAAAGGGCAGGCCTTTGCATATAAATGCTCAGCCGGCCTTAGTTTGTCTCCTTCCTTATGGCACGTTTTACGGCTGGCATCTTAGGTTTATGTTTGCTCAAAAGAATGCTCAAAACGCCTTCATTTAGTATTCTTCTGAGGGTTCTACATTAGGAGTTCAGAAGTGACCTTATTTAACTTTATGATGTTTCCACATATTAACCTCGGCTATATGACGCTACGCCGAATTTCTGACAAAAGGTTTATACATCTTAGTTTTTCTCTCATATTAGCAAGTCATCCAACACTTTATTTCAGTTTTGTGTATAAAGTAATGGAACACTCATGAATAATGCATTATATTGGGTTTATGTGTACACTGGGCATGGTATTTACAAGTAGATGTTAGTGTACGAATTAATATTGCATGAATCATCCCTAATGTATATGTCTTCAGCCCACTGTTGCTCAGAAAATGTTTGCAGTCACATTGAGTTAACATTAATTCCTGCACAGCAAGTGGCATTTGCATGGGAGTCATTATGACTCATGTGCTCCAAGGTAAAAATTTGAAGGGCGTCGGGGGAAAGTGTCTCTCAGACCCGTAGATTTGAAGGTAAATTTCAAGTATGCAGAGGCTGTTGAATATTATGGTGATAATAATGACCTTTTGTATATATATAAAACAAACAAACCAATATGTAGACATACATATACACACATACGTGCATATACATGTATACATAAATATGTATACGCATACATACGCATGTGGAAACAAGATCAACAAAATCTACATTCTAAGAATTAGTTGTGACAAAAAATGTGCCTCTTAAAGATATTCTAATGGAATAATCCTCCGTGGCATCATAACGTGAAAACATTTAATATAAATGGGCAGCTTTGCTGACCTCTAGTGGAAGGTATATCAGTTAATAGAATAATAAGTCTTAAGCTATGGAAAATGAATTTTGTCAATAAATGTGTTAATGCTGTGGGATAAATTTTAAATGATTATGGAGTATCTTTGTTTTGAGGTTTGTCTGTCGCTGCATTTGATGTGTTAATTAGACTTGTAGACAGTCAACTGAGGGCTGACAATAACACTTTAGACTGGCTCACAAATGACATGAAAGCTATGTTGCAGACCTGTTATAAAATCTGTGTCTCCAGAAAATTAGCTCGTGCTTTCCAGTTTTATATAAACGTAATTTTAGTTTTGTTCATTTCACTGAAAACGATTCCACTCGCTGCATTTATACTCAGTCATACTTCATACCTCCAAAGTGGAAATGGCCACAGACACGTTCGCTTGGATTGAGACAATTAACAGTGTTCTGGGTGGATGCCTGCAGAAAAATATGTAATATAATATACAACTTCTCTTTATAACAGTGGGCACAGTATAAAAAAAGACCCTTTAGTGTTTACATATAAATCTATAACTAAGCATTTTGCAACACAGATGGCAAAATCTATAATTAATAATAATGCACTTCATACATACATATTACATATAATGAAAAAGATTCAACTGCTGTGTAATTCTGATGACTCATTTATTTTTGCAGGATTTGCAAACATAATGTAGCTTCTGAACTGAGAATAAGTAGCAACTCTGTTTTTGGAATAATCATGACAGTTCAAAAGTTGCAAAGAATTGAAGAAGCTCTCATTTCATGTTCTTTATGCATTATCATCTTAAAGACATTTTTAATATATGTGTGCCATTTAAACACATTTTGAAATGTGTTGAACACCAGTTGCACATGACACATTCAGCTGGGGGCAGTGTTGCTCTAAAAATTCTGCATGGAGCACTGCTAATGCTGAGCCGTGCTTAGTGAGTCATTAAAACTTGTGTGTGTATGCAACAATGACCCATTCACTCAGATTTACTTAATCACACAATAATATATTTTTGGCTCGCTCCACAGAAAGTAAAAGAAAGCGATCCAGCTGTCATGCTCTGTGCTCATTAACCAAACTGAACTGTGTGTGAATCACGAGGATTGTGCGCCCAGATGTTAGTTGCCACAGAGGAAACACTTAAACCACTTCTTTTTTTCTTTTTTTTTAAAAAGGAAGACTGATCCTTTAAATATAGTTACTTTAAAAGAATTTATTTGTCTCATTCTCATTAAGTTTTAACCAATGACAAATGTTTGGTGTATCACTTGATGGCCTTTGCTCTGTTTCGGCTTCTCTCACAAAAGTTTGCACCTTCACAGAGAACAGGACCGAGGCTTTTAGCGAAGGTCATTTTGCCAGTGGACAATGAGACACTATGCTGTATGTACATTCACTTCCTCAAGGCTCAAGAGACCTTTAGGGAGGAAAATGTTTTCCACCTGCATGTCAAATAGACTTCTGTCCCGAAAAACACCTCAGCCTGACCTTCATCACTTCTTTTCACCCCATGTGAAGAACCGATTTCTTCACATCATGACTTTAAGCCTTTAACATCACAGTTTCTTTTTATTTCTTTAGATTGCTTAGTTACAGTGTTGATTTCGTTCATTCATGCCTAACACAGGAATGCTGCTTGTAGTCTGTGGCAAATCCTAGCCGCACATCTTAAGCGGTGTCCTTGTACTTGAAACATCTGCAGCTTGGCACTAGCGGGCATATTGTTCTGAAATAGGCCATCGTGACAAGTTGTTCACTAGTGACCGCTGGCAGTGATATAAATTTTTCTTTCTGTGCTGCCTGTTGGGTCTAATGCCAGAGCAAGAGAAAAGGTGCTGCTATGAGCTTTATGACAAAATGCTTTATCCCCCATTAACCTTCACAGAGTGAATATCAGGAGGGGATTTCAGGTGGAATAAAGCACCAGTGTCAATAGGCAGGTGTGTTGCTGAGCTCAAGGAAGAAGACAGGCTAACATAAGGCGCCCTCCGTCCTTCATTTCTCCTTTTTCTTTTGGGGTCATTCCTTAGCTGGGCGCTGACAGCAACCACTGATAAGAAAATGATTAAGTATCATGGACTCAACCACAATCCAATTCACATTCCCAGCTGCTCTGCAGACTGCAAAAAAGCTGCATCAGATATTTTTTTTTCTTCACAGGCTAGAAGTTCTAACCGTTTCTTTTTTTTAAAAAAAAAAATAGTCTTCATATAAGCTTCATATGTGTGTATGGCTGCCTGACATACAGTAAAGCCTGTAACCTATTTTCAGTACATTGTGTTTCTGAACGATCCACAACTTCCAGACATGATAGAGCTGTGAAACCCAGATCAGGATCAAAGAAGTCAGCGAAACAATTCAGGATAAACTCGCCAACGTATCTGAAATGGATTAGTTTTGGCTCGCCTACTGTAAAAATCAAACACATAAATGCACACGCTGTGTATGTGTTTGAACAACAGATTTAGTCCACAGGGATCAGCAGTCAGCTGTAACATCCCTCCCCCACCTGAAGCTTCTGGGCACCCATGAAAATGGAAATGGCAGCGCCTGAACAGTTGATAGGGACCAATCTGTTTCCTCATCAGGACTCTTCATTAAACTTGAGCAGTGTCCATTAGGCCTGTAATCCTCCTCACCCACTGCTACACACGACCTTGAGGTGTAACACTACACGCTGTTTTAATAGCTCCTGAGTTCTCACCGAGGTATACTTACTGTCAGATGTACTGCTGCTGCTCCTGCTGGACTTCATGGGAGAATAAGTTGTTTCAAAACAGGATTTAAGAACAATTCCTCACAGAGTCATTTGTTACATTACAGCCAATCATAGCCAGTAATTTAACGTATCCTCACGATGCTCGTCGCACAGTGTGAATTTTTCTACTACAGAATGTGATCATTTCTTGCTCACCATAGTAGCTGCTTAATTGAGCTGGATGTGCGTCAATGATTTCACTTAGAGGGGATCATCAAGATTCAGACAAGCACCTGGTCTTTTATGTGACTGTAGAAGGCTGGCAGGAAAAACGATTACCGGCCTCATTTGTTCTCTATAGACATTTGTGACCTTTCCAATTGGCACATCCTCTTACGAATATGACAGCTTTTCTTTCCCGAAACCAGGAGTGATCTTGCATTTAATATGCACATAAATTGCATTTTTGCCTTTTGGGGAGCTTACATATACTGTACAGTCAGTATGGTGGGGCTTTTTGACACTGGATGTGTCAGTTAACGATGAAAGTTTCTGGGAGTCCCATGGTGCACTCCTTTCAGCTCTGATGCTATTGTTATCCAATCAAAAGATTTCTACTTGTACATGCACATGCTTATATACATAATTTACTGTCCATACATATAAATAACTGCAAAAGTTAATGTTCAGTGTGATGAATATATAAGAATAAGTACTAGCAAGCAGTTTGAATACAGATTTGAAGAAAAGACTGACTGTGAGTCATATGAGCAGAGACAGAAATGCACTTTTAAAGCTTTCTTTGCACTTTAAAATCCACTGAAAACTGCTAACCAGGAAGCTGCAGAAATACAAGTAATGAAGAAAAATAGACACATGTGAGATACAAAGAAAATACAGCTTTTACAGTCCATACAAAAGAAAAAAAAAGGGAAGCGTTTGTGCAGTGTGGCTAGACTGTATCATAAAATACATTTTTGCTGAAGAGTTTTGGACAGAAGCAAAGGGAGTGATTGCCAAAATCCTTGTTTACCTGAATGGATTACCTTTCAGAGAAACTGTTAGGATGTGCAATCACTGAAAAATATCGGTGCAGAATGAGCTGACAAGATGATCAAAATGAAAAGCTCCAATATTGAGTGGATGTGTGATTTGGAAGTGTTATCATCCTCCTCAGGGGCCATGGGATTTACAGTAAATGTTGCAGTTTTTTAATGATCATAAGCTTTACAGTGTCATTCCACTTGATTTGTGTTTATCAACTAAATAGCATTAGGTATTACTGCTTTTATTCGCAAATGCATTTAGTTCATGTTGACTCAGAATCATAAATTACAACTTTTTCATCTCTTATTAAGTTTTTTCTTGAAGTGCACACACTCAGGGTTTTTCGGTGATTAAAAAATAGGCTTTAAATATTATTAGAAACTTAGATTAAAAAAAGTAAAACATTAAAATTCATCAGATCTTCATATTTGACCTTAAAATAGAAGAAGTGAATGACATAACAGCCAAGAAAATGTGGTGTGAGGCTGACCTACAGAGCACAGCTGACAAGTCAAATTACAAGCATGATAGAAAAAACTATGGCTTGATGAAATGCTTTCTTTTTTTCCCCACAGCACAAAAGAAAAGAATTCAATTTGAGCAGGTTAGAGCGAGGGATTCATCTTTTCGAATGTGAACAGAGAGAGAAAATGCAGAGGAATACATTTCAGGCACATTTTTGTCTCTCTGGGAGTGTTAATGCTGTGTGTTGTTGCCACTGTTTGTTGTACGGTGCCTGAGCTGATCAGGGTCTGCTGCCTCACAGATATCTCTGGTGACAGCGTTGTGAAGACTGTGTCTCAGATGCCCACGTGTACTCTCATACACAAATAAAGGAAAGCCCACACATTGAGTACAAACACGGAAAATGACTTCATGGAAACAAGGACACACACGCGCGCACACACAAAAATCTCACATGCTGTATTTCAGTATTTAGACTCCTTTTTCTGCTTCTTCTAGTTGCCATGCTTTTGCACGATGGATTCTGCTTCAAGAGTTAATCCCAAGACTTCTTTAGTCATTTTATCCTAGGGCTCTTCTGTCCATCACTGCTTTCATGTCTTCAACCAAACTGGAGCCCAGTCTAAAACCGGGCCTTAGTAATGATGACCAGCGGCACAACAACCATCTGTAATGTGTCCGCTCCTCCCTTTAGGGAGCCGGAGAAGGATCTGCTGTCAGTCTGGCAGGGAAAACATCTGTTCCCATTAAATTACTGTGGCCCTGCCATGCAAGTTATCTCTACTGCACTCCATTTTACTGCCTGAGTCCTGCGCCTGTCGACAAGGGGATAAAACAAGATTAGTTAAATGACTGGGAACTGGGGAAGTAGTAAGGGACAGAGGGGGGAAAGGAGAGAAAAAGAGGGAGATGTCTCTTCCCTTGTCATAAGCTCTCTTACCAATTAGAAACTGGGGACTGTCCTCGAGTGAAGTGAAGGAGGGATATAATCGCCTCATCTATCAGCTAACTTGTTACCACATGGCCTAAACTCATTAAAGGAGTAACACAGTGAGTGGCCTCTGAGAAGAAGCTTGTCCATACTGAAGCTCTCTCAGCTTTGAGGTTTTACACACATATAGATGTTCAGACATTTGCAAACGCTGCACTGCTGCTCAGTTTCACAGCTTTGTGTTTTTGCTTTTAAATCTGTTGTAGTAGCGATGAGGCTGTTGCTGTTCCTGCTGCAGTGTTTTAGTACTGTACGACTGATGGAAAATGAGTCAGTCACTCTTGAGAACTTGCACCTAAGTATGTGGCAGATAACCATAACAGGCAATATTACCTCTCTAAAGCTGTGGCACATCCAGTTTTTTTTTTTTATTATTTAAAAGGACACATACATAAACAGAGGAGAATCATTTGGACAGTTTGTTCACTCAGCATGAATTAAATATAGCAAGGAGAGGTTTGTGTGTGTGTGCTCTCAGTGACTAACCTTTGTATCGCATTTCATTGTAGTTTTGACATTTTCATCTGACAGTTTAAAAAAAGGCAGAACTGTCCTGATGTTTATGCATCTGTAACATATTCTGCTTGATGTGAAGCAAAGCAGAATATTTTTTGGATATGCTTTTGTTGTTATGTAAATCTATATCCTGTGTCTTCACACACACACACCGGGTAGCCAACAAATACAGATGTGAGTCAAATTAAAGGCTGCTGTCAGCTACTAATGTAATAAACCTGCTTGAAACCTGAACTAAACATTTCTGCTGTCATAAAAGATTACTGTCCATTGTTTAATAACAAGAAATATCACTACATGACACAGACAGTGGTATACTTTTTTGTGGAAGATTTCCTTTTCCCCCACAGCTCTAAATTTAATCAGCAGTTAAGATATTGGACAGAACAATGCATGGTTGTTTTTTTTTTTTGTTCGTTTGTTTTTTGTCATGTGAAACGGCAACGGGAATATTGACAAGGGGAAACTAAAGTGCAACATAATAAAGTATAAAACTGCAGTGGTATTTGAAATTAAAGCTCAGCGACAGCAAATGCTGCAAACAACTGCATGTAAAACTGTGCTTTTTTTAGCTGTGAGGAGTGAGGTGACGCCTTCAAATCAAGGAACATCAACAAAATGAAATTATACACACACACAGATAGATAGATAGATAATCTCAGTTCATGGTTTAAGTGACTGTGAATGTGACTTGTTGAAATCAGGCAGGCTGGACTTAGTATTTCAGAATATATTGATCTACTGGGATTTTTCTGCATAACCATCTCCGGGGCTTACAGGGAATGGCCAGAAAAAGAGAACATATCCAGTGAGCAGCACACAGAAGCTATGCAGAAAAGCATATCTGCATGTACAACAGGCATAACTTGATGCAGATGGGCTACAGCAGCAGAAGACCATGCCAACTGCCAATCCTTTCAACTAAAAAAAGGAAATAAGTTCACGCAGGCTTACCAAAACTGTACAGCAGAATATTTGAAAATGTTTCCTGGTCTGATAAGTCTTGATTTCTGCTGTGACAGGATAGGGTCACACTTTTGCATTACATTGAAAGCTTGGAGCCATCCTGCCTTGTAACAGTTCAGGCTTGTGGTGGTGGTGTAAAGGTGTGCAGAATATTTTCCTGGCATGCTTTGGGCCACTGAGTCCCAGCTGAGCATTGTTTAGATTGCCACATAATGTCTAAGCATTGTTGCTGACCTCTGTGACCACTCACCTTCTGATAAAGTTTACACTGCTGAACCTTCTGGTAAAACCATAGAACCCTAATGTTTGTTTGCAGATTCAAGCGACCCTAATATCTTAACAGTGACTATCTTCAATTCATATTTATCACCAGATTACCAGCACACAATTTAAATGTTTCAATAAGCAAGAGAACATCTTCGGCAAAATCTTTCTCATATAGCTGAGTTGGAATGAAGTATTTCATAATAATTAATAAACCTTATAATTATTCAGCGAAGCTCAGCGGGTGTCATAAAGCTAATAATAAAAACCAGCAGTGGCCATCATCTTTCACCCACACGGTTTAATTCTTAGCACTGTCTAAGTCTGATTAAAGCACTGCAGTTCATTGCTATGCTTTTCAATACAATAACTGGGAGCTGTGATAAACAACTTTTTAATTGCAAATGCCTGGAGTGTGACCAGTGTCAGAAGTTTGCATTTTGTATTAGCATGCATTTCCACTGCAGCATGGCTCGCCTCACCTAACAGATGGCGAAATGTATGCCTTGGCTATTCAAGACATGAAATGCTGCTTAATTAATTTAATAATAGCCCGTTTGGTTTACTTTTTCCACGTTTTTCCTCTTTCTTTCTCATGGTTTTGTTTGAACAGTAGCTTTCTTTGCTACATGGGCTGCATTCAATATAGTCTTTTATGAATGTGAGCACAAGCATCACTAAATATTCATTATGTAATCATTATTACCATCTTCAACATCCAATACATCACAAGCTATCCCTCCTTCTCGTGAGCCCATAATTGGGGTCTGCAGTCTAGTGGGCTCTGGGAGACTCTCCGTCTCCAATTGGTTGATTGGTCTTTGGTGTCTTTGGTGTCTTTGGTGCTGAATATTGATTATCAATGATCAATTACCCTTTAAATGTGAAGCAAAATGAATGTGCAAAGACAAAGAAGAAGAGGCTCAATCTTTCTATTGAGTTTTAATCACTGTGACAAAATACTGTTTTGCCCCCATTTCCATGTGTGAATAAATCAATGATATAAAAAGAGAGAAGGCAATCAGTCTCTTTTCTCACCCTGTCTCCCTCTTTCTCTCCCTCGTCTCCGTCTCTTCCTTATAAATTGACTGGCCTATGACTCCTTCCATCACTGAGATTCATTTTATAGTATACTTTTACAAGAAAGATATCTTGGCTTGTAATATGACAAATATAGATTTTATAAGTTTGCAGTGTATATGGGTGGAAGCGTCCTCCCCTGCTGTGATAAACACCATTTTGTAATATGCATTTCACCTTGAAAATGTTTTGCTGCATCATCACTGTACCATAAACAACAATTTGAAGCAGCCTTATCATTCCACTTCATAAAAAATACAAAAACTGAAAATAAAACATTGGGTATCTTGATAACAAAGCCCCATCCTGCTTTCAGCTTTCATGAATATATGTATTGAGGGGGAAAAAAGACAAAAACTGTTGTGTAATACAAGGACATTATGAAATTGCCTTCACAGCAAACTAACAAATGGCTTCAGGCCCTTTATGCCACACAGTGCGATGCAGGACATTCATCTGGCACACATGCATATGTAAGCATAGATTTTAAAGCATGTGCACACAGACCGTCCATGCAAAAACTCTCTGTCTCATTCCTGTTCTCATTTCAACAGGATGCCGCAGAGGAAAACAAAAAGAGAGACTCATAACCTCTGCTGTGGCTAGTCTTTGTAAATTGTTCCCTTTAAATTATTCACCACCAACATATTTGTCAGCCAGATCCTGGTCTGCTGTAGAGGCTTTTAAATATTGAAAAGATTTCACATCTAATAACAGCGGTGCACGAGCTCAACTCCAAAAAGTAACTATTAGGCAATCCGTGACTCATACACAGGTTTTGTCAGCAAAGCTCTAACAGTAGAAGAGGATCCCGCTGCATATGTCAGCATCACACCCAGTCACACCCAGTGCAGCATGAAAAGTGGTAAACAGCGTGAGAGCTTCCCATTGAATCTATCTCCCACTCAGATTTTCTCTGCTTGGGTTTCTGACATTACACTGGTGGGAAACAGGGGGGTGGGGGTTAGAGACACTGTGCCCCCGCACTCAAGAGACCCATGAGTTCAGGACTGGCTCTAATTGTGGTTCCAGACTGGAGGAGGTTTTGACCTTTACTGATTTATTTACACACAAACATCTCTCATCGAGATGTGGATGGTCATATTCCCGGTGAGAAAAGATCCTCTCATAACTAAAGGCCTTTTCTTTCTTTTTTTTTACGAGCTAACATAACAAGCACTGAGACACGCATGCCAGCATTTGCATGCTCTAGCATACACACAGAAACTCAGGCTTACAAATGCGCACACACTGGAGCAGATTCTGAGCAAAGTCATTTGATGTATATATTTTTTTTTTTTACAGGCCATAGTTAAGATGAATTAATTAAATGGACTAGTTTGGGGTTACATTTACATTTTTTCTCAAAGGAACATCTTCCTCAGGACATAATCTTTGCATTTTATTCAGGGCTAACGATAACATCACTTCTTGCACAAGCCCCAGTGAATATATTCAAGGTTGCAGAGAGGTCGTTAAGTAACGCTGTCTATTGGTCTGATGCAATCCTCTCAAACAGGAATTTCAACTTTTTTTTACTTTAAGTCATTTTGTTTATTGTTCAAGTTGACTTCAGGATGACGATGAGGCCTAACTGTCCTCTCCACAGAATTTTAATTAGAGGCATTCATTATGTTATCTCATCCGTACCCATGGATAAAACCTTAACTGATAATATCTATTATTAAGAATACAGTGCTCACTTTATCTTTCTATCTATCTATATTTAAATTTAGTTTAACATTTAGTTTAACTATAAAAGAGTAGATGTAAGCAACACAGACATATCCAGTTAAGTTTATGTCAGTCCTATATACCTGCTCATTACCAAAACAAATATTAGATAACCTTTATTGAGAGGAGTAGGCCTGCATGGAGCTCACTGAACATATGAAGCAGGGCTAAACATAAAGAAAAAAACAACAACATTTTATGCATGTGTATTAGAAACATTACAAAAGCAAATGGCTGCAGCTTACTTTAAATAGTCAATACAAGTCAAATATTGCTGTTTACTCTGCTCCTGTTGAAATCCACTGCAAAGTTCATTCTCCTTTGACATCCTTGCCGAGGTCAACTTTTTCAGCCTAAACTAAAATTCAGTAATGTATTGGTGATTGAAACTTACTGGAACATAACACTGCAAAATAGTGCAACTTGTAAATTTAGCTATTATATAAAATTCATTTTTGTATTGTAACGGAAAACAATATCCCCAGAAATGGAAAATACAACTCGAACATAGCTAACAGCCACGTTAGCGTTGTCAAGAGTTGACTAGATCCTTTTAAGAGTCAGAAAACTGTTAGTGAAGCATTCTTCTGTGTAACGTCTAGCGTCCCTCATCATGTCCTCTCTGTCTTTGATTTGAAGTTTTAAAAGGTTCCGTGTAAAACATGACCTGACACTTCTGATTAATATCCTTACGTATTGCAATTATCCTGTATTTAGCTGCTGAATCGTCATTAAAGATCGTGTGCCTAATTTAAAAGTTTAGTAAGAGATATGCCATGATGACAAATTGAATATTGGTCATGCAAGGAACAATGTAATTGGATCCGGCAGATATTTTGCAAAAAATGATTAATTCATGAAACTACGGCTTATAATGAGATGCAAAGAAACACCATCTTATGCCGATAAAGGCCTGCAAAAGTCTAATTACACAAACACAACGAGGCTCAGAACATTAACTGCATCTTTGTGTCTGCCATCTAGAATTCTTTGCAATCAGTGAAATTAATATTTTATCTGTGGTGATCTGACTTGCGAAATATTATACTGATCCCAGAAATAAGTCAGAGGACACAAACTGTAATCTGCAAAGCCTCTGCGCAGTTTGGCAGCAGAAATGGAAACAATGTCTCAGCGTGTTACCTGTACAATAGAAAAGTTGTTCATAGAAATTGGATTTTAATGACGTGGCTTACACTTTATTTTGTGTATTGAAATTGGAATTTTACAAACAATGATCAGTCATCTTGCACTGTGGTGCACAGAGAACAACCTGCTGCTCAGTATCAACAAACCTAAGGAAAATGAAAAAAAGGAGTCTAAGACACTCCTGTTTACATCAATATTAGGTTGACCAATTTATAACAATATCACATAGATGATGTCATGGCCTACCCAGTACAGAAAGCTTACAAACAACTGTTTAATAAAATTATAGAAGACCAGATTTGTATTAGATAGAAAGCATCATAACTGCTGGAGTGTAACAGGTGATGAAAAGTATCCAGAACATCGCTGGCACCCTTTATAATAGAAATCAATGAAGTCAGCGGAGTGAGAAGTCCAAAGTATACTAAAAGACAACGCTCACTCCAGCCACAATTTGTTCACTCAGCTACCACCTGGAAAACAATAGTATCTGCTGCCATACCAGGAGACTGTGGAGTGGTTTCTTTCCTCAGGCTGTGAGATTACTGAACTCATCTTCCACACTTTAGCATTGAAAAATAACTGTGTAGTGCAGTAACTGATAAGATACAATAGTCTGAGAACATTTTGCTAAATGCTGAAATGACAAGCAGGAGCCAGTAGATATCTTACGATTTGTATCCTCAAAAGACTTTGCAGCACTGTATTATACTGTGATTTCCTGTATGCCTTCAAATTGTGTCTACAAGTTTAATAATTGAGCCATGAATGGAAATTAAATAATAGTCCCTTTCATTGGTTTTAAAATCTCCACTGGCAAAATTCTTGATTCATCACTGTTTTGGCTGTTGCAAAAGTTGTACTCAAAATCATTTAAAATGCATTCTTGATAACTCTGTCTGTTCCGATGAGACAAAACCTGAGCAGACGAAAATTAACAGGCAATACACTGAGGATTTCTCCAGCATTGCTCACCCACCATGTGTGGATCAGCCACAGGGGACAAAGTGAACAGCAATAAAAGAAGATGAGTGAGGGATCTGGATAAGTCACCCAGGATCACCCCATTATATGAGCTATTCCTTTTTAAACCCTCATCAGCATACCAGGGATTTCCAGTGGAGCTTTACCACAGCTCAGACAAGACGACAATCTCCCAGGAGAAAAAAGTGATTTTTTTTCACTGCCACATGATGCAGCTGCCGCTTATCAGCTCATGAAAAAAGAGGCTTTTTCGTTTATAAGATTTAAGAAATACCAGAGGCAACACCTAACATTTAGGTCATATCTACACTTGATTCCTTTTATGTACAGCAAGTGGTCTTTAATGTAATTTGCAGGCAACTGTTTATCTGCAAATCCTGAAACGGTGTTGGTGTGTACAGAGGAGAGGCTGAGTGTACAGTGGATATGGAAGACAAAACAATATAAAGCTGCCTGTTGAGGGAGAAAACGATTCTGTCTCAGACTCACTAAAATCTGCAGAGATTTGACCATACTTTCTTTCCTCTGTTCGGATTGTAAGCCAATACATTTTCCAAAATGCGTGAACACTTAAGTGAAAGCTGTCTCATCCCAGCCTCACCTTATCCCACCAATTCCCTTCAACTACAATATGTGCTTTATTAATCACAAGGCTGTAGCTTGGATTGCTTGTTCTAGTTAGATGTCATTCCTTCGGTCAACTGGTGTAAACAACACACACACACACCTTAGAAAAAAAGAACCTAGCTGTGCAAAATGCAGCACTCATGGAGGATTGAAAGCTATAAGGAGCATACATTTTTTACTTGTTTACATCTAACTTCAGGTGTTAGAAAAAGTTTTGCTTGGTAAGTACATCCAGCATCCAGGATTCCTGGCCGAACAGGGTTTGCATCTGAATACCTGACTGTTCTTGCTAAATATTTTAGGTGTTCACTTTGAAGCGAGAGGAGCTGATGACCAGACAAAAGTCCTTGCCACATGCTTGAGGTGAGATGAACTTTAGACATCTAACACAAAAGAAAAGAGGCAATTAAATATTGATCGGCCTTCTTGAGAGGAAATGGATGTGGTTGACAGCAGTCAGCAGAACAAAACCCACAGATAAATGTTGCATGCTTCCTTTAATCACGTCAAAAATAATGAAATAATGCTAGCCATCAGTGGAGGGACATCACTGCAGTTAAGTAACTTAAGAACTGGTCTATTCCCATGTCTCTGAAGGAGAAGTACTGCTCTGCTGTCTTTAGTTGCACTTATAAGAAGTTCATGAGAAGTCCAGATGTTGACCAGTACATGTTCTGGCAACTGGCCATTGATGCATCTAAGCATAAGGAATTTGTGCTGTCATGTTTCATTTGTTTTCCAGAGCAGCCACTGTCAGCATGGATGAAGGTTTGATGTCCTCAGATGGAAACTTGACAGGGATGCCAAAAAACTTTTTTTCCTCCTATAACAACTGACCATCTGTTTAAGCATGCCACCTGGCTAAAGCTTTCAAATTGAAATGTTGGAATACGATAGGAGACTTACTGCTTTATTTGGAACGACCTTTATTTGGAACAGTGGGGTTGGATTCAAACAGAAGTACACAAAAGAATGCTTTTCTTTTCTGCTTTTCTAGCCAGCAATTACCAGCTGAAAGTCACAACAGGAGTTGGCAGACTTTATCAGCTGGCTTACCAATTAAGTTCCTAGCTGAAAAAGCTGAATGTCCAGCTGGTAATGGTAAAGTGTGGATGTAGTAGTCATGAATGGGCCATTTCATTACACATTCTAATTCTACAAACTAATGTAATTAGTTTGTTTTGTCTTTCTTGGATTAATCGCAGCTATACTGTACGGAATAATGGCTCAGTCACACTACAACCCCCCCCCCCCCCCGCCACAATAAAACAGGATGATAACCTGCATAGGGTGTGTGAGCAGTGTAGCTGGACACTGTAGTAGCAGCACCATTGTCTTTGGAGCAATCAATCAGGGTTTAAAAACCAAACCACGGCATGCATCTGATAAGCGTCCCCAGGCAAGCCCTCGGTGTGGTTGAAGCTAGTTGAGCAATGTTGCCATGACATCCAGCCAGTGAGAAAGATACATAAACGTAACTGAATCCCTGAAAGAGGTGGAACGTAGACAAAGCAACGCTAAGAGACAGAGAAACAACTTCCTCCGAATGAGCAAACAAACGTCTCCGATACGTAATGCCCACCACTATTCACACAATCAAAATACATCAGCAATACATGAAATATGCATCACAACCTGGTACTGGATGAATGGAGCCTGGCTGAGTGCTCCTAGCTGCACCATTGAACACTACCAACAAGCAACCTGCACGACAACATAGAAGGACAAACAGGAAAGCATACAGCATGCCCTCATCACACTTTGAAGTTGGCAACCGACTTCAGGTGGTCACAGGCCTGGTCTCTGTCTTCAAAGCAACCATTTCTAAGGCAACAAATTGCAAGTTCATTAAATGTTCACTTTGTTGGACATGCAAAAAATGTCAGATTAGAGCACAGTCTAATCCATTCCTCACACTTTTGCTGTTGTGTTTCTGATTTTGTTTGCTAAAAACAGACACTATGCTCGAAGTATCACTCTTACGTCACTCTTGCATGAGCAGAATTACAAAGCTTGACAAGTCGGCTCAGCTTACATTGGTTAAGCTATGATTGGACAATTCCTCCTCAGGGCAGCGATTTACTGAACATTCAGTTGCTTACTAGAATAATCTCTTTTCCCCCCTCTGGCAACTACAAGTTTCAATCAGTGTTCCACAGTACACTTTATATTACTAATTCATTTGTCTGAATTGTAAGTGTACAAATTAGACTCTCTGAGCCATTTTAGTTGCTCAACTCTACAGTATGTATATTGAGTCAAAAGCACGAGGGATAATTGAAGCACAGCGGGCTAAACCACAGACTTTCAGAGCAGGAGTAAGGTACAGTGGAGAACCTTTATTAATTCTCTGTCAGGTAAACAGACCGCAGCGGCGAGACCTGGGTGCAGAGGTAGATGTCATTCTGACAAGCAGCACAGGGAGGAACAGAGTAGCACTGCTGGGATCAAGAAGCACCTGCTGCTCTCAGAAGAGCTCTTCAGCAGCACGGAAATATTGAGAAGGAAAAAAACCAAAACAATAAACATGTTATGCCATGAACAAACAATTCTGGCTTAGCATTTGAGTAGCGCTCCTAATAATGGCTTGAAATGTGTTTCCAATTTTGTCTCTACTGAGACCATAATCACATTATGCGTAACATTTTTGCCTCTGAATACAACAGGCCCTCTTACCTGCACAGTGGGACATCACGATGTGTGCGGCTCAGTTTGCAAATACCAACCCCTCTCCTCTCTTTCAACCTCTCAAACACGGGTGGCACACACACACACACACACACACATCCACGAAAAAACATTTCAAACTGTAACACAAACTATGTAATTGTGAAGTTTTACTTATCAATTTGCAGAGAACAAGTTGAGCCATTCTACCAGATACATCAATTATATAGAAAAAGTTCAGTTTTATGTTACCTGAGAAACCACACAACAGCCACACACTAGCAAAGCAGAGACCTCACACTTAAACATGGGTCACTTCTGAAATTACAACTTACTGAGGCAATCAGAGTTCTTTCCCCAAATTGTGATTTTCCAAGTGCTATATGTGTTCCTTATGCTTTCTGGACACACCATCTAAGTGGGCTAAGTCCTATCAATTCCTCAGTCTCATCAACTAGAACCACTTCTTTTTAACTCAGCCAGTGGCATTGCACATGCATCACGGCTTCCATACAAATCAAAGTAGGACGCCTGCCAGACTCGTGTCTGTAGAATCCCTAAATGTTACATTAGCACTTCTATCAACTCTGCCATTCTAAAGAAAGAAACAATGTAAGCAAAGGCAAATAATGAAAGCCGGATAATAGAGATAATTATCCAGATTGCATGGTAAAAGATAATTGCGTTTTTATAGTGCTCAAATAATCTAGTTATATTTTACAATAACCATTTTCCTGCAAACCTTTGTAGTGTAGACATGAAAAACAAAGCAAGTTCCTCTCGCGCACTCAAGCTATTCATGACATTATTATAGTATTGTTGTACTCCACTGATGGAAGGATTTATATTTTGTGGGGGGTTTTGTTGTTTTTTTTTAGGTATGGGCACAGTGGGACTGTGGTTAGCACTGTTGCCTCACAGCACAAAGGGTTTCCATGTTCTCTCTCTCTCTGTGTGTGTGTGTGTGTGTGTGTGTGTGTGTGTGTGTGTGTGTGTGTGTGTGTGTGTGTGTGTGTGTGTGTGTGTGGCTTTTCTTCAGGCACTCCAACCTTCAAGCACAGTCCTAAGCAGCGCTAGTTATATTAAACGGTGATTCTAAATTGGCCACAGGTGAATGGTTGTCTGTCTCCCTATATTAGACTGGCCACCTGTGCAGGGTGTGCCTTATGTCAGCCGGGAGTGGGTCTAGCCCAGCAGGGCCTTAAATTGGATAAGCAGGATAGATGGACGGATGGATGAACATGGATGAATGGATGGATATTTTCTGGGCCGTAATTGCAATATCTTCAAAGGCTTACTAACAAACTTATTTACAAAAGAACCAAGAGAAATTGGACTGGAAAAGAGGTGCACTGAGGATAATGGAAATTGGAATTATATTCATATTAGATGAATCTACATTTCATTACTTACTGCCAATATGCAGTGCCAGTGCAGGGAAAGGGCGCCTGACTTTCATGCAGTGAGAGCACACATACCACACACCTGAATTTAATATTTAATTTTATAACTTTAACTTCAATATTTCTTAGACCCTTAAAGGGACAGTTCACTTTAAAAACTCCCATGGGCTGTATGGTTATTTAAAAAATACATTATTTTGGCATTCGTTCATAGTAGAGTCATCTTTCTCTTCTATTTGTATATTATTTCACTTACACTGACATAGTATATGATTATTTTAAGACATGTTAAGGAGACATATCTACTTTGACTAAAAGCTCTTGCAGCAATTGATGTCAAACACCTTTCAGTGTAAATTAGAGAAATGACAGAATACATGTTAGGTCATTCCTTCAAGTCACATGATAAAAAGACCAATTTCAGATTTAAATCACCAACATATTCACACCAAAGACAGCCCAGATTACAGATATCTACTCACAATCTACCCTAATAAAGCTAAACATACATTGTAAAGTCAAAATCTTTTCACTGATACCACTAAAAGAGAAGATTTGTAGATTAGGATTCTACAAGAGGGGAAAACCTGGTAAAAGCGGTCGTTAATCAGTGTAATGTTTTTTCATAAGACACCAATATGCCTGATCCAGACTGAAGTTTCTCAAAAACATTGTTATATTTAAGTAAAAAAAAGAAAACTGGAAGTAAGTTGAAAACTTGCATTGTTATTATTAGTGTGACTTCAGCAAACATGGGTAGCAAAACAATAAGACAAAATGTGGGCCTGAATTGCACTGCAAACCTCCGGTTAATGGACCCTCATGCTCCATGAATGATTGTCTTTGATAGTGGAGAACACTATTACACACTCTCTGTTTCCATTCTTCAACACAAAGAGCAGGGGAAAGGGGAGCAGTGTGAGAATGAAAAAGAAGAAAAGTCATTGGTTCTTGCTTTAATGCTCTTTGTTCCAGTGCGTTTTAAAATTAAATGTAATGGCATGCATTTTACAGTGCGTTGTTCATTCTCCACTTTGCTTCTTTATAATACATCAAGTATTTTCCTAGGTACGTTTTTTTTAATGGCTGCTGCTGTGTACATTTTTTTTCACTAAGCCACATAAAGTAATACATTTAATGATTCAACTCAGACTCTCTGTGATGGATTTTTTGCATCTCAGCAGAAAAAAAGAAACACAAAATATTGTTAAAAAATACACACACATGGCCCCAGTTTTCTTCAGTCTATGCTCAGACCCAGTGCATGGACTAGCATGGACTATCTTGAATCAGTGGAGAGTAATGCACCTATAATGCCCCTGTCACGCACCTCTGCCTATGGAGGGAACAGCAGAGTGGAGAGATTGCAAGATGTGTTTAGGTTCTCTGGCTGTTTGGGAAGATGCTAAAAGCATCAGTCATGTGGAATTGCATTAAATCTGGATTTTCTATTAATGTTATTTTTTTTTTTTTAGAGAACTAGGGGAAAGCATGGGTATACAAAAACTCAAAGTGCACTCAGAAATGGAATTTAGGTCTAAAAAGCCCAAACTGGAGCAGATTATGATGCTTATCATTTTACTAGTGTGCTCTGAAGACATTTTTCATTGAAGTAAATACATGTCCCACAAAATCCCCCTGTATTTTGATTTACAGAGGATTTGGGGAGTTCTAAAGGGATTATTCTCCATTAGCAAGTCCTCCCAGGTAAAGAGACTTAAAGAGAGAGAGAGAGAGAGAGAGAGAGAGAGAGAGAGAGAGAGAGAGAGAGAGAGAGAGATCTACATTTGACAGGGCTTAAGTGTTTAAGTGTTTGCATTCACTGTATCCAAGACTGTAATGAATTCACTTTTAAGGTCTTATTCATAATATGCAGCTTATGCTCATATTAAGTTTCTGCTTAAATCATTTTATCTTCATAAATGACAAAATGTTTATAAAATGTGCCTGATGCTAATTGTATACTAGCTATTATACCTTAAAATATACCTAACAGAAACTTGTGTAAAAACACCTAAAATATTAAGATGACCTTAAGCAAGCATCTTGGTAAATGTTGATAGCTTAAATCATGATATATGTTCATTAATGCTGAGTTTGTGCAGTACTAAAACTGCACTACAAGGACGCCCTCTTATTACTATGTCTTACTAATTGTTATCAAAAAGGTTACATGTTTGGTAGTGTTTGCGTGTGTGCATGCCTGTGTGCTGTTCTGCCTGTGAACACAATAGCCCAAAATGTTTTGAATGCATTCTTATAAACATTTTAGTGGTATGGAGAAGGGTTGTATTAAAGGTCCATAAAAATTTGGCTCACATCCACCAAGGTCTTCAACGTAATGATTTATTGGTCGAAAATAGACAGAAAGCCTTATAACTTAGAGAGTAGGATTTTTAGAAGTATGGGTATTCTGTCAACAGAAAAATGTCACATTTGACCTCTGACCTCTCCTTCAAGGTTAATTGCTTGATCTGAAGTCCAAAGTGATAATAACTAAAAGGAGCTATTTAAAACTATGATTCTTACTGCTGTTGTTTGTATTGACAACATATAGGCATAAAGGGAATGGGATGTATCGTAATTCTCACTTTCATGTTAGTTTGCACCTCTGACCTCTTTTTCAGGGTCAAAATTTCTTAAAATTTCTTTCATCTATAACCTCCTAGGACCTGGCGTCCACATATGTGGACATTACATTTTGGGTTATTTAGACCAAAATACTCAATTTTGCTCTACATGGGCCTGATATCCACTTACGAGGACATTATACTGCTACTGTTCTATCAAAATTTTAAATGAATATCCTCATATGTGGATCTCATTTTTCTTAAAAACAAAAATAAGGTAAAAAAAAAAAAATCTGGTAATTCTTTGTTTTTACATTCATCGAGCCCCAATATGCCCAAATATCAAAAAGAAATTAAACCTGCATGTCGTGGAAGAATTCGGGTCTTAGGAGGTTAAAACAACGCATTAAATTTAACTGCCTAGAATTATAGTTTGTCATATTTGACCTCTGAGCTCACTTTTATAGAGAACGAGCTGTTCAGTCAGCAATACACTGTAGTATAATATATAGTAAGCTCAAGTTATTCAAGTCCAGTTATTCATAAATCATTACTATCAATATTATCCATTACCTACTCCTACATAATGTTTGTGTAATTAAAGTAAATATTTGTCATGCTACCCTCATTTGATATTTACTGCGCTACAAAAGACTTAAATTATATTTAAAGAAAATAAAGGGGAAAAAAGCAACATATAGAAAATCCAATACAGTTCTTCTGAAAGTAAGTACTGCCCAGAGAAGCTGCCTAGGCAGAGATTTGTGATATCTGAAAGCATCTTGCTACATTTGTATTCTACTGCTAACTGCATATTTGGGGAAGCACAGTTGCCTGGATTGTGTTTTTCATTAAAATATTTTTCAAGTGAGGTGGGGGGGTAGCAAATGTGCGGAGCACAGGGCTTTAATACCGGAGATCAGAAGTCACAGTTTCCTAGAGTTCTGCTTTTGTCAAAAAAGAAAAGATTATGGAAGAAGACTGAATACTAAGTCAATACCACAAGTATTCCCTGAAGTGCTGAGTACCAAAAGATATTAACTCACGCTGGATACTTCGAGTGGATTTTATCAGCGAAAAATGAGTTTGTTGAACATAATAAATTAATTTAGTTCCAGATCTCAATCCAGTAAAGCACCTGTGGCATGTGATGGACATTTGCATCACAGATGTGCAGCCGACAAATCTGCAGCCACTGTATAAATGTCATGTTAATGTGGCCTCCTCCCAGACCTCAATATTATTGAAGTAGTGTAGCACCATCTTGACTGAGAAAGAAACAAAAGACAGCCAACATCATAAGAAGAGCCTTTAATGTCCTTCAAGAAGCCTGGAATGCTTTCTGAAGAGTACTTAAAGAAATTACAGAAAATCTTTCCCTAAAAGAGTTCAGACTTTGTTGAAAAGGGATTTACCCAAATATGGACTTTACAGTAAATTCATCAGAACTGTACAAATTCTGTTTTTGCATATGTTTCAATAAATGCCTGCACCTGTTTCCCATTTCCCAAACAAATATAAAGAAATAAGGGGTGGCTTGAGATTTTTGCTGCAGTTCTGGAGGAAAAGATGGGTACGAGCAAGGGGTACTTAATAAAGTGTCCAGTGAGTGCATCTAAATAAAGTTTCTAGGAAAATGTGACACAGCAGCATTATTTACTGTTTATGCCCCATAAACTTGGCTAGCAGGTAACTCACATTTGGCTTCTCAATGTCAAGGTTTAAAATATGCATATTATACACAGTACGCTGCCCTACACAGCCGCATACAGAGTATACATTCCTGGAGGCTTTTCCACATAATACACTAATGGAATTTCTTTTTTTCAAGATCCACTTCAAATATCAGCTTAAAAATTGGAAGTTTGGACTTTGGGGGAAGTTCAGCCCAGATATCCCCAATTCATAATTGATGTGTATAAACATAATCTCCATATCAATGACATTCAAATAACTTTCATGCTGGATTCATTGCAATCACTAAAGGCTTGTGGGACGTTTGTCATATGTGGCAGCTCTCCAAATAGTCCCTTTGTAATATTAGCCACAGGGAGAGGCTGGTGGTTATAATGAAGCAAGCACTTTGATGGCAGTTTAAAGATGTCAATGACGCAGGCGAGGCAGTGGTTTCTGAGTAGTATAGTCAGTTGAAAGCACAGACACTTAACACAGCTCACATGTTAATCGACTAAAGTTAGTGCCAGTTAGTTCTACTCTGTCACGCCTGATGGGTTAATAAGAAAAAAGAGCTGAATCTAGAATAAAAGTAACACAGAGCGCACTCATATTTCAAGGATAACGTTTAAACCAGAGCATAAATAGTTTTTGGCAGCAAGCATTTAGTTAGAGAAAAAGAGTGAAGAATATACAGCCACAGGTTGCATTTGCAAGTGATGTTCATTTCCCTCATCAGCAAAAAGACATTAGGTCCTTGAACTGATGATGTACCTCATTTCAGCTCAAATGCTGATGAGTTAAAAGTGCGTATAGCGAGCATTAACATACCTGCAATTCACAGCATCTTAGTTGTAAAGTGTGAAATGTTCTTAATTTTAAACCGTTTATTGTTGTGCATTTTTAATTGGCTGTGTCATTGTTTATTACAGCCAGCTCCTTAGAAAAGGCAACTGACTCCCCTTCAAAACTGAAAAGAAGATTATTTCAAAACACAGGTGGCGTTTGGAATATGAATGTTTAGTTTAATTCAGCCTCATACAATTCTCATCATGAGCTTCGTTTCTGAAATGAATGAAGCGGCCTTCTAATGTGAGAATTCAGCAGTCCTGCGTTTAGAGCGATAAGGTTTTCCTCGAAAAATAAAATAACTTGTTAAAATTAGACACCAAGTGACTGCATTTTGGCTGGACTGGCTAAATGTGGTATAATGCTCTGCCAGCACATTAAAAGATAAAGGCTTATGATATACAGCCGAGGCTTGCCTGGCCCTGGTTTTTAATAAGGGCTGACTATGAGCTGCTAAGATCTGTGGTTGTGCATTTCCTCTGGGACTGTGTTGTGCATCGACCCTATGCGCTGCCTCTGCATACACCAGTGACTGAGTCCTGCTTCCTTTTTCCTCCTCGCCAACCATTAAATGTTCAGCGCTTGGTTGCATTACAGTTTATGGGATGGAGCACAATAATTACTGAAATTAGAAAACGAAAGCATTTCTCTTTATCATTTTTGAAAAGCATCAAATGAGACACACATTGTTAGCTTTTTTTTAACATTATTGTGCTATACTAGCCATTATTTTTGACTGCAGCTTATTGCAGCTGGATATACTCAACTTGCAACAATATATGCTACATGTTATGCTTCTGTTTTGCTATTCAGAAATAGGCCATGTATTTTTCAAAATAATTGATTAATAATTTTTTTTACTAATACCATTTCTTTCTTTCTTTCTTTCTTTCTTTCTTTGTTTTTTTTACTATTCCCCAGATTTGTTTATACATGTTTTTTAAATGATGGCAAATCGAGATTTCAGTGACTATGAAGAGCTTAAAGTGATTCTGTTGTGCAGTCTCCACTGAAATCTCATTGAAGGCTTGGCTTGTCAGCCCATTTAAACCTGTTTGGACATTCTAGAATTTACTTTATCACTTGATAAATAAGAGAGGCTTAGCTCGCCTGAAGGGGGGACTGCTCCCTGTGCTGCATAATGTCAGGTACATCGTGTCTTTTTAATGATAACACTTGTTTGCAAAACTGCATGATGCTGACCATCATTAACCTAATTCTGTATAAGTCTGTGTAGTTGAATGTGTTGTGATTGTATTTATTGCACCTATGCAAGAAATAGTGGCAAAATTGCAAGAGGATTTTAGAGAAAAGCAACCTCACTTTGTCTCTAATGGACAGCAGCCTCGCTCCACTGCTTTTCCAAATAAATCAAAGGAGCTTTGCATTTCAAAACATTTCAGGTTTGGCTTACCTGTTTGTTTTAATTAGCAAGCATTCTAAAACTTAGTTTCCTTTCATATGACATACATTTTTTTTTTCAGGAAATACAAGAAGTATAGAAAGTAAGGAGCCCTGTAAGGGACATTGGAGTAAAAAAAATTGAAAATGTACTTTTGCGAGATCCTGAGTTACTTTTGCGCAAAAGTCCATGCACTTCCAGGTCAGTACTGAGACCTTGGAAACAACCATAGTGATGGAAGACACACAAAAATGCAATTTTTATTTTGAGCTTGGCCTACACTATAAAGACATTAAATCAGTGCTTAGCAGGAGAAACGTTTTTTATATAAGTGAGAGATATCTGAAGAAAGTTCTTAGTGTAAGGGGACACCATCATCGTGAGGCGTACTCTGACCTCTTTGTTGACTTGATTAGCAACCAGCTGCAGACTCTGGACAGCTAGAAGTACAATTTTCAGGATCTTGCAAAACTTATGCAGGATCTCGCAAAAGTAACTCAGGATCTCATTTAGTTCATCTTTTCTTTCCACCTTGAATGACTCTGGCAGGGCTCTGTAATAATGTACATGTCATCTTTACATTCATAGGATCCATTGTACTGTTAAATTCGAGCAAAGATCAATGTTGGCCGTTAAGATATTTTGAAAATTAATTAAAAAAAATATTAAAAGGCTCAATCTGAAATACTCTTTTCATTCTCTATGAAGTATATGAGGGATGTAACCTTAAGAGGTAGGAGGTACAATGCTGAACAAATTTAGGTTTATGCCACAGCAGCCATAAATTAGTAGTAAAACTGGTATTCCTGACATCCTTTTTTAAAATGTTTCCATAATGTTTGATCCAACAGTATGTGCAAGTTTTTTAGAAAATAGAAAAATTTGTTTTAGTGGTTGATTGTCACGCTTGATTAACTTCTTACTTCTTACTTCTCAGATAAGTTTAGAGTGACAGCTCAAATTTTGGTATAAAAATGTGAATTGTTTGATTTGTCTGACAAATCAATCAACAACCAACAATATAATATGATTATGATATAATATTTCTTTTTGCTTTAAATTAGTTTGAAAGATTTCCAAAAAATCTGCGTTTTCTTGATTTTATGGCAGGTGTTCTAATAAATTTGAAAATCTAAAAATGACAGCCTAAAGGGAAAAACATATGCTTTCAATCATATGAATAAAACATGTGGTAGTGTTTGTATCTTAAAGACATTGTTGTCTAGTGTGTAGTGACTTTTCATGCATCATTATCGTCTGCACTTGTCAGTGTGATACTGATGTCATTTGTGTTCTGTTCTGCTCCACTTTAGGGTCTGTGTTAAAGAAACTTACCAGCAGCTTTCACCTACAGGGTTTATTATTTCTTTATGACTGCTGCTCAAGCTCTGGCCCTTTGATTCCACTCGCACATCTGAAAGTTTGTGTCTCTGCAGGATCAATAAAAGGTGCAGTGAAAGCTGCACTTTGGCAGCTAGGAGAGTGGACGGCAGAAGTGTCTGTCGAAATCGAAAATAGCAGATGTAGGATGAGAGAGAAAACAGAGACGTTTTTTTAAAACTCCAGACGCCGACTTCATCAGCCTCCGTTCTGTCTCATCTAGAACATCTTTGGTCCTTGTTACCTGGCTGCACTGTAGTCATCTGCAATTCGGATCATTTTTTGTTTCACTCTCAGCGTTAATCTTCCCAATCATCATTCGTACAATCACCTTTTTAGAATACGGTTTCTAGATTTAAGATGTTCTAAACATGTAAATTAACCCAGAAGCACAAAGAAAAGTATACAGGAAGAAAAAAGAAAAGACTGCCAGATGAAAGAAGGAGAAGAAATTTCAAATTCATTTGAACATGTTTATGAGTGATGACATACATAATTCACTTATTATTGCAATAAAACTGCTGTGTTTGCTTAAGTTATCAAACTCTTGAAATGGTATTTCAATATAAGCACACTTATGAGAATAAGATTTTGAGTATGCTTACAATTTATGCAATGTCAAGATGCAGCCCAATCAATATTGTTTTTTTCCACTGAGGTTTTCTTTTTTAAATTACTCGTGACTTCTCCTGTTTTCTTTGAATATAAATCTCCCACTTTGCCAGAGAGTAAAAGAGTCCAACATGTGGTGAGCTGATCTAACAATCTTGCAGCCCCAGCAAGACCTAAGGGTTTGACATGAATAAAAAGCTAATTTAAAAGATTACATTAAATTCAAACACAGCAAAACTAGAATCAATTTATTATTCAGGAATGTTTCTGACAATACCTGATATCAGGTTATTTGTGCTATTTTGTCAAAAGCTTAAAGCAAAACTAAAAATTATACAAAATGACATTTAATATCTGAAAATGTATTAATATGGTACAATTATGGTTAAACACTGCCTTCGTTGATATAGATTCATTAATAAAGTAACACAAATTAGAGGAACTATATTTGTTGTATCCTCTGTCAGCTGATTAAGTGGGTTCTATTTAACCATGACAAAAACTGTGCTTAAAGCTACTGGTGCTTTATAGCAAGCCAAATATTTTTCTTTCAGGGTCTGACCATTTTAATTTATTATTGCTGAAATAATACATTTGAAATTACACTGTATTAAAAATTACTGGAAATTATCATCAAATCATGTGCTAATGAGATGAGAGCCCATATACATTATAAATATAAATCTAATTCTTCATGGCATAGAAAGGTGGTCCATGCTGAAATGGTAGCTGCACACATCCATGATGCAAATCTCTAAACCCACCACAATCCAAAGGTGCTCCACATGAATTATCCTGCTTGAAGCTGCCATCAGAAGACTCATATATTTTGGTTATAAAGGGGTGGAAATAGTCAGCAATAATATTCAGGTAAACTATGGTCATGGAAAATACTCGGCTGGTCCTAAGGCGCCCAAAACACGCCAAGAAAATATCCTCCGCACTATTACTCAATCATCAGTAGTCTTGATGCAAGGCAGGATGGATCCTTGCGCCGTACTCTGACCCCACCATCCACATGTCACAGCAGAAACTGAGAGTCAACAGAACATGCAACATTTTTCTCTTCTCCTAAATCAGATTTTAAATAATTATATAAAAAGAAACTTAATCTGATGGCTACAGATGTCAGCAGATATGTGTACACATAGTAACACACTTCTACAGTGTCAACCAATGCCTATAGCTTTGCCTGACTGCCTTTTTTAAAACCCCTCATGCATTACACAGGAACACATTGTATAATTCAGATGTTTTCTTGAAGGGGAAGCCCTTGAAGTTAAAATGAGTGATTTATGAGCCAAAATACAGTCTTTGGGTCTTGTCAAATGCTTTAAAGTATTATTAGGTTCTTGATTCTCTAAGAGCTCTTCCTATCTTTCCTTTGGTGTGCCAGAGGAAGAATTGATCTATACAAAAAATCATTAAGTTTGACGAACTAATTTGAGTGTTCTGGGAAAGGGCATGCTTTCATCTTAGGGTCTGAAGTGTCGTGTTGTCAGGTCCTATAAATTATGAAGGAACACTATGTCCCCTGAAACATATACAGAATTAATTACTACAATGTTTAAGGAAAATTGAAAAGGCAATGATAGCCACCAGATGTGTGAAGCAAATTCACCACTTCTTCTTCAGATATTGTGATTTCAAATGGACGATTACTGGGTGCTGACATCTCTCTGTTTACGCAACACATTGTATCATGCATCAAAAGTAAACATACTCTATGTGCACTGTAAACAAGCCCATTAGCCCACATCTTCACATCAGCTCTGTGATGCTGTGAAGGAGGTAAAATGTTTAACACTGCCACCGTCTTCATTTAGGATGCATGGCGCATGCCAACATTTGCTAATTACCATTTAACATAAGCTCCAGCTCAGCTGATTGGGTTGTCAGCTGAGCTTATATAATGTCATAAACCAAATTCATACACAAGTTAAAAGTCTTACTTGATGACTGCATCAGATAAGGGAGCATCAAATGATTGCATTGTATAAGGGCTGCATATGTGCACCACAATGCGTATCACGGGAATCTTTCAGGAATGGCTCAAAACTACAAATGGTGGTGCAAGGAGAACATCGGGGCACTTTGAGTTATATGAGTTAGGAGATTTACAAGTACACCAATTTGTCCAACTGCTGAGATATTTTACTTTGCACCAGGCAACATTTAAATCTATGGTTCCAACCTACTACCCTTAAAACTGCTTCCTACTTGGAATTTTGTCATTTTCATTGGCAGGAACCTTGAACTGTTTTTGCCATAAAGCTTTAAATCAACATTAGTGAAACGGTGAAACCAAATATGTCAATAAGATATTCAATCCCTGCTCTGAGGAATGAGTCTGAGGGGGTAATTTGGGGACACTGTGTGCTTTCTTTTTCTTTTTTTGTTTTTAGTGTCTATCTGCTGAACTGGATCCAAGAAGCTTGGCCTGCATCGCATTATCATTGTGAAGGCAGTCTCTTTTAGCCATTAACGCCATTCTGGATATAGTATTTAGTGTCTGTGTGTGGGTGTATGTGTGTACACACATGTATGGCATATGACTGACTGAACAGTGAGGTGATTTGCAGCCAAAAAAAGAAGCTGCAGTGATACTTTCTGGTAAGCTGTGGTTTGTTGGACTTGGAAAGAGTGTCCCTGGCTTAGACGGGGGATCAGACTGTTGTACAATTGATCTGTTTGACTGGAAATCCAAAACCTCAGCAGTAAAACATAGTCACAGTAAACGGAGCAGTGCATTCTTGGACAATGTTGGGGTCTTTATTCAACAAAAAAGCAGAGAAAGTAAGGCATTACTTATTTGCTCGCAGCAAAAATCAATTTCTTTCACTACTAATTACATTTCTATTGCATTACTCTGAATCATGTAATCGCCAGGTAATGACAGAGTATATACAAATGCATATGCCTGCATTTATATTCTGAGGAAGTCATGCACCAGATTTTTGCACGTCAATATTTTTCCACATTTTTCACAATTTACTGCAACCGCTATTTTATCTCACACACAAAGACAGCTACTGTATTTATCATAAAGGATAGGGTTGTTTTCTAGCAGGTGTACTGCACCTTCTAACTCAGGGAAGTCCATTAACCAGGATGACCTCAAAATGAAATAGTAACCTAGTTTGTGTAGCATAAACTATGACAGCAAATAAGAGCAATGCACATTAGTCTTGGAATGCATGTTCAGAAGTCATCTTTGAAGAAGCTACCAGCAGAGCTGGGATTTATAGAAAAGCTGGTGCAGGGGGAATAAATATTCTTTGGACATTTCAAAACGCAGATTATCACAACCACAGAGTTGTATAGTGTGAAATTGCTGAGTGGTGTAGTGGGAAGGATTCAGCACCTGAATAAAAAACAACAACAACACCAAAAAAACTCAAAAGTGTTACTGTAAAATCATAAGACATATGCTTTCTACACTTATAAAGTCTATGACAATAAAGCGTTAGTTGCTTTGGATGATAAAAGTGCTCTAGTGTTTTGAGACATATCAAACAACACTGAAGTGCAAGCTTTTAAAACTCAGCATAATGTAGTGTTGGTCTATATTTGCTGGCTTTTCCACTTGAAAAGTCATCAACTGAACTAAAAATATGTCTATACTCTGTACCATATTTTAGGGTGTCACAAGCAAGAATCTCAATGCTACGCAGCTATATAAAACCAAAACAATGTAATAGGCAAAAACTCAGACACGCTACACTTGTCTTCGTTCTGCATCTCATCACAAATGAGAGTTTTCAGCTAGCTTATTTTCTTGTCTATTTATCCAGAATATCAGATGGGCTTAATGAAAAAACAACCAAACAAATCACAAATGTTTCACTGAGGCCAACTTTCAAATTAAAACATTCAGCTGGCACCTATCCAGCAAGAGATCAAAAACACAGAAGCTTCTTTTTTGGCTTGTGTTTTGAAATCAACACCTGCATCACTGACAGTGATAAACCCACCTTACAAAAAGCTCAACAAAATAAAACTTCTTTACTTGCACTTCCAGCTGTCTTTCTCCTTTTCATCCCTCAATACACTACTTCCAGTGTTCAATTTACTGGCTGTCTGCATTTGACACAAACGGCAGCCTTGAACTGCAAAAGAAAAAAGGGACAAAGCAGATCATATCTTGTTGTGCCACTGTGTAAAACATTGATACTTCTGAAGTAAAAGACACACAAATGCAACTTTATTTACTTATCCTGATTTTTCATGATATCACACATGTAACTCAATTTTTCTAAGGTCTCTATGTCACCAGGAAATATACCAGTAGATGCAGTTCTCTGTGTTAACTGTTAGAATCAAAGTTCTGGCCACATTACTCCTCCGTGACATTTAGTACATCCCATAAGGGATTATCAGCAACAGAACCCCAAAAGACAAAAGGTCAAATGGTTAAATTAATTCACATTGCTATCATCTACTGTTCTCTTGTTTGTAAGCACTCACTTGCCTAATGTCACTATTCAGTATCACAGTAGATAATGTGTGTTTTCTGTAGTGGCGTCGCAGTTTGAACTAAATTTAAGATATCAAGAGAAACAATAAAGAAAAAATGATGTTAGCTCCCAGTGTCGATTCGGGGAACATGCAGCCTCTCTACTTTTAAGATTAGGTTTAAAACTTTCCTTTTTGAAAAAGCTTATAGTTAGGCCTGGATCAGGTGACGGTGGATCCTTTCTTAGTAACGCTGCAATAGGCGTTATCTGCTGGGGGCTTCCCGTATTGCACAAGAAGAGTGTTTCTTCTTTGCTCACCTGTTTTCACTATGTGTTAATACACCACTTTGCATTTAATCATTAGTTATTATTAAAATCTGGCTATCTGACATATTGTGTCCTTAGTCCTCCCCTAAGCCAGTAGTGGCAGATGGCTGACTTTCCCTAAGCCTGGTTCTGCCAGAGGTGTCTTCCTGTTAAAAGGGAATTTTTCCTTCCCTGTGTTTCCAGGTGTTTGCTCACAGGGGATCATCTAAGTTTGGGGTTTTCTCTCCATTACTGCAAGGCCTTTACCTTAAAATATAAAGTGCCTTGCAGCAACTGTTGTTGCGATTTAGCACTATATAAATAATGCTGAATTAATTACCGACACTACAGATGCTTTCAGACATATATGAATTGAGGCTTAATTTATCAGTTATAATCCATCCATAAACCCAGCTGTCAATGGGAGAAAAGTAGCATACACAGTGTAGAGGTCACCAGTCCATTAGAGGCCCAAAGCAGTTTTATTCATCACAACTGCAAAGTGTAGCAAAGACAAAAACTGTATAAAAAGCAATAATACTTTGTCTATTTTGGTTGTGGAATAAATACAAATTTTAACATCTTTGAAAGGGCACTTTCACGGCACTGTGATATAATGTACAATTTCAGTTTTTACTGACCACGCAAAGTGCTTTAGACTACAAGCCAAATACAACCATAACCATTCATTTACACATTACTTTATTCTATTTACTTGAAAGACTTTATGTACCACATCCATGGCCGGTTTAGAATCATCATCAGCCAGAGTACCTGGAGGAAACTCTCCGAGGCATATACGGTACTGCATATGTGATGGTTTCACCTGCCAGGGTGTTTTCTTTTTCTTTTTTTGCCTTTCATGATGAAAAAGCTTGAGAGGATTTTTAGGTCACATGCCTCATATAGCTCATGATGTATTTGCCTGTCTGATTTTATTAATACGCCAGCATTTCCACCTTGGCGAAGCGTAAAAATTTACCCTTCCGTCATGGGGTTAGGAGTCATTTGTTTAGACAAGTTGTGATCTTTTTAAATTTCTGTCCCAAATGTGTGATGTTGCAGCAGGAAGATAATTCAGTGGAGGAAAGCAAACATTTTACAGCTGTATAAAAAAATACAGCTTCACAAAAAAAAAGAAATGCACTAGCTTTGCATAGTTACTTTGACATGCACCAGGGCATAGACACGCACACCTTCTTCATTTAAGCACAAACTAAACAATTCAAAATGTAACACTCAGCTTCATTGTGAAACACTTGCCAGTGGTTGTGTGCATATGCCTGCAGCCTCAGCCAAGAGAAAGCCTATTTATCAGGCTGCTATTTATCAGGCTGCTAATCAACCTGATAACCTGCAGCTGTGCCTGCTGCCTGCCTGAGCCAACCTTCACTCTTTACCCCCAGCCAGTGTTATACCAGAGCCCTCTGCTACACTGTCATAATTCTCACTCTCGAGATTACAAAGTGAATCTTTAGACAACCCCAAAGACTTTTATTATTTCACCAAAGCAAACAAAGTGTGAATGATAGAGAGATAGATGGAGATAAAGAAAAGAACAGTTTTCAGATTATTGCTACAGGATAAATCAGTCAGGTACCACTGACTTATGGTGGTACCTGACAGACATGAGCGAGACAGATAAATATGAAGCCATACCAGCTTGGATGTAGCCCAGTTTAACAATGTCTGCGTCAGGTCTCTGTAGCCTGTATGTTGGAATGTCGTAAGGACTGGAGAAGTGTAGTTGGATGACAACGAAGAGAGGGAAGGTAGTCAGAACTACCTGACTACTTAATCATCGAACTACCAGAAGGCAATATTGACACTTACAAGTACCTGGGGATCCCACAGGTAAATGGGAACCATGTAGAGGCCGCTAGAAAAGCTGCAACCACACAGTACCTGCTGAGGGTCAGGCAAGTCTTGAGGAGTCAGCTGAATGGTAATAACAAGATCTGGGTTATCAACACCTACGCCCTGCTTGTGATCAGGTACCCTGCTGGAATAATGACATCAAAACCAGGAAGCTCCTGACCATGCTTGAAGGGTTTCACCCTAAGTCCAGCACCCTGAGGTGTATGCTAAGCGGAAAGAAGGATGCCAAGGACTGGTGAGTGTCAGCACCACAGTCCAGGATGAAACAACAAACATCCACAAATACATCAGGGAGATGGCCCCAACCAATCACGTGCTCAGTGAATACCTCAGGCAGCAGAAACCCAAGAAAGAGGAGGAAGAGGAGGAACCATCATGGAATTATAGGTCCCTGTACCACCAGCAGATAAAGGAAGTGGCTGACATCCAGAAGTCCTACCAGTGGCTGGACAAAGCCGGACTGAAAGACAGCCCAGAGGCACTAATCATGGCAGCACAGGAACAAGCTCTGAGCTTGAGCTCTGGGGTCTATCACACCAGGCAAGACCCCAGGCAGGCTGTGTAAAGATGCCCCTGAAACAATCCAGCACATAACAGCAGGGTGCAAGATGCTAGCAGGCAGGGTATACATGGAACGCCATCACCAAGTGGCCAGGATAGTATACAGAAACATCTGTACCGAGTATGGCCTGGAAGTCCCAAGGTCAAAAGGGTGGCCTTGGGGTGGTCGAGAATGACGGCGCTAAGATCCTGTGGGGCTTCCAGATACAGACAGACTAAATGGTGGTGGCTAACAAACCGGACATAGTGGTGGTAGACAAGCAGAAGAAGATGGCCGTAGTGATCGATGTAGCGATACCGAATGACAGCAACATAAGGAAGAAAGAACGGGAGAAGCTTGAGAAGAGAGGGCTTCTGCTATGTGTATCCACCGATTTTGCTGCTGCATTTTGCCTTTTAGGTATGTGTAAATGTAGGAGTCAGGTATAGATTTTATTTTATGTGTATAATGAGTTTGTCATCTGAGGCTGCACATTAAATAGTATTTTCAGCCATGTTGGGAAAATTTGCTTTTGTATGAATTATGAATACGTGTTCTATAATTGAGCCGTCTTAGTGAGATCAACAGCATCTCAAATAACCACCCTTTACAGAGGCATGCAGAAGAGCATCTCTGTATGCACAACATGTCAAACCTTGTAGGAGATGGACAACAGCAGCAGAAGACCACAGCGTTTGTCAGTGCTGTCAGCAATAATTTGCACAGACTTACCAAAACTGGACAAGATTAGAAAAACATTGCCTGGTCAGATGAGTCTCAAATTCCACTAAAGCTTTTGGATGGTAGGGAAATTGGCAAATGACATCATTGACATACAGCTGACAAATCTACTGCAACTCTGTAATGCTGCCATGTCAATACGGTCCAGAATCTCTGAGGAATGTTTCCTGCACTTCGTTGTTTCTATGTCATGAAGAATTACAGCAATTCTGAAGGCAAAAAAGAATAATTTATGTTATATACTTGGCCCATATTAACTTAATTACAGCCAAAGGGCTAAGCCAGGTATATGTGTGCATTGTGAATGTGTGAAATTTTAAAGATAGCTGTTTTAAAATATGTACAGTGCTCTAGTAGCTACTGTCAGGCTCAGCAGTGCCTGCAGAGCCACAAAGGTGTTTCCCGTTTTTCTGGTTTATTACAGAGTCTTATTCACAGGAGACTTTTTGAATCACCACAGCAGGGCAAGCACAGGTGTTGCTAATAAGATTAACAATGCCTCTGTTGTATTCAAGCCTCCCAGTAAGTCACATCAGCGTGGCAGTAAGCAAACATGAACAATACCAAGACCTGGGAACAGAGAGAGCTCACTGTAAATCTGCCACCATTAATTTAATATTTACAATACAAAAAGTGTTAGACAGTGGTGAGCTCACCAGACCTTTGTAGCTGTCATCCCCATATCTCAGCTCGAGGACTGTTGCTTGAGGTTTCATTAGCTCGTTCCATAACATGCAAACTTTCAACCAAAGCATTGTGGGGTGACAGGTTCCGAAAGGAAGAAGAATGCACCGAAGAAAAACAACGTACTTACATAAATTAAGTCAAGGTTACTAGTGAGAGCACAAGTCAACTTGTGTTTGTGTATGTACAAATATACGTTCATGAAAATGTCAGCTTCTAACTAATTCAGTGCATATTTTACCTAGTAAAGGCAGAAAAAAGTCAACTGAAAAGAAGAAGTAGCGAATAATAACAGAGTTGAATTTCATTAGTGGCTTCGACAATGCACTAGCACAAATACAATTAACCCTGTGCTAGCCACACAAGTCACTTCATTACAAAGTAATTGAGAACCAGTCCAAGAAAGCTTTTTGCACACACTTTAATTAATCTTTATAGTTGTAAGCTAGAAACAAAAGTCATCAGGGAAAGGCCAGTTAAGCTGGACAAAAACCTCTTTGAGAGATTTATTAGAGTTTTATTGTTGCATGAGTATATCATGATGTGCCTAGTGTTGTATGAGTGCACTCTCACAAAACAATGAGATGTCATTCAGTACTGATAAACACTTTTGCATTGGAGAATAATAGGTCTTTTCACTGTGTCAAGTTGCTTATACTGTCTATTGTGCTTTTTAAATATATCGATGTTGGGATGTTGTTTTTGCATTGCAGTGGATATCAATTAATATTCAAGGCATCCTGTTCGGAGTACACATCCATCATGGTCCACATGCAGGCATTTTGCTGAAGTCCCTATGGATTCATTGTCCTTCTAAGTACCCTTGGGTGCAGTCAAAAACAATATGGCAATCATCATTTCTGCATTAGCATTCTGATGCTGAGAAACATATCAGTGGCTGTATTCATTGCAGTATAGGCCATCTGGCGCCTCACACAGAAGAAGTATCATGCTAACATACAAGAAATCAGTCAATCAACAAACTCATATACCCATATAATGGCACAACATAGGCAAATAAGCCCACCAAAAGCAAAGTGAATAGTGCTGCTGTTAAAAAACTTGTGATTTTTTTCACACATCTAAAACTTACAAAATCCATCTTAGTTCTTTGCTCATCTGAAAGAAACTTTAAAGACATGCTTACAGGGCATTGTATTGTAATTCACCATGTATAAAATATTAACATAGACCTGTCTTAGTGTATCTGACAATGTAAAAGCAAATGGGATGTCCTAAAAGACACAGTTGTACCATTCTGGATTATCAAAGACTAAAATGCATGATTAATGCCTGTCAGAACAAAGTGCTCACAGAAAGGTGCAATGGACTGTTAATACAGTGTGCTTAGTCGTAAAACTTTCCCCATGGCTGTGTGGAAGGCATTTTATGAAGTTTTGTCATGAACTGGATTACAAACTTTAGACAAACTTAAAAAATAAATAAAGTTGTTTTACTTTGAAAGGTCATAACCGTTAAATATATTATTAAATCTGATTTTTTTTTTTTTTTTTTTTTTTTTTTTTAAACCTGTCCCGTTTGGTTCTTTTGCCATCAGAATTATTGTCTAAAGGCGATGAAAGATGCCCAACGGATTTACTTTACCAAATGGACCATCCCAGCCTTGCCGTAATGGTCCATTTGATTCACCTTTTATTGTTTATTTTATTTTCACTTGCTGAATACGGGACAGACTTGACTGGTGGAAAGAAAGGGGAGAAAGAAAGAGGGAAAGAAAAAAAACTGAGAAGAGGGACGGGAAAAAAGGGCAAAAAACAAAAACCAACAGAATAAGCAGACAAAAAATACATATATCGATCACCTGGATCACCTGTTGAGAAAGAAAAAAGAAAGCAAGCAGAAGAAAACGAGAGTAATAAAAAACATCACAATGATATAAATCTGATTTTTACAATTTGCAGTAACTGTCAAATCTTACTTACATTTCATTACTGCCATTATGCACAGTGTAACCATGTCCACTATGTGCAGACTGGATGGCCTGGCTAAATTTGGTATAAAGTAATACATTTAACAGTGAAGCAGCTCTTATACTGTTTTGATTTTTATTTCAAAGAAATCTGTCTTTATTTGGTCTTGCTACTCTGGGCCTATGTGACTGCGGTAAATGCTATTAGTGTTAATCCACGTCAAAAATACTATAAATACCTCAGGGTGTGTTACAAAAGGACTGTGATATTTCCTTAATTGCTCCTAAGTGACTCAAGCTTCACTATTAATGTCACTAGTGAACCCTTCATTCATAGCTCCTTAAAGTGGATCTCTTAGGCTTTTCCCTACTATCTGATATTTTTAGGTCCATAAGCTTTTGGGCAATTATCATTTTTTGTAAGTTTGCCTCTGTGCACCATCACACTGGATAAATCAAACTATCAAAATGTGACTGAAGTGCAGACTGTTAGGTTTAATTCAAGCACTTTATTAAAAGTGCTGTATTAACTGTTTAAGTATTATAAAAGTAACTGGACAAACTGACATAATTTAAAAAAAAAATAAAGATTATATTTAATACCTAAATTAAAAGCCTTTTCAGTCAATGACTGCCTAAAGTCTAGAATCCATGAACATCATCAAATGCTCCATTTCCTTTCTTTAGATGTTCTTCCAGGCCTTTAATGCTACCATCTTCAGTTGTTATTTGTTTGTAAGTCTCTCTTTGTTCAGGTTTGTCTTCAGTAACGGAAAAGCATGCTCTATTGCAGGGGTGTCTAACTCCAGGCCTCAAGGGCCGGTGTCCTGCAGGTTTGAGATATCACCCTGGGTCAACACATCTGAATCAAATGATTAGTTCATTACCAGGCCTCTGGAGAACTTCAAGACATGTTGAGGAGGTAATTTAACTATTTAAATCAGCTGTGTTGGATCAAGGACACATCTAAAACCTGCAGGACACCGGCCCTTGAGGCCTGGAGTTGGACACTTCTGCTCTATTGGGTTAAGATCAGGTGACTTACTTGACCATTGAAGAGATACTCCTGGTCTGCAGAATGCTTTGGTGCATTATCCATTCAATTTTGTGAGGAGTTTCTTCAACCAAAGGAAATAATTCTGCGATCATCCACTTCAGTTGTCTTCTGTGGTCTTACAGGCCATTTAGTGTTGCTGATCTGGGGAATCACAAAAAAACCCAAAACAAAACAACTAAAACAAAACAAAACAAAAGGTGATGAACAATAGATCAGAATTATTTTGAATTGTGAGCCATACAAAGCTAATTTAATAAAGTACAAGTGTTTAATAGGTCCTCTTCAGCGTTCACTATTTAGTTAGACTATATAAATTAATATTTCTAAGATTACAAAATGCAGTATTTAGTTGTTTTTTTTCCTGTAAAGTTCATGGTGAGCCCCACAAACTACAGCACCAAAACACAGCAAGAACATTAGTGCAACATCCAATACTTTCTTCACAACTGGCTCAAATGGGCTTGAAATGAAGTCATTTGGATCCTTAGCCTTTCAAACACACACCTGTCTGCAGGAGATGATTTGAAGGGATTTTTAAGTCCGCCTCCTATTCGGCATATAATGATAACAAGTACCTTCAATCTTGCTGCAACTGTATAAAAATTTTAAAAAAGCTAGGAAAGCAGAACTGTAATGAGAAGACTGACGGATAGTGTAATCCAGGCCGGTTGTCCTAACAAAAAAGGTTAATAGCTTAAGTGTTTGAAGCTCTTAAGGGTAGAAAAACTGACCTGCCACAGACTGTCTGGGGCAGCCCACAGACTAACTCAATTTCCTTGCAGGTGATCAGAATAGGATTGGATCAAGTTAACCTGATGCAGGTCAAGAGAAGAGCCAGCATCTGGAAGCAGAGGTGGGTCATGACATTAGATTCAGCCGCCTATATGGCAAGCCAGAATTGTTTGGGTCCTCTTTTGAAATGCAAGTACTGTTTTGAATCAAAATCACTGATCCCTGATATTCCAGCTCTTTGTTCACCATGAGTGAGTCTGCAGAAAGCGTCCAATAAAAAGAAGGACTTTAGTGGTCAGAATGACTTTTCATACAGTGAGCGAGTGTGGTGATTAAGAAGAGAAATGATAAGGGGCTAATGTCCTGCTAGACATTAGCCCTCTTTAGAATTAGCACATATATATTGCAGCACACTGTAGAAGAGATATTTTGTTCTTAATGATTATTGGAGTCCCCCATTGTCTGCAGTTTTTAAAGATATTTTATCTTTCTTGACAAATTTTGTCACAACTGAGGACATGATGACATTTCTAATTTACTGAAAGATATAAAACCTTTGATTGCTGAATAGTTCACTGCTGATATCTAATACCAGACTGTGAGCCTGCGTGCCTTAAAGGTATGACACTGCACCGCAGTATTTAACTTTTTTTCCCAATGAATTCACAAGGACAGTCAAAAAGACAGTCAAAAAGAAATGAAAGCAACTACATCTGCAAACCAAGTGAGCATTTGCAATCTGACTCTGGAAATTGCACGCTACCACTGGTGAAGAAAAACATAACACCCATCCCCAGTAAGCAATATTGCTCCCCTCTGTTTGATAGTTTTGCAGCTAATAGGATTATGCAAGAAGAGGCTGCATGTGATGGAGAGGTGGGGAGACTTCCATGATTTACAAGCCTGACAGGGACAATTAAGAGGGCACGCTCACTGGGCTATTACTCAACATGCACAAAATGAAAACACTGCCTTTCATTTACATCAATGCAGCCATGAGGAGAGCAAGTGGAAGTGTAGCTGGAAAGAAATACTCTTTGTTTCAAACTAGGGAGCCCATTAAAAGCAAAGTGAGCCTCTGCATTTATGTTTTGCATGATAAATTCAAGCATTTTTATCACAGACATAGCACCTTTCCCTTGTGTAGTATCCTAATAATTGTCTCTTGACACGGATTAAATGCTGCAACATGCTACAAGTATAGATGGTTGCATTTCTGTTGCTCTTTATTATCTGAATGTGTGTAACTGTCATGTGGTAGAGTGGACTACAAGTGATAGAATGATACTTAACATGACAAAATACAGGATTGTTTTATTGTCTTTACACAGCACAGATCCTGAGATTGGGCATGGATAAAGGCTTTCAATGTCAATACAAAATAAAGAGAATGATAATGTCAGTTTTATAGCAACAGACGAAAATATCACGAGGTGATCGGTATCCACACTGTGGCTGCAGAATTTGTTTAAGAGGAGCCTGTATCCACATCCATTATCATCTTTCCCATATAACCTATCCTGGCACTTCCATGTAAGAAATTGCAGGTAGATAAAAGTATACAAACAGGACAGCACAGCAAGAGGCAATTAGAGCAGCTGCAGCATCTCTAGGATGGCCTGATGGGTCACGTGTGAATGCAGCAACGAGGGACTTCAAGCATCTCCCATCCCCACATCTGCTGAATAAATGAAGAGATCTCTCCAAAAAGCACAATATTCGTTGACAACTGATCAGGGTGGTGGAGAGGCATGCATATATATATCTTTGCTCATGGAATGGATAGAAAGGGGGTAGCGTGCAGCTCACTATGACAGGCTGTGTTTACAGTATGTACACAGACCGAGGCATAAACATTAGGGTGATCAGAGCAAAATTACAATTTTTATACACTATCTGGAGAAAATGGATGTCTCACCCATACTGTTTTCTTTAATCCCACTCCCACCAGCCCCTGCAGGATTTGGGGCTATTACCACCCGCTCCTGCAAAAACACCATCCATTCCCCTTGATCCTGTCTAGATTTTCACCACTGCTATTTTTGATAGTATAAAAACAATCCAACAAGAAAGACCGTTTATATGTAGCCTTTATGAATTTCTTTAATCTGAAACAATCATGGTTCAGTTACTCAAATGTTTAGCAAGCCAGTTTTATAATATATAAGGAAAAATAAGCCTAAATCAAAACTGGACAGAAAAAAAATGAGCACCACTAGAAAAAACACCCTATGGATGTATTGCTTTGACAACCAGGCAAGTTGCATTTAAATCCATGTCTGTCCAGACTCATATAGTGAAGACCCTGCAGGTATTTAATAGGTGGGCATCAAAGATTAATGACACAGTCATGTGAAATGCATTTACCATTTCCCCTTTTCTTTTCCTAGGTATTGAGGCAGAATAATGGAAAAGTATTGATGATATTCAAAAAAAGCTAACCCTCACTCAGTCAATTTATTGGTGGGATTTTCTTATACTTGGCCTACTTATTTATATTTATTTATTTTAAGTCAAGTCAGCTTTGTTTGTTTAGACATCAAGTGCCGGCCAAAGTGCTAAACAGAAGGCCAATGTAGTCACAATAAAAGAAAGAATTTTAATAAATAAATATTTATTTATTTATTTTGTGTTATTGCTTTCAGGTTCATGTGAATGTGGCAGCGGGTCATGAAACATTCTGTGTAGTCTTGTTGCCGTGTGTGTTTGCCACAAATACAGTCATTCTGCTCAAGTAACAAATTGTTTCCCATGTAATACTTAGAAAATCAATAATATGTTATTTTCACATTTTTGTACAGTCAAAAAAATGTGTTGGTGAGCTAGCCATGTTAACGCCTCCTTTTATGAATAGCACTTTTGGTTTGAGGGCTGGGATTGGGGTTAATTGAGTTGCATGTACACTGCACTATAGAAGGATGAAAAGCACCTAGAGATGTGGAATTATGCTTGGAGCGAACAGGGATGAAAGTAGGTAGAGAATATACGTGCCGGAAAATACAGGACAACTGAATTTTGCCAACAGGCGAAGCCATCTGCAGCAAATGGGGGTGTGAGAAAGAGAGAAAAGACATGGTGGCATGGATGGAGAAAAACTGATGAATTAAAACAGAAGGGCTCCAGCAAGAGTGAAAAGGGAGGTTTACAAGACAATAGTGAGATCAGCTATGTATACAAGTACTGCTGATGAAAAGGCATGTGCCAGAGCTACAGGCAGGGCAGTGAAAGATGCTCAGATTTGTGTTGGGAATGACAAAGATGGACAGAAACAGGAATCAGTATTGCACACCTTGGACTGCTAAGGGAAGAAGTAAGAGAGGTGAGCTTGATTTGGGTTCTGGACATACTTTTAAAAGGATGTTGAAGGCCAGGGTACCAGTAAATAGAAGAATGGGAATGTCAAAGAGGAGGGAAGACATTTTAATTTTTTGATTCACAGAGGAAGATGCAGAGGACAAGAAGAAATAGAAGTGGATAATCCTCTGTGGTCACCCCCTAAAGATGTTTAACAGCACTGAACATCCATGCTACTGTGACCTGACATGACCAGCATACCTAACAAATACAGGATCACAGAGCCTGTGATAGACTCTCTTACTTTACAGCACTTGCAAGCTTTTCCTCTACCCCTGCGTCTGATTGGACCAACATACTCTTGTTGATCTTTAAATAGATTTGAAGCTTGATTCCTTCCCCAGCCTTATTTCCTCAGAAATAAGTGAAACGCGTACAACCTCCAAACACCCCATTACACGGCAGTAGCTGAGGTCATGTAACCACCTGAAAAGGTCAGAGTTTCTGCATCCACTTAATTTCACAACCTCAAGCGGTGCCTCACTGCCCAAACCATGACCTTTTCCCAAATCTAACCAATTTTATTTTCAGTGCCTGAAGCGCCAAACAACAACTGAGAACGAAAGTATTAAAATGAGCTGAATACTAAGTCAGCCATATTAAAAACTATGATCCAACACAGTGCATGTCCTAGAGTCCTAGAGTTTGATCCACTTTGTCGCTACATCCTCTTCTGTTGTTGCTACACATTAAGCAGGGAATTTGCGTACCCATCACAACAAAGTTCCATGACAATGTCAATGAAAAATTCAGTTTTTATTGGCATTATTTACCTGGTGCAAGCATCTAATTTAAACACATTACTTTCCACTTTTCACCTCTTCACACAGCACTATATTGTGATGGTTTGTTAAAAGTGTCATTTAATGTATTTCTTTGAGATCAGTTGAGCTTTCCAATGCTGGACTGTTTCCAACCATTTCTGCAACATTTTCTTTAACCAGGAATCTGACATTTATACCTCCATCATGCAGTGATGGGTCTTCAGTTGTCAGGAGCCGCAGTTTGAACCTCTCTCTCTGTCTGTCTTTTATTATTTGTTACACAGCTATTTCTGTTCCTTGTGCTGGGGAAAACAGACTGTCTGAACGTGTGCACCATTATCCCTGTATTTAAATTATATCTCTCCCTACCTCTAATGACCAGCTTTTTACATTGCCTTTGAGTTCTGGCATTATCTGCATTATTTCCAAATCCATGCAAGCATTGTTAACGGGAGCAGTTAGTAGGAATCACTGGCATTTGCTGTGCTGTACCTGCCACAAATGTAAGCCACAAGCTGAGCCTAGCCATTATCTGTTTGGTAGCTTTCTCTCCTCAGAGGCCTTTCACATACTCTTACATTTTAACAGTATGCAATCAAATTCTCTGCATAGCTATGCTGCCCAGTTTTTTTTCACTGGGGCATATTAATAATCACTTATTTTGATTTGAGTTTTTCCCCTGTTCTTAAGGCCTTTACACACCAGACACATAAAATACAGGCAATTATTTCATGCGTTAAAAAATTTTTTCTGACTCACCTATTCTCACAACTGACTCACACCGACTGCATAATTTCGCAGGTACCAATGTCCAGCATTTATTTTCTCAAAGCAAGCTTGATTTTTCCCATCTGAATAAACAGATTTGATCAATCAGACCACTACATTTGGCAACAAGTGTGCTCATAGTTCAAAATGTGCATCGGTACTGAATATAGTCTTAGAATCAAGCTGGCGTGTCTTTGTTTGACTCTCAGTGTTTGTGCTACCTGTTTTATTTTGGTAGTCCTTGTCACATGTGCATTTTGTTCAGTTTTGCTTCCCCTGTTTTGTTATGTCTAATTTGTTCCTGTTGTGTTCCCATGTGGTTCCACTTCTCTAATCTCCCCTCAGTGTATATACTGTCTCTGTTTTCCTCTGCCCTTTGCCAAAATGTTTGTTTATCTATGCTTGTGTTTTCTTCGGGTTTCATGGGCTCTGTTACTAGCTTTTCTCAGTTTAGGTTCTCTGTTATAGTTCCCTGTTATGTTTTGTTTTTTAATTTTTCAATTATTTGACAATCAGCCTTATTAAATGGCTCACCTTCAGTTAAATCCTTGCTGCCTCCCAGCTTCACTGAGTCTGCACACCTTGCAGACTATGACACATCATTGCATGATGCTTGATTTTGACTTCATTTTTTTCGCAGTGCGTTTTTTGAGGAATTTTCTGCAAAAACAGTTTGGAATGTCATGTTGCTTTTATGGAACAAGCTACATACTTATAGTGTTTAAACGTGCAGTATCAAAGACTAAAAAGCCTTCAGAGTTAAACATCTGTGTGGCCTCACTGTCACTAACTAAAAGTGAGACAAAAAGAATGTAGTTCTCAATCATCAGTGCTCAGTGATCATCAGGTAATGATGTTTTGAACATAAACAGTGTAAAAGATGAATGTAGCTACTGTGACATCATACATTGTTTTCTGAAGTCCTGTTTTGAAACTTTGACATGAGTGTTTCCTCCATTGCAATCTTGATTGCTAAAAAATCCCCACTGTCACAAGGAGGAATGGGTATGACTGTGAAACCACATGCTTTTTGGCTAATGGCTTGTGATTGACAACATGTTAGCCAATATGCATGTGGTTCAAAATGACTCACAGAGCCTAAATACTGAATAGAAAATCATCTGTCTGATGAAAATGATACTGAGGTGCATTATTGACAATATCATGAACTTTTCTGTTGGTAAGTGCAGCTGTTTTTGCAGCTGCCTGTATTAATGGTAAATACGCATATATAGTTTGACAGAGCTATTTGTCATCTTTAAATGAAAAGTAACTACTCATAAGGCATACTATGTATGTTGTTACGACCCTCTCACACTCATGAAAGCCATGGCCTGCTTTTTAGTTGGCCTGGGAGGATCGTCAGCTAATGTCTTGCAGGCTATCAAAGCTGGCCCAGGTGAACTGCTCAGTCTCTCTTCCGCTCCATCTGAAATCAACCTATTGGTAAACTCTGTGTCTTAGTTAGGTTACGTTTAAATTACTTTATATTTGAGTAAACATGTTTTGTGAACACCTTTCTTATCACCTGCTCTGAGCCAGTTTTGTGACAATTTGGATGGTGTCTAACCATATACATAAAACATGATTAGGCTTAATGACAATGGCTACCGCGGGCAGGGTATTTAAGATGGATGGGTTCCACAAACTGGCGCCCGCTCCTGTGTTTTTTTTTATGGATCAATTCTAAGTAACCAAGTTCTAATTGACAGATTAAAAGCAATACAAAACACCATTCAATCATCAATCTAGCAATCAACCAACAAGTTTTTAAAAAGCCACACATTAAAATAAAAAACAAAAACAAAAAAACAGTAGTTCCTCCAACTTATAAAAAAAAATAAGGGTCTCTCATTAGTTTACATCAAAAGTTTCAATTTTTTTTATCATATGCTTTGTGTAAATACATTTCCTATGTCAACATGTTGAACAAGCTCACCTTTTTGACTCTAAAGTGACATTTTGATGTGTTACCAGGTACAACCCACAATCTTCCTGCTTGCCAATTATTGAACTTTGTGATAAAATCCTATCATTGCTGAAATACAACTCTTTACAGCTGACTCTCATGAAGTTTGAAGCTTGTGTCACCCAGGTTGTCTGTTATGTTACATTGTAAAGCTTAGCTGAAATACCTTTTAGCAGCACTTTAGTGCTTTTTCAAATTGATTTCTCAGCATTCACAAAACTCCTAAACACCTGAAAAGTGTTTATTGTTCTCCTGTTTGATATGCAGTGAGTGTCTAATGTTTTATATGTAACTCATAATTGCAAATACAGCACTGTATACATGTGGGGGCAGAGGAAAGACGTAAAGGCTGGGGAATACGTTGCTGTTATGGTTATATAATTGGAAACCTCCTGCTGCTTGTGCAAAAAAGCCAATTTACTTGTGACCCGTGTCACACAGCCACAATTACCTCCATCCAATTAGAGACAGATCTTTAGCTCAGCCTACAGCAAGTACTTTCAATTTTCTTTGCCAGGAATACTCCCTTTTGGTTTCAGATCTCTTTTCATCAGGATTGTGCCTTCCATAAAAATCATGGTTCCTGCCCCTAAAAATTAAATTGTTGAGGATTTTGCTGTGTCACAGCAGCAGGAAGGAAAATGTGGATGTGTGTGTGTGTGTACAGACTGTCTGGAAATGACTGACGATGAATGATATTTCTTCCTTTTTTTGTTCTTTTTTTGTTCTTTGTTTTTGTTTTGTTTTTTGTTTATTGCTTCCTTTTTTTGTTTTTTCTTTGTAATTGCCAGATAGTGCAAGCAGACTTTCTCCATATGTAATATTGTTTAAAGCGAAGGCTACTGAGCCACGAGTCAATGGGCATTTCGATACAACATCGAAACATTCAATATATGTCCAGTCTGTAGAGAGATCAGCAGTGGGTGTTGAAGAGCACAGTGTGTAAACCCAGTGATGAGTAAGCACTTCCACTATTGCTCCTGACAGATCTGACAGCTTCTCTCCACTAATACCGAGCTGCAGCTTCATCTCAAGGGTGTATGAATTGAGACAGATTATTTGGGGAGTGATTCAGAACTGTCATTATTAAGTCCTCAATGCAATATGGTACGATTCTATGGGGCCGCTTTGAACAAGACAAACCACTCATTCTAATGCCTCTCGTTCGAGCGGCATTTCCAGAAGGGATGTAAAGACCATGACCACAGAAATCAAAGAATGCAGAAAGATAAGGTTTGAAAAAAATGATGAAATTGCAAGAGAGTTAGAAAAATGATAGGGAAAGTAGTTTCAACCCAAGAAGAGCTGATATATTCATGAATCACTGTGATTAGAATTTCTATTCTGCTACTGCAGCCATTACAGCAAATTCTCTTTTCCACATAATTTGTGTTTGTAGGTATTTGTATTCATCGTGGCTCCATGGACTCTACACCTCACATAACAAAAGCCCTCTGGTTTGAGACCGGGAGGAGACACAAACCCAACCTAGACTGGCTAGTATACTCTTTTTGCCAGTCTCAAGAAAGGATAAATGCATCAGCATAAAATCTGCACCAAATCTGCATCTTCTGCATCTTGGAAATAGGACAGCAGCCAAAATCCTAATGTGTATTCAGTGACTGCAAATAATATTATTAGCAGTTACTGGTATTTAATATCTTATTGCATATAATAATATATACACAGTTTGTGTGTTATGTGTTTGATTAGGGTTAGGGTTAGCCAAGTAGTGTATATTATTACAGTTAGGCAAAATTAATAAATAAACCAATGTAAAGTCCTCGGAAGTGATGGGAACATCACTGCAGTGTGCTGTGCTTGATGCTCATTAGCTGACTATAAGTAATCACACAGCATATCAGATTTCTAGTAGAAACAGATGGCCACGCGGTGATCTGAATATTATTATCGTTGTGTTACTGTGGATGTATCAGAAGAGTTTTTTTTATTTTATACACAAAATTAGAGAAAAAAAAGTTTCAAGCGACACAGATGTTTAGCTTATTAACCATCACACTACCTTCAGTCTGATTGGTGCCAGATTCATTCTGCAGCATGACAACAAGCCCAAATATACATACAATATTAACTCGTAAAGAACTGTCCTAGGCTACAAGAAGAAAAGGAACAGATGGTATTGTTCCCTTGATCTTACATCATTGCATCAGTCTGGGATTACATTAAGAGACAGAAGCAACTGTGACAGGAGAAATAGTAAGAAGAGAAGAAACAGTACTTTCTTAGCAAGTTCTCATAGATGTGTGTAATACTTAGCAGAACTTGTGCCACATTTTAATTTAATATAGGATCTATTTCTGCAGTTTTTGTGTAATAAACAGGAAACAGAGCTGGAAATTGCAAAACTGCCTGTTTCTATTTACTAACATAACCTATTAAAGCAAACTTAAAAAGTGTGTGATTATTACCTGGAAACACCTGTTGTAGTTTCTGTGTAATAAGCGGGAAAAATGCAAAGCTGCCTGCTTCCATTTCATAAAGTCCTGAGCCAGTTTTCAAGGATCCAGATCTTCATGTAACTTTTAAAGGATCTTGAGCGAACTGTAGTTCTCTGGGATTTCTGAGCATATTTCAAAGATTTTCCCTGGACATTGATGGCTTGTTTTTTTTCTTGGCATATCTCAGTGTCTGTGAAGAAAATAGAGACGTGGAGGACAAAAGTGCCAGGCGTAAAAACAAAAAGGTGAACATTTACAACAGATGAACAATATCTGAAAGTCATTAAGTAGCAAAAAAACAAACACAACAACAACATCCAGCAAGACATGACACAGGACCTCAAAGCTGCATGAGGTCCCTTCAGCTGATCCATCTACTGTTTGCTGAAGTCTCATTAGAAATGTTAGATATGGTCGCAGTGGAAGGCTGGCTGTCAAGTAAGGCTGGCAGAAACTCACTGGCAATAGGTGTCATGGAGTGATGAATCCAAATTTAAAATCTTTGGTTCAAATCATGGTCAGGATGTACTGAGGAGGTCAGGAGTATCAGGACATTTGTAAAACATTGTCATGGTTCGGGGCTGCATTTCAGTCAGTGGTATTGGAGGTCTAATTAAAACTGATGGAATAATGAACGCAGACAAGTACAGTCTGATTTTGACCCATCACACAATATCATTGTTGGGTCTGTTCCCACAAACCCCGCTAGTTCTAGAGACTTATTCATCATGAAAGAAAACAAGGCAACAGCGTTCGATCGATTACTTGCACAAGGGAGGCCTCATCTGTGTCCAGCACGAAAATGACCCCCATGATGGCCTCCTCTCGCTGGCTTTTATTGAGAGACAGTTCACACAAAACACAGCAAAGCAACGCCCCCCGCATTGTATGTATATGTGTGAACTTCTATATGTAAGTAGGAGTGTGTGTGTGTGTGTGTGTGTGTGTGTGTGTGTGTGTGTGTGTGTGTGTGTGTGTGTGTGTGTGTGTGTGTGTGTGTGTGTGTGTGTGTGTGTGTTGCTGATCAAAGGGTCATAAACTCAGGAAGCTTAGATCAAAAGAAGTAGATCCTCCAGATAGGATGTATCTGCAATAAAACCTTACAGCCCCCTACCCAGAACCCCGAGAATCTGGGGGGAAGGACAGTGGAATCCCTTTCATCAAAGTTGGCAAGCATAAAAATGACAAACATTTAACAATCCACTCTAACATTCATCGTGAAACTATTTGCTTGGCTATCATTTTTAAGTATGACAATGACCCCAAATGTGTTGCCAATGGAGTGAAATACGTGGAAAAGATTACAGAATGGAGTCTGTCTTGGGGTGAGAGGCAGTGTCCACCCTGGACAAGTCACCAGTCTGTCACAGGGCTAAAAACATAGACAGACAACAATTTGCACTCACACCTATGGGCAATTTAGTGTTTCCAATTAACCTATCCCCCCCCCCCTAACTGCATGTCTTTGGATTGGGGAGGAAGCTGGAGTCCGCAGAGAGAGCCCACGCAAACACGTGGAGAACATGCAAACTCCACACAGAAAGATGGTGGAATTGAACTCAGGGCCTTCATGCTGTGAGGCAACAGTGCTAACCACCGTTCCACCGTGTTGACGGTATATCTGTTATATGTATTTTGTTAATGTAAAATGCCCAAAAGCCAGAACGGTATTTCTAATTTGAATACTTTGCCACTGAAGTCTGACCAATATTCCATCAACATGTAGCATAGTCTTTATGCTTGGTGCACTAAATGACCAGTAGTGTTAGTTACCGCTGAGATAGGATATGAGCTCAAACGGAAAAACTGATGAGTAACAGTGATTTAATTTGAATGGGCAGAGATGACATCTTCATGCATGAGGGAACTTCAAAGCCATATTTGGTGAGTCACAAATGATGGCAGGGATGATGAAGTGTGGTTTCCTGGAGATCTTATATTAGCCAAGATAAATCAAAGCTGTAGCTTCATGTGTGATTAATATTTTTTTCATCTACCCTATTAAATATTGTTCGAAGCTCATCTCTTTTGCAGAGCACCACACAGAGCATATCTTTTTAGACTAATTCCACATAATATGTTCTGTTCATCTGTGCTATTCTGAGAAGCTTTTTTTTTTTTTTGATGAGATAAAACCACTGCAAAACTAATGCATATCTGAAAATATCTGATTAGTCGCAACAATATGGGCTACCATGGAAACAAAAAAATCTTCCACTCTAAAGTAGCGCAGAGTGAAAAGACATGAGCCCAAGCACATCCAGCATCACTGGGGCTCAGAGATCATTTCTCACTTTGAAGTGCGCTGTCGACCAGTGCCTGCAGTTGCTGTTGACACAGACTGGAAGCAAACAAAATCTGGGCCATTATGTATTTAATGATGGAAGAGGACATACCCAAGAGACCACAACTGTTACTCTCTAGGCTCTGTGGACAGCAGGCTGTTAGAACTACTGCACAGACAAAAAATAATAATTTGACAATTTCAAGATCTTAACGTGCAGATACTGAAGTGGCTGATATACATAAAAGTGTACCTAGAAATGAGCATGATTAAGCTGCAGCGCTCTAGATGTTTTTCACACAAAATTCTGATGAATTTTCTTTACAGAAATTTTCTTTACAGGAAATGTAAAGACTAAGAAGTTTATTCTTAGTAGTAAATCTAAGAAGGAATATACATTTATATATTGCAGTGCAGATGGATCAGATTTCTTAGCTATAGTAGAAGTATGGCTCTAGGCAGATAGTCAGTCAATCAAGATCACTTATTTGTAACAGGAAATCAAGGACCGTGTTGGGGATCATTAATCATGCATTGCAATTCTCTAACTTTTCCTCATTACCAGTAGGTCAAATGCTTAAATAAAAGGTCTTGCAAAATTTGACGCATGTATTAAGGTGTCCCAAAGGAAACATAATGACTTTAGTGAGAAATGCTAGCACAGCAGACAGTTTTGTTTTTGATGTAGTGCGCCAACAGTGAATCAAAACCCGACTATACATCCCTGTAAATATTTCTTCTAAAAACTCCCCAAAACGTCATAGAGTAAAAATATACAATACTGAAACCAACTTATAAAGCTGTGCAAACTTCCTTGCTTCTGACAATGGGAGTAATTACAAAAGCACTGTGGTTAGGATGCATGCATCCAATAAGGAGAAGCCACACTGTTTGTCCTTACCGTCGATCGCATCCAGCCTGTAAATTACTGCCATCTTGTGGCTGCAGTTGGCTATTGACTCTGGAAGCAGGATTAACTCTGCCTCCTAATTCACTGAAATCTGCAGAGTCTTGACTTCATGGGCAGGATAAAAATTGCTAAAACCTGTCAAGCTGTGAGACCAGAAGCTTTTGCTGGTTGTTCATGCACACGTTTGGAAAAAAAAAAAACTTTTGATAGGAGACTGATATGAAAATAACATGCACGACAAGTTGCTGTTGGCTTTGGAATCAGTTATCAATTGCACGTTAAGTGGAACGCAAGAAAGTCCTCTGATTTATAATAATAAATCATAACAGGCCAATATGTGTGAAGTAGAGAAGTTAAAGTTTTAATTACTCCTTTAGCAGCTGAATAGTTGCAAGCTCCACCAGCACAGATTCTCATCTCTAACAAACAACCTGTCTAACAGTACATTTTAAATAGCTATTTTGCTAGGTATTTTCAAAGTATTTTACTTCTACTTTAAATGAATGGTTATATAAATGAATGGTGGTGGTGGGGGGTCTGTGAAAGTCACAACACATCACTGCTATGTTGCTAATATTGCTCCTTTTGTCAACTCTGGCAAAACAGCAATTTCTGGTTGATACATTTCTACCAATCTGCCAGCAGTAATGTAAAATGCAGAGCAATAGAAACATTTTCCCAGCAATTGTAGCATTATTCGGCATTGGGTAAATTTGTTTTGCAAACGCTTCAAAGTAATGGCTATTACTGTATACATAAAAGTCACTTATTCCAGCACTGACTGCATCATTGAGGATATCAGTTACAAATTGCTAATTGTCCTAAAACTAAAAGGGACATTGTAAAAGCCAAAAAAAAAAAAAGAAAGATGCTGAAGAGAGCTGTCTGTGTCTTCCAATTGTTGATCCAGTAAAAGCATGCTGGTCTAAGTCTCCAGTGACAGATTATGTGTGTTTGAATGTGGTCTCAGGAGACCTGGGCACACAGTGAATATGCAAATAAATCTACAGACAACCAATTACGCTGATAACTTTTCAAACAACTCTTCAAACCACAAGGAAGAGACATGTTGCAACTTGAAAAACACAAAGAGAGTACGACGTGAGAGAGTGAGAGTCACAGTATGAAGATATTTTGACAATGTATGAGGTTACATTAAACACTTGATTATAATGGCAACACTTTAAAACACAATGACCTGCCAATGCGTTTATAGACCATATAAAATAGGTACCCAGTAATCATCTATCCAATGGAAAAATTATGAGTTATGTAACATTTTTATATTACACTGATTCGTTGTGTGTTTACATGCCTGTGTTGGATAATGGAAATGAGTTAAACAGAATTAGCGTTGGCTTCTCTGTGGGAGTTTTTACAGATAGTAAAGCCAATTTTCCAGTGACATTAATAGTGATTAATAGTGCTGTGTTGTCAACGCTGTTTGGTCGGATACAAGTGGAGAGGCAGTTTGGTGGAAAGATTCCTAAAAAAGAGCCAGAGTCAATACAAAGACATGTTATTTGTTTAACAAGAACTATAGAAGGAGACTGACCAGCAGCTGGATGAGTAGAATAGAAAATGAACAGAAATAGAATAGAAATATCCTTTGATGTCCCTCATTGGGGAAATTCAGGTGGGTGGAGCATGCAGATTCACTCAAAAATAAAAATAAAAAGAGAAAAGAAATGTACAGTTATTAAAAATAGCATACTCGGATCCAAAGAAATGTGCAACTGAGTAGGATAAAAAATTTTTTACATGTGCAAAAAGTGGTGTATATTTGTGCTTTATAAACAATGACAGATTATTTACAGAAAATGGAAAAACTGTGCAAATGACAGCAGGGATGTAAACAACTTTTTGTGTTTGTTGGGAGCAGTGATAGTTATAAAGTCTAACAGCTGCTGGGAGGAAAGACCTGCGATAACACTCCTTTGTACACCTAGAATGCAGCAGTCTGTCACGGAAGATGCACTCCACTTCTGCAACAGCTTCATGCATGGAGTGGGAGACATTGTCCAAGAGTGATGTGATTTTTGCCAAAGTTCCTCTACCACCTCCTATAACCTGCACTGGGTTGAGGGGGGAATCCTAGCACAGAGCTGGGCTTCCTGATGAGCTTATCCAACCGCTTCCTCTCAGGTGTAGATAAGCTGCTATGCATTAATAAGGGGAGTCTGCATAAACTTTCATGGTAAATTAAAAAATTAAAATTAAAATTAAAATGACAAGACCTTTGAAGGTGGCTTGCGATATCAGGAAGCACAACTCTATCAGCATGTCCTGTAAGTCCTGATGAGCCCCAGCTGACATGCTGTTTGGGAGATGCTCTGACACAGTAGTCTAGCAATTACAACTGGACTCTTGTTTAACTGTATAGGTGCTTGACACTTGCCCATTTCCAGTGCTTCCAACATTAAGTTCTAGTGCTCATCCAGTGCAGTTTCTTGAATGTAATAAATGTTGTTCACCTCACCTGTCAGTGTTTTTTAATGTTGTAGATGATCGGTATAATCACCATGCTCAATATTTTTATATATGAAGCAAAAGTGCTGTTCTCTTCAGCTTCCCAACAGTGCCAAAAACTGTTTTCCTCAGGTGCTGAGAAGATGTGAGAAAGTCCTTGTTTATTCATGTTTCCAGCTATCTCTAGTGATCTTACTTGTTCGGATCCCCATGAGTTTTCTGCATACAGTAGGAAAATCCTTATGAATAATTTAGATAAAAGATAAAAATGTATGTTTACTGCTTTGGCTGTTTCATATGCTAATCCAAACATTTCTATTTCACCTAGGGATCTTCTGTGGATCTGAGAGAAGCGTTTGACAGTGCATACTCCCCTCACCTTTGAGATGTTGGAGAGCTCGACGGAGACCAGGAAATCAAATGGAAGAAACGGAGCAATGTTTGTGTCTCAGCCTCAACATTGCACCTCAATCTTTTATGTAAAATCTGCTGTTTTCCATTTCACACGTTTTCCCTTTCCAAGCCTTGATTTAAATTGGGCATGGCCACTTTAAAATCTTTGCATTTACTGTACAGTGGCCCAGAGGCTCAAGCTGTCCTCTGGGATCCAAACGTAATGAATGGTTAAGCTGACAGTCATCAGCAAGTAGTGAGCACTTTTTTGCATAAATCTGGGCACTCCCCTCACAGCCTTTGGCATGTCAATAAACGGAGTAGTAGAGGAGGAAGGATTGTGGCAAGCGGTGGAGGGGGGAGATTTTTTTGTACTTGTCAACTCTGTCTTGTTCCACTCATTAAGCACAGTGAGATTAAGCTGGTGTTGAGACTGAGGGGGAGCTGTGGTTCATGGCAGGTTGAATTGGCATGCATGCAGTGGGCTCAGTCAGAAGCTCATCATAGGTCTATGAACAGGCAGGGCTGGGAGGAAAACAGACAATTAAATCAATAATTCGGCAGTCAGCAGATCACTGCACTGGCTACTGCTCCCTGTCAGCCTTTAAGAAGAAAAAATAACTTGAAGAAGCCTTTCTTCTCTTCATATTCAAGTTGCTTATATAAGCTAAGAATGATGAAACCTTTGTCCTGTGTCAGGAACCTCCTATGACATCTCTTTCCCAACTTCAACCTTTAACTCCGAAATAATCAAAGTATATGTAACAAGCTGTGCTTTAAAGGATGAAATTCACTTCAAGACACATCATAGTTTGAAAACTCCTCCTTCATCACTAAATAAAAACCATAGAACTTACTCTAAAATTTGCAGTTTAAGTGGAGTGTACACTGACAAAAGTTTAGTCTATGACAAAACTGACTCTCAGTTGGGGTTTTATCTTTTTATATTAACCAGCAAATCAGCAGTATTAGAAGCTGTGGAGCCCCTCGAGATTCAGCTTCTTGTTCACAGCTCAAAGTTACCCAATCATATTGAAATATGGGGAAATTTGAGGTGAAGGCAACATCTTAAAGTCTTTGTTACATTGTTCCAGCCGTTATATGTAACAGCATGCAGTTGTGACACCACTGGATTCTTACCAAGCATCTGTCTGTGCCCTGTTGGGACTGAGAATAGACTGTTGTCATTTCTCTGAGGCCAACTTTTGATGCTTTGGAGCCAGCGGGTGGGTGCTTTTGATCATGGACATTGCCTTTGTTGCCCTTATGCTTCTAGTCACTGAAGTCTAGTCTATGCTTTGTGTTTTTGTCGTGGACTGCAGAATGAAACTGGGACAGTCCAGCACCTCTGTGAATCTGTTGTTGACAGATAAGAATTGATTATGCAGAAAATAAGCCTAAAAGTTTTTGCACAGTACTGTTTGCACATCCAGTAAACGTAGACATAGAAATAACTGTCCTGGCACAAGCTTGGCTAATACAGGTCACTTCAGGTTTTCTCTCAATGGAATTTTCATTTCATTGCTTTTTAAATGTTTGATATTCTTTACCAGCAAAAGCATTACAGATCTTTTACAATTTTGTCTGTATCCTGCAGCATTTCACCACTTAACTTTGGCAAAACTTCTATTTACAACATTTTTTGGAATAACAGTCAACAACTAAATAGTATTCTAATAAGCTAAAAAGAAGAAGAAGAGGAAGAAGAAGGAAGAAGAAGAAGAAAAAGAAGAAGAAGAAGAAGGAAGAAAGAAAGAAAGAAAAAACTGGTACAGTGTCTGCAGGTTTCAGCGACTGTTAAAAGAGACTTTACTTAAGCATGAAGCAAGAAGCAGAAAGAGGTAAAAACAAAACTAAAACATGTATATAAATCATAACAAGATAATAATAATAGGATCATATATACATGAAGAGTATTTTTTGTGTTTTGGCTTTGATCAGTTTGGACAGCTTTGATGTAATCTTCCTCCCCCTTTAAAGCAGAAACCCTTTTTCTCCAGAAACAACATTTAATCTGTTTTCATATTTATGTGTTTTCTCTGTTAGAAAACAGGATACAATATATTATTAATCCTCTTAACTTTAAAAAAAAAAAAAAAGTAGAATAATGTGAGAAACTTAAGAAGTCTGGAAAATCAATATTTCTCTTTCTCCAGTGTGGTATTTTTCTATCTGTGCCTCTCTATTACTCCCTCCTGTCATTTCATTTTCTGTGTTGTCTCGGATTCTCATTAACACCGCTGCCCTGTTGGCTCTTCGCCTCCCCGATCGCCCCTTTGTGAAGCTACATAGCCACTTCTTTGCTTGATTCAGCCCATCTCACCACCTTTCATAAACAATGTGTCAGATGTATGAAAGTAATGGGGGGGTAGGAGACATCCAATTAAAAGCACAATGCATTATTATTTCACAGCTCCCTGTCTCTGCCATCTGCAAAAGCCCTTCATATTATATAACAGCTCCGCGTCAAGAGAGCCAGCCTGTGGAGGACAAGTTGAGGGGGTCTTCACCGATGATGCAGCTCGCCAACTCTGGACTTTCCTCAGCAGCTTGCGTACTACCCCTCACTCCTCCCCCTTCTTCCCTTTGCCATATCCACCCACCCATCCACCCACCAGCCCACCCTCTCTCTGCCTTTCTTACGCACACATACACACATACACTCAATCACGAATGCACAGGGATTGCAGCAGCAGCAGCAGCAGCAGCAGCAGCACTGCGAGATGGAGATCTCCGCTGCGTGTGTGAGTGCCTGTTCCCGGTGAGTGCAGGGACAAGAGCAAACGAGTGTCAGTGATGCTTGAATGAGGTGTATGAGGGAGAAGAGGGGGAGAGATCGGTGTAAAAGCCAGGAGGGGGGTGTCAGTGAGGACCCGATCAGGTTTTGAGGCAATGTCTGTCTGCTTCTTTCCCTCTTCTATCCCTATAACCTGAATCTTTGCCGGATGTGCCACAACTACTCCAGCTGTCACTGCACCGGCTGCCTCTCTCTCAGCACTCCCGCAGCCTGTGAGAGCTGCTCCAGTGGCTGGACAGTACCCTGGCACCCACTGAGTACATGGATGAGCAGTGGATCTACAGGGGATCTGTGCTATCTTGTCCTTTGCACCTTTGATCTGTTTCTCAAGGTAAGAGTTACTTCTTTTTTTTCTTTCTTTTTTTTGAGTTGCACACACATTCACAGGTATTATGATAGAAGTGGGTGATTCATTTAGTCTGCCTTTTAAAAATGTTACTAAATCAAAATGTCAAAGGCATGCGCGTATTCTGATAGAAATTGGTTAAAGTCCTTGTGTTGCATGCATGTGTATATCCCTGCATGCATTAGATATGGATAAATTAGGGAGGGGGCATTTCTGCATCCAAGCATTTCAAGGTTTTATGACTAATCAGGAGAACACGTCAAAGGTTTTTCTCCACATCTGAAAATGAAGATGAATAGTGATGTAATTCGACTTTGATTAATGTACTTATCATTATGCATATCTTTGCAGCCTCTGACAGACATGCAGTATTTATCCAGTGAGGCATAGGCTGATTATCGAGATTGCTGTACTTGGGAATTGTCTGGGCTTGATAGTGAGGAATATTGATGAGCGCTCACTAATAGACTAGTGTAAAGACTATTGCATATTGTCCTGTCAGAATGATGATCATTTACGAGAAAGCACGTAAGTAAGTAATGCGAACTATGTAAGAAATTCATATGCAGCAACTGATGTCCTCCTCAAGGCTGAATTTGATGAAAGGTGGATTCAGCCTTATCATGACTAAGGACATGTGTGATCTCGGAGCCTCTTGGGGTACTGCATCACATCCAGAGCTGCACTTGTATTTGGTGTCAGCCGTAGCCCCCACCCCCCCACCCCCACCCTTCTCTCTGTCCCTCTATTTTCTACACGTCAGTCCTTGACTACCAGAATTCACAGGAAACGGAGATATGGCACAGCTTTAAGGCGCCCCGCACAGAAGCAGCTTGTCTATTTAACCATCGTTTTCACTTGTTGTCTTGTACATGACACCTGAGTTAATCATCAGGTTTACCGGAGTAAACACGTATGCCCAAATCCCAGCCAGTTATTAATGAGTGAACTCATTAGAGAGATGCACTATAGATTTAACTGTCAAAGGCAAAGATGGACTTTGCCATTCTTTCATACAAGAAGAAGCCCACACTGGCAGTAGAGCATGTGATTGCCAAAAAAAAAAAAAAAGACCTTCTTCATGTCACCCTCTTCAAACTTCCTCTTCCCAAGGATCCATTTCACAGCCCATGCTCTCAGAGATACAGAGATTGGAGCTTTTTAAAACCCCCCACTATTCGTCTATAACAGAAAGTGCTTCACAGTGATAAATTTTTGAAGCCAATAAAGTCATAAAGCAAACTTTTACAGGTGTAGCCTGCAGCCAGTATAGATACAGATAGCTGGACGACAGCAGGAATGAGATGGTGTGCGTGTGTGTGTAGCCGGATGACTGTGATGCTCTCAAAACTGGCTGGGATGTCTTTCAAAAACTGAAGATGAGACTATATATTCCACCAAAGCGGCCTACAATGTTGCTGGAAGAAGAGGACTATTGAGAAAGCGTTACTAGAGCGTGGACCAACTAAAGGCAAAACCTATACACAGCCTCAAGGACTATCAAAGGGAAAGACTGCGAGGTGACATCTCGCCCTTTACATTGTGCTTATTAAGGCAAAGCTGGTGCAATGTCATTCTCTTTAATTTATGCTAATAGTGAGTAAAAATTCCTCATTTAAAGTGGATGCATTGCACAGTAACGATGCACACAGTATAATACACAATGAATGATGAGCACAGCAAAATCCCATCTTATAACAAAAACAGGGGATTTACTTTGCAGTACTCCAGTGTTTTAGCAGTCATTACTAAAATCACGAGCCATAGCATCAAAGAGCATTCACTGTTTATGTTGCGTTCCGTAAATTCATGTTTGAAGAGTAGGAGGCTACAATAGTTACTCAACCATTAATGAGAGTGGCTAGACAGTGTTCTCATATGTAAATATCCCACAGATGCACTTCAGTAATTATTGTGTTGATGCAGGCTGACAAGGATGTAAGGCGATCTGAGCAAAGCCGTCTCTTTCTCTCTGCTTTGCGTTGGGGCATAAATCATGAGTCAGCAGTGTTGCAGGTCTACTATTGCACTGAAAATGGATCCAAACACCTATCAACATTCTTCATTAACAGTCACATTTCTACTGCATTGTGATCACGATAATCAATCATGTTAGTGCAGCTAAAGGTGAGTTTTGCTTTGTTTTTTTCTCATACATGCAGCATTTTAGGTTGAAGAACTGAAGGGCAATTGGAACAGACAACATGGTCTGCCAGGGTACATAAGGAGATTTCAGAGGATTACTTTTGCAATTTTAGAGTCAATGCATTATTCATAATCCTTTGGATAGCTGAGGCCAAATCAGGGAAGGACCTCAGGTCATTAGCAGAGATAGCTTGCTTTGAGGAGGACGAGAAAGAAGATGACGAGGAAAAGGAGATTCTCTTTCAGCTGTTTGAATATATCCATGTGTGACAACAGTCTCTCTCTCAGCAGGGCTTTCGTCTCGCTCTCACTCTGCGTATCTGACTTCCAACAATAATAAGTCATTGAAGAGCTTTTCTAGAGTCCCTTTATGTGAATTAGCATTTAACTCCTTAGCATGCCTTACATGACTGCATAAGAAATTGTATGCACTTATAAGAGACTTCCTGCAGATGTGATTACCTTTTCAGCTGTGTGAGATTGGTATTTCTGAGTGTGAAATAGCATGAGCCCATGTGAAACAGCTGTGAACAAATGCTATTTTTTTCCCTGGAAATGCTTCTGACAAACATCTCGCACTCGAATCAAAGTGCATACTAAGCTATGTTTCAGAACAAATACCAGCGCCCAATAAAATTCATCTGCTCCATATTCCGAAACAACTGTGCGTAAATTCATGACACAGCAGACCATATTGTTTTTGTACAATGAGACTGAGCTCGTTGCCTGCTTTTATTTTTTTCTTTGCCTTTCTTTTTCCTCGTTTGGCACCGAAAGCGTCGCACTGACTAAAGTGATGCTAAGAGCTGTTGGCATGTATTGTTTTCTAGCATTGACAGGAAGCAAGATGAAACATAGTGTCCTCTAAATATATTCCATTTCACCAACAGTTAGAGCTGAGGGTTAGGTTAAAGTGGACACTCAGCAAGGTGAAGCACATGGCACAAGTCCCAAGAAATAAGCCCTCATGCTTTGTGTTATCAGTCTCTCTCTGCTTTGGTGTTCATCTGTGTGTATGCGCCTCTTAGGATTCTGGCAAAGGCCTCTCTTTGAAAGGTGACAACAAGGCCAAAATACACTAACACTCACACACACACTCTGTCTCTCTTTCTTTCACTCACAGACAAGTGAATGAAAGTGAAGCACACACATATAGATATTTAAGTAGATCTATATTCTATATACAAATGCCCATGCAAACAAAATACAGGAGCGACTTACATGGAAAACTCTTTCCATCATTAGAAAGTATGTGTGCTAGTCATATTACACTGAGTTATTCAATCTTTTGTAATTACTTTTTTGGTCATTATGTCACTGTAACTCCACATGAACTGTAGTTGTAGATCAGCTGCGAATGGGAAAATTAACAATAATCCAATCTACCCATGCTTTTTGTTTTACAAATTTCTTGGGAGTAGTGAAACTGACAGTAAGGAAATGTCTCTTCAGTATAAATTTCCCCACCAGAACAATCACATTGATAGATTTACAATGTCGCTAAATGATAAAACATGATTACTTTCCGAGAAGCTGCAACACCATGAATAGCTGGCTTTTGTGTGGTAATAAATGATTCATTGGAGTTTATTTATCGCGTGCTGTCTTGTCATATAAAAATGATTAACCAGCTCATTCTGATGTTTCCTTTCAGCCATATCAGACATCATTTCATTTCCTTGTGCTGCTTGATATATTTCATGTTCTAGATGTGAAATGTGTTTCATCACAGATGAGTCAGAAAATGTGTCATTTTTACTTGATCATATTGGTCTTATTTGAAAATCTGCACAGAGATTGGCATTAAGAGTAGTATTTATTTAGTTGTTTGTTTGTTTTTTTAATTCAGTTTGAGCTCCTCTGCGTGATCAAAACAGTTTATGATGTATCGCAGCATGAAGTTATGCAATTAAAAGTTAAATATCGATCTGTCTACAGTGCCGGTGCATCATTTGTGTGGTAGCAGGTAGATGAGATTCATCTTATGAATTATGATTAATTACACTCTTTCAGTGTCACTTTACAGATACAAGATGTAAATATTTATTTTGAGGAACTGCAAAAACAAAAAACAAAAAAAACCTGAAACCACATAAAAATGCAGATCGAAAGCTGGAAACCAATAATTTCAGTTCAGGTTATTAAACTGTTGCATAAACCTATGTAATATTAGCAATACGTTAACACAGCCAGTTAGGAAATATGCACTTTATAGCACTCTGTAGTGTGCTATAGGATCACACTTAATGTAGGTGTTTTTCATTCAGAAACATGCTCAAGTAATATAATTGAATCTAAATTTGTGATAAACAGCAATCTGTAAACATTAAAAGTTGAAGGTCAGTTCACACAGACGACTCACATGAAAGAGATTTCCGATACGATCGCAGAGCATGTACAGTTTATATTTGATCTCTAGGCTCTGACCTCGTCACTCCGCTCGGCACAGCAGCAACCAGGGAGTGACGATAATAAATTTCTCCCTACAGAGTTTAGACTCAGAGCCTGCAGGTGGATACAGGTGGAGGAGCCTAACGCTAGCTATTATTGCAGAGTTTAATATGTGTGGGCCACAGCTGCTGTGTCACCATTGCTTCTGGTATCAACCTCAGACCACAAGAGGAATATATATAAGCCCTGGGCTAAGCACCAACCACTCTGGCCATTCCTTAACAAAACACCCCCAACTATTGTGGGGAGAATGTTATCAAGCATCATAAAAGCAGCAGCTCACAATGACATGTTGTATGAAATGTTATATAGTGTGGATAGCAGGAGGAGTTGGTGCATGGATGTACGGTAAGCATAAGGCTGGCAATGAGTGCGGCTGAGTGCATCGGTGCAAAGCAGAGAACAGCCGTTTAGATGTAATTATGATATGAAGAACAGTAAAACAAGCTGTCACGTAAACCCGCTTGTTTGAATTGGAATGCCTTCCCAATAGGAATAAAAATATGATAATTGTATTTGCAAACAAAAAAATGAAAAGAAGAGCATCTCAATGTGAGTCTCATGTTTATATTTATTTCAAATACTTTTTCAAGGAACTAGCAGCAGATTTCACTTGAAACACCCCATATAAAAGTATTTCCATTTCACTGCTACATAAATCAGTGACATATAAAAGGGATGTCATGCATTTGTAAAGCAAAAGGCAAAAGATAAAAAAAATAAGAGCAGCAATTCAAAGTTATCATTCCCAAGTGAATCTATGGCGCAGCAGTAGCAGACAGCAGCCTCGGCAATCCTATAGGCTGACGCTGATATGAAGCAAACAAAACCTAAACACATTAATGATGCTTACTTAAAATTTATTTTATAGCCTTCACATTAGCCTAACTACCAGATATTTTGGTTACTGATCTAAGTCAGTGATCTGGCATCTAAACTGCGGTAACACATCAAGTTAACAGAAAAACTGTGCTTTTAGCTTGAGGTGTATATTTAGGCTGACAACTGATATAATGAAGAGTCAATAAACAGAGTATTGAATGATGGCAGCAGCAACAAGGAGAGCAGTGTGAACACAATTATTATTCTAAAAAGGTCTCTTGAAGCAAATCATCAAACAGTTGGCAGGGGACCGTGCTTATGAAATGCTACTGTCATGGCTGCAAGTGTTAGCATGAGGTGTGATTCAGAAACATTAACACAACGGAACGAAAGTTTAATCGAGCTTCAGTCGTGATGCTTGCAAAACTAAATGGCACGTGCAAAGTAAATGTTATTTTGTATCTTAAATGAGTTTGATTTTAGATTCTAGATCAGTTTTGGATGAGCACCGCTGGCCTGTTCGATTTTTCAACAGCACTGTACTGTTTGGAAACATAACACTAAAGATGTTATTAAAAGAACAAAAAGTACATGGGAATAGACAGTCACTGGAAACATTTTTGAGTCATCAGATGCAGATGAAATATGATCATCTTTGTTCTTATTTTTACAGATTTCCTCCATGTTTAACACATTTAAGTTGCAGATTGGTGCATCATCTGTACAGCATGGCAGCGGGTAGATGAGCTGCATCTTATGAATTAAGCACTTTGATTGTTGTTTATAATGCTGAGAAATACAGACACTACAAGTGCAAACTTTACAGAGAAACTGTCAGGAAATATGTACTTTATAACACTGTATTATAGTTCTTCTCTATATATTTGGCTGGTTCTCATTTTATTTATTTAAAGATATCAAGCCATTTGTACATGTATCGAATCATGCATGAATCACTGGAATCTTTTTCAAGTTGTCCTTATTAGTTACAGTTAAAATATGCTTATCTATTTTATTCTATTATTAAAATAAATAAATAACAAAAAATAAATATTTTAATCTCAGTTTTGGGTTATTTTAATTGAGGTTTACAAGTTATATTCCAAAAAAGGAGAAAGGCATTAGGCCATCTGCCACAGTATCTTACCAAAGTCATCACATGTGAAAAATCGTCTCCTCTAGATTAACACACACACTCTTTTTTTTCTGTTTTGGCTGTTTCAGGAAATATGGTGAGCAAAGAGGACACCAAATGCGTTGTTCTCTCAAATTCAGATGAATCGGATTCAGAAACAGTTCCCTCACACAGCATTGACGCACAGTCCGGGTCCGAATCTGGCAAACAGCAGGTGAAGAAAAGAAACAAGGCTTTACAAGTGCGTTTTAAGGATATCTGCGAAGCTCAGAAAGAGCATCGTGCCAGACGCTCCAGGTCCATTTCCTGTAAAGTTACCCACAGAAAGTACATGACAATGCCTGCCCGGCGATCTATCCCTAACGTGACCAAGAGTACTGGTGTCCAGACTTCACCAGATCTTACAAAACGGTACAAGACTTTCCCATTTGAAAGGAAAAAAGGACACACCTTTAAACACGCTGCTTTGGTGGAAGACTACAGAGGACAAAACAATGGATTTTTGAGTGACATAAAAGCAGTAGGAGATGATGGACAACCTACTGGGGAGGCATCTAAGTACAAGGGTAAGATTGTGGGGCAGACAAAAGCACTGCTTCACCACACTGATGACAGCAGTGATACAGAGGATTTGCTTTCCAGTGCCAACTGTGTGGATGGACCCTCACATTTCTCAGAAGAGGGTCATCCTACCAGCTCTCCTTCCAAAAGTGAACCAGAATACAAGGTGTGTGGGACAAGGACCAAACACAAAGGATTACCCAAAGAAGACATGGATGCCGGCACTTCCTCAAAGCGCCAGCTAGCTGACTCAGAGTTTTCGCAGGACAAGCCAAAGGGCACAGGCCCTGTTGCATGGAACTCTTTGACACAGGTGGAGTCTTTAGGAAGCCCCTCTGTGAGCTGTAAACGGAAAAAGGATACACAGCTAAATGAGCAACAGTCTCAGACACTTCCCCATAGTGCCAAATGTTCTTTAAAGTCGCAAGGGCAGTGTCGGACAAGGCATGTGTCAGCCTCCTCTAAACTCCAGCGAACACATGGGGGTGACGAGGGCTTTCCTCCAGGAGCCACGGGCATCGGGAGCAGCCAGCAGATAATAACCTTATCTGGAGACAAGGATATCAAAGCACAGCTGCAGGCCATGGAAAGTCTCATCAGCTCAAGCCAGGAGACCATCAAGGTCCTTCTTGGAGTTATTCAGGAGCTGGAGAAAGGTGAAGCACAGAGAGAGGGGTGAGTAGAGTAATGTTTACAGTGCAAATGTTTGTGAAAGCTCCAAATGAAACCTAAAGCAAGGCATTTAGAATCATTAGAAATAATCCCTCATTTCATAGGAACACAGAGGTTTATTTAAAAAATGTGGTATCTTTTACCCCGTCAGATTTCATTTTAGCAACATCAGCGTGGCCCACATTTCAGCAGCTAACATCCATAACCAGAGTAATCAAAAATAATGGTCTAAAATACAATTTTTTTTTATAAATGATCTTTTAATAATTAATTAAATCTTGTTTCAATTTTTACGCTTCCATGTGTACACTATGTACACATGGAAATGCCTGTATTTTAACAGGCTCTTATCTGGAATTGAACGTTCAAAGCTGTGCACTTACCAGAAACAATGATTACAACATATTACTGCTACTTTGAAAACAATACAAAGGCCTTCTACTAGTGTGTGCATGTGAGCGTGAATGAATAATGTCATTGTAAAGCGCTTTGGGTGCCTTGAAAAGCGCTATATAAATCCAATGCATTATTATTATTAGTAGTATTATTATTATTATTACTGTGAAGAAGACTCAAAGTACATGTATACCTAATATTACAATACATATTCCATCCATGGCATTGGTCCTCACAGTATATCATCCTTATACTGCCTTCTGTTTGGATGTCAGTCACCATCTGATATGTAGCCAAGTGCACAGCCATTGAGGTTATAGTGTTCCACACTTAATTTTTTGACTATCAACAGTATGCCACCCAGGACCTTGGTGAATCACATTTTGAAATAGTTATCAGTGTGAATGCACATTTTCTTAAAAAATATGGATGTGACTAAGAGGTTTCTAGAACAATATATCTCTGAATATTTTAAAAGTAAAAAACGAGAGGAAAACAATATCTGATGTGTTTTTAAGAAATGTGATTGGTGTTATTGGGAAGCATGAACTTGCATAACTCTTAGGTGTGGTAACATTTGACTTCTGGCATTAAACAGAAAGTTCAACTGTAGTTGATGGGAATGCCATTAGTCCTTCATTCACTTTCACAGCAGCACAGTTGTAAAAACCTGTGCTCTATCACAACACAAAGCAAATTGTATTTAAGCTTCATCCACATCCAGTGGTGAACAAGGCACCCTGGTGTGACTCTGAGGAGCTTGGTTTTAAAGGCCCAATTAGTACAGCCTCATAACACGTTGCCTTTCATCTTCACAAAACTGTGCCTGCTGTAGTGATTTCACTGTGTTGTGCTCCAGTATTGTGCTCGAGTGTTATTAGAGAAGTGCAGTTACAGGACACAAAACTATTATCCTTATTTTGTGTTGTTTGTGTCAGTTATGCTTCCTTGAACCAAAAAGCAACTTAAAGTTTCGCTTTTTTTAACCAGCATATATAATGTCCAACACAATGTCCACTCTTTGTTAAACTCGTACTGTATGTCATTTGTGGTTTTAGCAAGGTGTTAGAAATAATCTACTCTTCCAGCAAAAGTAAAGTGTTTTTGAGAAGCGACTTCACGGTTTTCACTGGAAATAACATTATGGCAAAAAACTTTTTTTTTTTTTTTGAGGGGATTTTACTTTCTTTGCGCAATCTGTTCCATGAGACAATCCCAAACATAAACAAAAAATATGCAAAAGTACAGTAGGAGCTTTGATTGATGCATTTCCCCGTGATCTGTTTCACATCTTCTTATTTTTCGTGATATCACAGTTTATTTTGGGTACTTTTCAATGACAGCGTATGAAGAGGAAGTCCCATCAATGCCACATGTTTCACTTCTCTTATGGTTTTCCAGACCTTAACCTCAGTGTATGTCAGTGACATGTGATGCTTATTGTTAAACACTTATGAATGTGCTAAAAAAAAAAACCTCATATTAACAGTAAGAATATATAGCTCAGTATTTTTCTCTTATATTAATCTTACTGTTATAATATTTTTCCACTGGCTTCATACAATTCCGAAAGTCACTTCCCCAGCCTTGTTCAGGAAACACTTTCATTTCTCCACTAAGCGTTTACCCTCCACACAAAGACGTGTGTAGAACACAGAATAACACTGTATATAAAAAGTGGCATTTGAAACATGGTGGCTTGACCTAGTGAAGCTTCTGTTCGCATGTTATGCATTTCTCAGGCAGGCAGAGCAGCAGGCACGTAGGCAGGGGGTGTAGACAGTGAAACTAGAATGATGAGGCCAGGACATATCCCAGGACAGCTGACGTGGGCAAACAACACAGCAGTGAATCTGTGCCAACAAGCAGTCGGCTTAAAGAAAGACTTTCAAAGGTGCCGGGTTTTTTTTGGTTGTTGTTTTTTCCATGAAAAATCTATGAAGATCTTTTCTGTGTCACTGTGGTTTAATACAGAATCACAACAGTGGAGTGTGAACATTAGACACTGAATACAAAAAAGGGTGTTGTGCTGAGTACATGCACTGATTGTAAATTTAGGTTAATACACTTTTATTATTAAAGCAACTCTTTTTAATGATATGGGAGTACATGAAAACCTAGGCAGCAGTGTAGCACTAGAGTAGATCTTTCTTCTGTGTAGTCAGTTACTGCCCTTGCTCACAGCTGTTCACAGAGACTTTACTTGAGAACAGGGTAGGATGGATGAACTCAGTGACCTTGAGCTTCCATCAGCATTTTCGATCCATGAAGAAGCCCTTCTGTCTCCTCCGATGAGGTCACCTCTCATGTCACGGTGAACATTTGAGGTGCAGCTCTTCCACGTGTCTTCCATCAGGTATAAAGGGCTAGCGTGACAGCAAGCAATTACATGTGTGGCTCGAAAACAAAATATCCTATCATTCCCATCCCACCGTGGTCCAACAGTCTATTCAGCGACATATTGCCAATAACAAAAAGCCCACCTGCATGCTCATCTAAACTCAAATGATGAAACAGGAACTAATGAAAGTCAGAGAACGCCACACTAACAAAAGTCATTGGATATTTAGTGTGTCCTCTTTACCATGTGCACATTTTGTATGAGCCTTATGTGCCACCTGGCTTGCAGCTGGTGTTTGCAGAGGGCTTCCAACATAAAAACAACAGACAACACAGCCTCGGGGCAATACACCTCAGCCACAAACTGAGCAGATACAGTGCTGTTTATTGCATTTTGAAAAAGTATGTCTATAACAAATTGACCTTTATGGGAAAGATGTACTATGTGCTGTAGCACATAATGTAAAGATATCGATTTTTTTTTTTTTACACAAGAGCTGCATTTAGTTGTTTCTTCCTATTGCCTATAGAATAGAGACACAGACAATTCAAAGTATGTCATGGCAAAGCAAGGTAATCCTATTATGTTAAATCAGCAAGTCTACACGCTTGATTAGCCAAATCTGAGAGAACTGCAGGATCAAAATCCCCGCTGCATTTTCAACTGTTACCAAAGAGCAACCCTGAGTGAAAACAAACCTGAGCAAATCTGTGTGATAGCCGATGCCCACAGGTGTTGAAATATGAAGGCGAAGCCTGTCACTGGAGCTCACGTATATCTTTCCATCTCTCCCTTCACAGGCTCTCCTACCGAACAGGACAAGACACAGCAAATTGTGACACTTGTCGAAACAGCGCCTGCATCATTTACAGGTGGGCTTCTTGCACTGTCTGTATAACGCATTGAATCAATTTGAAATTGGTCCTTACGAGACTCATCTGGTGCAGTCATGCATTAGTGTCCAGAAAATGCAAAATCAAATATACTGTATGCACAACATTGCATCTAGAGTGGTTTGACTGAGGCAGAAAATCTGAAGAGTACTGAAAATGTTAAAGTCAAATCTTTTAGGTGTGACATTAAATGGAATTCAGAAGAGAGGAATCATAAAATACACATCAAGGTCACGGAAGAAGTACAGATGTAATACCGCTGACAGTGCTGTGTATTGGGTGTTGCATTGTTTTACTATACAGTGGATGATGGCTCCAATATTATTTGCAGAGGTTTCTGGGAAATATACGAGTTGGTGTGACAGAATGAGTAACAATACACAACAGTGGGAAGTGAGTTGTATATAAAGTAGGAAATACTGTGATCCCATCACAGAGTATGTGAGGAGCTCAAATAAAACATACTTGGAAACTCCAAATGCTTTCTTCCGAGTCCAAAGTGTATGTATTCTCATACGTTCTAAGTGTAAAAAAATGTCTCAGAAGCATGAGGAAAATCCACTCAAGCTGTACTCTTGTGTCATTTGTCACTTCTATCTAAAAGTGTCTACTGCTACAACTCGCTGTTACCTTGTTCTCCAAAATTGTGAAACATGAAAGTGTTTGGAAAATGCTCTTATCCCCAGAAAACATACTGACCTCTGAGACCTCCCAGTTTTTTTTTCATATAGGCAGGAGTCAAAGAAGCTTAAAAAACAAACAAACAAAAAAAACACCATCACATTTTTTGCAGATTTCAACGTTACCTTTTTTTAAAATATAAAAGTTTGTTGCCATATGGAAATGTTCCTTCCCACTTCTGCTTCATACTTCCCCTTTTAGACAATAGACTCCATACATAAGATAATGTTGGCAGCCCATTTATACTCCACTGATCTTCTGAATTATTTTGAATATGTTCCTGATATTTACAACACCAGGAATATTTGAAAGTGATTTGGACAAAGAATTAACACTGCCTTGGACAGGATTTTCTCTTCGTGTAACATTTCCTGCAAAATCATACCAACTCTATCTGCTTATTTGAAGAGTGCATTGTGTCAAGCGGGCCTGGACGGTGGTGACAGGACCTAAAAACAGGAATTTAGTTACATGTAGGCTACTAGAGGAAGAAAAATAACAGAATTTCAAGCAAGGCCCTCTACAAAAACACATTAGTTCTGGACTGGCATTCAACAGTGTCACATTCACATCACCAGTTTGCATATGCTTAAAATTTGATAAAAACACAAGATATTGCTTGCTACTACAATATGCAATTGCAGATTCATATTTCATTTAAATTATCATATCTAACATTTTGCAAAAGTCCAGAGTCACCCCTCATATCTATACAGTAGCATAGTCAGAGCTTCTTGTGGTCTTGAACAACACTTCTCCAGCCTTTCTAAAGAGGTTTTGAAGTTTTTCTATGCTTTTTCGTTCATTTTCAGTCTATTTCTTGTACTTAAAAGGAATATATTTTTTGCCTGACCTGTGAATCATTCAAACAGAAAAAAGGCACCTAACTCTAGGGACATACCAGTGTTGTGTCTACACATAACAGACAACCCTATTTTACATTTTTATCTTTAGGCACTTTATTGGTAGCAGCCTGTCACAAAAATGCACAGCTTGTTCCCATATCTTAAGTTTAATGTATAAAAAATGTCAAAAGACACAGTTTGACAGGCATAAAAGGGAAACGGCGATAAAAGGCTGGGGAGCGCCAAATTACACAAGGTCTTACGACAGGTCTTACAGAAGTATAAAAATTATGAACACAAAAAAGTTCTGTCAGAAATTTCACCCCCCATGCAACAGCATCTGGAAAACACCTGATTGGCATCGATTTCAGTTTTCTCCAAGACAAGGATCCTAAATACCCAGCCACTACAATTAAAGCATACCTGGGTAGAAAAACACATAGTGGTACAGTATCAGTCATGGACTGGCTTCAACTTTATTGAAGCAGTGAGAGATCATCTTGATAGAGAACAGAATAAAAGGTCATTCAAATCCAAAAGAACTTCAAGAAGAAAATTGAGTTCAACCCCATTTCTCAGCAGATTATTAGACTTGAATTTCATTCGCACGTATGGGAAATTGATAGGTGTCAGCAGTTAGAATTTTAAGGTTATCTTTATTATATCTGACCTGAAGGGAGCCTTCAGTCTCATTTATTGATCCTGGAAGGGATTGTGCATGCCAGGCTAAGTTTTTGCAGTTTTTAAACAGATGGTCTTTGGGGAAGGACACACACTACTCATCCATGCATTTGTATAGCACCTAAAGAAATCAAATTAAAGAAGACCCAACTGGCTGGTAAGAGAAGAACTGTTGTCTTCCCCCAAACACTTCACTGCCCTCTTCCTCTTTCCACTCAAACTCAGACCCCTCTCTTAGTCTAAAGCACTTCACTGAGCTAGAAAATGGAAGAGGAAAAAAGAACTGAGTCATCTTTCTTCAAAGAGAGGAGTAAACAACCTCAGAAAAAAAATCAGTAAATATGAGAAACCCTGGAAAGTGTGGATCATTTTGTAATTTAAAAACAGTTTTATTAGGCTAATAAGTAGGAAGATTTTGTCTCATACTGATCTACTAGAAATACAGGCAGCTGATTGTCTTGTAAACCCTGCCAAGCCCTGGAGCTCTCTCTTGTTTCATGTTTTCTTTCTATGATTCTCCTTCTTTGGGAGGGCTCTTCTTAGTTATTCTAGGAAATACTTTCTGGAAATCTGCAGAAAATCTAGGTGCCAAGGAAAACACAAGTGCTATCCTCCTATTGTTTCGGTTATTAAATTAAGCTTGAATTTTGTGTGCAGTGGCTGACAGGATTACATAGAATGAATAAGGCTTGTATTACTCTATAGCCACTACACTACGCAGTCATTATTTAGTTCAAGTAAAATGAAAAACCTGTTTACTGTCAGATTAAATGAGTTAGTTATTGGTGATCTTTAATAACAATTTAAATTTCTGAAGTTTATATCTCCTTTTATCACTAAATGAATGCCAAAGTCACTATTTCCCTCAAACTATGTTTTTATTTGTACTTTGTGTTTTAGCACTTTGCAATGCTGGCATATTCGCAATACTAGCAGTAGTAACATTGCTGACAAAGTAACATATAATCAAATAATATAAGTAATATATACCTTTGCCCTCCAGTTACAGTAGTGAGTTCCATAGTCTTTAAATTTTAGTGAGACAACTTACATTTAAAATTAAGTAGCGAAAACAGAGTATGGCATCTAAGCTCATCTCTATCTCTCCCTCTATTCAGACACACTCAGACTAGGGAGTTGTAAGCAAACATCCCCTGGAGCCTATAGGTAGATATTCGGGTGGTGGAAGGGTTGAAATAGCAGATGGTGGGGTAAGTTGAGGCATGTAAGTCTGTGCGAAGAGAAATGCAGCTGAAGTTGTCTAAGCTAGTCCATAGACTTCACTCCATAAATCCTACATGGAAAGTACAGGGAAAAACAATAAATGCTAAATAATTAAACATTCTCTGTTTTTAAGAGGTTTACAGAGAGTAGTATAGCTCTGTCGTTTCTATTATTCTATTAATAGATCATTACTACAAGTCTATAAATGTAAAGATGTATATGAACTTTGCAATATTATGATGAAGAACACATTATGGACTCATTCAAGATGTGAACTGAGACAAAGACAGATTTTTAAACATATATCATCTTTTGTTCATCCTTCTAGGTACATACACTAACCAGACACTTTATTAGTTACACTTCTAGTATCAGGTTTGACCTACTTTTGCCTTCAGAGCTCCCTTTATTCTTCTGGGATAGATTCAACAATTTGCTGAAAACACAGTCAGAGATTTTGGTCCATGTTGACGTGATAGCATCACACAGATGCTGCAGATATGTCAGCTGCACATGCATGAAGTGAATCTCCTGTTCAACCACATCCCAAATGTGTTCTATTGGACAAAGATGTGATGTCTGTGTAGGCCATTACAGTGAACTCATTGTCATGTTCAAGAAATCAGTTTGAGATGATATGAGCTTTTTGATAGGATGAGTTATCCTCCTGGAAGCAGCCATCAGAAGATGATATACTGTTGTCATAAAGGAATGGACATGGTCAGCGAGGCAGGCAGTGGCATTTAAACGATGCTTGCAGGTAATAAGTGGCCCAAGGTGTGCCAAGAAAATATCAAAAAAACGATTACACCAAAAGTGCAAGTCTAAAACATAGATATTAGGCAGGGTTGATCCCTGTTTTCATGTTGTTTATGCAATGCTCTGATCACATCATCCAAATGTCAGAGCAGAAATCAAGACTCATCAGACCAGGAAATGTTTTTTTATCCCTCTTGCCCAGTTTAGGTGATCTTGTGCAAATTGTAGCCTCAGTTTCTTCTTTTAAACTGACAGAAATGGCGCCACTATGGTCTACTGCTATTGTACCCTATCAAAATTCAACATGACACATTCATTGATGCATTCATAGGTGTTTTGCTGAAAACTTGGAACAAGTTGTTATCTGAGTTACTGTTGCCTTCCTATCAGCTTAAAGTATTTGGATTTCTCACTGGACAAACTAGTTTTTCTTTTTAAGACCATTCTCTGTAAACATCGAAGATGAAAAGTCCCAGTAGATTAGCAGTTTCTCAAATACTCAGACCAGCCCAACAGGTACCAAGAACTGTGGCATGTTCAAAGTCACGTAAATCACCTTTCTTCCCGATTCTGATGCTCGGTTTGAATTTAAGCAGGCTGTCTTGATCGTGTCTACTTGCCTAATTGCATTGAGTTGCTGCCAAGTGAGGGCTTGTTATTATGATTATTATTATGGCTTCACTTTTTATCATTAGCACCCAGCTGAACAGATGTGAGTGTATGTATGGTATTACAGGTGATCTCTTGTGGTAAAGCCTTTATACTGCAGTGTGTATGTCGATTTGTGTCTTTATCGACTAGACGGGCCTTTTCATTAATTTTAACTACAGACTAGTCTCCCAGGCTAGTCCAGGAATCTTCAAGCTGCGCAGTGAAGGGATCTCCTGTGACTGACACATAAAGACACATGGTCAGGCAGTGATTTAGTAAGAACTTGATTTGCTTTTGCTTTGCATTTTAATTGGCAGAGCAGCAGCATTTTAAATATCGCTTGATCATGCTCATTTAATTGTGAGAAGCTAAAATCGTGATCAAGATTAAAATTTGGTCCATTATGCAGCCCGAGTATCTAAGTGTGAAGCAGGAAGGCCTCTGCATAGAAGAGCAATTTGAACTGTAGAGCACAATTTCTCTTTTTCAGTTCACTGATGGTATCTCGATAAGACAAAGTTGTGGCATTTCTATATGTCAGCGAAGCAACTTGGCTTAATTAACAAACTCTAAGAAAAATTAAATGGCAAAAACATTGTCTTCAGCCTATTGTCAGTAAACCAAAGCAAGCAGTATATGGTAATAAAGCTGCAATGATGATGCACTCTGCAGAGTGACGGTAAAACGGAAGATTATCACTTCATCTGTGCACTATATCATTACATTTAGTTTATTTGTTGTTGTTTTTTGGTTAATCTAATCTGGTTTAGTAGTCATTGAATGGTGCGGAACTATAGTTTGAAGGCAGGTATTGGGGCACTATGTCATTCTGCAATAGTATTTATTGTTAACCAGGAAAGCTCCAACTTTTCAAGACAGTATTGTTTTCTTCAATAGAGAAATAAATTATCTCTTTATTCTTTACCTTCAAGTGTATTTTGCCTTGTCTCCTCAAACTACCTCATTATTCAAATGGCTGAATGATCCCATCACAGCATCCTTGTTTTTTAATCTGCTGAGTTAATCTGCTGCTAAGACAACTGCAATCACGATGCTGGACAAACTACTCTATGTGACACTTTGATAAGAAAGGCTTGGGTACAGTGAGGAAAATTAAAACCAGGCAAGAACAGCAAGTTGGGACCAATTACCCCTCAAATTTAGACAACTAGTAACTGTGTGCTGGAACTGAAACCTGGATTATCAGCCGCTGAAATGCTTGAGTTCAGAGTGCTCCAGCATATCCAATGCACCCAATAAATTCAACCACTCTAGTGGATGCTGAGATGAGGTAGTCAATCTGTGCATCTTATCTAGGCTTCAGCTCTCGCTCTCCCACTCTGTGTATAATGCTGCATCTTACTTATCACTGCAACAAAGATGGCATGTATATATATATATGGCAAGTAAAGAAAAGCTAGAGAGGCTATGTCTATAGACAAAACAATTACAGGCTTGTCTCTTTATTAAAATCAAACTACCATAAAAGTAGGATGTAGTACATTTCTTTGTAAGTGAGCAAACTTACAAATTAGGGCAGGATATCAACTAATTATTTCTCCCTCTGTGTGTATATCTATACATGTGTGTGTTTGTCTGTTTTATAGCAATCGCACCGTTGGAAATTTGGAAAGCAGCATGTTTTGAACAGGTCCAAAATGAATCATAGCTTATTAGCTGTGCGGTATCGTAGCTTGGGCAGTACAGTGTTGCAGTGGTTAGCATGTTGCCTTATAGCAAGAAGGGCTTCAGTTTGAATCCACCAATCAGCTGGGGCCTGTGGACTTCCCTGTGTCTCTGTTCTCTTTGGGTACTCCGGCTTCCTCCCACAACTTTAGCTGTGAACGTGAGTGTGAATGGCTGTTAGCGCTGTACTACAGTAGCGACCTGTTTAGGGTGTACCCCGCCTTTCACTGGGATAGGTTCCAGCATTCCTGTGACCTTGAATTGGATAGAGGGAAGAAGATAAATGCATACCTAGCTACTAGCAGTTAGCAGGTTTGCTAGCTCAGATAGCCTTTTGCTGTCCTCTTTATTAACTCTTCATTCAAGGAAATACCACAGAGAATCAAAAACATGAAGCCATCCCTTTACACAACAAAAATAACTCAACTCAGAGATGCAGACAGCTTCAGTGCTTTATATTTTCTTGCTATACTTACCTGTGTGTGTTCAAAGAGGATTTACAAGAGCATCAGTTGCAAATTATATAAGGCCTACCACTGAGTCAACCTAGACTACAGCAGGAAGCCCATATCAGAAAAAACATGCTCAGATCAAAGCATTAACAGCTTCCATTCCTGCCACCGCTGTGTTGACTAAGACCCAGCATTTGAAACAAAAGTATATAATGTAGTGTTTCCAATTTGGAACTAACAATGACTTTGAAGAACAGTTAAGTTCAGGAAAAAGCAACTGCAGTTCAATATGATGAGACGCAAGGAGCTAATTAGCACTTGTGTCCCATGCTGAGATAGCGGAGCTGTGGTTGTTTTGTTGAACAATTGTCAAGATTGCCTGTTCTATGCTCATTAATTAGATTGTTTTTTTATTTCTCCATGCATCTTTGAAGCGGAAAACAGTGTAGCACACACCAGCAGAGGCTTTTATTTCCGATATACATGACAGGGAGAGACTTTCTACATGTCATTTACTGTAGTAAACCTGTGGGAAGTTTCTGCTTCAACTGTTGCCTGTCAGCAGAGGAAATGACTGTCATTCTCTGGTGATTTATCTATGATGCCCCATCATGCAGTTCTGAGGATGTTACACTGCTGGGCCTGAACCGCTCATTTTGTCAAGTGGAGAGTTTGAACTGTGAATGGCCGAAGGGGAAATCATAGGAGGGGAAATGACTTTACATTGAAAGGTGCCAGCAGCAGAAAGAACAGAGAATAGAAGCAAGCAGGTGTATACTGCTGAATGAATAGACTGTGCTATGCTAAAAAGACATCTCACGGCTGCAGTATCCCTCCCAGGAGTAACAATCATTGAATGGTGCTCAGCACACCACGACCGCAGACAAACAAACTGCTCGCCACTGATCAGAGCAACAGCTACTCACACTGCATAGCTAAAGAGATGATTAATCTGCTTTGGTGAATGCCCTAGAAAAGCTTCCCTGTCTCCAGCCGCTTCAATCTGTTGTGTACAGAGATGATCTTAGATATAGGGCTTTTTGTTTGCTGAAGCACCTGCTCCCCAGTGCCACCCGCATCGTACAGCGCTGCCTCTGGCTTCCCATAGAGGCATTTGTCCACAGCGTGCAGTAATTGCAGTGATCTGCCAAGTGATTAATTGTTTAATAATTTCTGAGGCGATTCTGTGTTTCGCTGTTCTGCTCTGCTTTCTGTCAAGTCAACATTATTTAAACAGCACTTGTAAAAGTTTTTAACATAAAACAAAAGATACAAATAGAGATAACGGAGAGGAAACGAAACAATGGATGATATAAATAAGAGATGCTCATCGCATACTGCTAGAAGCAGCAGTTTTAGAAAGATAGAGCATAGACTCTTTTCTAAAAATGGAGTTTCTCTTTGTGAGGGACTCAGTATTTTGGAGACCTGCAACTGCTAGCTTTCATTTCCAGTGGAAATAAGAAAAAGTGCAACTAAGAGAGCACATGCTTAAAAATATATTTTTGGTATTAATAATGATGTTAGATTTTAGAAACTCCGTATTGCTTGCTTTTTATTAAATTTAACATATTGATTCATTGGAAGTTCAGACGTGCCAAACTACTATCCAGACATCCATCCAGTTTCTCCCCTGAAGGCTTTAATAGAGCACTGTTCATAACTGACACTTATCTTAAGGGTAAGGACAGTTCCCAGGATTCATTATGTCAATATGAGTAGAACATATCCTTTAGGCAACTAATTACACTGCCCATCAAAGCGCTTACCAAATTGGGCCAGGCTTTGCACCTTACCGTCAGTTTCTCTGCATGCAGACAAGGAACGGACCTCATGTTTGACCTTGACTTGTCGGATGTCATCTCCTTTGGCAGCTCTAGTTCTCTCACCCAATAATCCTCTTTACTTTGACATGAATGAACTTTGTAAGTCGTAGTATTCCCTGAGTCTTTTAAAAGCAGCGTGTTGAGCAATTTTAGCGATAAAAGAAAATGAGGATGAATAAAAAAAGAAACTCCAAACCAAAAAGCAATTTAACATTCGATTACCAGGTAAGGGTTGCTGCAGAGTATCACTGTCGCAGGTACAGAGATTAATTATCTTTGATTTTAACTATGATGCCTTCAGAATTTATCGCATGCCCTAAGAATAAATACATGCACTCTACAAATCAATAGCAATGAAGTGAAAGGAGATGGCGTATAATGGTGCATTTATCTCCTGCTTGAATACATGCAGTTAATCAGGGTCTGCTTGGCCTCTCAGTGGTTTCATTTGGATGGGATTAATCCCCACATATCTCTCAGGCCTGAGAGATTTAATCAGAGAGAGGGTTGAACTATGGTGTCGGAACGAAATCAGACGATGACCGGCCTGGGATTACACTTGCGGATGTGAAAGTCTGATGTCAGGAGCAACCCACATTCCAGCTCTTTTTTTTTTATTCAAATATAATCTATGCAGGAAAAGCCCTTTGACTGTATGCATTAAAAAAAATGCAAAGATGAAGTAGAGGAACTCTATTACTCAAGTCGTCTCAGAAATATGGATATGTGCCGCAACTAATATGTGCTGCCAGGGTGTCTGTCAGTGCATTTGAACCTCGGCCTCCCTCCCTGCCTCCATCTGGCTGTGGATTTTTATGGATTACTAACATAAAAAAATAAGTCAAAAACTGAGTCATAAATATTATAGCCACACAATATAAATACCACTAACTTTTTAAATGGGACAGATGAATTTTTCTAGCATTACTTTTTAAGTGAAGAATTACAATAAATAATCTGACCTATCTAAATATTTCGTAATTCTACCTGATATGCTTGTGTTACAGTGTCGAGCTGGACTTTAAGCTGCAGGAGGACAAGCTACAGCCTCTGATGAAGAGACTTTGTCCCCTGGACAGCCAACAGTGCCCTGCTCTGCCTTACTCCAATGAAGTTTTCACATCTACTCCGAAACGCAAGTCCAAGACAGAATCCAAAAAGCATGCTCGATGGAAACTATGGTTCCTCTAAATAAAACCTGAAGCCCTTGGAAACGACCATTTTCTTGGGCACGTTAATACCCCTGTTATTCTCAAAATTGCTGAAGGAATATTCAGATGGGGTAATCAACACATGGGAATAGAAACCACGTGATTTAAGGTTCTGTGTTGAGATTCCACACCATGTCACCTGGGGACTTGAGACCAAAAAAATAAAAAATAAAAACATTTTAAATTCAGTCTTACCTTTTCTGGCATGTTTGCTGGACAGGATCGACACACATCTGCAAAAACTAGGTGAGCTTTGACATACATTTTTGCGCATATATTTTTAAAATCTGTGTAAAAGTGGCCGTTATTCACGTACTGGCTCAATGCACCTCTCACTTTATATTGAAATCTCTTTGTTTCACCTTCCAATGAATGCAATGCACTTTGGTCTTTTCCCCTTAGAGTATATTGCTTGGCAACAAGAGGAGGAGCCATGTGGAGGGTCTTTTATGGGTGAAGCTCTAATCTTTAAACGGACATCAGCCCACCCCCCACTTCCTGAAAGCACAAACATTTGACTTTTGAGAGAAGCATGTGTAAAAGACTGAAATGCTATATGACTTTATGTCAGCGCTGTTCTTATAACCCCTACTATCCTCTCCTGTTCTTCCTTATCTGTTAGCATACTGTGTAATTTGTTTGTCTGACAGAACATCTCCTTGCCTTTGCTAATAACTCCTCCTTGTCCTCCCTCTTATTGTAACTCCTTTATCTCTTTCTCTCTTTTGTAGCTTTTTATTAAGCTTACTGTGCAACTGACCAACGAGCCAGCTATCTTTGCTTTAGTCATTCTGTCATTTTCTCTTCTTGGAGTGACACGAAATATTCAGAGTGTTTACTTTGGAATATCTGCATCTTTATAGCAAAGTACTGTGAAATGAATTTTTAAAAATATGTATGTTTGGGCCCCTCCTCTTGAAGCAGGTACAATAGATAAAAAAATACAGTATTCTGGGTTAGATTTTTTTAAACAACATATATAATGTTTTGACTACTTGTATGGCAGAGTATTTTCTATGATAACACTGTTTGCTTTTTATTTTGAGTATTTCTTTATCGGCTTGTTTTGTTTAACAGTTCAGAAAGAAAGTAAAAGCTATTTTGACATTTCTCTTGAGTCCAAGAGTTTGTCTTGGCTCTCAGTCACAGCAAAGATGTGAAATCTTGAAACTAATTCATTTTAAGCCACTTGTCTCATGTCCAGTTAGCTACTTTAACAATCCAACTGTTGTTTTGTAACATTTATTTATCCTTATCCATTTAGTAAAATGGGAAAAAAAAAACTTTTGAACGCCAAACACATGTCCACCAACCCACACAAACAACTGTGCACTGAACTTGCAGCAAGAGCAGAAGGGCTATATACAGTGCTAAAGAAGTAATGGTAGCAATCTTACAGCAGAACAGACTTGTGTCCACCAGCTTTGGTCAACTAGGGGAAAAAAACAGAAATAAAACACCGATGATGTAGCAATGACACTAAACTTGCACGCTTTTATAAAGCAGGCATTTATTAAATTCCTTTAGTCACTTCATAACAGCAGCTGTCATGTAAATAATTGAATGGAATTGTACAAGAATTGTCAGGAAGACTCACACTGGCCTCCCATCGTTAGATTACACTGTAGATTACATTATTCAGGTCAACAATCTCCATGCAAAGATCTGTACCTTGGAAAAGTGCAATTTAGTGATTATGTGCAATATTATGCATTTTTCTACTGTTTCTACATCACAATTAAAACATTTTCAAATGAAGGTGATTCAGTGTTCTCTTACTGTATGTCTTTTAAATGTTAGATGGTTACCCTAGCCCTAACCGTTCTGTGGAGCAAACCTAGAGATATTAAGGCTTCACTCACACAGGCCTAGGGACCTTTTGGCAACCTCTTGGCAACCTCCGGTCGCTAGGAAAAAATGTGTATTCCCCTAACAAGTTGGCAAGAGGCTGCCAGAGGTTTCTGAGCTAAAACCCTCATCGCCATTGCTTTGGTTCCTAGCAGATTGCCAGGGTTGCCCACAGTTTGCACCAAGAGGTCGACTTGTCTGCAAACACTTGCTGACTACCCACCGAATGGCAGTGAAACCTGAAAAAGTGTGATGCAAACCGGATACAGAGGATTTTCACCCTCTAAGTACAAGTTGCGTTTTTCTGCTAAAACCAACATGTTTCAAAAGACTCAAACTTCACTTTGAAGGTAAGGGTCTCTTCTGGTTTGGCTTCACTGTTTCACTACTGCGTAGCAAGTAGCTTCCAAGTGTTTGCTGAAAGGTCAATGTCTTCCATGCAAATAACAGGCAAACACAGTAATTTTTAGTAACCCAAGGAATTGCAGGTTTTCAATCATTTTCAGTGCTGCATGGAATATCTCATTGCAAACAATTTCACCAAGCCACTGCCAGCACCCTCCCGCAACTACAAACAAACCAGCTGACCAGTGGTTGAAGTGGGAGAAGTCATCAACCAGTCTCTAGACCTGTGTGACTGGGGCCCAAAGCAAAAATCTAACTTTTGACAACAACAAAAAATGTGACTGACATGAGTTGCTCCTCAAAAAGTACAATTTTATGTACATAAACAAATGTTAATCAAAAGGTCATTAAAACATCACTGAGCTTACAAATTTGTCAGTATACACCACTAACTTAAATTTATTTCCTCTACTTTGTCAGTTGTGGCAAAAATATTTTGACTTCTTTTACTGATTTCCATGTGACTAGCAGATTCATAGGCAGGTTAGTATTTAGCGGCATCCACCAAGCCAAAACTAAACATGTAATGCTCATTACATAGGTCTATACTCTATAGACCTAACCTTTTTCCCCTGTGACCATATAAAGCAACATTGAGGATTTCATTAATGAAAAAGGGAGTACAGAATAGAGGAAACACACTTATTCAACAACTACCCCCTCCACCTTGCAATTCTGTGTAAGAGAGTTTGACCATCATAAGGCTTCAGCAACTATGCAGTTGAAACAATATTAGGGTTCAAATGCATACAAGCACAATTACACTTGAAAATAAAACAATCACCACACTTAGTGCCTCTCTGTTTCACGGTCTGTTTTACTTGATTATGTAAAGGATTATATAAACACAAAGTGTGGTTTGATTAGTAGGTTTAAAAGCTTTTAGTTACCACAAACATGATGTAACAATGGTACCAGTCATTGGGAATAATTATTTCCACTAGTTTGCACTACTCTGTAAGCTTACAAGAGCATTGTGGTAAAAGTTCTTTTTTATTTACTTTCACCACTCCACACTGTGACACCTGTGAAGCCAAAACAAGCTAGGTCTTCAGGCAGACACGGAAGGTCATTGGAGGAAAAGTTGAAAACGTGTGCTGCTGGATTCCCTAACTATATGTCATTAGTTTGTTTTTGTCCTGTGACCTATGGAGAAACCCATTTCTTAGAAACAGGTTTACTTCCAAAAGTGTGTGTTAATACTCAGGGAGCTTGTTGTGTGTACGTGATAGGTGTAAACATAGCTCAAGTTTGTCATGCAATTCTCCAAAAGAAAATTTATAAAAAATTGTTGATAGTAGTATTAAAGTAAAGAGGTACAGTTTTCAAACAGAATACTTTGTTAATGTAGTGACGTATTCGTGCTAGAAATCATCCATGACACCATCAAACAGTGAAAACCCAATAATCATTTATCTAAAAAAAATAAAAGTTTACTCGAAGATTTACTAATGTCAGGGTAAGTGCTTGGAAAATTCAATAAGGATGAAAAGATTTGGCTGATTTGAATGATGGTGATATTTTTTGTTATTTAGAACTAAATTTAGAGTGTTGTGTATGAAAAAGTTTTGGTTATAATACATATTTTTACACTGCTCAAAAAATTAATGGAACACAAAATGCAACAATCAATGGGGGGGGCATCCTGGATATTTAAACCGATCTTCAAATCAGTTTTATTTATATAGTGCCAAATCACAACAACAGTTGCCTCAAGGCGCTGTATTATTGTAGTATCTTTACCTTTTTTGTACGGTAAAGGCAATAATACAGAGAAAACTGATATGGACTGGGTAATAGGGATGGGAATCAAGACAAGAACCAATTCCCAGAGACAGATGCTTTATGCTGCAACATCGGCTGTTTGCAAGCACGTGCACAGATAGCATGCTAACCTTAGGCTAGCCATACAGCATGCTAACACTAAGCTAGCCAAGAACCCAGAGTGAAAGCTGAGTGAATGCCAACCCCAGGCCAGCAGTGACCCTGAATTTCAACAGTTAACAAACTAATAAGAAGTCAGGCAGCAGCCTCCGTTTCTACCTGTTCAGGTTTTCTACAGTAGAATCACTATGGTGATCGTTTTGAAGTGTCTTTGTGCTGATTTTCATTTTTGGTTTGTGTTTTTGGCTACTACCTGCATACTTTCACGCGGCCAGGCATCGCGATGCACCAGGAGGAAGCCATAACCCACAGCGGAGGGTCTGCCAGTGGGTCCAAGGATTTTATCCCAATACCTAATGGCCTCATGATGCTGTTGCCTAGCCTGTAGAGGTCTGTGTGTGCAAGGATGGGACTCACCAGACCATAAATGACCCACCACTAAACTTGAAACCATGCACTTGAGACTGTGCTGGGAGAGACAGCAAATCGTCTGGCAATGGCTCGCATTGATGTGCCGTCCTGGAAGTTTTGTACTAACAGTAACGTGGTGGCTCTTACCCTAGCCAAATGCAAAACTACTGAAAAAAACATTCAGAGAAGATGAGGAGGGGAAAATGTTAGTGTCCTGCACCTGTAAAACCATTACTGTTTTGGGGGTTGTCAAATTATTGCCCCTCTAAAGCACCTGTTAATTTCATTAACACAAAAGCAGCTGAAACTCATTAACAACCCCCTCTGGTACTTAACTGACCAGATCAATATCCCAGAAATTTAATTGACCTGATGCTATACTCTGAGTTAAAAATGTTTCTTTAATTTTTTGGAGCAGTATATATGTGCCAGGAATTACATTGAAGTTTTTCTAGACTATGATAGTCTCTCTAAAATCAGTGCCTTTTGGGTGGTGTTACGAACACTCTTAAGGAAGACCATGAGGTTGGATCCACCAGTCCCAGTGGTGTTGAGTGCAGTACCCACACCTCTGAATGGACAGCCCACAGATTGCGCGTGGTTACCAGGAATAATGACGTACTTGGTCACAGTATTGAGGTGATAGTTTCGTAAATCCACCAGTGCGGAGACACAAGAGTTGTAGGCCTGGCAGAGGTCAGAGTTGGAGCAGGACAAGATGAAGTCTCGCAGCGGTGGACAGACGGAGAGCGTTTCTATCAGCTGACGGTGGGCAGGAGGCATGTAATCTCTCATGCGTGTCAGGAACGCTCCTAGATTGAGTGAATCAATGAAAGGGACAGAAAAGAGACCTTGAAAGAATGAAAATAATTGTCTATCCTGGAAACATTCTCATTCAAAGCAATCAGCTGACTGCACAAATGTGATTTATTCACGAGAGCCATCTGAAGGGGTCAAAGGTTGAAGGCAATGCATGCTTACCTGTCTCTTCCTCATGCTGGATGCACAGCAAAGCATCAAAGCATTGAATAGCTGAACTCTGGGCTGCACTCCCACCTGATAACAAAATAGGCTCATCGCTCACACCTTCATACAGCACCCCCCTTGGAAGCATTGGATTGTCTCGCCACCTAAAACAATTCAAACAAAAAACCTATACTGCAAGCCTCCTTTTAATAGATGTACATGAATATAAATATGTATGATACGACTTCAGATGTTATCCTATAAAATATAAAGTGCACCAATAGAAACAGATAAAAAGATAACTTTTACTGAGATAAATCTGCATGAGAGAAATACTGAAACCTTGAAAACCTTAGTTTGGAGAACACTGTAGCAGTGCTAAACTCACCCTGAGACAAAAATTCTCAATTTTCCATGAAATGCAGCTGGCTCCACGTGATCTGGAAATAGCACAGATTCAGTTGTCTAATTACCTTGAATTTCTCTGTCTTCATAAAAGAGCACAGCATGTAAAGTGATTAAATTCATGTGAGCAAGCCTTAATTCAAACTTACTGTGCATAAATTTGAAATTTTCCTTCATCTTCTTTAAAGACTGAGTTACTTTGATGAGGCCATTTTTTATCCCAGTGAGGTCAGAGACTTTAATGGCGTGCATCACCTCCAGCGCCCCCTGGTTAAAGTCAAAGGTTTAAACAGCATTACCAAGTTACAAGTGGCAAAAGCACACACAGTTTTTGGACCAGGGAATAGAGAAATTGAAAACACCAAGCTAATGTTCAGAAAGACTTCAAAAGAAGTAATACTAACCATTATGCCGGGTGAAGCCGCCATCTCAACCAGCAGTGACACAATAAAAAATCCCCTGCAAGTGTCACCACCAGGGAAGGAAAATATCAGGTCCATGTTCCTATTTTTAAAAATAATATTTAGCAAACAAATGAGTAAAAACCACATGACACATCAGATTACATAAAAGTCCAGAGTGAGTCTTACCCAATGCTCATATCCCTGAAATGAAAGTGAAAGAAAGAAGTAGCAATTATTAGAAGGGATAAAAGAATTACGTATTTTTTTCACTGTGAGGTTATTATTTCATTTAACGAGACTGCCTAATATTTTGGCATTAAATAAGAAAAAGGATTACCCTGTGGGATCCTTTAACTTCCAGTTGGCTAAAACTGAATCTGCATATGTCAGGATCGGTGGAAGGCCAAGTCTGCGTGATACCAGCCAAAAAGGCAGGGCCAGAGCCTTTGGGAGTATCTATCAAACAACCATAACAGTGAAGTTTCAATCCAGCAGGCTCACTAAGATTTCAGGGATTGTAGTGACTATCTTTTGGCTGCGCCAGCAGTTTTGACCAGGCTGATTTGTCTGATGATTTCCCTTTCTACTTTCTATTTAACATTAACTAGTGAAAAGTTTCACTTTTGTTGTGAAATATGTCACCTCCTGCTTAATATAAATTTGGTTAAGTCATGGTCAAGTTAAGCCCTGCAGCACCATTAGTCAAAATGTAAATGTGCCTCTGTCTGCCACATTGACAAGATTCCCATCAGTTTTAGTTTATGTTTTGTTAACAAATGCTTATATTTTTTGTGTTATGACATAGCAAGATAAAACTGTAACACTTTATAATAATGACACACTATTAAGCATAAGTAATGGATTCGTTAATAGTTTATTCATCATTTATGAACCATTACGCCACCTGCGTATGCCATTCATAAACATAGATATAAACGTTTAATCTTTAGTAATTCATGGTTAATTCAGGCAGTTAATAGTTGTTAATTAAGTATTGCGTGTTGTTTCATCTAAAATGAGGACAATCTCTACCTTGCAAAGCATTTATAAAATAATCTCATGGTCACCAGGACCTTAAGAATCAAACACGTCTCATCTGCCTTCACAGCAGAAAAGGATACAAACAAAGAGCAAAATGATACAACATGCTAATATTTAATGGAAGGTGCAAATATTGCTCACTAAATATTTGCAGAAAACTGAAATGTGAGCAGCACCAGAGTTTGTAGGAGGGTTTAAGACAGCAACAGAGTTCTTTAACTTAAATATATTGAAACTTCTGCATATAAAATAAAACATAAATAAAGTTAAGACAAAGCAATGGAGGATATTTTACAGAGTATCACAAAAAAGTGTTGCCAACAAAGTTGCGAACAAAGTATTATTAAAGTGATAAAAGCTACTTTAGGCTACTTAGATGTTATGAGTTTGTCATTTTTCTAGTTTGTTCCTCGAGTTTATCTTCGCTCTAGTTTGTAGTCAGCTGTAGTCAGCTAGCTAGCTTTAGTCAGATAAGCTAATGCATTAAAAAAAAATTAAAAGGAGTTGGATGTTTTCAGCAGTGGCATGGGGTGGCATGTCCCACTCCAAGTGTCACCCTAGTTTTGCATGTAACAGTGTTGTTTATTTTAATAATAAACCTACCGCAGACTGGCTGTGTTTGTTGTTGTCAGTAGCAACCGATGCCTATAATTGTGCTAGAGCACATTTTGTTCCAACACCAAACAAAGGCATTTCAGATTTCAACATTGGTGGTTGATACACTCTGGCAACGGAATGAAGGTGAGTGTCATTAACCCTCTGGGTCTAACAGATGTGCTCCACCTGTAAATCACATGACCGATTTAAGCTGACATAGCAAACAGCTGCACCCACACTGAGTCTCCATTGCGACTTGTCTTGAAAGTCTGGACTTCAAGCTATATTTTAAGAATATATATATATATATATATATATATATATATATATATATAGGTTTATCGTGAAAAATGTGTTCATGACCATGCAGATTTCTGGCATTTTGTGTAAATTTAAGCATGTAACATTTTTTTATTTCCAATAAGAAAAGGAGTGTGAAACTTAAGTTAGCCGTGTTTATAAATGAACCATTTTGTGTAGCTTTCTGGATTTTATACTTGTTGGGTTACATACTTATTTAGTATATAGGCTATACAGCACAAAAAAATCAAAATTCACACGTTTTACGTAATTGAAATGTTTAATTATGTGGGCTAAAGAAAATGTGAAACATGTGTATACTTACTGCATTTGATATATTTTAACCATATATAATTCATATTACAGAATGTAACATCTGCATATGTGTAAAAAAAAATGGCTTTGATTGTGCCACCCCATTTGGTTTCCATGCCACCCTCATGTCACGCTAAGAAAATTCCTCTAGATCCACCTCTGAATGTTTTATAAAGAATGAATTATGTATCAACTAATACCTTACTGATGCTTAATAGTGTTTGGTTATAAAGTGTTACAAAGTCTTCTTTTCCCTTGTCCATATATAAATGCATAAGCTGAATTTCTGAAAGTTCACTCTTAAAGGAGTTTTTAAAAAATCTCCATTTTCAGATACCTAAAAATGCAGTTGACAAGTGGACAAAAAGCAAAAATACTTCTATGTGTGCATGGGGCACTATACTTGTAGGTCAAACAGCTAGCGCACTATTGACTGAAATGTAAACTTTTTACTGTCTTTCATTTGTGTGTCTTACCTCAGCAGGTGCATGTTGTCCTTCCTGCCATACATATCCCATGCTGATGAATCCTAGTGCTAGGTGAGCGAGCCTAAGCTCCCGATGGTCACTCAAAAGATCTGGACTCAAGACCGGCATCTGAATTGTGATTAGATTTTCTGTTTAAATCTATTTATTTTTATTGGGAATGGTGATCATCATCAAGTCTCTCAAAAATACACCTGTACACATTTACATGTATGGCCTGTCAGTATTTTTGTACTTGGAAGGCTTTGCTCATTCTGACCTTATCAACCAGATCCCGTAGTTTACGTGATTCTATCAGATGTGTGAGATTATTTGCGAGGTCCAGCCACACCTGATAATGGTCTGGGAGGTGAGTCTAGAAGATAATAGGAATAAAATGACTTGCTCATTGGGTTTTGATTGTTTTTTGCGTGGTGGATTTTCATGTAGAGTGTAATCAGTAACATCATCAGCTCATGTTTTCCATGGTGCCTGACCTGCATGTCAACAAATGACTGGTGTCATCAATCAGCAACAGCAAGCAATTTAAAAGAGGAGGCCATAATAAACAAGGCAACAACCAACCAAGCAGAAAACAGGGGATGTCCAAAAGGGCGGGGAGATGGAAACTATAGGCTATACCATAAACAGAAACAATATTAGACTAATATTTTTTTTATAAGCGTCAGAGATTAATGCTGTTACATTTTGCTACATTTAGAAATCAAACCCAAAGAACTACAACTATCCAGTTTGAGAAATATGTATCAATAGTTTCTATCAGTTGACTTATACAACTTAGATTCAATTAATTCTATTAAATGCTGTGGCAGTCCAGTCGTGGTCAGGCTTAATAGAAACTTAAAGAGACAGGCTCACAACAGATGAGTAGTCCTTCGTTATATTTCTAGAAAACAAGCATAATTAGGCCAGAGAGACTGTTGTCTAGCTGGACAAACATTTAAATTAAGGCTGCTGCTAAGGAAAAGTAGGTTTCAAACCTCCTTTGATTTATCCAGTATATGGCAAAACAAAATGTGTCTCAGATGAGAACATTGCATCATGAGAAGAGAAAAGATGACAGTGAAACCTACCAGTGGCTCTTCAAGTAGAAATCCAAACTCTTCAGAAATATCAAATACATCAAAGTCTGCTTGTAGTGTTTCTTTGCTATTAGTCTCCATGTCTGCTGGCCTGTATACCACTACAGTAGGCTGAGAGACAAAGTTCTTTGTGCATTTGTCACAGAGTCATCAGCTGTTAAAACTTGCCCTGAGCCTGTTTTCACTCCCTTTGTCACTTCCCTTTTTATTGCGCTGAAGAGCAAATAGCCAATCACATTTCCCTGTCCTTTATGTCAAGAGCTGACAGACTGAACAGTTAATCGGCTAATCTTCCTCTTTTGGTCAGTTAATTTAAAAAATTGAAAACAACACAACTGCCAAATAACAGAAACTGTTTAGAGTGTTCTTGAACACACACCAAAATGTTTTTAACACGAATACGCTGTGTGTAAATTCAACACAAGGTTTGTCTGTATTTTGCTTGTCTTTTTGTTTTAACTTCTTATTTTACTTTGGTATCTGCTCTTGATTATTCCTCACCTGTGCCTCGACTTCCTGTCTTTGTCTTCACTAATTATTCTGTGATATGTAGCTCGGTTAGTATACACCTAGTTCCTTGTGTTCTTTTTGCTCTGCTTAGATTTTCTATTTGAATTTGTATGATTCTGGATTTTGTTAACAGTCATTAAAGGTTTGTGGGGTTTTTTACTGCCTGTCTTTTCGGCCTACATGTAGGTACTTTTTACAGTTTATATACAAAGAATGGCACATCTCTTCTACTGATAAAATTGGCTTTAAACATCGTGACACTGACATTTGTATTTTTGCCTTAGAGGAAATATGAGATATAAATAATAAAAACAAACCACATTGTTGATTATTTGGTAAAGTTTCTAGGTATGAATCCTGGTTTTCTGGTGTACCCCAGAAACAACACTAATAAATAGGGGTAATTCTATATCTGGCCCTGTTCCTGGTCCTCTGTGTAATAGACTTCTGCAGGTTGGTATGTTATCATTTTTTATTGTCATATTTATTTATATGATTTCTAGTTCAGTTAAATTAATGTGGTGTACACAGTGTTCCCAAGTACTTGGCAATGATAGCAATTCAGCCACAAAGTGTCAAGGCCACGTTAAACCACAAAAACTTCAAGAACTGACTTGTTGCATCCTATTATAGCGCCACGCCAGTTTTTCAGAATGTCTGCAAAGGCAGTGTGCATGTGTATGCATATACATAAACACTTTCTGGAAATTTCTTCCCCCACAATTTACTGCAAGTGGTATTATTATAGAGGTAAGCATTATGAACCACAGCAGCTCAATCACAAAGTGGCAGAACACGTAAACATTAAAAAGTGGGGAGCTCTGCTGTACCAACACTCGAAATGTCTTCTGGCATTATCATTAGTATAAAATCTGTGCACCAGGAGCTTAATGGCATGGGCAAAATTTTTATGGCCTTTATTGTGTGTTGCACAGTGGCTTTATTTAGTTTTCCCCTCTGGACAGTGAGTCTGGACAAACCAACATGTGTTCCTGTTTGCTAGGGCAATGCAGTTGTGCTGTGGTAAGAGCTGATGCCTTACAGCAAATCATTCTTGTCTTAAACCAAGCATGGACACAAGCATAGGACATAGAAATTCAAAGTTAAGTCAGTTTATTGCAGACACATATTGCAATATGTCAAAACTAAATACGCCACAATTCCAAGTAGATGTTTTCCTCCAAACTGATTTCTCTTCCACAGAGAGATTCCTTGATTCCATGAGTCTTTCTTCACAGGATTTCCTGAGGCTGCTGGCATCAGTACAGAGGAGAGAAGGGCAAGTCCAGTCACAAAAATTGGTCACGGAAGAGGTGAACATTAGTCATACATATTGCAACAGACCGCAACTTACCTGTGTAACAATGGGCATTGATTCAGAACTCTCTAGAACACACAAGTAGGGTTAATACAGAGACAGGTTGAATCTGCAGGTTGTCTAACGGGTTTGTAGAGCGTTCAGGGAGGACAAATGTGCTTTTCATTTTCAAACAAATTCAAATGGGACGCCTTTTTCTAAACTTATTTTCAACTAACCAGTAGACTTGTAGTCAAGACCGCCTAAACCAAGACCAAGACAAGACCAAGACAGACCGAGACAAGACCAAGACAAAGTCAAGACGAGACCAAGACCGAGACAAAAAGGTCTTTAAACTGCAGCCAGATGCTGCTTCATTTACGGGTGTCAGGCATATTTATGTGTTTTTGCGATGCACTCGCACAGCCCTCCTCATCGCTGTCTACTGTCTCACTCACTTACTGAGAGGACAGACGCACGCTCCACTTGACTGTCGCGTCTCTCACCCTCTTTGTTTTTCACATAATGATATTATCCTATATCCTCGCATGTGATTGGCCACAATATGGAGGGATTGGAGCATAGCTGAGCCACTTTGTGAGAGCTGAGCAGCGGCTGATTCACTACAAAGCACTCTCTAAGCATGGCTCATGCTTTTGCTCATGACACATTATTGAACGTTACGTTGTGTGCCATGGATACTGTTGACTTCAAATCTCCCGACCACTATGTCGATCTGAGACAGCGAGACCAAGACAAGACCGAGGGATCGAAGACCAAGACAAGACCAAGACCAAAGTCCGTCGAGACCAAGATAAGACCAAGACCACGTAAAAGTGAGACCAAGTCTTGACCGGTCTTGGTCTCGAGACATCCAACTCTACTAACCAGGAAGACAAATTCTGACTGCAAAAATTCAAATAAAGATGGGTGTGATGTTTGATCTGTGGCTTCAAAATTAATTTTTCACAGTGTGATGTGGATTTTGAAATCACTGGGGTGAAGAGTGCATACTGTGGTATCATTTCATTTTTAGACCAGCATATAGTGTAAATGACCCAGATTATTTATCTTATTGATATTTTTCAAACAGTTAAATCCCTGAACGAATTACACTTTATAATATAGATTAGACTCTTATTTTGAAATTCGGAACGGGCAACTTCCGGGAAGGAAGATCGTACTGCTACTGCTTGCCACAGAAAAGGTTAATGAGAAAGTTATCGTTTCCCATCCATCTTTAAATTAGCATCTAGCTGGAAGGCGAACAGGTATGTTTGTGTATTTTACTTGTTGTTAACATTTCGGACAATTTGTAAATTTATTACTTGATTGTTAACAAGTTTATGAGTGATCTAGCAGGCTGATGCTAGCACCTCTTGTGCCTTTTCTGTGTATTAATTAGCATGTAGGAAACGTGGTTATATCAAGTGAATGTTTATTTTGTTTTATGTTATGATTACAGCTCTTACGATGTTTCTATGGTGACTTGTGAATAAATGGGTTGGAATACCCCACCATGGTCCATCCGTAATGATCATTGAGTGCATCGTCTGAATAAAGTCGGGCTGGAATGCTACATATAGCAGTCATCTTTCATGTGATAAGGATAACAAATGGTGCTGCATGGTAGGCAATGCAAAAGGAAATATGCTAGGTCATAAATGTAAAAAGTGCATAGTGAATACCTCTCCCTTTAAGGCTTTAAATGCCTGCATACTGCCCACCTGTAGCACTGCAACAAAAAAGGATGCTTTTAGTGATTGCGGCTGCTGCTGAAAACCCTAGAAGATGCAGCACAAATCAGATGTTTGATAGTCTGAATTGAAATAAAATTTTTGTGGAAAAATGTATCTTTTCACACCATCATTCTTCTATGACTAGGTAATAGCATATAAAATGTAAAAAGTAAAAATACGAGATACACACAAATTTAATTCATATACATTCACAGTTACAGAGAATGAGAGCCAGTTGAAGGACCAGAATGACACTAAATTTTGTCCGCCTAACTCAAATACCTCAGAAAAGTCAAAACCATTCTTCCAGCTCATTGACTGAGGATAAAGTGTATCCTAAAATCGATGTCAGTTCATACAGTTGTTTTACTGAGTGTTTCTATAACAATTAACAGCTGACATGACAGAGGATCTTTAAAGAGCTTTAAAAAGCTGTCTCACAGAAGGTCTCCAAAACTGCAATAAATAAATAAAATAAATAATGCAAATAGAACGTCTCAACAATTAAAGTTGAACAGTTAAACCGGTTGGTTTTCCACATAATAAGATGATTTTGATAATCTTTTCGGGCATATCCAAACAGATCTCAGCACAGCTGCTATTTTTACTTCACTGCTTATTTGTCCCCTTTAACTGTGCGCTGTGAGCAGAGACCAAACAGTGACTTCTGCTTCACACTACCGCAGATTCCTGTGACATCATGTAGCATCTGAAGGAGATCATTCTAAAGAAATAACGATACCATTTATTACATCATAAAGTAATGTGAAAAGGAAAGTTTTTAACAGCCTCTTTCTACACTTTCTGGAAGTCTTCACCTCTTGCCACTCCTTCCTGGCTGAAGAACTATTAATTTCTTAGTTATCTAACTATTTACTAACAGGTGACAATGACGAGTGGTAGATTACTTTTATAGAACTATTGCTTTAGCAAAAGAATCAGTAACATATTATTAAATCACCTAACTACACAGAAAACTATATTATGGGCAAATTTGACATAAAGTATCAAAAATAAAAGTATTTAAAGAAACGTGTTCCTCATCTGTGCTGGATCATTATTACTGCTCCAGATGATTGAGACTGTGCTCATTTTATATTATTTATAGTTTAATCTGCAGTAATTAATCATATTCTATAAAATCATATGTTTATAGTGGCTGTCCTGTGACGACTACGGCAGCTTTTAATCAGCTAAGAGACACACTGTGTTTTAAATATATTTATGAATAAAAAAATTACAATTAAATTAACAGACTTGAGTACTGTGCAACATGGTTATCTGTATACATCTACAGGGAGATTAAAAATGAATGAAAAATGAAGCTGGTGTCTTATTGAAATAGCTGGTTTCACTTTCCACATTTAGTTAACCACATTTTTCTCACAGATGCTAATCTGAAAGTCATGGTGGAGTTGTTTTATTAAACTGGACAAGGCTGGAGTTTCCCTCTCCAGCATTAAAGCTTTCATTTCTAACATGCTAAACAAGTTGACAATAGAGTCTTACATCACAAAACATGATCATTCCATCTCCGTGTTTGAGAGCTGGTACGAGGCATTTGAGCAGATATGCTGTGTTTGGTGTGTGTGGTGCTCTGTATTATTTGATCTCATCTGTCCAAAAGGAGATTGGTCCAGAGGTCTTGTGGTTTGTTCAGATGCAACTTGCAAGTTGTGCAGCCATGTTCTTCTTCTTCTTCTTCTTTTTTAGAGAGAGAGAAGGGGCTTTCTCCTTGGAACACTGCCAAACAAGCCACGGTTGTTCGTTCATTTTATAATTATACCTTCATGAACCTAAACAGCTAACTGAGGCCTGAGTCTGAAGCTCTTTATTTCATTTTCTCCAAGCACTGCATGGTCTGACCTTGAGTTAAATTTGCTGGGACGTCCACTCCTGGTAAGATTGCGGCACTGTGTTAGCACACACCTGAACGTCCAGAGCAGCAAACTGCTGAAATGTCTGCTTTTATAGAGGTGCTCAAACTTGATGATGGTCATTTAATTAAGTGTATTTGATTAGCAGCACCTGACTGCCATGTATCCTCTTAATTCCTAATGAACCAGCAAGGGTCGACTTTCCCTATGAAATAGTTCTGTTTTCACGGTCCTGGATCATTTGACCAAGCACTTTGAGTTTGAAAATATTTTGATGGTTATGATTTATGTTTAAGTTCATTTAGTTATCTTAAGCTCATTCTGTTTTCCCTAGGTTGCCCTGTTACAGTCCATTGTTTATTAGATTCCCCTTGTGTCTTCACTCCCTGTGTTTAAGTCTCCCTCGCCCTTCATGTGTTTCTGTAATGTTTTTGTCTCCCGTCTCCTCCTCTTGTTTACCCCTTGTGACCCATTTCTTCTGTCACGTGTCCCACCCCCAGCCATCATGTTCCGTTTTTGCTTAGTTATGTCCATGTCTCATCTCCAGTCCCCTTTTCCCTCTGTTAAGTCCGCATCTTAGTCTGTCATGTATTTCATGTCTGCGTGTTCTATGTCATCAGGCTCGTGTTGCCATGTCTGCGTCCCATTATGTTTCGTGTTTTATTTTTGAAGAGGTCTGGTGTCCCATGGTCATTGTGTTTAGTTTCACTTCCCCTGTGGTATCATTATGTTCATTCCAGTCAGCTGTGTTCCCCGTGCGTTTCCTTTTCCCTCGTCACCCTTGTGTGTAGTTATGTGGTCTGCTATCATGCGTTCATGGTCAGGTAGTCTGTTGTTTCACACCATGTTTCCAGGTTTCATGTATTCATGTCCATGTCAGGGTTTTCATTTTAGTTCTATTTTAGTTACCCAGTTAAGGTTGATGTTTGCATCGGTTTGCCTTGCCCTTTGTTTGTACCTTTTCATCAGCCTTATTAAATGGCTCGCCTTTTGTTAAATCAAGATACGTTTGGGTCTACTATTCACACTTCACACAGTCAGCTTCTCTGCTGACTGTGACACCTATGAAATGTCATGTGCAGTTCCTTGTAAAACTGTAGCTTGTATGTTATATATAAATTGAACAAGAAATCCATAAACATTAGAGGTGCTGACAGACAGATTTTCCTCACACCAAGCAAGAATTTTTGTTTGCCTCATTTTCCAGTTTCTATACTAATCCAAATATTAATCTGCAGGCTTTAGCCTTATTTTAATTGCATTGATTTAGGCTGTAAAAGAAGTAATTGTTTATTCACTAGTTATTTCATTCAGTTTTTCCACATTGATGTAATCTCTGACTCCCAATTTTCAGTTTTGACTCGATGGCTCACAGTAAACAGCGCTGCATATAACACTGGGTTACACAGATAACTGTGCCTGAACTCTACTTACCTGACAAATAATTTCTTATAAAGCAATTGACTCAGCTTATAATGATAATAATGTAATTAAAATAATAGCCTTAATAATATGACTTGTAGATTGTTTTATAACCATTGAAAAATTCTCATTTCAGATTATCTGAAACACGAGTAATAAGAAAGAATTACTTAATACGCTAGATTTTTTTGTTTTGTTTTGTTTTAATTAACACAGGAACCTTGCTCTGCTGTGACCCTGGGATATATTGTGTTTTCTACATTTGAAATGCCTGTAATAAATGGACAAACACATCTGCGGTGTCTCTAATGTGAAGACCCAGTGGGATTAAACTTGTAATGTTGACCAAGCCTGTGTACCAAATGTGAGCCTTTGAGAATGTTTTGATGTATTAGTGTGAACTGAAATTTCCAAAAGGCATAATTAATTTATTTTAATTTATTATGTGTAATTCTTATAAAAATGCAAAGCTGGATTCTCAGCTGTGCTTATCATTGTGTGCATCTGACCATATGTAAGGACGTACAGTATGATCATACTTAATGTTAAGATAAGCAGTTCTAAATTATGCATGAGCTGGAACAATTTTTATTCATCAACGTGAAATAATACTGGAATGTACGCTAGTCTCATACATGTGACTGCTTACCAGAAGTTTCTTTGCCCTCTGTCAGCAGGAGATCCTGGGTCATTTCTCAAGCTTTTTGTTCATGGCTTGCGTTTAGAACCATATGTAAGCGGCTTTATCAAATGATTGCATCACTGTAGTATTTACAGAGCAACCTATCACCCCACCTATCATACCAGCCCTTGGTTTCTGCCTCCCGTTGTCAGCATACTTCTCTGCTACTGCCAGAAATCTCTCAAACTATTTAACCCTCCAAAACGGCAGGAGAAACCAGCAGGAAGGAGCGAGAAGCTGGAGGGATGAAAGCTGTGGAGCTCAAATTAATTTCAAGACCACTTACCAAGTCATCAGACACAGGGGGCACAAAGGGGCAGTAAATTTACTCAAGCAAGGGGAGAAGTAGATAAATTGGTAAAAGGGACTTGAAATCAAGACAGCATCTGTGGAATATTATATTTCTAAGTGAGAAAAGGGAGGCTTCAAGTGCAGCAGAGGCCCATCTTTTTGTGATTTGTGCAATCTTTCAGTCGCAAACCCCTCAGTTCTTCTCATTTCTTGCTCACCGTCTGAGACTCCCCAACTCGTTTTCTTTTCTCTCCCACATGCACATTGTCTGGAGGCAAAAGAACGGTATCCAACTGGCACATGAACTGATGGAAGAGAATCGCTCAGAGAAATGCTTTCCTTCATCTGCTCCTTTGAGTGTTGTGTTTCACTGTGTATAAAAATGAGAACACTATGTAGTGAAAAGTATTTATTGTTAATCGTTTTAGAACAAATCACAGAAAGTGTATTAATACTAATCTAGCTCTTTGTCAAATACAGATAGTATTCGGACAACAATGACTTTTTGTAATTCTGCACACAACCAGAGTTGATTTCAAATCAAAGAATCGAGATGTGATTGAAGTGCAGGCATCCAGTTTATTTCATGGGGTAAAATAAAACTATTGCATTAACCGGTTAGGAATTATAGCAATTGATGTACCTGTGTGCCTTTTTTAGAATAACAGAATGGGCTAAACACTTTGTTATCTCATGTGTAGGGTTTTGCAAATTGCCTTATTTGTAATTCAATCAAAAATAATTCCCCATATACGTTCCCCCTGGCTTCAGGCTAACTAAGCAACAAGACTATGATTAAGGACTTGTCTAAATATTCACCTAGAAATGTGTCAAATAAGGCACCATCCAAGCGTCAAACATAAGCCTATTTAAGTCTGACAATCCCATTCTCAGGGGCACATTTTAACATGTTTACCCAATTCCCGTTTTAGCTTACCGCCCATACCCCATATGACAATAATAAAAAGCCAGTTTCACAACGAATCACTACACACCACTTCACTTGGCTTTTACCATGATAGGTGAAAGTGGTTAGTGCCTAAGTGAGTCCAGCAGCATAGTTATTGCATTGTACTCATTAAGTAAATCCTGGCTGACGTTTTTCAGATGTACAAAAGTTTCCTAGTAGCCCATCAAGCTCCACAAGCTTGCTGCTCCTGTAATAATTGGCAAAGTTTTCAGCATCTTTGTGTTCTGGGAAAGCCTATGAGAACAATTACACCCTGAGATTTACAGCTCACCCTGTTCAGCATGCAGAGAAGCACTTAATTGGGGTTAAACTAGGTCAAATAAGGGTATTGTTCATATGAAACTCTGTGGTTAAAGTGTCATAAAAATTTTTACTCTATGACACTTTAATAACTGTAACTAGCCAAGTCAATCTCATGACTTTGAATATTTATAAATGAGTAATTATATCACTTTAAATAGGTGCATTTAAGAATTTTGTGTGAACAACTGTAAAAAAACAAAAATCATAGAGAGCACAGTTTAGTTTCATGATCGCATTCTCACATATTGATTTTTATGTACATGTGCATTAGAAACAAGACTAACTGGCATATGAAATGCATGGCTAAATGAAGTGCACAATGACTACTCAGAGAGTGTAGTCCCCATGGAATAGAAATTTAAAAAAAAAAAACCTGTATCTCATTATAAATGTTCATTCTCTTGGTTTGCTCTCCTTTGTGAAAGTGGAGGGAGCACCAACAGATTTCCAGCCACTAAGAGCAGGAAGCATCATCAGTGGCATTTGTGGTGCTAATGCTAACTATCTAATAACCAGTGGTGTGAACAAACCAACATTAAAAGTGTCCTGGCCTTGTTTGCTATGTGTTACTATTAAATATTTTCTACTGCGTTGCACACTATTCAAACTCTCATGTTTACTACTACTACTACAAAAGACAATCTAAAAGGAAGAAGGAAGAGACAAAAATCGCTTATTTCAAGCATAGTATAAAAAGGACAAACTGACTTGGGCCCCCAGTTCCAAATTAAACTCCTTGCACACCCGAGAAGTGAACCCTGGTCCCAAACAATATCCTATGGGATACCATGCAAATGGGACATATGATTGATGAGTAATTTAGCCATTTCCAAGGCCGCAGGTAGGCAAAGCAACAAAGTAAGCCGCCTTGGAAAACCGATCAGTTATGGTGAGGATGGTGGTGTTATCTGAAGAAGGTGGCAGGCCTGTGACGAAGTCCAGAGCAATGTGTGACTACGGCCTCTTGGGGGTAGGCAGTGGTCAGAGCAGGCCCGCTGGCAGGGTGTTCGGCACCTTGTTCTGAGCACAAACCGAGCGGGCCACTACATATTCTTGAGCATCTTTAACCAGTGACAGCCACCAAAACAGACGTTGGGAGAATTGGGTTGTGCGGTTCTTACCTGGGTGAAAGACCTTACCCCAGACAGCTGTGGGAACGTACAACCGGTCGGTGGGACTAGACCCCGGGTCAAGTTCATGCTGCTGTGCCTCCCGGGTCACCCTCTCTATCTCCCAGGTCAGGGAAGCCACAATGGATGTAGAAGGCAGAATGGGCTTTTCCTTCTCCAATGACTCCTGATGTGGGCGAAAAACAACGCCCACCTGGCTTTCCGGGCGCTTAGCCGCCTTCAGATACGGCCAGGTTCTTCTGATCCGTCCAGATCAAGACCAGGTGCTCACTGCTCTCCACCAATGCCACCATTCCTCCAGGGCCAGCTTTATGGCTAATAGCTCGCAATCCCCCACGTCATAATTCTGCTCAGCCTGTGTGAAACAATGGGAGAAAAAGCCAAAGGGATGTAATTTACTTCCTACTTGTTGAGACAGGATGGCTGCCACGCCTTAGTTGGAGGCATCCACCTCCACCACAAAGGGTCAGTTGAGGTCTGCTTGGACCAGAATAGGTGCGGAGGTGTTACGGCCCCTGGCCTCATGTGGCCTCGCCTTCCTCTATGGAAATCCAAGCGTTCCAGGACTCGCAGGTGATTGGCTGGCCAGGGACCTATGCCCACCCAACTTCATGCAGATCGGAGTGTGCCAGTCCACACACACCATTGCCTGCTGCAGGATCCTTGAACACGGCGGACCAATGACGCGGCTGCCTGTGTTTACCTGGGAGTATAAAAGGCTGAGGATCCTTCATTCGTGGGGGACTTGTTGATTTGAATAGACTGTGCAGACTGTCCCTCCTGCCTTTGCCTTTGCATTTGCATTTGCCTTTGCATTGCTGCCTTTTGAACCTTTGTTTTGAGTAGCTGCCTGTGAGATGTTTAGATGATTAGTGTTCCACTAGTGTTATTAGTGTTATTTGAATATATGAGGTTTTTTTGTTTGTTTAAATCACCCCATTGCCTAGTGAGTTGTTTCACTAACGGTTTTCAGTTGTGGTAATAAACCTGTTTTTCTTTTTATCTAACCCTCCTGCCTCTGGGCTCATTTATGTTACATCCTCTGTCGCCTAGCAGAGCCGGGTCGTAACAGGAGGAGAACAGCTGCTTGAGACGGTCGAAGGCCTGTTGAGCAGAGGAAGACCTGTGAAACAACACTTTAGGAGAAGTAAGCTGACTGAGGAGATTACCACTTTGCAGTAGTCTCTTATGAATCGCAGGTAGAAATTCCCAAATCCCAGGAACCTCTGTAGTTCCTTCCAGGTCTTGGGCTCGGGCCACTCCACCATGGCCCGGACCTTGGCCGGATCTGCCCGCATCCACCCCTGTTCCACAATAAACCCCAGGAAGGACACTGTCTGCACATGGAATTTCTGTTTTTCTCCTTTCACGAACAGACGACTCTCAAGCAGTCATTGCAGGACGAGCGAGACCTGTTTCACATGATCTGCTTGATTCTTGGAGAAAATGAGAATGTCGTCCAGGTAGACAAACACAAAATGGTCAATGAAATCTCGTTCACCATGGCCTGAAACACAGCGGGAGCATTGGTGAGACCGAAAGGCATTACAAGATACTCAAACTGACCCAGATGAGTGTTGAATGCCGTTTTGTCAGTTGCGTCCGTCAGTATCCCTACCGCTACTGACAGGCAGCATCTTTTAGCTGGGAAGGATTGGCATCTGCAAAATATCCCTTTTTCCCACAGGCAAAACCTGCCACATGCCTTCTTCTCTGATCAGAGAGGGTGAGCTTGGCATAGCCCAGGTGCATGGGCTGTTCCTCATCATCAGGTTGCTCGTGTTCAACCATATGCCATTCTGTGAACTGAAACCCCGTCCAAGAGCTCGATTCTCTGTCAGCCCACCGAGGGTCACTGGTTCGTTTCCCATACTCATGCATAAGGTCATCCAACCTAACACAAATATAAATAAGAGCATCTAAAGTCTTTGGCAGTTCTTTTGTGGCCAACTCATATTTTATTTGCTAATTCAGGCTGTTCAACAATTCTCCACAGAGCGCTTTTTCCTCCCAGCCGGTCTCCTCGGTTAAAATCCAGAAATCCACCGAGAAATCTGCCACGGTTCTCCTCCCTTGCTTGAGGGTGAACATCCGATGCGTGGTCATGTCAGGGCAGGAACCTTTGTCGAAAACACAGTGAAACTAAGACAGAAAAACGTGATAGGAAAGTACAGGATCTTGAAATTCATGATTTCAGCGCTTGTCCCGTCAGCAGCTCAACCATAAAGGAAATCTTTGCACAATCTGTGGCATAAGCTCAATTCTGCTGCCTGAAGACCAGAGCGCACTAGAAAACCTCCGCTCTTATGCAATTCCCCTGAGAATTTCTCCGACACCGGTAGTGGGTGCTCCTGAGGTTGAGGTGGAGGAGAGGGAGGGAGAGGGCAGGCAGCAGCAACACTTAGCGAAGGCAGAGAAGATGAAACACTTTCTGCTCCACCGCAGTGAGGTTGAAACATACCTTTAGGGTCAGTGACCACCTGGAGCTGCGCGCTCTGTTCCTTAGTGATGTGCTGCAACATCTTCTCGTGGCGTTCTAACAAATCCACCTGTAGCAATAACTCACACTGAACAGGGCTCAAGTCCTCTGGGTCCATCACTGGGTGGATCCTTCTGTCAGGTCAGAGGTAAACACAGAACTCCTCCAAGAAAAGACAGTGAATTTATTTACGGTGTAAAACAGTTTAAAATACAAGTCCCGGCACTGTGGCTGCCGTGGCAATTTCTCCCAAATCCCACAGTGCTCATGTCCGTGGTGTGAATCGTGAAACAGCAACTCCAATTCCTAGCAGTGGCTCCGCTCCCGTGAAAACAACTCCGCTCCTGATTCCTAGTGAAGAAAAACACACAAGTGATGACTAAGCAATCCTCTAATAAACAGTGTTTTCTCAAAGTAATCCACGGCCGAACCAATGAATTTAACTCAACGATCCAGCGTCGACTGAAGCTTAACCACACGGTTAAGTAGGGATGCTGCCAATGATTGTAATCAGCTCCGTCTATGAGTGGCAGACAAGCCGCAGGTGTGGCTGACTCCAGCGAGTGAACACTTCCAGGTCGAACAATACGCGCCGCCAAAACGTCCGGGGATATGAATGCCCCACACAAAACACCCACAACAGGGAGAGAGACGGGAGGGGAGTAGAAACAAACACAAAACACCGCACTCGAACACAACAGGCAGGTCGAGTGGTGAGGACTGCTGGACCATGACACCTGTTATGTTGTATAAAATATTTTAAATATTATAACGTTGTTTATAAAATTTTATTATAAGACCTTTAAAATGGTATTTTTAAGCATTGAGAATCTTTGTAATTTGTAAGAACTCTGAACTTTGTTGAAGAATGAGTCTTGACAAATTATGACAGACAATTTATCAGTCTCAGTCTCCCCCTTAATCCACTCTAATATATTTGCAGAAAGTGTCACATAAGGCAAGTACAGAACCCATTCTGTTCCTGGTCATTCCTCTAACATATAGCACATGTCAAAAGAGACAGAAAGCCATGGCTAGATATAGTTCTTACCATATGGTGAAAGAATGTCAAGACACACATGTAAACAGGCATGCACGCGCGCACACGCACACACACACACACACACACAATCCCCAGTGAACCTTTCTCATCCATATGCTGCAGCCGTCTGAATGGCCACAGCAAAGGGTAGGTCATTAGTCAAAGCTAGAGGATGAGCTTACTGTGTGTGTGGTTTCTATTCTGCAATATAGTAGGATTACCTTCTGCCTCTGACTGAATTAGTATTGAACTGATGTTGGGATAGACAATGAATGCCTTCTCTTTATGTTTCTCTTGAACTACATCCATATTTCAGCACAGCTGTCAAAGAGCTCAGAGCTGAGGGCACTACTGGAAGCAGCTACTAAGGTTGGGACTGCTGCTTCTGTTTCTTTAAAAAGGAAGTGTAAAGTGATCACTCAAAAGACATGATTTAAATACACTAAAACCTAGAGATATTTTGAGAGTTTGAAGTTACCACTAAATTAATAATTACGAAAGTTGTAACTAAATAATCTGCCTCAGATACGTTTCAGAGAGGTTAATGGCTGTATTGAAGTTTCTTACAGTATCAACTAGTTTGCAGAGGTTTCTTACTCTCACTGGAAACAAGTTAAAAAGAAGGTCCAGAACTAAAAAATCTCTAAGTGATTGCTTTGGTCGTGGCAGATTGTCATGGTTGCCTGTAATTATCATAATTTTCTGCAAACACTCGTTAACTACTAGGTGGGCAGTAGAACAACTTCATAAAATCTGACACAAACCAGAAATAGAGAATATTCACCTTCAAAGTAAAAGTTTGAGTGCTGCAGACGTGTTTCAATTTTCTGCAGTATTTTACTTTGAAGGCAAACCGTTTCCATTTCCAGTTTATGCTCCATTTTTCAGTGTTTCACTACAGCTTGCTGGCCAGTGTTTGTGAAGTCTGTCACTTCCAGCAAAACTACGACTGTAGCTACATGCTAGTAGTCAAAGTAATGCCAAGGAGGTTTTTGTCAACTGGTTGTGAAATATCCATTTTCATTAACAACACATGGTTGCCTGGAGGGTCACTGGCCAGCCTGTCAGCCTGTCTGACTAGGACTTTAGCAGTCACTTTCCCAGCAACCACACCATCAACCTCCAGCAATTACGTGCAACTGGTTGGGGAATACTCATTTTTCTCCTCATGACCAGTGGTTGACTTGTTGTGGTGTGAAGGAGACACGGCAGGTCCACCGCCGCCGCTCCCAGCTCAGGCAACCCCTAATGCGGCTCCTCTTCCTCCGGCCGGTGCAGACCCTCGCGCGCCTCGTCCACCACCTCCTGCTGCCGAGGTGCCCCACACAGCTCTTCCACTGCTTTCCCACCATCAGGATACCCCGGTGGGGGTGGCGGCGACAAGGTCACCCAGGATTGGAGCAGCTCCGCCATCCTCCCTAGGTGGCATTCGCACCTCCGCCGCCTGCTCCCACTGGGGGGCCCCCATTTCGGCCACCATCTGGGCCAGCTCCTCCCTTCCCTGGCTCCAGTAAGGACTCTCCGTGCCGCCTCGTGGGTTTCGGCACCAGTGTGGTGTGAATTAGACACGGCGGGTCCAGGGATCAGTGTTTTGAGCCATTTTATTACTGCCAGCCGCAAATACACCACAATAACCCACCAACCCCTAAGTCCCCGTGTTTTAACAGGCGGGCATGATTGCAGATGCCGTGCAGGTACGTCCATATGGCACCGCAGACCACACTGGTCATGGACCAGTATCTAGGCCTGTGTGACTAGTGTCTTATCATTTGATCCTACATTGTCAACATGACTGTAACATGTCCAGAATGTAAGACTTTTAATGTCACATGGGGGGGGGGGGGCTATAGGTCAGAAGGTTGTTCGATTCCTTGCTGCTCCAGTCTCCAGTCTGCATGCCTATGTATCCCAAAAGGTACAGAATCCCACGTTGCCCTTTGATATGTTCATTGGAATATAAATGTGTGAGAATGTTAGATAGAAAGTACTTTGGTGTAGAAAAACTACTTGTGTTAATGGGTGAATGAGGCACGTTGAATAAACCACTGAAGTAGAGTAGAAAATCACTCTGTAAGAACCAGTCCATTTACTATTTACATTTACCGTTTACCATGATTAGTTGTCACCTGTCTGCAAAACCATTTTTTCTAGTGTCCAGTTTTTAATTATTACCCATATTAACCGTCGCTACAAGCAAAAAATATAAAAGTCAGGTTGTTAGAAAATAAGTACCTAAAGCTCATTTTGTTGTGTTTTGGGGCTCTGTTGTTGTAGTTGGAGTGAAAAGAGACAAAGAGAAAACAGGAAGAGAGACAGGGATTTAAGCAAGCAAGCAAGCTATGACTCGGCCAACTGGCATGTGGTATGTGCCCTAAACATTCAGGTATTTGGTCACCTCATGACACATTTTAAGTAGATAAGGAAGTTTTTTTTTCTCTTCATGACAATGACAGTAGCATTCCTTGTCTCTCCCCCCCCCCCCCCGGAAACATATGCACTATCCCAAGTATTATGAGTGCAATACTTTTTCACAAGGATGCACTGAGGTGCCCCTTAAAATGCAATTGTTGTGGTAAAGATGGTATAACGTTGTCAGCATACTTATCATATTGTTTTGTAAACTTGCTCATGATGGTGGGAATTATCAAAAATCGTAAACCTATTGTAAATGCAGAAATTTGAAATGCTTAAAAAAATCATGCAGTTCTTGTGTTTTCTTGTTTAAAGGCTGAATGGGTACAATCCTGACTTATTATGTACAGCCTAAGAAATGTATCTACCAGACAATCAGGAATGCCATAACAGATAACTGCAGTCTTAACGGTTGCCCTTGAATATACACCAGCAGTATAAGATTTATGCATCCAGAAGTCACTGTATAGTGTTGATTATAATCCACAATGTGAAGAGTATGGTTCTTTCTCTTTGTGCTTTGCATTTGTTCTATCAAATGGCTGCAAGTTGTGATAAAGGGAACATCACACAACAAGATTTTTGGCTGACTTTCAGAAGAGTACATAGTTCCTGCAGCATAAACAGAAAAATCACAAGCAGCGCAGTGAAGGGTTCCATATATAGAGCTATTAGAGTGAAATACCTCTAAATGACCTTAAAAAGAAAATGCATTCAAGGTTATCTCTCACTTTGAGAAATATCTATTCATCCTGATTGTTTTTCCTACACACTATATACATATCACCTCATTACAATGCACTCAGTGTCATCTGGTCTGTGGGTTTCAGCACAGCAAAAGATTACATCTGAAACCAGGATTGCGTCTTTCTAAATTTAGTGACACCGTCACAAATGATAATCCCCTGACTTGCTAACAGCTTTTGCTTTCCTACTAAACTGTGGTTTTCTGTATTTCCTGCCAGAGAGGAAATACAGGAAATAAAAAAGAATTTAAAAAATTAAAAAGCAGATTAGGGGATAAAGTGAATATTTATATATTTTAACCCTTGCCTGCACTGTTATAATTATTGACATCCAGGTATTGTTTATAGGGTGAAAGCAGCCCTGAGCTGCTGGATGATGAAAGTTTGTTGTCTGGGATGTATTACTGTTCTGCCTGTCATCACTGATACCTGGAAGACATCATACCCTCAAGAGGACCACTGGACCCAAGATACTGTCGTTTCAACATAAGACTGGCAATGCTGCCAAAAAGAAAACAACACTAATGGCTACTCGGTGAAAAAATGGAAAAAGATGCAGGAAGTAGAATCTTGAAATTACAGGTTCAAATCATAAAATAATTGAATAAATAAAACAAATTATTTGTAGTCTAGGCAAAGAAAAAAAATATTGAACAAAAATAACAACAGCAAATAAAAAATTGTACAAGATGAGTTTCCACTTGTAATTGGAAGATGAAATAGAGAACATGACTCTCATCTGTGATTCAATAATCTCAAATGCATGCATGGACAGTGGGCAAGTTAATTCTAGCACCTCATGCAGTCCAAAGCACTCGCATGAATTTATTCATACTTTCTGTGCTGACAGCAGGCGCTAAATAATCATTTGGCTCATACAAGTAGTGGAAGCATATTGTCTAAGGAATAGATTGCTGTCTGAGATTCCTCAGCTGTCTTCGTGCTTTAATTCCCAGACAAATGAGACGTATGAAAGTTTTGACAGATTGTCTGTCATTCAGTTTGTGTCAGTTTGGAGTGCAAGCTCGTGTTTGTGTGTGTTTGTCTGGAGCTTCTTTTTTAAAAAGGTGGAAAATATTCCATCAACAACAAACGCAACAACAAAAAATGTCAACTAAAAAAAAACATTTCCTTGCTTTAAAAAGTACCTCGAAAGAAGACATGAGTCAGTTTTAACACAACATGGGTAATCTATTATTTATCGTTATGGTTTGTTATTCTGGGCCAGCACAGAACACATACACTATGCAAATGCTTAATTAAATGCAACGGCATTGTGCACTGCACTTTAGTACAAATGTGATTGCAGACTGTGCAAGGTAACAGCACCGTTACATCCATGGCTTGTTTCTTTTTACATATTGACTTTTGTCATTACATCACATGAGTAATGTTAAATATAAGCAGATGGTGCAGTGAAATATATTAGAATGATAGCGCCCTCGAGGCATGAATAACTCAGAGACCTTCACAGTCTTTGAATCTATCTGAAGGGTTCTTTACACTATAGAGTACACGGTGGGTATGTAAATGGTAATGTGCTCATACTCTGCATCTGCAGGAGAGTGCACATGCACACAAATGTGACTGTTTTGTTAGTTTAGTTTGTGCAAATTGATTTCAGAAGGTTTAGACCCTGGCTCTCACTCCAGCCCTCTTCCCTTACCAATTATCTGTCACCATGTTGGCTGCTGCTCTCTGACATGTGGGATGCAGATGGCTGTCCTGTGTAACACTGCCAGGACAGGGGCAACGGTGCCCTGTGCAAAACAATTGTCACAATTTGCCACATGACATTCTCACTCTAACAAGTCCCATTCACTTGGATCAGTGTCTCAGTGAAAGGCTTGGATTGTGCGTGCACAAGAGTTGAATCAACTGACATGAAAAAAATCAGATGCTTCTAAATGAGTAGAAAAGTAAAGCTTTAGAATCATCCTATAAAACACAGTGTCCGCTGGGGACGTTTACCTGCCACTGTCTGTCTTTGTATTGCTCTCTTCTATTCAATCACCATTTTAGAGATGGAGCTATAATGTAATTTCCCACCATATGCACAGATGGTCCCTTTACTGCATGTTTATCATGTTACACTGCACATTCAGCTAGCTCTTAATTTTGCGCAAGCCCTTGCAGTGGTCTCTGTATTATCATTTAAGTAATTATGATACGCAGGGCCCCATTATAACCATAATATAGAACAGTGTTTTACCAACATTGCGAGTATTAAAGAGGAAACAGGGAGATTTTTTTTTAAATATCATATCATCTGGCCCTTACTCTCAAAGTCAGTCTTTGACATCTTCATAAATGTCATGGCAGGTCACTCTTAAAACACTATAGATTAACTTTTTTTATGACAATGAATTAATTATAGACTTTATTAGATGGCACTTTGCCAGTACCGAGTTGGACCCTTGTTGCCTTCTGAACTGCCTTAATCATTTGTGGCATAGATTCAACAAGGTGCTGGAAACATTCCTCAGAGATTCTGGTCCTCGTTGACACGATAGCATCACACAGTTGCTGCAGATTTGCGAGTTGCACATGCATGATTTGCTTTTCCACCACACTCCAAAAGTGTGTCCAATTAGATTGAGGCCATTCAAGTACAGTAAACTCATCATCATGTTCAAGACACCGATTTGAGATGATTTGAGCTTTGAGTACCCTATGGTGCTGCTAGCAGCCATCAGAAGATAGGTACACTGTGGTCATAAAGGGATGTGCATGGTCAGCAACAATACTCAGGTTAGCTGTTGTAACGCTGGGTTGTACTCAGTGGTTGAGAGGAAACACTTAGCAGGATAGTTGGAAGAACACACGAGCATACTGTTACTGGGAATTCCACAGCTTTATCCTTTAATGCACCTTCTGCTCATCAACCTTACAAGGCCCGGTTGAACGACTGGTGTATGTCCTACAACATTTTCACGGACCAGCCTTTAAGGTGTCGCGGATAAATACAACAAAAGAAAGCCAGTACCGGTCCAAAAAAACCCGAAGATTTATTCATAACACAAGTGAAAAGACCCAGGGAAACCGAGTTAATGATAAAAACGATTAAAAAAATAATGCTAAAAACCAATTAAAACCCTGAAAACCATAAATTTCACACCCGAGCCTCAACTCTCGTGGCCCGGTACCAAACAACTCACAGACCGGTATCAGTCCGTGGCCCGGGGGTTGGGGGCCACTGCTGCAGCCCATCTTCTTCAAGGTTCATTCAGAGAAGCTCTTATGCACACTTTGGTTGTAATGAATAGTTATTTGAGTTGCCTTCCTGTTAGCTCAAAGAAGTCCAGCCATTCTCCTCCGAACTCTGAAATCAACAAGGCATTTTCACCCAGAGGACTGCTGCTCATTTTTTGGACCATTTTCTGTAAACCCCAAAGACATTAGGACGGGAAAATCCCAGTAGATCAACAGTTTCTGAAACACTCAGACCAGCCTGTCTGAAACCAACAAACATGCCACTTTTAGAGTCACTTTAATCACCGTTCAGTCTGATGCATTTGCAATGTGATTGGCTGATTAAATGTTTGCGTTATGGCTTAGTCAGTCAGAGTAAAAATAGGATTGCATTCTCTTTGCGACTAGACAAAGATTAGTGGTTTTATAATTAGATGGCAACTAATTTGTTGTGATAATTTTGGTCATGCTTGAGTCTCATCTATTGTGTGACTGTAGCATCACCAATTGAAATGGTATACTATAAAGTGGCTGATGAAACTACACTTTCCCACTGACCCTAACCCTAACAACCCTGACGACAAATTACTGTTACAGGACTCTTTGTAATCTACTTAATTTTAGCACTAAATGGTTGCATGTATAAAATAATATAGTGTAATATTACCATATGAACTGCCTGAATTATTACAGGCTGTAACCCCTGTGATCACCATAATAACACTGAAATAATGCACTGTATAATATGATAAATTCTCTGGCTTGGTGGTTTGTTTGGAGGTTCATCAGTCAAATCAGCTTCCAGTAGATTACTTCTTCTCAGTGGGAGCGAGATCTTATTGGAGCTGACAAACTGATTATGAGCTCTCCTCCCTCCCTTATACCTTGGGTGTAATTACTTCTGCCACTGAGGTTATGCTTACAGTCACATTTGTTTGTCATTTCAGTCGTTAACAGGGTATAGCAAAAACGTCAGGTTAGACTTCAGTGAAATGTGGTTTGGCCCTGGCCCGTGGAAATATGTGATTAATACTAGGTGAGGTTCCACATTTTAGGCACAAGCATTTTTTTGGCACGTTTCTGCTTTTATCAAACATTGCATTTCATGCACATTTTCTGTTAATAGAACAACGAATACAGAGGACCGGGCCGTCTTGGCACCGGCTTGCACACGCACTCGCTTTTTGTATTGGCATTTTTTTGGAAGAGCTGTCAGCCTGGCACTGACTGCTGAACATAATGTAAGAATATCACCATGAGCAAAGCAACAATAATGTCCTTCCATTGTGTCATGTATTTCACATTTATTGGTGCTTAATCTTTTTAGTATAAATCGGAGACATTTTATCATCCAAGACACCAGAAATCACTGATGCTTTGCTATTGTTTGCCAAATATATAAACCTTTTAAAGAACATAACACTCACATTTACTTCGCAAAGTTCTGATAAATTATTCTTTTACAATGCAAACCCACCCTTTATTGAAATAAAAATTGTTACTGACAAAGCGGCTCATCATTGTACTACTGCATTTTTTTAAAAATGAGTACACCATAATCATTTAATACAAGGCTTTATAGATTCATTTTCATAGGTAGGACACCAACAATCAGGCTTGGCATGATTCTGAATGCGTGTATGCGCTGAGTCTCCCTCCCTCATGCAGTAGGCGCGACTGTCACAGGTGAGGAAGCAAGCCTCCATTGAGCCAATTCAAACACACACAGTACATGCCATGTGCTTTGAGTTGGAATGACAGCCAATTCTGTCAGCCGCTCACAATGCCACGCTTCTTATCTGTGTTAACAACAGATGCTCAGTCTGTCTGCAGAGGAGAGGAGGTGCACCATGTCTAATCTGGTAAGTTAAAGCAATTACCAGAGCACTAGTTATAAGAATAGAATAATATTGAATGGTATACACGGTACAGATTAGAAATATCTGTAGAAGAAGTGGCAATAGAATCAAAATGTAATGCTACTGTAAGCTGTCATACGTATAACTGTGTTCAATGTGACTTCCTGGTGTGAAGTATGGGGAGAAATCACATCGATGTAATGTATAAGCCATATAGCCTACAAAAAGTGTATTTTTAAATTGTATTTGTGTTGTTTGTGATTTCTTTCACATTTCTCTCCTTGAAAGTTCATTAGGTCATCTCTGCCAAAGCTGTCAGGTCAGTGCAGCAACCTGCCATATCTCCTCCCCGCCGGGTTCTTTCTTTTGTCAGGAATGTTGTTCAATGGAGAGCAAATGGATGACATGTACACTAGTTTTCTCACACATCAGCTTTTTGTATTAGAGTTGGGGGGGTGCAGCAGTGTGTAAAACCTGCTCACAAAATCTTTCTCAAAGCTGCCGTCCAAGTATTAATCTTGTAAACCACTTTCAGATAGTATAACTCATTGTAAGACAAAGAATGTCTACCTTTTCATTTCCCCTCCACCCAGCAAAGGCACCAGCGCTAATTTAAAGCAATACGAACAACAAAAAACGGGCTTCAAATGGCATCTTTTCACCAAGCTGCATCATTGTATGCCTCCAAACCCACTCTTTAAAGCGTAATGCATACAAATCTTTCTCTTCTCTGTTTTTTCTTTTTCTTTTCATAAAACTGATCATATATTGGGTAGTTTTCTCATTTCTCTTGAAGTGATTATATTAACGTGAATTCTTTTATCAATACTGCATCACAACAATTATGAACCAACTCATGATACAGAATTATTTTTGTTATTGCTTTGCCCTGTTGGGGAATCCTGTGGAAATGCATTTACTACAGTGCAGTGAGCGGAGCCTAATCTATTACACACAATCTTGGAGGAGTTGTACTGGCAAATACGCTACGGACCTGGGTGGGTAAAGTAATTTATTCAGGAAAAGTAATTTTGCGTAAATGACCAGCTACATGTACAAAGACACACAACACACAACACACACAGCTTTCCAGGGGGATGGTGACAAATGGTAGCAGGGGTTTTGAGGGGTACAACAGCACAGACACAGTTGCTACAGTCAATATTTTGCTAGAGGGAGACAGAGAGCCAAACAGATTGTTGATTTTTGGAAAGCAACTGCTTCTCCGTTGGGTTCTCAATCGACACTCATTATCTCTGGGGCTGAAATAATCAATCCATACACAGATGGCTTTTGTAGTGGTACGGCATTCTGATAGTATGTCATAAAGAAAGAGGAGCAAAGCATTCTTCTGCCTTTATAAAAATAAAAAATAAAAATGAAATAAAAAAAACCTCACATTGATCCCATCCAAATAATAAGAGTGACAATAGGAGTCACAAACTGGTTCCACTTTAGGACCAGTACCAGAATTGTGTCTGTCAACTGCTTTCATAAATGCTTCCAATTATATGTTGGGCTGTATATTTATTTTTTGTGTCAACCTCATAGCAGTGCAAAAACACTGTACTTTTTTAAAATGTAAATACATACATACATACATATATATATATATATATATATATATATATATACATATATATATATATATATATATATATATATATATATATATATATACATATATATATATATATATATATATATATATACACATGCATAAATAAATAAATAAAATTGATCAGGTTATATTCTTCAGCTGAACCACATCATAGCGCAGAGACTGAGCTCATCATGGAAGACAATAAAATGAGCACTAACTGTGGAACAATATTATTTGCAGTGGAGGCTGCTGCAATCAGCCATAACAGCAAAACAGTCTGGTCAGCAGACATTGATTTTGTCCTAAACTGGTTTCAGTCCTGATATGAAGAGCACTTATACAGTGGATATAGCGCACCCTTAGACCGCCATTAAACGCTCACGTGCCCTCTGTGGCTCACTCATCTAACATCATACCCCTACTGTTTTCACCCCGTTTATGGGAAGGAGTCAAATAATACGCGTAAAAGATGTCAAGAACAAGGAAAGAATCGTTTTAGCAGCCGAGTAGCTGTAGACTTCCTGAAGTACTGCAGCCATGAGAAAAAGAGTTTTCACCAGACTCTAACTAGTCCTGTGAAAAATCACATACACCCCATGATTCAGTACCTTGGAGACTCACCTTTATCAGCAATAACTTGAAGTAATCACTTTATGACTTCTTCAGTCTCTCACATCATTGTTGAGGAATTTTAGCCCTCTCTTCTTTGTAGTGTTGCTTCAGTTCTGGTTTGCAGGCATTGCTTTAAGCATAGTAGTCTGAAGGCCCCACTACACCACTTCAGTCTTTGATTGGACCATTGCAATTCCTTGATTCTTTTCTTTTTCAACCAGTCTGATGTAGATTGTACTTGGGATGACTGTGTTGTTGCATGACCCAATTTCATCTAAGTTACAGCTATCAGATAGACTGCCTCCCTTTTGACTGCAGAATTCTTTGGTATTCAGAGTAGTTTATGGTCAACTCAATGACTGCAAGGTGCCAAGGTATGGCTGCAAAACAAACCCAAATCATTACCCCTCCACCACCATGCTTAACATTCATGTTGATCTGCTGTGTTTTTTGCATGGTGCTGTGAATTATGGACAAACATCTTCACTTTGTCCTTGCCTTTCCAAACACAACTGTTCCAGAAGTCATTCTTTGTGGTCATGCAATGTAGTTCATTGTGATTTAGCAATGGTGACACTTTCTGCTAATCATTAACAACAAAAAATCTAGTCTTTAATGATATTCTTCTGCAGCTCTTCATGCTAAATACAACACATTCAGCACACATACTTATTATTAAGACATGAAAAGAGTGGACCTAAGTGAAAGAAAAAAATAAAAATTAAATTGTTCAGTCTGGAATGCATACAGAGGAGGTCAAAACGTAAAGCAAACAATATAGGAAAGTTGCTGGCAAAAAGGTAGGGTCCATAAAACTAAAGAGAAAACCTTACATTGGGAAGGCAAATTGAAACGCAATAAAATACAATTACGCAAGGAGAAGATCAAACTAGAGACAAAACATAAGGAACACAAACTTGAATTCAGCTCCAATGCTTGACCACAAGAAGAAACAAAAACAGGCAGCTGAAAGGTGAACAACAGCTGAGTACTGAGGTGACAGAAGACAAGTGGCACATGAAATTCATGAGAAATGGCAGAAACTGAAGCACAATGAAAAAGGATCATCAAATAAAGCAGTAAGTAAGAGAAACAGGAACTAGAAATATAGAATTAGTAACTCTTGATTTAATTATGCTGATTTAGAAATAAAGCAATGCCACTCTTCTAATTCAAAGCAAACAGTGGTTCACTATGAAAGGGGAAGTTGGCTTGATGTGCCATCCAGGATACATCTGAGAGGCATTTAAGTTCATTTGCAACTGATGTTTAACTGAAACTTGCACATTAAGCCTTTTGTTCAGTCTGTGAACAAGCAAATCAGACATCAAAGTCCTTAATATGGAATCATGGGTACCTACTCTTTTCATTATAGATGTGCTGATTTTTTTCCTTCTTCATCTGTGTAAATCTGTTGTGTTAACAAGCCTTAATAATGTCAGCTACATTTCATGAGGTGAATTGTTAAGTAAAAACATTTGGCAGGGACTTCTATCTCTTCTCTACCTGGTGCTTTATGAAGCAGTACTCTTTGTTTTTTACAGTAAGTAATCATTTCATCATGTGAAGTCTCACATAAAATTATCTTTTATTATTATTTAATTGGCAACTTTCATCTGATGAAAAACTTGAGATTTTTGTCTTTGACGCTTCATTAGAGCAAGCACTTCTCACAACTCCTTAATCCCAGCATGGACTAATGCTGCTCTGTCCAACACTGCATTTATTCAGGCATAATTGCAAAATCAGGCAAAGTATTGTGAAATGAAGTTCACAGCTGCTTCCTCTTCAGGTTTAATCAGAAAATCAAGACACATTTTGTCTCCAGACAAACGCTTTCCCGATCCTTCCCGATCATTTGTGTTTATCGACGTTTATCGACAAAATTAAGCAATGTTACAAAGAATAAGACTTATAATACATTTGAATATTCAGGATGACTAATTGTGTTTCATTTTTTCCCAGATATGTGACTGGCAGACATAATCTCTGGCTGGATTAAGTTCAGAGGCAGCATTTTATGGAGTTTAGAACTGTTGCAAAAATTGGAGAAAACCACATCTGCTCACCCTCCTGCCCCATTCCTAATGAAAATCCTTTGAGAAGCAAGAATGGATGATATACCATAATTATGATAAAAATGCATGAAAAAATCAGCTTGCATTTTTATTTATCAGCAGATAATGTGGTACATGAGAATGTAAGCCTAATAAAATGGCCAAAAATCATAAAGAAAGTACCTAAAGAAAGAACTGACACTTAAAAACAAGCCCAGCAGGCACCAGAACAGCACCTTTTTTCCCTTTTTTTAAGACGACATACAAGATTTAATTTGTTTGCACAACCTGATAACAGCTGCTGTGTGCACTATTTCTGATGGGGAAACAGGCTATCGGTTAAATGAAATTTTTCATTTAATGTGGATGCTGACAAAAACTGATAGTGGTCATTGTGTTAGGATGATGCTCCTACGTTTCACCATTGTGCACAAATAGAACTGTGAAAATTTGATATACTGCCAAATTTACTATTCCTACAAAGTAGGCAGTTTGAATTATTAATTGCATACAACACAGTAAGTGCAGATAGCGCTACAGCTACACTGGTCTAACCATCTCAAGATTTAGAAATACTTAAGCGACAAATCTAGAGGAGAAAGCCATGGTGACGAAAATGAAGGGCATTATTCCACTGATAAAAAGACGATCTTCTGTGATCTGATGAAGCTGGAGTTTTCAAGGGATTTGTGCGTGTGTGTGTGTGTGTGTGTGTGTGTGTGTGTGTGTGTGTGTGTGTGTGTGTGTGTGCGCGCGCGAGTGTGTGTGTGTGTGTGTGTGAGAGAGAGATTGAGATTAGAATTGTTCTTCCGGGGCTGAAGATGGCTTTAGTACAATATATCAATGGTGTTTCTGATGTAGGCGAAGGAGTTCTTCGGGGTAAGTGAGAAAAGAATCTGCTCAGAGTTTGTCTAATGAACATGGCATTGTGTTAGAGCCCAGTATTGATTGCACAAATCCCCACGAAGCTCGGTGACAATCAAATGAAAAGTGACATGGCTGGAAGACTTAGGGTGAACGTACTGTACTACAAGAGAATTTTAATAGGATTAGTGCAGAACAGACTCCCCTGCACATATCCTGAGACGTGGTGTGTAAAAGCTATTTCACAGTTATTTCCAGGTTCCTTCTCAGAGCGTTTAAACAGGAACACTGATTTCAAAATTTTAGACAGGAAGAAATAAGACTAGGAACAAGGATGCCAGGATGCTTTTAAAAAGAACTGACTGAGGTTACTTTTTTTTTTACTTAACTGACAAATCACTATGAAACAACCTTTTAAGCAATTTGCAGATGAAAACGTATTGAGCAACTCTTTCTTTGCTACCATAAAGTGTGCTTCAACAAATAGCTCAACATTCATCTGAGTGAGACAAAATAGCTGAGAGGCTCATTTGCTCGAACCAGCAACATCTGGGCTGGGCCTGTAGAGTGTAAAGGGGTCCCCTACTGGGCCATCTGCACCTTTCTCCCAGAGCTAACTGCATCCTCCCCAGCCTACCTGATTCTGTGTGTTATCTATAGCCCAGTACAAAACACAAGCACACCATATCTTCCCTTTCCCATTCACCGCAAACAGTACTGGGTCCTCCTCGTACTTATGTTTAATAATTTGCCTATTTGGATTCAATAAACAACTCTTTGTCCCCTAATTCTGTGTGTGGCCTTGCTTTTATTGTTGCTGGCCTTTTGCTAGGCCAGCAAAAAAACCAAAAAAAACCCCATCTTCACGGAATGACTTTAAAATGATCGCTGTGTATTTACACCTATTTAATACAGTAGCACCATATGGCTCTGATTAATCGCTGGAGATATGAGCCATTGATCATGACTGCACTTCATTCAGCGCATGTATCAGTATAACCAGTGGGTCATGAGCAGTGACAATAGTGAAATATTCCTCGATGTTTTTGCTGTATTAGTTGAGTAACTGGGTAATTTATCATTGAGAAAGTGTAAACTTATTGCATTTTAGTGTGATTTTAATGCCAACCTATTTTGGCTGGGTTTCATATAAGGGAGAAACAATAAGGTGAATATTCAGCACTTTCAGCGCTGTACTGAATCTAGACATTTATTTATAGTTTTGCCTTTACCCGCGCTGTTCTTTCGTCTGTGTCCTGGTCGGCCTATACTGAGAAGATGTATTTGTCTTTTCAAAGCAGCTTTGGGAAAACACGTTGGTGTGAGCAAGCACTGGAAAGAGTAAAACTGGGTGCAAACAGCTGTACTTTTTCCTATATATTTTTTTTGTCTTTGCTGCATCAGTAAAGTGAACTGTGGGAGCTGTGGACAGCTTCTAACTCCATTAATAACTTGTGCATTAGGGAGTTATTATGCATGTCCTGAAACCTGAGAGCCAGTCACCTGTTCTGTTACCTGAGCCTGGGCTCTGGGGACAGAGGAGGAGGAAAGGACATCCTGAGCTGTCTGTCTGAAGGACTCCACTCAAACAAGGCCTAAAGGAGTGCTGGAAGCTTCATAAATCCCCGGGGGTTATTTTTTAACCAGCACAACTAAACCAGAGGCATTTGTAGAGAAGTAACTGGGAAATATTAAAATTCAGTGAAGTGTGTCCACCAGAGCCATCGTGGTTAAACTTCTACCACGGACTTCTTTTTTGTTTGCACAGTGTAATCGGCTGTTCACTCTCAGTTGGCTAACTTAAGCTCACTGGCTAATTTTTATAAACATATTGACTTAGTTGATTGGTTTTTCTTTTCTCCTTGAGCCCCTGTCAGCTGAGAGGAGTTTCCACTACGGCTTGAGAAAATACCACAGAGCACTCTCAGCTCTACCTGATGACTACACAGATCTGTTATACTCCTGGCTGAGTGCAGGACAGCTCACACAGTGGCCGCTGCTGAAAAAGGGGTTATATCTTTTCCAAGGAAAGATTGGACAGTCACCTCTTTAACACAGATACTCTTCTTTATAAGGTAAGAAGGCTCCACATTATGGTTGGACAGGAGATTTCAGACTGATGAAATTTTGTTAAAAAAATGTGTTTGGATTTAAAGTAAATGTTAGGTCAATAATTTTTACCCTTATGGAAAATATATTATGATAGACAATATGGTCATAGGAGTTACCGATACAATCTACCCAAACCGAACAGACTTTCTGGAAAACTAATCTTCAAAATGTTTTTTGGGAGGCTTTTTGGGTTTTAATTTCCATAAAAAACTCCTGAGGCCAGTGGCATGTTTTGTTATTGTGATTTTGAACTAATTACTGTCCATGTGACCACATTCCAGTGTCCCACAGTCAGGACTATTACGGCATGCTTGACTCACTTTGAAATAATTCCACTAATCCAGGAACAAGTATGCCACTGCCACAGCTCATAATGAGGAGCACGCATGAATGCAACGTGTATGTTTTCCTCATAATCCGTGACACATTGATCAATATTGAATGTGTGCTCGAACAATAATTGAACTAATAATTTAATAGAGAGTGGAAAATAGCTGGGTTCTTTGTTTTGTTTTGCATTGTAAGGCAAGCTTGCAGAGAAATTAAAGACACTGCATGCATAAAGTGGAAGGCCGGGGTAATAACACTAGTTCATGACAGAAACGACCTATGCTAATAACCACACATACCAGTATTTTGTCTCTCAGAGCTCTCTCAGTAAGCCTCGTTTCAACACTGGCTGTGCTGATGGGTTTATCTCTCATATGCCCACAGTTCTGCACAGCCTGTCTGCTTCCTAACCAGCTGTAGGTCCCACTGCCTCCCTCTGTGTTCCTGGCACTGTCAGGGACACAAAGGTTTACTCAATCACTGGTTTCCATGCATGCAACAATAAGCAAATATTTACATCTGCCAAGTTCAAACCCTGTTCACTGTCTGTGTGTTGTCACTCTGTCTTCCATGCGCACCTTGCTATTTTTCTCACATATGCAGCTTGCGTATTTTCTTCCAATCTCTCACAGACTGACTGGTTGATGCTTAATGGTTACTTTTAAAGAACAAGACTGGCTTCTATTCTATAGAGTAAGACATGGCAGACCAACAGTGTGTCTTTCTTTCAATTCTTCATTAACCTTAGTTAATTTCATTTTTTTAAAACCTACATAAAACAAATCAAAAAGAGTGGGATACTCATTTCTGATGCAGGAGTAGGCAGTGCTCCTCTGGAGCCTTTTCAGCCGCTTGTGCTAGCTGTCAGAAAAAAGTATGAAGTAGGGGTAACATGCTAATGCTATCAGTCATTTATATATTTTACATTCTTCTTGGCAATTAAATTATACATAAAATACAAGTTTGAGAAACTGTAGCCGGTACTAAAATACTATAAACATGTGAATCTGCCATTCATCCAAATTCCAAAGGTAGATCGAGACCTGGTGACTGTGGAGGTCATTTGACTACAATGACAATGAAATCATTGTCCTGTTCAGGAAAGCAGCTTGAGATTATCTGAACTTACTGCATTTTCTTGTTGGTAGCGTTGGATGGGTGCACTGAGGTCACAAAGGGATGGATATGATCATCAACAATACTCAGGTAGGCTGTGGTGTTTAAATGATGCTCACTTGGTTCTAAAAGGTCCAAAAGTGTGCCAAAGACATACTCTCCACACCATCACACAGCCACCATCCTCAACCACTGATACAAGGTAGAATGGATCCATGCTTTCCCATTGTTTTCCATCAAATGCTAACTCAACCAATCTAAACGTTGCAGGAGAAATTGTCCAAAATCCTTTGTCCAAGTTTGGTGAGCCTTGGTGAACTGTAGCCCCAGTTTCTCGTTCTTACTGGCAGGAGCAGCACCTGCTAGGTCTTTCTACTGCTGTAGCATATCTGTGTCAAAGTTTGTCATTAGTTCAGAGATGTTGTTCTGCATACCATGGTTATTTCAGTGGTTATTTGAGTTACTGTTGCCTTCCAATCAGTTCAAACCAGTCTGCCCATATTCTTATGGCATCTGGCATCAACAAAGCTTGCCCAGAGAACTGCCTGTTATTGGGTATTTTCTCTTTTTGGCCTTTTCTCTGTAAACGGTAAAGATTGTTGTGTTGTGTATCCCAGGAGATCAAGTATTTCTGAAATTCTCAGATCTGCTGAAACATGGTAACAGCAACGCCACATTCAAAGTCACTTAAATCACTTTTCTTTCCCATTTGAACTTCAGCATCAGTCGAGTCTTGTCTTGTGCCTTAATTCAGTGAACTGGAGGGTGATTGACAGATTAGATATTTGCATTAATGAGTAGTTGAAAAATTGAAGTATTTGATAATTTACAAAATGTAGACATGATATCTATATTTCTATATCTTTAACATATCAGTCATCATCAATATCAGTAAATTCTGGCACCCCTAAAGGGTCTGGTCCATTAAAAGAGATAGTCAATAATGAATGTGTTTTCCAGTATAACAGCTACACAGGCCGAGTAATATCAATTTAGGCTTTTGGTCATTTCATTTTTTTTAATTCATGTTACCATGTTTATTGTCAAAAAACTCACCTGATGATCTAAATTCTTAAATATCTTTTTTTTTTAAAAACACTGCATATTCAAATAATTTCAATTACGCTTGTTGGCTAACGAGAAAATAAATCAAAGGGAAAATGGGCTGAAAACATGTATGTATTAATTTCTATTTCAGCGTTGTTGTTCGGGCCTGCATTCAGTTCCCAAGTGATTCACCTCAAAGTGGAGCACACACAGTAAACATAATTACTTCCCTTGTATAATATGATCTGTACAATTCATGCAAACATCTGAACGGGCCAACAGCGAGACTTATATTTGCAAGGTCTCACTGTAGCATTGTATAACACTGAATGAATGCTCTGTGTGCTTGACAAGTATATTTAAAGAGTAAATTACGCCTCCATTCATAATAATCTCAGTTTTATTGACTGTAATAACTGCACTGGGCTTTGTTTAGAGAGCAGTGCACTTGGGGTATCATGATTAAAAAACTGAACTATGCTCAGTGGTGAATAAAATGAGTTGATTAAGCCTTTTTCTTTGTCTTCTGAAACAATAGGACAAAACATTTAGGCTATTGTATGGTGTCAAGACATTATCCAAAATGTGCCAGCCAAGCAGGCAGATAACTATGTTAGGAGAGTCATCGTCAGCTCAGCTGGGAAGCAGAAAGCAAGAGAGAGAGATTTTTCTTTTGGATGCTGTTAGGTGGGAATGAGCATGGCTCCGAGCGTGGAATAAATGATGGCATGATAAAGTGGAGTGAATAATGTGATATCGAAGTGTTAACGGAAATACCATTTTCTGTGACAGGATAGGTGTACTTTTGTGATGAGTGGGTAAGTCTGATAATTGTATTTTATGTTGAGGAGTGTGCCTTTGAAGTGGACTTCTCTTTTAAGTCATACATGGTGTGTGCAGCCAAAATCAGAAACCGCAGTGGGCTAATGTTGTCTCTGTACTGAGCTGACAGATGAAAGAATTATAAGACAGCTGGTCGATGTCAGCAGGTTTCCACAGCTGGAGATTTCCAAACTTATTGACAGTTAACAGCAATGAACAGCTCTTGTTATACTTATTTGAGGTCTTGTGACCTAGACCGATGACGTAAACCGTGTCTGCAAATATCGCTGAGCTCGCTACTGCACAGTGCGATCTTTCACTGTGTATTTGTGGTATTTTGTACTTTAAGATGTAAGTGGAAAATCAAATCTTAACATTTAATTCTCAACAAAAAGCATTTAAATTGAGGATTAAAAATGATTTGGGACAGCAACCTACTGTCAGCTAAAGATACATATCCAGCAAAAACAAACATGTTTATACATAATTTCGATCTGCAATTCCACGTTGCTGAATCTCTAAACTAATTATGTTTAAAGTTTTCTTTAATATTGGTTTATAATAACATTCAAGCAAGAGGAAATGTCATTCATTAATCCAAATTATATTTGTGCAAACGTCTCCTGATATTTAGCTCTCGAGGATGTGAGTCAACACAAGGGATGTTTGGGGAAGATGTTTCATAGTTTGCCCTTCAAAGACGATCAGAAGAAAAAAATATATTAACCGGTAAAGTATCCTTACAGCGACAGTAGGAAACTGTCCTGTTCGATCTTTGATTTTCTTTTTTTAGTTGAAGTTTGAAATAGAAACAGGGAAGGCACTGATCTTTGTTTTTCAAAGGACCAACTGGATTGTTCATTTTAAATGTCGTGGATAATTTGTCCCCACATGCTGTCCATCAAGTTGCACATTGTCATGGAAACAGCAACAGATAAAGAAACAAGTAGCACAGGAGAGCAGATGATAAGTCTGCCCTGTCACATTACAGCAGTTCATATCTTTGTATTTGCAGTCTTTCTTTGTTTCATTTCAACTACAGAACCTCTTGGTTTGCAGGGGAAATAAATGAAGACTTGGAGCACAATTCTGATACAAGACATTTTTCTTTTCTTTGTCTTTTCATAGCCCTCAAATACGGATATCACCGCTTCACTGCACAGAAATGTCCTGTCGCTGGGTGTGTGGTGGGGGTAAGAGGCAAGTGTGAGGCGAGTGTGTCTCTTAGAGCAACAGCAGAGACGGTCTATTCTCAGGCAACAGTTACTGGATATCTTCAGTGGACTTTCCAGCTTGTTTCGGACTGAAGATACCCCCAGAGGTGGTTGTAAAGAGTCCACAGAGACATTTTCCTCCCTCTTCACTGGAGCCCATAAGGTCCTACCATCACTTTAAGTCTCCAAGATATCCACGCCAACACAACCTGTGAAGTTAGCAACTCCTCCAGAAGTGGCAGAAACCTTTGGGAGAAGAGCCCAATCTAAACCCACCATGAGAGTCTCAGTTTCCCAACTGAACGTGTGCAGACCGAATCCTACCTACCTGATGCCAAGTGACTTCAGACGGGCCTACTCACCAGCTGATGGATTGGCAGTGAAAGATCCCGGAAAGAAGAAAGTACAACTTGTGCACTGCAGACTGAGCTATACAGAGGAAGACAGAAAGCAGGAAGTGATTGGTGGCTCAGTAAAGAACCTGTTCTCCTCACAGCCTTCTTACCGGTCTTGTGTTTATCACGAGGTGCCTCTGAGGTGCACTAGATCCTTTGTGTTTTTGGACAAGCCACTTTGTATTTCCCTTGTGGAACTACAGGGGAAAGGAGCACGTAAACCAGCTTTGTGTAGGTCTACTTTGTCAATTCGCCTTGGTGCCTCGTCCTGCCACAGATCCTCTAAAGATAGCAAACCAGCCAAAAGCAATGAGGGATATGTGAAATCCAGAGCAGCCGTGTTGGACAGCAACCAACGTAATGGCCGAGAGAGCTCTTCGGGTCGCTGCAGAGGCCCTCTATCAAAGCACGGGGTCTACAGGTTCAACCGAACACCACCCGCTTGTGGTGTTAACAGCAAGAATGAGGATTCAGACATGCACTGCCTCAGTAATACTTTGGGATTATTGTCATTCAGAGGGCCAGGTCCCTCAAACACAAAGACTGGCACACAGAAGGGGAATGCAGATGAGGCTAGCTTCTCTGCATGGAGAAATTTCAGGCATAGGCAACACACTTTCGAAACTGGCTCAGGTATGAATTTCATCACCTTGATTCACAAGTCTAAAAATTTAAAGTGGCCATGCCAACTGATCTGTATACTCCTTTGACTGCCTTATATATTCTAAAGCTGCTGTAGATAAGATTGCATTATTCTGTAGGTGTGAAAGTAATCTAAATGTGGTCTTGGAGGGTAGAAAGTCTCATTTTTTCACTCTGCCTGTCACCTTTTGATTTATACTTCATGCATGGATAATAGACTCACACACACCTACCACACTTATCCTACTGTACATTCACATTGTTTAAATAAATCCCAGCTGATACAAGCACACACTCAGCTCAACTGCAAGCTTTATTAAAGTGCAAACACTTTCTTTCATCCTCCTTTTACTTTTCACACTTTGCTGCTGCATATCTTAACAATAGACTTAAAATAAACTGGAGGATTTTAAGAATCTTCCAATCTCTTAAGAAGTCAGGACAAGATTTTATGAAAGGATTATTTGAAAAAGTGTATAATTTTATTTATGCCACAGAGGAATTTCCTGTTTTAGATGGCAATTGAGACAATAAACCAGCCCCAAAATAACAGAGTTGTTCAGCACATGTGAGATTTTCAGTGTCACACTACAACATGGTCTATTATTAAATGCAAAATTTGGTCTTTTGGTGTAGGAGACCAACTATTTCACTTCAAACACCATCTTAAAACACACACTGCTGAGAGGTAGTCTTATCTGTGCAATGTTTGAATAAATCCTTAAATATGAAGTTACAGTAGCCACATATCTTATCTTAGTTTAAGACAGAAAAAATGGGGAAGCAGTTAAACAGGATGTGTACAAAGGTATAAAAATCAACATATCTGCACTTCTAAAACTGACTAAAAAGCCTCACTTGCTTGTAGGCAGGAGCCCAGTAGGCCTATAGCACTGAAATTTGAGGTCCTAGACAAATAATCATCTCCTTGGTGAAATTCCTCTGGTTTTTACTTCATCACTGTTTTACATTCCAAGTGACTGTTCTTTGTACTCATTTTATATTTTTCACTTGATGTAAGATGAAAAGCTGTTAATGGATGATTTCCTTTTCACTGGAATTTATAGTGAAGCCAAGAGGGAAAGCTACCTCCTATAGAAATAGTTTGACCGGTGACGCTACTTTGTAATAGTGCTCTATATACATGCCATATGCTTATGACAGGGTATTCAGTGGAGATATATATTCTACAAAAGCTACAGGAATGGGGTTACGGGTGCTGGATGGATGCGCTGCCATCTTTTACATTATTCATGGGCCACACTCGTGTTCCCTCTGGGTTTTTCTATCTATCTGTGTGTGTGTGTGTGTGTGTGTGTGTGTGTGTGTGTGTGTGTGTGTGTGTGTGTGTGTGTGTGTGTGTGTGTGTGTGTGTGTATCCCTTTGCAAATTATAAAAGTTTAGCTGGAGCTTAAGCATACTGTGAAATCTTTATTACAGTGACGGAAAGAAATTAACTGGAACAAACTGCAAAAGATACTGCTTAACACAAACACAACTTCAAATTATTTTTGCTTGTGAAACGGGGAAAATCATCTTGCTCTTTGAAATCTACTTTGGGTTTGATTGACAAGACTCCCCAAATTAAATTTCACTTTTTTCTGTGTCCGTCAAGTGGTCTCCGAAACATGGAGCAAGCAAGAGAGACCTGCAAAGGGCAAAAAGATGACTGTTCCACAGAAAACTGAAAGAGTTCCTACTTTGGATAAGACCTGTTATTATGATTCCCAACTGAAGACCAGTTCTCTAGAAGGCACTCCCAAGACTCTCAGCCTCCAAGTATGAGCCATTTTTCTATACTGTTTTTTGTTTGTTTGTTTGTTTGTTTATTGATTTGTTTGTTTGTTTGTTTGTTTGTTTGTTTTAAGAAAGCTACTTCAGAGTTTATATTGACCTTTTTTTGGGAGGTTTTATTGAAATGAAACCTCCATGGAGTCCCACATCATAACAGAAATGTTTAAGAACAACAGCCTCATAGATATCTATTTTTGGTGATACCCAGAAAAATGCTTTATTGGCTGCAAGAGCTGTTTGTTGTTGCAATGCCACAAATGGCCAGAGGGGTCAAATTTCCCTATAGCCTAAATCAGCGGTCCCCAACCTTTTTTGCGCCACGGACCGGTTTATGCCCGACAATATTTTCACGGACCGGCCTTTAAGGTGTCGCGGATAAATACAACAAAATAAAACTAGTACCGGTACCGAAAAAAGAAGATTTATTCATAACACACGTGAAAAGACCGAGGAAAACCCAGTTAACGATAAAAACGATTACAAAATAACGCTGAAAACCGATAAAAACCCTGAAAACCATACATTTCACACCTGAGCCTCAACTCTCGCGGCCCGGTACCAAACGACTCACGGACCGGTACCGGTCCGAGGCCCGGGGGTTGGGGACCACTGGCCTAAATGACAGAATTGTAACCAGTTAATAGTACTTAATGCTCCACTTTTTTTGCACATATGCATCAGTACTTCTACAAATTTAAAGAGATCTTGTATCTACATAAGGCTATAGAAAAACATGGTCTAATATATGCATCTATCTATCTATCTATCTATCTATCTATCTATCTATCTATCTATCGATCTTTATTCTCAAATGTTTGACTTTATTGTTGACATTTAAACTCAGTTTTTGCCTTGCTGACTTTGTTTCTCAAATGCAAAATTGTGTTTTTATACTTCAGGACTTTGTAAATTAAGTTTTTACACAAGTTTTCCAAAATTTGGCATCAAATTTATAATAAGCACATGAGTCATAAAAAACCAAAATTTTTGCCTCAGTATTTGGTATGTTGTGTTTGTTCATTTTCAATTAAATTTAGGGTTTCAAATGGGTTGAAAGGCATTGCATTTTGTTTTATTTATTTTTTACACAGTGTCCCAGTTTTTGTTTCTTTGTTTTTTGTTTTTTGAAGGGTGTTGTAGGTGGTTTTACTGAAATGATTTCAGGCACTCTTTCAGCTGTGTAAGATATTATTAAATATAATTTCAAGGAAAGAAAAAAAAATAGACCAGACCCTCCAGTGGCAAATTGACTTCCAAATTTCTTCTCTTTCCACTCCTTTTGATCCATCAAAGTTAAAGAAAAATGTTGAAGGTGAGTGAAGCTACTGTGGATAGAAATTCACAAATAATTATTCTACAAGGCACAGAATCATGACCAATAATACAAAGGTTGTTTTGGAGGGAAGAAAATGCTACAAAAAGCAGTTTGGTATTGTCACAATGCAACCACATAAGATGGAAGAGGGCAGTATATGTGCCATGTGTAACCTTTAAAATCCTCATTAGTCAAGTTTTACATATGTACACTGCTCAATTAAGCTTTCCCACACAGAGAGTGTTAATTTGTTTTCCTGTTGAAATGAACATCTGTAAACAGCTGCATCATCTCAATGGGTGATTTGAGAGATTTTTTTTATTATTATTACTTTAGCTGTTTTTCTCATTTTTACATTTTAGTTCAAAAGTGGACCCACTTGCAGACTCAAACACAAAGCAGAATAAAAGCAAGCTTTATTATCAAGTCTACCTCTGAAACTGAAACACAGAGACCTACTCAAGGGAAACAAGAAAGTAAAACAGACACTCCAACAAAGGATGGGGCAGGGCTATTTATACACAGAAAACAGGCTGGGGATGAGAAACAGAAGAGAAATGAGATGTAGGCAAATGCAATCAGGACAATAAAGAGACAGGAAGTAAAACTCTAATCAATGGAGAAAGCCACCTATCAGAATAAAACAGTAAATTAACAAACAATTAAAAGAAGACAACACCAAGACATGAATAACCTAACTTTTGGAGAACACAATAAAATGAGACGGACTGGGAAGAAACAGAGAAACACTAAGGGAATTACACTCGTGAAAAATAATCAGCTCGGCTGAGAAACTAAAGTTGACCGAGGATTCACAACCCGAAACTAAGACTGTAAATCATTTTAACAGGCATTCAAACTCCATAAACACAAAGATACCCAAGTGAAACTTTAAGATACTAGAATAGTAATGAAAAAAATAATGAAAAAACAGGAATCCATTTCTCCATACAGACCAGAGTTCACATAATACAGAAAAACTAAAAGTGTCAGCGTACCAGGATAACAATGAATACATGAACCCAGACACAGGATCACAAAACAGAAGACAAAGACTCAAACAGATCACAAGCAATCAAACTCACGTTTAGAATAATAAAGGCACAAAAAGTTAAACTCAAATGTGCTCAATAAGATCCTAAATTCAAAAAACTTGATGAGGATGGTCCTCAGTCCTGGTCCTTGAGTTTCTCTGAAAACTTTAGATTTTTTTTTTATGTCTTTCAGCTTTATGTTTTGATTTCTGTATTATATCTATATAGACCCAGTTCTGGTTCTGTTGCTGTCTTACTTTATGATTCCTACTCATAAGATTTATTGTTTGCAATCCAGTGCTTTGTTTCTTGTATATTTATTTATTTATTTATTTTTGCATTTCAGTGTTTTCCCTGTCTCTCATCCATCTGTCTCTAATTTCTGATCGTGCCTGTACTGCCCTCGCCATCATGTTTTACATGAGACTCTTAGTATTTGTCTTTTATTTCCTGTTTTACTTTGAAGATTGGTTTTCTTTGATTCCTTACATCAGTTTACTTACTCTTTTGTCGTTATACCACCTGTCATCACAGGTTTCCTCGTCAGATTGTGCTTCTGGATTATTCGTTGCTTAATTCTTTGCGTTTAGACTTATTTTGTACTTCTGTTTTTGGCCGAAATTAAATCCTCGTTATACTGCCCCCAGCTTTGTGCTTATGGTCCCACATCTTTACATTTCGCATATTTTGGCACATGGGTTCAACAAGTTAAGGAGAAAAAAGAAAAAAACTACTAATTACAGTTTCCCTTTTTTCTTTTTGCTATTTGAAAGCATTTTTGTAGTTTTATCTTATTGCTGTGATGGGTAAAGATCCAATGAGTTCTGTGAAGCTTTTTAAAGGATTCCGCTTCCCCCTGTGAGCAAGGCTCTTCTACCTTTATCTCCACTAAAGCTAAGCATAATATTTCCATGTTGCCTCCACCTCCTAGCCATTACAAGGCTGTGAAGAGGATTTTCCAAGGTTAAGATGTAGATTAGGGATGTTTTCAAAATAGATTTCAACCCAGTGAAGATTTTCTTTCTCTTTCTACAGGATTAGTGTATATGAGATGTACTGTATTCTTCCAACAAACAAGCAGCTTACTGTATATATATTCCCCACCCAACCCCAGGAGGCTTTGGAGCTCTTCAGACCAGACTTCATCAGCCAATCTCAGGGTAGACTGAGGAGGTTGGAGCAGAGGGCTAGGATAAGGAAATCACTGCAGGACTCCAATCCAGACCTGGTGCAGGGCCTTAGGGAAAATCGTGTCAAGCAAAAGAGGAACTGCACCACACCAGATCCACTTAGCGGTAAGCAGCTGAATAACTCATGTCGAAACCTGGAGCAGAAGTAAGCCACTTAGTAGAATATAATGTCACATACTTATTGGCCCACCAATCTGAATGATTTGATTCTGCTGTAAAATGACAGCAGCACATCAGGAGCTCTAAGTAACAGCGAATGATCCTGGAGGTTGTGGAAGTAAAAGTAAGGCAGGAGCTCTTGCAACAACAGCAGGCAATCCACAGTGTAGCTACTGCAGATCAGATAGGATTCAGTCCAGAGCAGGCCCTCATCTCCTACATTGATCTTTTACCATGTATCCCATCTCTTCTGTCACTTCTACAGAGACAGAAACATTCATCAAATCCATGAAGCACTAGGATGAAAGCTCCTCCAGTCAGTGTAGTTTTCTGGAGACACTGCAGCCTCTAACACACAGAGTGAGAAATAATTAAATAAGAAGCTCGTGGTCATACCATATTGAATTTTGCTGGCATTTTGAGGAACTGTGAATTGTTTCTCCAATAATTCTTTTTAACCTAACTAAACTGGGGTGGACTGAAACAAAGGGGGGCGACATTACATTTTATTCCCTTTAAAGTGTAGTGGCATTTATCCAACTTTGCTCTCTGCTGGACATTATCTGGTACTGCAGATCGGTTAAAGCACTGTTTTCTGCATGCAGGAAATAAAAAGGTTTCAAAAAATAGACCATAATAATCCTTTAGTTTTGTTTTGTGCTATTTCAAGTTAAAAAAAAGATTAGTCAAAAAAGCATTCATATGCAATGCCAAGTATAATTTTAAATACATATAATGATGTGTATTTTTTTTTAATTGTGGTTGGGTTATTTAAGATTCATAAAGGTGTTCACTGTGCAAGAAATTGGCTTCTATATACATTTTTCTGAGCATTAATCTCCAGTTTGTGCTTTTGAAAAATGTGGGATTTTATTACATTGGTGGAATATGAGCTCTCCACAGGTCACATAATATCAAATGTTCATAAATGCATCCTAATTTGAAGAGTAGCAACACATCACATAATAATTATTTCGTGGCTTTTTTTGCTGGATAACAGCCTGTTTTTTTCTGAAGTTAGGAGGGATGTGTTTTCAGATCATCTCTCGGCTCTGAATTTTGTTTTGGAAGGTCATGGCGGGGTCATGAAATTAGGAACCATGAATAGCTCACAGTCATCTCTGACTGAAGTTTGGATTCTAATTATAAACAGAGTTAGTAGGACTAGATATGCTCGTGCTTGGCATGTGTGTGGGTTTGATATCTGTCCATGTATGTGTGTTTGTGAGTGCTCGCACTAATACAGAGGTGTGTGTGTGTGTGTGTGTGTGTGTGTAACTGTCTGAAACAGAGAGATCACACACAGCCCTCAGTGTTCATTTACATATGTGAGATTCATTTACATTTTAATTCTTATTTGTTATTCCTGTGTGTTTGTGTGTGTGTGCATCATATTATTGCCTGTGTGTGTGTCTGTGTGTGTGGGTGTGTGTGTGTGGGTGTCCTAGATAACCTTTTCAAGCCTAGAGAGAGGTCTATATCGAGTAGAGAGATGCAGCTGAGGTCCAGACGGTGAGTTCTCAGATCAAACCAGAGTCAGACATTGTCACTCTTCTTCTTGTTGCACTGTGCTTTTTTTAATTCAGCACAATCCATCACCCTCATATCTGGATGCATCCACACAATGCACATTCACACATATGCATGCTGTATGGATACAATAGATCTTTGACGCCCAAATGTCTTGGCAGGAGATATGAGCTTTCCTCTGTATACCTTATCTATTTTTTTTTCTTCCCTTATCTGGAAAGGCACACCTGATCAGATGATGGCTGCCCATTGTAATTTTTTTTCAAAAGCAACATTATCTGGCTTGGAGGATCTCTTGACAAATTGGCTGTAGTTGCGGGAATGAAAAAGGAGTCTGAGCGAGACCTGTTTATCAGTGGATCCAGGTTTTTCACTGGCTGTGGTCTCACTAGATAAAACCTCATCTCTAGTATGCCAGTCTGCTGGCATGGCTCAGCCACCCTCAAACTTCTGATACTATATTCCCCTGCTGCGTATGAATATGCCTTTTTCTGTCTGTAGGATTTACAACATGCTGCCAGAGGTGACAAAGAGAAAGGAGGAGGAAAAAAGAAGGGCTGTATCTCAAACCAACAGACTGCGGGCCGAAGTCTTTAAAAAGGTAGTGCTTGGGTGATTTTGGTATAAAAATCAGTCCTGAACACTGATTATTGTGCATGAAAACTGTCAACATTAAAAATGCTCCCGAAGAACAAAAGAAAACACAAGAAGGGTTGATCCAAAGGATGGCATTGTGGGGCACAGATTAGTATAGCGTCAACTCACAGCAAGAAGGTTTTGGATTGTGACCTGCTAGTCAGGTGGGAAGTTTTTGTTCTGGTTTTGGATAGCCTCACTTCCCCCCACAGTTGAGCGACATTTGCGTGAAATTAATTGGTGTTTCTAATTTGGCTGCGGTTGTGAGGAACTCTCTGTGTTAGCCTACGGATGGACTGGCAACTAGTCCAGCATGTACCCTGCCTCTAGCTCAACTCCACCTGGGATAGGCTCCAGCCCCACTCTCTAGTTTGATAGTTGTACCCATAGAACCCCAAAACTGCTCATTTTTAAATACATATTTTGTGCTGTTTAACATTACAAATGCAACAATGTATTGAATCGAATGCAAAGATAAATGGAAGGCAACTGAAAACTGAGTTTGTACAGCTCTAACAAGCTTAAAAATTCAGTTTTTTGGTATGACCACCTTTATTCTTCAACACAGCCTTCACTCTTTTAGGTAAGCTTTCTTTGAATCGCTCTAAGTAGTCTTCAGGAATAGTTCTCCAGGTCTTTTGCTCTTTCTTGGATGTTGGCTGCCTTTTGTTCTATTCTCTGTCAAGATGATCTCACATTGCTTCAACAATGTAGAAGCTCAGTCCCTTGGAGGCCAATCTGTGACTGTGGACTTGTGTGTTTTTCTATCCAGCTATGCTTTTATTGTGCTGGCAGTGTGTCCGGGATCATTGTAATGCTGAAAAAAGAAGCTGTAGCCATTCAGATGCTTTCTGGATGGTTTTGCATGGTGGATCAAAATAAAAGTACTGAAATGCATAGCGTACACTCTGTTTTACAGATGGAGACACTCACTGTTGTATCTCTCTCCTGACCCCCTCCATACATATTAACTGTTTGAGACAAAGTGTAAAAATTTGGTTCATCACTCCATAAGACCTGTTGCCACTGATTTTCAATCCAATTTAATTGACATACATTAGTCTTGTCTCCCTGTTTTCCCTTTCTTTCTCACTGAGACCATTTGTAATCAGACTTTGTTGAAAAGTAGATTGTTGACACGGTTGAAGGTGTAGGTCCATCTCTCAGGTCCTGTAAATGTTTTTCACCGTATTTCTTCAGGTCATGATTTTCAGATACTACTGTAGTTTTTCAGAACTGCCACTTTCTCTTTTGTCCTCCAGTTGTCCAGTTTTCTCGGTTTTTAAGGACACACTGCACATCATGCTAAGATATAACACATTTTCAGACAATAGCTCATTAGGATTCACCTTGTTGGTCCAAAAATACATGTTTATGCTTGTCAAATTGTGTTATCTTTTCAATAAAAGAAACAAGGTATGACTTTTATGGCAGGTGTCAAGTAACAAAGTGCCTAAAGATATTATTTAAAATTGGTTCTTTGCAAAAATGTATACATAACCCTGGTTCATCCTTTGACTTAGGTGCCGTTTTGAATGATTCTTAGGTAAGTGTTAAGCTGCTGGACTGAAAATGAGTTAAAAAAAAAAAAAAAAAGGCAGTCACCGTCCGCAGAAAAGCTTTTAAAGTCTTTCAGAGAGCGTGGAGGACTGTTGCTCAAGACCACTCAAAAAAATTTACAAGTCTGGCTCCTTTAAAGCAAAATATAAATAAATGAGGGGTGGCTCAAGACTTTTGCACAGTACTGTATACTCAAGTAATATTTCAGTATTTTCAGTTGTATTTGACTGGATTAATTAATAGAAACATAATCACACACAGCCAAAAAAACAAGAGGCCAGTCATTCTTCAGCATGTTAGCATGTTTTAGCATATTTCTCAGAAAAGCTAAAAGCAAACAATTTCACAGAAAAACCAACTTAAACAAATTATAATATATATGTTCAGATGTCTTTAACCATCTGCAATTATATCTTGATTAATGAATATAGTGTCCGCATCTAAAAATGAAACGTGGTTTGATCCTTGTCCACCAGAGGTCACTGCTCAACTGCTGATGTTTCTGTCATTTCTCACTCTGGAGTATCGCCAGTGTATGAATTCAACATTAAGGTCTATCTAAACACAAATCCTCATATTTGCTTGAAATCTGTTATTTGCGGTGTGTTCAAAAATCAGAAAGCATTAAAGAACCTTCTTATCAGTCATGCCAGAACAAAATCATTACTGCATTACAGCTAAGCCTGTTTCATCCTTTACACAACCATGTCGTTTTGGCTTTCACTGCTACAGAAAAATCTAGCACTACAAAAGCTTATATCCATTAGGCAATGCTGACATGATGCAGCACAGATGAAGGATGTGGAGGCATCCACATCCTCCAACTGTTAGGGGCCTGTGGCGAATGAATGATATATTTAGGACATGCGGTGTCAGACAGATCCATTCGGCTTCCCTTATGATCGAGCCTTCAGTCTCTAACATAACCAGAACAATGAATTCACTGTCAGTCAGGTGAGATGTGAAAAATGTGAAGAGATGTGAAGAGATGTCTCCAATCTCTTACAGATAATTACACAATTATGACAGTCTCAGTGTGTGTGTGTGTGTGTGTGTGTGCGCACAAAAGACAGACAGAGAGAGAGAGAAACGGTGTGTGCACATGTTTTTCCATGATCTTATTCAATATGATCTAAAATTGAAAGGCTTATTTCTCCTTTGCCACTGTGTAGGCACGCTGGGAACCATTTTGCCTTAGGCCTCCCTTTCATTTTTAAGAAAACTGTGAATCTACAGTAAATCACAGTCGTGTGGTTTACTGACACAGCGAGCAACTGTAGAAGAAAGTGTGATGTCAAATCGCTCTGTAAGAGAATATTTTATTTCCTGGTGAAATGGAGCAGTTATGATGCCAGTGTGACCTTCCCACCTCTCAAATGAAGCCATTAGCTGGGCCCAACCACAGAGACTGAGAGAAAAGGAGTGTGTTCCTCCCTAACAAACACTGTGTGCTTTAGAGGTTTCATGTCATCAGAAATTCTCCAACCCACACACACACACATGCACACACAGGGGGGAGCCCAGCTAAGACTCACAGCAGGGTCTGATAGCACAGTGTAGAGGGTGGGTGGTTGTGAATGCTGGCTGAAATTTCATTTCAGCTGTTGTGTAGTACTGTAAGAGAAGCATGATTGCATAGCAGGGGTGTATGGTCAGGAAGCAAGCTATAATTATTCCCCCTACCTGAGCTTAGCCTTCTCAGGGGTGAAGCTGATGGAAGTGAAAGCCAATTTGGCAGCCTGAGTCTTACCTGAGTGACGCTGAGCTGTTCTTAAAAGAGAAGGGAGGTCTAAGAGTAGACAGATATGTTTTTGATCTGTTTCTCAGGAGATTGTTGTTTTTCTTGTCTTGCAGAAAATTCTGGATCAGGTCCTGCAAAGATAAATCAGACACCGGCGAATGGGGATACTTCACTGACCAGTCACTGAATCTTCAAGTTTAACACTTTGCAATAATAATTACTGTATAACTCCTTTAATTTCTTACTTAAGTCATGCTATGTCATTTGATGTTGTATTTTTGCATCCTGTAACCCAAAAAAAAAATGATATTGCAGATATTGTCACCAGGCTTTTATTAGTTGAGGATAATGTATTTTGGCTATTATCTGTTACTGATATGATTCAATCTGACACTAAACAGAGATGCCAGATTATTATTAAATAGGCAATTTTGTAAAAGTAGTCTGCAGGTGAAAATTGCATGAAGTGAAATCTGTGTGAGATCAATTGTGTGCAAACAATAACAAAGCCCACACACCCCACCTACCACCGACAATTGCTCATTACCGACAAATGTGATGAGTTTATCAGTTGTCAGGTCTTTTTTGCTGGTCAAATAAACATGCAGCAGTCAAACAAAACAGACATAATCATCTAAATTGACCAGTTTCTTTCCTGGTGGTTTTCTTCATTGGATATATCTTTTTCCACAAATGTCGCTCAAGGGCTGCAAAATAAACTGAATGTATCCCTCGGACATTCTGCGTTAAAGTTATTTTACAGGAAGTCAAGCCTTGGTGCTTTAACCAGAAAACCTTGGCTGTCATTGTTTCTGTACAGTAGGTGTTCATAAAGCAGGAGAGGGAGGCTATGTTTCGTCATTGACTTCACATGTGCCTCGAGGCCTGTGGAACCTCCCATCCGGAACAGTGGAATTTCAAGCTAATCGAACTCAGGAGACTTGCAGCACCCGTGAAAGGGGCCTTTGTCACACAGCTCCAAACCAAAGATGACATTGTAATAAGAGAGGAGACTCCTGAGCACAGCCTGGGACCGCAGACCACATATACCTTGTAAAGGTGACTGACAACTCTGTGGCATTTAAACAGTGTCTGCTGGGATGAGGAGAGAAGACGGGAAGGACATGTGCTGCAGGAAAAACACAGTATATTCAAAGAGTAAATTCTTTGGTGAGTCAGTTGCTTTGGAGTAAATGCAAAATGTTACGTTAAATGTTTAATAAAGGTTAAATTTGCTTACTGCTGTATTTCATTCTCCACTAGGATTAAAGTGATTAATTAAGGCCCTTAGGTGCAGTAAACAGCATCAATAACTACTGACTTTACTCCTGCCTGTGTTGTCAGGCCAGCAAAGCCATTTTGCAAAAGTAATGCGCACGGGAGAAATGTCCTCCTGCCATGTAGACTGGTTCCAGTTGATGAACACATACTGACAGGCAGTCGTATAAGAGGAGACGAGTGCTTGTCAGTCAGCCCGTCTCTCTCTGAGGCATCATGTGTCTGTATGTCACAGCGTTATCTCCGCAGAATGTGTACTATGTGCTCTGAGGCCCCTCAGCTGGCTTCCCAATGGCTTTGACTGACTCAAGTGCCCTGAGGGGTAAGACTGATATGGCAGGCTTAGAAAGAAGTGAGCTTACAGTGCTAAATGTGTATGTCCATGCAAAGCCACTCATTACAAGCGTTTAGTCATTAGGCATATCCCTAGCAGGCATACTATTTGGACATCTAGCCTCAATGACATCATGTGTTTTTATATTTAGGTGTATTAAGGCTTTAAAGCCATCAAAGAATCTCAGGCTGAACAATAGGTAGTCATTTAAAAAGACAAAACTATATCAGCTCTGTACTATAGATATGCATCAACAACAGCTCAACAGGGTTCAATCATTTTCTTCAGAGAAAATTAAAATCTACAGACACTGTCTGACACACTTTTAAAGACCTAACGCAGACATAACTCCAGTCAGCTCAGGCAAAGCGATGAAATTCTTCCTCTTTCTCCCTTGCTCTCAGTTTTTCTTTTTTTTTCAGTTTGTAACCTCAGTGGAAATGTGAAGTGAAATGACGCCTGCGCAGAGAGACATCTGTGACTTTTTTGCCTGCAGCACACTCACTAAAAAAGATTAGGCTAAACCACACCAGGTAGCCTGTGCAGAACACAGATGGGGCCTGATTTATGGCGGTTTGTGTGCCTGGGCACAGAGACGGAGTGAAACAGGAAGAGGAGATGAAATAAGAGGTGACTCATATTTTTTAATATAGATTGTTCTGAGAAATTGAATCATGCTAGTTCAGTCAAGGTCTTACATTTATTCCATCAGTCATTACAATTATAAGTTGTGCAGATAACTAGGTTTAATGCCACATTATTTCAACTCTTACTTCAAAGTTTGCCACGCAAAAGAAAAAAGACAAAGAAAACTTATAGGAGCAAATCAGGGCACAACAGGTTTAAAAGGCTTAGTGTTTTAAAAATGTCAGCTCAGAAACCACATGAGTCTACATTCAAAGATTTTCTTCTACACAACTCATCACAGAATTTCTCACGATCATTTCCAACAAATTACATCCCAAGCGATGCTGTGGTAAAACTCGCTAACCCCCCTTGGGCCCTGCCCTTTTCAGAGCTGATTTCTGTATCTCACTTGTGTGTATCTCAGCCGCTGTATCCATCACATGCTTGAGAAAGTCAGAAAAAAGCCAGTCATCGTAATTCACCCTGGACCCGCTAGATGAAAGAAGGCATTTGTCTGTGTTTCAAGGATGTGTAGGAGGACTAAGACTAAATAAGCAAGATCAATATTTGTTGTGTTCATGGAATTAATTGGTTGCAATCTGTCTGCAATTATTTGTCGCTGACATATAAAGAAATGTTTAAATGTGCAGATTACTTCCATGCAGAAGTGGTTGGAGAAAAGCCACATTTGTGTATCCTGGTAACATGCTCTGAGAAATATACAGAAAATCAAACACACTGATCTGGTTTTTATGTTTCCTGTTAAGTTGTGAGAAGCCAGCAAAAGAGAGCTTGAAGATTAATAATAATAAGAGGAAGATATGCACAGTAGGTTACATTATATTCTCTGCAAAATCTTTTCTTTACAGCCTACGCACATTCCTTCTCAGAAGCAGACTGTTTCAAGACAAGGCTGTCTGATTTCTTTAGACTTGTAACTCAATTCATTAATTTCACAATTTTATGTAAATTCACATTTATTTGTTTATTATACACTTTCATATATTTTATTTTATTTTTTCTCCTTATTCGTTTGCCGCTCTAGTTATATTTTTTCCTGAATAACATGTTTTGTCATTGTAAGGCTGGCCCTATGTCAATGTTTATTTTATTTTTTTTCTTTAAATTCACCTACTATTTGTTGACAACAAGCTAATTAACTATCACAAACACATATAGGGCAAAAAAAGAAAGAAAGAAAGAAAGAAAAACTATAACTAACCAGCATCCCCCCTGCAGAGTTCAGGGGAAAAATCTATGCATTCATTGATTTACATTATCCACTCGCAATGTTCTCTGAACAGAAAGCGCAAAAACGTATATGATACTGCTATTAGTAAATATATTTGCTTATATAGGCCAATCCCAGTCCACCAGTAAAACTAACACTGTGTGAGAGAGTAGTGAAAACTGCATTAATAAATAATATGTACACTATAAATCTAAGAAAAACAGATGCATGAAGGTATACTACAGAAGTGTGTGTACAATCATGTGCCTGAAAGCTGTTTTCACCTGTCAAAATACACAGTTATTATACAGTGTTATATATCACCGATTTCATAAAAGATTATGCTAATATAATTATTTTTTATTTTTTTAATCTCCAGGTTTCACAAGTGGCTATTGCTGCTTAAAAAAATGTCCTTGAATGTCCAGAATAGACTTAGTTGAATGAATATGATTTTTATGGGAGAAAATATCAGATAATTTCAGTGGGCTGGCAGCAAACTCATTAAAATTGTTAATGATTGGTTTTCGGGTGAACTCATTTCGGTTTCTATTGTGAAAAAGTTCAAGAACCACTGGTCAATGGATTAGGTTTGACTCCGTTGTAGGTAAAGGGAAACAAAGAACGACAGCAGTCTTAAACGCAGATGGACTTTAGGACCCAGAGGCGTGTGAAGAGCACATGGCAAACTGTAGCTGCTCTGGGTCTAGAGGGGATGGCAAGTCCGCTTCACTATACTCTCCAACAGTCTCCTCTCATTCTGTCTGTGCTGTCGCTTTCTAACACCCTCCTCACATCAGCAACACCCTTTCCCAGAAACATTTAGCTAACACTTGCCGCTTATTTCTCGTTTTCCCCTCTCACCGTTGTCCACCATATGTTTGGTGTTGCATGGAAAAGTTTCTGACAGCTTCTTTCTTGGAGTGACAGCCTGCCGCATCTTGTTGGGAGTCTGGGTGGTGAAGTCTGTTTTCCTCCCCTTCTTCTTTTCCCCTCACACTCACTGTGAACTGCTTTGACCCGTATCTCCATCCTGTCACCAGTGTTGAAGCATCTGGTGGTAGCTACGCTAATAACGCAGTCTGACCGGAGCGCTTTTCCTCATTTCACCCTACCGAACCCGGGCATGATGCGAACCTGGAGGCGGCGGAAGAACTTTGGCTTCCTGATCCTCGCTCTCCGAGTCTGGTGCCTGTCCACGGCAGCAAAACATGCTGACAGCATGATTTACAACATACAGAGGGGTGAGTGGATATCTTTATTGTGAATATCAGTGCTATCACTCAGAGGGCTCATTGTCATGTACAGCTGCAGATGCTCAGCCACAGTCTGGTAACGTGATTTTCAGTGTTTGCACATTTTATTTATTTCTGTTCGTTTCCTATTCTCAAGCTGCGCATTTTACACATAGGCTGGGCAGAAAGGAAATTGATTTTTTTTTTTTTTTAACATCAGTTTTCGTACTCAGATGGAAAAACAATAAAAGGAAGTCAGACTGCTGCGGATGAACAGATAGTTTGACATCCAGGAGGATGCAGCTTCATCTTCAGCCTGTAAACATAAACCCAAACAGGATGTCTCCTGAATGAATCAGCCACTGATTATGGGGCAGTCTGTGTATGGGATTGAGCACGTGACACAGTACAAATTTGTGCGTGTGGATGTAGTAAGACAAAAGGAAAAGGAACAAAAATAAGTGCAAACCAACTGTTAAACATAAGGAGCTATTCAAATATAGATATTTTTGAGGTGATCAAGCCTGCTCAAGTGATAAATAAGAAAATACAGGCCACATAAGGTTAAAAGTGCACTAATGAAACAATACTACATGCTACCATCACAGCTGGAGCAGCTAATACAGATGTATAGTGCCAACAAGTCAATAATAAGCTTTCATGAAAGAGAAGTAGAAAGATTCAGCTCAGGAGTTGTTTGCTGTCCACATCAGCCAGCTGTTGGATCATTAAAGCTGCCACACACTGGGTTAGTTAAAATAGAAATGCAGAGAGTAAAACAGTTGTAATGGGTTGCATGAGCGTTGAACTAGGGCAGGCTCTTTTGATGGCAGCAGTCAGATACAGTAATGTTGGATATTGACTTCAGCCTCTATGTGAAATGCTTGTCACAATCTCCCCACACCTTGGTGGGGGCTCTTGCTACAGCGCTTCTGTTATACTACAGTTTGTTCGAATGGAGGCAGAGAGGGGTTTTTTTGTGGCAGACTCTTTTCATGTTCTCCCAAACTTGGGATAAACTAGGATAGACTTGGTCTATCCTATTAAAAATTGTGATATAAACGTGCACAACACAATTTTTGACTTCTGAATTTTTAATTTATTTTGTTATTTATGGTGGTAAAAAGAAGACCAGATGTGCTGTAGTCATGTTCTCCATCCAGTAGCTGTAAAAGTTATGTCTATTCTCAGATTGGTAGCAAAAAAGGAAATAGTGTGAAGGTGTTATACAGCTACAAAGTCCAGAAAGGAAGGATTTAGAAGGAACTGGTTGGGTTGACAAAATATTGACCTTTGACATGGGATGCTGATGTTTGCTTCCCACTTCCTAACAGTCACATGAATCTCTTTTAACCATAACTAGTGTCTCCCCACTTTAAACGATTATTTTGTTTTCTTTTTCTTTTTTTTTGTAAAGAAATGTTGTCCTGTTTTGTTGTTCTTATGTGGAAATAACAAATTGCGTAGGCGTGCACTGTCAGTAAAAGATTGTCACATTGGCCGGACACAATAATCATGTCATAAATATCCATTTAGTCAAAATGGTTTGGCTTAACAGTGGCCTAAATCCATCATAACTGGATACTTGACTTAAGCCAGATTTGTGATGAGCCCTGCCAGAATCGGTCAAACTTACGCCAGTGCAGTGATTTCACACTTCTCCAGTGCTAGCCTTAGTGTTGCTGCTGACTGAAACTGACTCAATCCTTTTCTGTACCCCCCGAAAAAAACTCTGCAGCTAGTACCTCTGTTGCCAAATCTGGCAGCCCTATATGGATCAGATCGGCACTGACTGACATTCGGCCTTCCTGTGCCAACACTCAGCTGCAATCAGCTACCTGGACAGAGTTCAGAAACTGTTGTGTTGTCATTTAGTGAAATAAGTGATGCATTAGATAATGAGGACATTCTCTGTAGTGGTTTTGAAAGTGCCTGAGTGAGCATGTCCAAGGCTTTGAAGCCAGTAATAATACATATTTGAAGACATGTGCTACAAATAAAATAGTAATAGTCACCAGAAAGTAGGGGAAAAAGTGTCAAAAACTTTACATTTAAGTTCCGCAGATTAAAATTAATCTGTTTAAAGGTTTTGTGCTATGAATGCAGTCTTTCATCGTACTGTATAATCATTTGCTTTGTCATACTCCCATCCCCTCTGATTAAAACTTTGACTGACAGCTCAGGAAGTGATTAGAATAGTAACATATTTCATGTTTAAGCTGGAAGATCAGCTTCTTTGTAAAAGTAGCTGTAATTAAATTTTGGTTGCACAGTCTTTAACAAGCCTACAAAGTAAAAATCAGGTTATCAGTAGTTGACTCAGCCTTCTGCTTGTTAGCCTTCGGAAAGCTTGTTTATATTTATGACTGGAATATTGAGTATGTTTGAATAACCATTTGTGTTTTCTTGTGTGAAGTGCTACGGCCCTTCAGGACTGAGCTGGCTTCTGAACTTTTATAGCAAAAATAAAATAAAAGTCCCATAAGGGCGAGAATCAAGCAGGCCGTGTTTACAAATCTTTGATGAATCGTTCTGTCTATTGCTTTCTCTCTCTGCCTGACTTTCTTTGTCTCTCGTCTGCATATCAACTGGTTTTCTAAGGGTCTTTTTTTCCCCTTTTTTCCGGGTGGAGGAAACTCAATAAATAATTAGAGACAGAACCAAATGACCTGGATTAGATTTGAGGATATCAGCTGGTCAGACTGACTGCAGCTTCAGACAGAATTAATTAGAAAGATTAAAATGTCTGTTTTGTCTAAACAAACAGACAGCGGGGAGAATAAAACCTACCCCGAGTGCCCTGAAACACACAATAATGTATGCGCAGTCTCCTTGGTCTCTGAGGAGCATCGGTCACCTTTCAGCACAGTTTCCTGGGAAGTAACTCTAGCCCATTCTCCAGTCTGTGGTGGAATGCTGACTATCATCCGTGTGGGGAAAAAAACAACAGGTTTCTGTAAAATCCATTTAGGAAATAACCTCATCCTGGTCTGTCTCTCAAGCCCCTCCATAAGCTGTCACTTGACATTTTGAGGACAGGCTGGCATTGATCTGTTGGCCGCGAGGGAAGGCCACGCACAGTTAGAGTTGTCTCCCTCTGTTAAGCATCATTGGTCATTATAGCCATCAGTGTGATTTAGCTTCCTCCTGCTCTGCCTGTGGATGCTACAGATACATAATAGATATGCTGATGTCATGCGAAGGCAACTTAACACAGCGGTACACAAAAAACAGCAGTCACGAGCGACTCGGAATCTAATATGTATACATGGAATAATTCCTGATTTTATTAAGAAAGAACAGGGTGAAAAAAAAGAGAATATGTGAGCGATGTATTGTGAAACTGTGAGAAATCTGGGTGTTAGACAGCATCAGAGCTACAGACCACCACCTAAAGAGCTCTGACAAACAGCAGTCAGTCATGTGTGTGATGGATAAGGGTGGGTGCATTTCTCTCCAGTCTGCATTATCCTTCAGAGAACCAAAAAAAAGACACTGAGACAGGTGAGAAAGCAGTCAGTCACCTACATTTACCGCAGTGATTGGATGTGTCAGACCGCCTGTGATGCTTACATATTTTAGTGGGACACTTTCCCCTGCACTGAAGGAAAAAATCTTTATAGTGGAGCAAAGAGAGGAAGAAAGGAATACTGAATAGGTGCAAAGTAGGATGGGAACATGGAGTCGCTCCTGTCACCACTGTGAACAGCGAGCTGTTATTTATGCTAGAATGCAGAAGGATGACAGATTTCTGAGAAGTTTAAACATGCAGTCGTCTCTGCTCGCGTCCATAATGAATGCGTGGCTGGCTGGAAGTGTAGCACAAATGGGAAATGTACAAAAGAGCTGGTGAACATATGATTTCTTGAGAGCAGCAGTTCCTTGTTTGTTTCTTTTCCTTTGACCAACCATCCCTCTGAAGAAATATTAGGTTTCACTCAGATGAGAGAAGCAAGGAAGTGGACTGATGCAACAACATGATTCAGGTTTGAGACTCACGCAGCTGCACAGCAGGCTGAACCATCAGGTTGCCCTACATCAATAATTTCACAACAGAAAGGTCACCACACCTCCATGTCAGTCTGTTTACCTTGAGATGTTGGTTATTGGATCCAGTCATGCTCTTCAGCCAATAGCCGTTATATCCTGAAGCTTTTCATGGAAGGAATTGAAGGTGTTTTGAGAGAATAGTATATGAAGTGAACACTTTTTTTTAGAGAAAGACATGTGAAGCAGAGTTTGGCTCCTCTTTCTCCACAGAATTTGGAACCTCTTGATCTTTGTCTTATTGGAGTGCCCATACTTGAATTTCCTTCCTTCAAGAACACAAAAGGTTTTGCTGAGTGTTTTTTTGGGGGGTACAAATTTAGCACACGTTGAATCACTGATTACATAATTGCATATTCTGAATGAATACAATCATTCAGTCCTTTCCACACATAGCAGACTTTATTTGAGTGGGCTGCTTAGGTATATTAATGGCCACCCAAATATGTGCTGTGAAATGTCTGAAATTTTATTTTTTTAATAATCTGAAAGAATTGCATGTTAGACCTGTGATGGGCCCAGGGTGTAGCCTGCCTTTCATCTTATAGAAGCTAGGAAAGGCTCCAATTGCCCCATGAGCTGGATAACTGGGTAACAAAATGCATGTGTCATAAGATTAACGCAACATAAAAAGTTATTTTCGGCTGCTTCCTTGTCACAAGTGGTCGTCAGAGCAGGTATCTCTTCATGTTTGTTTTGGGATTTTACACCAGATTTTTTGACACAATCCAAAAAGGAAACTGAGAGGGATAGCATCCGCGCTCTTATTTTGAAAGGCTGAAATGGCTGCTAAGCAGTTAGCCTTAGCCTTATGTTGCTCAGTCATCGTATTCGTCAGAGCCCCAAAAAATACAGCTATAGATAGCAGCTATTTGCTGGTATATATTTGCTGGTATATGTGGTACCATATATATGGCGTTTATGACAGCCAATAAAGGAAAATTTAAAAATGTCGAAGACACAGAAGAAATAGAATTTAAATGTTATATACTATACTACGGTCTCACTGAAGCAGTGCTTGGAGATTAAAGTCAGGAGATCACCAGAGTCAGTAGACTCGCTCTCTGGTTACTATTAATCATTTCAGTAGTTGTAGACAGGAATAGGGTCAGTGATTAAGGAACTGACCGACTGACCAATTGACTAAGATTATCATTGTAATAACAAGCTGCTAGCATTACTGATATTTTGTTAAACCTTGTCTCCCCTGCTGATGGCTTTTGGGTGACCCAGGATGTGTGATAAGTTCCAGTTAATCCCTAAATCCCCCAAGCTGAAATCCCCATAGCTCTGAGACATAATGCCCAAATCTGTGCAAGACAAGACGGGAATTGGCTATTCCACTGTTGCTCCCACAGGATGTGAATAAGACACACGAGTAAATCTCACTAACCCACGCTGAGAAATCTTGTATTACCATCATTTCACTCTGAGCCAGTGATTGCTCGATCAGAACAATAGTGATGTATGTTTGGAATGGATCTAGGAGGTCCCACATCCAGGATTAACACCTTCAGCACTAATTTGTCATCACAGGAAGAGTGCCCAGTGTGGGAACTGATAGGAGGCACTGTTGAATTGTTGGTAATGAGGTAACATTGTTGTTATTTATCCCTGCAAAAGACCCTGGGACACTTTAGAGTGGTCTCTTTCACTGTGTCTAAGAAGCTCATAATGCTTTTCCTCCTTGTTACATTTTAAGCCCATTTATTTTTTCCCTTAGAAATCATAGGAGCAAAATTGCAGGGCTGAAAAACTAGTCAGTCTTACTCAGAGTGCTGGGTAAATCTTTTGATGCATTGTTTAAACAGAAATTTGTTGGGGGGGGGGGTGTTTCTCCTGTAAAAAGAATATCAGTGCCTTATTTTGATCTGAAAGAATTTTTTGTTTGTTTTTTTGAAGTCTTTTTTTTTTAACCAATGCTCAAGGCATGGCTCTAGTTACAGCAATGCTGGCTTGTCCTTTCATTATTTATTTGGTCCACTGGTTTGGTTCAGAATAAAATATTTCAACAACTTTAGGTTTTCTGATTGTAGTCCCGTGGCGGTTTTCATGGCTCTTGAGGTTACATCCTGCTGATATAACCTCTAGGCAGTTTTTTTTATAATGTTATAATAACATTTTTTATAATGGTACCATGAGATTGACATTTTTTAGTTTTATGTAAAATGTCATGACAGCATTTTAATTGCCATGACCTGTGGTCCAGATATCAATGCTGCTCAAAAGAACAAGTGATGCAATCACTTTTTACTGTTACACCAAGAGCTGTCAAAGTGTTCCAGTGGAATATATCACCAACAGCATCGACTTATATATCCAAGATGGATTGGATTATGACTAAAAGTACTTGCTAAAGTAAGGACAGTCCTGCCTGTCTCAGCTGTATGCTGTACTTTGCGCAGCAGCAAGATCCTGGGTTCAAAGCCACCCATAGTGAGATTGCCCACAGAAAATCCTTGTTGGCCATGCCGTGGGTTAGCCCATGCAGGCCCCATAGTACTTTTACCCCACAGGACCACATGAAGGATTTTTTTGAGCAACCTCTTCTGGGCTTGCCCATAGAAAACCCATATAGGGCACCTAAAAGCCTAACTTTTGTCTGACCTGTGTGGGCAAACCCACTCAGTGAAAAGTATGGGTTTCCCTGTCTGCACAGCCCCACCGTTCATCTACACCACCCACTGTGGGTCTGCACAGGAATGTTTGCTGCAAGACTGTTTGTAATAAGAAAACACTATACAGGGAAGTGGAAAAAGCAGCTGATTTAAAACCTCAGTAAATTGGAAGTTAGACTGGATCTTATTGATATACTGCAAAAGAACTCAAAGGAAAATATTAGACTGTTAGGGACAGTGCTTGATAGACAAATACATGTTTGTCTAACAAGGATATATCTCCAGTCCAAGTCTGGGAGGAACGACAAATCCACTGTGTGTTACACTGTTAAGGGCATCCAGTGTAAAAATCTGCCAAATCCAAAATGTGGTGCTACCTGCTGTGGTGACCCATTGTGAATGGGCAGCTTACTGTGGGCCCCAGTACTGGCGTGAAATGCAGTGGCACATGTAGGCCCTGCACTGCTGGGCCCGGGTGGGGTCCCAGTAGGCCAGCTTTCACCTAAAGTCAGGGCATACTCTGGGTATGCTATCCACAGTTGGTAGCTCACTGTGGAACCAGACAGGCCCCAGTGGGGCAGCCCATAGTGTGGGCCGACTGTGGACTACCACACTGGGCAGGGAGAGGGCTTGTTTACTGGGTATAAAGCACAAAAGAATATATATATATATATGTGTGTGTGTGTGTGTGTGTGTGTGTGTGTGTGTGTGTGTGTGTGTGTGTGTGTGTGTAAAGACATTTTTATTTACTAAATACTACTATAACTTATAACATTTTCTTCAAGATAAAAGTGTAATTTCTAGGAAGGCCTTCATAGTTTGCTTTTGAACATTGCAAATGTGTGGAAATTATGCTGTAGCTTCAGCTTTCTTGTTTAATGCACTTCCATTCTGGGACAATGTGAACTAATGTTGAGCAAGCAGGCCAGTTATACTGCTCAAGATAAAACACCAAATTGAAATATACATTTGTACATTAATCTCTATAAGAGAAGCCTGTCTGTTCACCGAGTGACTTATTTTCCATTGAAAGTCTTTTCTTTGAAGTTGCTTCCACCATCAAACATTAATTCATATGCAGGAAAGTATCTAGCACCTCCGAGAGCTACAGCGCTCCTTTTTTTTTAAACAATGCCATTACTACTTTTGAATGTCTTTTATTAGTCTACGAACATAATATTGAAGTAGGAACTGTAAAATGCTCCCTTTGATGTGTTAAAAAGAAATGCGTTGTAAAAGGAAATAAAAGCTGTAGTGCTGAGTTCTGCAATAAGTCTTACTGAATAAGCTGTAATATGGTAGACGGTCACAAAGATATATTGATGGTATTCTATTTTTCTGAGTAACTTCTGATTAAATAAATGCTAGCACAACCTCACTTTTTAATGTATTTCTTTATATTGAGACTGATTATTGTGTTTAGCAGCCTCATCCACCTTTTTATAAAGCACTTTCTTTCTAGGCAAGCAATTATATATTTAGAAATCAGCAAATACTATTAAGTCCGGAAACATAGAAACACTGGGTCAAAGACCCAGTACTAAGACACTGTGGCTCTCTAAGGGGAGTTACTTTTGGCTGTGCATGGTAACTTCACACCTGTTTTCCAGGCAAACTCATTGTGATGACAGGACCATAAGACATTACAACGTCTGGCCAAGAAATTGTCTCACACATGAAACTCTGTAAAACCACCTGGTTTAATTCCTTTCACACTCCCCTGATCTCCAGTCCACTCAGCTAAACTAAGCTAACTACTATATATATAACTATAACTGCTGGTTATAGCTTCATATTTAACAAAGATGAGATTGATATTGATGCCTTCCTCTAACTCTAAGCAGGAAAGGAACTACTTTAGTACTTGTGTAAATGTACATGCGTGATAGAGATGAAAAATACATAATAAAAAATGAAAAATATCACTCTTTGAAAGCTTATAATGAGTAATGCGCAAAGGTGGAAATGGCCTCGGTATTTCATTCAGAGAAACACTTCTTTATTTAATTTCATATCAGTTAAGGATGAAAAAAGCCAGGCTGCCTACACTTATAACAACACTCATCTCACGCTCACGCAGGGATTTTAGTTTGGGTCAATGTCTTACCATTTTGTAATCAATAAGGAAAGTCAATACAGTAGTCACTCCCAGAAATGGTTCTGGATCAGATCCAGATTTCCATCAAATCCAATTGTAACAGTTGAACTCACCTATGCTGTGTGTTTCTTATCAGCGTTTTGGCAGTTGTCCCTGTGTATGCGCTTGGTACCGTCATTTTCCTTTTTCAAGCTAAAAGCCTCTTCAGTGATTCACTGTTGGCCAAGATTCACCTTTCTGAGGGCATTTACAGACGATTGGAGGCTTAGAGGGTTGGTTTTACAGCCGCTGTGCAGATATTGACCAATAAATCTTCACCATTATCAAATCCATAATCGGAGTTCTTATCCTTTGATCAGCTGGCATTAAAGGTCTCTTCTCTGTGTTGAGAAATAACTGAAGTCATGTCTTCGGGGCTTTGTTGTATTTTCTTGATTTTATTTTTAACTCTGCTCAAAGAGTTCCTGCTTGATGACTTTTTCTCTTTGTGTCACGTTGTCTGAAATATTTCGCTGCTCTTCACTTTGTGATTCTTCTGTTTGCATAATAATGAATATTTTTATAGCTTTTTATTATACAACATATAATATATATAATACACAACCTAATAATAAGTTGATTTGCAGTGAATTATTTATAGAAGACTCTGACTAAGAAGCTGTGGCTACTGTACCTTAAAGATAAAGATGGTTGTACCAAATATTGACTTTCAAGCGTGTTAGAATTGTATAAACTCTTTTTTTAGGTAAAAAGGCAAACACAGCCTTATTTCCCGTTTTCCCAGCAAAACATAAAGAAGTTAAGTTACACATAGTTTGTATGCATATGTTGTTTGACGCTAATCTGATTGCAGAAGGTCTCTCAAGTCCCGCTGTGGTGTTCATCTTCTCTTGTGTTTCCTTGAACATTTTGCTTATAGATTGCTAAATGTCCTTCATAAACTGGTTTTGACCTTATGTTTTGTATTCTCTTGTCCATCTCAGTAGAGGGACCCTATAATAAAATTGCTTGTTGATCAGATACAAAAGCAGCCAGACATATGCATTTTTCAAAAGGTAATCCATGCTGCTTTGGCTGCTTTGCTTAAATCACTCCGCAATATAAACACCTTTCTCAATCAAAAAGATAAATGGACAAAAAGATGTGAAAGTTATCAGAGAAGCCTTTTGATGCAGCAGGTAAAATACCAAGTCTATGTAATGAGGTAGAGTTTTGCCCAGAGTCCAGCAGCCTCTTCGATTTGACTGCAGTAATTGTGGCTCATTTTGTTTGTTTATGTTTTTGGCTGTTTCACTGCCCTGCTGAGAAAAGTGGACATCGGCCTCTGTTTGAATTCCCATTTCCTACCAGTAATATTCAGCTGTGCAGATCATGAAATAGTGGCAGAAAGAAAAATATATTTGTTAGATCATCAAAACAGAGTTGTCTTTAAAAGAAATCTGGGTTATGAGGCTATTTAAAGAGAGCGTGGGGGAAAGATGATCTTGGCTGCAAAACAGAACTTGTGTTTTTCATGTGTGACCCACAGATAATTCTGCCTTGTGTCCAATATGGGGGTACAACTGTGGTTGGCTTAGCAGTCATGGAGCTCTCAGAAAACATACAGGATTAACCCAGTTTTAGTGTGAATTTAAAAGGTTCCCAAAGAGGATAAAACCCGTGAGAATGATGATGAATGTCATATTTCTCTGCCGTTTGAAGGGAACTTTCTTTTAAGTTTGCTTTGGCAGATGTTGCAAACTGAAGCCTAGCACACACAAAATGCTACAAAAACTCATTAATTCACATATTAAAGGGGTCACTGTACTTCAAACAAAGCGCTTACCAGAACATCAAACGGCATCTAAACCCCCCGAATTAGGGAGGCTACGTCCAACATTGAGTGAGCACGCTTACTTTACCCAGAGACTGGCCATGTGTGTGGAGGAGAGAAAATGGGCAGGATTAGATTTCACAAAACTCCCTTTGTCTCTTTTTGTGTAGAGACAAATGTAACGAGATGGATGCCTTCAAGGAAAGATTTTCCGTATGTTGCTCTTTATGATGGCAAGCTCTTCGCCGCACGTTAGAATGTGGCTTTACAGAAGAATTAGAAACGCTTAGATGTGGGCTGAAAACACATTGTACAAACTAGTTTGTTTTGAGCTCACCCAGGCTTGAAGTCTCCACTCCAAACTGATATTGTTTAAGGATCACAAACTCATTTAGTGTCAGAGAGCTCTAAATGATTTGTGAGGGACCCTGGTGGAAGTGATGAAGTCTTTAATTAACAAGACGTCTGCCTGACTTTCCTTTTATAGCTCTTTTTTAATGGCACTCCAGCCGCAGCCTGTGGTCTCAGTCATGCTGCTCCGTCTGTCTAACGTGGTTTTCGTGCACCACTAAAACCAACAAACTACCATCGGCATATGTTCAAATATCCCATTAAATGTAGGAGGTCCCTTTTATGCCCTTGTTAGCTTATTATGTACTGTGGCTAAGTTGAGAGTGTGGGCCACGCTGAGAACACAGACAAGCCGCCGTCACAGACAGTTTGAAGTTGTATGAAGTGCAGTCACGATGGCACAGAAGTCAGTCTTCAAAGACAAGAATCGTCACACTTTGAAGAGACAAACGTACCTGAAAATCAAAACACCTCCAGGCGGGAGGAGGAGCAACAAAATATGTAGGATTGTAGCATTTCTGCTCAGTGTACTGCTGAACTCTTGTTGCACTGTGTATGATGTTACACATGCACATGCAGACACGCGGATGCTTTACTGCAAATCTCCAGGGATTAGAGAATATGCCGAGACTTTAGATGTATAGTAAATAGAGGCGGCGCACTCACTCTCAGTTTTACTTTGTTGATAGCGGGAGCGTGAAACCTCAAACAGCCTCTCCCCTCCCCTTTTAACACTCTCTATTCAATCCTCTATGGGTTTGTAACATTTATTGGGCTACACAGGAAACCTGCTGGGCTTGCAACAGCACACACATGCTCTGTAAGGCCATTCAGCCAAGTCTTCTGTGGAGCTGAGAGAGACACTGAGAGAGCAGAGGGAATTGTGACTGATCCCCACATTTTGCTCCAAGCATTGATATGGTTTATTATACGTCGTCTTATGCTATATACAGTATGGGGTTTTTTGTCCCAAAAGAGCAATCTTTTAAAAACTAATTAGCTTAACCAGTTTCTTACTTTGGTAATTTAACTCTATTACAAGTTTGGAAGAGAAGTAAAATGATAAGTGGAAAAGAGGAGGAAACAGCACAGTATGGTGCTTGTTCCTGACCTACTATACAAAGTTGGATAGGAAGAAAGATAATAAATATATATATATATATCTAAGAAATGGGAAAGACAATTTCATCCTACCTTTTTTAGAAAAAAAAAACATTCCCATCTGGGGAAATATTGCAGAAGAAGAGTTATAAACTGCGTGAGAGCATCTATTATTGATGCTCTGTCTGTGGCTATGGTCTTGTTGCAAGGGTCCTTTGGGGGATAGCATATCTACTCGCAGGAACAGGAGTGAGCTTTTACTCTTTCTCTGCAGCACCGACCACAGTCTTTAATAGTGTTCTGCTCTGCTGTGTGTCTGAGCCTTCCAAGCTTTTGTTGCATTAATGGTGTCCTTGAATTATTGAGGATATTACACAGCAGCTTTGACCCACATTTCTGACCCCTTTGTTTGCAATCTGTATTGTTTGTAGCGTGATGCTAAATTTCAAGCTAATCTGTGCTGATGATCTTTTCACAGGAAGTAGTCCAGACAAGGCCGAACAGAGCGGGGAGGCAACCAGACCGCAAACTTATGAGACCGCCATACCTCTGTTGCTGAAGGGCAAAGAGCGCAGACCTCTCAGCCAACTCACATCTGGGGTAAATACTCTCAAAACCATTTAGCAGAAATAGCTTATTGGTAATAAGCTGACTCAGCCAGCTACTGAGCTAATGTCAGTGTGCTTTTCAGAGTGCAGCCAAGTATAGATGTCTGGCTTTTTGTTTAACATAACCACAGTATATGATTCCTTCCTCTGTTGCCTCCATCTGTTGCCTGTCTATTTAATTTCCTTTGGTAGAGAAGTCCCCTCTTTTGCTATGTTTTCCCTCCATGTTATGCCCCTTTTTGTGGTTCTTCTCCTTCCATCCGCTCGCCTTTGTTTTGAACATGTCCTCATTTCTTTGTTAAATATGAGCTTGCCGCACTACACTAGGCACTACATATTGTGAAATTATTCCTAAAAGTCAGGCTTTCAACAGTTTTACAAGTCACTAACCTGATGGCTAAAGACTTGGAAGCTTTAACTCCGTCTGTAACAGCTTGTAAAGCGTGTCATTTCGTTCATGTACTACACGTTATAAGCTAGATTAAAAGATATATACAAATCATCCCTCTCTGGTTTTTCTAAACATGCCTTCTCAGGCTATGAAACCCTGTCTGTTCCACTTACTACAGCTGGAAAGGGAAATGTTTGAAATTTGGCATCTCTACCACAACTTAAAGAAACTTTCCAGAGGAGGGAAATGTGTAGGTGTTCAGAACTCCCTGAGCAATCAAACACTTTTCCTCATGCAGGGAAGTCACCATCTGAACGATTTGTTTTGTTTAGGATTTTTTTCCCAGCGTTATGTGCCTGCCTCACAGTCAGTCATCACAAAAATGTCACATACTTTGGGCATGTGGGGAAGTGAAACTACGTTTTATAGCCTTAATCATTTTTAGCTACATTAGCCATATTTTTCTATCACCTACTGCTGATGTAAGGCATTTTTGTTAAGGAGAGACAATAGTTAAAGCAGCCTGCTGTCCCATATTAAACTTACTACAAGGGTAACTTGTGATTGTCTTATCGGAGACTGCAGTAAAAGTCACAGCACAGAGGCAGATTTATGCACACACTGGTCATTTTGTTGGGTATACTTTGCTGTTCCTATTGCCTTCAGCAGTGCCTAAATTCTTCATGGCACAAATTAAACAAGGTGTTGGAAACATTGATCATTTCATCAGAGATTTTAGTCAATATTGACATCATAGCATCACACTCTGCCCTAGATTTATCAGCCTTGATGTAAATTCCTCTTCTATCACCTCACAGTGATGCTGTTGTTGATTTAGAGCTGATGACTGTGCAGGCCATTTGGCTGCACTGAATTCACTGTCATATTCAAGAAACCAGTTTGAGATGATTTGAGATTTGTGATGTGGTGTGTTGTCCTGCTAGAAGCAGTCAACAGAGGATATGTAGACTGTGGTTTAAAGGAATGGATATGGTCAGCAGCAATATTCAAGGAAGCTGTGGCATTTAAGCAGCTCAGCTGGTACTGAGGGGCCCAAAGAGTGCCAGAAATTCCTCCCACAAATCATGCAAACGGCAGCAACCTGAACTGTTGATACAAGGCAGCATGGATCCATGCTTTCATGTTGTTCATACCAATGTCTGACCCTATCTTCTGAATGTTGTAGCAGAAATCTATTCATCAGACCAGGCAATATTTTCTAGTCTTCTATTGCTCAGGTTTTGGGAGCCGTTGTGCATTGTAGCCTTAGTTTCCAGTTCTTACCTGCAGGAGTCACAATACTTGTGGTCTTCTGTTGCTGTAGCCCATCTGAGAGATGTTATTTTACTGCTGGTAATAGTCCTCTGACATCTGACGTCTGCTGTCAACAAGGCATTCTCACAGGCATTTTCAGTCTCTGCTTGGTTAGATGTATATTACACATTTGTGTCGATACGCAGCTGAACAGGTGTAAAATGGTCAGCTACTGTATATCTGCCTTGTGTGCCAAGTAGAAGTTATCTTGGAGCTGTAAGGTATTGCAGAATTATGACACATTTTCTTTGTTGCACAGTAGACATGACATGAATTGTCCACACACATACTTGCAGACACACAGCTTCAGACTGGCCAGCAGAGTATTTCCCCAAAGGCATCGGTCAGCTATCCCAAGAAATGTCACTGTGAGAGAGCACTCTGTTCATCTAAAATATCAGCTGATGAAATATAAATCAATTTCTGCTTAGTGTGAACATGTCTGACCCTTTTTCCTCTCTGCTAGCTTACATTCATGAATCCTTTTTTACAAAACTGAGGCTCTAAAGCATTGACCTTCTTTGCCTCTGTTTTGTCTTAAGGACGATGCTAATTTTCAGAAAAGCATTAACTCATCTTAAAGCTATATTTTGGAAATTGACATTTTTATATTTGATAGAGGATTCAATCTTTAAATGACACTTGCAGCCATTCGTCATTAACACCAAACCGCTCACGTCACGTAATCATTACAGCTGTTGCGACACTTTTTCTCTTCCAAAAAAATCACACTTACATTGGGGACCAAGTCTGAAATACTGTCAAAATACATTATTGCCGATTTTGTGCTTCTATACACCAGTGACAAAAAGTCCCATTTCAAGTGAGTCTTTATCAATTTATTGCAAACAAACCTTGTCAGAAGCAAAGAAGCAACATGTCATTGAGTGACATGTGGTTTCCCACACAACACCATTAATTAGTCCTCCTCCTTGTTCCATTATTCTTTTGCAAAACCTAAACCAATCCACTGTCAAAGCATCTTAACATTGTCTGTTTTTAGACACATCTTCATGCTGAAAAATACACTGTTTCCTGAGTTGTCTCAATATGCTGTGAAACATTAAAACTGTTTCCTCAGTAACAGTAATAAATCCCTACACTGACTGCTATATATTATTCATTGTAATTCTATTCAGTGGATGTGTTTCCATTAAAGGCTTAAGGATTGTCATGGTATAAATGGAAGTTGATTCCAGATTTGGGAAGTGAATGATGTGGAAGTTTTCTTCCTGTTCCTCTAGCGCTATTGTGCCTTGCCCCATCCTGCTTTGTGCACGAAAACGTCAGCTGAACCTTCACGCACGTCCACAGGCAGGATTGGTGATTTCTGGGCATGACCTCATATCTTTTTGTGTTTCAGAGATATCCTGCATCACTGCAGCTGCTGGTGCCTGCAGAAGGTGAACAGCTGATCCTGTTGCTGGAGAAAAATGAGTGAGTTTTTTCTTACGATTCATTTTAATACTCACCGTGTGCGTTGGGTTAGAAGAAACTGCACGTTTAGTATGTAATCACACACAGAGTCAATAGATAAACCATGCTCCTGACTATTGCTTCCTCGAGTTACATATGCAAGAGGACAAGACATTGTGTGGGTCTAGGATACGGTATAGTGTATTCAAGGAGGGAGAAAATAATATGTCCCCTTGTGATTGGATTCTTTTATGGTTCAGTCTCTCTGAAGGGCTAAGAGATGAAAGCTGATAAAGAATAAGGCAGAACAGAGCTCAGAGGACATGCTCGTCCTCCCCTTCTTTGCTTTTCAGCATCTCTCATCACTTCTCTCCCTTCCATACTGTGGAAAATAACGCTGTGAACTCTGAAACGAGGGGTGAGGATCATGTAGAGTTCATAAATATGTAAATACAGCCACACAAAGTCACGCACAAACTGAAATACACTGAGAAGAAATATATAGAGAGAGGCAAGAAGGATAGCTGTAAAGCCAAAAGAAAAACCAGGTTACATGTCCGGGGGAAATTTAGAATCTTACAAGAATGATGGCATTACCGATTCAGGTCTTGTGTCTGTCAATATTTGTTATTCAGACGGAGTGGAGACATAATATTTTACTCTGCTGCTTTGGGATACGGATATTGACATTGAATTGATGGACTTTGTTCAGAACTGGTGAGGCCCCTTGTCACTGCTAACTCTCAGAACAAACTCAAATTGGACTTTTGAGATTCAAAATGCAGAGCTGTGTGCGAGACAGAAAATGAAAAACAATAACTGTTGTCGAAATTTAGAAATCAAATATTGATTCACATCTTTATTCTCCATTTTAAGGAGCGATTTCAGCAAGTGGTCTATTATGTGAGCAGATGAACAAATGAGTTAGCGTACACCCCCTAGGTACTCTGCCACTCCACGCTTCGATAATTCAAAGCACTTGCAAAACAAACTAGAAATCAGCTCATGCTCCTCTCCAGAAACTAAACCCTCCTTAGAAAAACACTGTCCGAACTAACCCTTCCGTTCCTTGCTCACCATGTGACCTCCTGTAAACCTCAGCATCAGCTGTGAGTCATCCGTCACCGGCTGTCACCAGCCTGGAAGCAAGCTGCCTTTCCCATCCGGCGTGTCAGGCCAGATGTGTCCTCTGATATCGCTTCAGCAGTTCAGCCAGCTCAGAACAGGTGGTCTCTGACCTCTACGTGTGCCTGTTATGTCGAGGGCGCATCCGTTGAGTCTGGGGCAGGAGGAAAGATGAGGGCGCTTAGGACAAAAAGTATGTTTGGAGTTTAGTGAAGTCCTTGAGGTTTTTTAGCAATATTTAAGATTCAGACACATCGTCTCTGCTTCCAGCGTTTGGTGGAGGCAGACACAACATGCGCTTCTGAGGTGCTGTGCAAATTAACATTTTTTTTTTTTTTTACCCAAATCTGCATAGTGCCTGTCAGTACATATTTCTTCACCGGATAGTCATCATAGGCCATAGGATTAGAAATAGGATTGAACTTTGCAGATATTTATTCTGTGATTGTCTCTGATAGGGGGCATCAGGATATGACTGTTTAAAGGTATAGCTCATTTTCAGAAACAGCAGTCAGTGTCTGTCCCAAGCAATGTTTAGACCCTCAGGGCCTTTTCATTTCTATCCAAATCATAATGATTTTTAACAAAAAACTCCAGGAAATATCCTTGGGCTCATGTCTAGTGCATCTGAAATTTAGTCTTTTGTATAATTTTTCAAAATCACGCTTAAGGTTTGAAGATTATAATCAAAGTAAAGGCGGTTCGTCTAGCAAGCCTTCACACAACTGAATTTAATTAGAGGGAAAATGTAGTAAAAACGTTAAATGGAGTGAAATTTCCAGAATGAAGCAAATAAGAACAAGAACAATTTAGTGTTGGTATTCAGGAATCGGATACATCTGAATGTGGAGAGCCCTAGATCTCAGTAGTGTTTCCTCTTTTTGCTGAGTTATTGCATGTTTTTGGTGAAAGCTCATTTTTAAATTTTATTTAATTTTTTATTTTTTTGCTTCAGTGTGCTGAGCCCGTGCAGTTTGCTCATTTGGCACTGCTGCAGAGCACACCTGTTCCATGGCAAGTGTGAAATGATCTCAGTCCTTACCAATATAAACAAGCTACCAGATCCAATTAATAAACTGCTGTTTGTTAGCTGCTTGGCGCTGTCCCAGGCAAACTTGGCTATAGCAGGACAAGTACAAATCTACTGAGGAAGAAATCAGAGGAGATCTTCTGTTTGCCTGTGTGTATTTCTTAGGCGGCATGCACAATGCCTGTATGCAGAGTCAAAGTCCCTTTATATTGTACAACTTGTAAATGAAGTGTTACTGCACGAACACCTGAGCTTCAGCTGAATTTGTTTTCCCCTGATGTTAGAGGCTATCTCTTTTGTGTTCTTGCCAGCCACGGGGACCAAACTGTAAGCAGCATAGATTTTACAGCCTTTTGTCAGACCATCATCATAGCTTTCGAAAGAAGAGCCCTGCAAAGCTTATTTTCAGAATATTCCTCTTTGTGAATATTGGCTCCAAAAAAAGTGTCACTTCTGTGGAAATCTTAGTACTTTTGCACTGTACACTGTATTTTGGCTTTTATTACTTTTGTACCCATGCAACATATATATCAGAGATTTAGTTCAGCCTCCCTTGAATGCCATACCATATCATTTTTCTTTTCCATCACAGTTCATTCAAAGTTGGCAGTAAAACAGAGACAGAGGAGACATTATATCCCCATTTTCATAAAAGCAACATGAATGTCATCATATATGATATTTAAGGCTTGACCTGTTGTACAGAGCAAACTGTGCTAGACAGACATGCACACCTTTGCCAGCAGTGGCTGCTTTGAAGTATAGCATTGATCAATAGCACTGTTGCCCGGCTTTAAATGATTAATGGTGGTCATATGGGACATTACACATTAGTCTTGATTAAAGACTTCAATAGCACTGTCTGGGGGACAAAGATACTTCTGTGTGTGTGTGTGTGTGTGTGTGTGTGTGTGTGTGTGTGTGTGTGCGTGCGTGCGTGCGTGCGTGCGTGTGTGTGTGTGTGTGTGTGTGTGTATGTTGTAGTTTAGGTATTACTCATGCTTTGGTGACTGAGGCATTACGGGGATGTGGGTTAGAAGGTAGAGAGGATCATCTGACAATCGGAAGGTTACTGCTTCTGTTCCTGGTTCCTCCAGTCCACACGTGTTCATAAAGCCATAAGATACAGTGCTGTATGAATATTAAAGCTAATTATAGCTTTATATGTGAAATACACTTTATAACCAGCACTCTATTTACCATTTTATGGAGACAAATGTTGCTGCATTGTAAATAATTATAATGCATGGATGAAATTTGAGGTTAAATTATGTTAACCAAGTAGTATTTATGATTTTTGATTAAAGATAAAGTACGTTCCCATTAAATGAATGCAAATCAGTGAAATGAAGTCATAAAGTCACTGAAGTCATGGATACATAACTGAAAGACTAGTTGGTGTTGGGACTGTTGCAGTATATGTTCACTATATATGCAGAAAACTAAGAGTCAGATTCATGTATTACTGTGTATTTTGTGTTGTCTTTTTGGAAAATGAGTTAAACTTAAAATACAGCGATTACCACATTTACCAGACCACCACAAGGGGAAACGTTTATGTCACAGCTGCCCTAATTTTTCTCTAAAAAGAAAAAAACCTATTGAGGATTTCGTTACTGGATCATTCCGTCTTCTGAACAAGTAAATGTATGAATATTAAAATGCCAAATAATCTAAACTGTTGACCTGCAACAGAGTTGTTGAGAAAACAAGTACTCAATGAAATTCAAATATTTCCTATTTTGAAAGGTTTCCGATGCTGTTGAATGGAGTTTACTCAGAAGAGATTTTTTCTTGAACACTTGGGCCCTTTTCTTAAGGAGTAAACACATAACACAATTTTCAAGCTGCATTCCTAAAACCGCTTAGACCAAACAGTGAATCACTCATAACGACTCTTTTTTTCAGAAAAATAAAAGAAGCAGACGGGGGGAAAAAAGTCTACTGAACATTCATGGCGCACTTCACTGGAAAAAATAGAAAATATGGCATTCAGGACATGGTACCATTATGTGGCTATTTACAAAAAGGGAACAGTGACAAAGAGGACGCACGCAGGCACTCACGCACACATTTATATTGGCAACATGATGTACTGAAGCGTCAGTAAAAACCTGATGATCCACAAACTAAATGGCCTGTTCTCTTCTCTTGATCTCCTGTTCGTAGTGGCCACGGAGAATCAGCTGTGATTGGGTTGCACTCTTTGCCCTGCCTCCTTCATTGTCATTCCATGAGCGAGGTGTATCGCAGTTCCTCAAATTTTATCTAAAATTGCTGCTCTTGTTCTTACTCTTCATCATCCATCACCTCTTGCACACTGGTTGCTTCTATCATCACTGGGGTCAGTCTTCAAATCACTGAGCTGTTTGTGGACTCTGAACTGGGTTCGTGACATCATTTGCAACAATTGTGGATAATTTTGAGCTATTGTGTGGAAGCTATGTGCTGTATGTTTAAATTCTTCTGCATGTGGTTAACATTATGTATCACAAGTTCATAATCTGTTTTAGTGAGTGTGTTTTTAGAGTTTTGCATGAAGATTTGATCAAATCTGTAAGTTTTGTGTGACATTTTGCAAAAAGTGATTTAATACATTTGTTTAGAGAATGGAGTTCTCTTTTTTTTTACAATTTAAAGAGTGAATACATACGCTATGCATGCTTATTGTGCTTCACTATGATTTTTAATAAAATACATCTTTTCAGCTTTTCTTCTTGAAACACAATGAGCTTGATGTGTCCATATTCTAACTAGCTCACTACACAAGACCATGCATTTCCCATTGAGAACATTTCCTTTCATTCTTCTCTGGCAGGAAAGAAAAGAGGAAAGAGGCCTTTTGAAACACATGGTCACATCTAAACAACATCATTATGCTTTTGACAAAAAATCCCCATAGCAACATCCTCAGTGTGTTTTCCAGGGGAAAGAAGATGCACTCTATTTCAATAACACAGCTGACAATGCCAAAATCTCTCTCGCCGTGCACCACAGAGAAGATATATTATTACCCAGTCCATTCACTGTGGAGAGTTTTTGGCAAAAAAAGAAAAAAGAGAGTGATCCCAGGTTACTGTCGACTATGAGATAAGTTGAACTTTATGCAGTTCTGTTTTTCACTCAATATTTGTATAAAGAAAACCTGGCTTACCCATGTGTTTGGGTGTGGGCTCTGGTACCTAAGCAGGCCTGTATTAGGGACTGCATGTGTAACTACTCAGTGATAATAAGTAATAATGTGTTTTCAGGCATTCTAAGTAAGCACGGTCAGTAAACGGGTCAGAAACTGGATCCTGGATGCTGAAAACAGCAGCAAACTTTACAAGCATCACTTCCTCTACTGGGTTCTTCCTGCACCAACTCTTCCATCACTCCCACTTCCTCTGCTCCAGTGAGTCTGTTATCGAGTTGTAGCGATGCTTGCTTCCTGTCACATGTCTCTCTGTTTTTCTGGCTATATTCAGGTCCCCCCACTGCCACCAACCCCAAACACCCCCTTCTTATGCTATCTCTTGCTATCCTCTCCTCCCACGCTCCCCACATGCTCGCTTGTGTTTTCACTGGTGGCAGCTAATCTGTCACCACGCAACCTGAGACCCTGTCAAAGCCACCGGTGGGAAACGTTGGACCCCAGGCTGCTGTTTGGTGCCAACGCATGTGTACTTGTACTTTGGTGCCAACTCTCTGTATGACTTTGCCTTTGGATGCCAAGCCATTTTGTTGTGCCTGTCACAATTAATTCAGGCATTATTAGGTTAAACACCTACAGAGGATTTGGGTTAGCGGCTTTCTTTGCTCCATTCAGTTAAATAGTTGTTCTCAGACTTTGTTTTCATAGGGATTAAACACGGTGGAACATTGTATTTTATTTTGTTCAGTGGCATTGGAAGGTTATTTTTGTTGCTTTTTGACAGAGCCAGGATATCTGTTTTCTCTTGTTTCATGCAGGTTAACTGCAGTAACAATGGGTCCCTTTTCCTGCTGCTTGGTCAGCCAGAAAAACAAAATACTTTGGCAGTCGGGTCTATACATAGACGAGTATCCCGAAACACACATCCAGTTTGTTTGAGTATTGATCTGATTGTGAATTCTACCTCTCTGACATTGCATTTGTAGTTTTTGTTAAGCTTGGAGCGCATAGTAATCACATTTTGCCTCCTGCCATCTTTAATTAGTTAGCTGAACAGTTTGCGGATAATGCAGATCGTCCTTGGGGACAGTTGCCCAAATCTTGAATGACACTATGAAAAGGAGAGAGAGGGAGGGTAGTTTTAGGTGTTGCTTTTTTTTCTTCTTTTTTCTTCTTCTTCTTTTTTTTTTTTTCTTTTTTTGAACACTGGGTCAAAGCCAAGCTCGCTCAAAGACTCTCACATTCGACACTTTTTCCCTCTACTTAGAAATACTTAGAAATCTGAGGTTAGTATTGAGCCAAGACATCAAATCATCCAATTTGATGTCATCCAACAATTATCCAATCCAATCAAATACTTAGAAATCTGAGGTTAGTATTGAGCCAAGACATCAAATCATCCAATTTGATGTCATCCAACAATTATCCAATCACATGACAGCGACAGTGCATTTAGGCATGTAGGCATAGACCTGCTAAAGTTCAAACCGAGCATCAGAATGGAAAAAGAAGATGATTTGTGACGTGGTGCTGTGCTGGTCAGGGCGGTCTGAGTATTTCAGAAACTGCTGATGTACTCTGATTTTCCCACACAACCATCTCTAGGTTTACATATAGTGGTCAGGGACGAACTGACAGGAAGGCAGTAGTAACTCATTACAACCAAGGTAAACATAAGAATGTCTCTGAATGCACAAATGAGAAACCTTGAAGCAGAATGTCTACAGCAGCAGCAGACGACAGTGTGTGCAAGAAACTGAGGCTACAGCAGCAGGGGATTGCATCAAGTGCCACTCCTGTCACCTAAGAACAGGAAACTGCAATTGCATTCGCTCACCAAAATGAAAAAATAGAAGATTGGAAAAATGTTGCCTTATCTCACATTTGGTTGGTAGGATCAGAATTTGGCGTAAATAACACAGAAGCATGAATCCATTTTGCCTTGTATCAACAGTTCATGCTAGTGATGGTGGTGTAATGGTGTGGGTAATATTTTCTTGGCACACTTTAAACCCCTCAGTACCAACTGAATTACCACAGCCTACCTGAGTATTTTTGGTGACCATGTTCATTCGTTTAAGAGCACAGTGTACCTGTCTTCTGATAGCTTCTTCCAGAAGGATAGCACACCATGCCACAAAACTCAGATGATCTCAAATTGGTTTCTTCAACATGACAATGCATTCACTGTAGTCAGATGGCCCCCAGAGCCACCAGATCTTAATCCAATAGAACACCTTCAGGATGTGTTGGAACGGGAGAGTCAAATCATGGATGTGCCGCTGACATATCTGTGCTGCGTCGTGTTATTATTTCAAAATGGAACAAAATCTCTGAGGAAGGTTTCCAGTACGTTGTTAAATTTGTGTGATTAATAATTAACTGCGCGTAAAGAAAATCACATAGTTCCCACTGTAGATACATATGTAGCTTTTGCAGCTGGCACTTGTTGAAAAGAGCACTAATCTTACAAATCGACTGCCTAAAACTGTTGCTGGACTGAAACAGATGAAGTCTGGTATGTTGGTGAATAATTTGAAAATGTGTTCCAGATATTGTTGTGATTGGGCTTTCGCTGAAAAAGTTTAATGCACTAATGCAGTATATCAGCACATGGCATCATCTATTTGGTCCTGCTGCAGACCTATTTTTAGGCGTCTGCAGCAGCAGAGAGGATGCTGAGGTTGTTGTCATAGCACTTAACTAATATGGTCGTGTTGGTCTCTCTCTCTCTCTTTGTATTGTAATTTCTCATTCATGTAAGGGGATATAGTGGAACCTTACACATACCATACAGAGAATGGTCACCTGTCAACCGAGCTAGTTAGGAGAGCACTTAGCATCCTGTGAACGTAAGCGATTCACTATTTAGTTTCGGAGCGCTTTGCAGAGAGTAAGAGGCTCCTAATGAGACCAAAGGGGTGATGCATTTGCAGCCTTGTTCGCAAACCTTTTTTGTTTTAAATTACGCTCTGTGATATACTCAGTAGGGCATCAGTGGAATGAACTGTTGCCTCGGTGTCGGTGAGCAGAAAATCTATTATCTGTGCTGGAGTTTTTGATATGTGGAGTGGGGCTACAGATGTTGATGCATAATATCCACATATATCCTGGGCATCATTTATCTGCATCAGCAAGAAATATGTCCTGGAGAGTGTGCTATATGAGCGATTACATTACCTCACTGTACATCAATAGATTGCTCAAGATAATGAAATGCATGTGCGATTTGTACATTATCATGCACATTCATATATTTGTCTACGGCAGGATGCAGCCATTAGTGTACAGTTTGTCATCGGATTTCAGTTTCTAGGCCGGGGAATCAACCTGCAGAGTATATCATAATAACGTTTCACACACAACCTTTCAAAACCCTTAGCCATAAAAGCCTGGTGTAAAGGCTTTAATGAGAAATCTTTTTCAAAGCAGACATTGCTTTGTGCATGATTCACATCCTATGCCATATCTCAGCAAGGAATAGAGAATGGGTCAATTGTAGCAGACCCATGAGAAATAAGGACTGAGACAGAACAGCTCAGCAGCTGTTTTACACTCTCATGGGTGTTTATCTGATATGCTTATTGCCAGCAATAAGACTCAGAACGCCATCAGTCACTGCGGGTAATATAAGATATGGAATATAGAGTTGTTGTTTTTTAATTCCTGATGCTGCTTCAGCACTAGGCGTGCAGCAGTTTAAGCGGGTATTGTCATTAACATTGCAGATCCGTTCAGTTTAATGTCTTCCTTTCTAAAATGTGTATGTACACTAGTGTATACAATAAAAATGTGCAGAATTTAGGCATTTCAAAACTATTGTGTTTTATTTGGTTAAATGTAGATTCTTAGTAATGATTCTTAAAATGTATTTATATCTTATAATAACTAGACTAGAGTCTCATTTTTTATTGGTTAAAACACAAGTTGTTGTTGTTGTTGTTAACAAAAAACAAAAAAAACTACATGCAGGCAAATAATCTGATTCATTTCAATATTCATTTTAAGATGTATTTTTCTTGTAGTAAAATTTTTCAGTTTACTTAAAATCATTTTCTTACAAACATTGTTATTAAAAGTAAGCTTTGCATGTCTGTGTTTGTGTGTGTGTGTGTGTGTGTGTGTGTGTGTGTGTGTGTGTGTGTGTGTGTGTGTGTGTGTGTGTGTGTGTGTGTGTGTGTGTGTGCCGTTTGTTTTCAGAAGCATGTACTGCAGCCTCTCTTCTGAATTGGGAATAGCAGAAATTAATCACTGACACGTCTTAATCGTATTGCAAATAAGAAGCTGAGTTTGTGAGATAAGCACTTTTTATGCGCATGTTTTTACTGTTTAGAGAATTATCCAAAACTGCCATGCTTTTTTTTTTCTTTTTTTTAAGTAAGTGAACACAGAAACACGTATGAGGAGCATACTCGGTCATAATGCTGCAGGTGCCTGTCCATTAGTGTGACTGTGTGCATCTCAGAGTTGTGTCATGTTACAGCAAGCTTAGTTTAAGTTACCAGAGGGCTCCTTAAAAGATGAAGTTGACACATGTAGATTGATAGAAACGAGTCTTTGCTGGCCACTTTGTTAGGTAAAACACTTAGCAACTTAATGCTACTTGTCGTAGTTGTCGGTGTCAGGTGGGCTGGTCTGATTATTTCAGAAACTACTGATGCACTGGGAAAATATCCAGTTAGTAGCAGTTCACTGGGAAAAAAAAATACATTGTTGCAATGCTACAGTAACTCAACTAATTGGTATAACCAACCAACCAAGGTATGCAGAAGAGCATCTTTGAATCCACAACATAAGGAGCCTTGAAGCAGATGGACATTAGTAGCAGTAGACCACAGTGGGTGCAGGAAAGTGAGATTATGCTACATACGAAAGATTGGAAGGATATTGCCTGATCTGATAAGTCTTGATTTCTGCTTTGACATTCGGATGGTAGAATCAGAACTTGGAATAAACAGGATGGAAGCATGGATCCATCCTGCCTGATATCAAGTTTATTGGTATATTACTGCTGCACATGTCTGTCCCTGTATGACCACTGTATGTCCGTGTTCTGATGGTTGCTTCCAGTAGTCAGAAAGCTCAAATCAGCTGTTTTCTTGAACACGTCTCTGAGTTCAGTGTATTGTCGCTGTCCAATAAAGCACCTTTTTGATGTGGTGAAACAGGAAGTTCACATCAATGACGTGCAGCTGAAAAATCTGCAGCAGCTTTGTGATGCTATCAAATCAATACCGGCCAAAATCTCTGAGGAATGTTTCCAGCACCTTATTGAATCTGTGTCACAAAGGATTAGGGCAGGTCTGAAGGCAGAAGAGGGTCTAACCCAGTACTATCACAGTGTACCTAACACAGTGTTCAGTGAGTGGATAGCTTTTAAATTTAGTTTGACTCTTCAAGCTCTTTGGGGAGTTTAATTCTCAAACATTTCATGCTGGTGAGCCTTTTTAAATACTGATCAAATTTAGAAAACTTAATTTAATGAAATAATGAATGGAAGTAAAATATTTATGTTTACAGTTGGGCTGAGTGAATTTTTGTGTAATGCTTAACAGTCTGCCCTGTTTATCTTAGCACTGTGTTCCCAAATCTCTGCAATTAATTTAGCCTCTTTAATGTGACAGTTTCATATAAATACAGAAGATGATGGCCAAAGACTTAATAAACAGTGCTTAATCTTTTAAGCTTATTACTACTTTACATTTATTTTTTAGTGATATAAGATCAGTGATATTTTTTTAATCCTTTTACCGTCCTTGCTTGGGTTTTTTTGTAGCGACAGCTACTTTTATGGCGTCTGTACCCTGTGGTCAGTGAGTGATGAATCGTGGTGCATTAAATATATTTAAAACGCAGGCATGCTCCAGACTGCTCTCACTTTCTGTACTCTAGGTATCAGTGAACCACTGAAACTCAGAAAAGGAGCTGTGATTAAGTTAAAAGCACTTCATTGTTTTACCACCCATAGCCCATACAATAATTGGCGTCTCCTGCTCAATACCCAGCAACCATGACGCCTTATGTTACCCTGCATCAGCGTCAGTGACAGACTGTTCACCCCGATCCTTATGTTAAACTGATACATCCGTGCCAAGTGAAAGTTACCAACTCCACCATGTTTGCAGGGTAATGGGCTGGAGAATGAAAGATTGCATGCTATTATCTTATTGGAGAATCAGTATAGGATCTGTGGAAGTGTAAAGAGTGGGTTTAATGACGTGAGACGTTTTTTAAGAGGAGGGGAAGAATGCCTCATGCAGTCTGGGACTGGAGAGATGATGGTCTGGGACATGTGTAGTCAGTGGACCATGTTATAATAAAGTAGTTGCCTAATGCACCACACGTGCCCCTTGCAGCTTATAGTTTAAAGTTTTCTTCCTCTCAACTTTTAGATTTAAGAAAGGAGGAAAAGTGCCAGATGTGATGGATGAATGTGATTGTGGGAGAGCAGGAGCTGATGATGATATGCACCAGTTATTTCTTCTTCTTCTTTTTTTACGAAAGAAATGGCAGAAGAAGACAGAAATCAAAGGGAGGGGAAAAATGAAAGACATCTTTAATGTCTTTTCTGCTCAGCTCTTAATTGCAAATTTCCCCTGAAGGCAAAAAAAGTATGGCTGAACAATGAGGCTGCCCAGGGGAACCACCATAGATTAATTGGACAGATAGGAACCCTCTGACATTAACATTTATGCATTTGTTTACTCTTTTTCAATGAATAATAATAGGCCACCTCCCTTGAAGATCCCTACTCTCTCATTAGTTCCAGTTTGTAGTTTGTTATGGATGGGAATATTGAAGCAGTAAACGAAGAGGGAAAAAAAACTGTTCAGAATCGTTCATCGCCGTTCTGGGCAGGAATACAAAAAGTATTTCCAGAGAGAGTTCAGAACATTTTATTTTCACAACTTTTAATGGAGATTGCGAGCTTCTGTACATGTATATCCATTATCTATATTATTAGCTTCACTATGCAGAGGGAATATTGAAGAAGGCTTTTTGGTGTTTTGTTAGGACAAATGCTAAAGACACAATTTACAATATGAGATTTTGACAGTGTTTTGCTTAATCAGAAGTCATCGGTTATCAGATATTCAGCCATTTTTTACATTTTTTGATGTTATTTAGGGTTTTTTTCTACTATCCCTCATCTATTTGAATGATAATGTCACGGTGGTGGACGGACTCAGGCGCAGACTGAGGTAGCACGGTTCAACAATACTTTATTAATCACTCCGGTGCGCTATGTACACGTGAAGGGGGGGAAACACCAGGGTCCCGGGGATCAATAGGCTGGGGGAAACACACTTCTTCACACTTGCTCCGCTCCTTGTCCAAACACTCCTCACACGAGCAACCCACTCACACTCACGGGGTCCAGGAGTCAAAACGGGCGGGTCCAGATAAACCTATAAACATAGACGAGGGTAAGTCGGCGGCAAGCACGGGAACAACTGATTCACAATGAAGCCAGGCAATACTGACGAGGGTTACTCAATATTCCAGCGACGAATAGCTCAGAGCCCCAGCCTTAAGAAGAGCCAGAGATCAACTGCAATTCACTCGAGATCAGCTGCAGGTGCGTGGGCCAAGGGCGGGAGCCCAATCAGAGCTCCGCCCAGGCAGACAGGTAGGAGAGAGAGAGAGAGAAAAACAACAAACACTTGTGGCCACACTGGGCTGGCCGGGGAGGCACAGGGACCATGACAGATAATGCTCACATAAAGTTTTGTAAGATATATTTGACACATTTCTGCTTTCACTGTTTTACTCCCTGCTCTCTTTTCTTATAGAAAATGGCACACACTAACTATAGAAAGCTGATGTAAGTACACCAGCTCTTTCCCAACCAACCTACTGGTGTTTTTTGGACATGGAGAAGTCTGTGTCTCTTGAGGTGTCCTTTGGGTGGTGCTTCAGTAGTATGGGTCCATTGTTATGGAGCTCTTCAGTGAAAAATAGCTTGGCATTGTTGGGAATAAGTCAGACCCTTTCCCACTGAGTGTACCCTTCCAGGGTTTCCTTTCTTCACCGATTCTTTTCACATCCTTTATCGACAGAATTTTCTAGGTGCAGCCAAGAGGCGGAGGGTGTCTGTGGTCTTAGCATTTTGTCTTTGCTTTTCCAGATGATGTAGTTTTGTCGACTTCTTTGACAGGTGGTCTCCAGCTTGTATTCTGGGTTCTCAGTTGGAAAAGGGTGGAGATCTCTCTCTGGGTTGGGAATGACTTGCTGCGCTAAGTAGAAGAGTTTGGGTATTTTGGGGTGTGCACTAATGTAGATGCTGTACAAGTCCATCCAGTGGTCAGTCTACATTTCTACACTCAACTATTGCTACAGAGTGTGAGTAGTGACTTAAACTAGGGCAACTGAACTTGCTCAGGAGGGTGTCTGGGATTTCTCTTAGAGATAGAGAGAGAAACAAAGTCATTCAGGAGGAGCTTAGATTAGAGCTGCCATTCCTCAACACTGAAAGGAGCCAATTGGGGGGATATGACTAGCATACGTTCTGGATGAGGTGTTTCAGGCAACTGGGGTATGATCCCAGTATAGACCCATGATACGCTGGAGAGATTATATTGCTCTGCTGGCAAGAGCTGGCTGTGGAGCGGGAGGTCTGAGCATTTGTGCCTAGACTGATACCCCCTGAATCATAGACCTGGATAAGCAGGAAAAATAAAAGCAGAATGAAAAATAGTAGAATGAAAATAACATTATAAAGTTATTACTTTTTTTTCCCTAAATGCACAAAACACTTCAAATCCTCTGGTCACAAGGATGTTAAGATTGGATTTTTAACATGTAATCTCTATATGCTCTTCCACTGAAAGCATATTTTGCTAACATCTTATGATATAAAGTGTTTATGGCTCGCTGCTCATTGGTGGCGCAGATCTTGCCTCCAAGCATTTTGAGTTTGTGCCATCATCATCTCGTGCCCAGAAATAATCTGTACTCCTTTGTTAGGGTTATAAAGAATTCATGAGCTCCTTTAGCCGCACATTTCACAAGCAGTCTAATGTTTAGCTGCGTGAACTCGGAGCATTAATTACAACAAACAGCCTCAGTGGCGCGATATGTAGAGAAGATGCAAACACCAGAGGCTAATTTTGCACAAGATGGACAGGTCGGGCCTGCACTTTAGCAGCAAACCATAGCCAGAGACAAGTTAGAGGACTGCCCTAAAATTGTGCACAGGGCTCGCTCTTGCTGTGCTGTAGATGAGCACGTTTTCCCTCACACTGATTTGAAAATGTATTCCCCTTTAATGGGAGCAGGGAGAGTATGACATCATGCTCTTTGTACAGTTATGAGGAAAAATATGTTTAGTGTGGGAATTATTTTTTGGTATTAAAAATTCCGAACGTGTGGGCCAGCAGCAATGAAACAGTTCATTCTTTAACAGCCCTGCTGTGCCTCACCGCTGTTAGCTCTGGTGCTTGGCGTTATGTTCACAAGCGAGGAAAAATAATAACAGTGATATAGCTTCAGCAGAAATTGCAATGTTTCCCACCCAAACTGAAGTGTGCTTTCATTAGAAATATCAAAAGGTTTGGGGTTTGACACCGTAGCCATTTTAATCCTTGTTTTGCACCTGCAGCCTTTCATTTTTATCCAAATTCTGTTATCATTTCTTAAGACTCTGTAGCATTAAAAAGCAATGCCAAGGAGAAAAAAAAAAGCAATGGGTGGTTAAAAAGAAGAAATATCCGGAAGCATGAAAGATAAGGTTACCTTCATCAGGCTATAAAAGAAAATAAAACCCTTTAGAGTTGAAAAGGACATGCTGGGTTTCAGAGGGAGAAGGCTTATTCAGAATGAAGAAAGTGACTCCATTATCACTGAGTGCTTAAAAACCTCACCTGCTGTACAGTAATACGATCACCTTTCACTCATGCTTTAAAGTGATCAGGAGAGTGGGGCAATCCAGTATGGATATCTGCATGAATTTGTGTGATCAGAGACATTTTTTTTAAAGCGCCTCTCCATTTCCCATCAGTCGCCAACCCCCCAGACTTCTCTTATTCCCCAAGGAAACAGATAAGACAGCTTTACCATTATTTCCTCTTATTCATGTCTGATATTCCTCATTTATGCAGCCTACAATCCTCGTTTTCTTAGGTAACAACTCAAACAGTCATGAAAGAAACTGTATGGCCATTGAAGTGTCATGTTCAGGAAAAAGTTTCTTAGAGTTTATTATGAGATATTTCTGTTTTTTACCTGTGATTTCTGTTATTTTTAGAGCGTGTGAGAGCGAGAGTGACAACCTTTACTAACTGTGCCCCTGCCATGATTCATCACTCTCCTCTGCTTTCAAGCACAGGGAACAATGTTTTTCCCTCTGAGGTTTACTTTACTGATGTGATGACTTCAGTTGCCTTAGGCGCCACTTCGAGCACACAATGCCATGAAGCCTGAGGTGAGGGACACAGACAGACAGACAGGGCTGTCTGAACGAAAGCTGAACCGTCTTGGCGACGGAGAGGGATGAAAGAGTATTCGGATATGAAAAATCAACTTTGCTTGTACGTTGTGGACACGGCCACTCGGAGATTTAATCATTTGTATGTGCAGGGGCACTTTATTTTAGGAAAAAGTGTCATCATGCGGACCTCTGAGGACTCGCTGCAGGATTTTTTTAATAGTCAAGCAGCTGCTCCCTCTGTGACTTCTTCCTAAGCAAAGAGAGATCTTGACTCATTAAGGAGCTATCTTTGCTTTGGTCAGTCAATATTTAAATAGGCCTGCCCCATCAGCCAGCATGTTTGATATTCATCCAGTGCCTGCTGGAGCATATATAATGGAAAATCTTAGTCTGCTCATCCATGAATGTGACTCTTTAGTTTCGCTAATGGTGGTACTGTAAGTGTTACTATGAGACCCAATCCTTTGCCCGGCTGGTAAGAGTCTCAACGTATGCTGGTTGGATCTTTTTAGTTTAATAACTTTAAGAATTATAAGGTAGTTTGTCATGAAAGTCTATATGGATATTGATCCATATAAATGACCTCTTGGCATCAAAATATCCTAACAGCTGCTTGTTGAATTGGCACAAAGTTTGGCACAGGTATTTATTTTTCCCTGGTGATGAATCCTTATAAATGAGATTAGATTGGGGTGACTCAGACTCAGGATTTAGAGTCTTTGTCTGTTTGATTTAGTCATCTGCTAATCGGAAGGTTGGTGGTTCAATCCCTGGCTCTTCCAAGGAAAGGACAAGATACTGAACCCCATCAGGGTGTGAGTGTGTGAATGTTAGGTTAGGAAAAAGCACTTTTATGAATGTGTGTGTGAATGGATGAATGAGGCGTGAAGTAAGAAAGCGCTAGAAATACACTATATAAGTACCAGTTCATTAGATTAGCTGCCATTGTGATCTGCAATTAAAGAAGAAAATATTCGACCTACAGTAGCAGCACCTGTAAAGTTATCACAATAACACTGGAAACACACAAACTAAGATTATTACACAGTTCTAAAATGCTGCACAAATGTTGCCCACACATCAGCTTAGGTCATTTTTATTTCAGTGTGAAATGTCTCAACAGCTATTACATGGCTCACATCAATTTCTGAACAGACAGTCCTCTTCCCCAAAGTTGAATATGTAATAAGTTTGGCATTTTTCTGAATTTTTATCAGCCGCTATCATCAGATGCCATTTTAAATTTCTCCGTACCCCTCAACGTTAATGATATCCTCACCCACCTCAGCTGTGTAGCTGCCTAACATTTTGACCCGACACCTTAAATTTCAGTGAGACAACAAAGATGAAAGTAATGCAGAAATGGACACGATGACTCTTTTATGAAGCCAGTAAAGAAGATTAAAGGAAGGCTTTTCTTTAATTATGTAGTTCAGGGAATTTTTTTGTTTGTTTGCTTCCCTCACTCCTCCCACCCTCACCACTGTCTCTCCCTAGTTTTCTCTGGTTTTGCTGGCTTGTACACTCCGGTGCACTCACAGCTACAGCCACAGCCAAGCCTTAGCTGAAGGCACACTGAGCTGTATGTAAATCAATTTGGAACGCAGCCGTATGTGGAAATAGAATTAGACTTGTCAGCCACACCTCTTTAGTTCCTCTCTCGTCTTCATCTGCCTCTGCTTCTGTAGTAGTCTGCTCTTTTTGGAGTTTAGCATATGCTACCATAAGTAGCAGCTATAGGAAGGCTTAGGGGTTAGGCTTGTGGGGGAGAGGGGATTAAAAGAAATCACTGAAGTTAGCACTCTTCAAAGGAAGTAGAGAGGCTGCAAGAGGAGCCACATTGCTCTCAAATGGTTCCATGCTCAAGGGGATTTGTGTAATGGTGAATTATTACATGAGACACAGTCACATGTATGTAAATGAGTTTCTGCACTTGCACAGAACGTCGTACTGGCTGGATCAAGAGAGAAAGATGTTATTATAAACATCGATCTGTGTAAACAGCGAGTGATGCATTTAGTTTCAGCTTCATCGATCACACTGTTGTAGCGACTCTTTGTCTGTTTGATTCGATTTGTTCTTTTTAAATAAAACTCATCAAAATACTTGCTCAATTCAGAGACAACAACAGTTCTATCTCCTGTAATTTCAGATATGGCAGAAAATAACATCTGCCAGTTTGTTTTATGCCTCTAAAATGAAGAAGGGTCCTCTGTGGTCTGCCGTAATGAGTTTTTATGCTGTCCTTGTCTGTATTGTTCCTGCATTGTGCTAGTCGTATCTCCGCCAGCCTCAGTTGTTGTGTATGATATAGTGTAGCATTCCACTTATGCCAGCAGATGGAATGGAAACACAAATGTACTGTATGTTCATCAGAGACGTCGCGGGACGTCAGATTTCGAAGGCTAGATCGGCTATTTCAGCAACACAATGAGTGTTCTTGCAAACATATGTGGGAGTCTTGATTTAGATTTACTGGAAGGTCCTTTCCAAATAGTGAATCATGCTCCTAATTATATTTAAACATCACACGCATGAGCAGCACTCTAGCCTCAAAAGGCAGCTGTGGAAAGCTATTCATCTGGCTTTTTAGAGACAATCAATAATTCATGCAGTTATTTCAGAAAAGTTAAATTAAATCTAAGGAGGCGCATGTAAGATGGGAGATTATTCTTTAAGACAAATATTATTTTCTGCCTCCCAGGGGTGCTGTTAAACAGCCCGTCATTTATCACAATTAACCTGGGCGGCCATTAGTGAGCTGTTAATTAGATACTACACTGTGTCTAATGAATCGCAACACACAGTTAGGACCACAGAATCTGTGGTTATTGACTTAAACAATTACAGGAATGAAAATGAAAAAGAAAATGTGTTTTTCTTTGTGGAGGTGTAATATAGTGGTGTAGACACAGAGTCATCCCGCAGAGCATAAAACATCCTGCAACTTATTCATCAGTAACAGCTACGGAATAAATTATCAATCCTCACAGTATGCCGTCATTTTTCTCATGTGGAATAAGCACAAGTAAAATATGTATTTACTTTCCACATGATTCAAAAATGTCAACACTTTGTCTTTTGCAGCATAATCATGGAAAACTGATTGACGACGGTGGTGGGCTGTTGGCGCCAATAAAAATTGCTTAATTATATGGAAGTGTACACTTTCTTCCTTAGGTAGCTGTGTTTTAGTTAAAAACATGAACATTCTGCGTACTGGGTCAGATACACGACACAACATTAGAGCGCTGCGACAGTGAGAAACAGAAGCATGAAACAGTCTTCAGCAGTGTAAGATACACAGATACGCACCAACTGAGCTGCAAGATAACCAGTGAGGAAATTCTCTGCAAATGCACAGTAAACATTCATGGCCTCATAAACTCTGTGTACTCTTGCCAACAAGTTGATTACAGGGAGATTCCATCATGTAAATCCTGCAGCTTTTCCGCAGCGTGTGTCTCAGTCCCAGCGGCCACACTGCCCCTAAGCTGGCTTTCCCAACATGTCCCAAAAAAATACAGCACGAGAGCATTTGCTTGGAATTACCGCTCACGTGACACAAATCCCATCTTTACGGCAAACGGAGCCGTTTCAGTGCGCCTTCCTATAATTGTGCTGTGGCTGTTTCCGAGCGCCACTGTTAAACGTTCACTATTAAGATACATATTTTGGGCTTTTCCGAGAAGCATGCAGCATCCTCTGATGTGTCATCAAATTTTTATGAGACGTACCGGGCTCTTCAAAGTGATTACTGGCCGCTCGGCTTATCAGATTTGGTTTAGAGCTTGCTAATGGCGTGATAAGGCACATTAAAGCGATAATAAGTATTTAATGAAGTTTAAATGTGGTCAGGCTCGGGGCACAGAGGATTGATCTTCCTATAAACGGGTGATAAAATAATTAACTGTAAATATCCAGATAAGACATTAAATGGACCTGAAGAATGGAAGAAAAAAAACACACTATTGGCTTATTGCCTCACCATTGCCACTCATCTCATCTAATTCTGGTTTGTGGTACATGCGATTTGCGTGAGATGGCACAGCACTGTGGGGTATGTGTGTGATCTAGTTTTTAAGTCTCCTCTGTTACTTTTTTGCCATACCTTTAGGATAATACACGTCAGACTTGCAAAACGTATTGTTGGTTTTCTGGGTATTTCCACCTCCCTCTCTTCTTCTAATGCACTCTAACACACACACATCCTGAGATCATCCTGCCTGATGTCAATCTGAGTATACAGCTGCAAAAAATGGGTGTTCCTGCTGCTCCTTTGCCAATGCTCAGGGTGGGTCTCTCCATGTCCATCTGCTCATGGCCTGTAGAGGAAAGCACACCCACTCTCTCTCACACACACACACACAAGTGACACACAGTTGAAAAGATATGCACAGACACACACACTCACGCATGCTGAGAAATTACATCAACATTTGGTTCAACTTGTTCATGCTGAATGCCAGGGGATTCAAGGACACTTATGAATCACATAATAAATTTACAGAAAATCAAGTCTCTCCCTGCCTCGGACTGCTAAGTGTTTCATCCACATCATCCCCCAAATCCTTACAAGCAATCTACATATAAAGTCAACTGAGGGTCAAGGCCTCTCGGTAGTCTGAAAACAAAGTCTTCTTTTTTCTAATCGATGAGTAAATAAATGGGTTTTTTATGCTCTTGTTATGTTCTCTTCTTAGGGGTCTTTTTGCCAGCCATTACACCGAGACACATTACCGGGAGGATGGAAGTGCAGTCACCGGTGCTCACAACTTCACGGTAGGGCAGCGTTGGAGTGCTTTTGACATTTATGGTCAAGTTGATGTTCAGCGATGCTGCACAGTCACGTTGTAAAAAGTGACCCTTTAAAAACTCACAAAGACAGATGAGTTTTCTCTTCTTGCAGAGAATCAGCTTTACTCATTTAAAATCAAATCTAGGACAGAAATGAGAGTTTTGTTGTCGTTTTTTTTTTTTTTTATTGCTTCCATGTGGTCGAGTGTGTATTTGAAAGCCTCCCACTGTTGGTGAACACACTCTATCCCGTGGCCTACTTGATGATAAGCTGTGTTTCATGCTGGTAGTTTTTCAGCCAACATTGCCATCAGGATTTTATTATGGAATCCCCTTTTAGCAGATGGTTTATTCTTGACTGCTTGTTTTATGCTGTGTTCATGCTAGCTGTGCGAGGCGAAGTGCTCGCTAGTCTTTGGAAACGGAGAAAGTACTTCTCAAGGCTTTTTAGTGCGACACATGGATGGTTGAAATCAGTTTATGTGGCTCAGGGGAAAAAAATAGCACAACTGATCCTTTATAAAAAGCTGTTTTGTTTTGTTTTTAACATAGTTCACAGCCTCTTGCCCTTTTTTCTGCCTAGTTGGATTGTGGACACTGGGGAGACTTTTTAACCAACTTCCCCACAGTTTAAACTTTTATCATTTAATCCTTCATTGGTGGATGTAAGAAGAATTCTAACAGACTGGAGACCTACAGTACCTGCTGAACAAGTGTTAACCATGATTCAGTGCCAATGAATGTGCTGTACTGAACCTGCATTTCTATATATTTTTCATATGCAAATGATTTAAAAACATTTGCTACTCTTCTAGCATGCAAGTCCACACCTATAAAACAAACCTGACCTGACCTCTAATTTAGGATGTAAATTGACTCCTTAAGCAGCTTAGCAGTGGGTCATTATTTCATGCTGTTTAACAAAACATTATTCAGTTCTTGTCTGTCTTTGGTTAGAATACTTAACTCAATTTGGACATCTCGTAGCTTCAGAAAAGAGTCGGAACAATGCAGTGCATGTCAGCTAACAACTTAAAGGAAATGAATAACTTAGATACCAAGAGGTTGACTGTGATTTACAGTCATGTGAAAAAGAAAGTTTTCACAGGGATTTATGTAGCACTGTGAATAAATAAGTACACCCATGATTCAAAGGCTTGTAGAACCAGCAATAACTCTTCTTTACAGTCTTGCTTCAGTTCATTGAGGTTCGTGGGTATTGGTTTATGCACAGCACACTTAAGGTCCTGCCCCAGCATTTCAGGTCGGGTGGAGGTCTGCACATTGACCATTGCAACACATTGATTCTTTTCTTTTTCAGCCATTCTGTTGTAGCTTTGCTGCACTGCTTGGGATCACTGCCCTGTTGCATGACCCACTTTCAAAGCTTTAGCTGTCACACAAATGGCCTCACGTTTGACTCTAGAACACTTTGGTATACAGAGGAATTCATGCTAAACTCAGCGACTGCAAAGCGCACAGGTCATGTGGGAAAAAAAAGCCCAAATCATCACCCATCCACCACTGTTTGCCAGCTGCTATGGGGTGTTTGTGCTGATATGCCGTGTTTGGTTTTCACCAAACACCGTAAGAAAACATCTCCACTTTGGTTTCAGATGTCCAAAGGATATTGTTCCATGTTTTTAACCTCTTAATGCTCAGCGTATTATATTTAATGCATCAGTTTTTAGATATCTGCATCATCAGTGTTATTTTTTTCCCCAAACACCTAAATAAATGAAATAATACAGTTTTAAGGAATAAGTTGCCAAAAAAATCCTGGATATATGAAATATGATACAAATTAAAGCTTAGTTAAAAAACTAAGTGAAAACTTTGTTTTTCATATGACCGTATTATCTGTTCTGTATTTTCATTTGAGTAATAGTCACTCAACACTTGCCTACAGCTGTAAAAACGTCAGAGACACAGAGACAGTCACTAACTGTACCTGATGTTATCCTTTGTAAAAGGTGAACCTAGCTAGGTCAAACACAGCCTGAGCACAGAGCCTTTATAGCTGTTCTATTTTTATCCTTAATCTAATGATTCTCAAATCCATTTCCACCTAGTTCATTACCTTGTAGTGAACTTGTTAAATGGGAGTTGCTTCACTTCATCTTTTTGTAAAAATCCCACCCCAGATTTCTTCCTACTGGAGTTCAGTATAGGGAATGAGAAATGGTCAGTGTAGTGGGGAATGACAGTTGATTTAAAAGGGCTGGAGTGCTACTAGACAGTAAATGGAGGTCTGTATTCCCTCTTAATGAGAGTCATTTCCTCTGTTCTCCTTGTGGTCAGACAACAGCGTTTTCACTGTTTCTGAGGAGCCTTAAATGTCCCCATTTCCTTCCACTAGAGCAGTCTGATGGATTAACGAAAGGCGAACAATTACCATGTTACTGTCACCTCCCATGCGTACCAATTTTTTCTGCTTTCTCTTCAACTTTATAGGTTGCATTAATTTTAAATGGCCTGTTTTTTATAGAGAGGGAGTGTAGACAGATTTCTTCAGAGCATGCTAATTTAAACGAACATGAGTTGGGACAGCATCAGCATAGTCCCAGTGTCTTTTGTACTGTATTGCTCTTTTGAAGTCAGGTAAGAGCTTCAGTACAGCGAGAGGAATGTGACAAGCTGCTTTCTTCTTCTGCTTTTTTTAGTATGACACATTTTATATCACACTTTGTTTCTTTAAAAGTGTTTCTTATTTCTAACATGTAAAGGGTTTTTTTTTTTGTTCACATTAAAAAAAACTCTCTTTTAGAATCACTGCTACTACCACGGGGAAGTGCAGGCGCATCCCAGCTCTGACGTTACCCTCAGTACCTGCTCAGGCCTTCGGTAAGAATCTCAGGCATCATTTTGCATTCAAGCAGCATCACTACACTGCCCTTTAAGTGCTATTTGCCACTCCAATGTTTATATTTACTTAAGTCGCTCAGCACAGCAGCCCATCTCTCTTAAGCCCTTAAGCGTGCTGTCAGTGAGTTGGTGTGACTCGTAGGAATTGGTGAAATGTCACACCTCATTGTCTTTACTCACGGTGGGATCCAGTAAATGTCTGGACTCATTTGGGCAGTAATTATAATCTTGCTGTTGCTACAAAATGAACCACAATCCAAAGTTTTATTTAAACTGAAGTATTAAGCATGCACATTTTCATCTATTCTGCTTAATCCAACAACAAGAAAGCATTTTGGGAATAGAAAATGTTAAGTTTCCCCATAAGGACCATTTAGATTTGTTTAGGTTATTAATGTGTGGTATATATTTCTGATCTGACATTAAAAGATGTGAGTCTTTAAAATTTTTTTGTCTTTTTCTCAAACAAAACAACATCTGGTTTTAGTAAAAGTGGGATTGCAGGAAAAGAGCTGGCCCAGTTGTTATGTATTCCATTAGAGAGAGCCCATTTAATCAAACTCTGCATTTGAGAGACTGGTCATGCTTTGAGGTTTTGTTTTGCGACTTATCCTGTTGTCTCCGCAGAGGCTTCATCGCACTTGAAAACAAGACATTTATCATCGAGCCTGTGTCTGGCGATGACACCGGAGTTCACTTCATTTACCGAGTGGAAGAGCTCAGACTGACCCCCGGAGCCTGCGGCCACAGCTTCAACACGTCCTCAGTTGCCTCTGAAAACCACATTGAAAGCCCCTTCAAGTCCTTCCACACAAGGGTGAGATTATTACTGGGTTTTTCTTTTTTATCACTGGATAAAGCAGCTCAGTGCTACATTATTGGTTTGCAGTTTTTCACCATTAAGCGAGTCTGAAGGTTAGGCCTATCATTGAACTGATTAAAGATAAATGGGCGTTTGACCAAGATGAGTATATTGGCAAGCATTCTTGTCTGGATGAGTTCCCTCAGGGTGTTGCCTTGGGTTTGACACTCATTTTATCAGCATTGAGAGCACAGAGTCAAGGGCTCACGCAGAAGGTTTGGCCAATGCTTTGCATTGAGCAGGTGCAGCATCCATCTGCCCCTATTTCCAAGCATTAAGAACTCTGTCTGACTCAGGAAGTGAAACTTACCTATATACAGTACTTAATTACCCCTGAGTGATAGATTATCTCATCTTTGGTTTTTTTTTTAAAGGAAATAGTTCTGAATATCAGTTGGGACAAAGCCTGATTTGCAGTGTTTTAGCCTGCAGGCTAAAACCAGATACCAGGATAGATACCAGGCTATATCTTTATATTTAGTGAACAGACGTTTAAGTGTTATCTTCTCATCTATCTCTTGGCAAGAATGTAAATACCTTTTTTTAGCTGTTGCAGTTTTTAAAGGTTCGTCTTAAGTCTTTTAAGTAGAAGCGGTAAGAAATGACAGAAATAGTGTCTTGATCTTCTACGCATTTCCTAATAACTGTCTAACTTTTCCCATCTTTGTTTTTATCACAGCATAAAAGGCATGCTCAGAAGACAACCAAATATGTCGAGCTGATCATTGTTGCAGACAACAGAGAGGTAATGCACCTACTTGCCTCTCTTCACAAATGCAGTTTTTGACCAGCAGAGACGACACACTGAAAGCCCACAATCCTTTTGTGGCATAAGCATGAGCTGTAGTAACTATGGAATAGATCCCACTGGAGCTGCAGAGAGGGATGAGTGTGCGACAAGCAGTGTGGTCTCTTTTCTGACAGGAAGTTCTTTTTTCAATTTCCCAGCAGAGCAGACAGGAAACGGGGAAAAACCATGTGGATAGTGAATAGTCTCCCATAAGCACTGAGGAGCTATTTGTGGGGCTTCCTCCTGACAGCCCTCTGCTAATGCCACTGACCTGAATGGGAGGAAAGGAAATGAAAGGAAGGATAAGGGATCAAGTATGTTGTTAGGCTTAGATATGCAGTCCAGCATCAGTGCAGTTGGATGCACAGAAGGGTAAAACTGGAAGGTCTGACTTGAGCTGCAATTTGGATCCAAAGCTTTGCAAGCTGTCGTATCTGCCAGCATACCTGCTCCCTGTGGCCATGCCATTCGCCTCTCTAACACTAGGAGATTTTTCTAGATCCAGATGGTCACAGCTTGACAACCTGCCCAACACGCAGAAAAATGTAGTGCCAGTGAATATTTCAAGCAACTCATTCATACAAATCACTGCTTTTCTGTGTCCTTTGTTGTGGTTTGAGGGTTTTTTTTCTATGTTCTGGAAATGATGGTCTCTTATGTCCTCATGAAACACTCACAATTTGCGAGTGTAATTTCTTCCACTGATTACATGCAATTTTGTTTTCAGTTTCAGAAACAAGGAAAGGACTTGGAGAAGGTGAAGCAGAGACTGGTAGAGATAGCCAATTATGTGGACAAGGTAAAACATCCTCCCCCCTTTGCACAGGAGGGATAAATCACCTTTTTAAAATAGAAATATTTTTGGCAGCAGAGATTAATGGCACGTCTGCGTGATATATTAATTTCCTACTAAAGCAGCTGACTTTAGTCTGCCTAACACCACTGCCTGAGCTGTGTCTCTATAGCTTACACGCTGCGTAGGCAGATAGATTTACTTTAAGGAAATGGCAAAGACATGATCTTATACTGTAAAAAAAAATAAGGCAACATGTGATTGATTAGGCTTGCTAGGATGAAAAGAATCATACATCAATTAATTGAGTGAACAAGGGTAAAACCCCATTAAACAGTCTCACTTATGTAACAGTCTTATGGACATTTGTGTTTTCTCCATGCTTTTCCATTCTTATTAAAATCTTCTGTGCAGTTCTACAGGGCCCTGAACATCCGGGTGGCCCTTGTGGGTCTGGAGGTGTGGAGCGACTCTGATAAATGTCCCATCACCCAAGATCCCTTCACCACCCTGCACGAGTTCTTAGACTGGAGGAAAGTCAAACTGCTTCCCCAGAAACCTCACGACAATGCTCAGCTTATAAGGTGGACATCTAAATTATTAAATGTAATCAGTCCAATATTTGCACCTAGACTGCATGATGTAGGGGTGAGACCACATACATCTACCAGGGCATGGACCCAAACAGAAATCAGGATTGAGATTTTCATCTGAATCCTTTCATATTTTCACATCAAGATTATATTTCCCTTTTTTTACTATTTCCATTTGGTGGTTAAGAAGATATGATAGCCTACCTGGTTATGTTAGGGCATAAATTCCTGGATTGAAAATGTAATGCATTTAATTTGTTAGTAGAATTTAACATTGCTGCTAACAAAAAGACAAACTGAAACAATTACATATTCTCCTGACAGGTGTGATATGATTGAACAATCATATCTGGCCTGATATTTGAAAAACGAATTGGTAAAATTGAAGCTTTTCACTTATACCATTACTATAAACATGTAACAGCAGTTTTCTCCTCTAAAAGTTCTGTCTCCTACTTCTCTCCTTGGCAGTGGGGTTTACTTCCAGGGCACCACCATTGGCATGGCACCCATTATGAGTATGTGCACTGCTGAGCAGTCTGGAGGTATTGTCATGGTGAGTGTAAAATCTTGCTACTACTCCCAGCATGCCTCCACCCTCCCTTTCCTCTGCGTAGCCTGATTGTATCAGTGTTGACATTGTTCAGATTCAGCAGGCTAACACAATCCAGCCCCGATTTACACAGAAAAGGTGTTCATTGTTTGCTGGAAGGGCACTTGCAGACAGGCCTGCCAGGAAGTCTTGCTTTAAAACATAATGACATTTGTGTTGGCCCTCCCTTACATTAACATTACCACAAACATCAGCTTGCACATAACAATATGTAAAATGTGTACTCTTAGAAGGATTGCTCTGCAGGCACGCACACTGTTGCTATTTGAAGTCTAACAGTCGTGCAATCAATCTTTTGCACTGCAACTCAAATGCCTCTTTCAGACCCACATGTTAAACTGGCTTTCTGTCAAGGTCAGCATTCATCAAACAACAATCCGTCATAAAATTCTTCTAAAGCTGGACAGGTACCGCAAGCTTTGGTGACCTGGTGTTTCGATCACAAATGGAAAGAAATTCAGTGATACCAGTGGCTAAATGTCAGTTCAGCTACTGGAATGAAAGAGAGGACAGTTATCAATGAGGGAACATGAGTAAAGGTGGGCAGAAGGTTAAACCGATGCTGCTCTTTTATGTGGTAATTACTAGACGTTTTCAGTGTGACTCTCCAGTTTATCAGTGATGTGTGTGGAGCTACAGCACAGTGGAGTTTCTGTTTGCAATGACAAGCAGGGGTCACTCCTGAATGAGTCCAGTGCAGGCTGAAAGTTCACTTTCTATCTATATAGCACCAAATCACAACAGCATTTGCCACAAGGTGCTGTGAATCATTCTGTTAAAGAGAAACACTAACAATCAGGTGATCCGCTATAAGCAACCATTAGGTGATGGTGGGAAGGAAAAACTCCCCTTTAACAGGAAGACACCATCCATCAGAAGCAGACTCGGCGAGGGGCAGCCATCTGCTGTGACTGTTGGTGATGGGATAGAGAAAAAACAAAGGATAGCATAAAGAGACAGGACAAAATACAAACTATGTGAGAGAAAAGAAAAAACTTAATGGCATTCTCACCTGGGGAATGAAAAGAGTCAAGTGGAGTCAAGTCAATGCTCAGTGTATCGTAGGAGGCCTAAGTCTATAGCAACCTAATTAAGGGATGAGTCAGGGTCACCTGATCCAGCCCTAACTATATGCTTTATCAAAAAGAAAAGTTTGGGTGGGTGCCTGTCTCCTGAATCCAAACTGGGAGCTGTTTCCAGAGGAGAGGGGCCTGATAGCTACGTTTAAAACCTCCAGGAACCACGAGAAAGCCTGCAGTCTGACAGCAAGGTGCTCTATTGGGGTAATACGGTACTAAGAGGTATTTAAGATTGTTGATTGATTATTCAAGGCCTTGTATGTGGGGAGAAGGATTTTAAATTAATTTCCAGAGCTAACAGGGTGCCAATGAAGAGAAGCCAGTTGCTAGTAGAATTGGTGGGGCACAGGATTAAATCAAAGGACCTCGACTTTCGAACAGAACCGCATTTACATTTTTATGTGATGAATTGATCTATCTGTGAGTGAATGTCAGCTCTTGCACAGCATGCATTTGAATCAAAAATTCATTTTTACCCACGACTGTGTCGCACCCCTGGTGCACTGAATTTCGACACGTAGTAAATTAGCCGCCTGTTAGGCTCCTCTGCCTTTTACAGCACTTGATATCCGCGCCAAATCACAAAGCGGTTATCATCCCAGTGCCATTATGCCTCATCCCAGATGTGTCCCCCATTAATGGAGATGTTTTCCTCTGGCCGTGGCCGTACTGAGGATTCTCCAGATGTTTGGTTTCCCCATCACTTACATACAGCAGATGGTCTGGACCAAGATTAAAGGGCCACGTAAGCAGTTAGGGGACAGTAAGAGGAGATGAACTGTTTCTCAAACCGTACGCTACAATGTATTAATCTTCCTCAGTGCAGCCTCACTTTTTTGTTTTAGCACAATGCTATATTTTTTTTCTTCCTAAGTCTTTTTGTAAATGATTTTTATGTGGTACAGTATTGTCGTCTGAGAGTTATTTTCACGCCCATCATAGCATTTCTTGGTTGCAACCATCTCCACAAATTCTCACCATCACAACAGCAGCTCGTAGCAGCTTCAAAGTAATGGCTGTGGCTGTTAACTCTGATATTACACTTTTTTTGTGAGGGAGCACTCAGCTATGAATTACACGTACACACACACACACACACACACAGTGTAGATGCACTAACCCACTGGTAAACATGACAGTAGCAAAGGAAAGTTTTCCCATCCTTGCTGTGAAAAAGCAGGGTGCAGCTCCCCACGATGCTGATCTTTAATCACAGCAGGAAGTGGTTCGTCTTGTCCTTAACATTGACATATGACCTTGTCCTCAAGGGAAGCATGACATTTTCTCATATAAGCTGCATGGCAGAGAACCATGGTAAGATGCACAGTAGTAAATGGGCAGCCTTTCTCTCCTTCCTTATTTTTTCCTTGAGGTTTGCTTAATTACAAATTCTGAATCTTGCACATTAACACACAGACATTTCAAGGAATATTACAAAATTCATCGCTGGTGTTTTATCTGTTGTCACAGATATTTCTGTATTTTCTTTTAGTTTAAACATTTATCCTAACATTTCTTTCCCATTTCAAGCACTCCTCATGGCAGAAGTTGGATTAACCAATTTGCTTGCTCAATTCTCTGGTTGCACAGCATATTGAGATACTGGAGGTTTGTGCGTAGGCTCATCTGCAGCCAGCAGTCACCTACATTACTTATCTCTGTGTAAACCTGCAGAGAGGTTAATGTATTGCTTGGCATTAGTGGCACTCATACATAGGCATGCAGTGAGGAATCTGTATTCAGAGTCACAGCTGGAAAAAAATGCATGATACAGTCGGTGATTTTTCTCTTATTTTTTCTACCTTTGGGCAGAGTCAGGCGAACTGTTTTCTCTTTGTTTTCCTTCTTTATGCAAAATAAAGCTTATGAGTTACTGTTGCTTATATCATGTGTACTATACATTCATGAGATTGATATCAGTGTTTTTTTTTCTTTTGTGTAACTCTTTCTAACAGAAAGAAACATAATGGTAATATCAGTTTCATTTTTCAGATAACATTGTGAGAAATGTATGCTGCTCATTAGTCTGTGTATGAAAATGTGTCTGTTTTGCGCTGAATGAAAGGAGATTGTCAAAACCTGTTAGTGATTTTCTTTTTTCTTTATTTTGTTACAGTTTGCTGAAAATGATGTATTTTATCTAACAGCAGAAGTTTGGCAAAATAATAACACATTTTGATTGTAGTCATTTGTCATTGTTTACTACCATTCCCGTTCACCTTGGCACACATGCTTTATACACTACACTGACTTAATATCTCGGTTACCCTCCAAATGCCCCCCATCTCTGTCTGGCTCTTCCCACCAAGTCTGTCTATAAAACTAGCAGAAAGTGAAACTTCCCCCTCTTTCGCGCGTGTCATTCTCCATCTCCGTCTCCCTTGTCTCGCTTATCAATGCAGCACCAAGTCATACAGAGATAGGTTTATAGGGGCTTCCTGCAGAAGCTGTCTCCACTGGCAGCAGGTATGATTGGGTCTGCAGGGGTAGTGGAATGGCAGATGAATTCAGGCCTCCATGAGGAGAATGAATAATAGGAGAAGGACAAAAGGAGCAAGGTGGACAGTTACTGTTTTTTGAATCTGCAGCCTAAAAACGGTCTTCTTTGACAACTCTCCTCTCTTCTTTGCTTTTTTTGTGAGGGATAATTCACTTCAGTTCACTTTTTTGTTGTTTTTCTTCGCTTATAGCTTCCCTAAATAACTTCACGCATAGTCAAACGCACGAAATTGCACACATTTACCATGTTGGATTCACTTTTTTTGTCCATTATAGGATCACTCCGACAACCCGCTGGGTGCAGCCGTGACTTTAGCACATGAGCTGGGTCACAATTTTGGCATGAACCATGACACCCCAGAGCGCGGCTGCGGCTGCAGGATGACCGTTGATCGCGGAGGCTGCATCATGACCCCCTCCACAGGGTAAGATTTTTGCCACCTTTTTTACTTTAATTGGGTTTTTTTAATCCTCAGTTGTATTACAATGCTACACTTGCATTTAGATTGTAGCTTTAAGCTGATTTGTCCTGCCAAAATTCATATGACATGTTTTTTCCCCTGCACCTGCATTTATCCATCTAGACTGTTTTGCTTGAGAAGCCCAGTTATTCTACAGTTATTCACTGTAGGAATGTCTGCCTTCTCTTGAGTGTAATGGAAAGAGATAGTACTTGCCTTGTATTTCACCAAGTGCCAATAAAAATACTTTTAAACATCTCAGCGGCAATGTCTTTTTTTTTTTCGAGAAATCATGACCTAGTTACTCAAAAAGCAAAAAAAAGAAAACTCGTGAGCAGTTTCATGTAGGAACTATTTTCTTTCTGTTGTCTACATACACCAACCTAAAGAAGTTTGGGGCTAGCTTACATCAGCGCTCGGCTGTGGGGGCGAGGAGTGGGGGTTAATGTTTACATCCTGTCACGCTTAAACTAGGAAGAGCCTTTCAGCGTGAGGATATGGGCTCTTTCTTCTGCACAGTGATGTTTGGCGTATTGTTCAATAAAAGAGAAAACGGTTCCGACATGAAGCTCCTCACAGCAAAGTTTGTGTATTTTATTTTTTCGTAACCGAGTCATGATTTCTGGAAATAAGCCCTGCTGCTGAGGGTTTGTGTTGTGGTGGTTTTTTTCATGTATTTTTGGCACCACAACTTTGAATCCCATTTAGTTCAATAGTATCAAGAGAAGGCAGACATTTCCACAGCAGATATTCTCAAAGCTGGGCAACTGACACCAAAATAATCTAAATGGATAAATATTGTTAAAGGCCAGGAGGTAAAATATGTCAAACTGATTTGTGGTTTAACTGTCCACTTACAGTTTAAGTGTTCATTCTGTCGTGTTCTCTGACAAATTAGTTTTTGAAAACGTGGCTTTTAATTTGAAAAAACACAAATTTAGATAAACTTTTAAAATTGGGACTTGGGTTTTTGCTGTCTGTTGTGGCCACGGCTGGGATACGAGATCAAAATGTTTATCAGCCTAACTTCTTTTGTACCTGAACCAATCACAAAGCATTCACTGCACTACTTGCATGGGTGGGATCGTTTTCATCTGTACATGATGCTCCATTGTTTATAAGTTGATGAATGAGAAAAGGTTTAAATCACATCCACAGAGAGACACACATGCACACACTTTGGCCTGAGACTAGAGCAGCTGCTCTAGCATTCTGCTCGTGTTGCCTGGGTCACTGAGATAACAGAGCTGCTGCAAGAGATGGACTCTGTGACTGTTAGTAAACAGCGAGTAGATAAGGCGAACCCAGAGCTCAATACCAGATTTCACCCTTGGTCTGGTGCCAGTCTGGTTTGTCTGATGGTGAATCCCGCAAGCCACAGATGAATCAGCATGAATTCCACAACACTGTGAAGAAGACAAAACCCTGAAATGCATCAAAACTGTTATTATTCAAATATTCTTATAGAGTTTCCAAACTACAAACAAACAAAAAAAACTAAAATAAACCCACATGCCGACAATGACCCAATCTGTTGCACACATTATCTCTGGGGGAGTTAAATCATACACACATGGGGCTGTGGATTTGTCCGTGGAGAATATTGCAGGAAAGGTTGCCAAGCCTTATAAAACATGTGCTGTTGAAGCTTAAAATTAGATTCAGATAAACTTTGAAATGCTTTTTTTACAGCACACAGAACAGCAATATTCTGCCCTCCCCCATTACCTCACACTGAAAGGGCATTAGGAAGGGATGGTTTAATATGGGTATAATCACAGCTAACAATTGCAGCAAAGGGCAGCATAAACACAAGAAAAGTCAAGAAATTGAATAAAAACTGCAGGTGGATAAATGGATGACAACATAAAACAGAAAGATTAAGTAAACACAGTTATTTGCAGTTTGTCGTGTATTTCAAATTGCATTAACAGCAATGTGCTAAGACAGGAGAAACTGGGGATCTGAGTTTCAAGCAACAAGCACATTAGGATGAATTTTTGTCTATATAATTTTACTGGCACTTGTTTTGACCTTTTGTCATTAAAAACTAAGCCAAAAAGTATTTCAAATAATTTCTAGAACTAAGCAGACAAGAAGAAACAAACTACAGACAAAAAAATACATGAAATCTGATAACAGGCAAACAAATAATATAACTTGTATAATGTTTGCCAGAACTGTTCCCAGAAAACTTGAATGACCTCTTACCATATAAATTGAAAGGAGGGAGAAGTTGTCAAAAACATTGCATTCGTGCAACCTCTGGCCTCATCCTGCTGTTTCGTGCTACAACATCTATTAGAGCGAAACATTTTAATGCAATCCAAGCATCAATGCATTTTTGTAGGGTGGTCATGCCAGACCCCAGCATACTGACAACATCTTCTAGTGATGTCATGCAGAGAATTTCAGAAAATTAGCATACCGCATTTTCTAAAAAAATAAATAACTTAATTAAGCACAGCCCCCTTATCAGCACTCTGTTACTTAATTCTGAGATTAGACACATTAGTAGTTGAGAGTGATGATCAGTGACCTTTTACTCTGTTACCCACTCCTCTGTTTGCCAACCATGTGGAAAAAATGCACACGCCTTGATCCGCTGACATTTTGCATGCCGATTTTGTGTTGATACACTGACACAATGTATCAATATTTAGCTTTAAAAATAATAATGTAACAGTGGCGCCCTATGAAGCGTGTCCATGAACACTTGTCAAAAAAATTAAGGGAACAGTTTATCACAGGATAACACAAAGCCAGTTAAACTGCAGGGACCTATTTCATCTGCTTTGGTGTAAGTGAAGGTGACAGCAGGTGCGCTGGACATGCAACAACAAGACCCCAGAAAGAAAATGGTTTTACAGACCATGTTTTCTCCTTATCTCTTCTGACTGATTTTCTCTAGTTTTGCATTTTTGGTAGTGTCCTTGTCAGTAGTCGTAGCATAAGATAGTACCTGGAGCCCATTCAGGTTGCACAAGTTGTCAAGCACCTATACATGCTGAAATAAGGTTTGCTGTGTCTCCCAGTCTAATCTTACGCATGAGGAGGAGACACCAGGAGACAGACCCTTGCATGAGGAGCCCAGAGAAGGACCAATATCTGCTCCTTTGTATGTCTGGGGGTACTTTCATTTGCACCAAAGCAACGGATTAAATGGGTGTGTTACCAACTGGACAGGCTGATGCCCCAGACGTTTAACTGACTCTGTGTGATGATCAAGCTCATAAGTGTTCACTTAATTTTTTTTTGTAGTTTATTTTATTTTCTGGGCTAAATCTATTCAGCCACCAAAAAAAAGATGAGATTAGGTTAAAACGTGACTTCTAAAAGAAGACATCCCAGGGTGCCGCTTTAGTTTGCCGGGCCGAGTAGGCAACCCAAATCCCACAAGGCCACCGCAGAGGCCCTGAGATGTTCTCTGCATGTTATTCCCCTGCTCTCTACCCTTCCTTTCCTTTTTGCATCACTGTCCTGTTCAGCAAAAATTACCCCAAAATACATCTTAAAATAAATGACAACCAAATTTTCCTAAAAAGTTAAAAATTGTGTTCTTTATAGGATTTTATAAAAAACCTGAATTAACCAGCTTTCACCTTATCTGCCTAATTTAATGTGAATTCATTGCCCAAACAAAGTAAAGAACTAACTATTAGCTAAAGAGCTCAAGATTCTCCTATTTTTGGTGGAGACCAAACTTTAGCTAAAAGGAGAGGACGTGTTGAGTCGCCTTGTTACCTTCTCCAAATAAATGTTGCTCTCCACGTGCTGGCTAGAAATGTTTAGGATCATCAGTATTGTGTTTCTTATTATTCTGCTCCTTCCAAAACCAAAACTGCATAAGTGCTTCAAACTCATAAAAAGTTTCTACATAGACTCCAATTAATTTGCATGTAATATTAAGGGTGATTAACTCTGTTGCCTACACAGCATTTCTGTCCCGACAGTATCTGTTCTGCAGCATCTGTCTCTGCTCGTAGTCTGAAGTTTGTCATGGGAAACGTTTTGCCAGCGTTTGCGAGCCTGCTTCGAATATAAAAATGATGAAGTTACCCAAGTTCAAGCTTGACTTAGCGGGCTATCTCCTAAATTGAATTTCCTAAACTATCAGCCCAAATTCAGTTTCCTGTTGACAAAACCAATAATTTCACAAACCAATCTAGATCTCATTTCCCCCCATCAAAGATCTGGTTTTGTTTTTTAATATTAGCAGCCTCCTTTGACCCTTAGTTCATATGCCTCCAGAATGTTAAGCACATCATTGTAAAGCAGTGTAGGCTGTTTGACTGTGTGTTTGGGATAGTCTCATGTTAGACTTGCTAATGGAGGAGAAGACAGGCTGCATCTAAATGACGTGATTATCAGTGACGCTGCCAGCTGCAATCAGGGCCAGGGCACACAGAGAGAGATCCGCAGAGAGGTGCTTTATGCATGGATAGACGGGCGGAGCAGGAGAGCTGCGGTTTCATTTGTCTTTTATCTCCCTCAGTGGCAAAGCAAGAAGGGAAGCACAAAAAGAGATAGAGGTGAGCTCAAAAGACAAACATTAAAAAGATGACAATGAAGGAATTATTTTGGGTAAACATGAAAACCAGTGACGGGCTTTTGAGCCATAGAGACTGGCCGTGGGAGATTTGTGTCTTAACAAGTGAAACTCTGAGGTGCTGAGGAGAGGAGAGTTTTACATGGACGTTTTGAAGCAGGGGTGTCTTCTTTAGAAATTGAGCCAAGAGTTGCATCATATGAACGTGGACAGAAAGCTCAGAAGTACTTTCCTGTGTCTATATGTGTAACTTGGTAGACTGATGAAGCACAGCAGGGGTACTGTGGCTGGATTTTGAGGCCAAGAGGTGACTGCTTTGTCAAGATAATACGAAGGACCTTGTGTGACTTTTGTCACTCTCTTATAAGTAGAAGAGTCCAAAACTGGGGTGAAGTGGGACAGTACAGAAAATCTGAAGAAAGAGAGAGAAAGCTGGTAAGAGTGCTAGTGGGTAAATGTAGGAAGTGTGGCTTGTGCTTTGTTTGTTTTCGGGATTTTTAATCACAGTAGGCTCCGTCTGGAGTAGCAGCTTAACATTTCCCAAAAGGTCAAACATGTCTCTCCTGTTTAGCCTGGGCTAAATGCATGTCAGTCTGCAATGCAGTTTAGGAGAGCAGCAGAGACAGTCCAGTGTCAGTCAAAGGCCCCATAAACAGTAGAGCCCTTCATAGCCTTCATTTAATCAGTGCCTCTTCCATCTACAGACCTTCCTAAGTCCAGCACCTGACTGACATTTCCTCATCCTCTCAACCTTCTTACATGATCAGGCAGGAATCATCCGCTCACCACCTTCCAAAAAAAGCTCCTTCATGTACTAAAGATGGTCTACCTTTAACTCACTACAGTGTCGAACCATTTTGTAACTCAGAATGAAAAAAGCTGCAATTTTTGCTCCTTTTCTTGCCTTTTAAGTGAGCAATTTTTTTGTGTTAAAGGTTTCCAGCAGGTTTTACTGGAAGTCAGGCAAGCATTCACACCGTATTAGATCTCATCTCGATTAAAATCTTCTTAGACTAATCAGCTTGTGTGCCATTTTGGAATCTTTTAATTATAAAAGGGTAGTTTAAAATGCTTTATATGCAATCAGTAAACTCAGTTTTTCAGGAATTCTCATGTAAAGTAGCAATCATATCATTTTTGCAGCCATGTATAAATCAGCCAGCCTGATTGCTCAAGTCCGACAGAAATCTAATCGGTATGCACTGTGCAGCGGTCGCCAGGAATCCTTTGGCCTGGCTAATTTCGAAGCACCAATTTTGTGCTATTAAGTTGCATTATTGGGAAAGTAGGCTTTATTCATTTTGGAGCTAGAGCCTTACTGGGTTAAAAAAAAATGTGACATGTCAATTTGTCGTGTCAATTTGCTGCTTTAGTTTTGACAATTCTCTGTACTTTCATCGAGTTTGACACTCTGCAAGATCAGTCTCATGAAATCTGTGTCAGACTGTGCTACCAGATAGTGCGGTGGTGAATGACATGGCGAATTGTGCTAGAAATAATGAGGAAGTGGTGAAGACATGGATTTTTCTGCCAGTTTTGAATCTGTTTGGTTTATATAAAACGTGGTGCTTATGATCCGTTATGCTGAGCAGCGTCGTCTGTCGTTGTAATTGGTCGTTTTACGCTGTGTTCTGATTGGATGGTTTGTAGACATGGAGCGTAGCAGCATTCACATTGGGATTATTTGGCTCTAAATTTCTGACTGCGTCTTGACTTTTGCTGCAGGCTGTCTTTAGTCAGCAAATCAGCCATCCTTGGACGTATCTTCCAGTGTAATCAGGAGTCGCTGTTTTGGATTTCCAGCCATAGATTTTGCTACATTTCTCTCACGAATGAAAACCTGCACTTCAAACAGGCTTAGACCACACAGTAAGGGGGGAAGTTTATTCCCCAGGCTTTTTAGAAATGCAACACTAAATCACTGTGGTGCATCTCTACGTCAATCCAGTGTTTCACTTGATAAGTGGGTCTGTCACTCATGTTATGCATAAGGCAGATCACTGGATCACGTACATCATTAAGTCCTCTAAGTACCGAGTGACTGAACACTGATGAGTGGAGGAAGGAAGGGTAAAGAAGTTCTGCACTAGATTCATGCTTTATTCATGTACAGCATGCTCACACATTTAGTGCCTGCAGATAAACTGTTACCACCTGGAGAAACGGGAAAATCTTAATTTGCTACTTTTTTTTTACCTTCTAATCTTTCAATGCTTTGTTTATATATACAGTTTGTTTACCTGCAGTCAAAGGGCAAGAGTTAAAAGGCCGATTGCATAAACTGGCTTTTACTTAGCTTGGCCTTGATTACTAAGATGATCTTTGCTAGTTCCAGTCTTTTAAATGAGTAGAGTAACACGTGTGACCATGGCAGTCACCTGGCACTGTGTACCGTCTTGCTAATTTGTCATATCTGATTTGCAGTGACTGTGGAGGATCAAAATAAAAGAAAAGGCAATTTCACCATTACAGGATGCTTGAAAGACCTGTACAGTCAGCACAAATATACTGGCTGCCATTCAGTCGAACTTGATAACAATCAAGTAAAAGCAGTGGACTGGGAAATAAATTATTATTCTGACCTGGGCTCAGAAAATGTTTTGAAGAGAAGTGGAAAAATCTCCTGAGTGAATAAAGTAATGAAAGACATTTTTTTGCTAAAAACAAATCCATCCAGCTTGCTATTCAAAAAATGTTGGTATACAGTAAAGTAATTGCTGATGTTTTAGAGAGGTTAGCTAGTTTGATCAATATGGAAAGCAACAGAACGGATCAGGTGCAGCATTTAGTAAGTTCTCATCAGAATTAAAACCTCAATCAGCTCCTCGTCACTGCACATGTTAAGTGGATTTATTTTTAGCATGTAGAAAAACTGAGATACACTGTTGAAACTGCATTTCTTATTCTTATATGAGTTAGGATTTAATGTGTAGTTAAACGTCTTTATACATTAAACTTCTCAGCCTACTTAAGATCAAAGTGGACTGTATGTGGCCCATGATGGAAAATGAGTTTGACATCCCTGACCTACCTGAAGATCCCAGATTGCACCTCATGTTCATCTTAAAGTAATCTCTTGTAACAGAGGACTTTAAATAAATTGCAAAAGATAAAATTAGAATTCAAATCTCGAGGCTGTGAACAGATAAGATGCTGCTGTTAGTGTCTTTGGAGTGCTGCTAGACGGATATGTGTTATTTCAATTTTTTCTAATCTCATAATCTACCACCAATGTGTCAAAACGTCAGGTAGAAGAGCATGATGAGGTCTAGCAAAAGTGGTGTGTGTCTGCAAAGCTACCCCAGGCATGCCTTTATCCATAGATTAGATCTGAACAAATAGCAATTAAGCCCAGGCAACAACTAAAGACTCCTGTTAGTAAATTACCAGGGGGGCATATTTCTAACCCTTCTACCTGCTCCGAAATCAAAAGCTATAAGTTGAGAAATAAACAAATCCTCTCTTATAATAAAAGAAGCATGAGACAGAACATTATACGTGTTGTTATTAGATTTTTATTAGATTAACCGTAACTGCTTTGCCACAATAAAAATACTAGATGTTTTCATCCCTCTCACTGATGATGACACTGCTACTGCTCGTCAGTGAGATGTATTTTCCTCAGTCAGAAGCAAAGATTCATAAGGCTGTACAACACTGATGAGATTAGGATCTTTAACAGTGTGTGGTATTCACATTGCAAGTGACATATTTGCCTTTCAAACAGTAATGACAGCCAGAAAGCATGTGACTAATTAGATTTTGTAGAACTCTTATGAGCAGCCAAATTAGTTCCACCCCAGCAAACTACACCTGGAGAGGGTGCAGGGCTTCAAACCAGTATTGTCCAGGGAAACCTACACTCTCTGCTCGGCTAATTTCTTGGACAGCGGAGCAGCCGCGTGGTCTCAGCTGTAATAATGCATACGTTTGATGTGGATCTGTTGCAATCTAAGATGTGCTCATTGGAGCCATTCCCAGAGTAGGTTTACAGAAAACTACTTGCATGCTTCTGTTGACCTTACTCGGTTCGATTTCTTATTGTTGAAGTATTTTTTTTACTGTGCTCTTTACACAGAGCTGCAGATGCAATGAGGGTGCACAAAAAATGTATAGATGAAGAAACAATTTATTGCTAGTTCAGCAGAGATTTTAGCCTTAAAAACTTCACTAAGGATGGTTTTTTCCTCTCAACTTGATCTTAGATTTTTTCTTATGTAGCGTAGTTTATTTAACACTGAAGAGAAATAATATATTTGAAACCACATTTTTAGGAGTTTTACATGAAGTTCAGCGAGCCACTGCACTGAAACATTTTCTCTGCTTCTTGCCTGCATCACATACCCAGTGAACAGTAATTTAATGTTTTCTTTTCCTGTTCACATAAATTAATTTCCGTTCTCTGGTTGAAAGTCGCTGACATTCACCCAGAGGCACAGAAACACTTGAGAGGCATCGCCACAGATTCTGTCTTTGATTGTGCATTCGTGCTCATCTGCGTCTGGACAGGATGCCGCTTTGTTGTTTCTGTTCATTGTCATAAAGAGCCGCATCGGGCCGTGGGTGACAGAGATATTCTCACAGCATCCTTGGGCACCCTGTCGGGTTGACACTGCATCTGTTGCCAGGATGGAGTGGGCAGCTGTTACCTGGAGGAATGTCAGCTGCAGATTAGCGTCACAGCTCAATTATCAAAGCCCTGCTGATACACATCATTCGCCGCGTTAGACATCACTTAAAGGCAGATCATTTAGAGCAATTTCTTGGCTCCCACTATGGCCGCTCGAGGTGCCCTTTACTTTAAATAGTCGAGCTTATAAGTGACGGAGCGCATCTTGCACAGAGTTGCATTTAAGCGGCTTAAATGTCATTCTACTTATTCTAACCCCCATCAATAAGATTACATTAGGCTCTCTTTCTAGCTCACGTTCACTGTGTAGTTTTTATTCTATTTTATTATTTAACCAGTGGGAGGGCTAATCAGTGTTTTTTAGTAATGATAGCAGACACAAGCTTTAGGCTTCAGGGATAATAAAGTGTGTTTTCGGTTAAGAGAATAATCAGTGATCAAGCTTTTGTCTCAGACAAAGCATAGCTGTAGACACGCTGGTTCTCACTCGTATTTCCTTGACATTACATTTATCCTCTGGGTTTTTCTAATACTTTCCATGTGGGTCTAATTTGATCCAGAGAAGCTGTATTTTCCTCCATGAAGAAATGCTGCTGACAACTGTCCCAGCTTTTTCCATTAATGCCAATTTATTGAGAACAGGCTCTCCTTACCCCTCATGTACACTCCGTCTCCTTTCCTGAAGCAAGCCTGCGTTCTGTTATCAGAAGCAGACTGTGCTATTTACAGGGGGCTTGGTCTGCACTGTGCTGTGTGGTTTGAACTGCATAGCCTGTCTGTCCTTGATTTCATGCATGGTTATCCACACACAGGACAGCAGAGCTTGTTTTCTGAGTACCTTATGGCGGTAAAAAGACTCTAACAAGTGGCTTATGTGAGCAGACAAGGGTGGACAGAGACAGGCTGATTGGCTTCTGGTGTGTCAGAAATGAAAGCAGTCGACATTCAAAGGTGAACAGTGTGAGTGTAGGGAAAGCAGCAGCTTCACCCAGGATTGACTGTTTTTCTGTGTTCTTCAGAAATATTTGTGTCCATATATATATATATATATATTTATATGCAGAGTCCGTTTCCATTGAATGCCTCCACCCTTATCTCAAGCCCCCTCAGGAGGAGCTTCACTGTAGTCAACTAACAACAGTGAAATATCCATGCAGTTGCATCAGCTAAATCCCCCTTAGGCAAAGGCAAAGCATCACACATCCCTACCCCCCACCTCTGTCCACTGCCAGGCTCCACAAACATATTCTGTGTAATGTTGAATTTTCACAAATCTGCCCTGTCAAGCCTCAAGCTTTGCAGACAGCCTCCACACCCCGTTGCGTTTGAAGACCCCAGTCAGTCTATCGCTGCATAAGTACGTGTGTGACATGTTTCTTTCTGATGTCAAGCTTTTCAAGCATCCAATGCCAGCTCCTTTTCTCCGTGCCACGTCTGCCAATCCTCTCCGCTAGCCATCGCTCCCTGCCACCCCATATCCTCCTCTCGTCCTCTTTTTTTGAAGCTCGAGTGTGTCCCTCGATGAGCTGTGTGAGCTCTGAGATATCCATTTTACACCCCAAAGCCTGCCTTTCTCTGAGTGTTTTTGTGATGCTGTTCCTGTTTGTTTGCTGGCATGAAGAATGTAGCTGGAGTCTCGGTTATGTTGCTATTGTATGCTGGGTTGTAATGCAATATATCCTCTGGGTTGTGTTTTATTCTGTTAGCATGTTTACTATTCAAGCCTTAACTGAGAGTCCAAACTTGACACAGGGCATATAAAATGATTAAAATGTCTATTTTTTATTGTTTTGCAAATCTTGAGGGTCATTTTCAACTGGTTTGTCCCGTTTTAGTCATTCCCTGCCTTTTTCTTTTTTAGCCATTTGGGATCTGTTTAGATGTTTTATGTCACTTTCTTTGTGTCTTCATGGTTGGTTGCTGCCTCTTTGTAGGCTTTTTGCCACTCCTGACCAAATCTCTGTCCCCACTCCTGTCCAAACAGCAAGATTTTTACCATATTTCTATCTAGTCCACGATTTATTTATTCCTGATCTCCCTCTAGTTTTTTTTCTCCACTATTTGTCCACTCTCCTTTGGTCTGTTTCTGGCAACACTGTGCATGAATCCTTTCCTCTGTCCTACTTTTCTGCATTTTATTTATTTTCTTTTTTTTCAGTGTCAGTCCCTCACCTCCTTCAATGCCCTATTTATCTCTTTGGTTTGTGGAGTCGCAGGAACTCACTCCAACAGGAGGGGCCGTTTCCCCGGGCTTCACAGCTGTTATTGGCATATCATGCAGTTTCATCTTTAAAGTCATAACATTTTCTTCCTTTCTATAAGAAATTCCATTTCTTTCCTCGCTAAATTAGACGTTAGTCAGCACTTCAGGTAAGTGATACTAGGGAATGAAATTAATGCGGTAGAAATGATATGGTTTCGGGCTTGGTATTTCATAAAGGTTTCACATGCGCACATGCTCAGACACAAATCATCCACATCCCAGCACACCACACCTCTTCCATCCAATCAGTTGCTTAAATTGTCCCTCTCTAACCAGGATATGACTCTTGAAAATGTAGCTGCCAGAGAAAATGTTTATATTGGACATCTCAAGGACCATTTATGTATCATGTAGGATAGAAAATCCATTGAGATGGAGTTCATACAATGCCAGTAGACCATTAAATTTGTGTGAAAAGACCTCTCGAGTGAGCAGATTGAACAAAGGCTGCAGTGAAGACTTTGTGTTTTTTTGCCCAGTAGAGTGATTGAGTTCACTTTTCTTGACATATTTTCTGTTAAAGGCACACATCAAGGAGTTTTATCTTTGTGGAATTTGTATAAATGCTCTCCATTCTTTAATTTTGTTCAGCCTTGTTCCTACATTCTTGTTGCAGGTATCCCTTTCCAACCGTGTTCAGCACATGCAGTAAGAAGGACCTTGCCGCCAGTCTGGAGAAAGGCGTGGGAATGTGTTTGTACAACATGCCCGAGGTCAAGGTGCTTTACGGAGGCCAAAAATGCGGCAATGGCTATGTGGAGGAGGGAGAAGAGTGTGACTGCGGGGAGCCAGAGGTAAGGTCAACGCAAAAGGCATTCAACCACACCTGCACCATTGGAGTGGATCAATCTCCACCTGTGTGGTTACCACTGAACAGGGCATGTAAAGCTAAATGTGAAAGTGCTAAGAAAGCAAATGTTTTCAGTCAATCTTCCCCTTGGTGAGTTTGGAGAATCGGAATTCAGAAAAATAAAAGAGTATCCCTTTCTCCAAGATGCCCAAAAACCTCCCAAAATATTCTCTGCTTATAGTAAACCATGTCTTCAAATCAATATGTTTATTCCCAAATGTAAGAAATGACTGGGTGTGAATGAATAATGCAAAAAAACAAAACAACTTTTGCGCACTTGTCTTACTTGACATTTCCCTTGCAAACTGTGCTTAATGGAAACAATGTTACTGTCCTATAAGCAATCATCCAGAACCACTGAAAGTCTCAGCCACGCTCTCAGACCCCTAAAACAAACCACAACAAACTTCCAAGTTAAACTTTCTCTTGACCCTGAAATGTGTTTTTATGACTTAAAAGCAGAGAAATCTAGTAAGCTGGAAAAAAAATACCAACCCAAAAACCAGCAAGCCACCCAAGGCTTCCAGTGTAAGTGTTTTATTTACATCACACCTTCTCTTGATTTCCCACATGTGTGGAGCGAGGCTCTGACAGGCCGCTCGGGTGATGCCATATCCCCGCTGAAGGCCCATTAATCAAACCACTGTATAACGGTGTGACAAAGGAAACAAACAAATCAGGTCGAGGCTGAAACACATTTTCTTTGGCTGTACCAGCTGAAGTCTGATGCACGCATCCGTGCACACATTGTTTCTTTCTCGTGTGCACGGCAGGATGCCCTACCCTGTGAAGGGAAGTGAAAATCGCATGTGGGAAGCAGGTAACACTCTGTTGTAGCCAACCCAGCTGCTTGGAAATCACAGGAAATATAGTGAGGAATATATCACTCAAAATTCCTGCTCAATATACAATAAAAATAGTGACAAATGCCCTTCAGAGGCATTTGCTAAGTCCATTAATTATCTTTGTACAGTGCAGAAAGTCATCTTGAGAAGCTGGAACCACTAAGTGCTTGGCACTTTCCTTATAAATGAACTATCGTATCTACATCCTGCACATATTATTGCCCCATATTTAATGATGTACTTCTCAGTCATCCATTTTCTGAACTGTTAATCAAATTCAGGATTGCATAAGTGCTGGAGTCTACCCCAGCCTTTAATATGGCTCTCCAACAATTAGCTTGTTTTAAACTCCAATCAGACTGACACCGTGATTATAGCCTCTTCCAAGTTATATCCTAAAAAACACTTGCTTCCTTTTGCTGTAAAATCTTAGCGTAATATTTGATTTCTCTCTGGGCTTCGACTTCCGTGTAAAATCTGTGTTTCATTCCTGTTTCTTTCACTTAAGGAATTCCCTTATAAATTGTGACAATGCTCTCCTCGGCTTAACTGGAGAAAATGATTTATGAGTTAGTCCAGCTTAGATAAACGATCTCTTTCACATGTTCAAGCTGTACGAAATCTCGTTGCCAGACTGCTAACATGTTCTAATAAGCGAGCTCATATTACTCCCAGTAGCATTTAGGATCCGTAAATTTAAAATTCTTGTACTCGGATAAAGAGCATTAACTGGACAGGCTCCAGACTGTTGATCCCAGCGCTGAACGCAGGCTCAGAATTTTTTTTGCTGTTCCTCGCATAAAATCAGAAACTGAGGGGGCGGTGCCTTTCAGTCTGTGACATCAAGACTTGAAAACAGTCTCCTACTACAAATAACTCATTTAAAAAGCAGTTTCAAACTTGTTTTTCTTTTATTCTGCACTTTAATTTGTTCTTGCTTTGCTGTCAGTGACACTTTACTGTACTCTACTGTATTTTATTGTGGTTTTTATGTATTTTAGTCTACTTTAATTTACCTTGTGACTGCCTCTCTGTGAAAGGCACTTTACAAAAAAAAAATTACTTACTTAGTTTAAGAGAGAGGGTACATGTACAGGTCACATTCACATCTACATCCAATTAAGCTAACATGCATGACTTTGGGCTCTGGGAGGATGCCAGAGTAACTGGAGAGAAGACCGGCACAGAGAGGTCATGCAAACTCAACGTAGACATGATCCCCTCGCTAACCTTCCTGTTGTGAGGCGGTGGTGCTAACCGTTCCACAACCTTGATGCCCGTTATGTACTTTTATAACTTTATTAAATTGCTTGTAGAAATCTGTGGATCCCTCCATGGGTGTGCCTCCCCAGAAAGTCACTGACCCACCACCAAACCAGTCTTGCTAAATGATGGCACCATAACGCTCTCCACGGCTTCTCCAGACCTTTTCGCATCTGTCGCAGGTGCTCATAGTAAGCCTGTTCTCATCTGTGAAAAGCACAGGACAATATTGGTGGACCTACCAGTTCTGGGATTCTGTGGCAAATGTCAGTAAGGCTCCATGCTGCTAGGCAGTGAGCACATGACCCACTAAAGGACATGAAGCCCTCAGTCCACCTTCATGAAGTTTGTTTCAGATTTTTTGATCAGAAACACTCACAACAACAGCCTGCAGCAGGTCATTTTGTAGAGCTGTGGCAATGCTTTTCCTCTTCCTCCTTTCACGGAGGAGCTGCTCGTGAGTTACAGACTTTCTACGGCCCTGTCTAGCTCCCCTAGAGTAATTGCCTCCTCCATGATCGTGAGACTCTGTTGGAGACACAGCAAACCTTCTAGTAATGACACATTACTGAATTTCCCGGAGGAACCCACCCGAGGGATTAATAATTTTATCTAATATTACTGTGCCATCCTCATGTTACCAGTGGTGACAAATGCAAATCCAAAATTAAAAAAATCAACCTGTGGTAATTTCATTAACACCAAAGCTGCTGAAATTGATTAATAACCCCCTCTGCTACTTAACTCAACAGATCAATATCCCAGAAGTTTAACTGACTGAATGCTATACTCTGATTAAAAAGTGATCCTTTAATTTCTTTGAGCAGTGTGGATTTCAGTAAGGACAGATCATTTGGACAGAGTGATTTATTGAAGGACAGAGTTTGAGTAGTAAACTGTTTGGCAGTTAAACTCTGATCATACTACACGATTGGGACAGGAACCCCTGGAGTCCAGAAGCTGGTGGTGGCAGACTTGATGCAGTTGGAGATGAGGTGGAGGCTTACTGGCTCAAGACAGGAAATAAACGGTTGGACCAGAGTGATGACGACAGAATTTAGTTTGACTGCGTGGGAAGGCTGGAATGATGCAAAGAATAGACTGGCAGCCCAAATTCCCAGCAATCAAGGCAGACGAGTCAATATAGATGTTTTGTTTTTGTTTTTTTCTTTTTGTTACGGAACTTATGCATAAGCTTATATGTTTTGCCTTTACATTTGCATATAATTAGAATTTCAACTTAAATTCAAACATTCAGGTGAGTTTTGACCTTTAGTTGGCTGAAAAGCCAGAAGCAGTGTAGAGTTTTGTGGCAGCTTAATTAACATTTACCAACTGTAGCTATAAAATGAGATATGAATGGTTGATAACAATCTGTAATCTGGTAGATTTAAATGACATTTATTGCCTAGTGGATTTTATACCTTGTTTTTCGCAAGCTCTGTTTACTCTAGAGATCCAAATATAGAGCCATTAGGCTGATAAGCTTAAAATATTGACATGTTAAGCAGAAAAGTTCAAATAGTTTTTACTGAAGTTGACACGATGTAATCGCCAGGACAGTCTTCGAGTTGATGTTTTTTCCAATTAAATTACTGCTTTTTTTTTCTGTTTTCAACTCGCTGAACTTCGACTGACTCAACATTGCGTTTGTTCGATAAGTGCTGTTATTACTGTGTTCTCCATCATTTAGATGGCAGCAGATTGTATTTGGGTGAAGTCGTTATGTTTGACCACCAACAAACTAACCATAAATTTTCCATTTGGTAGTTCCATCTCTGCCAGTTTACCTCTTTGTAACCTCCGTGATGTCAGCACACGGGCTTGTGCTTGTTAGATCTGCCGACCCACTTAGTCCAAGAGATGAAAGCAACTTTCTTCTTCCCTCTTAAAAAAAGGCCTACATCAGAGCCAAGAGGTAAACAGCCATAATCATAAAACCTCACATACACTGAAAATTAGACATCCAACAACTCGCCTGCCTCCATCTTCCACCTTCTACACATCTTGTCATTACCTTAGGGCCCCACAGGCTAAACAGCTATGTTGTTTGTTTTTGTGAAATAGTGTGATTTCTGGCACTGCTTGCACAAAGCTGATGTGTTTTGGGATTCAATAAAAGATAAACATCGACAGATAAACGCCTCACTGGGGATTTTTGTTACGGCGTTACTCCCCATCCAGCTCCTCCTGACACATGCTCTATCGGCTCATTTTCTGCAAGCTGATCTTGTCATTGTGGTAAAGTGTCTACAATCTTCAAGTCCCGTTTCTGCTTCTGGCCACGATGCCCTAATTGTCAACTCTGAAACACGTTTCTGTTATCTGCATCAAATCTCAGTGGAGGTTTTAACACACGCCCGCTTAAGAGCTTCACCTGATTTCTATCTTTTACTTGTCTTCTGTTTTTTTGAGGGGGCGTATTGCATTAAACACGTTCCTTTCCTTTTTTTTTCTTCTTTTTTTTCACTACTCTAAATGTCTAAAGAATTTGCCAAATTCAAAACATATGAGCCTGAGTTTATATGTGTCCCTTTGAGGGTCTGCAGGTCAGGGTAGGAATCTCCGGACATCTCCCCTGACCTGGAAGTCTTTATCTGACAGGGAGCAGCCAGCAGTGGATCTTCAGGGAAGTGATCAGGTCCACATGTTGTTAAGTATTTTGTTTTCTTTTCCTCCAGGAATGCATGAACCCGTGCTGCAATGCCACCACATGCACCCTGAAAGAAGATGCTGTGTGTGCCCACGGACAGTGCTGTGAAGGCTGCAGAGTAAGAGATTTCATGCAGTTCTTGGTCTTTTTCACTTTGTCCTTCAACTGTTTTTAATTTACATGCACTCATATGTTCCTAAGAGCCAAATAAATTCTGTAATAGCTTTTCAGAGCTTCACTTTTTATAAAAACTTTCTAAAACTCTTAATTCTCGGCAGAAGGTTATTACTGGTTAGAGACTTGTGAGTCTGCTTGTTTGTATAATTTCATATCTCGGGTGATTTTATTCCAAATTTGTATATCTATTTGTATAATAGGAAGGTTTCAATTGAATTCAAGTTCAAGTTGGATAGCCTAAGATTTGCTTCGTCTTAAATATTCATGGTTTTTGTTTGCCATGGAAATCATTTTATATCATCTTTGGTCGTCTCTTTTCAAAAAAAGTACTTGTTGAAAATGTATTCCAAGGATTGCATTTAGAGAGCCAATGATGGCCTTGCAGAATTATATATCTTAAGATATAAGTACTGCAAAGTGTTATTCACAAGAAACAGCTTAATGTTCTGTGTTTTTGCTGCATAAGTACAGTACTGTACAATAGTCTAGAGCTACTTTTTTAAATGGTCTTGAGCAATAGTTTTTCTGGCTTTCCAAAGGTATTTCAAAGTTTTTCGTCAAACCTCGTCTGCTTTTTCACTTATTTTCAGTCCTTCCTTTAACCTAATTGCTTTCAGAGGAATGTTTGTGGTTGTTGTTGTTTGTTAAGCCACTTAACACTGACCTATGAATTATTACAAGCATAAAAAGTTACCAACCCAAAGGATGAATCAGTGTTGTGTTTGCACATAACAGACAGCTTAACCAAATACCTTTAGTCACTTTGTTACCAGCAGCCTGTCACAAAAAAAACAATATGCTCCTATTTCTTTACTTACATCAATCACAAATGCCAAAGATATCTCAGTTAGACGGGTATAAAATAGCATTTTTACACCAACAAGGTGATTCCCAGAGAGCTATTAGCTGAAAGCTTGGCATACCTCCGTATGGTGTGCAGTATGTCCTGAACTAAACAAATGGAGGACGAAAGAAGTGACGACCAAAAAAATCTATCTACAACAAATGGACAGTATCTGAAAATCATGTCCTTAAGAAATAGGAACAGATTCGTCAAAGACCTGACTAAGAACGCAAGAGATGCTTCTGGCCTTTCAGCTGATCCATCTACTGTTCACCAAAAGACTCATTAGAAATGGTCTCAGTGAAAGGGTGGCTGTTAAGAAGCCATTCTTCAGGAACAGAAACATGGAGAAAAGGCTGGGGTCGACCAGATTACAGAAGAACTGGACTGAAAATTAGAGGCAACTAAAGTCATTGAGAAATCCATATTTGATCCAAATTTTTAGTTTAACTCATCATCAGTGTGGACGGAGTAGGTCAGGAGAGGCTCTGTCAGGGTTTGGGACTGCATTTCACATTTTAGCATGTGGTGTTGGAGATCTTGTTAAAATTGATGCAAGAATTAGCACAGAAAAGTATCGTCAGACTGTGAACCACCATGCATTACCATCTGGAAAGTATTTGGTTGGCAATGGCTTCACCTGCCAGCATGACAATGATCCCAAACACACTGCCAATGGAGTAAAAGCATACCTGGGTAAGGAAAATAACACTATCAGTCATAGATTGGTCTCCCCAGAGCCTAGACCTCAACATTATTGAAGGAGTGTGGGATCATCCTGACCCGGAACATAACATCCAAAGAAAAGCTTTGAATGTCCTACAAGAAACCTGGAGAACTATTCCTGAAGACTACTTGAAGATATTACAAGAAAGCTTTCCTAAGTTTTCATATATGTTTTCACATGTTTAAATTGTTTTACCAATTTCCCATTTTCCTGGTAAAATATAAAGAAATAAGGGGCTAATCACGACTCTTGCACAGTATTATATTAGAAGCTATTTTTGGGCATGTATATGACTTTGTAGTTTTTCATTTCATTTTCAGATTTAAGCTCTCCAGACACTTTTAAACTGTTAAACAACTGTTTTTATTTCAGCATCCAAAAGCTTTGATGTTTTCAACCAGTAATAACAGTGATCATCCCAATATTTCCAACACTTGATAAAACTTTTGATTACAGCACAAAACAGAAACTCGCAACACAATAGATGGGAGCAAAAACAAATTAAATTGGAGTCGACCTCAAATCTTCTTTAAATTCCTTTTAGAGATTATCTTGCGTTTGGCAGATCCACAAGAGAAAAGCCAGGGTTTATGGTCACGTTTTTCATTAATTAAGCCTTAACCTGCAAATATCACCTTTAAAACCCTTTATTGATGCAGGGTGGCATACCTTCATAGATTGAAATGCCCTCCTGTCCACCACTTCCATAGCTATGCGGAACATTTACAAAGCCCAAAAGCAAAAAACAGTTAAATAAAGCTGCTGTTCAATGAGCCAGTGTTGATTTTGTATCTACTGTAAAAGGGGGTCTAATGTACAGCACTCTATTTATTCACAGCTCAAACCTGCTGGCACCCTTTGCCGGGAAACCAGTAACTCATGTGACCTGCCAGAGTTCTGTACTGGCGCCAGCCCTCACTGCCCAGCCAACGTTTATCTACATGATGGACATGCCTGCCACAACGTTGACGGCTACTGCTACAATGGCATCTGCCAGACTCACGAGCAGCAATGCATCACTCTGTGGGGAGCAGGTAAATCAGTGGATGCTTGCAAGCTGGAAATTTATGCATAATCTTTGCTTTTCTAAGGTAAAGCATTGTTTCATTTTCATGATTACATTGTGGGGGGGTGGTTTCTTGTTTGTCTCTTATAAAGGAGCAAAGCCCGCCCCTGGGATCTGCTTTGAGAGAGTCAACTCTGCAGGCGATCCTTACGGGAACTGCGGGAAGGACTCCAAAGGCTCCTTTGCCAAATGTGATGCAAGGTAAGGCTGCGGCTGCACTGATGTGGTAAAGGTAAAGAGAAATTACTGTGGAAAACAAAGCTAATTAGCTCACGTAGTGTCATTGGCAATCATCATTATGCTGTGACGTGATCTTCAATCTAAAGTTTGCATGGCTGAATAATGTAATTTCAGAAAGATAGCAGCTAATTAAGAAAGTATTCATGAATCAATTTATTCTATTTTTGTCAGCTAATTGTTCTTAAGATCTTCTCCCTTCTGGTAAATTCTGTAATCAAGCTTTTTGTTAATTGATGTAATTGCTTTGATGACCGGAGGACTGAATCACTGCAGGCCCCTTCAGCACTCTTTCATCCTCCTCTGCAGTTACTTATCTTCAACTGTGATTGACAGAGCAGCATTATGGGTTTTTTTTTAAGTTGTACTATGTGTGTGTGTTTCTATATGTGTATGTGCTCTGTGCAGTGATGCAAAGTGTGGTAAAATCCAGTGCCAGGGTGGAGCCAACCGCCCAGTGATCGGAACAAATGCCGTTTCCATTGAAACTAACATCCCTCTGCAAGAAGGAGGACGTATTCTGTGTCGAGGAACACATGTTTACCTGGGCGATGACATGCCTGACCCTGGACTGGTGCTGGCTGGCACAAAGTGTGGAGACAACATGGTGAGTGATCAGTAATGTAAAGGCCTTTAATTCAACCGTTAAAACTTTATTTATATTCAAGATTTAATGTAATGAATCGAGTACTGCTCAACATTATACCCCAGTATCTACAGCAGAATTTTATAATATTGTTCTGTGTTTTTTTTCATTAACTACAGTATCGGTTTGCTTGTTGTTTGCTGTCCTATAACAACAGGATGCAGTTTTATAATTCATGTTCTCTAGAGATGCTAAAAGGCTCGCAAGTGTATGAACCTGAAGTTGCATTCCCTTGAGGAGTACCAGACCGAACAGCAAGGTTTTCACTTCCTATAGAAAATGGCCAATAAAGCTAACTGAGTGAATCCACTGATGCATTTTTGCACATCTTGCTTAGGGCTGAATAAGACTTTTTTTGAGGTCTTAGTTTTATTAGGTGTGTCTCTCAACTTTTCTCTGTCTTTTTGTTCCTTTCCAAACTTCTCTCACCACATCACTGACATCAGTCCCTACTCCTGCCAAGTAGGAGGTTAATAGCTTTCGAATGGATAACTTACCGACCTAACTGCCTCTTCAATCTACAACATTTGCTGATTTGATGATAATCGGTTGAGGGAGCACACACTGATCAGCCAGGACATTAAACCCACCTGCCTATTATTGAGTAGATCTGTTTCCATATTGCCAAAACAACTTTGACCCATTGGGGCAGGATCACAAATGCTGGGCTTGGCCCATGGTTTCTGGCACCAAGATGCTGGCAGCAAATGCTTTGAATGACATGCTGGGACCACATGGACTCTTCATTGGACCCCAGAACGATGCCTTTTTCATGCCTTTTGATCCTCAAGTCATATCAGGTTGTTTTGTTTTGTTTTGGGGTTTTTTTTTTGGGGGGGGGGGGGGGGGGGGGTTTAAGGCCAGTATGCATGATCTGAAATTATTTTTATGGACATAGTAGGTGTTGGAGTTATCACTTGACTTGGTTGGTGAAGCTCCTGCAAGTCAGAATAGGTCGTTGAGCATTAAATCCTTGCAGATATTCTTGATGCCTGCTCGGGAGTTCTCAGGCATTTTTAGATGATTGCATTTACCAAATCCCCCCAGAGCTGTGGATTTGGACTTGTGAAAGTCATTTGTGATTGAAATTTGGCTAAACGTGTGAGGGCTGTGTCACAAAAGAAAATAACCAGGTTTCACACGGTTGTTCTTAACACAGGAGAATAGGAGACATTTACTGTATTGCATAAGGTTGCGTATAAAGAGTGTTTCAAATGGCTGTTTCTTTTACAAGCAGTGGAACTAAATAATAGGGTCTACAAGTGTGCTTTTTCAGTTGCCTCCGGGGACTTACCTTGGTGCCTTTGTACCTACCCCATTGAGCTGTGTGTGCAAAATGGACGTCAGCCAGGTTAGTTTGTCTCCTGGCTACAGTCTCCCAAGTCATGAGTTAGCGCCCTGGAAACTTTGATGGCCTGGAGGTGGCTGTTTGTCATGGGCCTTTGTTCTCTGAAAAAAGGATTTGTATTTCCTTGTCAATCAGGGTATTAAGTTAGCAGCTCACGGCCTTCTCAGCAATAGCAGTTGAATAAGATGAGAGCTGCTTGCCTAATGCGGGCCTTATTTTCTACATAAAAGCAACCGTCTTTTTTACATTCTGATGTTTTTGTTTGATCTAAAGAATAGAAAGCTTATTGTGATTTTTGCCTCTTCAGCCCCGCACCGCATTACAGCTACCTGAGCAGCATTCAGCACTTCCACCTGAGTGGGAAATTGCTTATTTCGCTGTAAATCTCCCACAGACATCTCTTCAGATGTTAGGCTAATCATCACATTTATATGCAGCATTTGTAGTTTTAATTGATCATGTTAATTTCAACTTCAAGACCGTTTGATAAAAATTCACAGGGCAGCTGCACTCTTCTGTTTGAGTTAGCAGCAGGCATCAATGATGCTCCTTTATGATGGCCATAAATAAGATATTTTCCAGCTGTTCCGCAGAAGTATAAACCCTTCTTCTTATTCTTAGTATTTCTGTTCATCTTCATGGACTCTTGAATTCAGCACCTCCTGAAATATTTAATGGTGCTTTTCTCTTTATAGGTGTGCCTGAATCGGCAATGCCAGAATGTCAGCGTCTTTGGTGTGCATGAGTGCTCGGGAAAGTGCAGTGGACGTGGGGTGAGTGCAAGTACCTATTAGCTCAAATTTTAGTGTTAAATTATACACCGTAGCCTTTGAAACAGTGTCAAAAGCCTGTGAGAACTCTGTATTTATCTATTCAGTTGCATTTGGAACAACTACATATACCCCGTAATTGCAAACAACAGCAGAGCAACAATGTATTTACGATACAGCCTTTGACTTATGGCAGCTTCTCCTATTACGCACAATCAATCTTCATTGTTCCACCGAGGTTAAATCAATCACTTTTACAGCATCATTTAGGGACTACTTAAATTGTTGTCCATCATCTTTTTTACTACGCAAAGGGAGAAGAGCCAGTGCAGCATGTCAGGGTGTCCACCTGCACACAATAGTCATTTTCTTTGCAGCATAAAAGCAGCTCGAACTGCTCTAAAATGATCACCCTTTTCTCTTATCAATAATTCAGCAAAGGGTGCTTTTATGATTTATTTAGTTTGTTGTTTAGTTCTGTGAATCAAACATTCACCGCAGGCGAGATGAATTTACAGACACCAACTCAATTACGGCATCGTAAAGCACCGAGATTTTGTGCAACAAGAAATCAAAGCTATGATTCTGAGATATTTTTTTTATCCTCTTATAATTTGCTAAATGTCTGTGAAACAAATTAGCTTGTAAATGGAAAATAACAGCAACAAACAAAATATTGTAGCTGCGTGTTGATTGGCTCAAAAATAATCACATTAAAAATGACTTTGTGGGGGAATTTGAGAAAAATATTTTCCCACTGTGCGAAGTAGAGCTGCATCTCCCCTCCTGCAGAAATATCTGCCAAGAATAATTTGCCTACCATTTTGTCAAACACCTCGCACAGTACGAGACCTGACTGGGAAAGTAGTAATGCTCTGAATTTACCTTAGGAGCTTGCCTGCAAGTCCTCTTGCTTTATCTCACAATGCATGCGCTGTATTGACGCTGGAATCTATTTTTGTTACTTATTTAGCAGGTAAAAAGCACTTTGGGGGCTTTTTTTCTGCACCTTTTAAACGCAGATGAATGCCACGTTTTCTATAAATAATCGGATCAAAATGTGTGTCTGTGTGCACCAGAGTAGCTGATTGTGGTTCCATCTAATTACCATTTCAAGCACATAGATGTTCTTAGACTTTTAAAAGTTATTTATGGCTTTTACATGTGCAGAAATAGGAGATGTAATCCATTTCTCTATAGCTACTTTTTGAGCCTCCATCTTCAGCCCCACAGAGTTTTAAAGAATTTGATGCCTACTTAGATTTCACAGATCTTTCACACATCTGCTTCAGTTTTTATTCATGACGCATTATGGTAACATTTCCCTTCGCACAAATATAAATCTCGCTCAATCCATAACTCCCTCTCAACCCCCCAAGTGCCTCTTAACCCTATCAGTTGATGCAAAGGAGTGTCCATGGCCTGGAGGCAGGGAAGTCTCTGGACTGTACGTCTGTGCTATGTTAATCCCCTACAGCTGCTCAGCTCCCTCTCTATTTGTCTCCTCTTCTATCCACCTGACAGCTGGACTGCGTTATTTCACCAGGGAATCCTCCTGGATCAAACTTCTGCACTGGAAACTTGAGGCTTTAGGGGACAGTCTCTCCCTTCCACATGCTTTATCTATTATAAGTGTACACACACAAGCACAGTCAGTGCTCTGTTGGATTGCTTTATTTAATGGTTTATGACCAATTTAGTTTGCACCTTGTTATTTTGCTGTTAGATCTAAGGCCGTTTGATACTATTTGATGCCGGAGACAAAAGAAATAGTCAATATTGCATCTAATACACACTAAAAGTACCTTGTTTACAGGTTTGCAACAACAAGAAGAACTGCCACTGTGAAGCACACTGGGCCCCGCCGTTTTGCGAGACAGCCGGCTTTGGTGGGAGCATTGACAGCGGGCCAATGAGAGCTGCAGGTAGTGTGGACAGTTTAATTTCTATCGTCACTCATCTAGGCAGACAAACAACAACACTAACTCAGAAATAAGCAGGAACACAAAGCTCCTTATACGTCTCTTTCTTGCAGAGTCAGTTCTGGATTAATGTGTGGTTTGGACTAAAGTGTAACTTTCCTAGTGCAACACAACTCCCTTTCCACCCTGTAATACATTATACTGTGAACAGTTTTTATTTAAAAAAAAAAAGAAGGAATAGAGTGAGAAGCAGAAATGAGCAGAGAAATGTGAACTGTGTGAACTGCTGGCCGTGGCCTAGCTGTAACGGTCTTTACGTTATGTCCTGTCATTGTTCCGTGCTGTAGATGTGCGTGTGTGTGTATTAATGTGCGTGTTGTCATATATGGCATCAGCTGACAGCGTGCTGATTACTGTGGCAATCCTGGTCACCCTGGTGAGCCTACTGGTAGCCACCGTAATCATCTTTCTGAAGAGGAAGACTCTGCTGCGCTTCCTCTTCACCAATAAGAAGAGCACCTTGGAGAAACTCAGGTAACATTTCCCTCTGAAAACCCGTAAGAAGAAGAAAATTTCATAAAAATTTGCATTCTTGTTTTCTTGCAAGTTTATTTATGGGAAACTTGTACACAAAATATACATAGTTGACAATTTCCCTAACTGCTTATATAATTCAGGGTCATGTGGGCAAAGAGTCTGTTCCATCTCAGGGTTAAACAGAGAGACAGACGACTATTCACACTCACAGTCACACCTACAGCCAATAAGCGATCCCCAATTAACCTAATGTGCATATATTTGAACTTAGCCACCGATCTTTTCTGGACAGTTTACCCACCATGCCACATGTTTGTCACCAAACCTCAAACAAACGCAGTCAGTGAAATGTCATAAATCATTTCACTGCTGACAAGGCTGATATTTCCCTCAGGAGTTTTTTAAAGCACCAGCAGAGCTAAAAGCAAGTGAGTAACAGATTTACAAACTTGAAACTGTGATTTTCTAAGTTGATCTGCTTCATCAGGGGTGTGATCGCACTGTTAGATACAAATACAGTAGCGGTAGCAGGAGTGTGGAAGTATAAATAGGCAGACAACTATCATTTTTTGCTCTTTTTTTGTTGATATGGGTAATATTTCTGCACTGAGAAACAAGAAAAGGCTTCATTTCTAATGTGCTATACCTTCCTATATCATATCATAGCAGGAGGCATGTAGTGAAATATAAATATAAATGTCTAAATTAAAAAAAACTGCTTAAACTGTGCTCATAGATCCGTGGAAGCTACCAGGCCAACCAGTCCCATCAGAAGCGAGTCCATGTACAGACCCACACCGCAGCGCAAGCCTCCCCCCAAACCCTCCGGGGCTAACATTTTTAAGGTCAGTGTCTCCATAATGTGTCTGTCAGACAGCTTGCTTTATGCGTGTCGGCCTAGACCGTGTCTTCATACAACCGTAAAATTCCTCTATATGAGGGTGTGCGCACTCATTTCTGTCACAGGCCGTTTGGTTTCTTTTGTAATGATGACATTTTCTTAGAGCACTTCACTAACATGCAGTCAGGCCTCGGCGTAGAGCCGTAACGCTTCCATGCTCGTTGACAAAACAAGATGATGGCATGCCAGCTAATCGATTCAGCCTCACTCTATCTCTCACTCGAAGCAGTATTAATTACAGTGTCATTGTTGAGAGGATGCGGAGAAACTTTAATTGAAAGATTACACTATCTATAAGAGATTGTAATGTTGTTATTTGAGCCTCTTTAATAGTTGTTTGTTTGTTTGTTTCGCTATGAGAATGAAGCAGAGGTGATTGATTCAGGCAGAGGAAGAAAATAGGCTTTGATTTGGTTGTTGGAAACGATAAGCACAGAAGGAGATTGCCTATCACTTGTGTTTGTGTGCCAGAATAAAGGCACATGCATTTATTTATCGTGGGTATGTGGATCTGGTTTGTGTTTGCACTCACCAGTATCTGCAAAAAATGTGCAAAAATTGTTATATTAAATATAATAACTGAGTGAGGTTGATCTGTCTGTCTGTTCTCGTTATTCTGATTACTTCAGCCAGTTGTCAGAAGTCCAGATGTCAGTCAGCTGTCTTTGAACACATCTGCATTTTCTCTTTATGTGAATGTGCATGTGTGCTGTCCAGCAGCCAAATCCTTTATGGCCATTTTTGGTGTTATTGGGGGTTTTTTATTTTCGTTTTTTCTGGAGCGGAGGGTGAACAGCTGGTCAGGACATGTTGTCAGACTTTTACAATTTCACAACATCACATCTAATAATATTGTTTTCCAGTTTTATGGCTGATTCTGACATCAGCTTTCTGACGCTAATGAGACTTTATGACTAAAGTTGGGTTTTACTTTTATTTTACCTCAGTTTCACCCTAATATCACAGGCTTCAGCTTTTATAACCATTAGACAAAATTAGGCTGCACCTAATGACTTCATTGTGCAGATTGTGTGTTTGATTATTTTCATGTCTGAAAGGGTCTGAAAGCTTCAGAATATAGTGAAAATAACCGTCAAACCATCAGCTATTGGCCAGCAACAGATCATTGCTTCAAACAGTCCTTTTGGAGCAGACTTTAAACAAATGGGTACGCAGCAGCGGCACACTGAACAATCTGTGTGGTATTTTAAGCTGAAACTTGAAAGACACCTTCTAGGGACATGTGAGACCTGAATTAACTGGTTAATAAGGGGTGTAATATGGGACCTTTAATTTAGGATCTGTGAAACCAACCGGGGCCAGACATCAATAACTGTTTTTTAAAGAGAGGCATGAGCCGAAAGGCCATAAGACACCATCTAATATAGTCTAGAGGGTAGTAAGACTTAATCCAAAGTGTGTGAGACATTTTGTAGTCTTTGTGTCACCTCAGAAATATATTTTGATGATGTTCTGTATGCAGTGAGACTCGCTAATGAGTCCAAGTGGATCCAGAATTAACATACAAACCTGACCCAGATACAGCATGTGGCAACCATTCCTAAATACTTTCAGTTGCTGCTTGAGATTTTCAACACATAATGTTTATCAAAAGGAGGCAGTTAAGCTGGTGCGAGGATCTGGATTCATCCGAAGTGGCTCCTAGGTGAGGTCATTTCAGCGTGTCGTAGAAGTGGGAGGAAATGAGGCTACGTTTCTCGGCTGACCCGAGAACGTCGATGGATGGCTGGAAATGTCCTCACAGTTCAGAAGCTACAGCTGAAATATTTGGGACATTTTGCTTAATAAGAGAAAATTAATCATCAAAATGCCTGTCTGCGGTTCACACATTCTAATTATTTTAGCACCAACAAGATTAAAATGCAGGGGTTTAGAAAGTAATCTTGGTAAGGGAGAGTGGAAGGTAAAAGCCTGTCAGATGAGGATTTTCACATTTTGATATGTTATATTTAAAAAAGCAGGTAAAGTTTAATTTAGTTATAGTTTCATTCTTTATCTGTCAAAGACTAAATATAAAAAACTGTGATCTCATGAGAGAAAAGATGCCTTGTTCCAGATTTGGCCGCAGTCCCTGAACATAATGTATAAAATCAGTTTGATTTCTAAGTTTTAGTTTCAGGATCATTTTATTATGTATGCTACCTGTCACAGCTCACTACTATTTACGTATTACTGGAAATAACATCCGCGATCTCTTTTCAGCCATCTCTCCTGAGTGCAGAGCCTCTTCTCCCACCGCACAACTTCCACTCTCACAGCCTGCGCAGGCTGCCCCTCTACCAGCCCCTCCACATCAGTCAGCCCATGCCGGTGTCTCTCAGTGTGGGGCAGCCCACCCTGCCTCCTCTGCCAGCACACTACAAAGTCCTGCCGACGCACGCGTCCGGCTCCCCGCCGCCTAGGGTGCAACCTTTTCTCAGCCTGCCACGCCATCAGTCATCCTACAGAGTGGACCAGGTTAGTGTGAAAAAAACAAACTGTTGATAAATGCTTTTATTTATTTAAACACTGACAGACCCTTTTTTCACAGCGCAGCGTGATTCACACAGAAGTGTGTTTAATATCATCACTAACACTTCTGTTTACCTGCCATTTCATGGCATAATTGCTGTCGTGAAACAGGTTTATGGGACTTCCTTTGATCTCACGAGCTTTATCTTTGCCTTCGTCTTAAATTGTTACTGTAAAGTTTAAAATTGCAATTTATTTTTGTTGACCACAGCTTTAATGGACCGTACATTCTCAACAGCCCATTAAATTCAAGTTGTGTATATTTTCCTCTACATTACTCCAGACTATATTCTCAACCACGCCACACATTTCTACACTTATTTTCCACAATATCTAGGCCGCCATCAATTTTATTTCATTTCAGTAAAGTGCCAAAGTAACCTGCCAAGACCTGAAGCCTCCCTGAAATAGGTCACAGTGAACATTCAGGTATTTTTTTTTTGTTAAAGTTACATCCTCAGTCAATTGCAATGAATCCCTGGCATTTAAGGACACTGTGACATCTTAGATTTGAGTCAGCTTGCAAAAAAAAAAAATAGCAATCTTCCTCAGCAGATGAAGTTTGCTTTGCATTTATGGAATAGCAGATGCTCAAATTTCACGTTTTCTAAGCACTTTAAGCCCACCTCATCCGTAAAAGCTTCATTCTTTACCTTGGAAAAAAAGTCGCTGACTCGATCAGAAGTCCTTACGGTCCTTAATTTGAATATCCACAGTTCAATGATTACAGGGCAGACTCCATCTGCAGAGGAAGATTCATGTGGTGCAGCTGAAAGGTCCAGATATTGTGCTGAGATAAATATGTGTGTGCTAGGAGATCAGAATCAGAAGCAGTGGTGTTATGAAATCATTATGCATGATTTTGTTATGCATGATGATTTACTTTTTTATCTGATGTCGCAGTTTCCTTGATACGTTTTATAGAAATGTAACTTCAACAATAAATAAAGCAAAATAGAGCTCGCTGTGGCAGATGAAAAGTGCATTTTAAGTCTCAGGACCTACTAAAAGTAACAGAAACCAATGGATTGGAGGGTAAAAATGAATATGAAAAGCTATGTACCCTTAAAAAATGCTCCGCAGTAATGTAAAATATATGCAAATTGTAGCTAATGGCCTATAACTTGAACAGCCACCTGTGTCGTCATTTTTAAAGGCTGTAGCTAAATGTTGGATAACAGAACCTGCTGGATTTCTGCACTGCAGTGGGTTCGCCTGCCCACATATCGACAACAAATTCAATCTGTCTCCCTCACGGTGACCCAGCTCCTGAGTAAGGTGCTGCTTTCTGCTGAGCCGGCAGAATCAGAGGCGGTGGAGATAGTAAATCCATCTGTCCGCTCTGGTGGTGGATCCAAATCCCGATTTGTTCCCGGAGTAGCACAGCGAGGAGAGCTGTGCTGGATGACGGCGCTTTGTGAGCCACAGCGGGGTGCAAGGGAAATTGGCAGATGTGTCTGTCTGTTTAAAAAAGAAAAATGAGGAGGAAGACATTCGTTTTGCGTCTGTTTCTCTGTTTGCGTTAGAACATAGTCCCAGATGTTAAAGCAGACCACGAAGAAAGGTCCGGTTTGTATACCTCCGAGGATAACATGGTGGAAATTAAATGAGCATATGTGCTCAAGTTTTTTCGAGATTAGTAGACACAAATAGATTATCTCAAGAATGTGATCAGGTTTTTAAAATGCAGCGATTTGCCAAACACTTTCAAATGCCTCCTTCTGCAGTTTTTATAATAGAGGAATATCCCCAGTAGGCTTCCTAAATCACTTTATTTCAAGTATTGTATTTGCTGTCCCAAAAAGATACAATTATCCCACATAAGAGCAAAAAACGAGAGAAAAGTTTTGTAGCAAAACTTTCATAAATTTCTGCCATAAATCACCTGATGATCATATACAATCAAAGGAGCTACTACCTTTATTAGATCAACTTTATGTGGGGTAGTAGTTAAAACCATCAATATCTATTACTGCCACTTACACATTGATGACTCTGTACTAACGGTTATATTTCAGTCATAATAATGCCTGACCGTGCAAGAGATGCTCTGCTTTTTTACATATGTAAATTACTTTATACAATGTAAGTGTATTTTAAATATATATTAAAGCATTGGCTACTTTTGCATTAGTGAGCAGCAGAAACACCTGGCATCGCATCCACTTCTGGATGGTTTTGTGGTGTCCATGTTAAGCTTTGCAGCATATTACCCTTGATTGCAATGACTGTGTGCCAACTAAAGATGTACTTTAGCTGAAAGGCCACTGTTTGCTCTATAAATTGGCTGCTCACTGCCTGCCAAAACAGTGAAATCCCGCTACCTGCTAATATCTGTCAGCTCATTTCATTGCAATGAAGCAGATGGGCGAAGTAGAGATGGCACATGTGGGTCAGAAACAGAAGACAGGGTTCTGCTGGCATTTAATAGCAGGCCAACAAGGACGAACAGGACATCAGTCCTTAAAGAGAAAGCGTTTAACAAGTTTATTGTAAGACTTGACACAAACCCCAACCCCCGCTCTCTGTGCCAGTATGTCTTATTTTAAACAGCGCTTTCTCTTGCAGTGTTTCTCTTTGTGCCGAGCGCAGTCCATTAATATCAAGGTGTTTCCAGGGCAATAAATTCTATCCCATGTTTGTTGCGATGAAAACAAAACTGCGTGGGACCTGTTAGTTTTTATCTAGTCTTGCTGAAGGAAAAATACAAATCAGATACCCGTAGAGTCCAATAAATATGAAGCAGATCAGTTTTGTTGCACTGCACAAGCAGACTGCAGCGTCACGCTGGCGAGGAGTGAAAATCGTGCCTTTCCAAAATGTCATCTTTTCAGGAACCTAGAAAAATAGTTTTGTTTTTGGCAAGACGACCGCGCATTTTTCAGTTCCTCCGGTGAGTTTTGAAAGGTGCTTGTAGGCTCAGGGCTCATAGATCTTTCTCAAGCCACAGAGGACGGCGCAATCCTTCATTGTGAATTAAGACATGTGAACACCACCAAGTTTCCAGTTACAGTTTGAGGTTTTCTGCCAAGAGTGGTATTACAATGCACATGGGTCTTGGATTAATCTTGCATTACAGTGGATGCATCTGTCTATTTACATCTTAGTTTTTTCTGCTTTTCCCTGGAAAACAGCCTGATTTTCTTCCCTTAAAGAGTTGGTCTTCACTTAAACTTAACTTCATGTAGAGGCTTGGCAGTAGGGGAACAACACTCACAGGAAAGGACAGTGGGTGATACACAATATTCACACAGATATCTCAAATTGGATCGCATAAAAATCCCACTGTATACACGTTATTACCACAAGCACTACATAATTAAGGAAATTTGATTCAATTCAGTTTTATTTATACAGCCCCAAATCACAACAAAAGTCACCTAAAGGCACTTTATATTGTAAGGTAGACTCTACAATAATACATACAGAGAAAAACCCAACAATCATATGACCCCCTATGAGCAAGCACTAGTGCTTGCTCAAAGTGACCTGCTTTGGCCACAAAGGAGTTAAATTTGAAGCACATAAAAAAGGGCACCTTTCACACATAACTCTATGCAGTCCTGTGAAAATTTAAGTATACTATTACTGCTTCCACGTGAATTAAGCCGGTAAGTAGAAGCCAGGTGGTGCTATTCAAATGCACTTGATTATGCACAGAAGTGGTAATCCCAGCAAATTCACCCCAAGTTCAGACCGTCCAAAGCTCAGAAAAACGCAAGAGCTGCATCTCAGACTCTACAGACCTCAGTTAGGATGTTAAAGTTCATGAGAGTATAATTAGTAAAAGACTGAACAAGTACAGTTTGTTTGAAAGGGCTGCCAAGACAAAGCCTTGCATCTGAACAAACAACAAGACTGCAGCAACAGTGTCCTTTGGATAGACCAGACCAAACAGGCGATGTTTGGCCATGATAACTCGCCCCACGTTAGGCAAAAACCAAACACAGCATTAATTTGGGCTTGTTTTGCAGCCACGTGACCTGTGCTCCTTCCAGTCACTGAGTCAACCATGAATTCCTCCGTATACCAAAGTACCGTGGACTCAAATACGAGGCTATCTGTCTCTCGGCTTAAGCTTGGCCAGGTCATAAAACAGGAAAATAATCCCAAGCACAGCAGCGGAATGCCCGAAAAGGAAAAAGTTAAAGTGCTGCAGTGATCCAGTCAAAGTCCAGACCCTTAGCCTGAATGAAATACTGCAGTTGCCTTAAAGAAGTGAAGCAACATTGTTAGGAAGAGTGGACCAAAATTCCCCACAATGTGACAGATTGATAAATTCACACAGATAACTTCACTTCATTCTTGCTAAAGGTGGTTCTATAAGCTTTTGAGCCATAGGGTGTGTTTTTCACAGGGCTGCATGATGTCCTATGAAGACTTCCTTTTTCACATGACTGTCTTTAACAACATGCAGTAAATGAAAAGAGCTCTTCTTGTTCTAACTGCTTCTTGCAGACATGACTCTTGTTGTGGCCGAGCAGATGTCAGTAAAGCTGTTGTAAAGCTTTTATTTTGGACTGCTGGTTGGAAAAGACTGGCAAGGAAAATTGTTAGGAGAATTTTATTTATTTTCTGACATTTTATGGACCAGCTTAATTTCTGGTTTTATCCAGAAATTAAACAGCAGATTATTCTGCCAGAAAATGAAAACATTTGTTATTTGCTGCTGTAATATTAGTTTCCCCTTGCTTATTTCAACCTGCAGCAACACACTAACATACACTCCATGGACAAAGTGCAGGGTGAGTAAGAATAGACACACGATTTTTGGAGCTTGCCTGCATAGATTTACCTCCATTCAATCATTAACACTAGACAAGGTAAGGTCTGACTCATATCTCCATTTAAGGTGGATGGGGTTGAGGTCAGGGACAGATACACAGGCTAGTCAGTTCTCACACACAAAACTATTCACATCATTTTTATGGATCGTGTGTTCCCCTCAATCATGCCATAAACTTTGTGGGGTTTTTTTCTATTATATAAACATTCACTGGATATTTTATTAGGTTGATCTTGCTAGTACCAGGATAAACCCCCTTTGGCCTTCACAACTACCCTTGTGGTAGTTGTGCTGGAAACATTCAGAGCTTATGGTCCGTATTGACACGATAGCATAAATTTACTGGAGCAGCTTTTCTATTCAAGGCCATTTGTCAGGTTCATGAAACCAGTTTAAGCTGATTTGAGCTTTGTGACATGCTGGAAGCAGCCATCAAATGATGTTACTCTGTTGTCATAGAGGGATGAACATGGTCAGCAACAATACTCAGGTAGGCACACCACCGCAGCACACCACCACCAGTGGCAGCCTGAATTTTTGATACAGGGTAAGATGCAGCGACACTTCATCTTATTTATACTAATTTCTGAATCCCATGCAAATGTCACAGCATAAATTGAGACACATCAAACCAGACAGACCTGATTTTTCCAGTCTTCTAATTTAGTCTAGTTTTGGTGAGGCAGTGCAAATTGCACCCTCAGTTTCCTGTCCTTGGCTAACAGGAGTGGTACCCAGTCTGGTCTTCTGCTGCTCTAGCCCATCTGTTCAAGGTTTTAGATGTTGTTTGTTCAGATATGCTCTTCTGCGCACCTTGGTTGTAACTTGTGAGATATTGTTGCCTTCCTGTCAGCTCGAAGGAGTCTGGTCATTTCCTCTGACCTCTGAAATCAACAATCACCCAGCTGCTTGTTTTTTGTTTTGTTTTTTGGACTAATCTCTGTAAACCCTAGAGATGTTTGCGTGGGAAAATGCCAGCAGATGAGCAGTTTCTGAAATATTCAGACCACCCTGTCTGAAACCAAAAATCAAAGTTACTTAAATCACCTTTCTTCCTCATTCTGATGCTCAGTTTAAACTTTAACTGTGTCTGGTGAGTTTAAAGTATCACTGCATTTGAATTTCTTTATTGCAATTTATCTAAAAAAAAGAAAAGAAAAAAAAGCATACATGCAGTTAAATAATAATGAATATCGGTTTAGTGTTGCCATGAAAGACTGTCACATTTGAGGCGCCTGGGTTGCGCAGCAGTGAACACACAGGTTTATAACTCTTGCATGTAGATGTGACAAACTCGGTCACATCTTGGCTGCATTCATGAATGTTTCAAACCATCCAGCTTTCTGAGTCTTATCCTTGCATGATGTGGGGATTTTTTTTCCCTCTGCGTGCAGATTACTTAAAGTTTGCTCATGTAAACCTGCGTGCGTGTGCCATGGCGTGGGCAGTCGTGGGAAGGTTTTGTGCATGTCCGTTTGCGTGTGTGTGTGTGATAGCAGCCAGGCAGCTGGTAGCAGATGTTTATCAACTGCACGCTTCCTCTGTGTAGATTAGTACCACATGATGACACCTCATCCAGATAACCTTCTACACTCTCACAGCACTGCCACAGAGGTGGTGGAGACGAGCAGGGGGAGGTTTGGGATTCATCTCATGTTAGCTGTGGGAATTCAGAGGAGATAATGATAACACAGTGCCCTCTAGTGAAACGCATTTGCGTCTGTGTTCAGATAGCTGCTGCACAACTAATCCATACTGAAAAAAAGCTTAGAAGGTCACTTGCTCTGTGCACTGACTCAAGATAAGACTGACGTGCTTTGTGGTGTTTTTTAAATTAGTACATGAACTAAATTGGTACTTTTTGTGTTCTTTTTATAGGACTTTGAGAAACCCAGTCCACCCCAGAAGCCCCTACCTGCAGACCCACTTGGGAGGAGCTCTCGACTGGGTAACAGTGTCGCAACAGCAGGGGGGCACATCCCCGGGAAAGCAGCCCTACCCATACCTATCCCCACTGTGCCAAGGCCTCCACCCTCCATCCCTTTACCCAGCAGGTCTGTGGAGCATGACAAAAAAATACACTACTTAAAAGGCCTTTTCAGACATCTTCATCTCTCTGTTAAATTGATGGCTTTTTTTGTCACTTAGTTTTTGGTAGTTTATTTAAAGAGACTTAGTTCTTGTTTGACATTTTGCACCTAAGAAGAAGCCGTAGCAGTTCGGGAAAAGAGTAATGTCATCTGTTCTGTCACAGGCTGCATCACTAATGGAGTTCAAGTTATTTTGTGATTAAAGGCTAATTAATGATTGTTGTGAGCGCGAGGGACACTCATTTACTTGTGAATCTTTTGATAAATTTGTTCACCAACCTCATCATTTTCAACTCTCACAACACTCATTAAATTCAGCTTTGCTGACGCGCTCTGTGTGAAGTATGCTGTTGGATATTCATAACTTCCTCCTTATAGTTGGGAGTGCTAGCCTGGCTATTACGGTGGTTATATAAGGATTATTACCTCTTCTGTTCCAAAGCATGAGGGCAAATAAAAAATAGTTTTTCGCTGCATAAACTTTTGGCATTTGTGATGCTTGCTGGTTTATTAAACCACTTTTATTATCGCTGTACACAAAAGCAGTGAAGCGGAGGATTTGATATACTGAAGCAAACAAAGCATGCTTTTAACGCAACAGCATTAAATTTCAGTTGTACGTCACCATCATGCAGAATGCATAAGTATCTGTAAAACACTAGTTTGGATTTATTCATTCCTCTGGATTACTTATAGTTAGACCCATAGTTTACTAGTAAAAGTCATATTTCTTGCAGTTTTGCCTCTGAAAACCACCACACTGGAATTTAAATCAAACAATCACTGTTTTATTGAAGTGCAACCTTTAAGCTTTAATTTAAGAGAGAGACTCAAAATGAATTGGACAAACTGACATAATTTTAAATATAAGGAAAGTTTTTAATAATCTGATGAAAAGCCTTTGCAGTCAATGATTGTCTTAACTCTAATATCGCTAGGCCTGTACTGCAGCTGGTTTCAGTTGCTTCTTGTTTGTGGCTTTCTCTTCCTCCAGTTTAATAACCGAAAAGCATACTCTATTTTGTTGGGATCAGGTGACTGAGCTGGCTGTTGAATAGAAGAAGAAGAATGTCCCATTTCCTTTCCCCTGAGAAACTCTTGGGAGTCTTTTGGAGTATGCTTTGGGCCATTATCCATTTGCACTGTGAAGCACTGTCCAATCTGGCTGAATCTGAGCAGAGAGTATAGCCTTGAGCACTTCAGAATTCATCCTGCTGCTTCTATCGGCAGTCACATCATCAATAAACACGAGTCACAAATTCAGCTTGGCTGAATTTGTTTCTTTTCATTTCGATCAAAGACTCTTTTTTTTAACTTTGCAGATTCTTATATTTTTTCGAGCAAAGTCTAATCTGTCCTTCTTGTTGTAAACTCTATATTTCTATTCATGAAGACATCTCTTGATTGTACAGCGATGCTGAGTTTGTGTTGGTTTAGTGTTACTGAGCTCTGAGTACCCCGGATTGTTTATTTGGCGACTTGTAAAGCTTTTGTTGTCTCACTGATAGATTTGTTTTGTTTTTTAACCTAGTGATGGCCTCCTTCACTTACACTGACGTCTCTTTGGGCCTCATATTTAAAATTACAGTGGAAAATATAAATTGAAAACTTTGAATTGACTTCAGATAATATGCCTGCTTCACTTGTCACAAAACAACCAGGGAACAAGACGTGGTCAGGAAACTGCCTGTCAAGTCAACTGTCTAGTGCGTATCGAGTGTGTGTGTGGTTGATTTAAAATAATCTTTGGTGCTGTACAGAGGCAAAACTACAAAAACTGTAAAAACTGTGTCTTTATTCAAAACTTATATACCTAAATATACTTCTTGTCTCCAATCTAGTAAAAAATAATGCCATTATCTCTTTCTGAGTGATGTCATTTTCGACAATGAGATTATTCTTCTTTTGCCGAGTTACATTTTCACAGTCAGTCCAGTTTCCAGCATCGACCACTTTAGTTACTGGAAACGATACCCTACAAAACAAAAGCGCTATCCTTTTCCAGTCTGGTCTGAGCAATCCAGGCTCCCATTTCTCAAGCAGATTTCACACCTGGTGGTGAGCTGAAGTGCACAGTGAAAGAGACGCTTAAAGAGAACCTAATGGTGTCATTCATCTCTCCGTGTATCTATTATTGATAAGCTGAAGCAAAAATGCTTTCCATTTGACTTCTCTCTGAATTTAGAGATCCATTCAAACTGGACAGATTATCATCATGTTTTAGATTATATACATTTTCAGAAATGAGACCAACCTGTCTGAAAGGAGATATTTATGTAGTTACTTATTATTACCATTGTAATGTTGTAATCTATTTGTGTTTGTGTTCACTCTTCAGACCTGCACCGGCACTGCCATACAGACCACCAAAGACTCAAAAGGACTGTTGAGCTCTCAACTTCACGGACATGTAGATCTCCGACTAATAGATGGAGACTTTCTTAATTTGCACTAATTTCTGAGACTCTGTTAGACCTTTGGGACAGTTGGAAGTGTCACAGAGTTCCCAGTAAAAACGGGGGCTAACATCAAACCTTGATGCTACGCCTCTAAAAGGTGCTTTGTCATCCTTGCTCAGGTACCAGTGAACTATTTATCTATTTAACTATTTAACTAGGATACTACCGGTTTGTGCAAAGAGGACTCTGATGAGGGATGATTCTCCTCGTGGGAAACTCGAGGAAAAGACGAACACGAGGCGTCATTACGGACACTTCGTTTTTGCATTCTGTGATTGTTTTTATACATTTTCTTCTAAACAAAATGCTGAAATATAAAGTCTTTTTATAACTCGTCACGTTGCTTGAATGATCAAAGTGCAAAACATTTTTTTTGACTTGGATGATGATAAATGGAAATAGAGGACGAGTCAGTAAGTAGTCCACATAGCTGGTGGCCCTTGGCACAATGTTATTTCTCCGTTTTTTTCATTTTTTTTATTACGTTCTGAACACCAAATAAGTCCTCTATGTCCTTGTTGCCTCAGTGCTAAAAAAAACGTATTACTCAAATCTCCTATTTTTGTGAAAATACGGCTGTTTTCTTCATGAATCATCTAAACGCTGGATAAAAAGAATTTGATTCCCTTTTAAGACGTAGACTACATTTTTATTGTGGCATTAATCTGCTCACTTTACAGTCTGTGCACCAGGCTCTTTTATTCCTTATAAGTTCATTTTTGCAGGAAAGTACAAAGAGAAAAAATAATTTTCACACACCTCAGCCTGCCTCTGACATACTGCTCGGGGCATGCGTTGGACTCTAGACATGTTTTCTCCTGATACTGGCAAGTGCTGTGGAGTGTCAACAGACTTGACAGACTGACTGTGTTCCAGAGAATTACACCAACACCGAATAATTCAACATCAATACTGGCGTTTGTATGTTTAACGTTTGCGCTCGCCTCGTCCTTGAGAGGGCGAGCCAAGCCGGATGACTTCAGCGCCACGAGCTTTCCAGCGAGATGTTTTACCGTATCCGTCCTGTTCTTTTTGTTGCTTTCACAACATTCCTTTTGGAGTTTCTATGACTTCACTGTTGTCGAACGCCGAGCTCACTCACTCATTCACAGCGGCGCTCATTGCACCCCAGAGCTTGAGTCAGGCTCTTTTTCTTCTTTTTTTTTCTCAGTGTTATTTGTTGACTTGAGGGATTCAATTGTTAACTTCACAGCGCAACGTGTCAGTGTTTGCATAAGGCATTTTGTACTTGCAGTGTTTCCGAATGCAGTGCTTGTTCTATCACTGCTGCAGAATAACTGAAGCCAGTCACTCCCTGCATACCTGCATTGTGTTTTTGTAGTATCTAAATGATGCTTTATTTCCCTTGTTTTGGATGTGTTCAGATGTGTTCAACAGAGTCACCGCTCTGCTGGAAAATATGTCTTATTGCTGTGTCAATTAGCTGTTCAATGTTTATGCCATCTGTAAAAACCTAAATGTACTGTGTTTATTAAATTTTAAGTGTAACATGTTTAAAAACCATTGTAAAGTGTAAATGTCAATTTTTCTTTTTTTTCTTTTGTTGTTTTCTTCTTTTTTTTAAAGCACAGAAATGTAAAGAACTGCTTTGAGACGTTGCCCCTATTACATTAGGAGGTGAAAACATGATGTTGGACGATTTCCAACATTTTAAAACAATGACAAAGGTGTAAGGATTACATTTAAGCTGTGAGAAGACATCAGAGCCAATTAAATGTCCCCTGTTTACAAGACGGTGTTTTAATTTCATTCATACTTTGATTTATGACTATAAGAATGCAACCCATCACATTAAAATCCACAAAGAAGCCACCATGACCAATAAGGACGATGCAATAAACCGATTGACCAACTAGCAACTGAACTGCCTTAACTTTTCATGGCGTAGATTCAACAAGGTGTTGGAAACATTCCTCAGGTATTCTGATCCATATTGACATGATAGCATCGAACAGTTGCTGCAGATTTGTCTGCTGAACATCCACAAAATTAATCTCCTGTTCCACCACTTAAAAGAGCTCTATTGGATTGAGACCGTGGTACCTGTGGAGGCCTTTTGAGTACACTGAACTCACTGTCAGGTTCAAGAAACCACTTTGAGATGATGTGAGCTTAACACGGCATGGCGCATTAACCTGCTGGGAGCAGCCATCAGAAGACAGGTACACAGAGGTCATAAAGGGATGGACGTGGTCAACAGCAATACTCAGGCAGGCTGTGGCATTTAGGACCTAAAGTGTGCCAAGACATTAAACCTCCACCAGCAGCAGTCTGAAGGGGTCATATGAGGCAGGATTGATCCATGTTTTCATTTTGTTTATGCCAAATTATGTTCCTACCATCCAAATGTCACAGCAGAAATTACAAGACTCATTAGAACAGGAAACATTTTGCCATTTTTCTACTATTGTACAATTTTTGTGAGTCTGTGTAAACTGTAGCCTCAGTTTCCTGTTCTGAGCTGACAGGCGTGGTAACCGGTGCGGTGTTCTACTGCTATAGCCTATCTGCTTTAAAAGGAGATGTTCTTCTGCAAATCTTGGTTGTAACCAAGTTAGTTTTAAAGCTAAAACTAGATGTGAAAAAAACATTTTAGTTACATAAAATAAAAATAAAAACTAAACTTGAACAGCCAAGTTTGTGAATGCAATAACTTGAGAACAAAGCGACGTAGGAGTTTAAAGCTGATACCATGGATGGTTTCTGCTAAAAACCTCTGGGAAGTTTGAATTTCATTTACTTTAAAAGGTCAGAGATCACATTTTCTGAAAACTGATGTAGGGATTTGAAATCGATACCATAGGTGTATCTATTTTTTAGTATACTAAAAAATTGTAATTTTTTCTTACAGTTATTGCAGCTTGCCCGATGAGCCTTTAATGGATGTGTTTATTGAGATTCTGAACATGTACAAGACTGCTTTCAGAAAGGTCTGTTTTTATTGCACTAACTGTACTGATTTTCCTAAATCTTGCCCCTGACATATGCCCTGCTTACAATACTAATTAAAAAATACTAAAACTAAACATTTTCAACATTGAAAGCTAAAATTAAACTTTTTTTATTATTCATGATGATTTTAAAAAAAATTGAAAAAACTCTGGTGGTAATAAGCGGTTATTTGAGTTGCTCTTGTTGTCATTTGGACCTCAAAGCAATCTGTGAACAAAATATATTTTCTCTTTTCCGCACCATTGTGTGGGAAACACCTAGTAAATCATCGATTTCTGGAATACTCAGGCCGGCACTAAAAAGCATCAGCTTTCTGATGCTCAGTGTAAACCTCGGCAGGTCATTTTTACCATATCTGCATACCTAAATGCACTGAGTTGTTGCTATGCGATTCACTGATTAGATATCTGCGTTAGAGAGCCCTTGAACAGGTGAACCAATAAAGTGGCTGAATATATTACTCTGATGAAAGCAGCAAATATGAAAAGAAAGACATCAAATGTTCTTTTATTTTTCGTTCTATTAAGCAGAAATCTATTAGCAGGGTTTCTTTGTGTCACTTAAAGGAGCGAGACTGAGATATGGCTCATTTTCTCAGTGACGTCTTATATGCAGGTCTGTCAGTTACCTCATGAAGTCCTCCACTGCTTCAGCAGCTGATCAACAGTGCCACCTGCTGGAAAACATGGCTCATTACAACAACTGCAGCGCCTCCCTCTCTGGGGTTCAGCTCGTTATCTTGCCATAATGTGCTCGAACTACAGGCTGAAGCTGATTAAAGGTCAGTTCCCCCAGCACTTGTTAACACCACTAGCACTGGTAAAGCACACAAAAACAGGAAAACCTCAGAGATTTAAGCTGCCCTTAGACTAAACTAAATCATCATATAATCAACATCAGAGTCTAGATTCAGAAAGGTTGGACATCTACTTCTATCGCCACTCCATGCTGTCAGATTTTCATACTAAGCCTTAAATGTCTCAGTGGATATGGGCTGAGTCAGTTTGCCACAGAATCTTTTGTCACCTACAAACAGACATAAATTCATATTAACTACTTACATTCAGGATCCAGCCAGAACCTCATAAATCAGAAACAGAACTTAACCACAAATAGTTCTGCATTCACTTCAGGGCAGTGATTTATAGAGAAATATAACCATAATACAACCAATTCAGTTGAGTCCCATGTTCCAAAGAAATCTTTTTCAGGTAAGTTGACTCATCAGTGCAGACTGTTGCTCCAAACTGACTCTCTGCCTTTATAAATTAGAGGGCAGTTATTTATAACCCTTTCCTAACCTGCCAGAGAGTGTAAGTCAGCCTGCTTTGAGACAGGTGACCTCTCCAATCTCAATGTGATCTAAAGTAGTTGCCTACAGTTGAGGGTGTTAGAGCTCAACCTCTGGGCAACAGGAACTAATTGCAATCGGTCACCAAATGCGAAACAGTTCACACAAATCACTGAAAGGTTATTTCCTGGTTGCACGGAGGTTGCTGTCCTATTGAGTGACTGAACCATGAAGTGAACTAATTTTCTGTTTGGGGGGGGGGGGGGGGGGTCTGATATATAATTTTTTTTTCTTTTAATTTGGAAAGTTTAGACCTATTTAAATGTTGACTGCAGTGTTGATCTTTGTAGAAATGTAATTGCATGTAAATATAAAATTTAGCTAAAATAATTATATGTGGTTTATTAAAGATTTTTTCAGTTGGTTGGCTGCCTTTCAAGATGTTAAAGATTAAAGCCAAATGATGAATAGCAGTGATCCAAATCATTAGACCCATATTTTAAAGATCTTTTTTTTTAACATTTTATCTTAATAATTTGTAGTGCTTTCCTTACAGTTAGTGCAGTTTTAACAATGTGAGACTGTAGATTTGACAGAAGTAGGGCTGACTGCTTACGGGTCTTCATTTGATGGCACTTTTGTTCATTTAATTTGAGTTGGATGACCACTGATGAAATCAATTTCTAAATTACACCACAGTTGATAAATAAATGCATTTTAAACTGCACAAGTTGTGATCTTTGTGTCGCAGCCAGATTTCATTGTAAACACCAGACCACTCTGAATCTCTGCCCACAGATCTCTCTCTGTGTGTGTGTGTGTGTGTGTGTGTGTGTGTGTGTGTGTGTGTGTGTGTGTGTGTGTGTGTGTGTGTGTGTGTGTGTGTGTGTGTGTGTGTGTGTGTGTCATCTGTTGGTGTTTGCACTTTTGTGAGATTAGTGGCCACATGACAACACTGGGCTGGCCGCCTAGTGAGCCTTTCATTTGGCTTCACTTGCGGAGGCGGGCTGAGTGCTGTCCAACAGTTTACTGAGAGCTGGAGACCTACAAACTCAATTTCTGTGGCTCTGTAAATGAAGTGTAAACCTGACAGACCCGGAGCCTAGTTGTGATGGCGCAGGACGTTACAAATTTCACTGGAGAGGACTATTTAGAGGGGAAATCACCCTGTTGTTCAGACACAGGAGCTTTGAGCGAAGGAGACAAAGAATATGACGACATCTTGGAGCTTAATCAGTTTGATGGACTGCCTTATTCCTCCAGGTTTTACAAACTGCTGAAAGAAAGGAAGGAACTGCCAGTGTGGAAAGCAAAGTGTGAATTCATGGACACTTTGGCCAAAGAACAGTTTGTTGTTGTCAGTGGCTCTGCCAAAACTGGAAGGAGCTCTCAAGTGAGTACTGTGGGGTATTCGACACTTCAGCACTGGATTTTTTTTTTTTACAGCAAGACATTTAAGTCATTTTTCTATTAACTTAATGTCTGTAAGCATCTGTAATTTAAGCAATTTGTCTTGTTAATCTTACTCTGAAACAGATACCTCAGTGGTGTGCTGAATTCTGCCTGTCAGTCCAGTTCCAGCACGGCATGGTGGTTTGTACCCAGATTCATGCACAACAGGCTGTAGATCTCGCCCTCAGAGTGGCTGACGAGATGGATGTCAACATCGGTCACGAAGTTGGGTACAACATCCCTCTTGAAAGTTGCTGCACTAATGACACAGTCCTCAGGTGTGGTACAGCAGTGCTTCCTACTTTTCCCACTTTATACATCCAATGTTTCTTTCTCAGAGTCTTTCTCTCAGCATGGTGGCTATAATAATGCACGGTCATGACACACAAAGCTAAATCACCCCGCCTTTTCTTCTTCTCAAAGGAGAGGTGAACAAAAGGCTCGAGAGGCTCTTTTCAGCAGCTCATCCACAGCTGCCCGGCTCCCTGTCTCCCCATATGTCACACTCCCTCATGTGGGTCCCTCATAGGTTAGCTAGGAAACAAAGAAACTAAGCACATTAAGGGGAGGGAGACAAGATAAACAGGCACCCGGCAAGGATCCCCCTCCTCAGACTAATTATTAGAGTAAATTACACTAATGGCAGCAAAGCTGAAGTGTAGACAAAGTGTTTTTCATTAAGTTGCCATCTTCAGGGATGCTGAATGGATTTTCTTTTAACATACTGGTCTATCGTTTAAACATGCAGGCTTACATTATAGAAAAGATTAATTTCATGCTATATCAAATTAGATACAGTGTGCCTGTGCGTGCATGTACTTGCTCTTTCCTAATGTCAAGCATCATTTTATCGCCTTTTAAAGATACTGCACGGATGACATGCTTCTGAGGGAGATGATGTCAGACCCTTTGCTCGCACACTACGGTGTTGTGGTCGTGGATCAGGCCCACCAGAGGACTGTAGCCACTGATGTTCTCCTGGGTCTGCTGAAGGACATCGTCCTGCAGAGGCCAGAGCTCCGTGTGGTCCTCCTTACAGCTTTCCCACCCAGCCCCAAGAACCCGGCCCACTTTACCGGGTCGGCAGCGCGTTTGATTCACCTGGAGACCCCGGGTGCAGGGGAGGTGGTGTACAGCAGCACAGGCGACGGCTACTTCTGCTCTGCTCTCCGTCTCGTGCTGGAAATCCATCGCTCCAGAGAGCAGGGGGATGTGGTTGTGTTTTTGGTGACAACGCAGGTAAAAAAAAACAAAAAACAAAACATCACTGCATGACCAGTAGATTCAGAAGCCTGAAACTAATGCACGTCTTTCTCTGATTTTCCTTTTTGTTAACTCTCTACCAGGAGATAGATCTGGCCCACAACATCCTGTGCCATGAGAGGAAGAGCTTACCCATCGATCTGGGTGAGCTACTGCCAATAGCTGTGCACCCTGGGCAGTCTGGGAGTCTGCCTGTCCTGGGGGAAGAGGAGACCAGCCAGACCCGCCGAGTGTTCCTCAGTTCAAGCCCAAATGAGGACTTTTTCTGGGCTGTTAGCTCGATAAGCTTTGTTATTGATGCCGGGCTTGAGAAAAGATATGTAAGTTGGTTGTTATTTGCATTATTTAAATCAGCACTTACATGAAGGCTGATTTCCAGGGTTAAAAATTACATCGCTGATGCAGAGACCCAGTTGCTGATTAATTAGAGAGTTTAATGTGTTGAAAAAGCAGAGATTTGAATGCATTGTATGGGACTTCCTATGCAGAAAGAAAATGAGAAAAAAACTGATATTCTGAAGTCTCACAAAAAATGTTAAAGCTTAAGCTTTGGTCTGGAAAACAAGGTACATCTTATATTATAACACAACACAATAGAGACAATAAATCAAGTTTTAATTTTAGCCTCTTGTCAGTGTTACGTAGTGTGTGTTGTTAGGTTTATCCCAGCTTTGACATGTAAAGATAACAATTTAAATCATCAGTCTTTCTCAAATTATTTTTTAGATACTTCCGTGTTATTTGGGGTGAAAATATTTGCCATCAAAATGTAGCTTAGTTAAAGTAAATCAAAGTTAACAGCCCGCTGTGCTGTTGCAGGTCTACAACCCCAGGATCAGAACAAACTCAGTCATCATTCAGCCTATCAGCACCGGTCAAACCGAGAGTCGAAGGCAACTGGCAGGTCCAGCAGGTGAGAAGTTAAAATGTTACAAAATCTGTGGCTGCAACTTCACTGCAGCTGTCCCATCTAAAAAATGATGTTTGCTTCCTGTAGGCAAGTGTTTCTGTCTGTATCCAAAGGATAGACAACTTCCTACTCAGATACGCCCGCATATTGTGGAGTCTGACATCACATCCACTGTGCTGTTCTTGAAGAGGATGGAGATCGCCGGACTGGGTCACTGCGAATTCATAGACAGACCAGGTGAGATCTGCATAAAATGACTGTAGAAAAACTGATTTTTGTCTGAACCATTGTTCCATAACTTAATGTCCTCAGTGATAAAATTAAAAATTCGGGTTCAGTCAGTTCTTTGCCTTTTGTTCCAGCACACAGGAACTTTTTGTATTGGAGAGCAGTGAGTCGTGCTTCAGCTAAACTGACAGCTCCTGTTCTGCGTGCATCCTTTTAGAGCTGACCTGCTTTCATTTGCTTTTGTTCCCCCGGATTTATTCACCCCCACAAACACACAAACACACAGACACTGAGCCTCACATTAGCTGATTAGAGCACAGACATGCCAGAGTTGGTATGAAGGACAACACAAGATAATAGACAGCTGTGGTTTCATAATTTTTCCCTTCCTCTCATTTTGTCTTGAGGTCTGTGTTTGTATTTCTATAGGGAAAAAACGCATGTTTAAAAAAGAAAATAAAAAATAAATAAACAGCTTTATTTTGCATAGTGATACACGGCAGATGTTGGTGAGGATTATAAAATCCTAATCTGCTGCTGCCCATTCACTCCAAGCATTCCCACTGGGGTGCCAGTACACTGTGGGGGACTGTCCTAGTGCTTTGGATTACTATTTGGACGGCATGAAAAAATGGCACACAACACTTACTCAACATGTATTTCAGTGTAATTAATAATCTCATGTGTTTTTTTTATGGTGCTTAATCCGAAACCCTGTCCAACCCAGATCCTGCAGGCCTCATGCAGGCTTTGGAGGAGCTCGACTACCTAGCAGCTCTGGATAATGACGGCAACCTGTCTGAGATGGGCATCATCATGTCTGAGTTCTCCTTGGAGCCACAGATGGCAAAGACCGTGCTCGCCTCCTGTGAGTTTGACTGCGTCAGCGAGGTAGTCATCATTGCTGCTATGCTATCAGGTAATGTGATTGTGTGGCTTTTTAGCACAAATATGCTATAAAGAGTCATGTAGATCTACAAAACCGTGCTCAGTTTTTTTGGATTCTTTTAGCGCCATCTTGCTTCATGGTTCCTTCTGTGGAGCTGAAACCAGAGGCAACCCAGTGCTATATGAAGTTCCAGCACCCAGAGGGAGACCACTTCACCCTGATTAATATCTACAAGGCTTTTAAACAGTGCCAGCAGGATCCATGTGAGTGAGCAGAGTATCGCCACTCACGATCTCATAATGTTTATACCAGTGATATGTTTCCTATAGTTTAGACCAACAGTGTCAAACATAAGGTCCAGGGGCCAAAATCAGCTCGCCAAAGATTCCATTCTGGCCCACTGAACATACTTGGAGCATGTGAGGAAGGACATGAATTTTAGACTTTTTATTGCATTTATATAAGTTTTACAGCTTTTCCTACTGATAAAGACCTACACCATGGCAGTTTATACAACACTAAAGTAAATAAATAATAGATAAATAAATAACAGAAAGATCCTGGTGTTTTTACCATCTACAACAGAAATTTGGGATTTTTACAATGGGTTCACAGTAAAAGTTATGAATAATAAAATATAGAATTATAAAAAATTATAAAAAAAATATATATAAAAATGTAAAACACAGCTTTCTATTAGACTGTGTAAAATGAGCTGACATGTTTTTTCTTAACATCAAAGTGGGCTGAACGACAGTGTAAGATGAGCTCGACTTTCCTGGTTTAGACAGTAGACAGAAAAACTAAACCCATGGCAGTTTTAACAGTTTCATTATTGCCACCGATTCAGTAATTTAAACTCATCTTCCTGTTTTGTCAGACTGTAATATAGAGAAGTGGTGTCAAGACTTCTATCTGGACCACAATGCTTTGCTGATGGCCGACGGGATTCGCAGTGAGCTCACCGACACCCTGAAGAGGATCGAGCTGCCCATTTCAGTGCCCGCCTTCGGTTCCCGAAGCAACACTGTCAACATTAAGAGAGCCCTCTTAGCAGGCTTCTTCATGCAGGTCAGAAAATGTAATTTATTAGCGTCCATCCTCCCATTTTCTTTACCGCTTTTCAGAGTCAAGGTCACAAGGGAGGTAGGGAAAATCCTGAACATGTCATTAACCCATCACCACATCTCACCATCCATGCACACGGCCATATTGGAATAAACTGTTAAGTTAGAAATCCTGTTTTCTTGTTGTTGTTTTTTTATTCCAGTCCAAAAAGCACCGCAACTGTATTCGATCTGAGTTGAGAATTTAAATACTCTGCTTACAACAAACACCCACAGTCCTTCTAAAGACTCTTAAAAACATTAAACTCTCCTGAGTGGAACTAATGGCAGCATTATGAAGGGTGTTTTAATCATGTGTAATTACACTCAGAGTTTAGTCTCCATAATTAATTGTCAAAGAATGGGGCCCATTTTAAATATTAATGCATTTCCATTTATTTAGCATGTAGGTGATTAAAGACATGCTGAATAATTTGCTTTTTATGACTAATTTAAACAATCAAAGCTGACAAACATATTATTTAGCCCCAACAGCTTTACCACCATGTTGCCTTCAGCTTTGAATACAGATTTTGACTGATTAATTAAAGACTTCACTTGCTTGCATCTTTACTTGTTTGCACACTAACTTCAGTTATTGAACTTAGTTGTATTTATATTTTAATTCTAACCACAACACTTCAGTTGCGTTCATCACGTCGCTTTGGCTCGAGCTCACATTTCAGCTCCTGTCAATCTTAACACCTCATCAGACACCGCGTATTTTGTGCTCTCAGTGTCTACCTCTCAGCCGACACTTCTACTCCTTTCGGAACTTGCACTTGATTAATTCCTCGTCTTTAAATTTGACTTTACTCACTGCTTATATCCTTTAATCGCCCCTTCCCTTTCAACTTATTTCCATATTTGTATATAGACTGCCAGACTGTGAGTGTGAATTAAGCTTTTTTGTGTGTCATTTACTATGGTTTTTATTTTTAAAAACTGTATTATTGAAAAGGTAAAAATGACAAGTATGAATACTTAAAATCACATCCTGCACCAACTCTTTTTCCCAGGTGGCACGTGATGTGGATGGATCTGGGAACTACTTTATTTTAACCCACAAGCACGTGGCGCAGATCCATCCTCTGTCTGGCTACGGAGCCAAGAGTCCCAAGCTGGGCCTGCCTGAGTGGGTGTTGTTCCACGAACACTCCTTTTCAGAGGACAACTGCCTCCGCACCGTAACCCACATAACACCACAGGAGTAAGTCTCAGCATTGTTTCCATTTCCTTCCTTTAACATTTTCATTTGTTAACTTCTTTAACATTTGCATAAATGACTAGATGCAGTTTTTTTTTTAGACCACCCTTCTGAGGGAGGCTTAAATGTAATCAGATGGACACATTCCCCTTCCCTTTTGAACCGTATGTATTTAAAGGCCTAGTTCAGCTCAGACTGGTCATGCTGGTTGTGGAGGGAGGTCCTATAATCCTGCTTTCTAAGTATCTGCTAGTTGAAGAAGGGATTATGGATTGCACAGATCTCTAAGAATGTGGAGCTGCAGCTTAATGGAGGGAGAGAAAGCTCTATAGCCTTTCTCATGCTGTCTTACGTTTCACATCCTGAGCATGTGCAAATCCGTTCACTGTAGCTCGAATATGAGGAGCAGACACACTGTAAGTCTTCTTTCCAACAAAGGCGTGTGCCGCTCAGCACTAAATGAGATCGAAAACAGCTTTGCAAATTGAAATTAAGTTTGCATTAGTTAAATTCATCACAAATTAGATGGTCTACAGTTGTTGTTTTTTTTTCAGTGCACAGAACACTAAAATATTCTCTCCTTCATTAGGTTCATTCAGATGGCACCACAGTACTTTTTCTACAACTTACCATCGAGTGAGAGCAAAGACATCCTGCAAAACATTTTGAACCACAGGGCTTCTCAGTACCAAGAAGAGAAACCACCAGAATCACAAAAGGAATCCCATGAGGATCAGACTCCTGACCGCTGTGTTATACAGTGACTAACAGACCCACCGTTTCAAGTTATTGGGACTTTTTGCACTATATAGTACAGAAACAGACTGGATCCCTATAATTGTATTACTTTCTTTTTGTGGCGCAGTTACTGTGCCCTAACCCCCAATCCCAATATAGTCTTTGTATGTTATATTTGAATAGCTATACAAAATTAACTAATATATGAAATAAAAATATTGCTCTTTTTAAGCCCTGATTATTCGCATTTATACGTGTTCAAGATTTTTTTACATTCCCATCGAGTCCTTTAAAGATTTTCTGACTTCCCTTCCTCCTCATCTCTCTTCAGCCATCAGACAGATAGCACTGTGTCCCCAGCCTGATTAATGAGTTGCAGTAGCAGTCTGGACATGCCTGCAGCTCCATCTGGTGTGAATATAGCTGACACCAGAGGGCTGACCCAGTTCACTGACACCACAGTGAAAACATCTTTCACCTCTTTGGTGGGCTTGAACAGTGCATCAAGGACGGCTGACCATAACCCACAGGGTGCCATGCTGCCTTGAAAATTGCAGGGACTAGTTTGATGGCATAGCACACTGTACTTTTGTTTGTTTTTTTCCAGAGATACAGTACTTTTGCAAACTGGTGTCAAATGCATATCGTTAGCCAAGCAACATTTTAAGAGAAACAATATATCACAGTACGAAATTCAAAAACATTTTATTATTATCATCATCATCATCATCTCACAGCAAACCATGCTGATAAAAAAAAAAAAAAAGAAAAAAGATAAAAAACCTCAACAGAACTGTGGGCGAACTAACCTCTAAAGCTTCCAATCTATTGCACATTGTAGTTTTTGGAAAAGCAAATAACACGTTTAGCTTATTTAAGCCTGTCACACATCAGTTTATTTTATTCACAGCTTCACTGGCATTATTGAATATCAAAAACGCCAATTAAATTGAAAAGAATCTCATACTTTGCTAAGCTTGTTATTTTTAAGCTCCTTAGAAAGCTCCTTGTTGCATTTACATTTGGTAATAACCGCTTTTAAATTGTCATCACATTTTGTGTCTGTAGAAAAAAAATAAAAGATAAAATAATAATAATAATAATAATAATAATAATAATTTTAGATGTTTGGTACAGTCATAAATGCGTAAGAGCTTTAGAAGTGACCCAAAACTAGCTAAGCCATCATAAAATTAAATAATAGCATCTGAATTTACAAGTCTTCACAAAAATGTACAGTTTAAAACCTGTGATGCAAATGTTAGAAAAAGATGAAGGCGCTGGAGGTGAAGTTAGCTTTGAGACTGTAATTCAGAGTAAGACAGGTTGCCTGAGTGTTTGCCTGTTATTGTGACTACGAGACATTATTTTATATCACCGCACCTTTGAGGATGTCAAGTCTTCTCCAAAATGTAGCCTGGAGGTTTGGTGAGGTCCAGAGAGCAGAGTCAGATTCTTGAGGGTCTTCCTTGTTATGGCTTGCGTGCGCCTGTGTCGTCACTTCCTGTCCGCTGCGTCAGCTGCTGCAGGAGCTCAACGTAGAGTTCGACGCGGCTGACAAGAGGAGCATTTTTCTCAGCACGAAGCAGCTTGGAGTATACATTCTTATAGGTTTTCATCAGCTCCTCGTCCTTATTGCTGCAATAAAGATGAAAGAGTTCAAAAGGGCAGATGAAAAAGTTGCAAGCTTAAATTCACAATTAATCTCTTTTGTTCTTGTTTTTTTTTATTTTATGGCTGTTTTACAGCAATAGCTTCATGCCATCACATGTCTCACGATGGTAAGCAATAAGGCAATGACATTAAAGACAGATAATAAAATAAAGGTCTGTGTAAAATTTAAGTAGATATCCTAACCAGCTTTCATACTGGAGCTCACCTTGGTTTACGTTTCGCTGTCGTCATCAGTTTGATCACCTGCAGGAGCAGGAAGGAGAAACTGGGCTCAAATACGCCAATTAACTTCATCACTTCCTGGAGGTTCAGTCCTGCCATTGGGCCATTGGCTACGTCGGAAGACTCTGCTGATTCAGCAGAGTCTGGTTCATTCAACTATGGAACAAGAAGTAGAGGGAACAGACCGTATGTTACCAAAGCTTTACAAATTCAGTCATTTCCACCAAGTTATTTTTACTACTCAGAAGAATTTAGCTGTAATGGGGTTACTGGAGCTTCATTAACGTGAGTATAATATACACTCATTCGATTTATTAAATGGTCAGAAAACACTTAGATTTTTGTTAAATAAGGAATTAGAAACTCACTGCCTGTGCTGTATGCTTATGTGCATAAATCACACCCCTGAACCAGGAAAAATCCTCCATGAGCTACTGTGAAACTTACCTGTGTCTGCTCCTCCTGCAGCTCTTTATGAATCAGCTGGAAAGCATGGCGGGTTTCTGTCATGATCTCTATTGCTCCAGTCAGGCTCTTCAGCTTAGCTGTGCTGCTGTTCTGACCTGTGGACACACAACATGAAGAATTATCAAAAGAGGCTTTGAAAAGAAACACTGTTTTTCAATTCAACCCTCATCTGACAAAAATAAAACAAAACATTGCAGCCAACATTGTGATAGTCATCATAATGAATAGCTGCGCACCTGCCATCGTAAACTCAGCAAAAGCCACCCTCTCCAGCAACGTGCGGAGCAGCTCGCAGGGTGCGTCTTTGAGGCTGAGGAATAAACTGACAGCCTTGCTGTAGTGAAGCTCTGCCAAGCTCCGATGCTGCTTCCTCAAGTGTTCATCCCCCACCTGTCACACAATTACAGCCAGAAACACAGACATCCATCAGCTCATTATACCGCTACAAGTATAAAGACAGGCAGCGTATCCCACTTCTGTTCTTTTCTAGTCAGCATGAACGTCTTTTCCTTACCCAGAGTCACATATTTTATTTTTGGCATGCATAAAAAGCGTTGAGCCAAGAAATGCCAATTATTAACACAAAGAGCATCCAAGACATTCAAAAGGAAAGGAGAATGGTTTTCTACTGTTGTATAATTTTACATAACTTCCCACCTGATTGCGAAAGCAGCTGTGGTACATAGAAGCCAAGCGGTGGTGGATGGTGGCAGCTCTGTACTGGTAGAGTGGCTGCCGAGCAGAGTCAGTCTGCAGGTCACAGTACTTGAGAGACTTCATCATTGCTTCGGTCACCTCTCGCTCAATCTGGCAAGACAAACAGGAATGGATAAGTAAAAAATTACTGTGTATGAAAAATAAGAAATAAAATGTACTTGTAAATGTGATGAAAAGATGATTAAAACAGAATATTTATTTACTCTCATGGCTGAGAAATGATGATATCAGGTATAATACAATATGATAAAAACATTAAAAAAAAAAAAAACAACTTATGCAGATAAACAAAAATCCCCCCCCCCCCCCAAAAAAAAAAAAAAAAAAAAAAAAAAAAGTCTTGTCTTTGCTTTTTGTGGGGAAATGAGGAATTCTTTCTCAGCTGCAAGTGTGAGAGATTCAGCATAGCAAGGATAAAGCTGTAAACTGAAGTGCTACCAACAAGAGTGACTAATGGACTGAAATCATTTTCAGCCAAAGATTCACTATAATGATTATTCAAGTGGGGTGTGTGGCGTTTGCTGACCCAGTTCATGCACAGTGTGTGTCCCTTTATCAGTGCAGAGCTGGTCCTGACACAAAAAGGCTAGCGATCAGCTACAAGTCAGACTAGTAGACCAAAGTGATCTGATAACAAAGGGAAGGTGTCCACACATGCATCATTAGCAAAAGAGGGAGAACTGCAGTGAATATGAATTGCATGTACAGTGTAAACTAGCCAAAAATATATGCAAGTATGTTAAATCCTTAATATTCTACCTAGCTCCAAATGTGTTGAAACCCACCTGTTCCTGGGCCTTCCTGGATACTGGGGCATAGTCCTGCAGAAGGGTGGCCAGTGTGAAGTATGTAGTGGACAATTCCCAGTTTACACTGTCCCACACTGCTGAGTGCTTCTCTCTGCTTGCCAATGCTTTCATGGCCTGCAGGTAGTAGTCTATAGCCTGAGGTAATATTGCAAAGACAGTATGATTAGGCACAGTCAAGATGCAGTGAGACAGATGATGACAAGACAAAAAAAAAAACAAAAAAAACAAAAAAAAAAAAAAAACCAGCAGTGTTTTAGTGAGAACACTCAATCAAGAATTTAAGAAAACGTCAGCGTGGCACCTTGTTGTAGTAAAGAGCCTCTTCAGGTGAAAACTCTCCTCTGCCTTCATTGCCAGAGAGGTTACAGTGGGCCTGGGCACAGATTCTCATCAGCCTGCCAGTATTACACAGCAGTAAGGCTGTGTTAGTGCAGTCCCCAATGGCTTCAAAGTCCTTCATCCCTTTCTCAAAGAAGCCAAAGCTCTTTTTCCACATCTCCTGCTCTGCTGCAGACACAGACTTCTTCACTAGAAGGGGAACAGGAGAATAAAAAGGCTGGTGATATACTTAAAAAAAAATAAAAATAAAAAATTGAATAACTCTCATTGTACTCTTTTAAACAAACTGCATTTGCTGTAATGTAACTTACCCTCTTTCTCAGCCTGCATGGCTGCAGCCTGGTTCATGTAATAGACTCCCATCTCATTGCGTATGTTCCCCAGTCGTTTGAGAACCTGACTCAGCTGATCTGAAGTAAGATCTTTCAAAGGTTCAGAGACAAGTAGTTCATATGCTGCCTCATAGCACTTACTGCTAACAAACAGCTGGTACTCTGGGTCCATCGCTAGGTCTGTTGCCATGCTGAAGGCTAGTAGATAGAGAATAAAAGGAATGGAATACTTTTTAGGACATTTTGCCAAACAATTTATTGTGAATGACTTTGAAGACAGTGAAATATTTAAGACACTGCACACCATAGCAGCAGGAATATCAATATACTGAATTTCTCTTTAGGGACTGACCCTGGCAGCTGCTCTCTCTGTGCAGGCTGTGCAGAATCTCCTGGTCCTCTTTGGTCTGGTAGCTGTATTCCTCCAGGTAAGCTGCTCTGTTGTTGGCATTTTGAGCCAACATCAGCTGGATGTCCCCACACAGAGACAGGCACTGACTGTGAAACAGCAGCACATGTGGGTGCAGTGTACCGCTCACCGAACAATAGGCATCTGGAAGATGAGGGGATGGAAGAAGACAATTTTGAAGAAACTTGCACTGTCAAGATTAAAATTAAACAACAAAGAAATTCAGTTTAAGTTTCAATTAACTGATTATGAAACAGTTAAAGAACCTCACCATAACACTGCAGAGATAGCTTGATGTAACGCAATGCTCGCCCATACTTCAGCAAGTTAGTGGCCGCATCAGAGAGGACGCAGTAGGCCTTGGAGGCTTTGAAGAAGAGTTTCAGCTTCATATGATGCTGCCAGGAGCCGGGGATCATCCCTGAGCGTGTTGTGTGCTTCTGGTCCCCTTGCAAGGGACCTGCTGCTTAAAAAGCGAGAAGACAGGAAAAGGAAGCCTGAGTGAAAACCATGTTTGTCTATGTCACGTTTTCTTCTGCAGTATTATAAGTTGTTATTACCTCTTTCAAGCAGGAGAGAGATGCCTTTCTCAGTTGCACAGGCTCCAGTAGCACTTCTGTCTTCATATTTGAGAGGGATGGGTGTGTTGGGGTCAGCAGCTGGAAGATCGCTCTCTTTCTTGATGCTGCCATCCACCGCCTTTAATCCCTGTGGATTATGTTACAGCATTACAAAACTGTACCCAATCAATTTAGTAACATATTGTTTCTACGTGTCCAAATTGACACCTAGACTTTATACATAATGCATCCTGACTACCAACAGTCCAATAAAAGATCCAAGCAGTAGCAGTTATTGTAGCCTGAAGCTGCTTGTCTGTAGCAGAGATGGGACACCGTCTACAGACATCTGACAACCTCACTTCTTTTCAAAACCACACTAAGATTTTTCTTCCCCATTTTTAAACATCAGACAAACCAAACAGACACTGAGATCACTTCAGGCAGTTTAACAAAACAGTTTATAAACCAAGAGCTGCAAGGAGACTTTGATGTGTAGATGTGTGTAGGTGTATTTGCCCTTTAATATAGAAGAGAATGTCAAACTTTTTGAAAAGTCACATTTTTTTTGCACTGCAGGCAAACGAACATTGACATTAAATATTTAGAAAGTCACCTTAAGCACATAGCTCAGGACAAGTCTGCATCTCTCTTCCTTGTCTTGAGAAACGGGGAAAGCACAACTTGGCTGAAGAAGTTAAAAAAAAAAAAAAAATATTAGTTTGTATTTATATAAAGATATTTATTTCTGTACTCCACTTTCCACCATTCAGTCGATGCTAAGAAGGCTGTGGAAACTTTTACAGATTCACTCACTCTGATCTGGTGAGTGGATCTATACTTCTCCGGGACTGACAGCTCCCCTACAGAGCGGATCACAGCCACCGCTTTGCTATCATCCTGCAGGCTGGAGCAGTTACTGTAGGAACCATTATCATCGCTGTCCTCCGTCAGATCCTCCTCTTCTTCCTCCTCCTCCCTGTCTTCGTCACTGTAGCTGTCCTCTGAACCACCGGCCCGCAGCGACTCCCCTCCATCTTCTTCAAGAGGCTCGTCGAGCTGGAACAGCTCTGACAGCATATAGTGGGCAGAGGCGATGATCTGAGCAGACAGAAGACAGAGGCGATCAGGGCTGAAGTCAAGTTCAATCAAATCTAAGTAATGGCATACTCCGAGTTAGTCAAGTGGTTTCACATTGCATTTTCTCCACTGTCTGAATATAGATACGAAAATAAGAATATCAAAGAAGAAGTAGGAGAAAGATAGTAAGGACTTAGGTCCATTAATAGTTGGACAAAGTCATCTAAAATTTGCCTCTTTATACCACAAGTGCATCGCTCCACATTTTAAGAGGCTCACACTGTTAGTGTTTAGTATTAAATTTGAATATTATTTTTAACTCTTGAATAAAAACCCTACAGCTGAGAGGTCAAATGCATTGTAACTTAAGAAAACACCCGCAAATAGAACACTGCAAAAGCACACCTCTTCTCCCTCACAACATTCATGAAGCCTCTGCTTCTTTTGACCGTGTCTCAGTGCAGTCCTTCAGATGTTTCGGTTTCTGTCACTTGCACAGCTGGTCCCCAGAAACACTTCCATTGTTTTTGTGAGATTGTTTTTTCTACTTCCATCCATCAATTCTCTTCCGCTTATCCTTTTCAGGGTCTCGGGGTCGATGGAGCCTATCCCAGCTGTCTTAGGGCGAGAAGCAGGGTACACCTGGACAGTTGGCCAGTCTGTCGCAGGTTTTTTCTGCTTCCTTTGTGTTTTATTCAACTTCTGTTGTGCTTTGTCTCCTTTTGCAGCATTTTTTTCTTAAGTTTTCTTAAGTTGTAGTTCATTTGACCTTTCAGGGCCACCGTAAAACAACCTGTTATTAACTTGGAAAGAGTATCGACTTTCTCATTTGTCTCAAAATCTGCACCTACCTGAGGATGTCTGTCTTGATCCAGAAGTTTGACACAGTTTAGCAGCAGAGTTCTGATTGTGCCATAGTGCTTTTTGTTTTGTCGTGCTTTTAGCATCAAGTTGCTGGCCACTCTGTGTCACACACACATGAACATAAAGTTAAAACAAGAAGAACTGAGTACAGCTTTGCACACTGAAGTACTGGCATGCCCAGTAACTACTGGTTTAATTTAATTTACACCTTGCAAAGCTCAAGAGTTTATCAAAGGACTATCACACAGAGACAGATGTCATTCACATCCTCATCTCCGGCCAATTTAGAACAAACCAAACTAACATGACTGTTGTTGAACTGCACCTGGATAAAAACTGCAGTCATGTGACAACAGGCGAACTCCACACATCTATTCACCCCAAACCTTCTCACTGTGAGGTATCAGCGCTGTCCAAACACCCACCCCCACACTTCAAACTTTATAACCACTTTTCACAGTACGACACAAGGCCGCTCATATTATCTGTCTTAGACACTTACTTGTATAATAATACAGCCACAGGAAGAGTGAAGGGATTCTGATATTTCTCTTCCTCAGCCTCCTCACACAGAGTCGTAAGATCATAAAGCTTCACAATGTCACTCCCACTGGCTGTGGATTTAAGAAATGACTTTAGAAAACACTTTATCACAATAATACGACTTTTAGATCATTCCTGCTCACTTTTTCCCCCACCTTTGAAAAGCCAGTACGTGTGACCCTCCTTAGTGCAGTTGGACTTCAGGAAAGAAAGGACATTTTGGGCGATGTCTTTCACGACTCTCGTGGAGAAAGTCGAGTTCTCCAGATGAGGGATGTCCTCTGTTTTTATCATCTCATATTTCTGAAATAAAAATAAAAAACAATGAGAAAATTCCCACCTTGAGTACCACAGCACAAACTGCTTATGCTCACAGTACTTGTTGTTTTATTTATTTTTCCCACAAGCAAAGAAAAACTTTATCCTAATTAATATGCAAATTGTTTCAGTAAGGATTACCACCATCTAATTGGATCACCGACTGCATATGGGAGAACCTCTTGTGTAAGCATGAAGCTGAACTATGTATTCCTCTCACTATATTACATTCACACATATCCTTTTAATTAAACCAATTAGCTCACATTTAACAGATTTTTCATTCCAACATGTTTGTCTTTTAATGTGAAATCATTTTGAACTTGTAGACTAAGTCTAAGGGCAATTTTTCTCCTGATTTAAAAAGCTAATTTATGCAGAGATTTGCTCCAGAAACTAATTGGATCATATATGCTGTACACACTGCTCTTTAGTGAAACTTGGTGGAAACATCGACCAAGTGCATTACATACAGGCACAGGCACTGCCTAGGCTTGTGGTTCTGTTTTACTCCCCAATGACATTTGCAGCTTAGACCCGACACACAAAATGAACTTAATTAATGAACATGTGTTATTGATTAAAAGAAGCCATAAGCCTGCTGATTGTTAAGCTGTGGAGGCATTCTTAAATTAAATCTCAAAAGGCCAAGCGGGATTTTATTTACCACTGCACCCTTAATGTCTCTTGTGCTGTTGTATTATATTCTTATATACAGTATAGAACAATTTCAAATATCTCTGTGCAGTGAGTTACAGTCTCCTCCTTCTGGATGAAGGCTTATAGTCCCAAAGTCTCAAAAACACATTATGCAAATAACTTTATTCCAGCAGCCACCACTCAGATGAACAAATCAATATTAAAATTTAAATAAAATAACCAAGAACAACCAAGTACTATCATCTTATCTAATGATTTTCTATTAGGCATGGCTACTGTATGAAATATTTTAGCTTACCTGAACAATGCCATTAACGTGAAAACACATGACAAGTTCTGGGACGTTACACATCAGATTATCAAGCCAGTAGTCGATACCTGTCAGAATGTTGATTGGTTTATTGTTGTCCCTGAAAAAAACAAAAACAAAACAAAACACAGAGTTCGATGTTTGAGACTGAGCAGAAGGATGTAGCAGGATGAATCCAATGATGCTGGTTCACCTCTTAAAGTCAGTTATCCTAAATTAAAAGATGACTCTAGGAACAATATTTACATGCTATGATGTCCTACATAATGTATGCCAACCTATTACATAACTGTTTCATTATGTCATAAGAATAATTTAACATTATGTTGGTGAGACAAATACCCAGAAGGAGCTAAAAGAATCAAATTGAAATACAATTAAAATGCATGACTGCACTGTCATTTAGCTCCTAACGAGTGCTAATCCTACCTGAGTCTCAGACTGACGGCAGGATAACGACCACCTCCGAAAATAGGCATGTTGGACCCAACCAACATATGTATATCTTCAAAAGTCCACATGATGTTTCGTACAAAGTCATTTCTTAAACCCTGTCAAGCAAGGGACATCAAAGTGTAAAAAAAAACAGAAGATACATGTAGACACAGGGCATGTGCTATTAGCTGTAGTATTATACTATTAAGAAAGGATGAAAAGATTGTGTTACCTGGCCGTTCTCTCCTTCGTTGAAGATTGTAGGGAGGTTTTGCTCTTTGGGAACAGAGGTCACCTGGCCCAAAGCAAAACTGCTATCGACTGTAACACTTTCCTGCACATTTAACAGCACACTTCATTTTCATTTCATCTCATGTGACACAAAATACTTTTGAATGTGGAACAAATACCAAAATGCACACCAGAGATGACTAAAAGCTTAACTTACCTGTTTGGGAGCTTCTGATTCTTCTGCATTAGACGTTGTGCTAGTGAAGGCTGTAGGCCATGAAGAGCTGAACTCCTCAGCACCACTCTCCTCCTCTCCTTCATTCAGGCCATCTGATTGAGGCTCGGCAGCCCCATTACCATTTATACTGCAAGAAACAAAACAATAACAAAAACAAAAAAGTTGTTTTACTATCAGATTGAAGAATAACTCATGTTCAACTCCAGTGCCAAACTCGCTTATTCAAGCAAAGCCAACTCCTCACCTATAATAGAGAAACTTTGACAGGATTGCTTTTTGATACCAGTGCTCTTTACTCTTCTTTTTTCTCTGCCACTTCTGATCTATTAGCCGCTGGTAAAACTCCTTCAGCCATGTCCAGTCTCCTGTCTACAACACATAAGTTGCATTGAGAGTTAAATAATCTATTCATTTAACAGTTACTAGCATGATTAATAACAATAATAATAATTTTAATATCGGTACTGGCCAATATTCACTTCCATCAGCATATTGTCACATAAAATTGCATTTACACATTTCAGTGGGCGATACTAATCTGTTGTGTCACATTAATTTTGCGCTGGGTGAAATGTTCTAAATGTTTTTACTAAATCTAAAACATCAGTTTTAGAGTTTTGTAAAAATGTATTTTCCCTGAAACGGGAACAGGAAATAAATAACACTAAAATAAATAAATCAATCACTAGAAAAATATCCATTGGGACTCCCTATTCATCAAGCTTTTATTTTAAACATTGATAGATGCCCGTTACTTCACAGTTAGTATTAATAATGGAGACAATATCCTCTTGATTTTAAAAAGTCTGGGATTCGCCCTGCTATACCTGAGAGGATCTCATGAAAAGCTCTTGAATGTCCAGCTCATCTAAAAGCAAAGTCCTCCCCACACGATGAACTGCCATACTCAGATGGGACTTGCTGTAGGGAATTTTCAAAAGCTTCTTGATGTTCTGAAGGTGAAAAAGACTTCTGTTAATATCAACTGTATGCCTCTGTAGCTAACAAAGAAACAGCTCTGCAGCAGCTCCACGAACCTCTGAGTCTGAAACCACATCAACATCATCTCCGATGCAGTCGATGAACTCGTACGCCATCCCAAAACTGCAAAGGAAGAAAAACAGTTTACTCAATACAAACTAACTGCGTAACAATTAGACTGATGAGCAATCATTAAAGTCTTTGTCTTCAAGTGTATCCATAATTTACCCACTCACATCCTAAATGAAAGTGCAGCAGCCTGGGGTTTTTTAGTACTTTGAATTATGCAGTGAAAAGTCCTCCACTGTGAGTTTGAACCACAGTTTTGCAACTATGCAATACTCTATTACACACCTTGTTTATTGTGGATAGAGTATCAGTCTTCATGGGTCTCCACAAGTGCATAAGGACCAGTAACACAAGTGATCTGCTTAGCAGATTTTCACAATTAGGAAAAGAATATCTGCTGCTAATAGAAACTTTACCTAGTTTCTTCTCTCATCCAGACATAGTTGCAACATCTTGAAGAAATAGAACTGAATGTATTAAAGCTGCATATCCTCATAAATGTAATCTTGAGAAGTAAACCATTTTTTTAAACAAGGTAACAAGATATAACTAACATTTTTTTTCTTAATTTCTTGTTTCTTATGGTTTCATTCAGACAAACCCACACCGGTGGTGGTGAAAGCCAAAGTACACATTGGGCATCTGCATTATCCAGTGTGTACCTATCCATAATTTTAACTGCATTTGGTTCTGACTCATGCTGTGCTCTCTTCAGTTTGCCATCTAGTTAACCATTTCGCAAATTGCATTTAAACAAAAGATATTGTACTTGGTGTAATGATAAAAGTGGTGCCTATGTACCTCAATCATGAGCTCGACACCAATTCAAATTCAATCTTTCCCATAAAAATGGAACACGTGCCCCCTTTTCTAAGTTATACCTGGAAAAGGGCTTGCTCTTGCTGCTAGATCCTAATATAGTGGTCCCAGCGCTGCCCAGCTGGGGGTTTTCTCTCAGCCAGTTGGCAGGAGGTAACTTCAAGTCGGTCTTTTCCTGCAGGAGGGCATAGCTGGTAGGTGGTGGGGCTGCACAGTACTTGACCACAGCACGGCTTTTTATTTCACTGCTGCCTGAGCATATTGATGATTCCTACAAATAACAATATCAAGCTTATTAGTGTGAAGTAATGAGAATGAATGGACAGCATGGACAGAGTAACATTTACGTTTTTACTGATATGTATAATAAAGATCTTGGTTCCAAGCCTTATCTTTTTAAATAAGGATACGTCTGGCAGTTGATTATCATGAGTATAGTATGCACACTGATGTTCTTCTGCAGCTGCACCCTTTTGGTATCACCACAGTGGATCATCTGCCTCCTTTCAACCCATCTGTACCATCATGCTCTGTCAAACCAACTCTCTGCATTTCCTCCTTCACTGCATCCACAAATCTCATCGGTTGTCTTCCTTTTTTCCTCCAGCTCCATATTTAACATCTTTTGTCCAGTAAATCCACTATCCCTCTCCTGCAAATGCCCAAATGCCGTTTTTGTCAGTGCCAAGGTCTCCAAACCATATATCACAGAAGGTTTGTAGGCCTTTTTGATGTCCTTTTGTCACTAATCACACCTGGAACTCCTCTCCACCCACTCCACCCTGTATGCACTCGCTTCTTCAATGCTCTTGTGTACTGTCCGTTACTTGATTAAGATGACCCCAGGCATATGAAATCCTTTACCTTCACTACTTCTACTCCTTTCATCTACACTGTCTCGCTCCCCTGTCACCTGTCTCGCTCTAACTCACTCACATGTATTATGTCTTGCTTCTCTTGACCTTCATTCTTCTCTCCAGAGCATTCCTCCACCTCATCAGGCTCTCCTTCACCTGCTTCCCACTCTCACTAAAACTATAGCATGTTTACAGATGGCACTATAAATCCACTGTAGCCTAACTCAACATTAGCACTTCAAATACTAATTAAAGAGTGTTATACATTACAACATACTAGATGCTAGATTATCCTTGCAGACTAGTTACTTACATGTTTACTGTTGTCTCCAGTGCAGGTAGGACCACTGACTTCTTCCTTTGCATTATCCAAGGGGGTGCAAGGCTCTCCGTCTCCAGTTGATGCGCTCATACTGGACATACGGAGATCTAATTCACCAAACAACTCCGATTTAATAAACAAACAACATGTCCATGGCTTCGACAAGCCATGGACCGTCTATACATCAGTCGAATAACGAATGAGGTAAGTCAACAATGTTGGCAAAGTTAGTTAGCTTGACAAGCTAGCTCCTCGATAAAGAAACGCTGGCACGTAAAGCTGTAAAATGAAAGTTTCACTAGACTAATTAAACCTAAACGACACGAAGGCGAATAGTTTTCATTGCTTTGTAAACGACTAATGTTTAGCTCTTAGCTCCGTGACTACTTACACAAGCCTGTAGCCAATCTATTGACAGAGCAGTCGCAAGTGCTAGCAATAAGCCAACAACAACTTCCTGTTTCAAGGCAAAAAGAGTTACAAAACTAATTTTATCAGTAGTTTCGAAGAATAAAACTTTTCAATAATAATAAAATATTTACATTTACATTTGAAGGCTATAACTTTGGATATTTGTTTTAGTCAAGGAAAAATATTTTATCTGAAACGATTTATTGTGAAAAATAGATGAACCGGAAGTGTTTTCATAAGTTCTTTCTGGAAAAGTGGAGCACATTCTTCTGATACCTTTTATTCTGAAATTCACTGTTAACACCATTGTTTTTTATTTAACGTGAGCTTTGCATGTGGTGTGATTTTTTATATTTTTAAACAATTTGATTCAGTGTGAGGTATGCAAACAACTGCAGTGCAATTCCGTTCAAGTCTTTAGCTGTTAAAAATCTGTAAAAAAAAAAAAAAAAAAATTGTGATACTTTTAAAAAAAAAATGAATTAAAAAGTATCAGAAACAAAAACATTTAGGTGCAGGGATATTTTTTTTATAAATTATGAGATGATAAGTCATGAAAATATTAGCAGTTGAGGGGTAATTTAAGCATTTAAGTAATTAAAATTATATAATAATTATATTCGAGTACTAGTGTTTCTCCTGTTCATAATATAATATAATATAATATAGTATGGATCCTTGTAAGAATTTCTTGCCAGTAGTGGAATGTCAAGCTGATGAGTTAAAGGGAGGAGCTGTGAAACTTTGCTGAGTGCATTTAATTCCTGCGTGGATGACACAGACTTCATGTGAGGGCTGAAGACGCCGTAATCCCGCTGCTTTATTATAGCCTATTCTGGATGCGCAAACGTGAGAGGTTTTTCCTTAAAGTGTCCATTATAATGGGAAGTTGGAAGAATCACGTGCGCCAAGGGCTGCAGCATAGAGACCGCAGAGAAAAGCTCCCGTTTGTTGGCGTTTTCACAAGCTGTAAGATTAACTTTTCTCTGCCTCTCTCGATGTTGTCCTCTCTATCAGAGCCTAAGGACGTCTGTCTGTTTTCTTTTAGTGTCTCAGCTGGAGGAACGCTTTGAACTTCGCGAAGAGATTTTGGCTGATGTTCAGTCTCAGAGGTTAGAAATGCAGAATTTAACTTACCCTACATCTGGCGCTTGCGCTGATCGGTTTGTCCTCTGCTTGATTTTTTGTAAAGTATTTTAACTCTACACACTTTTTTTTATTTTCAGTTTAGAAAGACATGGAGTTGAGGTTGGGGGAAACGCCACACTGCTTCGACTCCAGCTGAGAGAGAGTGAGCACCTGGTAGATAAGGTGGGTTAAATGAGGAGTAATCCAATGATTGAACGCCCCAGCGGCTCAAACCTTCTACTACAGGGAAGACGTTTACGTAAAATGCAGAGCAGCATGTTTCCATTGATATGCACGAAGACCACATCTGACAATCTGAAACAACTTTCAGAGCATTTGAACTTTATTTTAAAAAATGAATAAATAAATGAATAAACATTCATTATTGCAACTGGTTCAGAAGAGTGGAGAAAATACTTTAATAATCATCTTTAATGGGTGAAATCCTCCCATTATTAGGTCGCTTCACCCTTTCTTTTGTCTACCCAGTTATCTCAAACTGTCTCCGACCTTACCACCGTCCTCCATCTCAAAGAAGCTGAACTACAGTACTGGCAATCACGGTAATTCAAATACCTTGGTCAGTACTGACTATGATTCCAAGATTAAAATAACACACTACGATACACAGACAATGTAAAAGCAACACATGATGGACCAGATTGAGGAAAGTGTTAATTCACGGTATATTTCAGATCTAGTAAAGGTATTTTTCAAATTAAGTTTCCCCGTAATTGCTCAATATGTTGCCAATTAATCCTAGAGTAGTAAACAGTTAATTTGGTCATATAATAAACTTATTTTATATTCATAGGAATACTGAACCACTGAAATAAAGAAGTATAATTTTCCAGGTTAGGCCGATTGTTGGGATTTTGTATTCAGAATATAAGGGATCAGTTTGTCACCATTATAATACTTTGCTGTTACAGTGTGTCTCAGTTCCATCAAGAGGCACTTACTCTGGCTAAAGGGAGTAACACCCTGAAGGAAGTCCTTTCAGAATATGAGTTTACCATAGAGTGTCAATCCAAAGAGTTAGCAACCCTGCGTGTGGATCAGCAATGCCTAAAGGAAGCTCTTGCAGATGCACTAAGAGAGAAAGAACGGCTATTGCAGCGATGGATGGAGGAGAAAATAGAGGAAGCGGACAGGTTGAATAATTACAACGTCACTCAGGCAAGGTGAGATAATGAGTTCAGGAGTTTCTGTGTGACTTGCAAAGCTCAAAAATTTAAATTTGTTAACTTTACATGATCGCATAATCACACTTTAAAGCTTAAAAGTTATCTGGGACTGCTCCCTTTTACCAGGTGGCAACATTTGACCAAACATCTGAAGAAGCACCTCCAGAAAGGTGTGGGGAAAGAGCATGAGCCCACGCTGACCAACTCTTCAAGTGATGCAGCACAGTCTACATCAGCCAGTCAGAGTAAGAATCTGCATATAGATATTAACACACAATAACACACATTAGATGCAAACACATGGCTGACTTTTAGGCCGTCCTTTTTGCTCTTTAAATTAAGAAGTTTTAGGTCGTAGGTTGAAGACAAGTGTGTCTTAGTGGTGAGCTGGTAATATGATACACAAAAGGCTAATGGAAAAGTGAGAGAATAGTGCAAAATGATATTTTTTTTGTTTGTTTTTAACCATCTAACTAGATAGCAGTGGCAACTTCGTAAGAGTTACAGTACATGAAGTACTGAATAGGAACTCTTGGACCCAGCTACTAATAAAACCTAATAGTAGTTAAGAATTTAATAGGAAATTCATGGGCAACCACTTTGATATAATGCTATTTTTAAGCAAGAATTTTTTTTTCAATTCAGTTTATTTATATAGCACTCTTCACAGGATAAAAACCACAAAGTGCTTCACAGTAATATAAAAACAGCTAGAAATTAAAAAAAATAGCACAATCAAACATTCAGCACAAATCTAATTAAAAGCCAATCTAAATAAATGAGTCTTAAGCTGCTTTTTAAAAGAATAAATACAGTCAAGGCAACGTAATGATGGAGGGAGCGCATTCCACAACCTGGAGGCCACCGCTCTAAAAGATCTATCTCCTCTGGTCTTAAAACGTGTTCGTGGGACTACCAACAGCCTTTGATTAGATGATCTCAGGCTGCGAGAGGGAGCGTGGGGTTCTAACAGATCAGAAATGTAGACAGGGGCATCACAATTCAAAGCTTTAAAAGTCAGTACCAAGATTTTAAAATGAATTCAAAAATGTATGAATGTTGCAATAATAGTGAATACATCAAAGTCATGTTTTTTTTACAGTTTCCAGCCACTTTAATGTACAGCTCAAGACCTTTAATTCAATGTTTGGTCAAAAGAATCAATGGTAATTGTTTTGTGTCTGCCTATCTTGTCCTCAGGGATCAATATTCCAACAGATATGCACAGTGGACTCCCAGACCAGTGTCATATCTCAGGTCCACCACAGCCCTAATTTTCCCTTCAGATCCCGGAGAGAACTTTTTTTTTTCTTCTCCCCAGTGCTTATAGATGAAATGATGACATAAATAATGAAAATGTAGTTTGTTTTTCTTTGCAAATGTTAGGACAAATTGCTCACATGGATCTATTTTATTTTTATTATTTATCTAAAAAATATATTTAAAGATCCACTATACTATGCAAATTTGTTTGTGACGTATAGTTAGAGTGTCTAATTTTACATCACAAGTCACCCTGAAGTTTAGCTGATCACATGTGGACATCGTCTCCATGGACAACGCTTCAAACCCTTATGTTTCTACAATTCTTTTTCTTTTAATCAATTAACCTTTGAAACAACTTCATCTGGTTTTCAGTTGTTTTTTTTGTTTTTTTTTAACATTTTAATTGCTGTTCAACAAATTAAACATTTAATAATTTTGAAAAATCAAGCTCAGTGTTAGTTTACTGTACACTCTTGTATGTAATTGTGTGTTACTGTCTTCTTTATCACCTGTAAAAGAAAATAAAGAGACTTTTATGCCTATTTTTTTTTTAATCCCCTCTCCTGAACAAAGACTATCATTTTAAACATTGCATGTTGTATTCCTTAATTGATTAAATATTAAATACTAAGAATTTCATTGTGGGGTATTTCTCATTCTGTTTGATCACAAATCTGAAATACTTCAAAATGTTTTGGGGTTGTTTTTTTTTTTTGTTTTGTTTTAATCATCAGAATTCAGTTTCGGATCTCTAGGATCCGATTGCAGTTTGTTTGCTGCCTGTTTCCATGGTCACCAGTGTTGGCATTAGTAGTTAAGTTGCACAGTGTGTGGAGTGCGTGTTTGGTTTTACTGATTGTGGTCTAAACACCTCAAGCTGTAGTGGAAAAATGGTAAAAGGCGGAAAGCGGCATTTTTCAGTGAGCACTGATTGCAAATGGGTAAGAAGTCTTCGTTTCATTGGATAATTAAATCATAGCATTCTAAACCTAGATGTGTAATTAGGTTTTCTTTCATTTTGTTTCCAGTTTGCTCATCCAGGTTTATCAGAAAATGAGACAAAGACTCGAGAGAACTGTACAAGCACTGGGACCATGCTGACTCAAGTGAAGTCATCGTTGCCTCAGGCTTTAAACTTTCAGCGCTATCCTAAATGGAAAAGTCAGCAGGTGTGTATGTAGACAAGGCATGGCCTTACTGCTTTTGATATCATAGTCACTGCCAGTGGCCTTGATAGTTTTCCTTGGACTTGCTATCACAGTTCTGTATTTAGTTGCTCTCCCAGTATGAGTTTTATGGGTTAACTTGCAGAAATCCAGAGAGTATCCCTTCTCAGACCATGACAACAAGCATGCCTTGAAAGACGACGTCATTGTATTCTCTCATGTAAGTATGTAGTGAAAGGTTCAAGGTTTTGCTGAACACAAGATTCACCACATTATACCTTTAAAAGGGGACCGTGTCTATTCTATGTTGATGTACTTCAGAGTGTGGGAAGGAGGAAGTGTCTTGATGATCGCAGACAGCACATCTCCCGTTTCTGCCTGTGCCATGGTGGAACTGACAATAGCACCAAAGAGACTCGAGGGAATGTCACAGCCTACCAGAGTGACTTCATAGTGAAAGAGGTTGTTGACTCTGCATCCATAAACCGGCGCTTCCCTCGCAACCACAGGCAGAAGTCTGCAGAGGCAGCTTTGGCACAGGCGGGGGAGACGTTTATGTGGTTCGGACGAGACGATTCTGACCAGTCTGACACCCTGCAAGTGCTGGCAGCTACCAACTGCTCAGCACCATCCAAGCCTTAAGAGATTCTTACATTTAATGCCCAGATGGCATCATTAGGGGGCCATAGCATGCACAGAGCTTCCTTCACTTGCATATGAGCTGTAATCCATTAAAAATTGTGACCTTTACCAAGATTTATCCCACAGCATCCTCAATATCAAATGTTTCAAGATTGAAAAAAGCATTAACATAGTTTAAATAACATTTATTGCATAGAAACTATGCAAAGCGATTACTTTCAAAGTTTAGAACCTGCAAAAACTACTTCAATACTTTTGCTAGTACTTAAGTGATTTTATCTCTGTATTTCTAACATTGTAAGGCTGGTGATAAAATGATCAGAATCAACGGCAGGTACTTTTTGCATCTCAACTGTTGAGAGTTCAGTCAGCCTCAGGCAGAAGAATGAGCTATCAGCTAATGTCGACTCCATTAAATATGCTAAAGTTGCTACAAACATTTCACAAACGCAATACAGCAATGTAGCACAATGTTATTTGAACTCAAGTTAGCATAAGCTGAGTTAACGTAGCTATGGATGCATCTGAACATCAGTGTGCACAGGCCTGATTTGAGTGCCACTATTAGTCCACGTGAGGACTGTTGGTGGTTCACAGTTTTGCCAGCAGAGGGCAGCAGGTCTACATGAGCCATTTGGCCTGCCTAGCCAGTGAGTTGTTCAAGGGCCAAGTTGTATGAAAAATGTAATAGCCACAAAACCCCTGTGTAATATGCATGTTCTGTGAGAGAAAATGTGGTAGGGGGGGAGGAATAATTAGAAAAATGATCCAGCTATTTTTATTCAATACATATCAACATGGAGATATTCAATTAGAGCATACGAAATAAATTAAGCTTGATTTGAGTCATAATGCATGGGCTTGTTTCACCCCAGGGGATGAAAAGGATGGATATGTGTGTGTGCAGCCCATGAAGAGAGAGGAGGAAGCGTGGGAGCCAATGACAGAGAGCACTGCTCAGAGAAAAGCACTTAAGTGAAGAGTGTCCCCGACCACTCTCTCCAATAGCTGATGTTTTCTCCAGAGCATGCTCTGACCAGCTGCTTTCTTTCTTTAAATACTCACCGGGGAGATGGATTTTTCTCACAAGCTTTCTTTCAGCTGTTGTAATTAGCTGATCCACATACCGCGCTGACCTTGTAGGCGTTTGTTTCACTTTTAAAAGGTGAAGCAGACCTCAGTCTTTTCTCAGACAAGATGGCTGAGAGATGTTTATGTGAAACTGTGGACCTTTTGCGATTTCACTTTGAGATTATCTGGCACATCGCCGTCAGAAAAAAACGATCCCCTGATGCAGGTGCACAATTAGGAGGGGGATGTATGATGAGGAGATTACTTTTGATGGTTTCCAGGTCTGTTTTAACCCTATTTCTGCCATGTCACTGAGACAACAGCCTGGAGCATTTTGCTATTTTGCCTAAACTATTGTCAAACATTTTGTGAAGACCAGCAGTGTTGCTGATGAGAGAGAAAGAAGCGCTTATTAAGGAAAAACACCTGTGCTCTGGTTTGACAGTTGGTTGTTCCTGGTCTCGACTGGTTGTCTGGCACCTCTGTCCCTGTGGGTGCATTTCGCAGACTGCACTTTTCTTTGGACTTGCCACAACTTGAACAACTCCTCCGCACAGAAGCCACCAACACTTCATAATCAGAAAGTCTCATTAGCTCTGTCAGAAGAGCAGTAAGGCTTTTAATACTCGACAGAAGAGTGAGAACGCTGAAATAACATGCCAATCATTAGTTGTGTTAGTACTGTATGTGCCATGTTTAGTGTGTTACTGCATGCGTGTTACATCATGTAGCCGGCAAGTATATGTAAATACAGTTGCTTGGTAGAAAATCAATCCTTCTCCCAAGGACAAAAGGCACATCTCAGTAAACAAGCATTCAACCACCAAAGCCTTGCACTTCATGAATATTAAATCAGTCACTTTGAATCCTACCTCTTTGGTGTTGGTGGAGGCCCTAGTCTGGATTCTTACCATTTGCTGTGATTTATTCACAGGTGCATGTGTCTCTTTGATGTGTTGAGTTGAGAGGTTTTGCACCTGTTAGAGAAAAAAATGCTTTGAAAACAAGAGGTGGATTTGCCAGACAGTCAAAATAACAGCAACAGAAGGAAGATTTGTGTTGCCATGGTACATTGTGTGCGTGTATGCGTGTGTGCTTGTGTGTTTTCTTTTCAAAAAAGGCTGCTGCGCTGTTTTGACACATTCTGTTGTGTGCAGCAAAATTGGTTTTTGTCAAACAAGATCTACCTTCCTTTTTTTTTGTAAATCCCACATCAGTTTTGGCATCTGTTCTGACATTATGAAGTTGTGCATTTTTCATTTTGTGCATTACCTATTCATTAAAGATGTAACTTGAAAGAGAGTTGCTATGGAGATGCTGCGGTTAAATCGCATATCTCAAAGATTTTTTATTTCTGTTTATTCTTTTGCCAATTATAACTATGTCTAGCTATCTTGACTTCTTTAGATTTTTCACCCCACTTTCAATATCTTTTTTGATACGATGTCAAGGCTCACAGTAGGACTTTTCCTTATGCCTAACACTTAATCTTGTTCAAACACTCAGCACACAGTCTAAACAGCAACTATAGAGTCCAAAAGTCTTTCGAATTGGCTGGGTTAAACTACACCCAAACTTTAAGACTCCTTCCAATCTCCTGTCAGTCATTTCTCTTGCAGTGCTTCCAATTCCCTGGCAGTGTTATTTTTTCAGCAGCCAGTTGGTTGGTGTCCCCTGGCAGCCTTAGTGGTCCTTGTTGCAGTAACGGTCAGGGGCCCTCCTGAGTCTGAGGGTGGTGATAAAGGTGGCTGGCTATCTCATTTCCACAGAGGACTAGATAACATCCTGAGAACATTCCCATCACTTGAGGAGTTTGTTCAGTTGAGATAAGAGTTCCCCTGCTAAAACCCAGCTGGGAAGCTCTGTGTTTGCCTGAGTATGTGTGTCTTTGCACTGTGCATGTGTGCCTTAACAGAGTACTTTGGAACATGTTAGCTGTAGTTCTCTTCTGTGCTGCAGCTGTGAGGTCCGCCAGGCTCCGATCGAGATGCTGCCTCAAAAGATCAGGCCTATCCTTGCATTAAATCACATTCCCCCATGCATTTTTCAAACCTCCGACAAGGCTTGCATGTTAATTTGTGCGTAGGTGGTGAGAATAATTACATTAGCCTGGTTGTAAACAAAGACCTACAAGCAGCAGTCTGTTCAAGTATCCCACCAGAGAAAGAACAAGCAAGTAGTTTATACAAGGATGGATGAATTTATAATGCATGCTTTACATGAAGGCATCCATAGCTGTTGTATCTGTAATTAAATAGCAACATGAAGAAAAATTAGCTGTTTTTCAAGCAAAATAAGCCTTATGCATTCTTGATTTTGTCTTTTGTTATATATTTAGAATAAGGGGAAACAATGCACAAACCACAGAGGATAGTTTTCTTCAGAAACACACTTTTATAGCCCCAAAAGGAGCTTTGACTCGATTGCTGCATGTGCGCAATGTTACCAAGTGTTTCATCACTGCTTAAGAAGCTCCACCTCTTAGTTCCACCACACTGCTCCTTCATAACCACATTTTAATCTCATTAGTAAAAGGCATAATGCAATGTACAGAACCAGAGATAGGCCACACACACACATCCAAGAGTGCTTATGCAGTGTTTCATACTTGAACAAAAGGGGGTCATTCATACAGGAAGCTGATCAAAAATATGTCAACAAGTGAAGGTTGCCTCAGTCTTCTCATAGGAAGAGCAAAGTGACACAGCTAAAATACTGAGATTCTATTTTCTGCTCCGACAGAGAGCCTGTGTAACTTCCTGCTTTCAGCCCCGCTGCATACTGTATGTAACTGTTTATATAGTCAGCCCTGAAACCTGCTTCAACATCTCATAATCACAGCATTCTATTTCCTGCTGCAGACCTCACAACAAGTCTAATTAACCGCTTTCACACTTATTTTCCAGTCAAACGGGTAAATCTGCCTCATTTGCATTCTATTGAAGGCATAAATATGAGGCAATGAAGGCATTCTTATGTCCTTTAACGGATATGACAGAAGCCTTAATGCAGAGAAATATAATTAGATGTGAGTGTGGCCATTGTTATTATCATGAGACTTTGTGCCATCTAAAAAGCACAAACTGCTTCACTGTGTGTCCACTAAGTGTACAATGGCATATTCCTATGAACCTGACATTATTATCAAATGTAAATTACACTGCCATGAGCCGCTCATTACAATGTGTGGAATGTGTCACAAGTTGTTAAAATCTCAATTTAACATGATCTCCACATTTTAGATGTGGATAAAGTCTTCTAGTGGTGAAGCTGAACTTAAATTAAATGCACTTCTCCTCCTCGGGAAGGACGAAAAATGTAAATGATGTAGCCAGTGTAAAAGTAGTGGAGTTATGCACACTGATTTATACAAGGTTATTTTTGAATAGTAACATATTGGATGCATGGACTGAATGAATAAAGATCTTCACAGTTTATGTTGATATTAGAAGACTGTAAATCAAAAGAGCCAAGTATTATAGTACGCACACGGCATCAAGAGCCAGTAAAAGGAAATGCTATGCAATAAGGTGATTTAAGCATGAGAGACTGAGTCAAGGTTGCAGTGAAATATTCATTCAAATGAGGTAAAGAGTGAAGCAGCATAAGAATAACCCGCCTTTAAAGATTAACATAACCCTTGGAGGTGTTATTGTATCCCCATAACCAAGTCAGAATTCAGCAGGTGCAGAACAGCTCTCCCTCTCTGTGAGTTACTGCATTAAGTCCCTCAAATTTAGTAGCACAATCATGAGCCTCCCGTTCACTCTCTGGAGTAGAAGAATCGCTTTGCATTTTAAAAAGGTCAAACACTCAGATCTCTGCCAGGAGGAACTGAGGGAAGAAATAATGTCTCTCCGCAGAAATATGCAGTCGCACACCACTGATCCTCTCCAATACCCACTGTACAGTGAATAGATTATAACTATGTGTGTGTGTGTGTGTGTGTGTGTGTGTGTGTGTGTGTGTGTGTGTGTGTGTGTGTGTGTTGACTGACATCCTCTAACAACTACTGTATAAACAAAAGCAAATCATAATATTTTATCAAACCAAATGTGGTGAATATTTCAATAATGTGAAAGCACTGATCAATTTTTCTACAATTAGACAGACATATTCAATTATTATCAATATATAAATAGTGCATTTGTACTCTATAAGCCGCATCCACTCATTCACAACGCATTTTATACATCCTTTATGCACTCTTTACCTATTATGCATTCACATACAGACAAATGCATCAGAGGCTTCAGTATGTTGCCCAAGGACACTTTGATATGCAGACTGGAGGAGCCGTGGATCGAACCACACAATTGCTGTTCCTAATGGTTGTTTTTACTTTCAGATGTGCTGGGGCAAATAAAGCCTTTGCATATTTGTTTTTACAGCAAGGGCTTTAACTATGTAAACTGCAGTAAACACAAAAGAGGATCAGCTCATGATAAGCAAACATTGCATTTTGCAGGATTTAATTTGTCACAAAAAAGCTGATTTTAATCACCCTTTGCCTTCAAAATGACACAAAGAGATAACAGATGATGCTGCCACGTATGTCTAATAAAAGCACATTAATGTATGGGTCTTACATACTTCATTACGCATGTCATTTGATATCATTAAATGATGTAATATGTCATTAGCTTCTAAATATATTTGTGGCTAACAAATACTCTCTGTTTCTTTATCCTCCCTTCCCCTCTTTTTGCGCTGTGAACATATGCTTCTATTGGTGTCCCTTGTTGGCTAGTGATGGTCTTTGGAGTGTTTGGGTTTCTGCCCAGTAGTTACATTGTGCCGGAGACAAGATGACCACAGGGAAGGATGGTCTCAGGACAGGGCCAAAACCCCCCAGGCCTGGGACCACACATGCAGGGTACATGGTACAGCAGATACAAACAGAAAGTATGGAAATGATTCATCTGCTGCTTGAGGTGGTTTTCTTTGTCTTTGTGGAAAGCTCTACTGGACGTGCTGGAAAAGTACGCAGAGACTGAAGTGACTGGGAAATCCAACCATGCTCTCCGCCATCTGTGCCGTGTTATATGGCTGGCACTAATGTGTGAGTGAATCGAGGGTCTAAAATAATTGTACTGCAGGGACTGGAACTAAAAAGGAATATACGCTGCATGTTTTGACATGAAAGAACAGCTGCAGTTGCTGCTATCTGCACCTGTGGCACGAAGAAGAGAAATCTTTGCATTTCATCTATCTATCACATCATATAACACTAAATTACAAGTTTCTTCACTTAATTGTTGGCCCAGAGCTGATATCAACTATGTGTAAGCTAATATGTTTATGGATTTCAGATAAAAACAAAAGGAGGCAGCTTAATATGAAATGTGGTTAACCTGACAGTTAATCAAAATGTTGTTTGAATAAGATTAGTTTTAAACTGCACTTCACAGACAAAGAGAATGGTGAAGCTTATCTCAAGTGATCAATCAGTATTATGCTAATACTGACAGCTAAATGTGTTTACATACCGGTAGTGTAGAAGAGGTTATGTAATATAATACAGGCGATACTTCTGACCTGCGCATTAAGCAGTTGAGCTAGAATACATTTATCAATTTCATGGATGGTATTTGGGCATTTGGCTAATCTTATTGTATGTTTATAGGTCTAATTTATATGTTCTTTTTATTTAATTCAAATTAATTAATTTAATTCAAAGTCTTAGCTGTCAGACATATTTTATATAACAACATGTAAAAGCACCATAGGTTCAAGCTAATGCTAGTTCTGTGAGTTAAACATTATCTGGCAAACTACTAACATAACATAACATGTTGTATTATGTTATTTTTAGAATTTAGGCATCAGATAGTATTGTGACAAGCGTTAGCTCGGGTTTGCTAACTTTTTTAAAGTTTGTTTTTATATGAGAATACTTTTAAATTCAAGTAGGCTGTTATTATTAGAAAGCTTGGCTAGCATGATTAGCATAATTGAAGTACACTCAGCATTAGGGTTATGGACATGCCCTGGGGTTCCAGAACCATCCAAAAAGGTCACTGTGCCTCCTCAGCTGAATCCTACTGACATACTTTTACAACTATAAGTAAAATATAACCAATCAGTTGTTTCAGCAACTATAAAGCCCATGTTAATTATTTAGTTAATAGTAGCTTAAAGTATCTGCACCAGCATGACTGAGGACACTGATTTTAGAGTGCATGGGCTTATGCAGTATAACACAGGTGACAGTTTAAACCTGCACATAAAGAACCTGAGTTAAAATTCCATGTATTAATTTAATTGGTGGTATTTGGCTAATAATAGTGTATGTATGTTATTATTTTCTTTTTCACTTAGTTAAAATCTCCCAGTTAAGCAGTACTCAAGTGCTAGCCATGAAGCACATTTTACATTACACCATCTAAAAGCACCATCTGGGTAAGCTAATGTTAGGTCTGTTAGTTGAATTTTGGCAAATTACTAGCATAACATTTTAGAAATTTGGGCCATATTATATATTTTTTGTAGAATATAATTCTGTTTTTGATCAAATATCTGTGCAGTGTGTGACCATCTTAGAATATACTAATAGTATATACTATTACTTTAAAAATTATATATACTAACAAGCTGTTAGTTTTGTCAGTTGGTCATTATTTGGCTAACACTGTTAGCATTATTAGGGCATGTTGTATTATGTTATTTTGAGTATTTTGAGTATATACACACACACACACACACACACACATCCATATGTGTATATATATGTATATATATATATACATACATACATATATATGATTACCAACTCTGGCATAATTGAGATACACTCAGCATTACTAGGAGCATACTGTGCATTAATGGCTATTATGGATAACAGGTCATGATAGATTGCTTATGCTTCAATTTGTTTGTGTAGGCTGTAAAGGTGAGGCATTAATGTCTGTTCATTTTATTTATTTATTTTTAGGGTAACAAAATAGCAATGTGAGTTGAGCCTAACACTTGCTTATCCTGTCTATCTGCTCAGACTAAAACCCTGTGCACACTAATAAGCTGTACTTAAATTAGTATTAGAGACACTGTATAGATTTGTATATATTGTCTCTGTACTGGTCGGAGAAGACATTACAAGGATTCATTGCTGCATCTCAATTCAGACGTTCAATAAATAACTTGTTTGAAAAGAGCTGGTGGTAAGAAGACAAGAGTTTTCAGACAAACCATACAAACAACAAAGAAAAAGAAAATAAATATAACCCCCCCAAACATATTTAACTGTAGTAACCGAGGCTTAACATTACGAAGGAAAATGCACTGAATAATAATAGTCGAGTCTGAATCGCCTTTCTCGAAAATTCCTACTGTCCCATCTATATCAACTGGAAGGAGAGCCTCTCATCTGTGCTGTGCGCGCGCGGGCCCGCGTGTAGAGTGTTGAGTGTGTGTGTGTGTGAGGGAGAAGTGGGCAAAGGCTCCGCCTCACTCAAAAAGCGAGAGGGGAAAAAAAGGAAAAGCAAACTGATACACACCTCTCAATTCTGGCAGGAGGAAAAGAATAGGAGTGTTTATGAACCGTATAAGTAAACAGCAGGATAACCAGGCACACCGAGAGCCGAGGCTACTTCCCCCCGTAAAAACCGACACCAGGCACCGTTTCCCTGCGCCGGAGATTGTCCCGTTGCGTTCAGGATTAAGTTTTTATGTCATCTAAAGGTGGATCATTATCTAAATCCGAGATAACAAGCGAATTTGAAATGCGTAGCCTGCGATGCTATTTCTGGAGCCCCCAAAGCCGACGTTTGAACTCTCAGTAAACATCCAGTCGAGGTAGGATTCAAGATTATTGCAAAGGTGGTGTAAAATATGTCGGTGTGTGCTCCACCGGGGTATAGTTTTGAAAGCTATACTCGCATCGCTGTCCATGTGTCCCTGCGCCATCAGCAAGGAGAGACAAGGGAGGGTGGGAGTAGACATTAGCCGATACTCCACTTCATAGTGATGTGGGAATTGGCTTTATTAAGTTCCTAATGAGGCTGGGCAATTAAAAGGTAACGGTGAACATCCATTAAACGTCCAATCAAGATCAGCTATGAGTGCTTTAAATAAAATTTTAAAAATTGCATTGATAGATTTTTTTTTTTTTCATTTTTCATCCGAAACCAGGAAGAACATGCACGGAAGGAGTTTGATTAAAAGTTTAGTACTGGTGCAGGCCTATTTTGCAGTTCTTCCTGGCATCAGTTTGGACATCTCTAATCAGCTGTAGCATACTAATTAGTGAGTGCCAAATAAATTAATCACTCAATCAGATATCCATATGAGCATCTGCACATTTTCACACAGAGGATGGTCCTTCTATTTCTTAATTTTGAGAAGCACAGAGTAGGCACTGGTTCTCATAACTCTCACTCCCTTTTCTTTTCTTTTTTCTTTTCTTTTTTTTTAACTGCATTTGGAGGCTCTAGTGAAAGAAAGCTTCAAGTGGAGGAGGAGGACGAGGAGGGCGGCTCCATTGTCTGGCCAGTGAAGGGGTGGGGATAAGAGGCTGTATGCAGATGTGCTGCTGGCAACGGACATCTGCTCTACCCCCTTGGGCATTGTCACAACAGGCAAGGAAACTTAGTGTGGAGCCTTCCTGCGGAGAAAAGACCTTTGTTAATGATGTGCAGGCCATGACCTGCACCCTTCCAGATCCCAGCGTTTGCATTTTAAACGCTACATTTAGCCGAACATTTAATTCGGCTTGCTTTGAATCAGATAATGTGGAGTTTCAGATACTCTGATTTTGTTTTTCCCAGCTCCTTCAGTCCCACCTGCAGCACCACCCTCCCCATTTGCCTTTCCCTATCTCTCCCCTCATCTGCCAACCTTCAGCTCTGATGGGGGAGTTGTGGTGGGGGTTGAACTTACTTTCCTGCTGTCTTTGTGGACTGTGTGTGTTGAGATATGAAAGCTGGCCTCTCAAGGCAAATGCATCACAGGCAGCATCAGAGTGTACATGGCAGCTCCTATCAGGCCTTTTGATTCATCGCTGAAGGGGAAAATGCTAAGAAAATGCAAAATCACCGTTTTAATATTTATGATATATACATACATACACACACAGACACAGCTTGTGCTTCATGGTAGCGCTCGGTCTTGGTGTGCCTGTGCGCCTGTGTTTGTATTGGAAAACAGGAGTTTCATTTGCCTCAACAGATATTCCCTGGTGACTGCTGGAGTCACTGTACTGTGATTAGGAACATGATTTGTGCTTGTACGGAGCACCGTTGTACATGGCTGATTTGCTGTGCAACATGCTTGTGTAGGGACTTATTTGTGTGTCTCCGCTGTGTTATACCATGCTGGAGAGTTGAGATGCAAACTGGGGAGCAAGTGCACCAGAGCAGGAAAAGATGATAGTTTGTGAAAGCACAGCTGCTCTTATTGGCATGTGCCCGCTTATTTGGCATTTGCTTTTCTTTGGACAGAGGTCGCATGTTTTGTTTATTAAGAAAGCGAGCACTTACTTGAACTATATCCGTGTCCCGTTGTTGATATGATTACTCTGTAAAGAGGAACAGCTAGAAGCACAACAACAGCAAAAGGAAAATCATAATCATGCATCGACTGCCTGTTTTGAAGTCACAGAAGCAAAGCAATTACAATTGGTTAATCATATTCTCAGAGCCTAATTCTCCATTTAACACAGTAATTTAGATGCTGCTGGAATAGCTCTTGTGAACTCTTCTGAGAATTCCCATAATGACCAGAGTACTAACGGCTCCCTAAAACTTCCCGTAGGTTGGTTTGAGAGGATTGTACTGTCATGTGATTTTTTTGCTGTGCATTGTCGAGAGGGAGTAACGGGTGTGAAATTGCCTCTTGCAACTGGCACAGTTGCAAGAGGCTGAAAATGTACCAACTATACCACAGGTCTCTTTGAGCATGACTGCAATTAATCTTTTATCAGATAAGTCTAGGTTTCGATTTTCTTTATGTGAGTTTTGTTTGAAAAAAAAAAATCAACTACAGCTAATTATACAGTTCAGTGCAGTTTATTTCATCACAGTTTGAAGTTGAAATTTGCATGTTAAAAAACAAACAAAAAACCCCCCCAACAAAATAAACAACAACAACAAAAGTTTTTCCCACCTCAGCGCATGTGACACAGATCTTTAGACATCTTACAACTCAATCCTCAGATTGCATTAAGGCTTTGATGCTGAAAACAAAGATTGTGCTGTGATGTAGTGCACTTTGCAAACCGAGGGCTGAGCACTTGAGAGGCATTACAATGATGAGGGAACAGTTGTACTTTAATTATTCTTTGAGCAACTGTTGTTCTATGTTAACAACTGCTGCTGCCTGGTAATAGTTTTCTCTCAAAGAACACACATTTAAAAATCTGCTGTTTAGTTTAATTGATGCATTTTGCAAATTTTCTGCACCTGCTTTCTCCCTGTGCTGTTGTGCTGTGTCTCTGAGTGTGTCATTTTTTTTCCTCGTGCTTGTCAAGGATAGGTTTGGGAGAGTGGATGTGGACTGCAGCAGACAGCAGCAGGTGTCTGATTCTCCTCACTGATAAGACCTGTTTGCTCAGTGTGCTTAAAAGTCGCTGCGCTCTCTGACTCGCTGTTTATACATGTGGGTGCCATGCACTCTTGTCTGCCACCACTGATAGGATATACACAGTATGGAGAAAGGAAAACATCCTCAGTGGTTGCTCTTATGTACAGCCAAACCCTTTCCCCCCTCCCCGTACTCTCATGGGTGTATTTTTTTTTTTTTTACTTTGGTCCTGCAACACTGGCGTCTTACAAGCCTCTTTGAAAGCTTAGCCAATTCCACATAATGTATTTGAATTGCAGTTTAGCTAATGCAGCAGCCAGGAAACAAGCAAGTTCTAGCCCACTGCTGTATTTGAAAGCATTAAGATTTTTAATTGAGACAATCAAACGCAAAAGTGCAGAATCATAGTGTTGCCAAAAGCTACACATTAAATCCAAAGTGATGCCACCACTGAGGTGCATGGTTTCTTGTACTGTTTTTGAGAGATGCTGCGTAATTTCTGGATGTCTGGGATCATATTAGGAATGTCACGATGCCATAAATTTAATAGTCACTACCAATACAAAAGGACTAATGCAATTCTGGATACCCAATTTGCTACTACATTAAAAAAAAAAAGATTATTCCATGTAGCTACTTAAACACAAACATTTCAGCATTGCATATATGGTAAAGCAACAACAGTGCAGAACAGAAAATGTTAACATATTTTTTTGATAAGTAACAGACTGAAGTATTAAGATAGTTGCTGAGTAGCCTACTAATGTTACTATGAGGCATAATGTTAGTTAACTTTTGAGCCTCTGGAACATTTTGAATTTCACAATAGCAGTGCCAGTGGCCTGAAACAAAATGGTAAATAATACTTTGGATGTTGTTAATATGGACTGAAACTTACTCAGCTTGAATTCTATAAAAAGATCCCAATGCCATTATTTTAAGTGCTTTCCTAAATTGGATCTGTTTCCTCCCTTGGACTGAAAGCATATTGCATTTTGCCTTTTTTGAATGAATTATTGCCCCTTGGTCGTCCATCCCAAACACAGAGTACTTCCATACTAAGCTGGAACTACTGTAGCAGCTGCGCTAGAAAATCTAGATTTTGTTGTGCCATTTGTAGTTTTTCCTGTTTTTGTAGATGGCCTTATTCTGCTTCTTCGCATGTAAAGAAAGACTACAGTACTTAACAGGGTCAATAGCGGCCGTTTTTGATATTTGGATGCTATTGTAGTGATTGCATGACTACTATGTAGTTTTTCAAATGGAAACACAAACACTACAAAGAGTCTTTGGTGATGGAGTTTAACTCTGCAATATTTCATAACATATTTTTAATATTGCAATAGAGATATGACATGCAGTAAACAATTACTGAAGCATGCATATTTCAAGGTTCACACTCTGCATGTGTTTTAGTAGATTGTTTGTTAACATACCCTCCAAACACTGAAGAGCCTATACCCACTGGAATGAAATGGATTAGATTCTCAAATGTTTGCGTTCTGAGTATGAATGCATGGTGTATGTACAGAAATTAACTTTCCTGCTTATGATGTAAATGCTCATACTGCCCTGAAAATCAAAAGCTTTTTTATCTATTAACTATAAAAAGCTGAGCTGCATCATCCACGAGGCAAACTGGGTATGTGTTTAGGGGCTTGGACCATTTGGGGGTCCAAAAGTGAGCTTTTTAAAAAATTTTATTTATTTTTGAAACCAGTCAAGAGCATGTTTGTATTTTCCTACACAGAACAATATTACTCATAAAATACAGTCTTTCCATGCCAATCCCCCTTTCACAGACTAGTTTTCCCTCTCAAACCAAGCTCGCAATTTCCTTATCAGTTGAGGGCCTACTGCCTTTCATAATCAGAGAGCCAAATAACCTGCCTCCACTCGTGATTGTTGCTTAGGAGGTTAATTATGCTCTCTCACTAACAACCTTCTGACATGTCATCTTCTAAATGGTGAAAAAGTTTAAGAAGATTATATAAGTATATTCTCCGTCAATGGGGAAAAAGCCACTTTGTTAGTGGTTTTTCTCACTGGATACACCCTGAGTGTGTTTGTGAAAAAATTATCTGATCATTGCGCTTGCATGTTAACTTTGATTTGTGCTCTTTAGCCGCTGGAACCGGGAAGGCGAACACCAAGCTAGTTCAGAAGCCTGAGGGAGAGATGCGGTACTGGAGAGTGGCAGTGAAGCGTAAAGTTACTGTCATGTTTTTAAGTTCAATTCAATTTAATCCAGTTTGGTTTTATTTTAATAGCGCCAAAGCACAACAACAGTAACCTCAAAGCACTTAAGGTGAAACCAGACTGATCACTTAGATCTCCAAATAATGATAACTAACTGAAATCAATTTAAAGTTTGACTCTTTTCTTACTGAGCATATTAACAAGTTTTGACAAAAAGGGCAGAGGCAGCACATCTTATCTTTCATCCACTGTATGTGAGGGATTGATTCAGCAAATGGGTGAAAAGAAAAAAGCATATATAGTCGCAGAAATACAGCAGGCAATTTTTCAGTTCAGTTCAGACTCTACTTCTGATCTCTCACATACTCGCTAGCTTACATTAATTTCGGATTCGTGGGGAGGGGAAAAATAGTTGAAAGATTTGTTGGCTTTGTACCAATTCGGAGTCACTTGGGAAAGCCTGGCTGAGGCTGTACTGGCCATGCTTGGCAGTTTAAACATAGATCCTAAAAACTGTCGAAGCCAGGCCTATGACAATGTAAGTAATATGATGGGCCAGTATAATGGCTGCAGTCTCATTTAAAAAAAAAAATCCCTTAATCGATGTGCAGCTTAATCTCTAAATTTGGTGGATGTCAACAGTATATAAGGACGCAGCTAAGATGCAAAAAGTTTCTTTGACCTTTGCAGTTTTTATGTGTTTTGTACTTTTAGATTTTAAAAATAATTTTTTTTAACAACATTAAAGTGGACATTATATTCACACGCTGTAGTTTCCATGCAGATGCATCTAAAGCACTTTGTGGAAATTATGTGCAATAATGGATGTTCCTAATGACATATCCTCTGATATGGAAGGAAAATGCAATGCATGCCAAGAGGCGGCAGAACTGTTTTCCCAAACTGGGCTGTCTTAAAATTCACGGCGCAGTTTTGGGACCTTGTTTTAAGCAGATTCAAAGTGACAAGTGAGTCCTTACAAAAGGCCGGCATGGATCCACTCACTGCTTTTCGTCTCTTTGCGAACATGGGATAATTCACGTATAGATCAGCTTGATCACAAGATACGCAGTGAGTGTTCCCATTGTGTGCCAGTCATATAAAGGTGAACTGCAGCACACCAAGAAGCCTAAAATGTTTGCAGATGAATCTACCGAGCACAAGTAACACTGAAAGGCGTGGAGCTTTAGGCGGTAGAAACATTTAACCTCAATATTGACAAGTGAGGTGCCTGTTTATACCACATATTGGCAGCGTTAATGAAAATTTGGGATTCTACTGCACATGAAAGCTGAGGATGTGAATATTCATGCTCATAAACTAGCTGATGCACCATGTGCTTATAGCTGTCTGAGTTTGATCATAACTTTGCAAAGGAAATGACCCAATTCTGATGCTTAGTACAGAATGAACAGGATACATCTCTAAAACATCTCAAAACAGCTTTTCCCATATGTGTTTGTAACCCTTCATATGTTTTTGAATTTGGCTGTAACTAAACGTAAAAGACTCAACAGCACCTCAGTGTGCTCTCACTGATGGCCATCGAATCTAAACTTACTATAAAGTTTGACTTCGGTGAAGTTGTGACAGAGTAGAACAATGAAGGAGACTAAGAGGATGACAATCATGCAGAGACAGCTTAAAGTCTGGGACGACTTAAATTTAAATTATTGCTATAAAAAGCAAAAAAGCTCTCAGTGTTAATTTTGATGTAACATCACTTCCTTTACATTTTTCTAATGAAGTACAGGGCTCTAAATAATGAATAAGAGCTGATGTTTCTATCTCATATGTCCAAATTCTTTATTTTTTAAAATCATGACATTACAAAACAGAATACTAGGTTATGTTTCGTCTTTTCTGTAGTATATGTGGCTTTTTCGCATTTCTAGAAAAAGAGAGAGGTGAAGAAAAGAGAAAAAGATGGCAGATGAGGGGATTGTAAAGCTGATTGATAGACACACAGAAAAAACCTGGAGAGCAGTGGAGGAAAACAGGAGAAAGACAGGTGTTTGTAGGAAGACAGTGTACGGTGAACTCTGTATTCCCCCAATAAAAGAAAAAAAAAAAAAACCAGAACAGATCTGGTTGTTGTATTTCCCATTCAACATTAAATAATATAAGGCGTTTCGAGCAGTGTTGTGTTTCTTTTTAAGTGAGGTACAGTGCATTCTCCATAATGAAGAGTGTGCAGTACATGCTCTGCATCTATGTCTGATTGATTAAAGAAAAAGTCTGGATATTTGTTTTAGAATTTGAATGAGTTTTGCCCTGTGCGGAATAATATATTAAGAAAAAGGAAAAAGCCTGACCACTGCACCATGTTGACTAGGGCTCCATTAAACATGTGTGCCTAGGAGTCTGTAACATCATTCGAGCCTTTTAATAAGCACACTCTAGATTTTTCAAGGGGGATGACTGCAGCCTATATTATAGTGAATGTGGCACAATATGTGATGAGGAAAGAGATGAGCATTTCTCTAAATTATTAACTCATTATATGATTGTAGGAAAGCTCTTGGCAGCAGTGGAAGAGCAGTGGTGGATGTTTGCTCTTCCTTATATTTATGATCGAGGGAGTTTGCTAACTCTTGCTTGGCTGTGTAATAGCCTCCCACCTGGCACAAACTATCACACTGTGGATTCCCTGTTCCTTCTTAATGACTGTCTATTTTCCTCCATAGAAGTCCTAATTACTCTCAACTGCATTCATGGACGTTATGCCAGAGTAAGACAGGATGAGGAGGGGAAGGATAACAATGGATGAAGGGTCATACTTTGGAGATCTAACAGGACTGTAATACACCTTTTCAACATGGAAAAGTGTGTGTGTGTGTTTGCCAGCGGAGAAAAAAAAAAGAGTTGATCTTCTCCCATTTACCTCCCCTCCCTCACTTGGCATAGCCAGAGCTTTAAACACCTGCCATTAACTTTCATGCAAACCACAGAGGATTAGGAATGAATAGTAGTACCAGGTTCCAGCTATGTGTGCAAGTCTCTGTGCGTTTTTGTGATTGGTGTCTGTGTGTCACTTTTGCAGGAACTAGCAGACACAAAGCACCATCTGCACACAGCAGGCTGTCCTGACTGCCTGCTCTGCTCACTGGGGCAGAGAAGAAGCTTTCTGCAAGCATTTTTTAAGAAACTGACTCTGCTTCTGCAGTGGCTACGCTGGTTGTTAATGCTGACAGCTAATAATGTCCTCCTGGATGACTGTGCCTTGCTGGAGCCAAAGAGAATAGACAGAGACTAATGAAGAGAGGCAGGAAGTGAAGGAGAGAGAAAGACAGGAACAGATAGAGAGGAGAATACCAGTGGGGCGTTCAGCTCTCGCTCTCCTAGCTGGTGAAGTTTCCTGCAGATTACACACATATACACACAGGCTGAAAGTGCAGGCACATGTACTGTATTTAAATTCTTCGCTTTTTTTTCTTCCCTGTTCCTTCTTAATCGCTCTCTCCTGTCTCTTGAGGGAGGTGGCATAAAGAGGAGTAGGGGGGGAGGAAGCAAGTTCCATTGTGTCTCTGCAGAGACCCTATTCCAGTGCAGCTGACATAGACTTGTGTCAGGAGGATCCATCCTGCTGATTTAGGCAAGCTGTAAACTGAAAGAGATGTCTAAAGTGCTGAAGTGGGCCCTGGCCAGTGGAGAGATGGCTCTGTTTGTTTGCCATTCTGCTGAGCACCACTTCACAGAGAAAACTTTTCTGTCCAAATTTGCTGACGAGGAGAAAAGGGACAGAAAAAAGATGGAGTTTGGGTTTTGGAAGTCACTCATGGGGGCACACAATGCTTTGGCCATTGTGGCTCTTTGACACTGACATTTGGACATGGTGGTCGAAGGGGTGGAAAGAGTTAAAAGCTTACTTTTTTCAGCTGTCTCTTAACAGACAAACTGTTTTGCCACTGCTCACAATTCTCAGAGACAGCAGTCATTGAACCTTCCTGCCACATGAATATGCATGATAAGTCCGCTTTTCTTCTCTGCCCTCTGAGCTGTATTTTTTTTTCCACCCAGAGACCTGTCGTGTTGTGTTTGATTGGCCCTGACATTTGAAAAGGTCCTTGAATAAAAAAAAGAAAAAAGAAAGTTGTTTATGACAACTGGAGAACTCTCCTCGCAGCAGAGTAAAAATGGCATTTTGAAAGGAGCGCAGCGCCTGCATGTTTAAATGCTAATGGCTCTGCGAATGTGCGTGCTAATAGGATATTTTAATCTGGAGTAGTGCAGTACCTATACTTTCAGCATGCGTGCACACTTTTTGAGTGTTACTTCTAATAGCAGTAGAAGGTGTGACAGCTTATTTTATTAACTGAATGTGGGGGGTTTTTCTAATAAAGGATTCCGTTCTGTCTTTATGGAAGCGTGGACATTATCTAAAGACAAAGAACAGGCTTATACCCAGGAAAAAAAACCCTTAGGGAAATCTGTTTGTGAAAATCAGGCATCTGCTATGTATTATTGCAATGGTTATGATGCATATAAAGTGTAACAGCTTATTTTACAAGCTTACTGATGCTGTGTGGCAGAGTAAGGCTCTTAGTCCTTAAGACAGGGCCCTTGGGGTTCTGGTTGGGTAGCACTGTTGCGAGGCATTGAGTCCTTGTTTTCTTTGCAGTAGCCAGCCAGAAGTGCCAGGAATCTCACTGGAGATTCATCGGCTTCTGGAGTGTTTTATCTAGTTGTTCTTTTTGCCCTTTAGGTTTTGCATTGTGTCAACATGAAACAGTAAAAGATGAAGTTGAATCTGCGGCAGTTTTCCCACATTCTCCAAAAAAAAAAAAAACATTAAAAATTATAGATGTATATATATCCCTGTCATTATTGTTACTTTATGCAGTTTTACCCACAAACCATGAAACAATTGCCAGAAAATTCAAAAACTCGTGTATTATATATGATACAATAGGCTTAAGCCATGTCTGCGCTGACCTGAACAATATAGACATCTTTATTTCCAGCATATGGTTTTGGTATCATGCCTATAAGCATATAATATACTCATTACCTGTAAATTGCAATGAAATCAGAAGTAATAGTTTTTTTTTCTTCAGTGATCATGTGAAGGACTGTGAACAACAGCAGTTTACCGCCTACCTTTTAAACCATCACGGATGATCCAACCTTCTTAGCACAGCCTCCAAGACACTATTTTAGGGAGTATGGCTAACTTGTAGTTATCTCTGGAGGGTTTTTAGGCTTATGTGCTTTGCAACATTAGTGAGGTAAAATGTGACACTGACAAAGAATTCTATTTTCTAGGGTCTATCTACTCATCCTTGGCATTTTGTTCGCAGTGTTATATAATTTCAGTTAGTTATGAGTCATTTAAGAGGGAATAAAGGGTTTTGATTTGGAAAGCTAGGTAACTAAATGGCAAGCTCCTTAGACAGGGCGTTTAAGTGATTAAAGCCTCAGTTGCACAGGCCTAGTGACTTGAACTATTTTCTTGATTTAAATCCACAAATTGATGGTTGTTCTAATGGCGTTCACTATAATATTTATCTGTGTTTGTCTTTGAATGGGTGCTTAAGACAACAGAACAATCAAATTCCAAGTTTTTATTTTTCCATTTTTTTAATGCCTTAATTTTAGCTATCCAGTCCAGATTATAGCTTTCACATTTTCATGCATTGAACAGCCTCTTTACTTGCATAAATACTGGCAGGATTCCAGGCGGAAAAATCTGGCTGATATCCATGAAACCATTTGACTCCTAAAGCACACTGTTAAGTGAGAGGATGCACTTCTCCTTGATTTAAATGAGCAGCGGGTATCAGCAGTTTAGCTCCTGCAGAGCATCAGCCCCCCCCCCACACACACACACCCACGCACGCGCGCGCGCTTACACATTGTCACATAAGAGAAGTTATCTACTTGTTGCTGTATGGAGAGCTAAAGCTTCTGTTATGAAAAATGGGCTATTATTATCTTATTGATCACATTGTTGATGAGACAAATGGCGGAACTGATAGATGGAGTTTTATCACCTTAACTGTTGTCAGTATGAATATGGATATCATCAATGTTTGGCGAGCTGGAGGCTAACTCTTTGATTCTGTGCTGCTGAGGTGCTCAGTGGGACGGTTGGCTTTTCAACTCGTCAGCTTGTTCGCACAAAGACATGTTTGATTTCCCCCCATATAGAGATGTTTGATTCCTGGTCCTGAACAAAAAGGATTTACTGTGGGTTAATGTTTCACTGAGCCAGAGAAAATCCACAGACTTGGTCACTCCTACTCAGTCCTCTGTGAGTACCCCCCCCGGGACTCTTCGTGAGGTTGGAAATAGGTGTTGCTGGGCTTTTAAGGCAGCTTTAGCAAACTCTTTACATCACATACATCTAAGCTCCACGTACTTTTACTCTTTACTTTTATTCTTTATACTAAATATCTGACATGCCAATCTACCTCCAAGCATCTTTTTAGCTGATCAACATTTTTCCAATAATTAAGTTTTGTGCCACGAGGAGAGAGGGGTGTGCAGTTCATTGCTATTGCCATTGTCAGCGATTTTGCTGATGCATGAGCTCCGTGTAATACCTACAGCTCTACTGAATCTGCTGTTTAAAATGGCAGCATAGTCAAATATAAAGAAAGTGAGAAGTCGCATTATCCAGGTTAGACATGGAGCCAGTGCAGCATTGCTGGAAGCAAATTTTTTTTTGTCATAAAATTCACATACCAAACGAAATACAGGATTTCCTGACACCAGTCATTGTGTCCTGGTATTCTAAATATTACCCATTAGACCGTGTTTTAACACCATTTTTCTTTTTTTGTGCCCTGAGAAAAGCGCTTTCATTTGAATGCGTACAGAAATGTGAAATGATGATAAACTTGAAGGTTATATGCTTTCTGCTCAATTCAGCCTCAGGGGAAGTTTGAGCTTGTGAAATATTTCAAATAACTCAAAGAACATAGTTTTTTCTGTTCCAGTTTTTACTTACTCGCCAGTGTCTTCTCTCCCTTGGTTAAACCTCATCCCTGACCTTTTTCTTCTCTGCTCTTTTTCTTCACAGTTAAGCTCTCTGTCCCTTATTTTTCTATGAATATCAGTCATGACTCCTAATCCGTCTGTGCCCTTGTCTTATCCCCCCCTCCAGTTTCATCTCTGTATGCTCTTACTCACAGGTGGTGAAGGGGTGTGCTATTTTTTTTTCATAGCTGGCTCTTTATGTTTCTTCTCTCGGGTGTATGAATACTGGCTTCTGTCCTTGCATGGGGGTATCATCTTGGTATGACCTGACTTATACACACTTATATACATGAAAGCAGGTGCACACACACATGCCTGCACACAGACAAAGGCAGGAAAGCGTGCACATATATGCAATTATATGTTGTCAAGTTAGTAATTTCACAAAGAAGCTGAAAAGAACTCCCACAAGCTTGGTTGTCCTCAGAGGTGAAATGAATAGAGATAAAATGTTATTAAAAAGAAGTTCTTTCAGGTTGTCGTGAAACAAAATGTTCTGTGCAGGTAGTAGTCAGAATTGAGATAATAAAGCCTTGTAAATGAACACTATTTGGAATGATGTCCATGACCACTGTCGCTATCTCATGTCTGGCTCCCCATCGTCAAGCCTTTCATGCTGGGCAGACTTTCTCAGACCCCCTCCCTAGAGGCACGATGCAGCCAGACACCCACCTTGGCCCCAGTTCCCAGCCGACACGTCTGTGTTTTTTGGTGTCTGTCTCTATATGCGCATACATACAGTGTGTGTGTGTGTGTGTGGGCAGCAGCGTTCAGCGATGTTCTCACAGCCCAGCTGAGACTGACAGATGGAATCATTTCACACACAGACAGAAAGGCAGGATACAGGAAACCGGGGTGTGTTTAATAGTCCTGGTGCTGCTGTGGTTGGTATTAATCTAGGTCAGTGGTGTTCAGCTCACGGCGAATTGGCCTCTGGGGCAAGCTTGGCCTTTTCGTAACCCCATTTACTCCCTATTTTCTGTACTTACAGTCCAGTTGCCATATGTAGTTTACCATTATAAAGAACCTTACAAGATGTTTTTGGCTGTTTAGTGTTGGGCATATTACTACTGTACCTGCTTTAGTTGACCTTTTGTAATCAGAGCCCACTGGCTTTGTAGCAGGCCAGATGGCTCACACCAATTAAAGTCTCTCGACCTTGAAAAAATGCTCCAAGACGTTCAGCTCACAGCTTAGTAACTTACTTTCATTTTGTTCTAGTTATTTTAATGCGTACGAAACCGCTTACACTTTTGACAGCTGAGCTAAGCTCCTGGTGACAGTTTTTCTACTCAGACACACTGTTGGTAAGGCTGTGCATGGAACCACAAAATCTGAAATAATAAGTGCCGTCAAGTATTCAAATGTTAGCATGAAACTGAACATTTTTGGTTTTACAACAAGTTTGATAAGATTAAACCAGGGTTCCAAAATTTTAGGAGGCAGGAGAAATTACAGGGGATAAACTTTTTTATTGTTTTGTGGACCCAAGAACATGATCCAGGAGTTGAACACAAACTGAGCTTTTAATGCTGTTAAATCTAGAGCAGGGGTCTCGAACTTAGCAAGACTCTACAGAACTTGACTGCATGCTAAGGTGGCACTTCAGCCATTTGATTCATGTTACAGCAGCTCATGAGTGAATGAACATGGTGCAATAAAAGTACTTTTAGAAGTATATTTTTCCAAATACTTACATTTACTTAAATTTACTTGAGTAGGGTTACGGGTTGCCACTTCAGCATGCAGTCAACTTCTATACTCTTGTTAATGACCTACTAATTTTATTCAGGTGTGTTGCAACAGGGACACATGGAAAAGTATCAGGACACCGACCCTCGAGGACTGGACTTCGAGACCCCTGATCTAGAGAATCACATGTCAGTGTGGATTGGTGCTCTCTGATGCATTAGCTCAGCAAGTCCAAAATCCAAAGAACCATCAAATATTCAGAAATTGCTAGGACTACAAATTCAGGAAATACAAGAAATACAGGACAAAGGAAGACTAACACAATATATACACAGGAGATAGAAAACAGAAGAAGAAACAGGTGGGAAACTAGACACAGCTGAACACAATCAAGACAACAAGCTGGGGAAGTAAAACAAAACAAAACAAAACAGAAGAAGAACAAACAGCTTCCAAAATAAAACAGGAAATAAAATAAATGGAAACAAAAGACATACAGAGATGAGACAGGAGGAGCACAATGAAAAAACACAAGCTAACTAAATGAGAAAATCAGTAGTATTTAAAACTAGCATATACAGTACATCTCAGGAAATAAGGAATTCATAAGGGAAAAAAATACTTGTGGTATACCACTTGTACCCAACATTTACCAACATTTGTATTAATTCTTAAGTAGAACTTCCAAAAGTGTCCAGAAAGTGTCCAGAGTTTGCTTTCATAAATTGTCTTTAGGTTTTTTATGCAAACTCAAAATCTGAGAAAATACTGAACAGCATATTAAAACATTATAAAATTATAAAATTACAGAACTATGGGCTATCTCTGAATTTGGTTTACATTTGTGTTTGATAATTTTATCTATTTTTAAAATCTGTTATTCTGAAGATGTTAATCTAAAAATGTTTTAAACACTAGTCAATGGATTTGATGTTGGGCTTAATAAATTAAGAAGACAGTAAGGATTTACATTTTTGTCTCATTACTTAGTTCTTTAAAAAATGTGAACATTTGCACTCTTGTCATGAACTAATCTCTACAGTTTAATTGATATTTCAGTTGGTACATATTCATCAGGTGCTCAGCAGTTAATTGGCAGAAAAAGACGGATCATCAAGTTCAACAATTAATATTACCAATGGCCAACATCACCACACAGAAGTGTTTTTATTAGACTAAAATCATTCTGAAGGGACCACTGAGGTTGTGGAAAATGGTATTTGTGGTGTTGTTTTTTATTTGTCTCTGTATTTGAATTAAGTGATTAAACAATTATGTGTGTTTCGTTTTATTTATAGTAAGACTCTGCAAGGATTGTTTGAAACATGATTCTGGCATTATTTATGATTAAACATCAAACATTATTTGATACAGGTCTAAATTTTTGTTTAGCTTTGACTTGGCACTTGAGTCCTACAAATATTAATTACATTACTGTACAATCTGAAGAAGAATTAGTGAACTTTTAGATGGTTTTGATGATCAGTTCACACCTAAGCAGGTTTTTTTCTGGCTTAGAATGGGTCTTTGGGGAGTTTTTGTTAGTTTTTTGGCACAAATATATGTACTTTCTTGTGATGTAGGCCCATTTGAGAAACAAAAATGTCTATTGTAATCAGGCAAATGCAATTACACTCCTTTGGCTCTGGCTAAATCCTCTTTAGGGTTGCCAAAAATCCAATATGTTGGAAAAACCCCGCTCAATTGGGCAAATCCAGTACAGTTTGTAAAACTGAAACAAACAGGGTGTGTTTACTCTTACTTTTTGAAAGAAAAAAATAGAACTATTTGATTTAATTGGAAGAGAAAGTTGGGTATTAGCTCATGATGGCTCTTTTTTGGTGCCATGCAACTTATTAGACAGTATAACTCCCAACCTGGATGCTCATGCTGCATCGTAACATTTCCTTACTTTCCTTTCATTATCATGTCTAGCATTCATCCCCAGGGAGTTTGATCTCTTATGCTGACCTTGAAGAGAATCTGCCCCAGATTTCTAGTGTAATGCTCCTACATATAAGAGTAGCAGCACGTCGTTTAGCACCCAGGACTGGTCTTCGTCACTTACAGAGATAGGACTGAGGTCACTGACATCATGTTGAATGAAAGCAGAATAGTATGATTTATTATCACAGTAAAAGCCTATTGCTAAAAAGGGGTTTATTGTGACAAAGCTCTTTACCTGTCAGCTTAAGTAATAGAAATTTGGGCATGATTGTTTATGTGTGTGTGTGTTTTTACACAAAAAAGTGCTCGCTGAGTTGTGATCAGTAAATCCACATATAGCCCGTCAGGCAATAGAGAAACAGCACCACAGCAGAATCATATTTAGAGACGTGTTTACAATGTCTTTTTTAATTTAATTCAGACGTGGACCCTCTTTGTTGAGCCTTGAGTAGTCTGTGTAGTTTTGGGATGTTGTGTATAAATAAATTGCCAATTATGACAGCGGATATTTCATGCCAGACTTTGTTTATGTTCATTAGCTGTAAGGAACTAGAGAAAGGTGGTATGCAGGCTATGCTGAAAGCCTCGCTGGGTTAGGGTAACAGGCTACTGTGCACAATAATGTCACAGTTATGCGTTTCCTGGGTGACTTAAACGAATAGGCATTATTACAAAATTGTGCATTAGCCCAAGTCAGCAGTTAGTACTGCAGCAGTCTCATTTCATTTAGAGCTGCGAGGAGAAAACGACGGTGAGAATGTGAGAGGGAGGGGGGGGGAGCCGGCGAAGGGGATGTAAAGGAGAAATAGAAAATTAAAGGACGCTGACTGCCAGAGGCTGATAGGACATGCGAAACGAGGTAAAAGGATACATGAAGAAGCCCAAAAATGGACGGACAGACATTGGGGATTGTGATGATGATGGAGAGGCAGAAAGAGGAAGGCTGTAATTGCCAGTAACTGGTGTATTTAGACAGGGAGGAAGAAGAAGCCTGCCAGGAGAAGGGAGGTGTAAATCAGTGGTCTGAGTGACAGCTTTACGTGCCCCTCAGAGCCCCAACTATCCGATTAATGAGAGGAGAGAAACCTTAACTACCTCAGCCTCTCTGCCTCCTCTGTTTCTGCTACCTTGCACTTTCAGGGACATTAATCATAGACTCTTAAGGAGTAACTTTTGGTAGCTGGCACAGAAGTATTTCTCAAAATGTTGACTGTAGGATTTCCCTGTCCATTGATGTGCTGCATTAATGAGATTTAAAGCAGTTAATGTCCAGAAATGGCATCTTGGGGATTCTTGGTTTCTAAACTACATTCATCCTTGAATGAACTGAAGAAGCGTATTTCCTAAATGTCACACTTTTCCCTCAAAAGGATGAAGGCTTTGACTGGCAGATGTAGACACAAGGCTTCCATATGAAAGATTTAAAGAAAAGGAGATGAAAAAGAAAGAAAACTGACAGATCTTGAGATTATTGCTAGAGGAAAGAAATTTGAATGGTTTTTTTATAAGCTTTAGAAGGTAAAAAAAAAAGTCTTTATAAGATTTATCTCAAGGCCACCAGGTCTCTCTTTAGCTTTTGTGAGTCTTTTACTGCATACCCATACTCGTGCAGCTCAGTTCTTTTTTTGTGTGTACAGACTGTTCATCACCAAGTTCACATAGTTAAACTGGTTCACTGAGGTCAAGGGCTGGAAGCTTGGTTGATGAGCTAAAAAAAGGATACAGCTCTTTTTTTTCATGATGAGAACTCTCCCTTGTAGTAACTCCTTCTGAGATATTTAAGGCGTGCACGTGTTTTGTAGCTTTGCTTCATTCTGTGCCTTTTCACCTTCAGCCAAACCCACAGGTTTCTTAATCTGGAAAGAGGGCTCCTCTGAGAAATGGCCTCAGTCAGAAAAAGACCTCTGTCTATTTCACTTTCTCTTCTCTCCGTCTGTGTATTTAGTGGTATTGCCAACCTAAACAAGATCTCCTAGGCTGCAATTTTACACACTTCTCTTCACAGAAATTCACAGAAAAAGTTTGAGCACGAGTAAAAGAGATGTAACACAGAGAGAGATTTGTGTGTGAAGTGATAAAGTGGCTTTTTGTGCTTCTGGAATTTCTTGATGTCCACAGTGTCAGATTGAAAGGCACTGTATAAATTCATAACCTCTTGATGATGCAACTGCTGCGACAAAGCAATGTAACTCCTGGCGAGGCACTCAAAAGATTTTATTGTGGCATTTTGATAAAGATTTTACTCTCTCTGCATTGTGCTTGGAAGCACATCTGTGGTGTACATCTGCCACCTCTCACAACCGTTAAAAAGCTATTAACTTTGAGCAAATCTCAGCTTGGCGCCTCATTTATTCACCGTTAAAGTGCATAAAAGAACTATTCTTTAAGTCCATCTTGCGAGTGGCATTTAAACTGCAGCTGAGTGCATTTTTGGGGTGCGTGCTTTTGAGGGCTCAACTCTTACTGTGTTACACTCCGCAGACATGTTGGAGATGGAGTTAGATCAGAACCTGTGTAGATTTCTTTTAGTTGAAACTGAAAACCTGTTCAAAATTCAGATACTAAGGACTGTGTGGTGGACGGCACATTACAGGCCAAACTTATGAACCTATAGTATGTTATCCTAGATCAAGGCTATCATCAGAACAACTCATTTTACATTGTGGACCACATAAGTCGGCCAGACAAGTGAAACTGTAGTAAATGAAAGAAACTTGTCAGCATGACAAATTTACACAATTGTAAAATAATAAATGTTTCAATTAACAGAAAAGGTTCTGGTTGTTCATTGCGGGGAGTATCCTATAATTATAAATGAGAGAGTTTCTGTTAATCCACAGATAATGTCTGTTTTTTTACTGTGGACCAACTGTATAAGACAGAAATTTCAGTAGTTGATCATTTATTTGTTTATCAATCAATTAATTAATTACAATAGTAAGGTATAAATGGCCATGGGAGAGCTCTTTATCCAGAGGAAAAGCTGTAAAACTTCTAAAATGTATCCCCTATTTCACATTTTTCAAAGTCGTCTAGTTCTGTAAGTCCATTTGGGGTCTGATTCTCGCCCCTGGGCTTTATGTTTATCACTCCTGCTCTAGATTAACAGTATACATCTTCAAAATGGTCTCATCTAAGCATTATGGCATGCAGTCCAACAGTGCATGAAATGCATCCAGGTATAAAGGCAAGATGCAATTACAAAGTAACACTTGTGGACTGGCTATACTGCAGAAACTGTGCGCACTAAATGTCGTGTGTCTTTGTCGTAAATCACACTGTAGCTCATAAAAGGCTGAAGTTTATATGTAGTTGTAGTAAATGTTTTTTCTGCCTGCGCAGTTAAGAAGTTACCAAGAATACTGTGAGGTTTTCATCACTCGACAGATCAAGCAACAGTTACTTTTGTCACACTCTAACTGGCTCACAGTCGGAGACTTGTGAACATGAGTACCTAAACACAGCTAACAGTCCTGTGTGTGTGTGTGTGTGTGTGTGTGTGTGTGTGTGTGTGTGTGTGTGTGCGTGTGTGTGTGTGTGTGTGTGTGTGTGTGTGTGTGTGTGTATGTGTTGGGCAGAGTGAGCCCTCTTGTAGGCTGAGCCAGACAGTCTCAAGGGTTGTGTATTTCTGTTGTTTGCATATGTGTTGAGTGTGTGTGTGTGTGTGTGTGACTTTGTCCACTCTTTCTCTTCCTCTCATCCAACTCTGAGCACGTATTTTCTCTCAGGTCAATCCCCTTATTGTTAAGTTACATAACAGCACTTAGTGAAGTAACAATCTAGCGGTGACGGTGCTAAGGGCTGTAGGATAACTGTACTTCCTCTCTGGCACTCCTCTGACTGAGAGCTGTGCTTAAAGTTGTTGTTGACATTTCAACCCGCTTAGTGGAGTTGAAATGTTTCTTTTTTTTTTCTTTTGAAAATGGAGTGGATCTGTTTCTTACATGAGTCAAAATGTCTGGAATTAATTTATGGAAATGAAGTCATATTTACCACAGTTTGGGGTTTTTTGGTGAAAAAAATTGGAGCTCTCAAACTGCTGAGGAGGCCATTCCTGGAAGCCTGTGTGGTTTGCCATCCTGTCATTTGAGGCATGGGAATATAAATGTCATATTTGAAATGGTTTTTAAGGTGTAGATGATAGCCGCAGAGGTTTGGGGCTGCGTGTCTTTGGTATAATTGATAAACTGAAAATAGTACACTTGGTCATTGGTTGGTTAATGGTTTATTGGTTTTAATATTCAGTAACGTCCAAAAGTTTTGACCCATCCATCATTTGTTTATATTTTTCTTCCAAGGAGCCAGGCGTTGTTGTAATTTTTAAACTGGTCTTGAGCAATAGTTCTCCAGGCTTTCTGAGGGGCTTTCAACAGTTTTCTTTAAACACTGGTTTCTTTTTTCACTCATTTTCAGCCAAATCCTTGCACCTGACCATTTCCAAAAGAATGCCTTTTGTTTGCTTGTTAAGCCACTTAAAAGTGATCATCCAGGCATAAAAAGCCATCTAATTCAAGGGATCAATCAGTATTCATGTCTGAATTGTGCCTTTAGTCACTTTGCTACTAGCAGATTGTCACAAAATCACGTCATTTATTTCCATTTTTTTTGTTAAATATATGAAAAATGTCAAAGATAAAACAGGTTGATAGGCCAAAAATACAATTTTTGGGAACAACAACGTGATTCCCAAAAAACTGTTTGCCAAAAGCCACATTACAGAGGAACTGAAAATCAGTGGCAACATGTCTTAGGCAGTGATGAATCCAAACTGAAAATGTTTGGCTCAAATTGTCATCGGTATATATGGAAAAGGTCAGGAGAGAGATGCAGTGGGTGTCAACAGCCATCTGTAAAATACAGAGCAGTCATGGTTTGGAGCTGCATTCCTGCCAGTGGTGTTGGGGATCTTGGTAAAATTGATGGTAGATTTTCAGATTTGAATCCAACGTACAATATCATCTGGAGAGCGTCTGATTGGCTACAGGTTCATTTTTTCAGCATGGCAACAATTAAAAAAAATGCCAATGCTGCTATTTCTCATGTCTGAAACAAGAAAAATAAAGAAACAGGGGGAGGTTCAAGACTTCTGCACAGTATTCTATATAGACCTAAATTATATAGTATTCATATGTAAATGACCTTATGTATCACATCAAAAGAACCATATAAAAGCAATTTCTATTGATGTGGAATGTCTCACTGTTATACATGCATATAGCTGCCATGACAGCATCCACTGGTTAGCAAAGTGCTGAATCTTAGTTGTTTGAAACTGAGTAGCTTTGACTGAATCCACACATTTAGTGATTCATAAGTCATTAGCCAATGAGCATTTCCTTTCTGAGTCCAGAAATAACTAACTTACAGCTGAACGTAATGTTTCAGTCAGTATGACTTAAAGTTGGTGGTTCGATCCCCATCTGCTCCAGTCTGTATGCCAAATATCCTTGGCCAAGATACTAACCCCATGTTGCTCTCCGATGCATCCATCAGAGTGTGAATGTTAGATAGAAAGCACTTACATAAAGCATAGAAAATGTGCTTGTATGAATGAGTGAATGAGAAAAAATACATCCATATTTTATGCTGTCTATGATTGCATAATATAAGAAAAACAAGTGTGAACCCTATAATTCTATCACCCTAATGCAGTTTGACAAAGTACAGTTTTAAATGAAAAATTAGAGTCTGATAGATGCCTTGGGTGGTTGATATTCACCTATTGCACATATAGTGGTACAGGAATATATAATGTGTGAATACACACATTTTTTAATCATGCATAATGCACAAGTTTACTTGGAGTCTTTTAAAAATTGTACAGTATTGTATACAATACTCTCAGCGCTGCAGCTCTTGTAGCACAGTCCGTTCTGCTTAACAGACATATGCAGAGTTTTCACTGTGAATTGCAAAGTAATTTGTGAAATGAATTCCTGAAAAGTTAATGAAATGTTAGCCTCTCCTTTTCAGAATAACTCCAGCATGCAGCATGTATTTATATGTATGAATGTCAGCCAGTATACATAATTTTACTGCTCTCTGAATATCTGCATTAGCATCGGCCTGCCATATTCAGTATGCGTTATTAAAAATAAACGGAGAGCTCATTTGTTTCATCTTGTTTGCAGCTTCTACACAAGCTTCTCTTTAAAAAGCTAGTTATACTAGATGTCACATCATTGTGATAGCATCATTTTCTTCCCATCATCACATTGTATAAGCAACTCCGTGTAATTATACATCACTCTAAGTTGCTCTGTGTGCACCGGTCGCTGCATCATTACCGATATCTTCTTGTGTTACAGAGTTTGTCCACCAAGGCAGCCATCAGCAAAGTGAAGTCTGTATCAGGAGAGCTTATAATTAATGCCCAGATTCACTTGTGACCTATAGGGTTACTTCTCTTGCAGCACAGAATCAGAGATGCCCATGCATGTCTCCTCCGGTCTATTCATAGACGAGGCAGAGTGACTTCCCCGCCTCTGAGTGACTGTTTCCTGCTTTCACTCTTGCTCAATTACTTCTCCTCTGACTCCCACATGTGGGTCTCCAGCTCTTTGGCAGGGAGGCATATCTTGTGGAGGAGGCAAGCTGAAGCACAGCTGACTGGTGGGGCGAGCTGAACTGTGCTTGGGTTTAAAGAAAGACACCAAACTGTGGCACCTCCTCCGGTGTTGCTTTTAAATTCCCTTTCACTGCAGTGCACTACACCTCCCCTCGCTCCCTCCCAACAGCTGGCCAAATTAAAATGCACCATCAATTCATCACTCAGCCACATTGTTTAGCCCACCCCGCGCCCCACAAAAACACACCGGTTATAATTGCATTTAGAGCAAATATCGATATATCATCATGTAAATGGTAAAGCGAGAGCCATTCTGAAAGTGTAGCACTCTAGGATTAGGCCCAGAGGCGAAAAATGGAAAGAAACAGATAGAGCAGAGTTATAAAAGTGCTGACAGACATACAGTTAAAATGTAGGAGGATAGTGTCACGCTGTACTCATCCTGTTAGATGATGTTTTTCTAGTACTTTCTCTCCCACCTACCCCCTTTTATGTCTTTATTCTGCTGATACAACCTCCTCCTGTCTGCTGACTAACTGACCCACATTCCTCTGTGTGCCCTCAGTGTGTGTGTGTGTGTGTGTGTGTGTGTGTGTGTGTGTGTGTGTGTGTGTGTGTGTGTGTGTGTGCCTTCCTGTACCATCCTCTCTATCTTTGCCTGCCTGGCAAAAAAAAAAACTAAAAAAAACTGTGCCGTGTCCCTCAGGCTTCAGCAGGAGCCAATTAGAAGATTGCTCTTTAGAGTAGCATCAGTCACTGAAGATAATGATTGCTAAAATGCCTCATTTATTTACTCACTCCCCGTTTTTCTGCTTGCTGCTGTGTTTTACTCAATTTGGAAAGCACTGGTTGCACAAGTGACATTTCTTAATTAATTTAAATAAAATGTGCTCTCTGGGACGAGGCTCCCTCTGGTGGAAAGACCAGCCTCTGCAAGGTAAATGAATAAACATAGTAAACGGAGCCATAATGAATTGCTTGATGACACTTCAGACAGTCCAGAAATCGTGATTGGAAGGTGTTAAGACTGTATTTAAAATCTATGGTAATCCCAAATAAAGGATTTGGCTAAAAGGCACCTAACTCTAAGCACTGGCTCTACATTTTATTGGCAGTTATATGCATGCACTGTGCTGCTTTGCATTGTTAAGTATTGTGTGCGAGGCCCTGCCTCCCAAGGGGACTGCTGATGCAAATTATCTTAACTCCAAGTACAGCGTATCACTTATCACGCTTACCCTGATATATGTGTGGTAGCTCACTAAAAATGTAAAAGTATAAATACTCTAAACAACCTCCCTCTGTCTACACAGCCTTTCATTAATGATCTTTGTCCCTGCTTTCTTGAATTTCAGGTGTAAAATATCAACTCTCTTAGCTTCTTTGGGATTTTAAGGACAAGAGGTAGGGTCAAAAATCAGGAGAGGAGAGGTCATTTCATCCACCAAGCTGTGACGAGATGGCTCTAATCGACAAGCATAAAGTGAAACGCCAGCGGCTGGACAGAATCTGTGAGGGTGAGTGTGGCGAACTTCTTCATTCTCTGTTTTCTGTGTGTTTACATTTGAAATGCTGGCTATACATTCAAATATTGATTTTTATTTTGTTTTACGTTGCAGGCATTCTTGTGACTTTGAGTGGGCACATGTAACTTTTGAGTTTGTCTGTGTGATTCTCTCCGCTGTTATATGGAAATGAAGTTTCCACAAGTATTTAAGCTTTTTAGCCCGCTGCTACAAAATTCAGTGAAAAAGCCAGCGGGATCGTTTGCATAAGTGTGTTTGTGTGTGTGAAAAGGGAGCCTTGGGACCCGCCGAGGCTCCAGACTTCATCTTTGAAGGATGTCTAGCCCAGAAAAAAATGTGCGTGTGTTTGGGTTGATGGCTGAGGCTTGAGTTCGATGTTTCCACATTGCTGGAAGAATGAAGTAGGGAGACTGTAATAAAGCGAAGCACTCCTCAGAGCCCTGGGATTTGGTGGAGTTGGAGTTGATTTGTGTGTTTAAGATGGAGAGAAGCACAAAACAAGAAACTTTTCTTTTCTGCACTTTGTCTTTTGTTTTTTACCGAACAACCAACAGGCATCTGTCCAAACTCATCAGCTGCACCAACACTTTAGTGCCATACTCAGCACTTTGTTTTAGATCTACAAGCCATCAAGATAAATTTAGCACACAAAAAAAGTGTGTTTAAAAGCTAAATTACAAGCTCATTAATTCATGATTTATTTGAAAAATGCGGGGATCTTACACCTCAACAACCTCGACAGTCAGATAAAGCAAGCCTTGTGAATACTTTACTGGTTTATCGATTTATTGTTTAATCAAAGTAATTGATATTTATAATAATGAGTAGCTGCACCTCTTTGCTGTTTATTTATTACCCCTGAGAATTCTTGATGTTTACCAGTGGAGTTTTAAGTATGAATGCAAATGTCCAGCATAACATTAACATAGCATAACATTCTTTAACCTGCCAGCTCCCTGGTATAATGCAGGGGTGAGCAATATAGCCTCAAAATTATACCATGATATTTCAAGGAAATTTGCAATAGTGGTATATCTGAACAACACTTTATCTGTGACTGCAGCTTGCAGGCAGCAGCATTTATTAGTGTGAACAAAGTGAAGGATATTTTCCATCCTTCTTTTCCAGTAAGCTTGTGTCGTTGATGACAAACTACCTCATTTGAAGTGTAAATCTGTTGTGGTTCTAGGAGCAGCAGCATTATAGACAAGGGTGATATAGCATAAGTTAAATGTAAGCAGACAAAGTAGCCTTGGCAGTTTTCCCTGGACATTTTCAGTAAAAGTATAAATAACTGCTTAACACTTTAACAATAACAATAACTAATGTTACTTGTAATTCTTCAAGAGCTTGCACCATATTGTCACATAATAAAACTTAAAGTGGAAAATATTTTCTGCCTGGGATGTTGTGCCTTGGGTTGATCTTTTTAACAAGTTATTCTCTTCTTCTTCCTGCACATCATCACCTGCTAGTGTCTGCTAATATAGTGTTTTTGACTGAATCCTGAAACAGGATTATTTTTTGTGTGCAAATTTTGCAAAGTATTGTCCTTTGTTGGAGGTTAGATTCATTTTTAGGGACTGAATCATCAATGGAGGCTGACTCGCTGCTCTCACTCTCAGACATCTCTGGGCTTGTGTCGTTGTGCATGTTTGGGAATGTAAATGCACGGTGTTGTTATATCATTGATATCATGATGGGACACTTATCTATCCACTTATTTATGTCTGTATAATGGTGGATGTTAAGATATGGCACATCCCCAGTACAGAGTCCAGGGGATAATTGGCTCTGTGTTAAAATAGCACAGGTGAAATCATAGTAAGCGAGTGGACTTCATGTGTCCTGCAGGAGAGCAGACCCTCGGCTAAATCAAATAGAGTATTTCCAGTAGTGAGAACACGTCTGCCTCTCTGTACTACATGTGAAAAAGTGCAAATTTGACAATGTCCAGACCTGATTTTCCTAACATCATCTGGAATTAATCTGAGAAAAAGAGCTGGACAGTCTGAATTGGACTGTCTATCAAATGAATGTAGTCTTGCAGTCAATGAAAATTGTCTTTTTTAAAAGCTGCCAAAAAACTATAAGCAAATATTTTATGGCTCTTTTTTTTTGCACGCAAAAAAAAGTAATTTTAGTCATTTGCATGATATTATGGTATTCTTGGACACCTTCAACACTTCACATATAAACTTACTTTATTATTTCTAAGAAGAAAAAACCCACTAAGATTGGGAAACACTACTTAATAGATTTCTTAATGAATCCTTGATGCTCTCAGTTTCCACCCTCACAATGAGATCCACATGTGGCATCTCAAACCTCTCCAAACCACCAACCCTGCATGGAAACACATTTCCCCTCCTCTTTTTTTTTAATGGAGAGTAATTACAGTGTGCTGTCTGTGGAGGCAATATCTTAAACAATATATAACAGTGTTGTGTGAGCTGCCTTGTTTGTTCCACAGACATTGTCAGCAGTGTCCATATCTGGATTACTTATCAACAATGAAGTCACTGCCAAAGATGAAGGGGGACTTTTTTTTTTCTACCGCAGTTAGTCATCACAGCTGCTCTTAAAAAAATCTGTAGAAGAGGGTGATTCACATCAGGGAAGTTAAAAGATCAGAGGGTGGTGAATCACGCTGCTTTCACGGTAGCATTAAATCTACTGAACCATATAAAAAGAGTATTTTAAAACCAGAGGCATGGGGTGTTCTACACCATAATGTCAAAGCCACCCACTATTATCTATAAACAGAGTGTTGGGACTGAGGCGTGAAATAGAAATCAAAGTTCATATCATGTGTATTGACAAAAATAAGAACGTTATGGAGTGATTGTGATTGCGTTGTTGTCGTGGGCTGCACTTGGCGAGACGGCAAGAGGAGCTTCTGTAATCTCCATTTATCTTCTGAGGATAACTGTGTCAATCCAATACTTGTTTCACAGCAGAGCGCATTGATTACATCTTTACTCATTGTGATGAGTGGCTAACTGAGCTGCGCCTGCGGCCTAAATCGAATTCGAAACGGCTGATCAAGTGTGGCTGTTTACTCCCATCAAAGGTAGTCACGGTGCTGGAATGTAGAATTTACTGGAACGGTGCGTGTTTTTCTGTTGAAGATATCCGATGTGTCCAAAGATATTCGCATCGCAGTATAGAACAAATACTCGGATTTGAGATTTTGAAAACAGATGCTGTTTGGCTTTTTGCCTGATGAAGTACTTCTGACGGTTAATCAATAATCAGTTTGGGCTTTTCCGCAAGAAGTTGTCTTAGGAAAGTTGGTAAACTTCCCAGAACTGGAAACAATATTGTCATTTGTTCAGTTGTATCAGTGGACAAAAGGCACTCATTACAGCACCACTGCTCTTTTCCCTAATGCTTCAGTTTATTAAGATTTAGAGCTTAAATGACCAGGTGTTTGGGGCAGCACAGTGGTGTGGTGGTTAGCACTGTCACCTCACAGCAGATTTGTATACACCAGTCTGCTGGAGCCTTTTGTGCCTACTGAGATTCCCTCTGGGTACTCCAGCTTTCTCCCCAGTCCAGCGACATTCATGTTAGGTTAATTGGTGATTCTGCATTGGCTCTAGGTGTGAATGTGAGCGTAAATGGTTGTCTCGCTGTGCTAGCCCTATGATAGACCCTGGCTGTTGCCTCATTATAGCTAGGATAAGATCCAGCAGACCCATGACCCTGATTTGGATAATCAGAAGAAGACCCGTGTTGATGCAGTAATCAAAAGACTGCACATTGAACAATGCTGAAATTCATGACTTTTAGTGGACATGACAGATTAAAATAAGCCACCAATTCCTCAGGAAGTTTTGTCAAGCATATTTTACGATGTATTTATTTAATTTATATTTTTTTATGAGACTGTCTCATTGGTTCTCTTCTTTTGTGTGTCTTCTGTCCTGTCTTCTTCCCCTACCCCAGCTCTTTGCTGCAGATGGCTGCCCCTCTATGAGCCTGGTCCCACAGGAGGTTTCTTCCTGTTAAAAGGGAGTTTTTCTTTCCCATTGTCACCAAGGGCTTACTCACAGGGGGCTGTCTGATTGTTGGGCTTTTCTCTGCATTACTGTAGGGTCTGTGTCTTTCAATCGAAAGTGCCCTAAGGTGACAGTTGTTGTGATTTTGCACTATATATTAACTGTGACAGCGGTGATCAATAAGCTCTTGCAGTCGTGCTCTTGTTTTGAAAGTTCAGCCACAGCACTTTCTGTATCCTATTTCTCTACTGTGAAGCTCATCAGGCTACTATTGTGAGACTCATCTTGCAGTCCGACAAACTTCTCGACCCGTTTCAGACTGCAGGTGGTGATGGTACTCTTTGATTTGCTCTCTTTTCTGGGAGCTGGAGGGTCACTCCAGCCGGGACCTGCAGCTGGTTGAGAGCTGGTTTTTGTGCTGCTACACTGTTAGCTTACTGATGCTGCAGAGCAGTAGAAGGAGTACCCTCACAAACTTCATTTTAATGAGGTGCGCTTTGAGTCAGTTCGAGTGAATTTAGTATGATTTATGCATGTATTAAAAAACATGAAGCAACAGCTTTCATTGATTTAGGACACTGGGGACTGGACTGAGATAGTGTGAGGGCCGGTTCCAGCCCCCGAGGCTTGTACTGTACTGTATCCCCCCTTGTATGAACTACGTAATGAATCTGTTGTTGTTGGGAGTTAAACAACAACAGAATCAAATTAATTTGTTGCACATGTATGACAGTACTTTTAAAAACTGCACCAACCAACTACTGACTAATCAGCTAATTGTGTTGACACAGAGGGAGTTTATTAAACTGTTATTAGCTAATCCATCAAGAAAGCCAGTCCTAATTGATTACAGAGATGTTTCCGCTTGTTTCTCTTCTGTTTAGTTTTGATATCAGCTTCTAAAATGTATATAGTGCAAATGTTCCTCCTCTTTGTGGGTTTGATAAAGTGCCAAGAAGAGTGTAACCGCAATAAGGGAACTATGGCAAACATCTGTTGTGAGCATCAGTTCCCATACTCTCTCATTCCCCCTCCTTTTTCTAACTCTCTCCTCTCTCTGTCTCCTTCTGTCTGCTCCATCTGTGTACCCAGCATGCATTGGCTTGGGCAGCAATGCAAGTTGTTGCCATTGCTATTTAGCCAGAGCTAACTGACTGATCCAGGCAGAGATGGGGTGTGAATGGCGCTGCGATGTGAACTAGGTCGCAGCGACAGCATGTTCCTGAATGTTGATTTACAAGTTGAGAATCTGTGCTTGGACGCAAACACCACAAGGTGGGGTAGTGGAATTTGTCATGGCGACTCCAAGTGCTTTAGCTGGCAGTTAAATAAATATGTTAATGCCTGATAATGCATCTTGTTTTGTCATGTGTACAACGGGGAGAAATGTTTTAACAGAGAGTAGTAAATAATGTGGCCAGTCAAGCCGCTACACTGTAAAATTTTGCCCGTGAATTATTCATCTCCTCGCATTTAACGGACCTGCACGCTTTTTCATTATAACCAAACGCTTCAAATTAAACAGAGGGGACAAGCAGGGAGGTTGTGGAAAAAAAAGGGTGGCGTTGTCCTGATGTCATCCCCCCCCCACACACCCCCACCCCAGAGGGGGAGGGGGTGAGGTGCATGGGGCCTCTGTATCCTGAGCTTTTTAGCACACTCGGGGCTCTGCTACATATACCTTTTTGCTTTTAACCCTCCCTTGCCCCCCATTATCCACCCTACTCTCTCCATACTCTGGCATCCAGCTCTTGTGTGAAGTCATCGGAGTGGTGTCTGGGTCAGAGCTCCCTCCGCCACCATCCCACCACCCTGCCTTCGGGCTTGTTCCAGGCTCCTCACCAAAATCCACGACCCCTTTATAGGCTTTATGGAGAGCAAAGGAGGGGTAGGGAGAACTGAGCGAGGGGAGCAGAAAAGCAAAGATACAAAAGTGTTATATTTGGAGGGGAAAACACTGTCATGTGTGATTTTGTTGTTATTATCATTAGCATGTGACTTTGCTTGTTTGTTTTCTTACTTCTAGTGCCTCTATTTGGCTTTGTTTATGCTGGCATACAGCACTTTTGTTAAAAGTTGGAAATGGGCTCCTGGAAAAAATCAAATGCACTCCTCAGCTACGACAGGGAGTATTTAATGACTTGTGGCTTCCTTGGATCAGGCTAGGGACTGGATGAAGGATGGGCTGGAGAGGTGGGATGATGGGATGCACGCAATGGAGATGGATTATGTGTAGAGGGATCACAGTGTAACATAGCTGACATAGAGGAAATTCTGGAGAATTTGCGGGCTTCTGCTGCTGCTGTGTGTATATGAAGCAGCAAAAATGGAAAAAACTGTGTGTCACTTATGAATTTTGCCCTGTGTATGATTGTCATTTAGATAAGTACCAGCTTCATTGTCATCTACCTCCATTTTACTGTCCATTCATTCCCCATGGAGTTGCCTTTAGAGACAAATAATCCCACTGGAATCACATATAAGCCAGTCATGTACATAATGTCTGTTAAGGGTGCATTGCAATTCATCTGACAGCATTATTCTTTGCAGCAGTGTTGGCATTGTAATCCCATTTCCAGTTAGTGCCTCCTGCCTCGCGCTCATGCATAAGTCAATGTGTGTTTAACATTCGAATCATGCCTTTGGTACGTGGCGTGTCACACTCTAGGAGACAGTTGTTTTTTATTCCTGTTATATTCACTTTGAGTTAGCGTGTGATTCTTATTCATGTATGCACGCCAGACCAAGGCCAAGGCTTTAGCAGCGGTCTGCGCGTGTGAATGAAAAGGAGCATTAATGAAGCACCGTGGCCGCTGCTGTCTGTGCTGCATGTCAGAAGAAGAGCAGAACAGGGTCAAAAAGCTGAGTGGGGATATGGGATTGCTCAAGCCAAATATCTGTGTGTGTGTGTGTGGAGAGACCTCAGATTTCTAAATCTGCTTGTTGCATGTAAACCCTCTGATTTGACATTTGGTAAAGCATGCAAACATTTTGCAAGATAAGACCATGTGGACACATAAAGTGACCCACCTCTGGTTCTCCCGCTGGCTTAGCTGCAATGTTTGAGAGGGCTGAGTGACAGAGAGTTGAAGCATGTTTATTAAACAATGGCATTCGTATTGTGCAATGGATTAGCCATAGGTCTAGCAATTGCACACCATTCATGTAAATTGCTTCTTAACCCTTTATTGACCAGCCCTTCAAATTTACCTGTAAAATGGGCCCGCCGGTGGGCCCATGGTCAATAAAGTAAAACCAGAGAAAACGTAGAGAAGTATTTTCTGTAATCTATTAATGCCATAACTGCATTTTCACTCGAGGTTCATTTACTTGAGGCTTCTATACGTTTTAGAGCTTTTGAATTTTTAACCAGTCAAATCTTATTCAGTCTAGGGTCTCTATAAGCTTCTGCTGGGGTGGTATTATATTTGTTCTAAAATCCTCGGCTTAATTCCTAAATCCTGCTGTTACGGGAAATCTGGCGTTGTGTGCACAGTCGGGGAAGTATGGCAAATGTTGGAACATTAAAATTTGACAGTCAGACATTGTTTAGTTTGAAGCAAACAGAACGCCGTGATTTGCTTTCCTGTTAGGATTAGATCTGCAAACCCTGAGCACACACCTCTGCTCCCGTCTCTCTATTTGAAGTTGACTTTATGGGCATGAGTGATCTGCTCTGCTGTACTGAGTCGCTCGAGAACCAGGGCAGAAAAAGTAATGAGAGGAGCGGATGAGGTTAGGGAAGGAAGTCGGTCTTTACTACCCTGCTGCCCTTGACACAAATGTGGATATATTAATGAATATACTGACAGAGAGCTAGGGATATTTCTTTTCCCAGCTCTAAGCAGCATTATTCAGTTCTCAATAAAAGACTGTCAGCCTTGCGATGATGGTTGTAGGCAAGCGTCTCAATTAGGAATGATATGTGTGAAGTCTGACTTTTGGAAATGAATAATCATTTTGGATTATGACAGCATGGAAAGTTGCTTCTGTGTTGTCCAAGTTCAACATTAAACACAGAAAATACTGCCTGCCTTCAGGTGGTGAATGACACCCGTAGATTAAATGAATGTAACCCCCCACCCCCCCCCCCCCCCATTCCTCAGCTTTGATTTAATAATTCATCTTTACAGTCTGTTTTAGATCTTTGTGGTGGTTCACTCGTGCCTCCTCTCCTTCCCTTTTAATTTCCTTTCTCACATGAAGTAGGCTAACATTTCAGAAAAGCTCTCAGAAAACAGCCAAAAAGTCTCCCTCTTTGATCTCTTCCTTCTTTTAATTACACAACTCTGATTAAGCAAAAATATTAGTGCCAATGAGTATTCAGGAGTTTTCCATTAACACCGATATTAACCAAGGCTTTGGTGTTATATATTACCACACCCTCGCTGTCTCTGAGAGGGAACTTCAGATGGACACTTCCTCACCTTTCATGTGTTTTCATGCATTAATAAACAAGATCCAGATCGGGATCGGGTTTCAGCCACAACGGCATGAAGTAAGACCTGCAGAAAGCTGGGTAAGTACACCTTTAGATCCACGCAATGAAAATCACCTTTTTTAATTGAAATGATAAATGTATCCTGTTAATTACAACTTAATGAATGTCTCTTGGATGATGCATAGCACAGTTTGTTTTCTTTTCATACTCCTCCTTGTTTGAACAAATTGAAATGAGATTGTGTTTTGGTGCTCTTGCTCAGCGAAGGTTGTAGGTGCATTGGGATTAACTGCTGTTACAAAAAGATCCCTCCCTCCCCCTTCACACACATATGTGCACACACTCGATTCCCCCTCCCCGGTGTTTTAGTTTTCTCTGCAAAGAGGCAAATCCAGATTACAGAGCCTCCCTAAGTGAAGGAGATCAGAGGAGATTTGTGAAAGAGGGGGAAGGTGCTGTATTTTACTGACAGTAAGATGCATATAGATAGAACTGTAATATAAATGGCCAGATTAAATTATACTGAGGGTCTGTACAAAGTGACGCATTTCACTCATTCATTTTGAGGCCAGATGTTGCGTGTGGATTTCATCATGCATTCTGCAATCACTGTGCATTGTAATTTTCATTGTCCTGCATTTTACGTACAGACAGCAGGTCTGACTGATCCCAAATCAAAGAGAGTGAGGCACTGTCAGTAAGCACCACAGAGCCATCAAGGACATTTCAGAGAGAGTTGGGCAGCAGTTGCGTGGTGGCTCTGCTGCAAGCATGGGGCCTGGAGGATTAGTGTCCAATCAGAGTGGATTTGATGTTTACTGACAGCACATGGGACTTAGCTGGGAGAACTGTATTTCATTTGTTTTCAATGAAGCTGTACGTCTTGCCTGGCCTCCCCTCCCCTCGCCATCACTCGGCCAAACTACGTTCTGAGACCTGTTGACGGCAGCGCATCAGCAGCAGCTTCAGGTAGGTGTCTCTGAAAGAGCGGGTAAGGATTTGGGAATAGAATCAAAATCACTGGCATTACCATGATCACGATACTCATCACCATCACCAAATACGCTCGTATCTGGTTCACATGACGTCACAGTTGGATGTGGAATTAAACAGGCTTTATTTAGGTGTAATCCCTCATAGCAATCGGCAGAGCGAGTAAAATGTCCCGGAGAAGGGACAGATAAACCCTATTGGATTAGTACAAGCCCCTGCCCATCCCAACCTATAACCCAACCTATCCACTTCTTTCCCCCCCCGTTTTTTTTTTTTTTTTTTTGGATGAATGTTCGCTGGCTAACTCAAGCATGCACCCTGTTTCCATGTCTTCTACCTCTGCAGTGTTTGTGTGGTTTGGTGTGATGTGGATATGTTTGTGTGTGGTGTCCTCTTTCCTCATGCGCAACAAGCCAGCATGACCAGAGATTAATTATTCAAGGACTGCCAGCAAAGGGGGAAGTCACCTGATAGCACGGACTTACAATATTACAAACAGATATCAGGTGAAACGCTAGACTTTGCTTCATCTTCATCCTTTCTCACTCCGTTCTATTTTTTTGTTGCTGCTGTACATGAAGACCTGAAAGAGAACTTTCTCTCTCACACACACACTGCCTGCTGGGAGCTCTTTATTTTTTATATTTCTGTGGGGTTTTTTTTTTCTTTCCTCTGTTAACAGATTTTCAGCTTTTTTCTTTTTCGCCAATGCTTGTCCCTAACAAAGTGAGCCTCGGACGCTCCCACAGTTGGGACACGTTAGGGGGGAATGAGGGTCAGTGGGAAAGAGCTGACAGCGTGTACGAACAGCAGGCAAGAGTAACAGGCCGGCGGAGCTCTTTGTCATACGGAGAGGGAGGAGGGTGGTATGAGCCACCACCTGGGGTGCGTCTTCCTGACCTCGATTTGAAACGCGACCCGTATTCCTACCAAGATTCCCTTTACGGACAGGTTTACGCTGAGAGACACGACCCACGGGGGCTTAGGAAGGGCTCTGTGCCGGATCTAAACCACTACGACCGAGTGCCCATGGCTCATCGAGGATCCATTCCACACCAGGACTACTACTCCCATGACCCAGCCATGACTCCTCGGCCACCGGAGGCCTTTTACCGATCCGAGCATCAGCCTCCGCTGCCTCACCCGCATCCGCTCAGCAGGTCGGGCTCACATTTAGGAATGACACCTGGGGCTCGTACTGCGTGGGATCAAGGTCAGGCAGTGAGGGCAGGACCTCAAGGGCCCTCATCACCTTTACCTCCTCCCCCTCCTCCAAGCACTCATGAATTGAATAGGGCATATAGGGAACCTGGTGCTATAACTTCTGCTAAGATACCCCCTCGAGACCCCCCTCCTGCTCACTATGGAATGGAGCAGCCGTCTCCTCGGTATGCCAGTGAGCCTCCGCCTCTGACAGGTCAGTCCGTTTATACTGATGCTAATGGCCGCCCTCTGGATCCGCAGCAGCAGGCTGCCACCTGTCTAGTGGTAGATCCAGCCAGTCAAAGCATGATTATGAGGCAAGAGACAGCCTCACCGTTAACCATCCAGCAACAGCATCAATTACAGCATCAGCAACAAATACAGCAGCAACAGTTACAACAGCAGCAACAAATACAACAGCAACAGTTACAACAGCATCAACAAATACAACAGCAGCAGTTCCAACAGCAACAACTTCAGCAGCAGCAGTTACAGCAGCAACAACTACAACAGCAACAAATACAACAACAGCAACTCCAACAGCAACAATTACAGCAACAGCAACTTCAGCAACAGCATCTTCAGCAAGAACAGTTGCAGCAACACCATCTGCAACAGCAACAACCTCAACCTCTGCCACCTCCGCCTACCATGCCGGTCACTGACCCTAACCTTTCTATGGCTGCACCACTTCCTGCTCCACCTACTCCAGTCCAAACTGCAGCAATTGCCCCTGCTGCACCTCCACCTCTGCAAGCGGTTCCAACTCCAGCCCCTCCTCCCCCAGCTACTCCACTCCCTGCCCCTCTTCCCGCTCCTCCACCAACCGCCCCACAGACACCTTTGCCTGTGGACCCCAAGAAGTCGGTCGATCCAGAGTTTCTTTCTCTGTTGCGAAACGAGGGCCTCTCAGAGAGCACCATCTCCTCACTTATCCAGCAGGGGTTTGACTCCACTAGCATGCTGGCTGTCATGGAGGAGAACGATGTCCGCACAGTTGCCCCAAACCTCGGTCAGGCTCGTGTGCTGTCTCGCCTGGTCCACCATTACAAGCGCCCAATAGAAGCTACACCAGCCCCCTCCCAACCTCAAACGCCCATGCGAGGTCGCTCTAATAGCTTTAGCCATCGCGCAGACATCTATCAACCACACCACCACCATCATCATCCACCACATACCCCACAACCTTTAGCAGTAGATCCCCAACTAATGCCCCCACCAACACCTGGGGCCATGCAAACTATCTCTCCACGGATGGGAGAAGTAATCGGTAGAAGGCCCAGCAGTGCTCCCTCACAGCAGTTACTGGAAGCCTCTGGAGGATACCCGGGCCAACCCCCTCGTTCACCAGGGCCATACGCTGGAGCCCTCATGCCTGTCCAGTCAAGACCCATGTCAGCCTACTCTTCTGGGATGCCAGGGGTGCCTATGCCGGGTATGCAGATAATGCCTCACCAGATGACTGGGTCAATGCCTGCCATTGCGGGGTCTATTCACTCGATGCCAGCTATGCCACAGCAGATGCCTGTATCCATGCCTGCTTTACCACAGCCACCGCAACAGGTACCAAAAGCATACTCTACCAACTACACAGTGCCCATAGAGCTGATGAAGAGGGACAGGAACTTAGTGCCATTGTCACCCATGCACAGCCCTCACCCTAGTCCTCAGCTGATCCGAAAGGGTGGGGGACCAGGATCAGACAATGCTCTCGTTCCCGTGGGAGCACCCGTTCAAGGCCAAGGTGCCCTGGCTGCTAATCAGAAGCTAAGTCGACGCACGGGTCCACCAGTCATCGTGTCGACTATGGCATCTCCAGATACAAGTAAATCCTATTTTTTTCTCCTTTTAGATTTATCTGGTATTTGTCTGTTTTCATGATAGATGTGCTCTTGGCTGTTTCACATGTTTTCAATAGATAAGGCTGTTTACTTGTGACAGAGCTCTTCATTTTGTGTGTGATTTATGTAAGATACCAGTTCCCATTCCTCTCATTGCTTTCAGGAGCGGCACAAAGCAGTGCTGCTGCTTTGTTAGAAATCATATCAACTTATAAATATTACTTTGACATTTCTAAGAGCCATTCAGCAGTTGTTTCTTTAAAAAAATAAATAAAAGGAAAAGACACTGTAAATCTATTTTCATCCTTCGTCGTGATGAATCATGTGTAAGTGAATACCAGATAAGCCTTTTTGTACTTTGCTTTATACCAGCATTCAGACTAGGGGTATGTGAAATCTATTTAGCTCAGCATGGATACTGGTATGCCATGCATGATTCTTGACCTTAAAAAAATCCAAACACAGTGTGAATGTTAATGGAAGACTTTTTGAATCGTTTTATCTTTCTGGTCTGTGCTGTCATTTGTTTCCTGTCCTGTCTTGGCACTAATTACATCAACAGTAGATAAATGATGTGTCTTTTCTTGCTGCCCTTGTCTATTTTTTATAAAGCTGCTGTCCAGATTTTGAATTATTACCATAAAAGGATAACTTTTTGCTTTAAGCATTCTTGTAATCTACCCCACGTCCTAAGCCGATACTTACATCTCACTTTCTCGTCTGCTTATCTCTGCGAGAGCCTGATTTGTCAGAATTCCTGTTACTTTCTCTGAAGACCTTTTGTTATTTCAATAATCTCATGCAGTTCCTTTGTCAGAATGAGATATCGCCCATTAAATACAACACGAATGGCATTGACGAGGCGCAATATAGAGGATTTGGGAGGAACAGCTGTCAGCAGCCTTTCTGATATGTTTTAAAATTTAACAACTGTGCACGGTCTTCATGTTACAGTCTGTCAGTCACCGCATTCATGTGTGAACAGTTCACATTAGGATTTCTTTGACTAGAGAAGTCAGATGTTGTGTGCAATTACTGTGTGGGAACAGGAGGTAGCTTGTGTGTGCATCTGTGTGCAGTATGTGGGATTGAGTTTGCCACCGACTCCTTCTGCAGATATGCTTTTTTAAAATAATTTAGCTCTTATCTGCTGTATCAAATGGTAACTATTTGGCGCAAAAGCAAAATCAACAGGCCATTTAAGAAAAAAAAAAGAATTTGTTCTGCCACAACTGTATAGGATTCAAGATGTTGCATAATGGTGATTGCAGCATTAGTTGTGTAGCTCTCAGCTGGGGTGTCATTGTAACTGCAGCTGTTTTTGATCACATCCTCTTTTTCTGTGCCTTGCACCATCTCCCCATGGCCCCCGAGCCCTTGTTGCAGTAAACACGGATATCTTCCCTCATTGTGATAATAAGGATGCATCACGGTAGCCTCGAAAAGCTTTATAGCCACTCGGAACCACACAGCATTCCTTCAGGCCCTTCTGCCTGCCAAGGTGTACCGCCAACCTGCGTGGAATAGCAATTAGCCTTACCTTGTTCCTCATGAACAGATCTGCTAAATAATTTTATTTCTGAGACTCCTCTTTGTTTTAGTGTTTATTTAATGTGGGTTGTGTCCCAAATTCACTTTTCAATTCCAGATTAAATAAAATGCATTCAGTCAATTCATCCTCATTGTGTAGTCGGTCAGATTTATTTGGATATCAGATTAAAGCTTTAATTCAGCACAAGAGTGGCTACCTAAATTATATTTAAATCCCATGGCCTGATAGAAGTAGATTTTATAGGCTGGGCAATAAAGGCCGATTTCTCCATCAGCACCAGCTCACCCGAGGCTGACTAGCAGCATCACTGGTCAGATAAAATCGAATTACACTGTTGATGGCCGATGTGTGATTGTGTCATTCTCTCTTTGCAGGTTCTGATGAGTACAGGGAGTGAGGCTTAATCCTTCCTTTGCTGCAGTAATCCATAGATAGTCTCATTTTGCTCAGACCAGGCTTCTGGCTTTCCGTGGGACCTTCTGTACATAGATAGTGGATTGAAATAGACTTAAAATGTACAGGACAGGCTGGATACACATTATTAAACGGAGACAGCTTTGTTGTCCTCTTGTGTGTGTGTGTGTGTTTTGTTCCTTTGTTTTCTTTTGTTTTTAAGCCCAAAAGAGCAGACATTAAAAGAACCCCACTGCTTGATAGTCAAAATATGCTTTGGAAACAGATTTCTTCATGTCTGCGTCATACACATATATCACATTGTTAGTACACACACAGTCAGCAGAGTAGACCTCATTTGCATGTGGCTGACATTTGTTGCTTTGGTAATTTCATCTGTTAATGGACACGTCCGCAAAAGCTGCTCTGAAAGCATGTTCCTAAATTGTACGTTGCTAGGCAACATGGGTTTTGGTGGTAATCGTAGGCAGATTTGCTTTTGGTTAAAGGGTCGCTCCATTGTCATAAAACACTGCAAATTTACTCCATCCGTTTTTTCCTTATACAAAAAGGCAGGCTGAGCTAATGCATTTAGAAAAAAAAATGCAAAAAAATCATTTTTGGGATGGCTAAGTAGTTATTTGGAGGTTTTGGTTACTTTTTTCCAAAAAAGATAACATAATTCAGACTTAGCAATATAGTATGATTTAGCCTGTCAGGTAAAGTGTTGTAATGTTGTTTTGTCAGGTAACACTATTAGTTTTAATAGCAGCGTTAACTCCAGTATCAAAGGGAACTGTCTTAGGTAGCTATTGCCTGCGTGGCAGATGAGGTGTTTCTGGTTTTTCCAACCAGGAGAATTCGTAAAGGTAGACTCAGGACACACTATGGAGATGATGTATCACAAGTGGCTCGATATCACCCCTGAAGAACCGAAAATGGTTGCTGGGGAGATGGAGGTCTGTCCCTACAACCTGAATCTGGATAAGTAATAGAAAATGGATAGATGGCAGCAATAATGCTTCTCTTTCATTTTTCTTTGAATAAGTTATGAGTTTGTAAATTGGATATTCTGAATACCTCAAATAATTCATTAGCAATATGTTGCATCCAGAAGCAGAAAGAATTTCCCTTTGAATTAATAGCCCATGTGTAAATGCAGATGGCATGGCCCCACCAACCTCACTATATGATCCTTTATGGAATACCCTAGAGCAGGGCTAACTAGGACACCCCCACCCCCAAACTGGCATAAACACAATATAAGCTACTCTAGGACTCTACCTTCTTTACTTCCACCCCTGCTGAGGGCGTTGACCCCTCTTCATGGACTTTGGCCAGGTGACTCAGTGCCAGTTCACGTCAGCTTTGCTTTGCTCTGCTATGCATGACTGACACACTAGCCGCAATTTTCTTGCTTGCTTAGGCCTGGCACGATGGTGGGGGAGGGTTGTGGCATGTTCGCTCTGGAGATAGCAGATTATGTATTAACGGGGTCCAGGTCAAAGCTACAGACAGTTGTTAAACTGACTGAGGGATTAAGTAAAAGAGAGAGAGAGAGCGATGGAGAGAAAGTGACATAGTTCTGCTTCCGATAGATGATGAGTTCAAGCTGCACAGTGGGGTGGGGAAACGGGGTGTTGACAGCTGTCAGTCAACCTTAAACTCTCCATAGAGATGAGGTTAGCTGTCAATCTTTCATCTAGCTTTTGAAGGTCACATATTGGCCTAAATCTGGGTGGCAGTCAAAGGTTGTTTTGTTTGTTTGGTTGTTTTTTTCTGGCTAGCCACCGTGTTCCTTGCTCACAATTTTTTTTACCCACCAAATAAATGCCATCCATCCATACATCCATAGTGGAGAGGTTGCCAGTCTAGCATAGGACTGTAAAAAGTGCTTAAGAAAAACTATAAAGCAGTTTTTAAAAAAGGATTAAACAATTCAGTTTAATTCACTTGTGTTTATATGGCGACAAATCACAACAACAGTCACCTTAAGGCACATTATGTTTTAAGGTAAAGACCGTACAAAAATCAGATGACCCCCAATGAGCAAGCACTTGGCGACAGTGGGAAGGAAAAACTCCCTTTTAACAGGAAGAAACGTACAACAGAATGAGGCTCAGAGGGGACAGCCATCTGTATACATGAACCACATTATTATTATTATTATGGTAGGCTAAATCATTCACTACTTTAAACCAGCCACTTTATTAGGTAAACCTCCAGTTTCTTTAAGACAGCCAATCAGTCAGTCACATTGCAGCAACTGAATGCAGTCAAGATGACCTGCTGAAGTTCAATCCATGCATCAGAGTGAGGAAGGAAGTTGATTTAAGGGACTTTGAATGCAGCATTGTTGGTTGTTAGTGCCAGACAGGCTGCGCTGAGTATTTCAGAAACTGCTGATCTACTGGGATTTTTTCCCCCAGAACCATCTCTAGGGTTTACAGAAAATGGTCAGAAAAGCCAGTGAGCATCAGTTCGCTGGGAGAAAATGCCTTATTGAAGGTGACATTACTTCAATCTCATAGAAGGGCGACAGTAACTCAAATAACCACTCGTTACAACCAAGATATGTAGAAAAGCATGTCTGAACACAGCACATCAAACCTTGAAGCTAAGGAGTACAGAAGCACTAAACCACACCGAGTACCACTCCTGTCAACTAAGAACAGGAAATGAGGCTACAGTTCATATTGGCTCATGAAAGTTTGACAATAGAGGAAAAATGATGCCTTATCCGATGAGTCTTGATTGTTCCTGCAACATTCAGACGGTAAAGTTAGAATTTGGCTTAAACAAAATGAAAGCAAGGTTCCATCCTGCCTTGTATCAGGAGTTCAGGCTGTTGCTGGTGATGCAATGGTGTGAGAGATACTGTAAATTGATAGGCTTCTTTGCATACAAAATAAGTAGAGGCATCACCTGTGATCCCCAATTGTTTTGTTAAGAAGAATCAAATTACTGATTGTAGGACAGTTTGGGATGAATTCAGTTGCTATGCTGTTGGATCTTGTCTTATTGGATCTTATCTCTTATTTATACCCCTTACTGGACCCTACGCCACAGCAGCCAAGACTACCGGGAGTGTGCAATGTTATTAAAAACTGAAGTGCTTGGCAAAAATGCATTGGATTGCACAGCTGTTCCCAGTTAAGTTCTTTGTGAGTGTATGTAAGATGTGTTTATGAGAGATTGTGTAAATGGACATTTGCAGATGGTATTGGTGACATCTGTTAAGGCACGGTGCTCAGTCTCTCAGTCTCTCTCTCCCCTCCAGATGTTCCCGTTATCAGGCACTGACTCTGTTGGGATTACATCTATACGAATATTGAGTAGTCATTTTCCGTTCATGTTTTCCCCTCTTTTTGTCTTAAATTAACATTAAATTGTTTCCAGTGTTTCTTTGTCGTTCCCTCTTGTCTCATATTTGCCTCTTGGTCTTTTTTAGGGAAAAGAGAAAGAGGTAATGGGAGAAATATGTTTCAAACGTAATAGCTCAGCACATTCATTCTTGACTGTGGTTGTGGGTTGTAGAGCCTAGCTGCAAGAAAATGTGGGAAATGAGTAATCTGAAGATGTGAGGTGACTGAACCCAAGCAAAGACAGAAGAACAGATTGAGGAAGAAAGACCAAAGATTGCAGTTCAGCGCAGAGAAGGCTGCTATAGATTAGATTAGAAATGGTTGAGGAATACAAATGGGTAGATTATTTTAAACTCTGTTGTGCCATCACGAAGCAAGCGAGTGAGGGAGTGGAGGGTGAGGGCACTGCCAATCCATGCGGAGCTCTGTTCCCAGATACAAAGAAGCTGATGTCATACTTGTAAATAATGTGGAAAATGGAGATTGAAATGATAATGTGACTTTTTTCCCCTGTGGCCTGGGGATTCAAGCTATGCAACAATTTGCTCTAAAACATGTCATCAGCAAAATGTGAATTCAAACATCTAAAGATAAAAAGTGAAAACTTTTATACACAAGAAACTAAAACCAGTAAATGATAAATGACGACCACTTTATTATCAAACTAATATTCAGATTTTCTGTTTATTGACTGATGGCTCGACTGACTTATTTCAAGAACAGTTTTATTAATCTTCCCCTGGATTTGTATAAGTGTTATTTAACATGTCATAAAAGCTTCTGAGAGTGGATAACACTTGCCGGGTGTCTGTTAATTTACGAATGTTGCAGTGCTGGTACCATTTAAAAAAAGGGGGCCTTTAAAGAGAAAGTCTGACCTTTCTGGCTAAATTGCTCTGTTATTTCAGAGAGATACGGAGTGATTAACAGCAAAGAGAAGACAGGCAGTCGAGGTCAAATCCTCAAACAGTTGTAGCTCAAAGGTAGAAGAAAAAAGAAAGCAATAAATTGAGAAGCTGAAAGCTTATGTTTATTTTCCTCATCAAAAAAAGACCTTCTCCCCTCTCACTTCCTTCCCTTCGTTTTCTTTCCTACCACCTCCTGTCTAATTTCTTCTTCTGTTTTTTCTCTCTTTTCTTTTCCTCAGTGACCAGAGAGTCACTCTGAATTATTCATTTTGAGAAAATGAAATCTTCATGTGTGTTGAGGCGCACAACGAATAAGCTGACCGTGAATATGCGCAAAACTTGACACTCTGCTCGGCAGTGTTTTACCAAAAGCGAACGGGGTGGATATGTTTAGAGGTGCAGATGAATCTCATTTGCACCCAAGGAAAATATTGTACAATTCTCAGTAGGTATGTCAGTTAAGGATCACGGGAGGTTGGCTGTAAATAGGATTTGTGTTTCACAGTGTTTTTGGTCTCGCGCGGGGGGTGGAGGATTTGAGTTTGTGCGTGTCTGTGTTTTCATGCATATGAACAGCCGTTATTGGATTTTCCAATCCTAAATTTCTATTATGTTTTTAAAAATTATTTAAAAGAGAGATTACTGATAAATGAGTCAGCGGCTTACATCGAAATCAGATATGTGATTCCTGTCTGCACTCTATTTGTCCAAATTTGCAGCCGGGATGAGGGCTGAAAAAAGTGAAGCCTTCCCCCCATTTATCGTGATCACAAACACACACACACACACACACACATAGACGCACTCGGTCTCTCACATCTTCTTAACATCTCATCCTCTTTCTAGCGAAGCCAGTTGGCTCAAGTCACCGAGAAAGAGAAAGGTGGATGAAGAGATGATGGCGAGTCAGAGAGCTGGAGGGATGCGCAGAAGGAGAGTGGATGGGAGAACAAGAATTTATGTGGTGAAATTGCCTCTCTTAAAAAAAGGAAAAAAGAAATTCAGCATCTGTTGTCCACCTGCAGCTGTGCCATGTCTTTTTCTCCCTTTTCTCTTCTTACTCGTCTCCCCGGAATGCCGTTTGTGCTTCAGTCATTTGGCAGCAGCACGACATGCAGATCACAGGAGGCAGATGGGATGGCGAATTTTAGAGGTCAAATTATACAGTAGGCCCTTCTTAGTCAGGCACTCTCTTTTCATGAATGAGACTTTTTTACTCCAGGCCTGGTTTGCGGGCTCTGGTTACATGTTGTAACCAAACCTCCTCAATGAAGTCCTTTAAACTCACCACACTTCGGTTGGGCTTACACTAAACACATGACAATGTGAGCGCCAGAGCTACTATACACGTAGTATGCTTTGTTCTTTATTTAATCAGAAGTGTTCAGTGTTTGCTAACTTTTGCTTTTTTTTAACTTTGCAATATAGTGACAGTCCAAAAAGTATGCTGCGTTCCCATTGTTTGATTAAAAGATTGTCAAGGTTGTTTCTTTGGCTTCTTTCTTTGATTAACTAAAAGAAATAATCAGTTTACTGTTTCAACAAATTCACACAGTTCATTCATGTCATCCACTCTCATCTTTCATGCTGAGCCACACTGTGTGCTTTACATTGATGGCAGCATGCGTCCTTGGTTTATTGACTAAAACTAGCTTCTTTTTTTTAACCCTGCTCCAATATTTAAAGATTAAAAAAAAGTAAGAATTTATTCACTTCAAGACATTTACCAAAAACGTATATGGAGAACATTTTCACAGCTGAACAATATAAATGTTTTTTTTAAATAGGATTATAATAAATAAAACATTGTAAGTCCACCATCAACTCCAAGAAATATTTTGTTTATCGTTGCTTATCTTAGATGTTTGGCCTTCAGTGTGCAGAATGATGCAAAGTTTGACATTCGTTTTGGGCAGCTGGAGGCGGTCGGCTCTGGAGCCGTAGCAGGTCGTCCACCAATCAGAAGGTCATCGTTTTGACCTCCCGGCTTCTCCGGTACAGGTTTCAAAATGTTCTACTGCAAGATGCTGAAACCACCTAAAAAATAAATCTGCCCCGATGTATGTGTGTGTCAGTGGGCGATTGTGGGTTGGAATGTAAAATACTTTGAGTGGTTGATAAGAAAAGAAAAAGGGCAGTAGAAATCCTGTAAATTCACCATTTTTACAACAAGCTAGTTGGGATCTTACAACAAAACACTCTTGTTGCATATTTGGAGATCATAAATATATGAGCAGCCTGAATAGATATTATTATGTCAGGTCCTTAAACCTGTCTCAGGAGCTTCTTTAAACTTGAATTTAGAAACCTAAAGGTTAAATCTACCTTAACCTATGAAACAGGGGTGTCAGTCTCATTTTACATCATGGGCCACACACGGCCCAATTGGGTGTTTAGTGGACTGGATCAGTGAAAGTAGCCAGTGTAAAGAAGTTTAACTAGACATCTAATCATTGACATGTCTTAAGAAAGAGAAGTGTAATTTCAAATATAAATCCTTGCTTTTCCTTTATAGAAATGGCTCTTTGGGGTTAAACCTCAAGAAATAAATGTGAAAAATACTGAAAATGAACTCATTAGGAGAACTTTGTCCCATGAGTATAAAACATAGAACTCTAAGTTCTTTAATGGCTGATACATGTATTTATTTTACTGCAAAAAACAAAACCCAACTTTTTGTAAATAATGAAACACATGGACTTGTCTGTTATTTGATGCATTACTAACAATAAAAACATCTCAGTTTCTGTCAGTTTATCTGCCACTTACTTACCTTGATGATTTTGTGATTTAGAAGGCTTTAAAACTGACAGAAATACAGTAAAAAGTCCAAATCTTCTTCTTTAAAACCAACCAGTAGGCTGAATTAGACTCTTTGCCTGGCTCAGTTCTGGCCTCTAGACTGTATGTTTGACTGTATGACACCCCAGCTATAAAGCATAAATGCACATCATTCATATCTTTAATTATCTGTACTACTTTTGAACAATTTAGAAAAAAGAAAGAATTCTATAAATCTAAATTTCTAGCTATTATCTCAACTTTAGAAATTGAAAAAAAAACAACTTGAAATTAGTTTTTAAGTCAAAATTTTAAGATAATAACCTGAAATTTTTGACTCATGTATGGCAAAAAATAATATTTTGTATCAGAAATGAGCTGACATCTTAATAACTGGATTTCGGGCTCTGAAAAGCAGTGTTGTGGTACAAATAATGACCCAGAAACTTGTTAAACAGACTTGTTAACCTTTACTATCAGAGTCCTCGGTATTTAGCCATCCTCTCAGACTGGTGTCGTAGTAAACATCCTAATCTGTTACTCTTCAAATCCCGGGATCAGTTAGACTCCAGGAAGGATTACCGTAACTTTAAAACTTTAATTGTAGGGATCTGCTGTACTTGCATTTGGAGGAGCTCTAAAGAGCTCAGTAGCAGGTGAGTGTGTGTGTGTGTGTGTGTGAGAGAGAGAGAGAGAAAGAGAGAGAGAGAGAGTCTAGAAACTTTTAGATATTGGGAATTAATTTTGCAACTGCTGGATTTTCTATTAAATAAGAAATGTGCATGCGTATGATAGCACGTCCATGTGAAGGCTCCGACCACGTTTTGTCCTTGTATGCAACCAAAATCTACATCTTACATCTTTGTGCAAGCTTGCAACTGAAAAACATCCTGGTGTTTAAGCCTTGAAATTTCATCCAAGGGGTTATAAAGTGAAAAACATATCTACTCGTGTCCATTTCAAACAGTGAGAAGAGAGGGTGGTGGAAGAAAAAAATGCAGCTGAGATTGTGAAGATGAGTTTGTGAACAAGGGGGAATGAAACTGAGAAAGGGTTGGGCGGAGGGCTGGTTGGTGGTGGTGGTGGTGGGGGAGAGCTGGCACTCTTAAAGGACCATGAAGGCCAGATCACAAATAATAAAACAGAAAGGGAGGGAGGGAGGAAAGGCTGAAAGGAGGGAGGGGAGGAAAAAAAGAGCGAAAGGAAAATATGTTGAGCGGAGGGGAAGGTCGGAGAGAATGAAAGAGGGAGTCGTACGTGTGCCAGGAGCGCTGCACCTCTCCCCGTGACTGGTGCTCTTCAAGGATTTTTTTTCTCCCCTCTCCTTCGTCTCTTTTATTTCCCCCCTCTTTCATTTTGCAATTCTTCTGCATAGCCGTGACACCGGATTGTTTTCTCTTTTTTCTCTCTCTCTCTCTCTTTTTTTTTCACATTTTTCTCCCCCCACGCCTTCCTCTCTCTCTCTCTTACTCTCTCTCTCTGGCTCTCTCTCCGTCTTTCTGTGACTTGCAACAAAAGGCTGACGGAGTGAGCCTGACGTCTGAATGAATAGCCCAAACCTGCTGTGAAGGGAGAGCAGAGGAAGACGGAGCAGGGAAGAGGAGGCTGAGGAGGAAAGATACGACTGATCTGGCTGAAGAGGCGGAAAGAGGAGAGCGCTAGAGAAGTGCTGATTGCTGGCTGAAGACAAATAGAGATCCCGATTTTTTTTCCCCTCCTCCTCTCTGGAGATTAAAGGAGTTGAAAGCAGTGCCTTAACTGCACGGGTGGGGGGAGTGACGATCGTAGTTCTCGCTCTCCTGTCCTCCCCCTCACCCACTGCCCTCCTGTGCCACCATACGTTTTGGTTGGGGGTTTTTTTTCCTCCCCTTAAGGGTACAAGTCTTCTGAGAAATTGAAATGGAACTTCTGGGGGTGAGGTGACGAAGGAGGACAGATTTGGAAACAAGCAGAGGGGAGAGCAAGAGAAGACAGCATAGGAAGACAGAGAGGGAGGAGGGAGGCTGGAGTAGGAGGCAGAGAGGAGAGGAGAGGATAACCCCAGGGCATACTGTGTGAGAATACACCAACGCCCACTTCTTCTTCTTCTTTTTCTTTTTTTTTTTTCTGCCCCTCATCAGTACGTTTCCTCTGCCATGTGCAGCACCTGATTTGAAGAATGTGGAGACATTTCCCAGGCAAGGAGCATGTTTCACATTGTCTTATGCATATGTGTGCGTGCGTACACTCATCAAGGATAATAATAAAAAGCTGTGGAGTGTGTGTGTGTGTGTTGTGTGGGTGACTGTGAGGGGTGTGGGTGTGTGGATTGGGAGTGGGGGGAGGCTGGATTTGGCTTTAAGGCTAATGAGCCTCTTATGTTTTTGCAATGAAGTGTGTCATGAAAACAGTGTGTGTGCGTGCACGAGGGCAAGCACCCATGTGAGTGTGTTCAGTGCTTCCTTGGTTTGAAACCACAGAGCTCTCTGCACAGCAGCGAGAGGACGGCGAGATTGGATGAGTTGTCATTTCTGGGGTCAAAGTTCACAGGAGAATGTGCGTGTGATTAGCTGCGCGTAAAGGTTAATGGTCTGCTGTGCGATTGTGGCCTGTAACACATTTTTTTGTATTGCAAAGTCTAATAATTTATTTCTACTTGAGAATATAGGCGCAATCAGTGCTAGCATGGAAATTGCATTTTTAGAATAAACTTGATCTGTAACTGTTTATGATTTTAATAACTGGTTGCAGTTATTGCAAAAAAGGGTATTTTGTTTTATTTGTTTACTGTAAACAAAACCAGAGCTGCATCTTTTCACAGTAGTAAATGAAACCTTTAGTTTTCACTGGGATCCTGCAAAAATCAAACAAGTTGCATTTATGATGCTGCAAGGACATACCTGATTGATTTTGTATCTGTGCTTTTTGTGAATGATAGCAAAGCTGAGATGTTATATCCACTGCCCCCACCCCTGTGTGTGTGTGTGTGTGTGTGTGTGTGCGCGCGCTCCTGACCTGGATGCGCTCTTTTCGATGTGTGCACGTGAAGTAAAGCCGGAGTGCACTGTCTGCTGTTTATCAGCTCTGACAGCTGCTTTTGTCTCCAAACGCCGATTGTTTGTAGTCCACGCTAGCGGCGCACAAAGGGCAGCATTTAAAGAGGATGGATGCCCGTCTTCATTCTCACTTTGCATTGTGGTCAGTTTTTACCACAGATGCCACCTGTGATATGCGAGCGTACGCTTCTCTCTCTCTCTCTCTCTCTCTCTCTCTCTCTCTCTCTCTCACACACACACACATACACACACTCATTTCGTCCTGTTCTTCTATCCCTGTCACTCCCTCACCCATCTGGCAGAGCATTTTTGGTGGTGATAACTTTGGAGGTGGGGGGGTGGGAGTGGGGAGGGGTGCAGGCAGGCAGAGGGGAGGACAAACAATGTCTTTGTGTGTCCACATAGTGGAACAAGAGACAGGCTAGGGTGGCGGCAGCGTAGCTGGTCCGGTGGGGGCCTTGAGAAGGCAAGTCTGCCAAAGAAAAGATTACACACACCCCCTCTTTTTCTACAGATGCCAAGGGATCGTAAACACACTCAAGAAAGCAGACACTCCCAAGAACACAGGCGCCGGGTTCTTGTTAACATGTATGCACAGTTGCAGACTGTGACATTGGTGGTTTAAATTTTGAGTAGCATGCGAACGGACGTGCACGAAAGCGATGAAAAAAGAAGTAGAGTAGACGGGGGCTGTCGCATTCAGAGGTGCAAATGCCCTTCAGTATTTTATTTAACAAGATCTGTGACACCCGCGATAAACGCTGGTCATTAATGGCTATCATCTGTGGGTGTGTGCGAAATTAAGTGCGGCCAAACTCTGTGTTGATGTGTGTGCGTGTGCACAGGACTGAGCTGTGTTTGTATTCCCAATGTCTCCCTGGAAGAAAAATGCCGCAGAGAAACATGATTGTGCCACTTCTGCTCTACAGACCTCATTCACTGGGTTGCCAGGTATGGGTGGCATGCGAAGGGTTAAGATTTGATATCCCCTAATCAAGCTTTTCCTGTCTACCTGCTGCACTTGCCACAGCTTGCCCCCTCCTCCACCTCCTCCTCCCCTTCCTCTCACTCTTGGACTATCCCATCACTGAGGCCCCCCAGCTTTGGAGTTGCTAGGTAACCAGAACCAGCTGTTGGTCCTAAGCCCATTGAGCCCATTTTGGTCCTGCATGAACTGCAGAATAGTTTTCTCTGAAAGCTCGCTGTGAACTCAGCGACCGCCACTGTGTCCCTGACATCATCGTGCCATGGAAAATCTTCCTCACTTCCTTTTGTTTTTGCAGTTTTATTGTTCCGTTGATACGGGGGCCAGTGTTTGAGCGTCCGTGGCATGTGTCACACCGGCTCGATTAATTTAGCAGCATCTCACCACCTTTCACTTAAGGAAATGAGAAATGGAGCAAGTGAGGGCAAGAGGAAAGTGAAAAGAATGAGAAGCTGGGGTGGCAAGGGTTTAATAAAAGCAGTCACCTGTAATTGAGAGTCGGTTAAAATGACGTCAGGATATAAAAGAGTCTCTAAAGTGTTTCACTCCTCTGTTAGTGAGGATGCTAAGCTGTCTCAGAAAGCCATTATGAGAGATTTGAGATGGCAGACTACACAGTGAAATTATTCACGAAATCACAATAGTGCAGGTAAGTTAATACGTCTCTGCAGTCCCAAAGTGGACCATTTGCACTTCAAAGTGTGTGACAACCTAAAAAAACACACAAACGCACAAAAACAAGCCTCAAGTAAATCTGGAGGGTGGGGGTGGGGAGAGAGTGGATTAACTTCCAAATAAATTGGTCTTTGTAAACCAACCAAGTCATGTTGGAAACCAGAGCTCAAAATCTGTGAGAAAATAGAGCCAGAGGAGAAAAAGATAACTGATGTAGTGTGATGTTATTAAAAACCAATTTAAAGAACAGTTTCCAAATCCAGGGGGAGAGACACAGGTTTGAGCGAAGGTTTATTTTCTTTCATTGATTGTTTGCGCTCTATTTAGGAAATGATTCTTCTCCCTCCGAAAACTGTGACTCACAGCGTCTGGCAGTGTCTGAGCTGCTTTTCCAAGATCAGTCCTTCCAAACGAGAGAATTAGACACCAGATCGTATTCACTAAGGAGAGATATTTCTACGAGTCCTGCTTCTTCTTTTTTTTTACTTCTATTTCTGTTGTCACAATCCAAAAAGGCTTTTTAGTTTGGAACATCTGTAATCCATTTGTGGTTGAGAGTTCGCGCTTGCCAGCTCTGCCAAAAGTTTTCATACTTCCTGACAAATCATCCAGTTTGTGATTAGCGTTGGCTTAGGATGATATCAACTTTAGGCCATTCAAGCATCCCTCGAGGGATGTAGCAACACATGACCTCCACTGGATAAGCCTATCTGCTGTCACACTGAACATGGTTTAGATTTAGTTAGTCAAGCTGTTGGCTTTGTTTCTTTATTACTTGCTGGCTTATACACAATGCTGGCTGTTGTGCTTTGATAAATACTTGTGCACAATAACAGGAAATTGGCACAAGCAATTAGCATTTTTATCCCTAAGACTACCAGCCAAAATATCTTGCAGCCTAATGTAAACCGTCTTCATTCGTGTTGTTTCTGCTGCTTGCAGAAGTTTATGTAACAGCAAGTAGGACTTGAATAATGGCCGTGGTCCGTAGTGAATTTTTACCCTGCTAAAGAAGGAGTCTGGTATTGGGTGGGACTCTGTTTGGACACGGAGAGAGTTCTGGCTTTGCTTTTGTGTTTCCTTGAGTCCAGGTTCTGGGTTTGGCTGCTGGGTGGAACAGCTGGCAAGCTGCTGATAAACACCCCAGGCTGACGTTGACCCCACCGGGGAGGCAAAGAGAGGCACATAAACAGATACTCTAATATATACGGAGAGAAAAGCAACCAGATGCAATCAGGTTTTCTACAAGAGACCAACAAATAGAGATGAATTATTGGGATAAGACTCACTTATGTGCTCTCCTGTGGGCTTTTTACCATCTGAATAAACAGCGGAGCTTGTCATGTGTTTGTTTTCCTGTGGAATAATTATTTTATGACCTCCACAAGCCGGCTTTGTTTTCTCATCAGCGCAAAATAACTAATGCATGATCCTAACACAACCCAAAATTGTCATCTTGTAATTATTAGGGGAAAAAAGTGTGCCTGATTCTCTTAAGCTAATCATCTAAAATCAGCAAACAGAAGGTACTTTTCTGCTTGCATTTATAAAGATGACTGTTATTACAGCCGCGTGCAGCTACAAGCTGATTAATTCCCAGTTATATTCCACAAGGACCAATAATGACACTGTGGTAATCAACGTGTGGTTTACAGAAGCCTGTAGTAATGAGACGTACAATAAAGCAACAATACTTCCAAAACTGATGATGAACTTACGACATGAAGACCTTAATGGCTTACAATGCAAACAAGGTGTTTTGACCATCTTTCTGGCTGGTTACCTCAATTTTTAGTGATAGTGTACCCGGTTTGCAACCCCTCAAAGTCAGTTGCCATCTTCAAAGCAACTTCCGTTTGTGATTCAGTGGAGTCAAGTTGACATGTAATCTGTTTATATATTGACAATTACTTGTAATAAGTTGACAAAAATCGCAAATATGTTGCCGTCTGTTGCAAACCTGTTGCCATCTACAGTAATTCACATTGACGGAAATTCCCATGAACTGCTTATATTCAAACTCCAGCCAGAACGCCATGGATCTGAAACAGAAATTCCACAAATGATGATGTAGTTTTACTGCACGATGGTGCCCAAGACAATCTGCAATCTTGCGTATACATAGCAATGTAACCAAAAAATAGTTGCAGCTGCAAATGAGTTGTGTTCATTTGTGCAGACAAGCATTCACTTCGACACTGTAGTCTCTTGACTAAAATTCTTTTAGTCTTAGTCGAGTAAATCTCATAAGATTATAGTAGACTAAATCTAAAGTTGACTGAGTTGACTAAAATATAAAGCGTAACATTTTTTTGTGTTTTTGCAGTTAGAGTTGCTCCACACTGTTTACACTTGCTCCACTAGTGTTTTATTTTCTTAGACATCATATGCGAAATGTGTCCATATGTCGATTCTCGTCTTCCTCCCAATTCTTCCTGCAGAAAGAGATCACCTCTGACTGGATCACTTCTAAAACTCATCCTGCCTTTCCACACAACTAAAATAGTTATTTTTGGATTTCGTCTCTCCATAATATTTTCATCTTATTTTTATTTGTTGATGATTTGAGGTCGTTGATGAAAAATATGACGAAAATGATTGGTCACCAATTTTGACACTGGTGCAAACTGAGTCAGCACGTTGGTAATCTGTCTGCGCTTAAAATTTTCAAACTTTCGCCAGTCTGTCTGAGAGTTGTTGATGTAGAGACAGGCTAGCTCTCTAGAGTCATCTTGCAATCAAAAGTGGTTGCTTATCAGTTGGTCACTGCAAGTAGTTGTAATCTGTCTGTGAAATGGAAAAAATTCACTCCAATCACTTGGCAACCACCAATTTTTCCTAGTCCCAAGGAGGTTGTTGTTCTACCTTTATTCTAGTGTGGCTGAGCCATAAAGTGAACCAGATGTTCTTTGTTAGGAACTGAATGATCGAGAGGAACGATTAAGAACAATTAGCTATGAACAAAATTTTTCATTTAAATAAAGGAGCACAAACAAACATGATAAAGGAAAAGTGTGTCTTAGCACCACTGCTAGGTGAGCTTTTCCTCCTCATACTGTTATTGCAGTTAAAAATTGTCGCAGTTACTTTAACCGGTTGATTCTTCTATACTTTTCCTGACAAGAAGAAAATTAAGTCTAAAATTTGCAAATGTGAGGCTAAAGTTGTAAGAATTATTGATGTTATACATCAATATCTGTCCTGGCTGTTCTTATTGTGTTAACTGTCTCTTAATTGTAGTACACGAAACGTACAGTTGCTCACTGACACGCTGTCATTTTTTCTGTAGCTTAGCGTCTGAAGGAAGATTCAGTCTTTCTGTTCAGCACCAGTGAGCTCCTTCAAATCACTGGTCAGGGATACGAGTCATTAAGACTCACATTAACAGCTTTGTTAAGTGTTAATTATCCGCAGATTCATCATGTGTTAACCGCGGTGCCACGTTCTGCCTTATTAGGCCGGAGAAAGACGATTAACCACCAGGAAATAATTAATCAACAGCTTTTTGACCTACTTCCTGTAAGTGACTGATTTTTCCCGCCAGCTGCAACTTGTTTATCTGTGTACAAAGTATGAGCAACTGATTTTCTCCTTTTATCTCCGGGTGTGTGTTTGCATTTTTCTCGCGTGTGTATATGCACAAGTCGAGTATGTTTCCTTGTGTGTGACTGCTGGATGATAGCAGTATTTTGCAGTCGGATAATGAACTCCGCAGGAGTGTGATGAGGAAAGGCGCAGGGAAAGCTGTGGAGCCACAGGTGTGTTTGGCGAGCTGGAGTCCTCTCTCTGGACCTACCTCGCTAACACACATCAAACACACCTACACATACAAAATGAGTCCATCCGGTGAGAATAATAAAAGCTTTCATCTTGTACTCTGAAGAAACACAGTGAAGCCACTTTTTTCAGATTATACCTTCTGAGGACTTTGTATCAAGTACTGCTTTTAGCAGGAATTCTTAATAGGGGTGTAAAACATAATATATATTAAATACTTGCAAGACTTTTCAAAGATATATTCATTTTTAGTGTACTGAGAATTTTAAGTGAGTGCACAAGCCTCTCAATGTGTGTAACATTTGTGTGTCCTTTTATTATGAGTGAAAATTGTGAATGCTTTGCTTCAAAGGCTAACAAAAGACACTTTTTCACATTTTCTATGCTCCTCAGTTATGACAGCAAAGCTAGATGGAGGGGCCATCAGGAATTAACTAGTGACTCATCTGCTAAGAGCATGTGATATTTATTCAGTTTAGAGTACCTACTGTCAGTTCACGACAGGTAAGGTAAACTAGAGAACTCTAAAAGTCAGATGATCCCCTGTTAGCAAGCATTTGGTGACACTGGGGAGGAAGAACGCCTTTTGAAGAGGAAGGGACCTCCAGTAGAACCACTCCCAGGGAGGGACTGCCATCGTGCTTGACCAATGAGGAGTCAGGGGACGAGAAGAGCAGAAAAGAGAGACAAAACAGTCTATCGCAGCCTTTGCTAAAACAGTTCCCCAATTTCCTCAGTCACAAAACCCTGCAGACCAGATGGCATCTATCTGGGAATGTCTGGTCGCTAGGGAAAAATACATGTATTCCCTGAACTGGTTGGCAGAGTGGTTGCTGCTGGTAATCGCTGTGTAAAATCAGTCATGAAGACGGAGCTGCACCAAAAATCTCCTTGTGATGGCTTTGGTAGGTGTCTTCTATGCAAACAACCGCTGCAGTCTGCTGGTGAACAAATCGATTACAAAGAGGTTTTCAGCGAAGCACTGTTTACTCCTTTGCAACCAATTTCACCTAGTGACAGCAAACAACTGCCAACTAGTTGGTGAATACACATTTTTCCTTAGTAAATGGTGCTTACCAGGGGGACAGTCGCTGACTGGTGTCAAGGCATACTTGTCTGTAGTTTTAGCAGTTGATTTCACCTGCAGCAAGTTGGGGAATACTCACTTTTCCCTGGCGACCAGTGGTTGCCAGGCAGTCACCAACTGGTCTCTAGCCCTGGGCGACTGGTGCCTGACTTTTTGCTTTTGAAATTTTACTATCTACCTTTACAGCCCAGCAGGACTATGGTTAAATCACTAGACACTTCCACCACTTTCACAGACTGTAGATCCACCGCAAGGGAAGCAGAATGCAGGTGAAGTAAAATAAAAACCCTGGCTATAGAAAGACGACATAAGTGTCTTTGCTGGAAACTAATAATTATCATTTGCTCTTGATACTAATTAGTTAGAGTTTTCTAATTATTTTTTTTGACTGCATTTACAGTTTTCTAAAGTTGTATACACATCAGCAAAACATATTATTGGTGATTGCACACATTTCAAGTGACACAGTTTTAATCTGAAGATAGATCTTCGCTTGTATTCACAAATCAGATACAGACATACAGACTGAGATAGTCATAACTGTCCGCACACATTTGCAAATAATATTGCTTCAATAATATCCCCAAAGCGCTGCACAGTAATAATATTGGTAATGGCTGTCATATAATAGAATATAATAAAAACTGTCTCTTTATCTCCAAAGTATTTTATGAAACTGAGTTATAAAGTGGCTCATATATCTGTTGTAAAACTCATAAATTCAGCAAAACATAAAACATAGAACCAAAGCAAATAACATAAAAAAAATCACCAGCAAAACAATGGCAGTAATAACTAACAGAGTATCACTTCATCTAAACAAGTCTATAAAAGTGAATTTCAAGCAGCTATTAACAGATTATAATCAATCTGCTAGTTTGAGCTCGCTAACAGAGCCACGGGGGAGGCCTGTGTGCTGTGCTTTCATAGAGTTAGAGCTCACAAGAAACAGATTTTGAAAAGCGTTATTAAAATCAAAGCAACAGAGGCCTCAATGGAGAAAACTTTTCCCATAATGCAACTCTGCAGCCTCTTTCATTAAACCCTGCCACCCTGCGAACTCCGCTTCTTTTATACCCCGCTACTTGACTTTGTGACTCATGCCTTCTGTTAATAATGTCACACACTTTCGTTTCCCTCCGGGGTTGCAGAAGATTTCATACAATTGTGAGGTGAAAGATTGGCGTACTGCTCCTTTAAATGCCCATCCGGAGCTTTAAAAGTAATCAGTCTTGTCTTCAAATCCATCCAACAAATAGGCAATCCACTTGAGCTGTTAAATTTTAAAGATATGATGATAGAGAGTCTCAAGTTTTTCCTGACTGCAGTTTTACTCCCTGGCCCCGTATTTTGACATTTCACTGAGTATAACAGAGCGATAGAACCAGAGAAGCGTATTAGATTAAATAACCCCATAAAAATACATGCGCGTGTTTGTATGTCAGCTAATATCACAGCCAGAGCTGGGATGGTGACGACAATCTGCAAAGCTCCTTTTTAAATTAACCCAGAGTTTCCATTTCTCGATGTTGGATGTAGAACAACAGGCTGTTATTCATTTTTTTGTGTAGCTTTATGTGTACAGACTGCGTGCACATTTGCTTGGCAAGCAAAAGGTTGCAAGTTCGATTCCAGCCAGAGTCACAAATCCCTTCGGGGTTGCGTCAGGAAAGGTATCCAGTGTAAAACTCTGCCAAACCAAGCATGTTGAGCTACATGCTATGTTGTTGCGAGCAGTTGAAAGTAGCTCATGTGTGCAGTCATTGAATTCCCCATGAGTTACTCCTCCTGTTGCATGTGTGCATGTGCACTGCATCCCTTGACAACATGTGGTCTGAAAAGTGAAGCCGCTGTAGAAATGTCTAACGGCCAGCTGGGGGCGACTTAATATGAGTGTATAAAAGTTTGCGAGCAACTGATGCTAATGTTCACTTCATTTATCACCTCATTAAACACTTTCCTGGTGAGTTTATGGTCTCAATCTCTGGTTTCACATCTTATTATTCACAATATTTTTTGTAATTATCTTCCCAGTTGGAGTCAAATAGATGATTAAACAGTTTATGCTTCAGATCTGTCCCTTCAAAAATCCAAGATGGCAGCAGCCAAAACACACAGCTCCATCCATCCATCTGTCGGTCCATTTTCTGCCACTCATCCGGGCCTGGGTCTTGGGGGCAGGACACTAAGCACCAGCCCACCCTCTACCCAGCTGCTTCCTCCAGCTCTTCCCTTGAGATGCTGAGGCCTTTTCAAACCGACTAAGAGACATAATGTCTACCAAGTGTGCGACTTCTGCTCCAGAGTCTTCTTCTAGTGGGAACTGCCTGAAATCTCTCACGCAGGAGATGTTCAGGAGGCAGCCCTATCCAATGCCTGAACCACTGCAGCTGGTTCCCTTTGGGTGAGGATCTTGGTCTACTCCTCCTTATCAGTCTCCACCCTCTGGAGGAACCTCATTTGCTGCTGCTTGTATCCGCAGCCTTATTCTTCTGGTAACCAGTCATAGATGAAAGTGGGAACACTCAACTCGACAGATAAATATTGGACTCTTGGTTTTTCTTGAAATTCTTGAGATTAAGAATCTCTTTTGTAAGAGCAGCCTGGCCCGACAACGGCGGCAATAAACAAGTATGTTTGGTTTTATTTCTGCAAGAGAAACCAGAGCTGCCAGAGAAAAGAGCCCTGCCTGCTTTTGAAACTAGGACCCTCTTGCTGTGAGCCAACAGTGCTAACCAATGAGCCACGATGCTGCCAAGCTGCCATGTATTCCAAAAAACAAGAGAAATGCGATATCATTGATAGAGAGCTTCCCCCAACTCTTTGCACCTGCAGGAAGTGTTAACCCCCCCCAAGAAATGCACAGAAATGCCCAGACTATTTAAACTTTTGCAGAAGTGTTTGGGTTTGTGTCAAACATAGTAATGAGCTGACTGAGAAAATTTATTTCCAGCTCCTTAAAAGAAAAGAAAATACAGTTTCAGAAGGCTGTCTTCTGTCCAGAATAAAAAAAAACAAAAAACAAGCCTGCTGGCGCAGAAATACTGCTGCATGCACGTCTTCCTTTTTCTTTTTTTTTGCTTTACATTACTCTCTTCTGATATGCCTGCAGTGCATATGTTAACATGGTGTAGTTGTGGAGGTCACAAACACTGTCCTTGCTATGGAGCAGTTAGAGAGACAGACATAGCGCGAGCAGGCTTGGACGTCCTCACCACCAGCGCAGATGCCACTAAATAAAATATTTCATAATCCTGCCCAAATCCTCTAATCACCATGACAACAGGCAGCAGGGAGCCAGAGAGTGGTGGTGGTGTGTGGACCCCCCTCCTCCTTCTTTCTTTTCCCTCCTTTTCCCTCTTTTAACCAGACTTTGGCTCCACGGTGTCAGATTGTTTTTCTTAATAGAAGCTGCACTGTTTTATGATCACCCAAAGAAGAGATCATCACATTGATTTTCAGGAAAGTGTTTAAAGTAGAACACTCACTTTTTTTACCCTAACAGGCCACTGTATAGTGTCTCAGTGACCAGCTGCAAACTCCTGGAGAGGAGCATCAAGTTTAAATTGAATTACTGCAGATAAAGTGCTGTCAGAGTCCAGAAGGTACAGATATTCACACAGTGAAGGCCTGCTGGGTTCTGTATGGTGATAGGATAATGGAGGTGATGACCTCACGGGGTGAAAGGACCTGTTGCCTGGAAACAGTGTGGATAACAGCAAGAGACCAGGGGGGTAGTCATATCGCTGGTGTGTGGGTGCGAGTGTGTGATATCGACCAGTGTTGCCAGGTAAGGGAGATGATGACAGTGGTTTAAAGTCAAGTTTAAGTGTATCGATCTCACTCACGTGTGTGTGCCACTGATATCACACACACACCGGTCCAGCACTTCCCACTGCGACATGGATTTCCCTGCGTTTTCCTGCTTCTTCCTTCGCTCATTTGACGGTGTGTGCCAAACATAAATAATTAACTCCTTCTCCTCTCTGTCTCCCTGCAGGTATTCGGCCCCAGATTATGAATGGGCCTATGCACCCGCGCCCTCTGGTGGCGCTGCTGGATGGGCGCGACTGCACTGTGGAGATGCCCATCCTCAAAGATCTGGCCACCGTGGCTTTCTGTGACGCTCAGTCCACGCAGGAGATACATGAAAAGGTACACCATCAGATTTCAGAGGGGATTTAAGTGACTTTGAACGGGGCATAGTTGTTAGTGCCAGTCTGACTATTTCAGAAACTGGTTATCTGCTGGGATTTTTCCACACGGCGAGCTCTAGGGTTAACAGAAAATGCTCTGATACAAAAACTATCCAGTGAACTGCAGTTCTTTGGGCGAAGCCTTGTTGATTCCAGATGTTAGAGGAGAATGGCCTCGAAGCAGCAGAAGACCACACCGTGTGCCACTCCTGCAAGCTAAGAACAGGAACAGGGGCTGTAGTTCACACGGACTCGACAAAATAGGACAGTAGATGATTGGAAAAAATGTCACGTGGTCTGATGAGTCTCAGTTTCTTTTTGGATAGTAGGAATTTACTGTAAACAAGATAAAAGCATTGATCCATCCTCCCTTGTATCAGTGTTTCAGGCTGCTCATAGTGTTGAAATAGTGTGAGGGATACTTTCTTGGCACACTTTGGGACCAGTACTCAATAGTATCTGAGTATTGCTGTTGCTGGCCATGTTAGTCCCATTACACAAATTTCAAATCATCTCAAACTGGGCTTTTGAACTTGACAATAACCAAACAAGCCAGGAACCTTTGGTTTTCCAACACCTTGTCGAATCTGTGCCATTCCGAATTAATGGAGTTGTGAGGGCAAAGGGGGTCAAACCCAGTATTAGCAAGGTACGCTCACTGGCCTAAGTGGCCATTGTGTCTATTATTATTATATTATAGTGCATTTTATATTATTATGTGCTAACTGAATAAAGAAGCCCAACATTTTCCATTTCTTTCCCTAAAGATTTGACTCTTCCTCCTCATAATTTCCATATTTTGACATCTAACAGTTTAAGATGCATTACATATTAGATTTATGTCAGACCAATTATTGACGTTTTCTTGCAAGGTGATGCTCCTCGCTGTAACACTTGTAGAAGCCCTAGTGGCAGTATCTGCAGGAGCACAGACTGTGATACTGACACAGCGTGGACTTTTAATGTTTTTCTTGAAATATTTGCTCTCAGTCGAGTGCAGTAGAATCATCTCTTTCCTCCCTCTCCGTCTCCTCCTCTCTAATGTTTTAATAATATTTCAGCCCACTGGCTTGTTCCACTCTCCCAGTTCAGCTATAATGGTTTCATCACTGACTCTAATCCCACTGGGTGCTGAAGTGCTGCTTTGTTAAATAAGGACGAGGAGGAGGAGGAGGAGGCGGCTGGTAATAGAAATGCAGTATAATTGTTCTCAGCCAGAGTGGGTGAAACATTTGTCTTATTTTACTGTCTATGCACTGGAGCCAGCGAGCAGCAATTTTACAGTCCAAGCTGGAGGGTTTGTGTCTTCACGCTCACAAAGAGGAAAGGAAGCCTTCCAATTCATGCCATGTCAGTTTCAGAGAAAATGCTACCATATTTCCATATTTGCTACCGTGTTCAAAATATTTCAGTTGTTGTAAATGTGTAATGAAAAATGGGTCTGATTGAATTTGTTGAAAACATTTATGCTTAAAAAGAAACCAAACGGTTGATATTTCACCTTATTTTCACCTTACAGACACACACACGACACATAAAAGCGTCCAGTAAGACATTATGAATACATTTCTCACACAGAGGATCCATCTGGGAGTATAGATGCTGGCAACGGTCCCATGACTGTAACTGCACAGCAGAGGTTAAACACACACACACACACACACACACACACCCTCTGACAACCTCACTACAAGAGCTGAAGCAGTGTTCACACACGTGTACATAAACAAACTCTCAGGGTGCAAACACAAGCATGCTGCCGTCTCTTTCTGTGACTGCCTGGAAGTGAGCAGATGCAGCGTTTGAGTTATGCTCCACTTAAAGACTCCGTACTAAACTGTAGCTCTTGAGCTCTCAATGTGCAACTGCAAGCCTGCAAAAAACACCTCGTCTTCTGCCGAGCACGCGTTAAAAGGAATTTATTAGAAGGTACTTCTGGCGTATTACCTGGAACAGTGCCGTCCTTGAAAGGACAAAGAAGATCCTTTGGATTTCTGAAGATACAAAGTGGTGCGCTTTAAAAGTGTCTTTGACGTCATTATATAAGTAACTGCAGTTTTCATGAGGAGCTCATATTCTATTGAAAAGTGATCACTTTTGCAGATATAATTGAGAAAAAGATTTTATGTTGGAGAAATATTAGTTAATTTAGTATTTTTAAGCTTTCGGTTGACAAGTGTTAGGAAAAGTAGGGCATTAAACAAAGATGTTCAGCTATAGTCTTAAAATATATGAGCAGTAAATGTATTAAAAAATTGATCGTGCTTGACTTGATGTGTCTTAGATTTTCTCTGTTATCTGTATTGTTGTAGGGTCTTTACCATACAATATAAAGCATCTTGAGGCAACTGCTGCTGTGATTGGGAGCTATATAAGTAAAACCGAATTAAATTGATTTGTTCTTTACATTCATCCCTCCATCAACTCCATCTTCACACTAGCTGCCAATCAGCAATCCTTTTTCCCTTTCCGACACAAAAACTCAACAAACCCCAAATCCAAAATTCAAAACTTTCCTCTGAAGCCCCAAGCCCGTGATTGCATAACATAAGGTGCTTAAAGTGCAGAGGAAAGTGGTCAAATAACTGATTGAAGTTTGCTTCATTGTTGTAGTGAAATGGCTCTTGGAGCTAGAAGCAGCTGCAGGTGATTAACTTAGCTTAGCTTGTTGGTTTAAAGCCAACAATAAGCCTACCGGCACCTCAGAAGCTATGGTCATGTGAAAAAGGAACTGCACCCTCTCTCTGTTCTAAGATTTTACAGATTAGGACAGGAATGAAAAGTCATCTGGTTTTGAGTAGGTCATACAATTAGGTAAATATAACCTCGTGTGAGCAACAGTGCGTGATGTATTACACAGAAACTAACTTGTTTGGAAGGGTTGCCAGGAGAAAGTCCCTTGTCTCTAAAGGAGCATGGCTTAGGTTTGCAAAGTTCATCTTAAAAAACCACAAGACTTCTGGAACAATGTTCACAGTGGAGATGTTTGACTACAATGCACAGTACCAATTATAGAGAAAACAAATCAAAACACTGAATTTCAGCACAAATAACTCGTGCAAACGGTGAAGCATGGTGGTGGAGGGGTGATGATTTGGGTTTGGGACCTGGTCGCCTTGCAGTCTTTGAGTCAACCATGAACTCCTCCTTATACAAAAGTATTCTAGAGATAAATGTGAGGCCATCATGCTAAAACTGGGTCATGCAACAGGACAACAATCCCTGAAATGGCTGAAATAGAAAATAATCAAAGTTCTGCAATGACCTGATGTGTGACATATTTACCTAATTTTAAGACCTGATATGGGCCAGCTGATTTGTCAGTGTATCCTGATACGTAAAACCTTATGTATCAGAAAGAGGGTGCCGTTTCTTTTTCACATGACTGTAAGTGGCACACGCTTTCATTTGGCTAAAGGAGAGATATGTTGGGCTTAGTTTAGTGTAAAGACTGAAAACAGAAATATTCTTCTTCTCACCTTTCAAACACAACTGCAAACATATTTCAAGTTTAATCTCCACACAAATTGAAAAGGATTGCAGTAATCACGATCCTTTGCTGTGTTTAAATGCAAAGGAGCACGTGATATATCAGCTCAGAGTGGCACTTTTTTAAACAGCCATGAATTACCACAGAAAAAAACGTAATTTTTCTCACAGTTTCCACTTCATGTACACTCAGCTTGTGTCCCTGTTTCTCCTTCTCCAGCTGGCCCGCTTTACTCGAGTAATGAGATCGATGCACGAGGAGAGCTTTAACCTTGAGTTTAGCACCCAGCCCTTCCTTCAGCTAGCTCCACTGTGAATGCTCTGTGGAAATTCACGGCTGCGCTATTCTGGCTCGGCTAGGGTTAATTTAGTTAGCAGGATGTGAATTCAGACCGGTTACTTAACAGCCCTTGGCTTGCAGAATCTACTTGTTTATGCTTTGTGGATTTCTCAGCAGCTGTCAGTCTACTTTATTGTCCTGCCTGCATCCATTCTAACCTTGTTTGCATACAGTTTGAATGGATGGGTTGTGACAAAAACCAGCTTTGGCAAGCACTCATTGTACAGTAAACACAAAGGCAATCACTCATATTTTACAGCACATATAAACAATCCATTTGCATTTAGATGAAGAATAGCGGACATAAACTTTGGGAAGATGGGAGGTAGCGAGAGCACGCATATTCATGTTGGCTGTTACAGAAGAGCCATCTGAATATCAGTGCCGGGGTGAGGATGATTAAGAACAGTAATGACATTGGGGTAGCAATATAAATGCAGATGAAAATGTTCAACTAATAATGGCTGTGGACATAAGCAGTGATGATGATGAGGCCTTATCCTCTCTGGTGTCCCCCAGGTGCTGAATGAGGCCGTAGGGGCCATGATGTACCACACCATCACCCTGACCAGAGAGGACTTGGAGAAGTTCAAGGCGCTGCGCATCATCATTCGCATCGGCAGCGGCTACGACAACATCGACATCAAGGCTGCCGGGGAGCTCGGTGAGACTGAGGGACAGATGCACACGAAAAATGAGCGTTGCGAGCAGGGCGGCTCAGACGCGGAGCGCAATCACGCGCCGTGAATAATGAAGGAGCCTATCTGCTCGTGTGGCTAGCTCATTCACTACAAAGAGAAAACATAAAGGATGATTCATCAAGCGGAAAATATGCATCACGGAGGAGGACCAAATCAAACTCTGCTCGCGATGTTTACGCGACACATATGTACAGGAGTTTACTGTAAACAGTAGATGTAACAGAGCTAATTTCACATGCAGAGCAGCTGCTCCGACTGATATCAGACTCTCCCTGTGATTCCCATTTGGCCCCGTCGGCATATGTTTGGTATGAGAACAGGATTTGTGTGATATCCTAATTATTGTCATTTGCGCTCCTATATTTCAGTACGCTGCCAGTCTTTTGGTGGGCATAATTAGCAATTAGAACGATCCTCTTATCATTCATATTTCAGTTTTATACACAGCGGGATTTTATTCTGTAGTAAGTCGTAAAGACGGAGAAATATCCTGCCATTTATTTTGTAAAATAAAATACTACTAAATGGATCTCTCTCTCTCTCTCTCCAAAGCCGTGACAGTAATCTGTGAGGCAATATTGTTACAGCAGTAGTCAACTAAATTGCTATCTCTCCTTGTCCAGGCATTGCAGTGTGTAATATTCCCTCAGCGGCCGTAGAAGAAACAGCGGACTCGACGCTTTGTCACATCCTTAACCTGTACCGGCGAAACACCTGGCTGTACCAGGCTCTCCGGGAGGGCACGCGGGTCCAGAGCGTGGAGCAGATCCGGGAGGTGGCGTCGGGAGCAGCCAGGATCCGAGGAGAGACGTTGGGCCTGATCGGATTTGGTGAGTTGCTTGTTTTGGGTTTTATTGCAGAAAGCGTGCAGAGCTGAAAAGTGCATATTGAGCCACAGCATTGAAACCAGTGATACAGACCACCTGTCAAAAAAACAAGAAGCATAAATATTTTGTCAAAAACATGTTTAAAACTTAAAATTATATTGTTATTTATTAACCAAAAAACAAACTGAATCCAATTCTCTGCATAACATTAGACCATTAAGCATTTTCTGTTTAGAAATGCAGGTAAATGACTGTAATTTGCCATCTTATTTAAAAAGAATCTACTTTTCTACTTTTATGTAAAACAATACATTTGAATATTCACAAATAACAATGACAATTATATTTTAGGTTTAAAAATATCATTTTAATTAAAGAGCTTGAATATACTGATAGATTATTCATTACAGATTCATTGCAAAATAATTTTTGGTAATTACCAGTACTGTTAGTGCAGCTTTGGCACAATTCTTGCATGAAGTTTTGGTCTAATAAATTTGGTAAGCGCTGTAGGTCAAGTAAATACAATGATTATTTAGTTACAGCTGCAAAAATGCTGAAAACTTTCATGTTGGCTCTGAAAGAGAAGTAAAAAAACATATATCCCTCTATAACTGGAGAACGTCGTCCTCCATCCACTGCCCAAAGCAAATTCAGTAGACACATGTGCACCAAAACTGTAAGAAAGGTGCGCTGGTTGGATGAACCTTAACCTGAGATGAGAACAGATGTCAGTGTGATTCTCCGGGCAGTGTTCGACTGGGAAACCTTGCGTTCCAGCATTTGTGTGGATGTTTCTTTGACACATACCATCTATTTGTCTAACAGTACACAAACTTCTTCATAGCTAGTGTATTCCCCAAGGACACTAGCTTCTTTTAGCAGGATAGTGCACCCTGCCTCACTGCATAATTTTATAGCACAACTTCCCCAGATCCCACCACAATGTCTTACACAGCTTAAAGGATCTGCTTCCTCCTGTGCATGACCCCTCAGGACACCTTCAGAGTCTGATATTATATAATAGGCACTGAACACAAAGTATAGCAGAAGCTAATGATAATATTTAAATGTCTGACCTGAATTCCTATCAATACATTCAGCAGCTGCCGACACATTTCACTAACACCTATTAAAAGTAAGGTTAGTTGACGCTCTTTCTCCTCTCGTGGCCGCCTCAGGTCGATCAGGCCAGGCAGTGGCCATGCGGGCCAAGGCGTTTGGCTTCAACGTGATCTTCTACGACCCCTACCTCCAGGACGGCTTGGAGCGCTCACTGGGCGTGCAGCGAGTCTATACTCTCCAGGACCTGCTCTACCAGAGCGACTGCGTCTCCCTGCACTGCAACCTGAACGAACACAACCACCACCTCATCAACGACTTCACCATCAAACAGGTGGGGGGACCGGGAAATTCTGACATGAGGTAAAGGGAGATTGTCTCGCCTTGGCAGGAGCGCTTTCTCCTTGAGGCTGGTAGGACAGCTTCAGACCAGACCAGCAGCCGAGTCAGCCAGCCTTGGGTTTATCTAGACTGCCAGCGCTCCTTTGTTGGCAACTTAAAATAACAGGCTGTTAGCGAGCTTTTAATGAGTGCTAGGATCAAGCAAAGAAACACAGGTGTTTTGACAATCTCTGAATTCTGACTATATATTTGGGAGTGGATGGTGGTGGAACATGATTCTGAGTTTTTATCTTTAGAGTGGTGGGCGGTGGAGGCACAAATCTCTGGGAGGACTGTGTCAGGAAGGGGCGTAAAAATCTGTGACAAATCAAATATGCGGATCCATCTGCATCTGTAAAGTGGTGGGCAAGGGGGTGTTAACATAATCAGGCTGTTCTTCCATGTTGTTTCTGTCCTTTTGTAGCTTTCTAGTGTCTCCCAAACACTGCCAATGTGAGTATGTGGGTGTAGGAGCATGTGCAGTCAAAGTATGGTCTGGTGCATGTTTTTCACAAACCATATACAGTACATTTACAGGACAGAAAATATATTTTCATTTTTTAATCCTAATGAAATTACATAGTTCTGACCCATATAGAACACAGTAACTTTACCTTCTTATATATTTAATAAACTCTTTTTTAGCAGTATAACACATGTCTTGTCAAGTTTTTGTCTCCGTAGCACAATTAATACAAGAAGCGCCTCTACAGTCTTTTCCTGGTCACTGCTGCCACCTATAGGACTTAACCTGTACTGCAAAAGTACAGAAGCGCATATTAATACTTGTGTTTATCTTACAGAAACAAAAATTGAGCTGTTTGATCTTATGCATTATCATGAATGCAGCCAAATCAGAAAAGCAGTGTTTAAGTGATGATTTCATTTATTAAGAGACAAATGCTGTTCAAACCGACTTGGCCATATGCGTAAAAGCAGCACCCCCCCCCCCCCCCCCCCCCAACCCCCAGTCTTTTCACTAGACACACCCAGATCTGATTACTGCCAGTTCTGCTGAATCAAGAAATCACATAAATAGAACCTGTCTGACAAAGTGAATTAGGCGAAAAGATCTAAAAAAAAACCTCCCCCAAAACCCCACACATCACACCATGGTCTGCAGAAACTCTCACTCGGGCCACACTCTAAAGATAAAAACTCAGAATCATCTTCTACCACCATTCACTCCCACATCTTGCAGTCTGGAAAGGGTTAAAAAGCCATTTCTAGGGCTTTAGAACTCCAGTGAACCGCAGAGAGAGTCATTATCCACAAATGGAGAAAATTTGGAAGAGTGGTGAAACTTCCCAGGCGTGGTCAACCTACCTAAATTACTGCAAGAATAATTTTGAAGAGAACCCAGGACAACATCTAAAGAACTGCAGGCATTGTGTGCCTCAGAGTTCATGATTCAGCAATAAGAAAGAGACTGGGCTAAAAAAGACATCCATGGGAGACTTCAAGGAGAAAGCCACTGCTTACCAAAAAGAATGTAAAGGCTCATCTCACGTTTGTGAACAAACATCCTGATGATCCCTTTTTGGAAGGTTTGAGTCCCATTATATCTGTTGTAAAACTAACAAAGCACTCAATAAAAGAACCATCATAGCAACAGTCAAACATGGTGGTGGTAGTGTGATGGTCTGGGGCTGCTTTGCTGCTTCAGGACCTGGGTGACTTGCTGTAGTAGGTGGAACCATGAATTCCTTTCTCTGCCAGAAAATCCTGAAGGGGAATATCCAGCTATCAATTTAAGCCCTGCAGCTCATGCACACTTGGGTTATGCAGAAGTTCAGTGATATGAAACACATCAGGAAGTCAACCTCTGACTGGTTTTGCAGTGGCGGAGTCACAGTCCCGACTTAAATCTGATTGAGGTGTTTTGGAATGACTTTAAAAAGCCTGTTGATGCTCAAAAATCCTCCAGTGTGGCTGAATTAAAGCAATCCTGCAAAGAAGAGTGGACCAAAATTCCTCCACAACAACGTGAAAGACTCAGTATCAGTTATCACAAACACTCGATTGCAGGAATAATTTTTTCACATAGGAGCCAGGTAGATTTTTTACCTTAATAACTGAAATCATCACATAAAAGCAATTGAATTTGAAGGCATCGGTGTCATTTACGTGTCCCGTTTTATTAACAGAAGCCTTGTTTTTGCTTCCCGTGCAGTATTGAGCCAGTGGCAGCAGCCCTCTGTCTGTGCCATCACAAAAACACGCATGCTGTTATTTGTTGAAGTGAGACATTTTTATCGAGAGATGAACACTGTATGCTGTGCTGCTCTGTGTGTAGATGCGTCAAGGTGCTTTCTTGGTCAACTGTGCACGTGGGGGTCTAGTGGATGAGAAGGCTTTGGCTCAGGCCCTGAAAGAAGGAAGGATACGGGGTGCCGCCTTGGACGTCCATGAGTCAGAACCTTTCAGGTGCTTTCAGCATCTTCCTTTGTTTATAAGTTCAGTTCAATAGAAATAATGTGTTCTTCCTCCTGTATTTAACTTCCCCGTTTCTGTCTTTATTTGCTGCTCAGCAGTTTTTCCCAAGGTCCTCTAAAAGACGCCCCCAACTTGATCTGCACACCCCACACTGCCTGGTACAGCGAGCAGGCATCGCTGGAGATGAGAGAGGCCGCTGCCACAGAAATTCGCAGAGCCATAACCGGTACCGACACGTCTTAGATGGCACACATTCCCACGCTCGCTCTCAAATTTCTCATTTCTCTGCTCACCATAGCTCAATCTCGCCCCGACACAGGCCGTATTCCCGAGAGCCTCCGAAACTGCGTCAACAAAGAGTTCTTTGTTACCACGGCGCCCTGGGGAATGATGGAGCAGCAGCAGCCTCAAGTTCACCCGGAGATCAACGGTGCCGCCTACAGGTAGGAGGTGGATTTATGTGAGCCCAGCATAACGCAGAGATCACCTGTCATTTTGAGCGCCTGCAGTAGTGAGGTTTAATACGTGGGGGAGGGGTAGCTTAAATATTCATATGTGTGTTTGTAACAATTCTGCATAATAGGCTGGGTCCTAGTTTTTGTGGCGTATTTATACATAGAACTTGGCCCAAATTAATGAATCCCATGTTAAGTTCTCAGTCTCTATATTGTCTAAACCAGACTGAACTGCTTCTCTCACACAGCCGAGTGAACCAAACCATGGTACAGGCCATAGCAACGGGGGGAATGCAGGACAAATTATATACCTAATTCCCAACCAGGTAAATGAATACCATCACTGCTGGCCAACAGGCCAGGGTAAATGAATAACATCATTAATAAAACCAAATCCCTGTGAAACCTGTAGCCTTTTTCTGCCTCTCACTCTAACCTCCCTGTTCTGTAACTGTACCCACTCTACCCAGCATCCCATCGATTCCCCCGGCTCGCCCTCCCCTCCCTGAAGTAGAAACTGGAAAGCAGTACACAGGGTCACTCTAATGTTTGATGTTTTGTTTTATTTTGTTTTTTGTAAGGAAGTGGTACATCTGTAGTTATGTATGTGGACTGAGTAGAATAAGGCGCCATTACTCTTACAGTTCACGAGGGAAGACTGAAAGCAGGAAGTTGGGGGGAGAATAAAAGATCTAGAAAGGGATTTGGCGGAAAAATCTTAATTTATAATATTTATTTGTGATTTTGTTTGTGAGTGAGCGTTTTCCCCCACATTTCCCCACCCTATAATAAAGGATCAATTCACCCAAACTGCTGTATTTTTTTTTTGGGGAGGAGTTGTAACCAGTTCACTGAAATCTTAAATCCTAAAATCTGATCAAATAAAAAAGGGTTCACACTGCAGGTAAAAGTGGGCTTAAATCTAATTCTTTCTGTTTTTCAGAACAGCACCAAACACACAGAATCAGATATTTTCCAGTTTAATTTAGGGCCATTTCCATATGTGTTTTGCTACGCAGTGAGCACAGCCAACACTAAAACCTGCCATAAGAGGTAGTCAGCCTGCTCTCAGTATGATATAAGTCTGTGATTGAATGAGGTCAAGTTGGCAATTACATGAAATCTATTTCTATCTACAGAGAGAAACTCACATTTAACTATTACTGTTATCTCAAGATGGCGAGGCATGAGACGAGCCTCCTTCTTCACATTTTCATCTGTTAATTAAGATATCGCTATTTAGTGTTCCTGTTTGCTACAGTAGTTTTGTTGTTCTATATGTTACATGCCTACGTTTAAATTCTATTTTATATTTATTCTAGCGCTGTCAGCGTTAATCTCGTTAAAATGACGTTAACGCCATAACCGCATTAACGCGGTTAACTCTCTGTTAGTGAGTTAACGCAGATCGCCCCGTGCGTGTCAACGCCTTAGCGCGGTTAGCTCGTTAACGGAGATTTGGCGCGTTAATGCGGTTATGGCGTTAACGTCATGTTAACGAGATTAACGCTGACAGCACTAATTTAATCTTTAATTCGATCTTTAATCTCACGCACGCCACCACAGCTGCAGCTGAAAAGAATATATACTGTAAGAGGCTTATGCACGTCTAAATATTAATTTAATGGAATAACAAAAATAATCAGTCAGATTCACCAGTGAACACACTAGTAGCTAAACTGAGTGGATCACACACTCACCTCAAAAATGGTTGTTTTTGTTCTTTTCTTTTTTTTTGCGTTCTGGACAATTCACGACTAAAGTTTAGCCACATTAAAAAAAAAAAGAAGCTGGATCTGATTACATCCATATTGAATACTAAGGCTCTGCAGTGTGAACGCAGCCTATATCTACTGTTTTGTTGTTGTCGTGGGTTTGTTTTTTGTTTTTTTTTGGTTTGTTTGTTTGTTTGTAGTTTGGGCGAATGACCCTTTTAGTTCAGATAAGATCCCCTGACATTATCATTTAGAGTTGTGGTCAGAAGTGTACATGCACTCATCATGAGCATGAATGTCATGGTAATTTGGGGCTTTTAAAGATTTATTTTTCCAGGTTGGAATCATTGTGCATCTTTAATGACTCTTAAAAAAAAAACAAGAATGTTCCAGTTTAAATTGATTTTGGATTTTCTCTAAGACACACAAAAATATACATGGTTTTCAGAAGGCCATTCCAGAAGCGCAATGTTAGCCTGCTAACAGTTGAAGAACCTGGAGGTCGTCCTCCTCCGTCATTATTCTATCCGGTTTGTTCGATGTTCTAGCACCACTGGCAGCAAAACAGCTTCAGAGTGTGATGTTGAAAGCCTCACCTTCACTTCTTAAAAGATACCTCACATCATTGTGGCCAAATAAGATCAATCTTTGTCTCGTCTGATCATAAAACGTTTCTTAAGGAGCCATTCTGCATCCTGTGTGGGCAACGGCAAATTTAAGTCGAGCTTGAAGGTGCCACTTTTTGCACAGGAGCTTCTTTCTTGGTCGACGCCTTCTGGGTCCAGTGGGCTGGAGCCTTGGTGGTTCCTGGGCTTTTCCTGAACATCCTGACCAATTTGGGTCTCCTTAAAGGCCTCAGCAAAGTGGTGACACAACTGAATAAGTTCTGATCTTTAAATGTTGATGCTCTTAATAATCTGCAGTTATTTGGAAATGACTCCACTAGACAATTCCAACTCTAACTGTAGAAATCTACAGTTCTCTTTCTCAGATCTTCACTCAGTACTTGGGCTTTCCATTTGCTCCGATCAATCCAGTGAATGCTGTCAAACAAATCCTTTCAGATCCCGATCACCAACAACAAATAAACAGCCTTTGGCCTCGTCAAGTTAAAGCCTAGAAGGAGCTTCTTTAATAAGTAGAGCCATTGGCACCACTTGTATGTATATATTTATATAGCCCCAAAGTACCATGACATTAATCCCAGGATGATGCTCCTGTACCACTTGTACCATTATTGGATATTTTAAAGCTGATGTTACTCAGTAAGTTCACTGCATATCAGTTGTTAAGTTTCTGTTGGTTTATTTGCATCCTCAGTGCGTCATCGTGCATTACTTATTTCACGTTACAACGTTTTTAATCATGATTTTTTTCAACATGCAGTTTCATAAAGAAATGATCCTGAGTAACAAATATTAGTTTTTTATGGAAAAAAAATGTGTAAAATGTGAAAAATAACACTTATTAAAAGGTTAGCTCCTTAACATATCTGCTGATCACGCTTTATCTATCTCCAGATTTCCTCCTGGCATGGTGGGCGTCGCCCCCGGTGGGATTCCCGGACCTATGGAGGGGTTGGTTGCCGGGGGAGTTCCCATCGCCCACACCCTGCCCCCTGGCACCCATCCGTCACAGGCCACCTCCCCCAACCAGCCCTCCAAACACGGCGACCCCATGAGAGAGCACATGACTGAGCCGTAGGACTGCTGCTGTAGCTGAGAAGAGGAGGAAACTGAAAATTGATGTAAACTAAAAAATAAACAAACAAACAAACCCAGCGACCTAAAAACTCAACCATCCGACTATACGTACGCTTGATTTCAGCCATCCGAACCTACCAGCAGACTGCCTGCCGGGCAACGTTTCACACTTTTTCTTCTTCTTTTTTTTTGTGAAACCACTAAGTGAGGACAGTGGACGTTAATACACAAATGAGCTGCCACACGGATCTGAAATCTCCCCTCCCTTCATATCTTTTATCTTCATTCCTTCTCGATTTACGCAATACTTTTTGTTTTAGTATATTTTAGGGAGATTTCCTCCTGACTTATGGGACACGTTGACAGTAGCCACGTGCAGGATGGAAACCCTCCCCTCAAGCTCAACAGGACGACCCTGTTTCCTTCAGTCGCACCCATTTCAGCACAAACATACCCTGTGTTTAGTTTTTTTCTTAAACTTTCTTCTTTTTATCCTATATTACTGTGTTTCTGTTCTTCAGTGTGTGAAAATGAACAGATTTACAGTTATCAGACAAGAAAAGAAAAACAAACTGCACTCCCTCTTTGCCGGCTAGAGGCCGCCTGAGTGAAGAGATGGGATGCGGGGCAGTAGATGTGGAAAAATCATCCTTTCAAACCAAAACGAGGAAATATAAAGAATAAAAATGGCAGGCTTTCATGGTTAAATATCGTACATGGACCGCGTCACTTAAATTATGTATTCCTGTTGTAACTTTTCCAAACTCTGCTGAACTGAGGTACTTTTATTTAGTTAGAGTGGCGAACAGTGTCCCAAATATTATCTGTTTGCATCCAAAGGACCTTTGGAGAAAAAGAAAAAAGCTTCTGAAGTATGAAAGTTTTTGGAAAAACAAAAACAGTAAATCTCTTACTGACTCAGGAACAATATAATAACCTTCAATTCTGTCCAATAAGGAATAGAAAAAAGTTATAAAAAAAGAAAAAAAATAGGTCTTGATTACTGCTCCTCACGTCTCCACGTCTTTCTCCATTGTGGTATTTTTTATATATCAAATGTACATTTTTTGATGTTCAAGCTTTTCACTCCTGTTAGATTTGTATTGCCTTGTTAAATGTTCATATAATCGTAGTCTGATGTGACCAACCGCGTCCTCTCCTCCTTATAGTTTCTTCCTCCTTGTTTTTCTGCTCTAATGAAAGCCAGCTGTGGCGCCCTCGGAGGCGTCGAGCCCTCTCGGAACAACGGCAGCCACGTTCATTCCCTTTAGCCCCGTGACGTTAGAAAGAGGCGGCTGCTCGCAGATTGTTTGGTTTTTAGTGTGAGTATTTGTATTTGTTTCTTGTACAAGGTGAACATATAGCATACAGTGCAGCTGGAACCAATAAATAAAACTTACTGTTCTGATTGATCGATTGGCTCCGTGGAAGGTTTTTTGGTTTGCTTTTTATATTGTAAGGTAAAGACCTTACTGTTGTACAGTCAGATGACTTTCTATTAGGAAGCACTTGGCAATGGTGGGAAGGAAAAACTCCCTTTAACAGGAAGAAAGCTGCAGCAGCAGCGCTCTCAGGGATTGCCAGCCAACTGCTACGATCAGGTAGGTATGAAGGGGAGAGCAAAGGACACACTGTGATCACATTACAGTTTTTAGTTTTAAACAGGTTTTTGTCAAATTTCAACAAAATTTGTGTTTTCTTGATTTTTATGACTGAAGCACGGTAACTCAAAAGGAATTTTGCCGTCACAGTTCCATCACAGCGTTAGATGTATTGCCTGAAACTGCTCTTCCCTCTGAAAACCACCAACTGTTCATCCAAAAAGTGAACAGTGGAGGGATAAAACATTCAAGTACTACAAAAATTGTCCAAATATCCCTGCCAGTCTCCTCTGGCTGCACAGCTCGTCACTTTATGTTCTACGTTCTACCCATGGCTCACTTCAATCCATTTATCTTAAGTGCAAAATTAAAATTAGCCTATAATGTATATGTGTTTATATGTATATTTTAAAAAAAAGAAATCTCCCTCTCACCCCCTGGGGGGTGGTATGTTTGTGATAATGAAGCTTGGGCCCTCGAGCCGAGTCCTGGGACTTTAATGGGTTCTGCCTTTCTTAGGTTCTGGGATCACGTTGAACTTGACTTTCCACATCTGCTCCAGTTGTTCCTTAAGTTCCTGTTACGTCATTACGGTCTTTGAAATAATAGGGCCGGGGTTCAAATCCCAGCCAATGCTTGCATCCAGTAATGGTACCCAGGTTAGCCTCCCCCCATGCTACACAAGCCACTACCCTCTAATGCAGGGGTGTCAAACATAAGGCTCCAATCTAATCCACCAGCCCTCATGTGCTCCTTCATATTTGACCATAGAGTTTGACCTTTTAACTGTTTTCTGTAAATTAAAGGAAACTTTATATTTGAAACTACAATAACTTAAGATGGACCTTCAATTCACCTGGTTTTAGTTCCACTAGAGGGAGCTGTAACCTGAACACATATGACATAAAAAAGCTTCAGAAAGTAGGTCCAATTTAAAAAAAAACAATACAAAAAAAGGTGACACACTTAAACCTGTGGACATGTTGAGGACATCATTAGCTGATAAATGAAGTGACAGGAAGCGTTTTAGTTGGACATTCAAAAAGGTTCTTTTATTTTTTTTCCTTATTTTTGCCCGTTTCTTTGTGTTACACTCTGTTTAGCGAAGTCACGCCTAAATCCACAAACCATCGTAGTCACAACTGCAACTATTGCATAAATACAAAGCAACATACAGGTGATGCTCAAAAACGTGTATGACTTGAATGAAACACAAAGAGGTTACAGAGTGTGATGGCGAGAGGAAACAAGATGCAAACACTCACAGCAAAAAAAGAGAGAAAGGAACAACTTTTTTTTCTTTTTCTGTCAGCTTTGGTTTTATGTGGTGCAATCTGTCACTAATCAAAAAAAGTGGGTTCACATGATGACAACAAACAGGCTTTACAGAGGCGGCGATGTCACGTGTACCATGAGGGTGACCTCCACAACACAGGCTGTAAGGAAGGTGGGGGCAAACAGGAACTACAAGACAGCGATTAGACAAGCCTGACTCAGAGTGGGTGGGGGGTGGGGTTATGTCCACACTCACCTACCCAGAAAAAATAAAAGCACCAGGTTTTAGGCATCCATATGAGGTACTAAAAACCATACGCAAGAAACCCAAGTAAACTTTTTCACTGATGGTTATGATTGGTTCTTTCCTCGCGGCAACAGTGTTTCTGTGCAATGTGTCTTCATCAAGATTGAATCATTAACAAAACCACAAAAAAGAGAGAAAATAATAATATACAGAAAGCTCTTATTAGCTCAAATAAGTTTCCAAACAATAAATATGTAGAATAAATTCATAGAAGATAAAACACACACACACACACACAACTTCAATCAGTCTGAAGAAGGTAAACCAAAAGATCCAACATGAATGTTAGTGCGCTAAAACTTAGTGAGTGTAGATTTGACTTGTGAAGGGAACATCTCCCTTTTCAAGAGCTTCATATGTGACCTCAATTCAAGCAATGATACTGTATTTATATAGAAATGTTTTAATAAATGTGCAGTGCTTAGTATTAAGGATTAAAGTCATTTGTTATTACACAATCTCTTGTTTTTTTCATTAATCTTCTGGAGATAATAAGATTTATTGGCTTTGTCCCTGCCTGTTTGAAAACAAAAAGCCAAACAAGCCAACTCTTATCTGGAAAAAACTTGGACGTGTGCTTCTTTTTTTTTTCCAGTGCCCATATTGAATGGATATAAAGTATTTGAATCAATGCTGGTATATTTCCTTATACTCTTTTTTTTTTTTTTACAACCACATGCATTTACATCTATGGATAAAGATTTTTTTTTTCTTCCTTTACATTTAAAACTCAAATCAAAATTTTGCATTCGTAAATCTTTTTTCTCTCCGTTAAACTCAGGCTAGTCTGAGAAAAGTGTTTAATGTGTATATCCGAGCGCCTGTGTTTGCCAGAAGAGCGGTAGTGTCTTCTGTCAGGTGGAGGTCGGGTGGGGGCTCGTGGTTCCCTGCCCTCTCCTGAAGATTTTTCACAGTTTGTCCGTGTCAGGAAAAGGGGGGGGGGGATACAACAACAACAACAACAACAACAAAAATCCCCAAATCAAAGAAAAACTAAAAGAGAGAGGATGGGGGAGGAGTCCTGCCCCCCAGCAGACAGCCTCCCTCCACTTCAGCTTCGTCACTCCTCGTCATCGTCGTCTTCCTCCTCCTCGCCGTCGGACAGTGAGGCACAGGGGCGGATCTGGCGGTAGCCGTCCAGCCACTTCTCCACCATCTGAGTGACGAGCGGGTGGTTGCGGCGGCGGGAGCTTTTCTGAAGAGCAACCAAAACGCCGCCCTCTGTCACGCAGCAGTCCAACCACTCCCGCAGGAGCTTCTCCTGTTGCTCTTCATTACCCATCTGAAGGACAGGAGGGGACAGACATGACCATCAGAGGGAGCCCTGTCACCTCACTACAGCCCAAACACCGCTTACTCCTTCTGAACAGTAACTCAGAGCAGAACAAGAGAAGCAAGGCTTACAAAGTGACACGGTCCAGACCACATCTACCTGCTGCTGAACTTCCTGAAACTGCTAGTTTGTACTACAGGTTCTTCCCCCACGGCTTTTCTGTATGTAACACATTTGCATAACGCCTCTAGTGAAGAGTTTTAACACCCACAAACAAATAATGGCAGCTCCAAGTCTGACATTGTTATTTACTGGCTAGATCTGCGTTTGCTAACTCCTCAGATACTTTTTCCTTTCTGCACGTCTGACACCAGAGGAACTGCAGACTGAGTGAATTTCTTTATTATTGGCAGCACCGTCCCTGGAATAGTAATTAAATCCTTAATGTTAAACGTTGTGTGGCTATGCTGCTGTAAGTTTTGATCATTTAACCATTGCCCACAGCTACGTCAAAGCTGTATTTCAGCGGAACCACTGCCACCAGTCCAGTAAACAACACTGGAAGTGGGTCACTGTGTTTTCATACAACTTTTTATCCTGTAGAAAGAACTAAACTTAACTTCAGTGTTACTAATTAGCAAATCTGTGTGTGTGTTTGTTGCACACATATAATTTATGGAAGCACCACACTAACCAGCTGATAACAACTCTCCACCCTTTGGTCTAACTGTGGCCATTTCTGGCTCCTCCAACTAACAGCGCTGGCCAAAACACTCACACTGAGGCTCCAAAATCTGGAGTCCAGAAATCATTGGGTAACATCATGATGGGTACATCCATCTTTTAAATACAGTCTAAGCAATTTAGTTTGTAATTTCTAAAAGTTTGCAGGTGAAAAGCTAAAAAGAAATGGAAAGCATACAGGCGACATCTGTCTTTTACAGTCTTTTCCTGTACCTGTAAATGAGCATAATGCGACCACTTAATAAAGTATAAAAAACACCACGTCTGTTGAGTGCCTTACTTCCTGTGCTGAGAGGAAGTGAATGTGAAGCAGCTTCCTCTCGCTGTCGACCAGAGGCAGGAACGTCACTGTCACGTCATCGTCCGTGTTGAGGTTGGCGCCTGCGCCGCGATTGTCAAAGCCATCGTTCTCCATGGCCACCAGCGCTGAGAAGTGGCCCCGCGTGTATCCCAGAGCGATGGGGCTCTTCCAGCAAAAGCTCTGCTCCCACAAAAGAGGCAGGTACACACCTGGAGGGATGTAGAAGGACACAAAGAGATTTGGCTTGACAATGTGCCAAAGTAATTCATTATACTATATCTTTTGGTACTGCATAAATACATACTGTACAAATAAAACAACATATAACTGTACAAATATATAAAAAATAGACTACTACACTACTGCAGCGGAGTCTGAAACGCTGACAAAAAAGGATGCACATTTGTTTACTACTTTTTTGAGAGCAAATGTAAAATATTTAATTTCAATACCTTAAATAATTTTGGTGTTATGAGTCAAGGAGAAGATGAATTATGACGTACTTCCTTTAAATAGAAAACAAAAAAGATCCAAACAACTACTAAGTACACCTCATGATTTAATGGTTTGTAGCAGCGATAACTTGACATAATTCAATTCAATTCAATTCAATTCAATTCAATTCAATCTTTATTGGCAGACTTCATGTCCATAAAAACATATTTTATATAAACACATATAAACACAATATTTTCCCCTACGATTTTATCCATCTCTCACATCATTGTGGGGGAATTTTAGGTCACGTTTCTTTCTGATATTGTTTCATTTTATAGAAGTTTGTGGACATTCGTTTATGCACAGCTCTCTAAAGATCCCACCCACAACATTGTAGTCAGTTGAAGATTGACATGGTCTTTTACTAGTCCATTGCAACAGCTTGGGCATGTTCCAATAGTTCAGTTCCTAACCGATTTACATAAACTGGAAGTACCATAATAAGAGCTGTTTGACTTCCCCAAAGGCATTTCAACACTTTCACTACCTCCTTTAGGATAGGATACACTGGGGCTGTCCTTTATGAAAGGATCATTGCGATAGACCATCTAACCATGCATTTTCCATTTCATATCATAATCTGTTTTGTATTTTCAGCAATAACCTGTTAAATGCACAGCTGGACTCTGAAGATCACGCTGCTGGAAGAAAATCTGCTTCTCATCCAGGTGTAGCCTTGCAAGAACTCTCTATGTCTGATCTTTAAATCCAGATTATGAACTAATTTATCAAAGTGTATTCTGTATAATTCCAGGGCATTAGTAAGGTCTGTTTTACTTTGAGTCAGCTGGGATAAGTGATGGATGGAGAATATTTTTGCTTCAGTCATAGAAATTCTAAACAAGCAGGAGGGAAGGATTTACAATCAATCACTACAAAAAACATGATGCATTTAATTCCACACATTTACTAAGTGATTATTGAGATGCCACAATTACAGGGGAATAATCAGCCTTCTTTGGTGAGCGGCACAGATCTCTGTCTGAAAAAACGTGTCTCAAAAACGAGCAGACCCAATGAGGAAGCTGAGGAAGAGCTTGATGCGAACCTACCAATCAAAATACAGCGTACACTCAGGTTTTACACGTTCCCCTCTGAAAACGCCATTTAGGTCAACAAGAGGAGGCTGAAGGAGGATTAAAATGTGCATGAGGTCCTGAGGACTGAGACTCAGGTGGAGCTCGGGATTTATTCAAAGAAGAGCTGCATTGTTATGAACTAATCCACCATATAAACCTGAGATCTGTGCGTACACAAACACTATTTACAGTTATTAATGAGCCGTCTGTCTGTTAATGAATACACTGACACTGACACACTTTTATTTGTTCTAGAAATAGCAGAGAGAAGTCGTTCACTGTGTGCACACTGCTGAGGAAAAATAAACAGCTCAGTTAATTAATTTCTGCTTTGTTTCATGAAAATCCCAGTATTAAAGTAAGTTGGGCTCAGCTTTAAATGCTCAAGTGAAGAGTTTTAGGACAGAGCCAAAGTTTTGGGACTGTACTCACAGATTTGAGCCATCGAACCAAAATTCCAATTAGGCACTCCTTCTGATAAAATCTCGCCCTCTCAGTCTAAATAAATAAACACTCCTAGAAGGAGCGATCACAACCAGAACAGGCTTTTTTTGGTGTTAGATTTAGGGGAATTTGCAGTAAAAGTGCATGCCATGAACATTAGCAAATCATGCTCGAGTGACTGAGATATTTTCCTCTTCAAAGGGAAACTCCTGCAAATACATATGCCAGAAGGTCAGCTGCAAAAACAGCCCTATCCACAACTTGCACTCACAAAACTGACACTGTGCCTCTTTAGTAAATCCAGAAGCTTTTTAATGATGAAAGAAGGCTTTGCACTGCTGCTGACTGTTAGCAAGTCTGGCTCTAGATGTTGACTCTTCTTTAAAATCCCGATCTTTGTAATGAATTGATATTTTTCACAACAACACGGTAAGTATATGTTATAGTGACTTTAGATGCACATTTTGCAGTCTACTCTCTGCACATTGTAGTTTCAACACAGCAGACACACTGGTGTCACGCTATTAAGGTGATTAGTGTACGGTCATTCAGATTCTCAGCGCACCCCTCCACCGCCACCTTTGACAGCTGATATGAGGCATTTGTGTTTAAATGTGGTTGTGTGCATTATAGACAAACATCTCCACTTTGGTCTCAGCCGTCCAAATGACATTGTTCCAGATGTCTTGTGGTTTATTTAGCTCTAACACTGCGAACCCAAGCTCTGTTCTTTTTAGGAGAGAGGCGCATCATCTGACCACTTCTGGGAAGATTGTGGAATTGTCTGAACACATACCTGAATGCTCCAGACCAGCAAACTGCTAGAACATGTGCTTTTATAGAGGTACTCTCACTTGCTGATGGTCAGTAAACCAAGTGCATTTAATAAGCAGCTACTTACCGTGTTAACTCCTATGGAAGCAGCAGGGGTTTACCTAGCATCTCACAGGACTGCATAAAGCCCTGTGAAAACTGTCTTTTTCACATACATGACTTTCTGTTTTACACGAGCTATTATAATCTAGAGTAGGTACTAACTAACCCTCACAAATAAATGTAGAAATAGTTATGAGAACACTGTGTGCTGACATGCATCAGGGTAAAAGAATAACTCAGCAGAAATTAAAACACTCAAAGTTACCCTGGATTGAAAGCAATGCTTGAATAAATGTCCCAAAACAGTCGATGCTGACTTGCAAATACCAGACTGATTATAAAACAAAACAATGCAGGATGACAACACAGAGTGTCTCATATTTCTTTAGTTCCATAACACACAAAGGCAGCTCTCGCATCTCATGAATACCTCTGTAACCGACACCGCTATTGAGAAGCCTGTGTGTTGCTACTCTCCTAGTAACCGCTGTGGTTTTACTGGGTTCACTTGTTCACCACTTAATTGAGGTACCCCACCCCTCTCTATAGGCGCCCATAAGCACGCCTTCCTCTGTGTGTGTGTGTGTGTGTGTGTGTGTGTGTGTATACATTGGCTCCTGGCAACAGTAAATCACTGGTCCATCAGGCAGGCTTTACCACAAGCAGTTGGCCCTTACATAGCACTTTCATCATCCCCTGTACAGCATCACTCAGCAGGCAAATTGAATCCAGACTGTTTTTACTGCTAGTTGTAAAGGTGGCCCCCGCTCTCGGTGCTCTCAGGATTGTTTGACTGTTGATGATTTTCATATGTTCAGCTGTATCTGGATGTCTGCAACCACAATATGAATTCTTTGTGCTCCTGTGACTCATCCTGGCATTTTTTTTATGTTGTTTTTGTTATTTTGAGCAACATGGTGCAAAATTACCCATTAAATGAAAGACACTAGACTAATAACTGTTGTAAACAATAATTACTGACTGATCAGAGGGGCAGTTATGTCACCTATGAAAGTTGTACACACACATGTAGGCTGGAACTATTTCACAAAGGAAGTCTAGTAGTGATGGGTCGTTCGCGAACGAAATGGCTCTTAGAGCCGGATCTTTGAAGTGAACGACGCGAACCGGCTCCTTATCGCGAGCCGTGGGGTTTTTTTTTTTTTTCTTTCTCTCACCCTCTCTCTCGCACTTTTTTTCCGCTTCACTCCGCACGCGAGCCTTGTGCTTTGCGCTGGGCAGAGGGGGGAGGGGCGGTAGTTACAGATGATAAAGGATTCAGAAAGTTTATTCATGCAGGCCCATATGACAGAGAATATGCATCTTCTTTTTCATATTTTAATTTATATTTAATTGTGTTGTGGTTTGCAGTGTTTTGTGTTGTTTCATTTTAAATTTGTTTAAAAGGAAAAGCTGAAAATTTAAATAGTTAAAAGTTGAACAGTGACTAGTTGGTTTTTGTATTATATGATTTATTTATTACATTTTATGTGGAGTGACTAAATAAAAGTATATTTACGGTGGCCCCTAGAGACAAAGCAGCACGTACATACTCCAAAACACGTAAAAACTCAGAATCACGTAAAAACTCCAAAACACATAAAAACTCAGGCTACATCCACACGTACCCGGATATTTTTGAAAACGGAGATTTCTAAAAAATGCCTGTCAGGGTGGATATTTTCTAAAACTCCGTTTTTGCATTTATGCGTGGATGAGGAAAACGGAGAAAACGCAGCGTCAAAGATGTGCGCCTTTTTTGACATCACACTGTGCGCCACGTTTTGTTCCGGTGAAATGAATTTCTACAATACTGTTACTGTTAATTGTACTTTAGTTCCATAACACACAAAGGCAGCTCTCGCATCTCATGAATACAGTGTTTAAATGCTTACATATACACACACAGTTACTGTCCCTCCACACAGGGAGCAGAGGGATCAGGAAAGCTAAGGCTGCCTATAGGAGGAGGACTGAAGATCACTTTGCTGACAACGACCCCAGAAAAATGTGGCAGGGGATCAATCACATTACCAACTACAGAAGCAATAACCAGGCGACATCTAGGACTGATGCCTCGCTGGCTGAGGATCTAAATCGTTTCTTCGCCCGCTTTGAGACGACCAGGCCCTCAGCTGTCACACCACTTCCACCCGCCCCCAGCACCGGCACACTAACACTTAGGGAGCATCAAGTGAGGTGTGCTCTAAGGTCAGTGAATCCCAGGAAGGCGGCAGGTCCTGATGGAATACATGGAAAGGTTCTCAGAGCATGTGCTGACGAACTGACCGGAGTCTTCACAAATATCTTCAACCTTTCCTTGTCATTAAACACCGTCCCGCCCTGCCTCAAAACCTCCACCATCATCCCCATCGCCAAAAAGACAGCTGTGGTCAGCCCAAATGATTACAGGCCTGTTGCACTTACGCCTGTAGTGATGAAGTGCTTTGAGAGACTGGTCTGTCAGCACATCAGGGCCAGTCTGCCCCCCCACTTTGGACCCCCACCAATTTGCCTACAGGACAAATCGATCCACCGAGGACGCTATCACCATTGCGCTCCACACTGCGCTGAGTCACCTGGAGCACAGAGGAAGCTATGTAAGAATGCTCTTTCTGGACTTCAGCTCAGCATTCAATCATATCATCCCGGAGATCCTGGTCCAGAAACTGTCTCACCTGGGACTCTCCACCCCCATCTGCCTCTGGATCAAGGACTTCCTGACAAATAGACCACAGTCTGTCAGACTCGGCCCACACCTGTCCAGCACCATCACACTCAGCACCGGGTCTCCACAAGGATGTGTTCTGAGTCCCCTCCTGTTTACACTCTACACATCCGACTGCTCCCCTACCCATCTCTCAAACACCATCATAAAGTTTGCGGATGACACCACCGTGGTTGGACTCATCTCAAGGGGGGATGAGTCGGACTACAGAGATGAGGTCAACAGACTGACTGAGTGGTGTTCAGTTAATAACCTCCAACTGAACACCACAAAAACTAAAGAACTCATCTTGGACTTCAGGAAGGGCAGAGCAGACCCGGCCCCACTGTACATTCACGGGAGCTGTGTGGAGAGGGTGCACTCCATGAGGTTTCTGGGCGTGCAGATCTCTGATGATCTCTCCTGGTCTGCAAATACCACGGCGGTGGTAAAAAAGGCCCAGCAGCGTCTCCACTTTCTGAGAGTGCTCAGGAGGAACAACCTGGAGGAGAGGCTGCTGGTGACATTCTACAGAGCCACCATAGAGAGCATCCTAACGTACAGCATAACAACATGGTATGCAGGGTGCTCAGCTGCAGACAGGAAAGCACTGCAGAGGGTCATCAACACAGCCCAGAAGATCACCGGCTGCTCTCTGCCCAGCCTGGAGGTCATTGCAAACTCTCGGTACCTCAGCAGAGCTGGCAATATCATCAAGGACCATTCTCACCCCAGCAACCAAGTGTTTGAACTATTACCATCAGGTCGACGGTACAGGTCACATAAAACCAGGACAAACAGATTCAGGGATAGCTTCTTTCCCAGAGCTATCACCATAGTAAATAAGCACAAAAACAATTGAAACTGCTTAGCTACTCCATACTGTCACCGTCAATTATTATGCTGCTATTCTTACTGTCATTATATTAATGCTGCTATCCTGTATATATTGTACCTACTATTGTTTGTTTTATTGCACCTTTTATATTTTACATTTATATTTATTATTGTATTTTTGCACCAAGGGAGTGGCACTCCAATTTCGTTGTACCCTGTACAATGACAATAAAGGCTATTCTATTCTATTCTATTCTACATACGACTCGATTCTGCTTCTATGCCCCATCTTTGTTTACTATTTCCCACCGAGGCTTCTAGACTTCTGGTTGGCCAACATTTCTACACGTTTAGGAATATATCGGCACCTGTTGCTTTGGCATGCTCCTAGCAGCGTTTTCCTTCATTTCTGCATTTACATGTGGACGGGATTATTTTTTAAAAGGAAAACGGAAAATCTCTGTTTTCAAAAATACCCGTGTACGTGTGGACGTAGCCTCAGAAGCACGTAAAAACTCCAAAACATGTACAAAAGACAACAGAAGTTCTCCAGAATGCTAGGCGCAGTGTTGAGCTTTTGTTACCTAGAGGCTACACAAGCCAGCAAGTACCAACGACCAGTGTGTGGTAGTAAGAGGTAAATGAACTTTTTTTTTTTTTATTATTTGAATATATATGAGTGCTTGTGTATAAATACACAAACAATACACATATGCTTTCAATTGTGTAAATTAAGTGATCTAGGTAGCTCTGTTTTGGAAATTCAGTTAACGCTAGAAATGCGTTTTAGAGTTTGTACGTGCTTTTTGGAGTTTGTACGTGTCTCTAGGGGCCACTGTATATATTTATATATAAACATATATAAATAAAACCACTTGTTTACATTAGTAATTCCTTTTGTGCATAATTTTATATTATTGTAATAATAAATTCATTAACGCTACAAAACAACCTGAAGAGCCGGTTCGGAGCCGAAAGAGACGGCTCTTTTTAGTGAGCCGAGCCGAAAGAGCCGGCTCTCTAAAAAGAGCCGGAAATCCCATCACTAAAGTCTAGTTCTACGTCCACTGGAATGATGCTGAGCACAACAGCGAACAATATTTGACCGAAACGTTATTTCTTGCTCACCTTGAAAACGGGTGTACCCGAGTGTTTCACCACGGAAACTTTTGTAGTACTTTACTCCATAGACGATGATAGGCCTACGAAGTATGTGTGCAAGAACGAAAATGTGGGTCTGTTCCAAGCTGGATCCTGGCTGCAAAAGAAAAAAAACACACACACAAAGTCAGAAAAATACAAAACAATGCTCTAGGACTCAGGGAAGCGATAAAATGAGGGTTCTTGAATGCAGCCAGGATACTCTAAATGTGAAAACATGGAAAACACTAATTTAATGAGCTTTCACACCCAGATATAATAACAGCCCACCCAAATACTTAGTCAGTGAGGTCACAAAGAGCAGTGAGAAGCAGAGAAGTGCTGATGACAGACAGGATGCACTTTCAGAGGGCATTACAGGTTAAGTATACTGCACCAAGAGCAGTAAAGCTTCTTGCATAATTCATGCATTATTAGCGTGTCCCGTTTTAAGCACATCAAGCTCCTGTCCTCCATGTTTGTGTATGAGTGTGTTTACTTCCATGTACATGTACCTGGCTGGCAAGGGACAGTATGAAAGCCCAGTCTTCCTGCCACTGTTCCTCTCGGAGGGAAAAATGCAGACCAAAGCTTTGGGAATACCACGACTCCCACTCCTTCCAGCGGGTGTAAAACCTGCACAGACACACACAGATACACATGCACACAAACTGTTTAGCCTGTGACATTATTTGACCTCTGTGCAGCAAGGCGTGGGCTTGCAATTGACTACATTCCTCCACGTCTGTCGTGGTTTGGGCTGGATGGCATTACTCATTATATCTAAACAGCAATTATCTCACCGAAAAACCCACTGTTTCTCACAAATAGATGTGAGTCACGCTGGGCTTTGGAGTCAGACTCCGTGCCCCTCCACTCAAAAATGCGTTTTCTTTTTTTTTCCCCCCGTCTCTTTCGTGTACAGAACAATTTATGTGAGTTTGACACCAGAAGCCTGCATTCAATTTTCATCTGCCTGAACGCTTGCACCTATGAGCATGTTTTGGAACATCGCAATCATTTTTGAGCCACTCGTGATTCAGGGTGCAACTTAAATAGTGTCATGTGGAAGAGAATGTTTTGGGGGGTTTTCCAATTAAACTAAGAAGATGCAGGAGTCATAACAGATCTTTGAGGACATAAAATTTTTTAAAAAAAGCCCTTGTTTCTTATTTCCAGATCAAAGTCTCTGATCTCTTTATAAGCTGCCAATCTAAACTTTGGATTCTGGGTGTATACCCCGGCCTCTAAACCACATGTTCCATAGACATGCTGAAGGAAAACAAAATGTAACTTGACACTTTTGAAAGTCAAGCTTTTGTTTTCCTTCAGTGGTGCACTTGAGCTCAGTCATTTCATGATCCACAAATGTTTCTGTGTAAAAAGGTCAGCTAAGCAAAAAAAAAAAGGAAACACTGGATGAGACAGGGATGTCTGTCGGCAATAAGTTAAGAGTAAACATATCCCTGTTTATTCAGACTATAGTACTTAAAAAAATGTAGCTTTTCTGCCTATATAAGTTGTCTCCTAACTACTAGTCATTAAAAAGAGCAACATACAAGCTCCAATTTCTGTTAACACCTGTCTGAATTTTATGTTTGGTGCACTGTGTCATTCATTGTAACATAATTTGAATTGGTTTAAAACAAGATGCAAATCAGCTCGAACTACACAACTAATCCCTGTGGCGTCGCCTTACCAGTGAGAACAGTCGTGCAGACTGTCATGGAGGGTTTTGCGGAGTACTGAGTCCTTGTCATAGATGCCCCACGTAGCCTGCAGCACAGAGTCAAGGAGGCAGTCCCCAGCTGTGCGGTTCCAAAGGGCATAAAGTCGACTGTCTAACCTAGTCCCCAGCTCCAAGGACCAGTTGATGATGGGAGACTCCTCTTCAAGTTCTAAACAAGAGGGGAGACGGCAGGATATCTCTTCAAAAATGAAATAAATTAAATTCAAGCAATAACGATGATGATAAGGAAACATGCTGTACAAGGAAGTGCAACAGTGTGGTTGTACAGTGGTCATGGTGTTTCAGTATTAGTTAATGCCTGCTCACATCTGTGAAAATAGTAGTGACATAACAATGTCTGCCTGTAAACCACAAAACCAAATGACTACTAAAGCTCAGGTTATGACAGGAAACCTAAAAAGAGATAAAGACAGAAATAAAGATACTGTATGGCACAAACATGCTGTAAATTGGGAGGGAAAGCACTAACGTTTGTGTTTTTTTGTCTGCTTTGACTTGTGGAACCGCTGCTTAAATAGATGAACAAGATTCATTTAGCAGCTCAGCTTTTTAGTTTATAATGACAGCATTAAAAAAAAATCAACTTGTCTTTTCTCGCTTTAAATTACACTAAGATGTCAATTATTCTTAACACAGCTACACAAAGCTTCCACCATTGACTGCTCTCTTCTTTGTGCTACTTTGTACTCTGATAGTTTGTCTGTTTCCTGCAAATGCACGCACACCAAGCATCCTTAAGAACTTTTATAGGGTGGTTAAAAAGCCAGATAACAAGGTTTTAAGGAGTATCATATAGCCTTCCGAATTAAAATTTAAACATATTTAGCAAGGTGAGGGTGACAGAAGGATTTTTGTTTACACTGCAGTTCCTAATACAACGTTTGACACACACTGGTGAACCACCGAGAAGGCTACACAAATGAGCCTTCAGGAAGAAAGGTGACAGCTTTTAAAAGCGTTTATGTGTGACCTGAAAGGAAGTACAATCATTCAACAGTGATCAAAGAAATACCTAAAACTCAATTAGGCTGATTAGGACAAAGGCAACTGGTACATATCCTGAAGTGAGAGCGCTTGGCAGATTGACAAACGGGAAGAAAAAAAAAACTGTTTGCAAGCAAGAAAATACCAGTTAGACAACATAGCCAGCCCTCTGCTGCCTCCCTGTTATAGTATACAGTTTGTGAGGGGACTCCCCTTGTGTGCCAAGCAGCCAGACCATCAGATCTGATTTCTCTCTCACACTCTCAAAATAAGTGCATGGATACTTGAGGACAGCATGTGATATGTGTTCATAAAGCAGAAAAGAGTAAATATTTCACCTTTTTGTACGTCTCGGTCCAGCACCTCATCAAACAGTTTTTCCTGAACTGCTGGAGGCAAGTCCTCAATGTCTGAAACACAAAGAAGAGGAATAGGAGCAGGTCGTTTTACCCTGATAGATGTGTGCATCTTTGTTTTAACTACCTGTAAAACTTTACTAAAATGACTGAAAAATTGCTCTGACTCATTTCAACTCAAGCCACCATGTTTTGTTCTCTTCACAACAGCCCGTGGCTTTCAGTCTCTGCCCTGAGCCCTGCTCAGCACAGTAGCTTATTCTTTAGCTAAAATAAATGAATGCATTGACTTTGTGGAACTGAACAGAATGGGTTTCTATAGTGGCCAGAAGCCAAGGTCGGCCTGTCCTGAACACTCTGCAAAACAAAAATCCTTAGCTTAGCTACCAGCTTCAGACTGAACCACAAGATCAGTTCCACACAGTACAATTCAACAGAAATAGCACTGAATGCCTGCAATTTTACCAAAACACACTGGCAAAACACTAAATATGGCTTTGCTATGAATGAAAGTCAAGCTTAGCTGGTGCATAGTTGGCAGTACGTGGTATTTTCAGTTTGCTATTACAATACTCAAACAATGTAGCCTCCATGTTGTGGCAGCTGGAAACAGACAACAGTGGCATTATGTCCCCGCAGCGATCGAGCAACAAGCAATCTTATACGCCAGAAGTAAACAAAACAAGCATTCTGATACACACTTGGAAAGCCAGAAGGAATGGCTTGGCTGGGTTTATTCAGCTACAGACACTTCGAAAGGCTTCTGGAATTTATGTTATGATATTTTGTAAACTGTTTTTTTTCTGGCTGCATTTACTTGGTTGTTTGCTCATGAGGTGCTGACCTGCAGGCAGGGTGAATGTCACTAGATCAGTGAGGAAATAGCAGGTGAAGTCTCCCTTGCGCTGGTGAAGAGAGGCCGCTACCTCACGACGGATCTGCTCTGTTAGCTCAGGACAAACCATGGCTGGAATACACTTGGCTGCCTGTTGGGATACCTGCAGAGAGGAGAGCATATAGAGAGGGAATTTAAATCTACATAAAGCGTACAGGATACACAGAATAAGAAAAAAGCAAGAGCATTTCCTGCAACTACAAAGAACCATAAAACCACAAACTAATGCAAAACCAACTGAATGCATTGCTCCACCGAGGCCTAAGAAGAATAAAATTTAACAGTCACAGCTTCAGCGCCCTGAAAGTCACTTGACTTTGATAAGATCTGATGGAGTTAAGATAAAGAGATCTGGAGAGATTATTCTGAACAAATCCTTTTGTTTGATACATTATGTCAATGTAGAGAGGCCAAGAACAAGAATAGAAGTCAGTTCAAGAGATCAGTAGGCCATTTTTATATTCTTACCTAGACTGAAAAACCAAAACCTTCTATGACGAGAGAGATTATGAGGAAAGCGGTAAAATTATGACTGTGTGAAGTATCCGATTTATCTCTCCTTTTAAATAAACCTAGCAAATCTCTGGAGATGCCATTTAAACAAATTCTACCATATTCGCTGTCTGAATACTTGGGAAAGTCATTCATTTTGGGGTCTGTAGGCAGAAGACTTAGCTCACTGTGTTCTGAGCTAATTTTACTTTCACTAATCAAATCTAAATCACCTCCAGGACACAGCAAGTTCACGCAGGTGTCAGCTTTGGGGTGTTTTAGGGACATGATCCAGTGGTTACTCACTAACCCTCTTGGAAAAGAAACTGGGGCAGCGGCTGAGTGTGGGTGAAGAGGTGTGTGTACAGATAATCCGGGATCACAGTGCTGAAGGCAAGAGGGGTGCAATCAACATCAGCACATGCACAGTTCAAGCAGACACACATGAACTCAGTGAGCCTCACTGCAGACACACCAGGATGCTGAACATACAATACCAATGCTATTAAATAATTACTGACAGAGGAACATATTATACAGTTTGCGGAGCAGGAGTGTGCAGCTGAATTTAGTCCCTCTCTTTTCTAAAAACACTCTGGTCCTAGGACTTCTCCTGGCTGATCTCACTAAATGAGAGTAGGAGAAGAAGTTTGATCCAATTTTGGGGTCATGCAGATACTCATATTCAGAAATAAAACTACATTTACTAGGTTGAGCAGAAGAGCTCAAACAATAGTATTTTTCTTATTTAATATTTATTTAAAGTATCCATGTGTAGGTGTTATCTAATTAAAAGTTGGGGTTTTTTTTAGATTGAGCCTAATTTTACTTTCCATCCGTGCATTTTCTTAATCGCATCTCCAGCTAGGGGCATGGGGTGTATGAGTCTGTCCCAGCTGAGCCTGAGTGACAGACTGGGTACACCCTGGACTAGGTCTGCACAATAAATTGAATGTCAATCACAATTGTGATTTTGGCTACCCGCAAAACAAATGAACACGAACAGCCGATACTGAAAATGTGTGCTTCAACAATACAAAGAAAAACCAGATCAAGCGCTCCCTAAATTACTGTTCGATGACGTGCCTGCCTGTGCCAGTCGTAGTGGTTTTCCCTGTATTATACAGCGTGAAGTTTCCTGGATGTAGCCTGGACAAGTAACACTACATTAAAATGACAAAACTACAAAACAAAAATTAAGCGTCTGGCACAGCAGAAGGTGAAGAACTTGTTCCCAGAAGTGGATCATCATTGGTTGGTTGAAAATATTTCAGATTTAGGGCAAGTGGTATTAACCAAGAATGAACCATATTCAAAGAGTGCTGTAGAGCTGCGTCTGCACGACAAACCAACACAACTAACCCATTCAACCACCTGAAAACACACCACTAACTACAGTGTAATCAATACATGAAGGCCAAGAAAAATAATTAAATGGTTGCTAATATGAATTGTCCATCATCAAGTCAGACATCCATAAAGGCGAGTCTGTCCAGCGTGTCCATCAAGCTCACAAAGACTCACTGAAATCAACAATGTAGTCAAATTCCTTGTGGCCAACATAAGTGTCCACTACACATGCTGAGTAACGTAAGGTTTTCGGAAAATTGTAAACATGACAATCCTTGCACATTTATTTTTCGAAAATTTTTTACCCAAACTGCTTGCAAAATGATGCAAAGGAAATAAAGTAGGAGCAGTGTAGGGGAGTGTTATCTATAAATAAAACATTTTGTCGCTAAAATCAATAAATAATTTGGTAGATAATGGTGATCTTATTATTGATCCAAACAATTGTGATAACCATTTTGGCCATAATTGTGCAACCCTACCCTGAACATGTCACCAGTACATGTAAGCAGCGCTAACACAGAGACAGACAACCATTCACACTCTCACATTCACAACTGCAGCTAATTGTAAAATCGCCAGTGAGTCTAACAGGTATATTTTTGGACTGTGAGAGGAAAGCAGAGCACTTCGAGGACACTTGTAAAGACAAAAGAGACCACCATGGTTGTGTGTTGGTTATATGCAAAGCTTTGCAGACTATCATCTACAGTTGAGTACATCCTACAAAGAACACTGAAGTTATAATATATAAAGTGTGCCTTTGTAGTGAAGTGAAACGGAGCGTTAAAAACAATTAAAATGCCAACTTGAGCCAACTATGCTCTTGGCGTTTCGAAGGACTTCAGGCAAGATCCCCAAATCCTTTACTCTGTGCAGCTGAAGCCCTATGAAAACAGACACAAACTGGGTACCACAATTTCTGCTACAAGGACTTAAAAGCTAAACATGAAGACCCCAGCCGACAAGGCGTCTTGTAATTAATCATCTACAGTATGACCTATATAGTCACGTATTTAATATGGTCTAGTGCTTTGATAATCTACAAACATAATTCAGAAAGTTGATACCTTAGGGTAGGTGATTTCTGAAAGTGAACCAAGTCTCCACTGACCTCTGTGAGCAACACTGCCAGCATGTCCTGTCTCTGGAAGCGGATGGCTAGGTGAACCAGCGTGAAGCCATCATCGAATGCTGAGGGCCGGTTTAATAGGCGCACCTCGTCGGACGTTAGCTGTCTTGCGATGTCACCTCCCGATGTCTTGTAGGCTTCCACAGCTGCCAGGTCACCTTCTACAACACCTTTCAGACAAAGAGGGGGAAGGAGAAAGCTCCCATCAATAAACAATGTTAACAAGTGATCACTGTGGACACAGTTTTGAAGTGAAGACCTTTTTTTTTCCTGCTTTGCCCCACATTAGCACAAACTTTGTGCATTTAACTGGCAATCATTTTCATGAAGACATTTAAAACATAAAAATGAAAAGGCTCTGCTGAGAAAAATAAATGTTTTATCAGTCCACTTTTGGCTGTGGAAAAAATCAGAAATGAGCAGACGTGCTGACCACTGCAGTCGTATCACACCAAGTCTTAACACAGCAGAGACATAAAAAGACAACCTTGCGCAGAGGTCAGTTTACACTACACTAAAATATATGAAATATTGGAGATCTGAATGTGCTTTATCTCTGTGGCAGCTGTAACAGCTTTGAGACTTTGCTGACTTTGAAGTCAAGGGGAAAAGACATCAGGGGGCAGAGTGTGATCTTTCAGTTATGTTTTTTTCACCTCCTTAATCTTCATGTTTATGTTGTAGCATAAGCGTTGACGGATATGTTTGAGCAGCTGTTGGTGTGTCTGTTCTTTTCTGGTGCAAAGTGTAAATGAAACAACCAACCTCCAGAGAACAAACTCAAAAAGTTACCAGCTAATGAGACACTACTGCAGGAAGAGTCACTCTGTGAAAAAAAACAGCAGATTTTTTTAATATATTAACTTTAGCATATGCAATGAAGCACTGCAAAATTTTATGTTTACTTTATGCAAACTGAGTTATAGTATAATTTAAATTTTTGTCCATGAACTCACACACGTGATTTGCGCACATGAACTGTTAATAGTCAGCTTTATGTTTTAATATAAGTTGACTGAGACTTATATGAACACGTTCTGCTCAGAATGAAATAAATAAATTAAAATATTTGGTTTTCACATCCTTTGTCAGGAAAGGTTACTGAAGTTAACTTAAACTAAAGAAAAAGCTCAAATTAAAGGAGAAGCGATCCATCTCAATGTGGCGAGCAGAGAACTTTGAGGTGAGTGATTGAAGTGGCTACCAATGAGAGCGAAGGATACTAACTGACAAATCACAGGGCTGTAAATATGTTAAAGGGTTACCTAGGCAACCGGAGCTAGGCTCACCTGTTAGCAGCCAACCATCAGCAACAAACCAATGTGTGATGAGCTTCCTGCCTGAATACCTCTTAGAGTGTGAAGAACATTTAAATAGAAGCTTTATTTTAGAAAATAAACAAAAAACTAAAACTAACTCAAACATTATTGTGTAAATAAAAAAATAGCTATAATAAAAAAATCAGGAACAGGAAATGTGCTCAGCTTTAGTCTTTGTTATTTTGATTTTTGCAATATTGAATTTTATTATTGCACTCTTCTGAACTTCGTAAATCTTACAATTAGCCAAATTATTATCAACATTATAATCACCAAACTAATCCTGACATTGCAATTAATAAAAAAGATAATTAAAACACTTATACAATAAATGCTACATTTAAATAAGAAAAACCAATACTGAAACGGAACTGAAAACAAAAAGTTAACCCTACAAAAAAACAAAGAAAGTACTGGTATCCCTCAGCCTCCTAGGAGATGCACCTATGGTATCAATTTCAAAATTCTACGTGGTCTCGTTCTCAAGTTATCGCATTCACAAACTTGGGTGTCCACGCCACCTGTACGCTTGCCCTGCAGGGTGATGACAATACCCCATCAACCTTTTGCAGCTGAGGGGTAAAAACTGATAGAAAATACAAAGCTATAATAACTCTTGTGCAAGCCTCTAGTTCTGTGATCAACCACAGTGAGACAAAATAACCTATTAGTAGTTTAAGCAGAGTAAAACATTAAGCTAAATGTGTTTTTATGAGTAATGAAAACAAAATCAAAGTGTAAATTTCTTTCAAATACGACAGCAGCCACAGAAATATCCTCTTCCCATTTCTAGCATATACAGTAAATGCTCATGTGGTAGTCTCTCGTACATTTGATAGCTTAAAACACTGTTGCGCTTTTGTTCTCGCGTCAAAGGACCACACACAATGCTCAGCTGCATAATCTGCATGTGAGTGAGAGCGAGAGAGACATGGAGTGGGTAGAAGGACTTGCTGTGCCATGTGGAGCTGGCTAGCGCTGTGAGGGATGAGGAGAGAAACTACACAATAGCAGCGCAGCGTGATAGAAGGATCACAAAACCACTTTCCAAAAAACACTCCATTAGCGTGGGTGTGCCTGTAGCCCTGCAGTCAGTGCTGTACTCACAGATCCTTTGGTGAACACAAAAGGCTCCAATATGCAAACAGACATACACTTAAAGACAGACTGATTAGACAGAATGGATCAGGCTAAGTGATTCTTGTCTTGTCTATTTCTCCTACAAAGGACGCACATTTCAATAATGGCGATAGCGGCCGCCTCCATCATAGCAGAATCAACAGATGGATGTGGGTGATTCAAAGTCTATTTGTGATTGGTACAGTTTCCTGTTTAAACAGCCGCTTCAGAGAGAAAAACAGAAGAAGTAAATATTCTGTCAGCATACCTTCCTGTTCAAGGACACCTGGACTGGACATATTACATATCTTTATTTAACAGGAGCACTGCTGAAAAAAGTACGTAAAAGTAAAAGAAAAACACAAATTAATAAAGCGCAACTGAATTTACAAACACATTTTATAGTAATAAATTCCTCTGTACTGTGTGGGTTGGCTAAGTGGCATTTCTTAGTGTATTGTTTTGTTACTGTTGGTGTAATAGTAACATGTTGGCTTTTCCCTGAAATCACATATCAAAATGATGGCCCTGAATGAGGTCTTTAGTAGTCTGACATTATATTGAGCATCCTGCTGGTACTGACACACCAGTCTGCTTTTTGTCTGAAAGGCTAGCAAGACGATCTCTAAGTATATCACACCTAACCAAAACAATGAAGTTGGCATTGTTTTAGCATTTCAGAATATAACAATATGATTTATAAACATTGTGATATGCTGCATCGTAACAAATGTTAGCATATCATTCAACACTACTGTGGAAAAACAGGCATTAAGAAACACAGTTTCATTGCATACACTTCTGTTGTTTTTCTTATATTTAATGCCAGCTTGGAGTAAATATTACATAAGAAAATACCATAAAATTATTAATATTCATGGTCTTAAGGGAACTAAAAACAATCCATCATTACAACTGCATCTAGATAGAGACATTACTAGGGACGGGTACCGGTTCTGACATAAACGGTAGTAACCAGACCGAAGAGCAGCGCACATTTCGGTGCTTTATTTCGGTGCTTTTTTTTTTTTCCTGAGCCAATTCTAGCCAATCATTTTACGTTTCCGAGGATAGTAGGCGGGTCCAGGTACGTACGTTCTTTTAGAGCAGAGCTACAGATTAAAAACGCCCAAGACGAAGCGGTCAAAGTCTGGCTGTACTTCACAGCAAAATATGCAAACTCGGCTGCCTGCAACAAGTGCTTTAAGGTGATACTGTGATACTGTCAAAGGAGGTAACACCTCAAATCTGATGAAACACCTGGCGACGCATAGCGGTTTTTTTTTAAAGCCGAGAAATGCACCGTATTTGATAGCTTGCTGCGAGACCTCACACCGAGCACGTCTACTGCGGGTGTGGTGCCTGTTATCGGACCTGGAGTTAGCAACATCCCCCAAAAACTCGAAGAGGAGAGTCCTGGCCCCTAGCCCTGCCAGTGTAGCAGAAATGATGATGGATGATGATGGCAGTGAGTAGCTTAATTCTCTGCGTGAGTAGCTTAATGTTGTTCGTGTGTAATTTACGTTGAGTAGGCTAACCACGTTATTACATTAATGCATGTAAGGTGAACTAGCAAACATCATCATAGCTACATGCAGCTGTCTTCTTGTTTGATGGCAGATACTCCCTTCACCCTGGCCAAAAAGGCTAAAATGACCAAAGAAAAAGTGGAAAACAGTTAAACATGAGAGGTTTTTGGACAAAGTTTGTGTTTTTTTCCATTGTTTAAGCACTGCTTCCAGCCAAGAGTGATACCATATATGCCCTATAGCTGAAGAAAAGGCTTACATTGTTATCTTTTTACAAAAAAAAAACAGCTAAACATGAGAGGTTTTTGGACCAATTTTGTGTTCTCCATTCTTTAAGCACCGGTTTGAGCACCGTTTAAGCACCGGCACCGTTTCAAAAGTACCGGTTTGGCACCGGTATCGGATAAAACCTAAACGATACCCATCCCTAGACATTACAGATGGACCCTTACTGTGGAAAATCTGTCCATACAGATAGATATTGTCCATATCTGACAATGAGACTTCAGTAAAGACTGAATTAAATTAATGTACTGATTGAACTATATCATAAACTATATAAGTATATATATAGCAACAATGTATAAATGTGTGGAAATATTACTGCATTATTACTTTTATCCTTCAACCGGGAAAGGAGGACATGATTTTGTTTGATGTTTGCACATTCCTCTTGTGTTCACATTGGCTTCCGTTGACTACGCACCTGTTTCCTTTCACATTCCTAAAGTAGGAGGATCCAAGCCTTTATGCTGCATGAGCAGTCCCCTTTTTTACAAAAAATAAAGAAATTTGCAATGTGTAAATGTAAATAAAACAGAATGTGATGGTTTGTAAAATCATTTGGATCCTATTTAACTGATAATTAAAAAAAACAACAACAAAAAAACAATATATCAAATGGTAAATCTGAGGAACAGTATTCTGAAAAATGTATGGTTATTTTGAATTTGATGCCAGCAACACAAGAAAACAAGTTCAGGTCAAAGAGGAGAGAGAGTAAGCAAAAGTTTAAATGTCAGCATGTTATGGGGGCGCATCAACGCACACTGCATGAGTATTTTGCACAACCGTAAATGTGCCAGTAATTCAAAATTACACCAGACTACACCTTTCTCAGGAAAGGCCTTGCTTATTTTAAGAAGATGATGCCAAACTACATCCTGCTCATATTAGCGTGGTTCTCTAGTAAAACCTCTGGGTATTAAACCCATCTGCCTGCAGTCTAAGCTTATCACACAACAAAAGCAACCATAAAAACTTTCAGTTTCAACATTTGATATGTTATATATTATGTTAATATCGATTTTACATGATTTGCTTTTTCCTTTCTTTACATTTATTATAGATTCACCACTTTTTTGAAAAAACCTTTTCAGTGAGGGCCTCAGTGAGTCTGTGTATGTTTTCACTTGTCCCTGTCCTGGTCAATAAGTTTTGAGGATGATGTATAAAAACCAAAATTTTTATACAGGTATGGCTTAAGACTCCTAAAGACTCCTGAAAAACTGAGAAGAGAATAAACTGTGAATAACAACATTTAGTACGATTATTGTTGTTTTTTATTATTATTATTAAATAATGTCTCATTACTAATAAAAAATGGACACAGGGCCAATAAACCTGCACTAAGTGGTGCTTAAAGCACCCCCTCAGCTATATTTCTGGTGCATTTAATGACATAATACTAAGCATTTTGTTTATTTACCAACACAAATGCCACACATTTGTTCAGTTTAAGGATCATGGGTCATGCACACTGTAAGAGTGACGGTAAGTTCTACAGCCACAGGCATTTTCTATTTTTGACTTATTTTACACGGATCGTGCTAATTTTAGTGCATCAGGCTCCTCAGGAAACAACTTCAGGTATCGGGAAACCGTGACCACAGTTTCAAAACTATAGGAGTGAAATTTTAACTTCTTTGCCCCCAGCACTTCATCACAGGTTTGATTTTGTGAGGGGCTGTTTGGCACATCCACTATTCTACCATAACATTAAAACTACTGACAATCTGAAGTGAATAACATTAACAATCTATTTAAAATACAATGTGCAGGTGTGGCTTGAGGACCATGGCAAACTTCACAGCACTGACTTGAACTCATCACCCTTATGTGACTGAGCATCAGCAAGCAGAGTCCAGCAGAACCATCCCAATTCACAGAGGACATCACTGTAATCACATTACAGTTTTCTGTAATAATATAATGCATTTATGTACTAATTTCAATAATTACATTAATCCCTAATCAACAATTATGCTGTTACTTGTATTATATAAACTATTCAAACTGGCTTCTGCAGGAAAACGGTCTACAAATTTTGAAGAGCTCAGATTACTTTCAATTTTAATGCATGAAAGGACAAGAATGTTACTGTAAAGTGGCAGAAACAACTATCCACTACTGCTAATACAACTTTGTGTCTCTTTGTAAGCATCAGCAAAGACAGCATGGTCATATGAAGCTAGCAGTGAAGAACCCTGGATCCAGAGTGCATGCTGACCCCAGCCTATTAGCCAAAGCTTGAACAAATAATAAGAGCTATGATGAGCAGACGGGCTTGTACCCATACCTGGTGCGACAGTAGACTCTCTGTGGCCACAACACATTTGTGAAGTGCTCTTTGGGCTGTTTTTCATAAAACACTAAAAGAAAGATCCTCTTTAGGACTGGGATTTGTGTCAGTGTGTGGGACTGTACATTCGAATTATATGACAATAAATCTCAGGTCATGTTGTAGAGTACTGCAGAACATATCAAGTAATGTAATAAATTACCTTTCTGCAGGGAGTAATTAAGTAAGAAAAGGCTTTAGGTTTTTCAAAACATTATAAGTAATTACTTCAATGTTGCTCGGGACACACCCTATTATGCACTGCACCCAAAGGATGTGCTGTGAGCATTCTGGTACCAGGTGCCAAAAGACACCCCAAGGAGGTGTCCATGTTCAAAACAGAGTTACTTTGAGAGCACCAGGGATTCCTACATATTATTATGCAGGTGATTTTATTGTTTTCATGCTGATCGGTGTATGTCTATGAACTTCAGCTCACGAATATTTTTGGCAGCACAACAGATGTTGTTTGTCAAAATATGCAGCCTTAAAAACATGTGATTTCTATTACTCTTGCATGACGTGTTATTTCATATTTAACGATTTAGTCTGGCTTCATGCAGGATCAGAACCCGTGACCAGGCCTGATGTAGAACCACATAACCACCGTGACGTCTCCCATTTGTTAGTGAAGACCTGTTATGTCTCAAGTCTCAAGCTGGGCGTTTTCACCATTGCCATCTTTTTTTCAAATGTTTTCTAATTAAAGCTGACAAGCAAGGAGTGGTTCTGACAGTGAGGACACTGTAAAATAATGGGCTAACAATTTCAGATTAACAAATCATTAACCAATAGGGATACCCTGGATGATCCTTATTTCTGTGTCTAATAACTACCATAATTTACAAACTGAGCTTGATGTTTTATTCAAAATTTCTTCAATCTAGTGACTTAACCAAAAAGTCATCAAGAAAATGCTCGAGATCACAAAGTGGGCTGAGGGCAGTTTTCCAGTAGACTTCTATACAAGTGGACTTTTTTGGCAACAAATAGAAGTGGCCCTGCTGGGTATGGAAAAGGTTCTCAGGTTTAAGGCACATCTGCACATCTGCAGAGGCTTCGCTTTTCAGACCCAGAAGCTGCAGCCGTCTCTATAGCATGTATCTGTAGAACTCATCCTGAACATAGCCCAAACTAATAAAGGTTATCCAAAGCAGGTTTGATGTGTCAATGCTGACTGAAGTGAAAAAGGTTGTATTAATTTGTAAAGCTTTGTAAAGCATCATTTTATACTTAAAAGTATACCAGATACTTTTAAAATGGAGGATTATTGACACTTTTTGTTATTTACTTTCTCTTATTAACAATAGTGCAGCATTTGATCACCTTAACGTCAAGGACAAAACAAACAAAATGCATGTGTGTGGTTCCACATGAGCAGCAGTTCTAAGACACAGAATAATGTCTGTGCTGATAAACACAGACATTATTCCTCAAGAACAGATAGCATGAGGCAGATATTGATATAAAACTTTCCAAAGTATGTCTAGTGAACCTGCCAAATGGGGAGTGAATTTAAAGAGATGTCTTTGATTTCTTTTCCTTTAACAGAAGAGGAATGAATTAGGATACATTTCCAATCAGATAAGGAATGTTAACACTTGAATAAGCCTAAACAAAATCATGCCTACTTGCAAGAGAAATTTTTGACCAGATGAGACTTTGTCCCATGGGAACAAGCGACACAGACATGAGGGAATTCAACATCTGACATGCAGCAAAAGACCCAGAGCAGAACCAGAAACAAACTATCTGCAGCAATGTTGCTCTTACAGGCTTTGAGGAATTTAGCAGGATAAAAAGGCATGATTTTTAATCACTAAAAGGACTTCATTGGGATACCAAATGCAGGGATGACTGTCAAATTTGTGCATATATAACACAGTATATATAACACAGAATAATCAACTGTCAGAGGGACAGATGAGGAAAACAGACGGGAGGTTGAGTGGGCGTACAGAACAAACGCTACTCATCCATGAAAAAGGCAAGAGAAAGAGTAAGACAGTGGTGTGAGAGGGAAAAAAAAAGCAAAAACTAGTTGTTCCTACAATGCGCATCCTTCCTCCCACTCTGCATTCGCCAGTGCACAGTGTGGGTGGCAGGACACTTGCTGTCTTTATAGTGAATTTTTTACTAGCTGAATGCAGAGGACTTCCAAGCATACATAGTGTGTCTGCAATGTTAAGATTACATTCAAGATAATCTAGATACAGTTCTATAAACTGCTTAGTAAATAGTTGCCTTGCAGGTTGTTAAGTGGCATACTGTGAATCATTCACACAAATTTGGGAACAATGTCATTTCACGGTGTTAGCTTGCCTTGTATTATTCACTTGACTCACTGCCCATCTCATAACATAAGCAAAATACAAGTCAAACATACTTCAGTGAAGTCATCCATCCTTAAAAACTCACCAACACAAGCATTGAGGAACAGCCAATCACTCCGTCTCATCCTGTTCTTAATCTGCTTGAGTTTTTTGAAATCCACCTCAAGATCTTCTTTGCTCCCAATCCCAGCGCCTGATGCCAGTTCAATCCTCTGAAAGTCCATGTTCACCTCTGACTCCCGTTTTAACGTTGGCGGTGACCTCCTCTGGCTGCTGCTACAACTCCCTACACCGCCCACCACACCTCCTACTCCTTGACTAACCATGTGGCCAACAACAGCCCTCCTGTTGTCCCTGTCCTGGTCAATAAGTTTTGAGGATGATTGTTGACTCTCAGGTTCCGATGCCAGTTCGATGGGCTCAGCCAGCAGACTATTGGGTCTGGGGTGATCGCACACAACACACTTGAGAGCCTTGGCCCAATTTTCATAAGTGCAGGCAGTGCAGGTCCAGTGCTGTGTATGAGTGTTGAGCCTGTTACGGTCATTATATTCCTCACAAGTGTCTGTAGTGGTGGTTGGGGGAGAGGGGCGACATCCAGAGCCTGAGGTCTGGGGTGTTTCTGTGGGGCTGCGTGGCTGCTGGGTATGATGTCCTTGATGGGCTGCATGCTGCCCATGCTGTTGTTGGTGTTGTTGTTGTTGTTGTTGAGCCTGCTGCCTCTGGCACAGGCACTGAGTACACCGGATAGCTCGAGGCCAGTTCAGATAGGTGCACATGTGGCACGACCACTTACTACTAGGCTCAGGTACGTCAGCAATGCGAATGCGGGGTCGGGCGCTGGAGTCTGGACAAATAAGTAAGCTAGATCCCCCCTGAGATGGACTGTTGCTCAGGTCTGCAGGGTCCCACTGATGCACACTGGCATCCAGGGCAGGGCTGCACTTGAAGGGCTCCTCAGTAATGATGGCACCCCCGCTGGGCCTCTGAGCGCGGCACATGGTGCACTTGATGGCTGACGGCCAGTTCTCGTATGTGCAGTATTCACAGGCCCACTTGGCAACCAGCTCGGTCATCGTCGCACCGCCGCTAAGGGAGGCTTCCTGCCGTTCAGAGGGACTCAGCTTGGCAGATCCACTCTCAAGGAGATCACACAGCAAGCAGCACACTAAGGTTTAAAGGGAAAAAAACCCAAACAGATATGTTAAATAAATAATAAAAAAGACAAACCACAGTATCTTATTAATCAAAGGCAAACACTTCAGGAAGGTAAAAGGATTAAAAATTAGCTTGTTTCTCGGTTTAAATGAGCAAAATATGCTGCCAAATGTCCCAAACAAAGCCTACTTATTTACAGCCACCTGTGTATTCAAATTATTGACTGTCAAACAAAATTTTAATAAACAGTTATGCCCACTCTTAATCTGGTATTAATTTGTAGTAATAACCAAACTATTGTTTAGAGACCCACAAAAACAAAGTGCAAGGGCAAAACTGCAGCCTAGAGTGCAACACTGCTCGTAAACCTTGACACTGACTATAAACACATACAGTTAAGTTATATACACCAGGCACATGCGCCCTACAACAACCAGGCAAGGTAATAAGAGACAAGGACAGATGAAACCTGACGCCCAGCAGGGAGGCGCGTGACTGGTTAAGAGACTTATGCACTGAAAGCAAATTCGCCGTAAAGCTAATTAAGACCTTAAATGATCCAAACTGTATGTGTCCCACGCTGTATTCTGAACACTATTTCCACGGCAAAATAAAAGATAAGGCTGGCTCCGACAGGGCAGCTCCGTAGTCCCGTTACTGTTTACGCCACGCCTCCCAAGTTTACCAACACACAGTGAGAAATTCAACAATTTTTTGTGAGCTGCATGTTCTGAAAACAACTGTGTCAAGTAGCTTTGGTACTCACAAGCAACTAGCAAAACTGTCAAGACACTCCGCTATAATATACTTGAGTTTATTTAAATAAGCATTTGACTAGTGTGATTTACAGCCAGTAGTGGTAAACTAACAAATGACACTGTACGGCTGTGTCGTGTCTTAACGGAACCAGCTAGCTGTCACTTACCTTCCATAACAACCGCTCGGTTGCCATCCAGGATTTATGGCCAAGCTAGCTGGCTGCGGCTCGCTAACGTTACGGGATTATGTTTTGCTCGTAACCGTCTGAGAGGCCCTTATCAACTCTACGAGAAGGTGTCTTAACGCTGTAACCCTCACCTTTTGCTTTGCTGTGTTTACACTCCTCGGTTCCCCCCCTCCCCACGCCCGGTGCAGCCAAAACCAATGGAGTTTCTCCCCCCACCCCACCCCCGGTCGAAGAAACCAACTCCAATCCGAACTCAGGCTCCTCTCACTTGGACGAAACTAGCCGCATATTTACTTCTTTTGGGGGCGCCGTTTACTTGGCAGTTGACAGTCCACACATACCGCGCAGCAAGAACCCTCCCTCCCCCCCTCCCCAGGTCCCGTCCCTCGGCCTGTCTCTTCTGAGTTTTTAAATCATTTTCCCGTTTTCCACAAACACCAAGCGGACGGACTTTAATGGCGGCACAGGGAAGGGAAGCAACCGAGGCAGGGCTTAAAAATACACTACGAGGGAGAGCAGAGAGCTCTGGGCCGTGTTACAGTCAGAGGCAGGCTCAGGATTTACCACCCGAATCTGCTGAGCAAGCCGATTGGTTGACACATATGTATCCCTTGACACGGACCAATCACATTCTACGTCTCTCATTCCAATTGTTAAAAGGCTCAGTCAAAGCAAAACAGACTCGAATATCACAGAAATAACGAAAAGAGCCATTAGAGCGCCCCTTCTTTTAGTCGCTAGGCTTAGTTAGTCAGAGTAAAATGTGTTTGTTTTATAATTTATGCATCGCAATATGTTGCATCTCTGGCAATCAACCACGTGGTATTCCCCCCTAAAAAGGGACGAAAGGATGATGTCATCGTAAAAAATACTGCAGCAAGCAGTCTGCAGTAATGCATGACAGCTTGACCAACAGTTCCCAGCGTGAAACTAGTGACGATATTGGTGGGAAGCTCCTATCATCCAAGCAGATATTTATATTCCACAATAATTAATGATTCCCCAATTCATTTTTCACATACAAAAATAATAATCAAATAAAAAAAATCTATGCCTAGCTTTTTTTTTTCCTTCCCAGGAAATCCCAAACTCTTCTAAGCACAAAGTTTGCTTTACATAATAAAGACAATGCATCCAAATAAAATGCACGTATGAGGATTTACACCCACTTACATGTTAATGTCTTTGAAAAATGGAAACTTTAAAGCATACAATGAGGACTGTTCATCGCAATAAGAAAACAAAGAGGCATTATATCACATATGCATGTCTCATTTATTATCCTCCCAGTTCAAGAACCTTATTCTCTGTGCTCATCTAAGCAAGTCCTTGGTCAGCTATTGTCAAGTACACAAATCCAGATAAAAGCCAAGAAGATCTAAACTGCGCTCTGGATTTTGTGCTTTGGGGAGGTGTTTATGTTGCAATGAACCACTTGGGGGCGGAGGAAGTGAAAGGTCACCCTATACAGTAAGAGTACATGAGTGTATTGGAGCTTAAAAGGTATACGATCCTAACAATGTTAGGTCTCTCACTCTTTACACCAGTGGTCTTCTGCCCTTTTGGTTTCCTATCTGACCATCTGGTCATGAAAGGATGGCAGAAGGGATTTTTTAAAAAACAAAGCAAAACAAATTTTCTAGGGCTTGAAGACCAGGATCAAGAGTGAGGACCAAGACTGAGAACTGCTGCTCGATACCACAACACTCAACTGAGACAAGCTCATACGGTAAGTTCAGTTTAAATGCTACCCCACCCCCGTGTTTACTATACATTCATTATTTATTTCCTTATTATATTCCAGTACTCAAAGGAAACACTCCTAACAAGTCGATTTTATCATTTCTTTTAACATTGCATGATTGTGTTACTCTGGGTGATTATTCAGCAACATTTCTGAGTGCCAGTTCCTGACCAGTGATGCATTGGCATTACACATCAGGGCAAATCAAATGCCTCCAAGGCCAAAAAAAAGAAAAAAAAAAAGAAAAAGAAAAAAAAAAGACATAAAACAGGCTGTGTAAATAAAGCAGAGCTTGTTCACAAGGCAAAGTGTCTCCACCCTGAAATGTCTTCCAAACTGAGTGCAACCTCCTCACTATGTCAAACAACCTCCACAAACAGTGCAAACATCCATTCCATGCTTAATATAATAATGTCTAGAGAACCCCTCCCACCCAAAAAAAAAAACAAAAAAACAACAAAAAACCCCACCACTCTCACTATGGCTGTCTTCAAATGAGCCAGAGGTTTAAAAAGCTGTTTGTCACCTCACCAACTTTGCCCTGGGTGCTGCTAGGTCGTGACACAGATTCGTTCTGACTTTACATTTATGTTTCCAGTTTCAAATAATAAAGCAAGCAGTCACAGTTGCAACATTAAGATACACATCCACTCAGAAGCCACCAGGAAAGGTAAAAAGAGGGAAAAAAACATCTTTGGGAAGCAGAAAAGACAGTTTCAGGGAGACAAAACATGACATTATGGAAATGCATGCATTAAACTGCAAGGCTCAATTAAAATAAAAAAAAACAAAAAACGTGGAAGTTGATTATTGCAAACACAACACAGTATTTTTTTTTTTTTTTAAAATACAACTTTCCCCCCCAAAGAGAGGTCTGTGAATGTGTTTTGTGTGCAGACTGAAACTGCCCTGAGTGGAAGGCACTGAAGCAAGGTCATGATGTTTTCATCACATTAAACCAGGTCCTTATACTTTACACTGAATCAGGCAGGTCACAACACATGAGGTCTGCATTCAACTACGCAAAAACGTGAAGGTGATTGCTCAGTCTCTGTTCCCAAAGTTGCAATTCACACTGTACAGGGGTGCCAGCCATAATTCCATTATGATTTTAATAAAGAACATATTAGTGAGAAGTAAGTTCAAAGTGGTTAAATGAACACAAACATGGTCAGTAGTATTGAGAAAACCAGCACTGTAAAGTGGAAGCAGCAGCCAGGTTTTTATATGAAGAAGTACAGATGGATGCAATTTTTCTTTTTTAGTGGCAGCTCTCTGTGTGTGATGCAGCAGCAGAAGGGAACCATAAGCATCTGGTTAGTAAAGCTACAGTACACTGTTTGCCCTGTGAACCCCATACAATGCAAAAGAGCTGAGCTGATTTTGGCTCAGGGTGGTCAAAGAGGACTACTCAAGTGGCACAACATGTCAGCATTGGTATAGCACATTATTAAAGAAATCTAAAATTTTGTTAAGTGCAGCAAAGCGCATACAATTTCAGTGTTATCCTAGAAGAACGAGACATTGACACTGTCAGTCAAATTAGATCAACTGTTAATCTGACAAAATATATATGTGTATATATATATATAAAAGCACCCATCCTAGAAGTGGCAGAGTAAATTTTGTTTGAAATCGAATCATTATTTTAATAGGCAACGGTACGGTTAATTAAAGACCGTGAAACATGGAAAAGACACTAACAAGTTGAAAATCGAAAAGACAAAATGTGCACATTGAATAAATTCTAGTTACACATATATTTCTTTCTTAAAATTAAAAAGTAAACAACCATTTGCCTACTTCACTGAAAATTGTTTGAAGGCCGCGGAATATTTTCCCTTCATTTTCATAGTTGGTTTGTGTAGAAGAAAGCAAGAAAACAAAAATAGTGCAAGAGGCAATGTAAGAGTGGGTGCTTAAAGTCAGTGATCCAAATTTGAAACAAAAAGATATACACTTAACATACAGAAAGCATGGGCTAATCTCTTAGCCAACCAGTTGGCCTGAATAATGTTTAAATCTTCACTGCTCGCCCTGAAATCCAACAACGCCACACTTAAATACCAAAACCGGCCCACTTTGAAACAAAACATAAAGACAAACGACTTTTCACCCAGTGAGATGCACCTGTTTAAGCCTGCAAAGCCTAGTAGGTTTCCCCTTAAAATGGAGATCAGACTAAGACAAGAATACACACAGTGGGACATCACTTGCACATGCCTTTCACTTTCAGGACTGGCACTTCTTTTTGTCTGTATTTGCCCATCTTTGATTGCTTCCGATGCCCACCTCTCAAGGTGTGTCACATATTTGTGTCCCTTACACATCCTGTGGCTTGTTTTTTTGTTTGTTGTTTTTTTATGTGGCCTGCGAGCCACGAGCATCCCCGTCAGGGCTGAGGGCAGCTGGTCGACCTTGAGCTAAAACGCTGGCAGAGACCATTGGCAGGTGAGCACCTTCGCTCACTAAGTTCTCATATTCGCTACTGTCCTCATCGTCATCCTCCTCCTCCTCATCGTCTTCCTGCCCTGCAGCTTGTCTGTCTAACGAGTCAGAGCTTGAGCCATCACCATTGCCAAGGTACGGAGTGCTGGGAGTGGTAACGGGATTTGAACTTGCGCTGAGGCCCAGGCCCAGCCCGTGGCCAAGACCCAAGCCCATCACCGTAGGGCCAGGGGTAGGGTGTCCTGGGGAGCCCACAGCTTGGGGCCGGGGTAACAGAGCAGCACTAGTAGGGGGGGAAGAAGAGGGCAGGAGAGAGTCATCTTGGGACATGAGGTCAGTGTAAGATGGTGGGTTAGGTGAGGTACTGGGCCGCTCCGGAGCAGAGGGTGTGGGGAAAGTTATCCCGGACAGCGGAGAACCCTCACAAGGTTCTGTGTTCTCCTCTGGAGTGGAATGGGAGTCTGCATTTTGGGCTTCACGGAGCCCTGCAGAGAAAAGAGAAAGATGTAGCTATTAAAAACATGTAAGGTAAATGTAAATGCCACTTATATGCATATTAACTGTTGACTGGTCTAACATGAACTTAAAAACTTAAAACTGAAATTCTCTGAATGTGTAGCTTTGCATTATTAGCTATTAGCTTAAAAGGATGTTATAATTTACAGGATGTTAGTTCACTGTCTGCATCCAAGTTTAAGCCCAAATTTGTGGTTCTAAAATTTAAAGCAGCACACATTTGAAATATTAATGACATAAATCCAGTATACTGAATGCAAATCAGTTACGTACTTCTCTCCTCTTCTGCAGTCTTGCGTTTCCTGAGAGCAATTTGTTGTTTGAGTTTGTTCACTTCCTCTTGAATTTTCTCTTTAACACGCTCACTTTGTTCTACCTCACCACAAACAGCCTAAAAATAGGGCAAAAAATTTATCAGAAAAATAAAATCTCATGCAAAATAAAATAAATATTCTACTGCTTAAAGAAGTTCATAAAATGTTTTAGGTGAAATAACAGGAATTATTCAACCCACCTGCAGTTTATCTTGTAGTGCACTGTAGACTTGGAATATTGTTCGGATATCCTTCATCACACCGTCTTTGTCAAAAAATTCAGCCCTGCAGACATATTCACCAAAAAAGATTTCAAACACATCTTTCAAGAAAACAAAACGATACACAGCATAAACCTACATATTTTATCAATCAAGACCACAGATAAATTGTGGTTTTTGTTGCTGTCTTCTATAGTAAAGTTAAACCGTAGCTAACCACTGACTCTTCAAAGTACAAGCTGAATAAGCTGAAGAGACAGGCCTGACCAAACTCTTCCTGTAACACACACGGTACTCTTCCACAGCAGAAACAGAGGGTCTAAGTTTAGATACAAAAACAGAAATAAGAGATGAAGCACGTGCAGGCCTTCACATACCAGCTTTGCACTGCAGTCACCAACAAATATATGCTGATCTTACTTGCACAAAATGTCAACCATAAACTTTCATAAACACATACACACATTGGGATTTAGCTGCTAATTATGCCCTTAAGGGTAAACTATACTATGGCATCAGGTGAAACACAGGTGGACGCTGCAGCCCCATTCTTATCAGAGGAGAAAAATGGCTGTACAATCCGTACCCCCAAAAATGGTAGTTACCAGTGGCATAGGATAAACAGTTAAACAAAACAAAACAAACTGGTAATTCAGGCCTTACCCATGCTCTTTAATGACCTTTGCGTAGTTAAGTGAGGTGTTGGGAACTGAAGAGACTTTGTATTCCTGCTGGCTCGTGTTACCAAGGTTTGGGATTGAGAGTGTAATCCTCTGGTTGTACCTACTGAGTGGATATGACCAGTTAGTACTTTTAAACCATGAAAAACTTCTTCAGGAAACAAACACTATGTTGCGCTTCATAATTTGCCATTTACACATCTTTAAAAAGTCCATTCTGCACCAGCTTGTTATCGGAAGTAACAAGTAGCACCAATCCATTTTTTTCTTTTAATAGCTTAACTCAGATTATCTTTTGATACCAATTCACAATACAATCCCATTGACACAGAAATGCATTAACTGTGGATAAGGCAAATAATTTATCAAAAGCTGTCATTACCTTCGATTAGGTCTGAAGAGCACATATTCCAGTGCGTGTGTGGAGCTGTTGGCGGTGGAGATGAAGCTAAAAAGAAGGAAGACGAGGTCGGGTACACCGAGCAGCTGGGTCAGCTGTTTGTGGATGATCTGTTCCCTGAACGACATCTGCTGCTGCGTATTCCTTCGGAACCGGTACCAACCAATGACATTCTGCACGGCCACAGAAAAAACTCTTTTAAAATGTGCTCAAGCCTCTCTATGCCCTGTTTAGGACAAAGTACCAAGTATGTGCAGAGGCTGAATGAACAAAAGGCATCATAGTATGTCTGCAAAAATAGAAACTTTTAGGTCATTACTTGTACATCCATATGTAAGGAGGTGTAATGCCATTAATCTCAACGCAATGATGATTTCACAAATAGGATTTGTTATGATTACTTTCAGCATAAATGTAACAAGACATTTCACAGCAATTCAGTCGTCTCACAAAAAAGAGTTCACTTACTTTCCGTCTATCTTTAAGAATGCTGTTGAGACTTTCTTCATTGACTTTACCTGCGTAGTCATAAAAGCTGATGAGAGAGAGGAAGAAACAGGTTTTAAATGTATTCATCATGTTCCCACGCCTCCTCTGCTTTAGCCTTGTCATATGGGGCCATCTACTGTCCAACGGCAAATTAATACAGCATGTGTTAAAATGGATTTAGCTGTAATCATCTAAACTGTCAATACCATAAGCTACTCTGTACATACTCAGTTTTTTTGAGAGAAAAAAAAATGAGACTGAACAATAACACATGTTTTCAATGAGTTAGACAGTAAGAATTCATCCACCTACCTTACCTTGTTAAGCGTGTGTTACAACAAAGTTTTACATCAAGTTTTCCTAAATCCCTAATGGACCGAATTGTTGATGTACAATGTTAGCTTGGATGAAACAATGTCTGTACTACACTATTACAACAAAAAACTAGTACATATACTGTGTACTGTACAGTGAACACCGAATGAAACCTGTTTAAGTGAACAAAGGTCATATCTTACCTAAACAACTGTGCACAAGGATCATGGTGATGGATTTCTGGTGAAAATAAGCAGTGACAAGATTCTTTAGTTACTTATCATCATGTATGCAAATCTTTATGAGTGTGATGCAAATTTAAGGCAACATGTAGACCCACAATTTAAATATATAACACAAAACAACATCAATGAGATGTCATCGACACTGGTGTATTTATCAAATTCAACAAGACACGTGTAACTTATATGAACAAAAAAAAAATGTCTATAGGGCCCCACAATCAGCAAACATGACCTTGCAAAGCAGAAACGCTTCTCTTGCTGATTATTTTACACTTGCTTGCTATTCCAAATACTTTAAGAGGAGATCATAAGCAAAATAAAATAAAATAAGCAGAAGCACGAGAATATGTAGTAAACAATAAGAACACTGACTGTCATTTCTAGAAACACTGAAGTATGAGTAGAAAGTCAGGAAGCAGTAAACCTAAGAACTCCACTCAACAAAGAATAAAAATTAAAAAAAATCTTCAGTAACACCTTACAGAGAATTTCCCCAATTTAAAATGCCTGACTGCCCAACTGAATAATATTAGACTCATAATGTTTTCCTTTTCCCCAAAGTCCTTAAACATCCTATGTCCTAGCAGGGATGATGTGATGTAAATGTAGATATTTTTAAATTACATTTATTATTATTAAATAAGTTTAGTTTTGGAGTCAATAAAAGTTACAAGGTAGTAAAAGGGACGTTAACATTTGTCTGTATACACCTGCGCTGTCTCAGGAAATGGAAGTTTCTCAATAAGCCATGGCAGTGTGACAGAGTCAGCAAACACATACAAAAACCCTAACATCAAAGCATGACAATTGAAATACCAGTAATTAATTTTAATCTGCTCATTTCCCGCTGTCATGTGTGCCATGAGAAGGTTGTTTAAAACTGTGATGTGTGAGCTTCTCTGTCCGGTGTTAATCGGTCAACGCAAAAGTGTTTAGTCTGTTTCAGGGCTTACCTACTACCTGTAGCAGTTCAGCACTGCTGATCTGTGTGTCACTGATGCTCACAGTCTCTTCTTGCCTTACATCTCCTAATAGGAAGCCCTCCTGTGTAAAGATGTTTTCACAGAATAGTGGTTAAGACACTAGTGTTATTAATTTCCTAATTAATTAACGGTTTAAGCATAAGTTTGTTTGTCTCTACCTGATAAAAACAAAAAAACAAAACAAAAACATTAAAAAACAACAACAAACCCATAATTACATAAATGTTCACATTCCCTATTATTTTAAAAATCCTGCTTTACTCCTCAAATTCTCCATAGGTTGGCTTTTAAACTTAATACTCCATTTTATAACTCCAAGTCATTTGGATTATCAACCCAACAGCTTCTACATTTTTGCCCTTATGTTTTTTTAACCTATTCTTGCCCTTTGGACCAACTCCTGTTGTTTTTATATGTGTTATAAAAATAAAATGATCTGATCAAATGATGAAGTCACAAGTCATTTAGTAATAAATGCAACACATGATGTGAAATAAAGATCACTAGATTACTAATTCTGCTAATAACACTCTTCCATTAGAGATGCCCGGATCTTTGTTAAGAGTGGTGAACAGGCTGTACTAAATAGGATTTACAAAGGAGTCATACATAAAATAAACAAATGACCTGTTTTACAAGTATCGTTATGACTCCGTGTTATTGTATCTATTCTTTGTTTTACACAGTAAATCATCCGGTCCTTTTTGGTAACTTAAAATATCTTTATAGAACCATTACATTTTTTGCAATTTCTGCTGCCCTCTTGGCCAGATCTCTCTCAGAAAAAGACATTCAGAATCACCATGAGAATTTTTATGTGGATAAATAAAGGATATATAAAAGCCACTTTGACAAAACACTGCAACTTCTACGTTGTGATGGGAATGTTCTACCTACCTGAAAATGAGTTCATGCCAATGTGATAGATATGCTTGAAGTGTGTTTGACAGAATATAGGCCAACAAGTCATTTGCTTTTGGCAAATACCTGAAATCACTTTTTGGCACTACACAGGAATCAGATTTTTAGCATTCTCAGCCTCCCATATGGCTGACTTCAAGCTGGTCTGTTTCATGCATATGCAGCCACATGCTGACATGCGATTAGTGGTAAAATGAGTAAAAAAGTCTGTCAAATTAAACCACTGGAGGAGCACCGCAAAAACATTTGCAACAACAAACCTAATCAAACCAAACCTAATCAAATCGTGCTCACCCAGCTGAACATGGTCATTTTAAAGAAGCTAACAAAGTGGCTAAACATAAAGTTATCTAGTGCTCAGAGCTGGCTGCAAGCCAGCAGCCTCACTATGAGCAATAAAAGAATCAAAGCACCATCAGGAAAATTATGGAGACGAGTAATCTTTCATATTTTGTTTTATTATGAAGACAATATCTTGCATTCAAGAAAATGTGATTTTTATTTGTATGTGCTGAAAATTGGAATCTGATACATTTCTACTGTCCATAGCAAACAACAACATAAACCAGACCTATTTCACAGTAGGTAAACACATGTAACTAATCACCTTCTATTCTAGAAAACAAACTGTCATTAATATCAAGTCAGGTCAGCGTATTTCTATAGCACATTTTAAAACAACAGAAGTTGACCTAAAGGGCTTTACGAGCACATTTATTGGCAATCCAGGTCTCAAAAACCCGATTGCAAACATAGGACTTACATAATCATGCAACATAATAAAATTATTAAAAACATAACTAAATTCTAACAACAGCAAAACAGTCGTAATAACAGAAATTGAAAACATTTATGGCGGGTTTGACCAAACCACGAGTAAAAACAAATTAAAACAGTCTTTAGAGCTAGTTTCAAAGGCCCAGTTGCCTTTAGTTTTTATGCGAGAAGTGGGCTCTAACCGACGTTGTGGGAATGGTAACCTCAGTAACCTGAAGGCAAAATGTTATTAGTAACACCTGTGTTTACCTAAGACTACATGTCAAAATATCTGCTGTGAAATAAGTCCACTGCAATTAAAAGACTCCTTGTAACCTGTAATATTAAACAACAAATACACTTTTTGTTCCTGTGTGAACATTCGGTCGCGTCAGCTGCTGGTAAACAATCAGCTCTTTCTGCCTATGCCAGGAATGCAGTCAGACTTGCAGCCCAGTCAAGCTGCAACTATCCACCTGCTCAGGGGCGACTTTTAAAAGAGGAGAACGGATGTGAACAGAGGCTGTCGGCAGCTTGGTTTCCTTATTTCACATATGCTATTAAAATCATTTCTCACCGACCACGTTTCTTCGATGTTCTTAAAGAAAATAAAGAAAAACAAATCTGCGCATCCCAGCCGTTTAAATAGACACACTGGTGACTTAAGAGTGAAAATCAGCGATTTGGCTACCAAGCTAATCTAGCAATGCGGAAACAAGAGAAACAAATCTGTTTGTGTAACCCCGTTTTTTGATTTATTGCGTTATCTCGTTTTTGAGGACATAGCAAATTCCTTTAAAATAAAAGATCGACATGTCTTTAAATTTTAGGAGTACCTATACACGGAAGTCACTTAACTTGGTAGCTTAGCTAGCATGCTAAGTAGTACGGGGTATTTCCTGGAATCTAAACTTTCCCAATAAGATTGCCTCCATAGAAATAACAGGTGTTCTTTTATAGGCAAAATTATGGCGATATATGTTACAGTTGTGCCACTGTAACACATGACATCACCCTAAGATTACTATCCCTGTGATCATGTTGCCCAAACTGAACACTCTGATTAAATCATACTTGCCGGTAAATAGACGGAACCAATACTAGCTAGCCAGCAACAGGATGATGACACTGGAAAAAAAAACAATACAAACTAACGTCGCCGGTGAACGAACAGACACACCGTTGAGCTACACACGTCTCAGCAACCATCGCATGACAGTTTGTAAGCACAGTATAAAAGACTTACATGATCCGCGTTGCTGTTGGCGCTGTGATAACACACAGAACTAAAAGTATAACCTGAAATGGATGCCGCCATGATGGAAACATCCCTATCAATCCCGATGACCCCTGCGATTGGAAGCACGCCGTTTAGACGCAAAGTCTTGTGGGAACTGTAGGATACGTCTTGACAGGCTAGACAAGCATGGAAGACGCCGGAGAGAGCACGCGTGGCTGTGAAAATATATCGGATTCCGAGGAAGACCGATGCTCAGAAAATGACTTTGGGACGTCCAAACTCGGAACTAAAGAGTTGTGAGTGTTTGTAACGTAAATTTATGATGGTGGACGTCTTGTGTCAGGCTACACAGTTAGCTAGCGGATAAAACTCTCAGAGTCACTTTTCACATTTTGTCCACTGTGCTATAAGATAAACACAAAGCCAACAAATCGAGCATGAAGAGGTTTAATTCTTAGTTACAAGCTTACAGGTAACCATTGATAGAGCGAATGGTATAAGTAGAAATGTGTAACACTTAAACCATTAAATTAGAATAGATTAAGCAAGCATTAAATACGAGCTTTTTAGCTTCATGCTGCTGACTTATTTATTTACTGAGCTACCTGAGTAATTTGTTTTGACCTAACAGCATGTCATGTGTATGCCATAGCATTAACAAATGATCTGGGGGGTTGGGGTTTGCAGCTGGGATGATGCATACCAAAAAGAGCTTGAGACGTTCAACGATATTGGAGATGTTGGTGAGATATGGTAATAATGCAGTGGTCATAGCCATAATAATTTCTTGAGACAAACTGATGGCTTGCTTCACTTCACAATAACCTGTGGCTTCTTAAAAGGTTTGGTGAGGAAAGCATGAGCCGTGTGCTGCGATGGATGGACAAAGTGAAGATCCCAGAAAATGCTGCCATTCTTGACATTGGCACTGGAAATGGAGCTTTTTTAGTTGAGCTGGTATGAATAAAGTAAAATTAATGACACTTTATGTTTGTTCTTTTATGTATACGATGCTACCTGGCCCTATGTGAAAGAGTAATTGCCCCATAAACCTAATAACTGATTGTGCCCGCTTTACCAGCAAGAACTGTAATCAAGCATTTGCAATAACTGGCAATGAGTCTTTCATATTGCTATGAATATAGCGAATTTTATCCCAGTCTTCTTTTCTTTTCTTTTTTTAAAAAATTGAACACAGTTGGAGGGTTTGCACACGAATGGCCTGCTTAAGGTCATGCCACATTATCTCAATCAGATTTAAGTCCAGACTTTGATTAGACCACTCCAAATCATCGAGTCATTGTCCTGCTGCATAACCCATGTGTGTTTGAGCTTTAGGACACAAACTGGTGGCTGGCTAGAGAATCTCCCTGAGGAGGTAGAAGAGCAGAATTCATTGTTCTATTCATTGTTCCTAAAGCAGCAAAGCAGCTCCAGACTGTCACACTACCACCACCATGTTTGACTGTTGCTATGATGGTCCCTCTATGACTTGCTGTGTTAGTTAGACAGATGGAATGGGATACAAACCTTCCAAAAAGTTTACAATTACTCTCATCAGTCCACAGAATATTCATCAAGATTTTTTTTTTTTTTTTTTTGGCTAACATGCTCTTGTGATCTTTTTTTTCAGCAGTGATTTTTGTCTTGGAACTCTCCCATCTATCTGCTCTTGGAAGGTTCACCACTGTTCCAAGTTTTCTCTATTTGTGGTTATTGGCTCTTACTGCAGTTCACTGGAGTCTCAAAACCTTAAAAAATTGGTTTGTGACCCCTTCTAGACCTAAACATGTCAGTGACTTTCACTGTCTTTTTGTCTTTTAAAAAAACCCTCAAGAACAGAGATTTTGGCATGATGCCTTGGGTTTTGAGACCTTTTAGCTTTCTTTACTTAGTCTATTTAAGTAATTTCTTGATTCGGCATGTCTGACAATAATCAGACTAGGTGCAGCTAGTGGGATTGAACTCTGCTTTCCAATAAAATTGTGGTTAATCACAGTTAATTCATGATGGTCATGGACTTTCTGAAATGCATCCAACCCAGTTGTAGTTTGTTTTTTTTTTTCTTACCAGAATGAAACTGAGACTTTTGCAAACTATCTTATCCACAGCTATTAAACCAAAAATCTACAGCTAATGTATATTTCCCATTTCCATGCCTTCCTCTGTTAACACTTGGCGCTTCTGGTACCACTCTAATACAAAATCCCTTATCTTTTTGTCATTATTGCTTTTCCTCTGAAGTAGTTTTACAAGCAGCTAACTCAGTGTCCTGTTTTTACCAGCACACGCAGGGCCAAATCACATAAATTGTTTAGTTTAAACCTTTACAGACATGTTAGTAAGGACAAAGGTTATTATTGTAACTGTTCATAATTTATTTTTTATTTGTTTGCTTTTCCCCCCACCAGGCCAAACATGGATACAAGAATCTGACCGGCATAGATTATTCTCCTGCGTCTGTCGAATTGGCCAGAAGTGTGCTTCAGGCAGAGAACCTGACAGATGTCACTGTAAAGGTGTGTCCTGTCAAGATTTGGATTTCATTTAAATTCGTAAGGAAGATGATACATTGTGTTCATGTTCACAGAAATGACCAGCAGTAACGCCAAACACACTTTATAACTGAAATTTTAAATATGTGTGGATTTTGTGCATTAAGTTGCTGCCACTCAGTGATGATCGTAGCATTTAAACCTTTTAATTGATTCTGCATAAATATTTGGAGGGCTAAGTGAATCTTTTTTTCTGCAGTGTACAAATCACCCTTTGATACAAAATGAATCCCTCCTAAGTTCCAATAATACAATATAGTTTTCAGCATACAGTGAGCCAACCTAGAGCCTGGGAAGGTTGGAGGAAACTTTCTTGTGTTTACTATGTGGGAGAGTTGGATAGGAAGAAGGCCTTGAATGTGGTGGATGTCTGCCAACCTCATACCCCAAATAACTTGGCAGGCTTTAACACACATCTTCTATCATATACATGCAAGAAAAACAAGTTATGAATGCTGGCTGGTCTATAAGGGTTGTGATGAGTGACTTTTCCACTCCTTCATGCATAATACAGTTGCATATATGTTGTATGCATTTCACACCTATGATGCTGCGTGCTCTGCTTGTGCAGAAAGGCTGCCACTGAAGTCAATATTGACCTTAGCTGTGCAGGGGAGGGCTCAGTGGTTGTATGTGAGAGAGAAATATGTATGTTGGCATCTGGGTCATTTCTGCACAACTGCCAACGTAAGTTGTATGAATGTGCCTGTCGCTCAGAGGTCATTCTTAGAACTATGTCAGAACCCCTTTGCAGTTTCCTTTAGTCACTGTCTACTGCTCCTTTGACACTTTCACCTTCACGCATTCCTACAACGTCTTCCCACTTATTTTTTTTCTATTTTACAGACTCACACTAAAGTCAGTTGTAGCAGTATATAGCTGTACCTGTCCTCAGGGAATCTCTGTTGATCCTCCTCCATAAATCTAATATGTGTCGTGAGTAGGTAGCTCTAGAGCTCACCCCAGAGATCTGGTGTTCAGCCATCTGTCCAGATAAAGGAGTCCTTTCACTAGTGGTATGGTGGGCCAGAACCCTCAGCAGAATTAAGTGCTGTCATGTCAACAGTTGGAATTTAGTTTTAAAGTAAACCATTGAAGTATAGCACACTTCATCTTGGGATCTGCTGAAAGATTTCTTCTGCAGGTAACTGTACACATTTCTGTAGTGTTGATCACTACATTTTTACCTTCTCGCTTTTTCTTTATTTTAGGAGACGGACTTCTTAAGTTGTCCAAAGGAGTTGAAAGGTTTTGACGTCTGTATCGACAAAGGAACATTTGATGCAATAAGCTTAAACCCAGTCAACACCAACGAGGGCAAAAGACAATATGTCCAAGCCCTAAAAGATGTTCTAAAGGATAATGGATTCTTTGCCATCACTTCCTGTAATTGGACAAAAGAGCAGCTACTTGACAGATTCAGTGAAGGTGAGAAAAAAATAATTATTGTTTGGAGTGCACTGAGTTGTCATGGCTGAGGATTGGTATTAAATGTCACATCAGTTTTGTGTTGGCGGAAATTTCAAAGACGGGATGATGAAGACCTGAACGCCTTAAAAATATGTACATGCTCACTGGCCATATTGTTGTTAAATGCTGATATCAATGCCAGTCAAATGGCAGCAACCCAAGTTAACATGTTAACATGATCCAGATGACCTGCTTATATTTAACCGAGAAAAAGAATGGAGAAGAAAGGTGATTTTAGGTGACTATGAATGTGGTATGGTTGTTGATGCTAGATGGGCTGCTGTGAATATTTCAGAAACTGCTGATCTGCTGGGATTTACCCACACAGGCATCTCTAGGATTTCATGAGAATAATCCAAAAAAAGAGAAAATAACCAGTGAGTGGATGTTCTCCTGGGAGAAAATTGGCTTGTTGGTGTCAAAGGAGAATGGCTAGACTGCTTCAAGCCAACAAGAAGGCAACAGTAGCTCAAATAACCACTTGCTACAGCTAAGGTATGAAGAAGAGCATTTGTGAGTGAATTACATTGAACCTTGAAGCAAATGGGCTACATCAGGCCCATTAGACAGTTTAAGTAAACCTGACCTTTGATCACGCATTTAATTATGCAGCCAAGGATTATGTTAATTAATTCCTCTGGCATTTTTGACTCTACCTTGATATTACTTAAATGCTTCCTGATTTATTTATTTTTTTTATATGGTGTTGCAAAAGGCCAGTGCACTGGTCTTGGAAAATTGTGAAAATTATATATGCACCTTTTGGTATTTTGTGTTGAAAAAATATTAATTAAATATCTAAATGTATTTAAAACACTTTACTAAGGCTTTAGTGGAGCTTTTAACTTCAAGTAATGTCATGGGGTTCTTTTTTTAATAAGCGAGTCCTAACATTGTTTAAGATAAGGGAGTGAATTATTTCTTTGACCTGCTGACGACCTAACCCGGATCAAGAATTTGCTGCAGTAAATCACACAAAAACCTGCTTGGCTGTTTTGTTTTGTTTTGTTTTGTTTTTTTCTTTTTTAATGAGAAAGGGAATACATTAAATTTGTTTGTTTGGGGTTTGTTGTTGTTTTTACTTAAAGGATTGATAAGTTCAGCTTTCTTGAGTGACCTATTTTCTATGGGTTTTTTTTTTTTTAGGGTTCTCAGGGACTTTACAGGCACACTTGCTGAGTTGTAAATGGGTTAAAGCATTTGTCAAAACATGTTGATCATTTGGGTGTGCAGCAGTATGATTTAGAGTTGTCTCTTTGATTTGTAACGGCTTTATATTTGGTTTTTTTGTTGTCTCATTCTCATTTAACAGACAGACAGTTCCACAATCGCTACCTGGCAGGTTGTTAAGCTCCAGGCAAAAAGAGCCTGTTAAGTCAAAATTTCAGTAAGATAAGCTGTCATCTGTTCCTTCATTGCAGTCACTCTGGAGAGCCTGCAGGGGGCCAGAGGGCCTTGTGACTGAATAAGGAGTCTCTGTAGACCACAATGTGGGCTTTCCTCAATTAAAAGAGGGTGTTCTTTAATGTTTTGAATGTGATTGGCTGTCATCAATTAAGTTGGTCCTAAGTCATTTCCACCTAATAGTTGAGCAATGTCCACTTTGGCTGAGGAGGGCCCACTACTTTCTGAGATCTCATCTTTCACAGTGACAGCCTGTCTTCACTAGCCCCCCAGGAAGCGTCACAGATGGTCAATGGATCTTCACTCGGTTCTGCTCCTTTTTTTAGTAACGAAACCACAGAAGATGATAAAAGATTCTGGCCATCTGCTAGTTTTTTGCAATGTACATTTCATAACTTGCACATTTTCTTTGTGTTGCTTCACAGGATTTGAGTTTGTGCAGGAGTTGTCTACACCCACTTTCCAATTTGGAGGCAAGACGGGCAACAGTGTAGCAGCGCTCATCTTCAAAAGAGTGCATTGATTTACATCAGACAGGATATCACCACAGGAAATCGTCACATCTTTGCACTTTAAAACTCTTTTTTTTTTTTTGACTGTGTAATGAAACAAAGTTGATCAACGGAGTGGGATGGGTTTTTTTTCTTAAAATAAACCTCTTTTTTTTCTTGCTTCCTTTCATTTCCAATCAGCCTCATTACTAAATGCATATTAACTAAACACCCATTTAGAAATATTTATTTTAAAAGTTTATGATCAGAAATGCACATACATATAATACTGATGTTTGTCTGTACTTTAAAAAGTGCTGAATTCCATGACGTTAACTGATTAAATGAGTTAACGAAGTTGACACACAATGTATACACAGTTAGGTTTATATTAGAAGAGGTTTTCATTGAAACGGTTGGTTAAATAATTTAGTTTGATATGACATGTCCATCCAAAGTCTTTCTGTCTGTTACAACATTATTTAATCCAGTGGACAATATTTAATGGAAATATAGCTTCGTCAAAGCTGATTGTAGCAGAAAGGCATCCAGACAGTAAGTCAGTGTTTGATTTGATTTGTGATCACAAGCTTATGGGAAAAATGCATTATGTCATCTCTGCAGTAGCTTGTACTCAGTGTTTTTCCTTATTCCATAAATCATCTTTTGACCTTTAAAGTTGCTTTGCAGTGACCCCGTTATGAGTCCTGACACGCAGAAAACAAGTGTTCAGCCTAACAAGGTTCTTAATTACAGTCATCTTTCATACCATGCAAAGAAGCCCCTAACTAATTGGATAAACTGGAAGCAAGTGGCACTTGGGGGTCCTGGGTACTGTGATTAAGAGGTGCTAGCATAATGAATAAGCAAGAGGCCACGGCTTCAGTAGGAGGAATGCTTGTCTGCCATTTCCTTTCTCAATGGCATCATTAATAACTGCCAAACCCTGGATCCTAATTGCAGGCTGGGACAGTGGCCCAATGGGAGCTGTCGATGTTGAGGCATGCTGTTGAGTAAACACATGCAAGCTTTACAAGAATTACTGCCTGGAAATTTACAAGGCTCTGGATATCCTGCCTGGATGTGCATGTTATGCCCACATTTGAAGCTCTCACAGAGATTTTCCCATGAAGAGAAATGTGCTTCATTGAGCTTCAGCTAAATAGGCTGTCCTTTACTTTTATCAACATTTAATCTTTCTGTGTCTATTTTTTTAAGTTGTTAAGAAGCTCTTATGAGTCAGAAAAGTTTAACACCTGTTTAAATGAATTTGGGGGGGGGGGGGGGGGGGGCATTAAAAAATCAAATAAAAATATATTCCTTTATACTTCTAAGCACCCCCCCCCCACACACACAAAAAAAAACCCCAGGTAGACAGTTACATCAACTCAAATTATCTTTAAAAAAAAAAGAGCTCGACTAATTTCATTCCTTCATCTTTAAAAATATTTTATTTCCAGCCACCCAATCATGAAGGAAAATTAGACAAGAAACTTGCTGGTTTGAACTAAGCTGTAGTCTGCAGCAGATTTACCCTCATCAGCGCTTTCACAGCCTTTGGGTTGGCACATGGCTCAAGCTACACTTTTATTCCATTCATAATGTTAACCTATAAGGTTTTAGACTCTGTGCCATAACCCACTGGCTGCACTACCAGCACGAATACCATGCTTTCATTTCAACTTCTCAAGTGTGATACTTCAAATATTTATGTTTTTTCACTCCATCTCCCTGGAAACACGTTTGAAGGTCTCCTAATAGGATTTTTGTGGATTGATTGAATTACTTCAGCATGTAACGGTGAACTTTCCATGGCGAGAGGTGGACGAACAAGTATTTCAGACCTTTTCGCACTGAGTAATGACTACCACTGGTACACTGGGGCGCAATAAGGCTTTAATTAACGATTATAAACTTTATTTACTCGTGGTTCACGTTATTACGTGACATGTCTCGTTGTTTTAGGCAAAACGCATGGCTTTGTGGTAGCAACTTTTAGTTGAGTTGTTTATCTTTGCTTATTTTGACTCGTCAACACTCATTTATCTACTCAACATCAATGAAAAGGGCTGCATAGTAATAAAAAATGACCACGAGTATTGTAAATGCCCGAGGGCACTGGAACGTACCAACTCGAAAAGGGTGGGGGTGCAAGTGGTAAATAAAACTTCGCCCCTTGTGTGTTGACATATTAAAGACTTTTAGTGTTTCTGGATTAATAATTATAACTTTACGAGAACACTGCACAACAACCCGGTGTCCCCGTGTCCGCATTAGTTTGCTAGCCGGTTAACTTGTTGCTCGTCTCTCCCCCCCGCTGACTTGAACTGCATGTGTACGCGGATATTGTTACAATCAATGCTGAAGGCAGAAGCTCAGCTCTCAGCTGCTTGCAGTCTTGCTTGGTCCTACGCTGAGGACGCTGAACTGGCGGCTGCAACTGCGATAAACTTTTTCTTTTTCGCTTTCCGTTTGTTGAAGATGACCTAACCTCGAAAGAGCCTCTGCTAGCCAGGTAGTAGCACGTTAGTTAAATTATATGCACTGAACGTCTTTGTCTTTGTTTCTTTCACTGCTCTGAAGTTTACTCTGTTCTTGCTGGGTTTCCCCATATAACTTGTAAGGTTACTTTAAGGACACGTACTTTAAGAAAACATAAATGGCTTTTTGGGGGATGAATTTCTTAAAAGAGTATAAACCTTTTTGTTCATATAAAAATAAAAAATAACAATGTGGCGTGTTAAACTCTTTTTGGGTGACTGCAACTTAATTGTTCTGCACTCAGTTGCTATGGAGCTTCTAAATAAATATATGTATATAAAATAATCTACATGACCGACCTGGTGCTGCTATAAATGTCCCCGCATAATAACCCGTTTTGAGGTTTAGGGGCTTCACATAGGCAGCAAGCTCTTTGAGGCTGCAAACTCCCCCTTCATCTGTCAGGCAATGCAGTGAATCTGAGACTGCTGTAAACTACACAGTACCTGTAGGTGGAGAGGCAGTGTGGTTGCTTTGCAGCATTGACACACAGTTCCTCACCACAACCCATGAGATGATGTTAAGAGACACTTTAGTGCTTTGAGTCATAAGGCTTGGCTGCACAAGTCGCACCAATCTCCACCGCACATTTAGGTTTTTGTTCTCTTTTCAGAGAGGAATCTGAAATTACTAAATCTTGTGCTTTTTTTCCCTGAGCATCAGAGTAGGTACTTTTTTTAGGCTGAGGAGCCTGAAACTATTGGCCACTTTGTTCTTCCTCAATTTCAATTCTGTTTTTATCAGCTAATATATAAGGCTGCATCCTTGAAGTTCAACCAAAATATACACTGTTCTTATGACTATGTGACAGAGATGAATGCATTATAAACTAAGACTATGATGTTATACATATATGAAACTGAAACCTACATGATAAGAACTGATAAGATGCTGATAAGAACAATTATAATTTAGGTTTGTTATCTGCTGGCATAGCTATGAGGCCTCTGTTTTGTTTTAGGCTCAAACTGTAAACGAGGACTCTGAATATAGGGCACAGTGGCAGCAGAGCACTAAACTGCTTATTTGTCATCTTTGTTTCCTTTGTGGGTTAGGAAGTGTTGGCGCTTATGTTTTGGTGCTTATGTTTTGCCCTTTCCGATGCTAACCACAGCTGGCTGAGCTTTGTGGACACCATCAACACAATACCCTGAAGAACTGGTTTGGTATGAGGGTACATTAATTGGAAATTTTCACAGGGACACAGAAGCAAGAGGTCATCCTTGACTGGCTAGGTTGGTTGGTAAACTAAACGTGAATGGACACTTATTTGCAGAAAATGAAATGTCTTCGCAATTGCAAAGGTTAGCTGAAGTTCAGATTGGAAGTGAAGCAGAGTGCTTGGGCAGATTTAATCACCTGTCAGCTCTAGTGACTATTGGCATGCTGATAGAGGTGTCTCACAAATGCGGGTTTGACTTAGATGTAACCTGTTCTGAGAGTACTTCTTATCTACTTTTCCAGTTTGGGGAAGATTCTGATCACTACACAATGCCTTGATTTCCAAAATAAACAATTGCTGGAATCTTTCAGCTTGGTGTGAACAAGTTCGTGAATCTGCAAATGTGCTGTTTGCTCTTGTGAATTATTATGTCTGACTAGGAGCAGGGTGGAAGTGATCTGTCCTGGTGCCAGAGGTTCGCAGAGGTCCAGAAAACAAAAGCAATCTGTTGTCTTCTATATGTTACTTTGGCTGTTTTATTTAACTTCTAAGACGTTTGGAAATGTTGCTACTGGCTAAGCAGGCATATTGAAACAAGTCAATCCACAGGACTTTTTCCAAAAAAGTGAAAACACTCCTCGCGTTGAGAAGGAAGCAGTTTACACATTTTCGTCACATGTGGCGATCGCTTTTTGTACTTAATGTACTGCAATTGTGCTCAACAACAGCTCTGGTATTGTTCATCTGTAGGATTGTTTTGGACATACTAGAGACATAATATATGGAGGCAATTAAGGGCGGTGGGTTTTTAAAGGGGATTGCTCTGCACTCCAGTGTGTGCTTAAGACGCACACATTTGCAAGGTCTTTGTGTTGCAGAAAAAAGGCCCTATTAGAACTCTATTCTGTCAGTGGGCAGCTGTGTGCCTGTGTGCTGAGCAAGCCACTGGCCCATTCTCCGTCTGTGTGAACAACTCTCACTCAGTCCACACGCTGACGCACATGCTGCCACTTTCACCCCTCTCGGTCCTTTGCTTTTTGCCTTTTTTGCATTTATTAATCATGCTTTTTCTCCTGTTTTTGACTGTTATTTGTCTTTCTGTTCCACTACTGCGCCACTGTTGCTCTCTTTCCCTCCCTTGTTCCCTGACCCAAGGCATTATGCAAACCTACCAGAAAAGGATTGTTAGCCATGGCTGTCTCTGCCACCATGGTACTCTTTATTCATTTCAGAAGCTTTCTTTTCTTCTCTGTGACCTGCAGTCATAATTGCTGTGGCTTCAGACACATTTAAACTCACCCCACCTCCCCATTTAGTCTTAAAGAAGTTAAAAACAAATACCTCGGTTATTTGACTCTGTCAGTGTATTTGTTTCATTGTCAATATTCCTTGTTTTGTTTATTCCTTCCTCATTAACATGATGGATTTGTAAGTCTGGCGTCAAATCGCCCACAGAGCCACAGACCAGCAGCTGAAAAGAAAAGAAAAGAGGCATTCTCACATACACCAGAGAAGCACTCCCCCAACCCCCCAAGACAGGCACCAGACTCTACTTAAAGATGAAAAGCATTCTGGGATGCAATAGAAATGCTCCAATGAACACTCTGGTCTAGTCTTTATGTGGCGATAGTGAGGAAATATTTAAAAAAAGGGAAAAAAAGGATGCCCACACTGTGTTTGACTCTCAAATAAGTATGTCTTTATTTATTTTTTTTAGTCGTTTGCATATCCTCTGTGTGGTATTAATATGTTGTGTGCATGTGCATAACCTGTATTCTTCTGGAAAACCCCAAATCCCAGATGAGCCAATATTTTCTCTTGCGTTGCCTTGTGTCATCATAACACCACACTTATGAATGGCAGCGGTTGGCATTCTTCTGTTTATTTTCCTCGGCTGCTTTGGATTGGCCTTTCCTTACAATATGAGCCAAAGCATCACTCCAGTCTCATTCATGCCGTTCTTTACCGTAGATCCAGCCTGATGAAGGAATCTCCCAAATGAGTCCTTTATTTATTTAAAAAAAAAAAAAACAGACAGAGAGAACTGAAAGCTTCTGTTAGTGTACAGACAGTCTTATCTGATGTATTTTTAGAACCTGTTTTCCACAGTTGTGACAAAATCTAAGCATCTAACTTCCTCTTTCAAGTATTAGGACTCTAATTAATAATGACAATCATTTTTTGATATATACTAATGTGACACTTAATGTGCTACATCCTTTCACAAGCAGGGTTGTCTGGTCACACTGGCTTCTCATGACTAGCCTTGCACTAACATTATTATTGATTGGTAATCTAAAGTCATACTTTTTCCCCCCGTGGAGTTGTACAACATATTGGTTCTCAGTATTTGGGATGGACTCTGTTTTACATACTTGTTTTACATGCACCTGCATGTCATTACACAGAAGCTCAACAAGTAGCTTGCTGTGTAACATATTAGATTACTTGAATCAGATGAGCTTATTAACTGCCAAATAACAAACAGTATTATTAAGATGTTGTATATGGAGATGTAACTGAAGTATTACAATTGAGAGTCTTAAGTCAGAGACTGATTGGAATTCTACTGTGTATTACTATGCAAAGAAAGCTCCTGGTCCAACTAGGAAATGTAAAAGCTTTGTCTACGGACATTATCTTGACCTTTACACAGTAGCAGTTTACTTTAATCCAGCACCGATTTGATTTGCTTTCGTTTTTCAACAAAGATGAGTGCAAACAACGCATCCCACAATTTGAATGTGAAATGGCTTGTTTAAATTATTCCCAGTCATCACTGTTGAAACTAACAGATATGTTTTAAATTGATAATATGTCTTCTTCCTATTTAGCGCTGCTTAACATAGGACTCATGAGTCCAACATTTACTGTATGTGGTTATTTCAATGAAAAACCTTAAAATGACACGTCTTCAGTGGGATTTTCAAATATCTGTTTTACATTCCTGTTACACATTATGCTGAGCAGTCAGAGGGTCCATATGGTGAGCTGAGCCCCCTCATGAATGAATGAATGGGCTGATGGAATGCTGCTCATAGTTTTTGTTCTGAAATTCTCCCACCGATACTCACTAAAAACTCACCCACATCTCCAAAAAATGTATGTAATAGAGCAGCAGAAAGTAATTGATTAATTACTCAGTGCTGCCAACATATTTTAGAAACTATCGGTGGAACTTGGCTCCAACAGGGCCGCATGGCTAAACGGCCTCCATCTCTCATGATGGTATGTGCAGCACTGTTTTGCATGGCGGCTTCATACACAAAGTCAGTGTAATTGTTGTTTTGTAGAGCCCTTCTGCTTAGACTCCTCTTGCGTATTACAGCAGACCTACTGTATATCTTTATGTTAATAAGCATGAGTATGCGAAAGCTTATGGCTCATTAACATACAATTACATATGAATATTATAAAAGCTTATTTTTCAACCTAGATATACACACTTTGGCATTTACACAAATGCCTTTTGTGCTCATTTGGACTGCACACTTCACCACAAAGCTTTTCTAACTTACCACTAGTGTCGTATTTAATGTCAGTGAGGAAGCAATTCCTCCTGCTTCTCTAGTCACTGCTGTCACGAAATCATCTTCATTTGTTTGATTTGACGCCATTGTGCTTCACATAACAACAGAAGCACTTTTAACCTCATGTCGGCTGCAGCACCATGGGCCACTGGCTCTATACAACACTTTCTTGGACTACTTGCATGCTAAGGACGCTATATAGAAATCAACTGGTTTTAAGAAAATGTATTTGTAAATTATGAGCTCTATAATTTTAGTGATTACAGTATACATGATAATATTATGTGTTAGACTGAAGACGACTGCTGCTCTGCCAGAAGCATGCGATCTCTCTTTTTCTAACAAGCATGGTTGTTAGAATTTGGTTAGCATTGCTAAACTATGATACAGTAGCTACATCTCTCTGACCGTTTTTCAGATTGACTTTGACTCATTGATGACTTGTGCTTTGACTACTGTTAAAAATCTCGTGTAATAGCACTAGTCAAAGACTGTTAATTTTCAAGAGTGTTGAATTTTTGGATTTACCTTTATTCTTTTCATTAGACAATGTGGAGTTTGGATGGGAAGGGAGGAGAGTGTATTTGTCTAGTAATTTAGTAATTTGTTTTTTTTTTTTCTGCTTCAAACTAGAGTTATTATATTGATCTTTAAAAATCCACTATATAGGGTACTTGATCATTGGTACTGACAGTGAGCATAACATCACTTGTTTATACAGTATAGGAATGGCCCCTCCTATTGAGCTAAGCAATTGCTTGGGATTGCTAGCAGAACTGGAGCCTCTGGTGTATGTAATGTACCCCTAATGGATTAGAGCTCTAGTGTGCATAGAACAGAAAATGGAAGAAACCACAGGCAGAAAAGCAAGGATTGCTGGGTCAGTTGGAGAGGACAGTATAATTAGTGTGGTACCTACTCAAACACCTGATCCTATGCCTGTCAAGCTCCTTAAGCTTCCGGTTAACTAAACCCCAGTCTAAGAAACAGAGGTCAACCCCTAATAAATTTAAGGCTACCCTAAATAGAAAGAGTGTGCTGTGTTTGCGGGTTACATGTCACAGTGCTTCACCTTAGTAAACTGGCCTTGCTCAATAGTCCAGTTTCCTATGACAAACAGATTTACTGATAAAGACTGATGAGCTGTCCAGACATTATTATTCACTAGATGGGTGACATCTGCCTTTTTCACATCACCAGTTGTCATTGTTGTCTTCTGTTGTGTGCTTGGCTGCTATGGCTACCTATTAAAATCCTAGAAACAGTGTACTACCTAGCAACTGTTTTGTGTCTTAAGTCAGAGTGAAACTACCCCAGGAAGTGTCAGAGATTCATTTTTGTGGGAAAAAACCCAAAACAAAAACTTTACACTGTGACAATTTTACCTACCATATAGTAGATAACATATCTGCTCTCAGGCTGTAAATCTATGATTAAATAAATGTTAATGTGAAATGATGGTAGAATATGTGTATGTGAAGTTAACTCGTTGCCACAATGCTCTGTGGATATCACTTGGGGCTTTCTCCTTTCATGTATTTAGTAATGAAGTCAGTATGTTCCACACCCAATTCAGCAGTGGCATGTCATGTGACCACAAGGGAAGTAGAACTCCTGCGGTGCAAAGGGAAGTGTGCTTGCTTATGTGAATTATGTTAGTGTCTTCATGCCAACATAGTCAAGATAAGAAGACCAGTATTAACTGGACTTGCAAGTTAATTCTAAAGAAAGCTTTGCGGTTCATGTTTACTGCTCTTATTTTTATTGTAGATCTGTTGTTAAGAGTAACAGCAACTTAAATTGGAGCTTCAAGGCTGTATTCATGCAGAGATTAATGGTCACTGTCATGAGAGAAGCATTCAGGGTAATCTCCAAAAAAAGGCCACAACTTGACTACTTAAAATACATAAAGTTTCACTGAATAAGCTCTTCAGTGTTTATGTACCTTTGAAGGAGTAGACGGTACTAGGGTGATAGCCAAAAGATTCAATGGTATGTCTTGACCTCCCAGACCATTTTTACAACCTCGACCACATTATCCAAGACAGGGGTCGCTGTGTGTTCACCCTGAATTAACAATGGACATCTTAGGCTTTCACAAAAGAAAGCCTCCTTTATTCTTTTTAAGGCTTTCATTTAGTTTCTCATGGACATCTGAACTATTTAAAACAGGTGTCAGCGTCTAGCCTTTTCCGACATTTAGTGCCACTTTGATTAAGGAAAACTGTGACAGTAATTTAATTTAATCTTATCAAAACAAGAATATGATCTGCCGAGGCTTTTCAGCCATGCCATATTTTGAATATTTGGACTTCAACATTTCATTAGTGCCAAATGAACTGGTTTCCTCCAAGTACAGCAACTGATCAAAGTCCTGACACCAGACGCACTCCACACAAGTATGCAGCAACCAGAGCCAATTAGTGACGGACACCAAACACCCCGTCACAGAACTTTAGGGGGGCGCAAATAGGCTTCTATTTATCTGCCTGTACAAATCACAGCCTGGGCAAAGAGCCACATTATCTGAGCTGCTCTTTCTTGTGCCCTCCTGAGTCACTGACTATTGTGAGCCAAGAGCTGCTGTCTGCACCCCAGCATACACAAATCAGTTCTTGAAGTACCAGTGGATTTTAACCCACTTATGGTCAAAGTTTTGTTAGTTCGATAAGTTACGACTCAGCAAATATCATATATATTTGAGATTTATTGGGAAAGATTTCCTTTATTTGAGTCAAATAGGGCTGAAATGGGATCTGACAAAACAATTGATGAACCTCAGTCATTTTATCCTTGTCAGGCAAAGCAGTATTGCAAGTTGATCTATAGCAAGTGGAAGTCTTTGACTAAATCAGTCGGTGCTTTGTGCAGTGTTCACTGTTTTGTACTGTTGAGCTATAAAAAAAGTAATTAGTATAATAAAAGTATTAAGTTAAAAAAAAAAGCACCTGTCCCATCACATTTATCATAATATGAGACTCTAATGAAGGGAGAAGTAGCTCTTCCAGTTTCAGTTTTACGCCTCATTTAGTATCCACAATGTCTTCTCTGGTATCTTAACTGTAAAGGATGAGACAAATCATTATTTAAGTCACTTGCCTTTGTTTGATGATCAGTCTGACTTATAATAACAAAAACGACATTTTTCTGTGTAGGACATGCAGCTGAGTTTGTGAGATTTTGTCTGGCTTTATGAAACATATTTAACTTAAAGCTTAGTAAAATTGATAGTGTAATGTAAGGCTGTTTGATCATAAATCATAATCACAGCTATTTAACAATTGTTCAGTTACTGTGGAAACACAAATTTACTGAGCAGTAGATTTCCTCAACAGTGCATTTCCTTCCTCAGTGAGGGTTGTACCCCACCCCTATCACAAATCACTCAGCCTACAGTACAGGTTCCACTACCCTGCAGTATTGTCACAACTAGGCAGGCCTTTGAGGTGTTCATTCATGGCCCCACATATATCAGATCCGTAGGATAAAACCAACTTCTTTTAAGATGGTATTTTTCAGATGATCCAACCTCACCTGTCATTTCACCCGTGCTTGGTGAACAATGCTTTTGTTTTCAGGGAGGCAAGACAGGAAAAAAGTTGATGTTGTGCTGGATATATAAAAACACAGTAATGATTGGTCTTCAAAGATTATAAAAACAAAGTTGTACTTAAAAATGATATTTAATTCTTCTCCCAGTGGAGTGTAACAGGGACCCATCAAACCTCAGATGAACTGATAATTTCCTGGGTTTTTTTGTTAGGACTGACATCTAGTCAAACAAGAAGGCTTTTCAAACAGTGTGATGTAGCCAGCAAGGACTCTTGCTTTGAAGAGCAAAAATCTGATCGGATCTGAAAATGGCTCTGCACAAGTGCTCTACACAGCCCATTAAGCTCTGGTTTCCCCATCATGAGAAGTCGGTTCATTAAATAAGCATGGCTCCAGGCTTGAATTCACACTCGGTCTGCCCTCTCCCATGACCCTGCTTGCCAGTCACTACACACACAAGTGCAGGTTAGCATAAGCAGACATGCATGTACAGAAACACATGCACAGCTAGCTCTTGTTCTCAGTGTGGAGATGCTGTTTCAGCCTTGATCGGACAAGTCACACTTCCTACCTGCATCAGTCAAACGGCACAATATAACAACCTTTACACACAGCCGTCACGCTCCTCGAGCCTTATTCTGATTAACACACACATACACACACACTGCAATACATTGCCCCACCCATTACTCAGTGTCACTTCTAATCAGTAGAGTAATCTGCAAAACTGATTATGAAGAACATACTCTTTACTTTTTACTCCCACTAACAGTACCACCTTCTCTTGCCTGTGGAGGCCCGGTTGTGCTCCACCGACTCTCTGAAATGAATGGAGATAATGGGAGTCATATGCTGGCTGTTGGTTTCAGGCAGGCCTACATGAAACATTTATTTACTTAGTCTTTATGTAGTCATGGGGCTGGAAACAAGAAAAGGGACAGAGATGACATTGTTAAGTCGGAAGACATGACTAGACTGGTTTAAAAAAACAAAACACTTTTTATCGATCGATGTTGTTTTTGTTTTGTTTTGTTTTCCTCTACAGAAGTTAATTTTTTCAGTGGTGCACACTTCTTCCTAAAGCATCTTGTGTAAGTGCAACAACCCTTACTTAACACAAAACCACATGTTTCATGGGCAGGATAGCATAGTAGGCCTGGAAGATCCATTAGCCTCATGTGTTGCTCCGGAGTCGAAAGCTGTCATTAGCCAGCAGTTGATTGGGGATCTGAACTATGCTGGTACTCTCTAATTGGATACTGTCAGTGTGTTTGGTGGTTGGTTAATGACGGAGTCCAAAGTCACTGCAGCTACTCTTATTAAAGAAAGCATAACTGAACTTGCCCATCATCCTCCATAGTCATTCACATGCATTGAAAAACATCAGAAAGGCTGAGTTGAGCAGATGTGACAAGGCATGTTTGTTCCCCCCCCCCCCGCCCCCCCCCCCAAAAAAAAGATATAGACCATCTGCCATACATATAAAACTTTTAACGGTTGTGTTTACCGAAGCAGCTACTGTCTGGACTTTGCTATGTGTGGGTGCAGGCAGTCTTTGAGTTAACCGCAGCTCCATATATGCTTCTTTTCTGTTCGTGTTTTCTAGCCACATCTGTAGTCATGTGACGTGAGTAATGTCTTTTCCTGGATTAGCTAAAGCTAGCCTTCTGTTACAGCATGTTTAGATTCCCCTGTGTTCAGGGTAATATTGCTGACAGGCCAAATGTTCTGTTATCCACAGGGATGAGGAAGCAGTTTAACATATATCAGCACATTTTGTTTTAAAGCTAGTAGGTTGATAGGTGTGTGTATGTAGTGTGTGGATCTATATCGATGACTGAAGTTGCTGTAAGTTTTCGGATTTTAAATGCTGAATGAAAAAACTTAAGGTGTGCATATAGCAAACATGTATCACATTCAACCGTGCCCCTTTCAATCACTGTTATGGGTATGTTAGTTAAAGCTGTGAGGAATGTTGATATTAAAGTGATTTATCTGTGAATGACAGTTATCACTTACAAATTGATTAAAAAGGCAACCTGTTTGTATTTGTGAGAAACCTTTCTCTCAAGACATGTTTTAAGACAAAAATGCACATGCCATGCTTTTTGTGTTTGTGAAAAATCTTAATGAGAATGGCACAGAACAAGTTAAAGCAGCCACAATTGGGGTTAAGAAGCCAGATTTGGCACACTATTGATTGTTATGGCTATGCTTAAACCTGAGCTTTATTTAGGCCCAGCTTCTGGCCCATGTCTTGCAGCCAGAAACATCCTTTGCACTTTAATTCAATTAGTAATGTTTTTATTTCCCTTTTTTTCCATGAATACAGAGATTGGCTGACATTTGAGAGACCTACCTCCACCACCTTCACAAGTACTGCTCTTCAAATGGGAAATCTTCCTCTGCTTTTTGCCCAAATGCACTGTCTGCCCTCCGCTCTCATATAAGATGGCTGCCTGTGGCCTTTTTCTGCACCTGAACAGACTGGAGCAGAGCTACTTGCTACCATGGTGATCGTTTTCTCACAAACACTGGAAAAGAAGAAGGCTGCCAATGATGTAACGTCCAAGAGCATCGAGCGACGGCTGGTGAGAGAAACTTTACGTTTTGACTTTCACACAAGGCAAGCTTGTAGGTAGTGTACCCACAAGCATGTTAGACCATGCTAAAATCCTTTGTTCGCTAAAGGATTTTAGATGTCTTTAACTGTCATTAATATGATAGATACAATTTCACTTTTGAGGTTCTCTTACTCAGATGAGACATTCAGTGTGAGCTTTATAATTGTCCCTTGAAGACAAAGAGTTCTAGGATGTGTTAGCCTAGAACAAGAAGGAACCAGTTCCCTAATAAAATAAAGGGAACTGGTCCAAAATCATTCCAAAATGTCAATGCATGGTGGATCAGTGGTCATAGCTATTGGCTCACAATAAGAGGGTTTCTTCAGGAGCTTTTTCCTACTAGTGGAAAAAAATGGTTGTTTAATGTTGCCTGTGCCAAGACAGTCTTGCAAAAGACATTCTAAATGTCAAGAGTTTCACTTCCTGAGACTGGTTAATGATCCCCTGGTAATCACTGGTTGCTTGGGAAAAATGTGTATTCTCCAGCCGGTTGGCAAGTGGTTGCAGAAGGTTGCTTGCTGTCAGTTGGTGAAATTGGTTGCGAAGAAGAATGCTGCACTGAAAACCTCCTCCCAGATTGTTGCAGCCCCCCCATAGCACTCACCAACTACTCTGAGCGGTAGTGAAATGGTGAAAAGTGTGATGCAAAATGGAAACGGTGATATTTGCTTTCAGTATGAAAGCTGTGCCTTTTGAAATTTGTTAGTTTGAGCGGTAAGACTCAACTTTTATTTTACAGGTTGCAGCACTTTTTAACTCACCACCAAGCAGCAGTGAAAATGTAAAGAGTGTTTGCACTTTACATCAAAACTACAGGTGACCGTGGCATTATTCAAGCAAGCAAGTTTTTGGTACAGCATACTCTTTGTGACTGATTACACTCAACAAAGGTCAGTGCCTCCAGCGAGCCTGTCAGGAGAATAAACGTTATTCTTTAGTGAATGATCTGTGTGACTAAAGCTTTAAAAAAGCAATGTATGGAACAAAAAAGAGCTTTTTTAAATTTCAGTCAAAATGTTATTTTTTGGGTGTCACCCCTGAGAATTATTTCACTTTTTTTTTTTAAACCAGCACCTAGGTTTCACTTCTCAAAGTAAAATAGGGGTTATTTACATTTTATTTTTATCTCACTACTCCATTCAGACAAGCACGGAAGAGTAGTTTTCACTTTCCCGCTTTTATCATGCTGCTTATATGCAGTTTTTAATCTACAAAATCTCAACACTCCTTCAAGCGCTTGGATGGTGAAGGATCACAAACATTTCTTGACACATTTAACATCAATATGATTTGTTCTGAAACGTCCAGGAATTATTTTCTTGGGCCCAACAAGTCTTAAATGTTTTTCTTTTGTTAAACCTCAGAGACTGACGTAAGTCTTATATAATATACTGTAAACTGTAATCACATGCATATTTAAAAAAAAAAATCAAAAAGGCTTATGCACCGAGGTTTTTCGCTACTACCTTTGCACTCATCAGCTGCTCACGTTAAAGGCCTGGGGGTTGAGTGTACTAATTCTGTCATTTGATCGTCTTCTATGGCACAATAGCCTTTATTTTGAGTTCTAGGCTTGGAATCTTAGAAAACATTTTTTTTTTTGTTATAATAACCTCGATGCGAGTCACTGCAGTGAAATGTGGCATTTTCTTTTTTGTCCTGTGTGCAGACAGCCAACACCCTCTTGTAAGAAATGAACTATGGGATAGATGGGTGTCTGATTAAAAGATAAGTGGGTGTAGGCAAAACTGTTTTATACTCCCCTAATAGCCTTTGTACCTTAAACCTAAGAAATAAAACAGGTGTGTTACAAAATTTAGTTAAAGGTTCTTTTGTATTGTAAAATCATTGTCCAGCTGTCCTTGAAGGTATTTCATGCACCCTGCAGTGAGTTAAAGGATAATCTTTAGGGAGTAGTTTCCAGCTCTGACAAAAGTGAAAGTGTAAAACCAGTCCAAAAGAGTGTAGTTCACCCACTGGATAATGGACTACACTCCTGAATCCTTGTGTTTTAAATAGCAGCAATAGCAGCGATGGTGAGTTAAGCTGCTTGTGCTAGCTAGCTAGCTTGGGTAGGTGTAACTGTAATTTACTATGATGTCAAAGGACTTGAAACTTAACTAACTTAACTAACTTTAAGCTTGGAAACTATTTAAATGCTCAATCCCTACAAAAATTTATTAAAATTTATATACAAGTGGAAATTATTATGAAGTGTAAATTAGTGCAGTTTTTTGTTTAGTAAGCTCGTTGGGAAACACCCTACATATTCAGCAAGAATGGAGCAAATTAGCATTCATTTGGAGTCTTTATTCATGGAGTCTAATGCTCACTCTTTTGTGCGCTGCTTACTCTCCGCCTCCTCTTCAGAAATGTATCTAATTCTTTAGTCACCAGCTACTTGCTGAGTATGAGCTATGTTGCTGTGAACCAAAACGGTAAACTCGCAGACCATAAAACTTAAACAGTAAGCTTAAAGTAAGTAAGCATTTGCATTGGCTTTGGTTGACGCAGATCTTTGACTATTTCACACTGGTCGTTTGGCAGCAGCGTGTAAATAATCCTGACCTCAAAATGAAGACAAATCAGTCTTCTCATTTGATTTGAGGGCTGAACTTTTGTTCCTTGGCTTTTGTTTCTGACTTTTGCTTTATGTTCGCCTGTGCCCTCAACAGTGTGAGGTCCCCACCATGAGCAGAGGGACCACCCTCCTCTCCCGTGGAACCATAGGTGAGTTATCTTCATTATCACTCGTTATGTCTTTCTGTTTGTCTTTCCCCCTTTGCTCCTGCTTCCATTTATTAAACGCCATCCCTCTGTGCTCTGCATTTAACATCTGGAAAATAGCAGTGGCTGATTATTTGTTAAAAAACATTTCACAACTGATATAACACAAGTAATTGTCCCCTTTAATTCCCCAATAAGTTGAAGTATCAAAATCAACGATTGCAGTTGTCTTGTTGTTTATCCCCTGCCACACTCGATCACTCACTTCTCCCTTTTTCCATCTGTCACTCATCCCCCACTCATGATCAGAGTGCACCTGCCTCCACACAACGTTGCACAGCACTCTCATGGGAGTGAGCTGTAATTGAATATTCTGCTGCCTATGTCAACAATTTCCCTTTGGCTGTGTTAGTGTAATTATCCTCTGTGTTAAAAGAAATGCTACTGTAAATACAAGGCCAGCTATCTCCCACCGCCCTCTTTTTGTTCTTCCTTTCTTCCCCCCTTTCTTTTGGGTAAAGATTTTTCCACTGTTAATCCTGAGATTAAAATTGGCTAGCGTGTTTTGTTAGTTCAACCACTTTGTCTTTTGCTTTCAAATGGTGGCCTTTTGAAGTTCATCCCTTTCTCCTTTTGTCCAGTTGTTTTCCTAACATTCCTGTCAGGTCGTCACTGTAGCCCCCGTACATTGTTTGTCCAGCCAAAACAATGATTTCCGTCCAGTAGTCTGGGAGAGAGCGTGCCAGAATTGGAGGCAAGCATCCAAAAGGATGGTTTTTGGATCAGCAAGGGGCTCTTTTTGACAAAAGCTTCAATAGATTAGAACTTAGCCACACTTTACTGTAGGTGTATTATCCTCCACAAGACTCTTTTGTCCCGATGGTGAGACAGCTGGAAATTCATACTGCTTTGACGCATATCCTACTAACCATTTGACTAATGGGAGTGACTGCCCAACTGTTTCACTGGCTGATTCTTATCAAAATGTGTAGTTCATGTTTTTGGAATCAATGTTCTTGCACGTCCAAGTTTTAAATAGTCAGGAATGTTACTGCTGGAAACTTAAAAAAATGGCCAACATAGCAGTCAGTGGAGTGAGCTGGTTCGTGCTGAGGAAGAGAATTTATTGTAATCTGGGTTTTTTGGGGGTTTTTTTGTTTGGTTTGTGTGTATGTTGGTGTTTTTAACCAAAGTATTATTTATTTATTTGCATATTTGACTCTAAAAGTAATGGAGGCAGAAATGTGTTTCTCATGCTCAGAAACAGTAATGTGCCAGTAAGAGCTCACAGCTGAGGTTTCACTGCATGTCCTGCAGCTGTTTATGTGAAAAACAAGCAGACAGACCGTGATCTCGTTGAGTCCTACTGGGCATGTAGTGTGTTATACTGAGCATTGTGACTTTTTTTTGGGGGGGGGGGGAGCCAACTTTTTAAGACTTTTAAAACATTTCCATCTTTGAATGCACTGATGTTTTTTCCAGAAAATGACTTGTATTTTTTTTCTTGCAACATTATTGGGAATTTTCAGTCCAGCTTTCATTACAGTTACTGAGGAACAGCACTGTTCCTCAGTAACTGTTCAACTGGTAGTGTTATTTCCTCTAGGCATAACCTTGTCAATCATGTTAAGACAAACAACCCCCCCACCCATTTTTTTGTAATTCTCCAAAGCTCATGATTTTTTCTTTTGTTGTTGTTGTTTCTTCTTAGTTAAATAGCTCACCATTGCAGTTAGCAGACAATAATCTCCTTTTATTCCTCCAAACAGTTTGTTCTTACACCAACCAATCCTCTTTGCCTTAAGCTTATTTCTGCTTGTGTGTTTCTTTGTGTCTTTGTTGTTAAGTACTAAATTATCCTTCCAGATATTGTTGCTAGAATTCATCATGCTCTAGTTAACAAATGCAGTTTTTGCTTAATATTGCTTGTCGCACAGATAAAGATGTGTCAGAAGGGCTGCTGTTGAGGTCAATTAGTGTGAGGCTTTTATGTTTTCCCTATTACAGAGGCAGATAAATGGTTGGATATGGGGCGAAGCTGTGCCATCCAGCAGAGAGCTCCATGCCAGTCTGGTACTGCTCTATGGGATATGACGCCTGATCACAACAGCCACTGTGCCAAGGAACCAGGCAGCACCACAGCAATCACCAGCCTGATAAGAGATCTGAGTCTCTGCAGCAGCACTCACGCCACATCCGCCACTGCACACTACACCACTACGGCCACCAGCCAAACTCCTACAGCACCCCCAAGCAAACGTCAGTGTCGCTCTCTGTCGCTCTCTGAAGAATTCACTGGCTTCCGCTCATCTTGGAGGCCCCAAGGGTCCCGAGTATGGACAACGGTTGAGAAACGAAGGTGCCACAGTGGAGGGAGTGTCAGAGGTGGGGGAAGCCATTTTCCCACCATGCAGCGTAGCTCCAGCTTTAGTTTACCCTCACACTCCAGCATCACTTTTGATGGAATCCAGGACCTGCCATTCTTCAACCAGCCGCTGCCTCTCCACCCTCAATTCACTGCCTCTCCAGTCTCCCCTACCTCTCTTGCCACACATCATCACCACTCCCAAAATCACGTCTTCCTTAGGCCTCTCTCACTCTCCCATGAGCAGATCAGCCTGCCAGAACACCAGAGGGAAGAGGCATCGGAGACCAGCTCTTCAGACTCCACCCCAGAGCTGGGGAGACGAGCTAGCCAGAGAGCCACGGGAAAGGGGTGTTTGTCTCGGAGCAGGTCTCAGCCCTGTGTGCTAAATGACAAAAAGGTCGGCATGAAGCGCAGGAGACCAGAAGATGCTCAGGAGCAGCGGCCCTCCCTGGACCTGACAAAGATGACTCAGGTTAGCTGGAAATGTTGAACATATGTTGACCTGCACAGATAAGCACTTACATATTCATTGATTTGAATGCATTCAATTGGAATTTGACTAATTTCAGAGTTTAATATTACATGTGTTTGCTGATTGAACACAAATGAGTATCAGTTTATTTCTAATCTTGCTTTAATGCTGGGAAATGCGCTCTGTTGCATTCACTTTAATCCTGAATCAGATGCACTTACAACACAGACAAATGCTTTTTTGTTCTTAGACTAAAGGGAAGTTCAAGACATCTTCAAACAAAACTAAGTCTGTCTCTTTCTCTCAGAGTTTGATCAGGGAGTGGATTAAATTAAACTGTATTAAGTTTTCTGCGTCGTCAGTCCGAGGCTTCGAGGCTAAGTGATCTCAGGCTTTCCTCCCTCTAGCTTAGGGAGCGGTGCTTACTAAGAAAGCATTCCTCATGTTCAGTCACGCTGCCTTGAACCACGCTCTAGCAAGGCCCTCTCGGGTTTATAATTTCATTAACTCTGTTGGGTAAACAATTCCATCCAGAGGTTGGACTTCTCACCATTTATTTGCTTCCTCTCTGCAACTCCTACCCAATATTTCTACCTGTCAGAAAAAGCGGCAGTGAATTATGGGTATATTTGGATGCACAGAGCTCTGGATGGATTTCCCAATGTCAAGGGTTTTTGTTCTTTTGTAAGGTCAGAGGAAGCAGTGCAACAGCCAGAGAGTAAACCCAAACCCAAAATAGATCCAGAGAAGTATTTTAATGACATGAACTCTTTTGATTCTTGGCAGTGCTGTGTTTCTTTTTTTTTTCTAGTGCCCTGAAAGATCTTGATCTGATTCTTGTATCACATTCAGCTCATTATTTATGTGAATGCTCTGGGAATTTTACACATCCTTTCCTGATCACTTAAGTCATTTGATACTCAAAAATCATCCTTCACAGTACCTTGTGTCAGGAGAATATTGTAATTTCCCTGTCTCTTACTAGAAAGTTATCATCAGTTCATCCATATACCCCCCTTTTCCTTTCTGGAAATAATATCAGTTCCCAGCCAGTCATACTTAGGACCTAGCCAGGGTTGGATTAACAAGGCATGGGTAATGGAGTCTAGCAAACATGTTTCCTCTTGTATTGCCAGCTTCTAAGAGGGGAAAAATCAGGCATGCAACATATAAAGAACGAATCCACAAACACACACACGGAGCCAGTTTTACATTAACTCAACTAGGGCTGTTCGATATAACGATATATATCGGATGACGATACGCTATCATTTGTTTCGTGGTGTCGCAAAATAAACTGTTTACGGCAATATTTTTTCACCGTTTTGATGGTCGCTGTAGTGGCTATATTAATTTCCTAAAGTTCTCTCTTTCTCTTATATTTAATATAACCACACTATGGAGGGACAAGCGCCTGTTTTTATGCGTTGTCGTTAGCAACAACGCTAAAACTATCGCATGTCCGCTTGTTTATTTTCCACATAAACCTTTCACAATAAAGCTCAAGATCCTATTGAGACTTTTCAAAATAAACTGAATCATGTGAAATAGTATGCAGGGTGTTGACGGATGAGAAGCGAAAAAGAGCTGTCAGGTGCTAAAAAATAAACCTTAGAATCAAACGTTAGAACAGGCTTCCCCCTGCAGCACGCTGTGTAATAAATACTCACAAAGAAAACGGCGGCCGTTAAAACTTATGTCTAAAAATATATAGTTTCACGCATCAGTTAAAACACTCGACTGCAGGTACACGACGACTAGCTGGAAACACTTCACGCAAGTTGAGCTGCCCGAGATTCACAGAATTTACGGAAAATGTTGAAGTTTTGTGATTTCTATTGTTATCGGGACGATAGATGTCTTATATCGGGATATGACATTTTGGTCATCGCACAGCCCTAAACTCGACTTGCCATTAGTCACTGCCATTACTCTGCCAGTTACAGATTATTGTCAGCAAATTATCCATTCTCAAAGGTTAGCGGGTCAAAAAATGTTTTCACTTTTTTCGGGGGTTTGAGTCGAGTTGCATGAGTGCATGTTGATGAAAGGAGTCCGGTCGTGCGGGTTAGATGGGTCATTTCAGATCTACTGTAACCATGTTTAAATTCTCACCCTCATGCACACCTCGGGAAAGTTACCAGTAAAGCATTGCATACAACAAAGATAGTATGATTAATACGTGCTCCCTTGCTTCATTTTCTTTTCCTGTTATTGAGACTTGATGTCAATAACTAAACCAGTGTGGCCAGGAACTTAAACAAGCAGGGTTGTAATATCTCACTCCAAGTTTAATAAACCAAAAGCACCAAGAAGCTACCGCTGGAGATTGACATTGTTGTTACCAAAAGTGGTTGACCTTTGCGAGAGCCTAGGGAAAGAAAAAGATCCCAGCTGGCAGACTGTCTGGAAAAGGAAGTGTTAATGTGGAAAACTAGGGCTGGTTACAACCTGTGTCTGATCTACTGAGGATAGAACATGCAAAGTACTGCCAAGGTTGGGAATATAATAGATTTTACCAACTCTGATGGGAAATCAGTTATTTAATGTGATCTTTCTTCTGACGTTATATATTTGAGCATCACAAGACTTCTTAACTGGTCTCTGTGTCATTGAAGTAGCAGTTTTTTTCCCTTGGTTACGCACACACAATTCCTCCCACTCTTTCTCAAGAACTGGGTGAGTCTAATGACAACATTATTATTTTTCATACCTACGTAAACGGTAGATTTTTTTTTTCTGTAGGTGTGTTTTGAGTAATGCTGTCTAATATTGATTAAAAGAATAGCAAACATGTTGTAGATGGGGCAGGAAACTGTGACATTTGTCTGAACTGCAATGGATACAGACAGGTGTTGTTTGATTAATTTTCTATGGAACGTGCGCCAGAGGCTCGCCGAGTGAAGGATCATGGTGGTCAACAAGCCCTCAGTGTGAGTTTGTGGAACATGGTGTAATTTGGCCTCTAGATTCCTCGACCACGTCAATGAAGGCGGGTGTGAATTCTGGGGATGCATGTCATGCTAATCAGCTATAACTTGACTACCGTGGGGATTTACATGCAGCCACCCCCAAAATTCCTTGAATGTCCTCCCAGTCAGCCATGTAGATAAGTTGTCTCTGCCTGCCCTTCCACCTTGGCCTGTCATTGTTGTCTTTTTTGGGGGATTGTTTTTTTTTTTGTTTGTTTTTTTATGGACTGGCTATCGGGCATAGCAAACTCCATGTCGCTCGCTGAATGATTGTTGACACTTCTCGCACAGTGAATTTGAGGAAGCTGTGTGCTTAAGTCCAGCCTGGTCAGTTAACTTCAGTTGGGCTATTGTCCATTTTTGTCCAAAATATTTAAATGCGTGCGTGCATGCTTGTGTGTGTGTGTGTGTGTGTGTGTGTGTGTGTGTGTGTGTGTGTGTGTGTACAAACTTGTATCCCTCTCTATTAATATTTTTTTTCTCCTGGCCCAAGTTCAAGCTGCTCTGGTCTTCCCCTCCTTCTTCCATCACACACACTTCATTCCTTGGATGGCAGACATGATGATCATAACTGAGCCCTGCATGCTTGTGGGAACACCTAAGTGGGCGTCTTGAGGTGCAGCTCTCACCGGGTATAATGACATGTTGTGACTTGTCATAAATGTGCATTGTAGAGCATCGCCAAACATTAGTCTGTAGTCACACATTATTATCGCCTACACTTTTTCAACATCTGACAGCCCAACACTTTAGTCTTTTATCATCATCTTACCTCTGGGCATTTGCATGAATAAGCCAGGCATTCTGTCTGCAGAGGAGTAAAATACTAGATGAATACACACACCAAAACAAAGACTGTGTGCGTGAATGTCTGTTATTGTCTCCTGTCTTTGCTTGCACCTCCTTGTCCTCTCTTTTGTTTCACTTGCTGGAGGTCTGATTGCATGTCATCCTCAGACCAGTGTGTCACTGAATGTTTATGTGACCTAATTTCGGCACAGAGCTAAACCAAAGAAGCACCATCGACTTGTATACTAATAATCTGAAGTTGCACAGTGAATGCAATGTAAAGTACCTGCACCTCTTAGTAGTGTACTATATGTGTTATTGTGGTTGTAGTTGGGTTCACAACAGGGCCTTTGCATAGCATTTAGCTCGGTGATTTTTGTTGTTTACCCAAATCATCAGGAGGGTATTTGCTTAACCTCCTGGCATGTGCTTGTGCTTCTTCGACAGCAGCTGCCTTTTGAACCCATGCTCTAAATAACATCCTTACAGTCCAAGCCATTGTTGTTTAGATCACGGTATAAAATAATCCACACTCTCTATGAAAATACCACTTAGCTCTAAAATATGTGTTCTTATAGGATTTTGGTGAATATTAAACGTAAAAACAAAAAAGGTATAAACCAATCCAGTAGATCTCGTGTCTTGTTCACTTTTTCTATTCAACATTCAAACATTACTTGCTGGAAGGCATGCGTGGCTGTGGTGGACCTGATGTGTCAGATATAACTGAAAACCATGCTCTCATTTCCCTTAAAGTGTATGGCAGCATTGATGAAGTTGTATGGTTAAAACATGGTACTGCTTGGACTATGCTGAGTTTTGCAGAGGCATGTATACAGTGCTGTGCAAAAGTCTTGAGCCATCTTTCATTTCTCTATATTTTCTTAAGAAAATGTAAAATGTTTTTTTTTTTTTTTTTTGCTTGGGTTTTTTTTAAACATGTGAAAACATGTATCTTTATTCTTCAAAAAAGCTTGAACTCACTTAGGCAAGCTTTCTTGGAATGTATTTAAGTATACTTCAGGAAAATGTCTCCTGGCATCATGAAGGACATTCAAAGCTTTTCTTTGGATTTTGACTGTCTTTTGTTTTGTTCTGGGCTCTGGGGAATGTCTAAAGATACAATGTAAAATTGATTGTTTCCTAAGTTATCTATTACATGTAGACATAACATACTGTAGGTTCATCCTATGTAGTAGGTGCCTTTTTTATGCTTGAGTGATTTATAGGTCAGTGTTAAGTGGCTTAAGAAGTACCAAGAAATGAGTGAAAATGCAGCCAGTGTCTAAAGAAAAACTTTAAAAAGGCCGGCCCCAGACTTTTGCACAGTACTGCACATGTTGTAGCTGGAGCTGGAATGTAGGGTGCTCTTGGTCAAATTATCAGTGATAGAGAAGTCACTTGAGTGAAACAGAGTAATACACGTCAATGATTGAGCTGCATTATTGACTGGTATTTCTACTCTTGAGTATTACAGAAATTTATATCATCATGGGAATACTAATTATCCTTTTAAATTATCCGTTTAGATGACACTGTTGTTTTCTTTGTCCTTATTTATTAATTTCTTTACTGAAATAACATGATATTGCCTCGCCTGTCAGTCCAAGGTTTTTGACTATAAGATTAACAGGCCCAATAATTCCTCTTTTGTATTTCTGCTTCTGGTCAATGTGCATTTTATTTTACAGAACAGATGTCCCAGACCCATGCTATTTAAATGCACTTGCCAAATCAGCAAGAACTGAAAACTGAAAGGAGCACATCACCAAGACTCCAGAAGTTCACTTTATTAGTCATAGTGTTTAAAATCTGCTGTATAGTATTTTCTGTGGATTAGGACGAGATGTGTAGAGTTTAAAATCTTTCAAACTCATGCTTCAATTTTTGTTGTTGTTTTATTTTACACTTTTTTCTAATAGCTTTTTTGTGCTTGATTAATCATTTTTGACTAAAAGTAGAAATCTGCTCTTATATTCTTTTAAAATTTTTTATTGTGGTTCTCCAACCTTAAATGAAGTGTGTTTCTAAATAGGGCGTTTGAGGATAATAACTTTAAAGTGGTTTTTGTCTGTGTATGGTTAGATTCCTGGTAATGGCAGTGGGTAATATGAGATATGACAGGTCCAGTGTAGCGAGCCCATGTGTGTGTGGTAATAGTGATTTGTGTGTGTACATGGGTGTTTTTCATCTGGCAAAGCTGGGTACACAGCAGAAATTTAACCCTGCTCCCCCAGCCTACCACCACACCCACCCAAATCCCAGTCAGGCTCAGTAGATTTTATAGAAAGCATATTGTATAGAGGCAGCCTCTCCACCTCCTTTCTCTCTTGCTTTCGTCTCCTCCTCTGCTGTGATAATTAGTAGTGGGGTAATACCAGGGGTTGAACTGAGAGAGCAAGAGCTCTGAAATCCCCTTTTCCACTCCAGTGGGGTAACTACAGCAAAGGCCTCCCACTCCTCACATGATCACCTCAAGCGTTTTCAGATGAAGCATGGTGTGTTTGAGGTACTTGCATGTAAAGTTGACCTGAAAAAGTGAGCTAACCTTAAACTTAGCCAGCCAAAATCCTATGTTATAGTTTTCTCTTGGATGGGGAAATGGCAAGCCTGCCAAAATGAGATTTGAGAAAGGGTGTCTCCAAGCTCATTGTAAAAGGAAAGGCAATGTCTCAACACATGCTAGGGAACATTAGAGGTGTCTGTCATGAAAGCCTGGGCTTTATAGAGAAAACCTCATCTCTATTCACCTCCATGCCTCCAACATCTGCTGCTGAGGGCACTCCAGAGATCATTAACCCCTTCACTGCGCTGCACGGCTGCCTTTCTTTGTTGCAGAGAGGAATTCAGGGTGGAAAGAGAGCATGAAAGCAAACCGGGAGCCAACTTCTTTGTGAATTGAGTCTCTTTAAGGTCAAGTTTTGAGAGCAAAAACGCAGGCAATTGTTCACATCCAGATTGTCCCTGGCACTCCCTAGTGTGAGCTACAAAACATCATAACAACTGTGAACAACAATGGCTGAAATAAGAAATGTCTTTTACCATACAGGGTTGGGTTAGGTATGTGTTTCAAAGTGGTTTCCAGTGATAAATAAGCCTAGAGCACAGTTTGACACGAGATACATTTTGTGGTTTGGTGCTCATTTCAGTGTTTTGCTCAAACAAACCAGAGGGTTAGCGTTCTGTGTATACTCTTCAATGCCTTGTGCGTGTACTGGTGTTTTTGCATGTTTACATGTTCACATGCCATCAGTGAAAGGGAAAGCCGGCTTTTAAGATGCCCAAACTGAAACCCAATCTCAAACTGACATTCTGGGAAACTCTGAGCTCAAATTCTCCCTGACATAGTCTTTGACTTCTGTAGCTCTTCATCAGAAAGAGGCCATGATGTGAACATGTGCAAAAATGTCCAGACTAACATGGTCTTTTCTTTTTCTTTCTTGTATTTTTTTTTTCAGACTTTACAAAGCTTAAGCTGCCCTGGATTTTCATCTAGCGACAACTGCCAGTCAGTCCTGTCCCCGCCCACCTTCGACTTAATCGACCAACCGGATTCAGACTTCACAGGTGTGTCTGAGCTGGGACTAGAGTCATGGCAGGAAGTGATAGGAGATGACGAGGAAGAAGATTCATCTTACGAGGATAGCGACTCCGCTTGTAGTGTGGACTCACGGCCTGGGTCTCCTGTAGGCATCGAAGATGGTAAACGCACCCTCTGGAAGGGTGACTGTGGGACACAGAGGGACATTTTTCAGCTGGGGGGAGAGCTGGATCTTGAACAGATTGAAAGAAACTAAACTTTGCATCGACGATTTTAATACTGCGTCTGGACTGTTATGGTTGATGTACCGAGAAATGACTATTAAAATAAATATGAGGAAAAATAATAGCTAATTTTGTAAGGGAAAGGCTTTGAAAAGACAAGGATGGTGATACATATGATGAAGCATTGCATACGTTGCTAACGGCTGGCTTCTTTAATGACACCTTTGCCTTGAACATTCTTACTGTTTGTTTAAAAAGCAGTAAACTTAGTTTGTTTTGTGTTTTTTTGTTTGTTTGTTTGTTTTGTTTTGTTGTTTTTTTTTTTTTGTTTTTTTGGATCAGATATTCAGCTTAACTCAGGAGTGGGAAATTGAGGGTTTGTCTTAAATAAGTGTCTCAGCCCCCCGCTGTCTTTTAACCTGATGACCTTTCCAAAGTCAGCTAACCTTAAGTTTGTAGTACTGTAGCAGTAGCTGGGCTCTCTTATATTTAGCTCAAGTTTGTTTTTCCAGAGAAAGTGGAGGGCATCAACAATGGGGTGACACAGAAAGAGGCAAAGACAGACTTACCCTTGGCCTTCCTCTTCATCTTTTGTGCACACGTGAAAATCTGATTTGGTTTTTTTTGCTGAATGTAGGCTCAATAAGCTTTATGTGGAGTTCAGAAAATGTAAAGTGCCTTCTTCTGGATGCTTGCTGTCTCAGTTCTCTTCAAGAAACTTGCCTCAATCGAAGCCACCTTTTCTGACCCAAATAGACAAATTGTATTTTTGAATTAAACACTGAATCTCAAATTTTCAGTTCTAACATCAGTGTATATTTTTCTAAGTAACAGGTTTTTTTTAATGAGCTGTTTGTGCAGGATTAAGAATATAAGGTCTTTGTTCTATAAGAATGAATATGAAATAAACGTACATCCTGCACTCACTTGTCTGGTTTAATTTGAGTTTGTAATGATTGCTCAGTGGTAATCAAGATTTCTGTAAAAGATAGCTTTCACCCAGACAGATCAAAAGTCTGAACACGCTGCAAAGTTTCCAGATAATCTTTAGAAGCCATACCCACACGCAGTCGTTTCCTGCATAACATTTCAGAGCCATTTCATTGAAGCTCACTCAGCTTGTATTGTTTTGAATACCCACAGGTACATAACGTGATTATGCAGCAAATCGTTTCTCTATAAATGTTTTCTCTGTACAGTGGCTACCTAGGCTATTGAAGAATACAGCAAGTCAGGTTTAAAAACAAAACAAAGAAACTTATATTGGTCGTGTGCAGTTCCCAGACAAAATGGCAGGATGTCTAGCAATGGAATATTCCTGTCCAGTAACCCTGCACTGGCCAGAGGAGGTGATGTCAGGAGAAAATGTCTGGGGAGCCAGACATGTAGACCGGACAGGGTTCTTCCACTCTGGGATTTCCTATCATTTCTGTCCAAGCTTCTGAAATAAGCTCACAGCACCGTCACCTTAATAAGACTTACCTCCATTTAATCTATTTAGATTAAATTTGAGTCTTGTCTCATCATCATCATTGTTATTGGCCACGAGGGAGGCTGATTGCTGAAATTAAGTGATAGGACAGATTGTTTTTCCGGCATGGGGAGGAAGGCACTCAGTCCAAAACTGTTTATGCTGAAAACAGGATGTTGGAGTCACTTGCAGCCTTTCCTTCAATGATGGCCTTGAAGGAAGGTGAACTCCGACATCTCAGCGCTTAGGTGTTGGCTTACGTAAACATGCACCCAAACATGTACACTTATTCGAAGGCCCTGAAATAGATACTGAATGTGCTATGCTTGTATACGCAGAAAACCAGTCACCTGGCCTGGAAAACTGGATTAGCCATTGCTTCTCCTTCTCTTTCATTCCCAGTGGATCGGTCCATCTGATGTTGGAAGAATAAGGATTTGCAGATGAGAAGAAGGTCACAGGGCTCAGATTTTGAACATGGCACATGAAAAGAAGCACACGATGTCTGAAAGTTCACACTTCAATGGTGAACTGGACACAAAAGACTGGAAACATAAAATCATGTTGCTATCAACAGTAGTCCGGTTACTCGTTGCTCCCAGAGGTCAGTAAACCACACGCACATACGCAGAAAACACACACACATATTTCCTCTTTGGCAGGAAGTGGCATGCTAAGCGGGGGAGAGAGTTAATATCTGAGGTAAAAGCACTATAAATAGGGAGCATTGTAGTTATGGTTGCCAAATGTAGACTTTGGAGAGAGGGAGACAGGAAAGGCCATGTTAGACAAATTTACAGCACCCTGGACTGATCGACCTACATTACATGTGAGAAAACATTGGCTGCATTTTCAGAAAAAGCTTCACTTAAACACTGTCAGCAAAATGACTTCAACTGTCCTTTGAGAACTACAGAGGAGGGGAGATTAATGACATCAGATTTTCATCAGCCTTTTCAAGTGTAATCTAGTGTTTGCGTCCAGATGGGTGGGAGTCGTACTTGCACTTCAGCATTAAAGGATACTGAGTTGTTTGATGCCTCCAAGTCTCCTTCGGTTATGCTCGTCTGTGGCTGTATACTTGAAGCAGAGGCTGCTTGTTTTGTTAAAAATGGCTTTGTCAAGAATAGCAACAGGGAAACAGATGAAGTAAGAGTCAAGAGCAAAAAATAGCATTAATATGTATAAAAATATACACTCAAACAAGCAAGAGAAGTGGTTTGTTTTTTGAGTGTCACTGTGTCTCCCATAGTAATTATGCCATTCCTGTGTAAATGACTGTCTAAAATCTTTGTGGCACAGTTTCAACAAGGTGTTGGAAACATTCCTCAGTGATTTTGAACCATAGAAGCATAATAGCATCAGAAAGTTGCTCAAGATTTGTTGGCTGCTCGTTCAAAATATGAATCCACAATATCCCAAAGGTGCTTTGTTATTCTGTTAGATTGAGATCTGGTGGCTGTGGAGACCATCTGAGTACAGTGTGATGTTGAAGTAAAGCACTTTGAGATGATTTGAGCTTTGTGACGTGACGTATTGACTTGCTGTAAGCAGCCATCAGAAGATGGGCACACTATGGTGATACTCAGGTAGACTCAGTTGGTACTAAGGAGCTCTAAGTATGCCAAAAAAATAATCCCCACACTATTACACCATTGGGAGGATGAACCAAAATGGCAAAATGGGCCATGCTTTTATGTTGTTTACCACAAATTCTGAGGACAGGTCTCAGAGTAACTGGTCTTCTGCTAGTGTAGCTCATCTACTTCAGGGTTTGATGTATTGTTAATCCAGATCTGTTAGCCCTGAGAACTGGCACTCACTGCATATTTTCACTTTTTCACACAATTCCAGATAGATTGCGTAAGAAATTCCCAGTAGATCAGCAGTTTCGGAAACATTCAGTTAGTAAGCAATCATGTCACATTTAAAGCTGCTTAAATCAGCGTCTTGATGATGCCTACGTGCCTAAAAACGCTGGGTTGCTGACTTGTGATTGGCTGATTAGATAATTGCATTAACACGTGGGTCAACAGGTGTACCTAATGAAGTGGCCAGCTAGTGTACATAATTCCTGGTTTTAGCATTTGCACTGTTTTACTATATACACAAACCCCACAAACTTTTGTGGGTTAACATTCAGGTAGTAAATGCAAACTAAATGAACATCAATAAAAATGTTTAAACATTTAAAATAACGATGATTGTATTTAGAATACAAAATGCACTGGCAGTTGTATTGACATCAGTACTATTGCTTCCAGGCCTTTTATAACTTCACATTGAATCAAACTTTGTAAATAAGCACACAGTGTGTGTTAAGTGTAAGAGAAAAAAAGAGAGGCTTCAGTTAAAACCAAAGTCATGATTATGTAAAGGTAGCTCCCAAACGGGCATTCCCACCTTGTTGTCCATGAGAGAAAAATGCTGACAGCTGCACCTTCTGTTTATTGACGCTACATTTTGTGCTTAAGGGTGGACAAATGAATCATCCTGCGTTTACCTGCATCTACATGTGTGCTTGGAAGTGCTTTGGCAGACACCTAGTTAGACAGGTGGCTGGGAGTGTCATATGTCAGTGACTGTCTAGTTCTCCTCACAGAGGTGATAAAGTGCAACCCAACACGTCGTCACCATGGTTCCCATGAACACAGTCCCATCCCTTCCCCCTCTCAGTGTGATTTACATCTTCATAGTATCCTGTAATGACTGGTTTTCTTATACACCAGCCCCGAGAGCACCTGAAAATTCCTGCTGCGCAAGCTGTAGATATCTCAGATCCAATAATGAGCTGACTTTCAGTAGGCTTCATGAGTACAAAAATAATAACAATTAAAGTTAATGTGCTTATAAAATAAAGTGAAAGATTATTGGCTGCCTGATTTGCCTTTTCCAGCAGCCCTATTAATCAATAGACATTATTGTTCTTAACACAAAAACCAATAAAAAGCAACCATAAACACTTTAGACCATTTGAGTAACATTTGTCATCAACTTCAGAAATCATTTGAATTAAAGTAAGAAGTTATGTTGTTACTTGGATGGTATGGAATGACAGAATAATTGTATCATCTGCACAGTACCTGACCAAAAAAAAAAAAAAAAGCTAAACCCCAGGAAAACCCAGACTTAATTTTGTTACACTGCTCATAACAACTGCACAGTTTATGGGAAGCAAAAGGTAATATTGTTTGGTGTTGATGTCCTTTGTGGTATTCCCAGCAGCTCATTCAAATATTCAAATCAAGCGCTTTTCAAAGGAAATGATCAATGCTGCCAGCTCTCCCTGTTATAAGAAAAAAAAAGTGCCACAGGGCAACAGACTGACAGCAGACTTTGACAACACGTGCACTGCCAAGCATTTATTCCATTTTGGAAACGTGTTGCCATGCCACCCAAACATTTCCAGTTCTACATGTGATGCAACCAAGCATGTGTTTTAGAGAAAATGAGAGAGATGAAAGTGGGAGAAGGGCATTTTACTCAGTGGAAAGACGTGTGCTGAGCGAGAGGAAACACATGCTCCTTTTTTTCCCTTTTTTTTTTTTTTTTAGCAAAAGGGTAGTACACACAGGAGACTGGCTGTTGACTTGCTATATACACAATGATGACTGAATACCAAACAATGGGAGACTGAAATAGGCATGTTTTTGCAGCGGCTGGTCCTCCTCCATCCATCACACCGGTTACATCTGGGTCAGCGAGTGCTGCCTGGATTGACTTTCCCCCTGGTGTACGTCCAGAATGGCTGCCTCTCATGAATCAAGACAAAATATCAGCCATGTGCTGGAAATTTAAGTCAGTGAATATCTGGAGAAAATGTGCTTTGGTCTGTCTGTCAACAAACAATAAATACGTCCTTGCCCTTTCACAACAGCTCAGTTTATATGTGGCAATAACATTTTCTATGAAACTGTAACACACTGTGCATAGAGTTAAATCCCTGGATCATGCAAAAGCACTGCACACAGATTTGTCATTACTGTATGAAAGTCTTGATTTATAATCTGGCTTCAGGTCCTCAGAGGACGCTGCCCTGTCAGTTTGACTCGCTGATGTTTGTTTTGCATCTCCAGTTGGCAAAATGACTGACCAGAGCAGACAGGGTTGACTCAGGACTTGCCACTTGGTCTGCAATCAAACTGAAATCAGCGATTACTCAGGGGTGACTATGAGAAACAGCTTCAGGAGCAAGAAGACAGTCAACACAGCTGCTGCTTGGCTGCTCACCTTTGACCATGGGCATAAATGTAGATAGCAGTGGATGATAGCACGGAGGTGTCATGCTCACACTGGCTGAACTTTTGTCACCACCACCTGCTGTGATATTGGATGTAAAATGACCCCCTGGGTTTGAAAACAATTTTACTGTTTTACACACATTTGTAAGGCAATATTATAGTTTATAGTACATAGTAGTCACTGCGTAATAAAGCGTATGGTTAGGAATGAATCAAGTGGCCTTGAGTCCTTACATAGTTAAGCTGCAGTAGGCCTAAGCTGCTGGGGGATTCCCATGATGCACTGAATGTTTCTCACTCTCTATGTGTTTATACACCCCTTTACATTTAATCGTTAGTTATTATTAATCTGTAGCTTTCTTCCACAGCTTGTCTTTCTTTTCTTCCTGTTAAAAGAGTTTTTCATTCCCACTATCGCCAAGTGCTTGCTCAAAGGGGATCGTCTGATTGTTTTGGTTTTCTCTGTATTACTGTGGGGTCTTTACCTTACAATAAAAAGCACCTTGAGCAGACTGCTATTATGATGTGGCACTTTATAAATATAATTGAACTGAACCGAACTGAATTAAGAACATCATAGTGTAAATGTTTAAATGGGAAGCTATTTATCAACCTGTATCCTCTCACACATCTAGTAAATCAGTTACTTCAGCTGGCATGGTGACCTCGAAATGGATAAACTACTGCATATATTATGCAGTACAATGCCTACATGGCTTTGCGTGGGTCAAATTTATGTGCAGTAGGTGTTTTTAGCTTGACCAGACATTGTGTTCATGATAGGTAACTTTATTTTATAAGGGGCTGGAAAATAGTGAGTTACAAATAGTATGTCTTTTTTCTTCACATGAACAACAAGAGAGGGACAAACACACACTGGGCACTTCATTATGCACACCTGTTGGGCTAAATGTTAACACAAATCTTTGATCTGACAGTCAGCCATGACAGAAACTCAATGCCTTAGACACACAGAGAGTCGAGTTGATTTGCTGAGGTTCAAATTGAGTATCAGCATGAGGAAGAAAGGTGGTTTAAGTTATTGGTGGTTGCTGGTGCCAGACAGGCTGCTCTGAGTATTTTCAGAAGCTGCTGCTCCACTGGGATTTCCCCAAATGACTAGCATTCTAGTATTTACAGAGAGTAGTGTAAAAATTAGAAAATATTCAGTGAGCGACAGTTCTCTGGGAGAAAATGCACTGAGGATGCCAGAGGTCAGTGGAGAATGCCTAGACTATTTAATGCTGATAGGAAGGCAACAGTAACTCAAATAAGCACTCATTAAAACCAAAGTATGTAGAAACACATTGCTGACATGCTGAACCCTGAAGCAGCAGAAGACCACACCGGGTGCCACTTCTATCAGTTAAAAAACAGGAAACTCAAGCTACAGTTTGCACAGGCTCACCTGAATTGGATAATTGAAGATTGGAAAAACATTAACTGGTCTGGTTCAACCCATAATTGGCAAGGAGTATCTATTAAAGCGACTTGTAAGTGTATGTCCAATTTAGAGAAATAATAATGAAGGATTCACTGACCGTTTTATATCAGCAGAATAACAACCAGTATGGCTGGTTAATGCTTGTCACCAGTTTTCTGCTGCCATTTCTCATTATTTTTTTTATATAGTTAGCAAGTTACACTAGAAGATAATTTACCAGTTCTTACTCCCACCTACCAAATTCTTGTTGGTGTTATTTAAATGGAAATCTGTTTGAATTGCAAAAGAAATGAGTTATGTGCATGGTACTGCAAACAGTTTATGAAGCATGCAGTCCTTATCCTAGCTGAGGTTATTCGTCTTTCTCAAATCTCTACAATACATCTAAAAACATGAAATCAGCCCCAGTGGTCACAACTGAAAAAATACAACCAAAACCTCAAAGATACGATATCACAAATGGTTCCAGGCGTGCAAAAAGTAGAACTGCTGAAATGTGCTTTTTGTTTAGCACTGTAGCACTTGTAGCAAGACACAAGAAAAGCTAAAGATGAAAACTTGAGACTCAGTGTCAAGCCTTTGCAAATTTGCTTCAATAAGAATTAAAAACATGCAGTCCAAAATATGACTAAAACAAATTGAGTTCAAACCAGGCTTGAAATATGTTGTGTTTTTAGAAGTGTGTTGTGTAGATATGAGAATAATAAGTTTGATATCTATCAGATCTACTCTACCAACCTACAGCTGGGTGCTGTGGGTGTGTCCAGGAAAGGCGCCTGCCATGGCTTTACATCTATAAACATAGGCAGACGAGTAGGCAGCAGTCGCCGATGTTATCACAGGAGACATTAACTGCTGGGCAGACAGCAAATGAACATAAGAATGCTAATTAGGTTCAAATTAAGTCCTTGGATAAGCTGATTCGTGGGTTTCTGCCTGGTGAACAAACACACCTATTGGACACTTGATTGTGTCGGCAGATTAAAAGGATGTAGTAACAAAATATGCTTGATCTTCTTAGTCATTTTAGTCACTTCAAAGTCTCAAAATTAAATACACAATTTAAGAGTTTTACAGTCAAACAATGCAAAATAGACTAGCCGAAATGGCACGAAAACGCTTTTAATTATACAAACCCAAAGTCATTACTGCTTTCTTGAAATTGAAAATAATTCTTTCATTAAAGAATTTTCCCTGGGATTGTTTCTCAGGAAGTCTTCAATTGGTCCACTCATCCTTTGACAAGTAAATGTTAACATTTCTTAGACTGAAAATAACTTTCAGCCCCTTTATCAGGATGAAGATTTAGTGTATTTTCCAGCTCATAGCAGCTGCATGTTTGGCTTGCACAAAAAAACTTAAGACATTAATTAATTAATGAAGACACGCTGTTGTCACAGCTACTTAAGTCATCGTCAGACATATGCATGCACGCTTGACTTTACTTAGGACACAGTGTATGATGAAGTTAATATTGCAAAACTGGTTTGTTAAGGGAGTTATTTGGCAATGTTCTTTCTTTGAACCACCTCTTTGCTTTTCCTGTAAAGCAATTATAATAATTCCCATATTTCAATCCGCAAAGTGCTCATTAAGGAGCTATGCCTGTGTGATGAATGGATTGAGTTTGATCAATGTTTTCATTTCTTTTCAAGCAAAATCTACGGGGAGGAGGAACAAACAGGATTCTGTGAGTGTGGGAGAAGATATTCTAGATGTGGCTGTTTTCAGTCTTTTCGGGTTCCCACCAAGCACTGACTGATTTCTAATCTGTGCGAACCAGTGTTGCTGCTTTGGTGCGAGTTTGTGTCAGGGATAGATACAGATAGTTTTGTTTGATCTCGGTGGGAAGAGAGAAAATTAGCGTGCGTAGAAAATCCCCAGTAAAGCACTGGCAGCTTGCCAATATCTTAGAAGTAGTGCATCGTGTGTTGCACTCTTTGTACGTCTCATTTTATCTGAGCAAAGATTTCAAGGTTAGAATGAATACATTCTTCCTTTTGCCTGTCTGCTTTGAAGAGAGGGAAAGGTTACACCTGTAACCAACACAAGGAGTGACAAAGGGAGGTTTTGCTGCATGTATACACTCATCTGTCTGCAGCTCTCTGTTGGAAAGCTTTGACTTTCTTTATACTTGACTGTCGAGTCTGTCTCCTCATGTTTTCACTTCCCCTTACATCTTTGGTCTCTGTGTTGCACAAAGTAAACCAAACAAGCCGTCCATAAAAGCTCTACGGGGTGATCAAGAGCAAACTGTAGGTGTATTTGTAATGGCAAATGCTCCATGATAGAGATATATGAAACACAGAGGACAATGGAGCTCCAGGGCTAGTGTCTGTTTTTTCTGCCTCCCTATAGGTTTGCATGACCGTGACAAAAGAGAAAGGTCTCTTCCCATGTTTGCACAGTGAGTGCTTTCCGAGTGTGCACCATGCTTCTGTACTTTTCTCTGGACAGTCTATGTATGCCTTTTAGCAATTAAAGAATGCGGTTGCTTGTGTAGGAGTAAGTCACTGTTTGTGTATCGTACTGAATGAGTCAGTTGATGCCCTTAATGTTTGTCTGAGATTTGGATGTTTCCTTTTATTTGGGCTCTTTTTACTGACTCCCTTCCTTTTGCATACACTCATAATCAGTAAGATGAAGGGACGGGAGGGAGTGTTGGAGGAAGGAGTTGAGATATGGGGTTCCCATATCCTTTTTTCCCCCTACTCTTCTTCTTCTTTATTCTCATTCTCTGCACTCCATCATGGAGCTGTGCGAGCCCTCCTCTATGGTGCACGTGGCAGCTCTTTCCCAAGAATAGGGAGCATAGTCCATTCCGAGAGAGGAAGTTAAACTGTCACTGATGCTCCAATTTAAGCTTCCTGTTAAGATTTACAGTTGTAGCATGGCCCACTCCTTTACACATGGATCCTCATGCTGCTACAAAGAGTGACACGCACACACCCACACATGCACACACAGACATAGATATATGTGCACACCCATGCATAAGCACTGACATGCATGCATACCATAGGCGTACAGTCCGAGTGCACACTGTGCACACTTCTCTCTGTGAGAAAAGAAGAAACATGATGGGGAGATAATGAGTTGTGAAGGGGAGAGTTGTATAAAGTACTGAACCAAGAATGCAGCAATAACACATGCGGCCAAGTTTAAAAACTTGTCCTCTACAAATATACAGTGTTACAAGCCAAACTGTTGTTTTTCACAATTCTTGCAAGTGTGAGAAAGCCAGTCAGGCCACAAAACATTTTTCATCCTTTGTCTCTCATCGAACACTGGATATTTTGTCACCTGAGGTAAATATGAGTAAAATTCACTACAATGTAGTCTATAAAGACCTTGTAAGAAGCTAGGATTTGGAAAACCCCATAGCATGCTGTTCATTTTCCCTCCCCTGCACTCGCCAGCCCACTCCACCCGGCTATTATGGCGGAGTTGCTCTCCAGGGACCCCCAACACAGACGCTAGTTTGGAAACCCCAAGCATGCAGACCGCGTGCATTTCAGTGAGGAAAAAAGGGGAAGGAAGGACAAAGAGAAGGAGAGAGCAGCTTTGTTCCTGGCTGCATCTTCCTGCGTCTGTGATTTCCATCCCGTGTGAATGTAAACAAACAAAGACATGAAAGAAGAAAACATGGCCAGAATGAAGAAAAGAAATGATTTAGAAAAGGATCAGAGGAGACTAACAAAACAGTCCAGAGGAAAAACATGTCTTGGCAAGAGGCGTGAGATATAAGTCACCAGCTCATTTAATGGTGCCACTGCCAGACACTGAGACAAAAAACACATGCGGGCAACAAAAGCTGGCTCCTAGACACACTGGCACAGAGAGAAGTTACCAAGAAGCCCATGACAAACCTCTGACACTGTCTAAACTCTAGCTACCCAGACAATTTGCATGTTTATGCACACTATATCACTTCTACTTTACAAGCTTAAATGGTTGTAAAATATATTTTGTATTTCGTTGAATACAACAGCTGTCTCCTTTTCCAAGAGGATATCAATTTTTCATGAATTTCACTTTTCAAAGTGAAAGCCTGGGTGCAGATTGCCTGTCTCTTCACACAAAACTACAAGGGCATACATGATGACACTAGATAAAGTAGTTGTGCAAAAGAAGAGGAAGAACTGTTTGCTTTTTGGCTTTAAAAATAAAATGACATTGGCATTGCAGAGATCTGTAAATGCCATTCCAGTTCAGAGAGCACATCATCCACCAACAAGATCAATGGCCTTTCAAGCAAATTTAAAGGAAATGATCTGGATTTGCTCCAAAATCTAATGGGTTCTTCTGTGACTGTACTCCCCCCTCGATTTCATTTTTTCATACATCTTGGAGTGAGTTGCACAACTGAGTCAGCTCTGTCAGCTCTTGCACTGCTGACAAGCAAACAAACAGATAAATGCCCCTGAAAAGAGTAAATGTTTCTTAAAGCCTGTCTTCAGGCAATACTTGATTATGGAATTTTTATAACTTAGGATAGCCACATGATTTGAAATCAACATTACACTGACATAAAAATTGCAGTGAAATCTGTATATGACTACACTGTTAACAGGTAAAGTTCCTCTCAGCTAACAACAAACTGTTATGTAACCTATGAAGAGCAAAATAGTTCAACATGAAGGTATATGTTCATGGGTGGATCCGTGCAGAGAACTGAATGTCAAGGACTGATTGATTGGGTGTCAAAAGAGGAGGTGGAAGGAGCTTTATGAGATTTTAGCTCCAGATTCTGTCTTCAGTATTAGTCACTGTGCCCCTTTCTTTCTTACTCACTAACCTGTCTCCTTTTCCTTCTGTTTTCTTCCCTCTCTCACGTGTAACATTTGAGTGTTCCAAGCTGTACAATTTTGTTTATGCGTTAAACTAAACACGGCCTCTGTCAAGCGAAATTATCAGATTATTTTTTCCTCTTCTCTAATTTCCTCCGCAGGGGAAGACTGGTAAACATATACTCACCGGTTTAAGCCCATATGGAGCCATCTACATGGATCTGGGTGGACTCAAAGACTTGGAAAGTCTCCTTGCAGAAAGAAGGGAGGTTTCATTTAAGGCAATTTCCTTCTTTTCTTTCATTTTCTTCACTCCATTTTATCTTCCCCCTGTGCATAGCATAGACGTTATAGTGGTGTTTCCAGCTGCCAAAATCAGCCACAAAGTGCTTTAAAATCTGTGTCATATGTTTTGTCTCTCCTTTGCTTTCCCCACGGCCTCACCACTTGAAATACTGTGGCCGCACTGACAGAAAGACAGAACACACTGGGTGTTCACCTCATTTTTTTGTTTAGACGTATTAGCACATAAACACTGTTGAGCTTCTTTTGGATCTTTACACACCTGTAATTTAGCCATCTAAATATTTGCTAAAAGCTTCCTCTAATTCAGAAAATTTAAGGTTCAGGACATTAGGAAAAAAACATCCACCCATGCATAATATTTTGGAGCCAGTCATTTTGGCAAGCAATCTTTTAAGGATGTGACCCATAAGAACTGGATTTGATATACTGTACATTGATGTCCTCACACAGGAAGTAAGAATAACTGAAGTACTGCATAGTGATGCCTTGTGTTTCAAGGCTTTAAGCGTATCTAATTTAAGAAAGGAATGCAAGTTAGCTGATGTTTTTGGAGCACAAATGGCAGATGAATAAGCTGAAAATACAAAGTGAAAATACAAATACAAAGTTTGAAAAGATTTTTGGCCATCTGCATTAACTGTTTTTTATTAAATGTTTGCCTTGATTATCTCTTTTATGAAATATGTGCCTTTTGTAGCTGCAACTGATGCACTATAGGCCTGTTGTTATTCTTGTGAATGCAAGACAGGTGGCATTAAACAGGTACAACCAACCTCTGGGCCTCAAGTTATGATAGAAATGCTAAAAACTGTAGTTCACCAAATGACCACTTGAGGCAGCCTCCAAAAAGAGAGCCAATCCTCATAGACTCCTATGTTAAATTAACCAACTTTACTGCTTCAAAAAGCATATTAACCTGATGTTTTAACAAAGATGTTTTTAGCCTTTTGAGTCTTCAACCTGGGTTTTGGAGTTAGGGCTGTGGCCGAATGGCTTGACAGGTGTCCCAAAACAAGCAACTGGAGTTGATAAATGTCTGCTAAGCCTCATCCACCCGTCATTAAACTAGACTTCGACACTGCGTACATGCTTTGGTGCTCATAATTTTTAATGGATTTTCTCACTAATATTATAACTTTCTATGTGGTGTAGCCCAGTGATGTTCCTGGTAACTAATTTGCTTATCATTTGAATTAGATTTTTTTAATAATGTAAAACAAAGAAAACCCTCAGAAAACACTGACTCACTGACTGACATGAGTCACTGAACCAAAACTCAAACATATTTATTCAGTTATGTGTCTTGGTATGTGGTTAGTTTTATTAACAGACAGCTAAAGAAGTTTCTTGGTGAGCAAATATAATTACTTAATTTATATTTTACTAAAGATGTCAAGCTTAGTCACACTCTCTGCAGACCAGTTGATCTCAACGCCAGCCCACATCAGCTGACACCTTACCTGATAGCTCTCTATGTATTTGGTTTGCACATCTCATATAAGGGGTTCTATTTAAGTTTATTTACTCTGTCTCCATTTGCTGTACACGTGCAAGCTACTTTGCAACCACCTCTGCTGCTGCTTTCTTCTCCTGTGACTTTCCTTGTAAGCTTGTGGAAGGAGAGGTAGGTGTGATCTCTAGAGAGATGTTGCCATTATAATTATTGCAGATGAAAATGAGAAATTTCATTATGACTGTTGGAGTTGACGGGCACAGCATGCTAAGCAAACTAACAGATTGTTACAGCTGGTAACTTACCATTTCATCCAATCGCTTCTGGCTTCAGAAAAGCACGACATCAAACTGCCAAACTGCTAAACTGCCAAAATGCCAGAAATTGAGTTCAAAACATTAGCTCAATGGTTGGTCACAGTGGTTACTTATCTTTATATACAGTCTTTGATTTATCCCCCAAAACTCTGCTTACTACACAGGAAACAAACAAATCAGCTGAAAGAACACTCTGTCTACTTAAACGCTCTGCCGAGTTGAGATCATCAAAGAAGTTGGAATAATTTTCTCTGGGTTCATCACAACAACTGAGATCTTTCACATGACCGCTCAGTTCTTCATTTACTTCATTAAGCCCATAGATGATACATGTATTGATTAAAAAACGTGGCTTATGAGGGTTGGGAAGGTTGCCGGTTCGATCCCCCTGCTCTCTCTGTCCTGGTCGTTGTGTCCTTGGGCAAGACACTTTACCCTACTGCCTACTGGTGTTGGCCAGAGGGGAAGATGGCGCGATATGGCAGCCTCGCTTCTGTCAGCTGTGGCTACAACTGTAGCTTGCCTCCACCAGTGTGTGAATGTGAGAGTGAATGAATAGTGGAATTGTAAAGCGCTTTGGGTGCCTAGAAAAGCGCTATATAAATGCAATCCATTAAAAAAAAAAAGATTTTTCAGAATAAACAAAGTAACAGAATAAACAAACAAAATGATTCTGTTTTCTTTGTCTGCTTCTATCTTTGACCAGAATAACTCCAAGCTTGTGACACTGCTGGTTTTTCCAAGTAGATGACTCTTTCTGTCCCTTTTATTTTGCCTGTAAACCTGCTGCAAACACTGCCCTGTGTGTTTTGCTTGGAATTACTTGAACACCGTGTCATTATTGGCATTGGGCCTGTTGGATCACTGAAGGTGTTGGTCCAACAGCAAATGTCAGAGAAGGAAAAGCACTCGGTGGTTACATGGAAATTGCGGGTTTATAAGAGAGGGAGTGATCTGACATGCAAAACAAACACCACTCTTCCTTCTTTTGTGAAACACTGAAGGGAGAATTCCCTGCATGGTGCTATCTTTAAACTGTCATTGGGTGGTTCAACACTACATCAGCACAGGATTGTTTTTCTGATAAATGCAGTGCCGATGATGCAGGTTGATCAAACAGTTGTGGTACTGTAAACTTTTCAGAGGAGTCTTCTCTTCCTCATCTACTGACCGGTGTAAGGTTTCTGCTCTCCATCTGTCTGCCTGCAGACCCCACCGCCTCCCCCATGGCTGTGATAAAAATCAACAGGCACAGGTTAATGATCTCCCACATGCAAGTAACCTGGTTTGACACAAGCAGGCATCATAAAGTCAGATTCTTAATTTGTTGGACAAATTTTCACAGTGTTGCCCCTGTACACCACCACAGTGGAGTTTATCCGAGCAGATGAGACATGATTAAAGTGCAGACCTTTACAACAGTCTTACATTAACTGCTTAGAAATTCCAGCTATGTTTTATACACAGTTCCCCATTTTCACTAGATCAAAATTAACTACCATAATTTTACACGTGTGGATTGTTTTTAATACTTGGATGGAAATCTTAGAAATACTGAGTTTCATCCCTTGAGATGCTCCAGTAAGCCTCTACTGCAGCTGTCTTCAGTTGCTACTGGACTGGGATCATCTGACTGACTTGGCTAGTGAGAACATCTTGGGTAGCTTTTACAGTAAGCATTGGGTCAGTATTTATTTGTGTGATCAGATTTGCAGCATTTTAAAGAATAGAGCATAGCACTGTACACTTTCGAATCTATACTGCTACTTCTATCGGCTGTCATATCATCAATGAACACTAGTGATCTGATTCTACATGCAGTTATAACACCCAGTGCCATAACATTGCCTTCACCATGACAGATAATGTGGTATGCGTCAGATCTCATTCGTCCCATCATACTGGTACAAGTGCATCTCCGCTTCATCTGTACAAAGAAATTTTTTTTCAAAGATGCCATTATTTGGTGCACTGACATCACTTTAATCCTCATATTTATAATTACAGTGAAAACCTATAAAATACAAATTCAACCTTAGATTTGTTTCATTTCTCATGAAATAATAAGGGACCAAGCCTAGTCTGGCTGTGAAACTTCTTGTGGGAACTAAGTATTGAAACTGCTGCAATTTCTAAACAGTTAATGCAAAGATTTTTGTAGAACCCCTTGAATTACAGCTGCAAGTCTGCACTTCAATCACATCATGAGTGTTTGATTAAAAAAAAACATAAAAGTTGTGTTTTTGTCCCAAACATTATGGATCTAACTGTAACTATTTTAGAATAACCTGATTTAATTATTACTTCCTTGTGATGGTGGTCAAGATGTAAGATTTGTCTAATGGTTAAATTAGTTACTTTTTACATTTTACATTACTTTTACTGAATCATTTTGTGTTGGAATGTTTTTGCTGGTGCTCTCTATATAGTGATTATATAACATATGTGTTTGTAATTACCCATCAAGTTAGATATTATCCAGCCTTATCATGGATTGGTTACTCAATGGTTGTTTAGTTTTACTATATAGTGAAGCTGTTCCTTCCAATGTGGAAATCCTTCTTGATTTATCATTGCGACTTTAAAGGAAGAAACTATAGCCAGCAGCAGGTGAGCTTAGCATTGCACGCAGACTGGAAGCTGCAGGAGACTGTTGGCATGGTTCTGTATAACAATACACGACGCTCACTTTATTATTTTATCCATACAAGAAGCAAAGTGTCAAAATTACAGCGTACAGTTTTATTGGGAGTTATCTAGCAGACTATTTCCTGGCTGGAACCATCTGCTAGGCAACCAAATGAGACTCCAGGAAGTTACTGTTCAGAGCCAAGAATCTGTCAGCACATGACATCCTTTAAATGGGCAAGTTGTTATTTTTATACTTAATGGGTTTAACGGGAACCAATGAGATATAACTGGTTAATAGGTAAGCTTTGAGGATGCTGGTAGATACCAACAGAGCTACAGTTGGTGGCCTTTTGCCCCTGTGTTTCCAGTCTGTATGTTAAACTAAGCTAACCTGCTGCTGGCTGTAGCCTCACCACCCTCATCTATACATCCACCAATGTCAAATCTCAAAATGTCCAACTGCTTCCTTGAATTTATGCAAACTTGAATATAATTTAAAGGGTGTAATCGTGTCCTTACAGATGAATATACAGTGTAAAAATAGGGAAGTGTTTACTTCAATTCCAGGGGGGGTTATCTATAATTCAGGAAGTGCGTGTGTAATGAAGGAAGCCTAACTAAAAGATAAACACACCACACCTCATACTGTCTTGTCCTGTCAGATCCTGTCTCACTCTGCCTGACTTTCTGTTGCTGCTGCCATCGCTGCTACCTCTGGGTCGGTAGAATCGGCAGCTGCATGCGCAAAACTTTTTAAACTCCTACAAGGCTTCAGGTTTAGCGTGAGGACGTCAGAGGCAGCACTCTCAGAAGAGAACGCTATTAGTGTGGGCAAAGTTGAAGAAAAGAAAACGTGAAGAAAAATGAAACTAGGTGTGTTCGCTACACCCCAACTTATCTCAGTTTCAAGGGAACAGCTTGTACTCATATGAGAAAGATCCACCAACTGACACTCCTTAAGCATACTCATACTCAAAACCACATCATATCACGATTTCATGAAAACCTTTTCATTCATGAAGCAAGCACTAGGCCAGACTTACCTGTCACTCCCTCATGTAGGCAAAAAAGAAAAGGAAAATGATAATAACGCAAACAGATTCAATCAAAAAAGAAAGTGAGAGAGCAGAGCACCGTGTGTTTATTTTATCAGCCCACCATGGCACAGCCAGAACAAAAGGCCTCGTTTTTGCCACACAATACTCCTTTACAGGTTATTTCTGTTGCTCTGGCAGTGAAGAAGGATGAAAGACTGGCCACAAAGGAAAGAATGTGGTTCCTGTTGTGGTCTTAGGGGGTCATGAGCTCGAGTAGTTGTGGGGGTGGGGTGTCTGGCTTTTCACATTGGGTGGCCCCTGGGGTGCATGAGTCAAGGTCTGCTATGGGAAGAGGGTGAACTGAGGGAAAAGTAGGTGTTTATAGGCCAGAGTTGGAGGGGTCAAAGGTATGAGTTGTGCGATGGGAAAAACATGGTGCAATGGGTGCCTCCTTGGTTTTAATGCTGCCAAAGATAAGAGTGTTTCATCAAGGAATGAAGACGGTCAGGCTTGGCACTGACTCACAATAGTGAAGTGGAGTGTGCTACGGTGTCTTTTTCGTGCTTTGGCAGCCCTGACAAATCCCCTGAAGGGATATCTCGGCCTCTGCTAGTACGACAAAACAAATACTGACAGAGTAGATATGTAAATTCCTGTAGTAACTCTGTGTACACCTCTTGTATTTGGTTGTTGCAGATGTGAATGCATGCTTGTTCAAGAGAAAGATTATGTCGTGACAGTAAAAGTAACACTTCAAAGATCCTGCTTCCATGTATGCATGTTTGTGTTGCACTTATTTTTTCAGGTTGTGTGCACATGCTCCATTTTTGGCAGACTCTCGTAACTGCCATCGAGAAACGCTGTCACAGCATTGAGTTCTGCCACTGTCTCTCTTTGTGTCTGTCTATGTTTACTATAGCCACAGGGCTGTCATTATCACACACAAAAAAGCCCTGTCATAAATGAACAGCTGATGAAAGAATGCATAGGCATGCAACTTTTTATTACCTTAAAGATTCTAATCTGAAAGTTGCAGAAGGAGCTGGATCGACTCCAGACAAAACAGAAGAAACAATTCAGACAAAATTAAAATCAAGAAAGACATAAAAATGATCTTTTGTGATGAGAAGGATGTTGAAAGAAAAAAAAAGAAAAGAAAACACTCATACTTTTTTAGTGTTCAAGACACTGTGACCTCTTGCCTGGAAGACTGGCACAACAATAAAAGAAGCCATTGCTTATCTGGAAGATTTGAGGAGGAGGATGCAAAAAAGAAGTCGAAGAACTATGAAGCATTTCTCAGTAAACATGGCTGGATTCTTCTTTCAATGATAGATCAAAAGGAATGAAAACAATATTTACAGAGGAGGGCAGCATGTGGGAAATCAAGATGAAGTTCATGCCTGAGTGTAGAGGTTTAGAATCCAGAGGATGTTTATCATCCATTACACTGATGGATTTGAGTGTGTTGTCTAAAGTACACTTGACATACCTATGGGAGGTATGGGTCCAGATGGCATACCTGTGGGAGGTATTGAAATGTCTAGGACAGAAGTGGAGTGGCAGAGAAGTATGTGAGGGTGGTGCAGGACGTGTATGAGGACTGAGAGAACGTGGAGAGGTGTGGGGTAGGAGTGACAAATGGGTTCAAGGTGGGAGGGGATTATGTTAGGGATCTGCTCTGAGCCCCTTCTTGTTTGCAACGGTTGCGGAGGGGCTGACAGATGAGGTCAGGCAGGAGTCTCTGTGGACTATGATGTTTGCAGATGACACTGTGATCTTCAGTGAGAGTAGGGGGCAGGTGGAAGTGAGCCGGGAGAGAAGAAGTCAATAGATGCAAGTCAGAATACATGTGAGTGAATGAGAAGGAGACAGGTGCAGTAGATGAGTTTAAATATCTGGGGTCACCATCCAAAGCAATAGACAGTACACAAAGAGGTGAAGAAGAGAGTTTACAAGACGGTAGTGAGTCCTGTTGTGATGCATGGTTTGGAGACGGTGACACTGATAAAAAGCCAGGAGGCAGAGCTGAAGATACTCTGATGTTATTTGAGAGTAGACACTATGAGATCAAGTTGAGTGGTTTGGAGACTAAGTTTGGACACGTGCAGGGGAGGGATAGTGGAGATATTAGGCAAAAGATGTTGAATATGGTGCTGTCAGAAAGGATGAGGAGAGGAATACCACAGGGAAGATTTATGGATGTGGTGAAGGACATGAAGAGGGTTGGTGTGATAGAGGATCAGCTGTGGCTACTCCTAAAGGAACAAGCTAGAAGAAGAAGAAGAAGAAGGAGAAGAAGGAGGAAGTCTACCACTGATGTCAAAGGACACTCTGTGCTTGAAATACCCCAAATACAACATAACAAATTTCTCAGTAGCCAAATTTATGTCTTTCTTGCTGCAAAAGCACTTAACGAAAAGGACATGCACAAGTTAAAATTACATTACTGTTTTTAATGTAAACAGCACGTTGTTATATTACCACAACTGACTTTAAACTGTTGCCACACTATTAAAAGTTCCAGTGACATTTTATATGGTATTGCACAGTCACAGAGCTGGTGTGACTCTGGGACAAGATTTCAACACCATCCATGGATTAATTTTATGGATCTGATGTAATTAATAGAACTCCTCTATGCTGTGTACCACAAGGTCAGCTCCAGAGAGATGTTGAAAGATGATGAATCAAAACTTAAGCAGTCATTAGTGGAAGTGATTTATTATGCTATAAATCATATGAATGGGAGCTTTAATCATTGGAATAACCTGTTAGGCGTGCAGTTCAGGGAGTATTGTTTTTTTTAAATGTTGGTGACAAAGTTTTATGACTGTTCATAACCTCGCTTGTTGTGTCGGCACCAGATGAATACTGGCACTATCTTGTTCAGCACTCCCTTTGGAGAATCAATAAATCTGAACTTATGCAAGATAAAAAAAATCCTCCTGAGATAAAGAAAAAATGTGTTGATGTGGTTTTTCTTGTGCAATTATTTAAAGTTTAGTCTGGAAAAATATCCACAGACAAATTCTGTTAATGTGACCCCTGACACTGAAATGTAGAAATGTTTGGGAACCTGATTTTTCTATTTTTATTTTTTCCTATTGAGTCATGCTTACTATCCACATTAAATATTGTGAGCAAATCCGTTTCATAACAAACATAAACAGGGGAATTTTGAACAAAGACAAAGAACTAAATTTGCTGATGTTCTTTAAATAGACATAATGATCTAAGGCAACAAGATAACAATATAGAAGGATGACATTTAACACTCAGTGGCCACAGGGCTATCCACTTTTAGGTAGAACTGTGCAACTGCTCATTTCTTAGTACATTTAGGCACACAGTCAAGATAACCTGCTGAAGTACAAACCAAGAAAGCTGATTTCAGTGACTTTCATGGCATGGCAGTCAGTCCCGGATCAGCTGAACTGAGTATTTCAGAAACTGCTTTATTATCTCTGGGGTTTACAGGGAATGGTCTGAAATAGAGAAAGCATCCAGTGAGCAGCAATTGTGCACATGGCTCCATCCTGTCTTTTATGAGTCATTCAGGGTCCTGGTGGTATAATAGTGTGGGGGATATTTTCTTGGTACACTTTGGGCTCCTTTGTACCAATTGAGCATTGTTTATTGCCACAGCCTACCTGAGTATCGCCATAGTGTACCCACCTTATGAAGACTGCTTGCAGAAGGATAATATGCCATGTAACAAATCACAAACCATCTCAAAATGGTTTCTTAAACATCTCAGTGAATTTTCTGTACACAAACAGCCCCCACCCTTACCACATCTCAGATCAACAGGGCACCTCTGGGATGTGGTGGAACAGGAAATTATGGATGTACAGTTGTCAGATCTGCAGGAACTGCATGATGTTGTCATGTCTATATGGACTAAAATGTCAGAGGCCAGATGAATGTTTCCAGTATCTTGCTGAATGTATCCCATGGCAAATTAAAGGAGTTTTGAAAGCTAGGTGTACCTAATAAAGTGGCCATAAGTGCATGTCCACATAATAGATACAGTTAAGAGAAATATAATCATGAAGTAAGAGCATAATGGATTAGAGAAAACCATTACTGGTTAGTAAGTAGCTTTGGTTCTTGTTTTTGAACTGGCAAAAATAATGGTAGCTAATGTCTGCCTCTGCAAAGGTTAACCCACACACACATCTGCACACAAACACATGCACAGAGTTAGAGTTGGAACACGGAGCAGGACATAAACAGGTTTGGGTTGGGCAGCAGATAACTATTTATGCAGTGAACCAAACTTTGTGCATCTGACCTTCAAAAGAAATCAACATGTGAACAAATTATACTCAAGTTTTAAGTAAATGTAACTTTACATTAGCTGTAAACTCAATATATTTACACATAGCCTAAGGCCTTTTCCTGAAATGCTGTTTACACACCGAGAAAAAGACAACTAAATGCCTATCTGGCCTAAAGTTGGGAAATTTGAGAAGCCATAACTACACCAATAAATCTGCTGATGATTATTCAGCACCCTGGCAGAGAGACAGCTGTCAGAGATATGTAGTCAGAGACAGCCAGTGTCTTTGAACCTGAGCAGAGTCTTTGTGGCAGTAGATAGATGATGCCGGGTGGAGAGCTACACTGATACTTCAGCATGGCAGCTGTGTGTGTGTGTGTGTGTGTGTGTGTGTGTGTGTGTGTGTAGCTTAGGCAACAATCTAGCAGTTAACCTTCCTTCAACTGCCAGCTGAGATGACCCAGAATAACACTGCTAATGTTTAACAAACACAGGTGACAGGGTGTATATATGTGTGTTTGTGTGTGTTTGTGTGTTTATATCCTTTGATAACCCCATCTTGACCCGGCTCATCTTCTAATAGTCCTTGTTAGGGCCACTAATCATTTCACAGACTGTTACACAACATATTTCATTCTCCCCAAGGAACACGCTGTGCTGCCGGTGACGCTCATACTTAATAAAGCCTATCCAGCAGCCTCCCTGTACAAAACAAGCACAGGCACACACACTTGCATGTAGGAGACTGTATGTTTTAGGAATAATGTGGCTTGGAGAATTTTATTACCGTGAGTAAGACGGAACATGTAAAGACTAAATCTGGTGATAAAAATATTAAAGTCTCCAGGAAAGAAATCCAGCTTGGACAACAGCACTTCATTACAGTACTGTGAAGAGCCAGCAGATGGCATCATATCATCTTGTTTGCATGGAGGTGATTAGAAACTGAGCAGCCAGTCTGGGCTGACTTGTCCTCAAGTCACGAGTGAGAAGTTTGCTGTGCCTTTATTATAAAAATTAATTATAAAAGGTTAGTAATGTTATTCTGTTTGTCTTTCTTTTCTCAGATCATGACATCTTTAAACAGTGTGAAAAAGTCTCTAGACGCTCCTCATTTCTTTATATTTTGCTCTAAGGAGCAAATAATTTTTTTAAAGGTGGTTTAAGTAATAGCCTTCTGGTCTTTCAAAGTTCTTCTTTGGATATATGCTCTTTTTTCACTCAGTTGGTTTTTATGCTGTTTTCCGGAGCTAAATTAGAAAAATGTTTTACATTTTAATAAAAAAATTGACACAAAATGATTGTGTACTCTTCCACAAACAAGAAAATTTCCCAAGAGCTATTAGTTGAAAGCCTGGCATATCTCAGCGTGCAGAGTCCTTAAAACAACTTGAGGAAACTGGACAAATGTAGGACAAAAGTTCTGATAAGTTCTGATAAATCACAGCATTTATTTCCAGTTTTTCTAGCAAATCTCAGTATGTGACATTTTCCCTTCCCTCTCCTGTGCACTTTCACCGCTCGCTAACACATTTTTTTTTGTTATTTTGTGTCATTTGTTTGATTATAACCTGTTCAGATGGATAAACTGAGGCTGCTGAGGAATGTTTGAGGTAAGATCTTTAAAGTCACAGCTCCCTCTTCTGACAGAGAAAGTATTAAGCAGCAGCTCACTCCTCTCTCTGAGAGGAAAATAATGACCATACTGAATGACCATATTGCAAATAATGCTATGAAGGGAAATCAAAAGTTTAGGATAAGATATAAAGGATGTAAATGATGAATGATGTAAAATTATTTCTAATGCCTTTTTGAATTCGAGTATTTTATAATGAAGTAACCTGATGCTGATACTTGTGAGATAAGCAATGACGTAATACTAATGACCTCAGATTTCAGCTTAAATAATACACAGAATGAGGCAGCATGATACTACCCTGATTCATAATCCAACATAACAACTCATATGTTCTGGTTCCAGAGTTTAAACCAGTTATATGAGCCAAACTTTAACCTTAAACCTTAGAATGTCTTCATTATATTCAGTTTCTATTTTAGAAACTGAATGTATATTTCTGGAATATACTAATAGATAACTTGAAGGTACTTTCCACCTAACTTCCATATCAACAAGACTTTAAAAAGCCCCTTAAAACAGATAGTTTTGGTTTCAGTGATCATGTTTTGCGATTCCCCTTGAGCTTGTAAGTGTTGCGCCAACAGGCCACCTCACAATAAGTGGTTTGAATCCACTGGCCAGCTGGGGGCATCTCCAAGTACTCCAGCTTCCTCCCACAGTGCAATAACATGCATGTTTGGTACATTAGTGATTCTAAATTGGCTGTAGGTGTCAGTGTGAGTGGGAATGTTTGTCTGCCTCTATGTATTAGGTCTGCCTGGATGGAGGGATAAAACACTTTATGACTAAACAACATTCACATCCAGCATACTTGGGTTTAAAATCTCAGAGTGTTATATTTAAAAAACTAAATTATCTGTGTACACATGACAAGAGGCAAAAGAAAATTTGTTTTTTTGTTTATTTCGGTTAACACTCCTGCATTGAATTATCCTCTTGTGTTTATTTTTAAGTGTTTTAAATTTCATTTACCCACAGTGCACTGATTTTTATGAGGCTTGGATAAGATGTGGGAAAAAGCAGTTGGTTTGGGCATATAGGACACCTACTAGGTGAGGGGTTTTGGGCATATCCTATTGAGAGAAGGCCCTGGGGCAGACCCAGGACGTGTTGGAGAGATTATGTCTCTCAGCTGGTTTGGAAATGCCTTGGTGTCCTCCTGGATGAACTGGGGGATGTGGCTGAGGAGACGGGGGTCTGGGTGTCTTTGCTTAGATTGCTGCCCTCACATAATTGCTGACCTCCATAAGTGGCCAAAGATGGATTGCTGGATGTATTTGTGATTCTGTTATGTACTCTGTTAACTGATAAAATTGACCACAAAGGGATTAAAATTTGGAGATTTTTAAATCTGGAATCAAAAATAAAAGTAAAGAGAAAACAGACGGTGAAATGCAATCTTATTAACTCATACACTAGCAACCATCCTTTTAAATGATAGACTATGGCCTGTAATTGACCAATATCTTAACCAACATAAATGGATTACTGGTAGGAAATTCAAGCTATTCCCGCAGAGATCTCTCAGTGTCCCAGAGGTCTTATCAGTTGCCCTCCTTGTCCCTTATACTCCCCTATTTGCTGCTAACTGTCGCCCAGCCAGATAGATCGGGGTCTAATAGAGAGGCCTGCTCTGTTAAGTGATTGAGCTGTAAATACAGACTGTCCCGATCTAAGACTCTCATCATCTGTAAACTCATTCAACACTCTCCGTCCTCTCCCTTGACGTCTGGGAGAGTCTGAATCATTTTCATCACTGAGCGGGGAGGGGCCATCTCTGATCAGGAGACAGAAAGAGGAAAGAGAGTGAGCCACACAGCTCATAGTATAAACATATACGTGTGTGTGTGTGTTTCTGTGCGTGTACAAATGTGCATGTGAGAGGGTGCTGAAGCATCAAACTACACCCCCGAGATGATCTTTCTATCAGCCCCACAGAGAACTGAGATTGTCCCGGGCAAAATTTATGAAAATGGTCATAAAAGGTAAAGACTTCAGAAATGGAATATGTCGATAAAACCCACAGCGGCACAATATATGGCAGTTTACTGAAGAGATGAGTGGCCCGGCTGTTAGACAACTCAAACCTAATTTTCTCAAGTCTTGTAAGTCAACAACCCTAAAGGTTTCATAAATCTTAATATAGGACAGATTCATCTAGAACATATTTACTGTTTTGATGGTGTGCCAACGGAGCATTAATTGCATCACTACAAGAGCTCTAATGGCAAAATTTGCTGTTTTATATCAAAAAGCATTAATGTGCAGAAAGTTACTCTAGCTCAGCAATTTTTAAAAATTGAAATGAGTTATATTTTATGGGCAATGCCACAATTATTCCCTTAATTTTGAAGCATAAATAAAATACGTTGATGCTTTAAATGTTTCAGATTCTGATTCTGCAAAATAGGAAATGGATTTCAGAAAATATTGAATCATGATTAAGTATATCTTTCTCCCTTGGTGGTTTGCTCCAAGTTTGAAATAGAAAACTGTGAAGTTAATGATACTGAGCTTATACAAAGACTTTAAAAAGAAATCTGGCAAGTGGCTCTTTTATCTCCTAATCTGGATTCCTGACTTGAAATCAATCGGGTTAAAGTGAAGTCAACTCGTTTTAATTTCATGGACTGTCCAGTCATATCTCATTAAGAACAATTAATGACCCGCTGCACCTCTGACAGACAATACTCTGATCAGCTGACCAGATTTATTGGTGAGTCACAAAATAAGTATTTAGTGAAGAATTCTTAATGTGCATTGAAAATCTGTAAACTCTTTAATCTGTTTTCATACACCTACAGGTTTTATTACATCAACCTTTCTGGAATGGGAATCAACAATGTGCAATTTGGTGTCTTTGCTTTGGACCGTTTTGGCCCTAAAAAAACCACAAGTGCCAATTTAACTTTAACAAATATCCTACATTTTCCCCCTTCTGCACTCGGCCCTTTGACTGCAGGATGCTCCACATGGGCAGTGGAGCCTGCAGAGCCAGACAACCAAGGGGGACGCTTTATGAAAGCCAGCGACTCCTCCCACTGGAATCAAACCTCCCCCTGGACCCTAACCGTTTTACTAGCACAGAAGGGCAATAAGCGCTAAAGGAAAACAATTATACCCCAATCATTTCCAATTCTTTGGCAGCCATGGGCCAAAATGTCTGAGGATGAAGGTTGCAGGGCACTAGAACAGGGCACAGCTATGAAAACCAACAAGAAAACATCTTCAGGAGCTGCTTAAAAGCTAAACAGAAAAGGCGGGCAATATTTTACTTTACATCCTTTAAAAAAGAATCTACTATGAAAAAATCCTCAACTATGCAATGAGCAAGAATAGCTCTAAACATGTTTTTTTTAAATGCCAAAAAACTGCTTCTGTAAAGGGCCAGTACAAAATACAAAAATAATATCTTTAACTCTTTGTACGTTACAGAAATAGTATGTAAAAAAAATAATGAGGAAAGGCAGTATTGATTGTTTCAGTTGTTTGGCAGCAGAGATATCAGAGGCTTATATCTTAAAGTGGAAAAATAAATCCAGAAGTCTCTGTAATTCTACACTGAAAATGAAAGCATACAGTAAAGTATTTTCCTTTATATTATCAGGGTTATGTAAAATGCACACTGGGTAAATAGATCCATTCTAGCAGGTAGGAATCGGTCCTTAACTGCTATTTCATATGTGCCAGAGCATTAATTAAACCCTATGACTGCAGTTTATTACTACAGGGCTACCTTTGAGTTTAATGTGAATGGCTAAAATATAACACAAAACTTTTAAGGCCTTGTACGAGTCAGTGGTCATGCTCAGTGTCAGGAGTGAAGCTGCTCTAGGGAAGCTGGATCAACACTAATCCTCCTCCCATGGAGGTCACAGTCTAGTTATGAGAGGCAAAGGTTCCCTTTGCTGTTTGCAGCTCAGCTTCCATTAGCAATCTGTTAGCCACAGTCCATTGAGAGGGAAGACCGCAGCACAAACTCCTGGGAGCACACAAACATACAAAGACGCACACACATGCTCACGGCACAGACCTTGTTTGATGAAAAAGAACAATTAAGGGAGAAATGAGGGAGAATCATCAGGGGAAATGGTTGATGAAGACTTTATTGATTAGAGCGGCTCCACTGATCCAGCTCTCACTGTAGCAATTACCACCGGCTGCCAGCGACAGTGGGGGCCTCACGATGTAGGGCCCCATTTGAAGACCGTGGATCTAAAAAAGAATTCTTATTTTGTGCAAGATTTTCAACAGAACATTTTCTTTATAGAAATAAGGGCCAAATGCAAGTTTTTTCCACTCGGTTCAGTCAAAAAAATAAAAAATAAAATCACAGAACACTTCAGAAAGACTGTTAATATACAACAGAGACACCTTGATTGGAAAGTATCTCTGACCTCAGGACAGATGAAAGATGGCAGACGATTACAATGTAGAATTTGCGCTTCATTATCACAAATCACTTACCAAAAGAACCCCCCCTTTCGTTGTGTAGTCCATATGCATGAAGCGGGCTAAATTCTGCATATAATTGCACGGAATAAAGCAGCGTCTTCCTCTTTTCTTTCCCTCTCTCTCTCTTTCTCTCACACACACATACAAACACCAATGATTAATTCGAATCCCTTGTGAATAAGGCAATAAAGTCTAATGGGGGCACATCTGAGTCAACATGCCTACATACCTACCAGAGAGGCCAGTTGCTGTTCGTTTGTTTGCTCAGCTAAGACAGCTTGGTATTTGTATTTAAATCAGACTGTTGTGCCTTCTCAGACCAAAGACAAAGGCAAAGAGTACGCTGCATTATCAGTGTTGTTTAATTTGCAAAACACAAGCTGCCATCTTCAAACCAGTGTTTTCTCTACTCACAGATTGCAGTGTAGTTTAAGCTTACCGGTGCACATCAATAAGACAAGAGCCTGAATTTCTTAACAAGGGGAAATAGGTTAGATCTAACTGTGTTATGAGTTTGTGGTCAAGAGCTGTTTATGTTAATGTGGCTTACGACTTGCATCTTCATCACTGCAGCTGAGGAATCAAGCTCAAAGGTCAGATGAGGTGACCTTGGGAAACCTTTATTTGACTAGAGGATGTGAAGAAAATGTAATCTTTGAAGTGACCTGGTTTGTTGCAAATACAACATGAGTGGCTTCATAAAGGAACCCAAGCAATGGCCAACTCCATTTTTGAGTTACTGAGGGAAATGCCTGTTGAGAATTTACATTTTCTGTAAACACACAATGCTAAAACTAGGCTGAAATTGAAAACTCATTTTGGGCATGGGACGACACCAGTCCTTCCAATCACATCTGCCATTACACAGCCACTGCGCTCATTCTGCAGTTCACTAACTACAGTCTCACAAATTCACAACCTCATGAACTATTTAGCAAGGGCACAGAAACAAAACAGAGATAATGGTCAATGGAAAAATATAAAGGGACAAACACAATCTGTTTCTGCCCTAGATGGAGATGAATGGAGTGTAATCCACCGGCTTCCATCACACCTACACGCCCTGCACCGTGGCTGCTCCCTGCTTAACTGCAATGATGATTAATCCTACACCCACTATTTATATTTCCTAATTGTAATTAGCGTGAATTATCAATTATGGTTAGTGCCTAATTGCCCTTCATAAAGACAGCTCCCCAGGTTTAAACGGGTCCATTTAAATAATGTAACTAATAGCTCTTGCCTTTACGTTGCAGATATATCTTCATTGTTCCACGCGTGAACCGTGATGGTTGCTCGTAATTTAACAGGGCAATCGAGAGAAGGAGTGCAGGTGGCACTGCGGGACTAATTATTGTTAATGAATTATGATGTGACCTTCTCAGAACAATGGCTAATCAATGCTTGTGTTGAGTGACAGTGCGCTCTGTGCAGATGCCAGAGCCATTACTAGCAGGCCTCAGCCTTGTGGAAAACAGGCAGCTGCAGCTCTTTCTGCCTGTATCCTCTTGGTCTTTCTAATTGTGCACACTCTCCTCTACTCACCACAACATTCACCTCCCTAGACTGCAATTGCATTTTTTGTGTGGACAAGAGATGCTGGCCAAAATACCTATGTAGACTAATTTGCGCTCCATATAATCTATAGTCCAGCAGGGACAATAAATTAAGCTTTGTACAAATGACAAAATGCTGCTATGTAACACATTTACACCATTCAGTCTTTGCTGTTTGTATTTCATTTCTAAGTGTTTTTACCAGTATGACATCAGTGTTTAATGCTGTTATCCAGTTACCGTGTGACTGAGGTTAAAGAATAGAAATGAGATCAAGAGCTCTAATCACTCTCATCTCTCTCATGAGCTACAATCATGATTTTGATAAATGTATACCTATAAAGGACACAAACCATCCTCTACAATCTGTCCTCAGATACTTGGATACTTGTTCAGATAAATTCAGATATATTCATAAATTCATTTTGTCTCGAATCGAACACTGCATGTGCACTTTTATGTGCTGATTGCAGCTTTTCACTGTGATTGGTGGGCTAGATTCTGCATTTCCTGAAGCTTTCCAATTTGTAAAACTCTGGACACAAACGTGGGATTAAATTCTTCCACAGTGAAGAGAACAGGCTAACGCTAGTGGTCAGCACTGCTACTTTACAGGAAATATTTTTAAGTTCCAAGTATTCGATCGATGTAACCACCGTGATGCCACCCATTGGCGAAGTCATGAAATGAAGCCTCCAGCTGAACATTTCCGCTGTCATCATTTTGGTGTTTGAAAGCTGACATGATGAGCAAGAAGTGAATCTGAGCACAAAACTGGGAACACCCCATGCTCACTGGTTAACGACTTGATATTGACAAGGTGTCTGTAAGTGAGCATAGTGTCTGTAATCCTCAAATAATGACCATAATTTACAAAACTTCATGTTTTATTCAACATGAGTGCATGAACTCACCAGGAAAGTGTTTGCTGGAGCATTTTAAGTTCAGCAGAACAGGTAGACTTTCTTCAACTAGAGAAGCCGCCCCCTGCTGACATTTAAAGAGAATGGACGCGGTCTTTGTGTGTGGATGTCTTTGTGCCTTTGTGGGTTTCCTCTGGTTGCTCCAGTGTCCTCACACAGTTTAAATATAAGTTAACCAGCTGTGTGTCAAACTGAGAACCAAATACAGACAAATAAACTGTGTGAATGAAACAAAAGACAGGCTGCTCATCACATTCTGCAGCAAAAGTGACAGCAGAAATAAAAAAACAAACAAAGAGAGCAGGCACAGGGTCATATGATGATAAACAGAGGGAAATGCAAGACTATATGTATATGCACAGGCGGTTGACTGGTAAGTGAGACACAGGTAGGAAGAAGGCACAAGTGGAAACAAGCGAGGTAGGGCAGAAAAGAATAAAAGCAAGAAAAGGAACAAACAGAGGAAGCAAAATCACAAGACACATGTGAAAACTAACCTTTCAAAGTAAAATAAGAAGTAACCAAAAGACAAATAACTAACCTTCAACATTAGGACTAACACTAAAGTTGAAGAAAGAGGCAGAGAAACATGGAAGACAGGAGGAAAGGGAAAACTAAAAACACAAAAGGGCCACAGATATGGTGAGGACCTTAATGCTCTCAATGTCTCTCAGTCCCCTGTTGGGTTGGCGATGGTGTTCAGTCTCCATCCATTCAAGGTAAGCTACAGCTTTGCGTGCTCAGTCTCTGACCATTATAGTACACCAGATGCTTGTAGCGTAGGTACATGATTCAAACATTGGGTATTCAAACAGAAACAGGCCCGTTTAGCTTTGTGCATCCAAAAAAACACAAAAACTAACTAATAGAAAACACACATAAATCTAACTCAGGGCAGTTTTTCCATGACTGTGGATAAAACAAGTCTTGGGTAAAATGGCTACCCTTTCAACTACACCCTCCAGTCATTATTTGGTACAAAGTTTGCACACTTTCCTGACCCGACTACACTATTCTGTGACGCTAGCTGATAACACCAATGTATGAACTGACCTTTACCTTGTTGTGACAGTAGTGTGGTATGACTGACAGTGTCCCTCAGCATAATTTACCCCCATCCCACATCACCCTCCATCTCCTCTGCGAGGCAGTTGACCCCTTTACAAATCACCCCCAACTTTACACATCTGCTGCCTGTCAGCATCTGCTCGGCGCACTCACCCGTCCCTCCTGTAATGAAAAACTCTCATTACTCGCCTCCACCCAACAGGTATACAGGCCGTTAGGACAATTACTGGGCAATGCCACTGACCTTGTTGTCAGAGAGTCACACAAACACAGAGGGCTAACTGAAAGAAGGCCTGGCTGGTTGTAGCATCCACAGGCATGTGGTGAACACAGAAGAGCTGGCAAAAAAAGGTGAAAAAGGTGAAGCTTTATGTCCATTTAGGAATATTATACTGTATTGATCTACACTGGCACACATCAGTGCCAATGGCCTGCAAACACAGTGAATGCTTTGAGATAACTCCAGAAAAATGATTAAAACTACTAATGTGCATGTTAAATGTACTCAAAAATTGATTGACAGCAGGCAGGTTTTCTTTATGTTTCATGTATCTCCACTTAAGAGCTGTTGACTTCTTACACTTTTTGTTATTTATAAAACTGTCAGACCATCGGGTGCTTAATTTAAGAGACAGTTTAGTTTAGTTTAGTTTACAACCAAAACAATGAAACCTCACTCTACTATGTTGGTTTTAAAGGATCAAATTAGACTTTTTTAAGTTCACTTGAGTCATTATTGTTATTTCAGTGAAACACTGCGCACTATAAAAACTTGATTTACTCAAAAATCTTATATAAATGGTGATTGCACTCAACTGTACTAAGTAGCTCCTGAGAAGGTGAGTGCTTTTTTACTCTAAAATGTGGAACAGAGTCACTGAAAAGCCTTTGTGTTAACATTCAGAAAATGTGAAATTCCATTTATGTTGATTTGAAAGAATTCTCTTTAATAATTCAGTTCAGAAAAGGCCTACATGATCTGGGAATAAGATGCCTAAACAAGCTCAACATCAAAAGTAAGTTAAAAATATAACTGAAAGGTTATATGTCAGAAACACTGGAATGAAGCAACAAAGAAGAGCATTCAACCTCTTTTCTTTTCTGTTTCTATGTTAACAGCTTTCTGAAGCTGCACTTAGAAGCACAATGTAGAATTTTGCTAAATGTCAACATAAGAATGGCAACAAAAACTCCTAACAATATTATATTTAGCAGATATGAAATCAAATTTTCTTGTTCTTAATTTCACACGTGTTAGTTTCCTTTCTTTTTTTTATTTAATTTTTTGTTTCTGATCTTTCTCATTTACTCTTCCACACTCTTTTCCTGTCATCTTTCCACTGTCTCCCTCAACATGAACATGAGTGCCAAAGCATGCAAGCCCATGACTATATTCTTCAGTAATATGTCTTAAAAAGTTTTGGCAGCTGGTGCAGAGGATATACTGGGCCCTTAAAGGTTAACCAGACACTTGCTGAGCCTTTGTTTGAGTCCCACTTTACAGGAGATTTGGGGAGACTGTGGACTTTTGAGAAAACAATAGACACTACAGTGTGTGAGTAGAACTGGAGCTCATAATGTTGCTCCTGCCATTTAGACAAATTATCTGATGTTTAGCAGACTGGGGGCAGCCTCCCTGTGAAGTGACGACTTTACTGACCCTGGAGGGGGGTCTTGGCTGGAAGTGTGTCTCTTTGGCTCCCCACTGTGTTCGACAAGGAATTCTCCTCCTCTTTGAAGTCTCCTTCTGGCCCGTACAGACTCGGAGCTGAACCAGCTGCTGTTCCCGCTCACTGAAGTCTACCTGAGGGCCTCTTTGTCCTAGAGGCTCGTCCCTTTTGTCCCACTCAAACAGATGTCCAGCCACTGGGCTTTCACGTAGGAAGTTGTAAACCTCCAATGTGCACTGGGCTCTATTCATATGGAGGGACTACAGTAATGGCCGTGCAAGGTGCCATACACATGTAAATGCTGACATGCGGACACCCTGTAGTGGTGGCTTCAACAAATGTTTGACTATGTAACTACAGACTGTGCCAGTCCAGAAGGCTATGACTGGAAAGTAATAAAACTCCCATGTAACACAGTAATCATCTTGACCTGTGTAAGTAACACAGGAAACTGTGTAGGGGGGCCTTTAACAGTGTGCAAACACGTGTAGATCCCCCATGAGCAAGAAAGTAAGTAATTTTTTTAATTATATGGCACCTTTCAAAACCAATGTTAAGAGGTACTTTGCAAAAGAATAAAGAACAAAGACATTAACAATCATTATAGCACTAGTAGCCTGTATTACAGAGATATTGCTTGTCTGCCTTCTGTCTCATACTCACAACATAAGGACCTCACAGGCTTAGATAGTTAAATTTACATTACAATTTTATTACACAAGTACATTTTTGCAATGACTCTTAAGTCTATTTCTAGTAAAACATGAAAAAGAGCGGGGATTAACTCAAAATAAAGTATTACGAATAATTTAGATCATTCTAAGATTGAAAGAAGTTTCGAGCAAGACGATCTGTGCAGTTTCACTTACTAGTTTAGCTTCCCAGTATCCAAAATAACTGTCTGTTACCCGTCAGGTTTTATCTTTATTGGACACCTGCTGAGAATATTGATCCGGTGCTGGTTTCACCATTTTAGCCTTCAGCAGGCATCAAGCTCCAAACAACCTCGTGTCACTTTTTATTGAATACTAATTGCAAGCACTATGGATCCGATTGACTGTGAATATAAATCGATTGCACGAGGTGAGAAAACAATCAGCTGCATTCATACTGTGCCTGCAATTTAGCTTTGAATGCAGCATATAGATTAGTGAATACTCATGAATTCCTATGTCTTTGTTTAATTTCCTCTAGTATTCGAGTAAATTTTACATCTTCAATTATCAATAAAGAACAGACTTTGTCATTTGAGACTTTATCTTCTGCCCTTAAAATGTATACATTTCTTGCAGTCCACAGGAATCTAATGTACAGGGCTCTTAAAAATACTGAGACTAAGGCTACTAAGACTAATTTCGCGACAGATAAGATAAAAGAGTTATATCAGAAGGCTGGCATTATAAATAGGGAAACATTCTGGAGGGAAGGGTTTAAACTGCCATCAGAGATGTTTTTTTTTTTTTGCAATATTTTAAGCCAAATCTAATGTGTTAGAAGTGACATTATTGTCATAATACTTGTAAATAATCATTATCAGTGTACTTCTAAATATTTAGTCAACATCTAAATATAATCTGACTACTTTACAAGCCTACAATTTCAGTGGCAGCAAATAAACAGCTATCTGTTTACAGGAAGACTCTGAAAACCCCTGATTTCTGCTAAAAGATATACGAAAGTCCTCGTCCTAGTGATGTCTACAAAAAAAGGGAGAGAGAGAGAGTCCAATTTGGGGAGACGGGGCGATCTCTGATATGGATCAACTGCCATCTGTGCACAATTTACTTTCAGGTCGCGAATTGCGGAATTTAATGATATGGGTGATTATCGGCGAATACTTTGAGCCCATTAGGGGGTCGTGTGAAACGCTAATAGTGTTTGTGTCACGTGTCTGGTTTGGAGACGGGTGGGGGGGATAGACGCTTTAAAGACTGCGCTCCGGTCACGCTGCGAGACTGACAGACTGAAGCAGAGGAGTGAACACAACACTAATAGGTGATCACCACCACAGAATCCGGTCTGAAGTTTGAAAACAAGGAGCAGACTAAGCTATGAGAAGTTTCTCTCCGGGCGCGTAATCGAGCACATCAGCACATTTATCTCCAAGAGTCTTTCTGCGTAAAGGATGCCTCAGCTGAAGAAGTGACAATGACGTCCAGTCATAAGATTTCCTTTTCTATAGTTGACATATTGGATCCGAACAAATTCAACAGTAAGAAGGTAAACGAACTTTCCATCATCAAGGAGAAGTTGTTACCTGCGCCAAACGCGGAGAGAACAACTTTGGAGTCGGACAGCACTGCAGGTGGAGACTCCAGACTCGAGCGCACAGAAGCAGGTAGAGAAAACGCCTCAATTTTATTATTTTAAAACACACCTCATAGCTTGGCTCTAATCTTTTCATTAAATATATTATTGTTTGCGTGCTTGGATCTGTAAATTAGTTAAAACACACAGGCATATCTTGTGCATATTTATAACTGAATGCCTAAATGAGACGTCTGAACACTGTAAAATGAGGACGTATGAAATAAGTTAAATATTTGAATTACTTGAAAAGTTTTATTTTCCCTGAGCCGAGACCAAATAGCAGAAAGTGAGGCGCTATCTCTCAGATTTATTGTCATCTCTGTATGACCTTCCCTTAATTTCCAAGGCTGCGTTTCCTTTCAAGGAAGCCACAAAGGCTTGCTCCCAGAGCCCCAGTATGTGATTGGCATTGGGACAGGCAGGCTAGATAATTGTTTAAATCGTCCCATTGAGGATGCCTCTGCGCGCTTTGATCGATATCCCATTACTGCATCCTGCATATCTCCCTCCAGCACCTTGCAGGTACAAACTTCACACCCCATCCATGTCTGATCCTAAATATCGTTCGATTAAAACTTCCCTTTAAATAGATGACATTTATCGATCCACCCGCAAATATGAAACTCCATTAGCACGTCATGGCTGAGGTGGCGAAGCTTGGATTTAGACGGGATTTCTTTCCGCAACATGACATTTGAGGCTCTGTGTGGTTTATAAATTATTTAAGGATTAGTGACCAAATCTTCCCCTCCTCAGAATCTATGCTTTGTTCCGCTCCAGCGACCCCAGGATCCTAATCAAACGCTTTACAGATGTCAACTCCTAGGCCTTCTATGTTTGGTAAACTGCAGTTCACACGGAACAAAGAGGAAAATCACTCCACAAGGAACACGCATTTCCTAATCAGGTTACACGTGATGTCTGTCCTGCCAGGAACTGTCCTTCAGCACCACGGAGTTAAATCCACTCCTTGGCGTTTGGTCCCAATTGTTTAAATAACAGACTCACTTAAATGTCACCGTTTTCCTCTAAAATCAAATAAAGAACCTCTTTAAAAACACAGCTCAGTCTTGCGAATCACCTCAAAAATTAGTCACCTAATTTTGCCCGAGCAAGGAAAACTATGGTTTCTTCTCATACTTTGTCAACTAACACCTCACAACTGCAGCTCAACTCAATTTTAGAGGAAAATAAATAATATTTAAATTGGGCAATTCTTCACTGGGTTTGCTGCTGCGACTTTCAGGATGTGAACTGACTTTTCTTTTTCTTTTTTAACACAGAAGATGCAAGAGATGAGCAATCTGCACTCTCCAGGCATCCCGAAGTTGTTGTAGACTCCAATCTGCTCTCCCCACCTGCGGACACGGAGCCCTGTCTGACCGGGCAACAGGACAGTGGAGATGGGGAGTCAGCGGTCACCTTGCAGGACCAGTCAACGCACAAGCGCCGGCGCCCGGACCAGGCCTGTGCCAAACCACGGCGAGCCAGAACAGCTTTCACTTACGAACAGCTTGTGGCCCTGGAAAACAAGTTCCGCGCAACTCGGTACTTGTCTGTGTGCGAGAGACTAAACCTGGCTTTGTCACTAAGTCTGACCGAAACCCAGGTGAAAATCTGGTTCCAGAACCGGAGGACCAAGTGGAAAAAGCAGAACCCCGGGGCGGACAGCACCTTGCAGCCCGGCTCCAACTCCCTTATTAATGTTAGTCCGAACCCAGCCACGTGTGGGTCGAGCTCTGCCAGCTTCCACCAAACTTTCTCCAACTTCACCTCTGGAAATGTGATCTTCCACGCAGCGGGTGGTGTTCCGCTTTCAACCACAGGAGGGCTCCTGCATCCCTTCATGTCCAGCGGATTCGTCCAGCCGTCTTACTTTAATCCACATTTATAAAACAAACCAAGACTGATATGTTGCAGCTGGTTATACTCGGAGAAAAGTGATTTTTTGTAACACTTTGGGACAAAATAAATGCTCACATGTTGTCAAACTGACTCACCACGATGAGAGTTTAAAATTATCAATGCCCTATAAAAGGCTATATTTCCAAAATAAGTGACCCATAACTTGTGAGCTCAACCATAATTTAAGCAATTATTTAAGTGTTTCTTAGTTCTGCACTAATAGTTTGTGACTGGATCTGCTGACACACCCCTCAACAGTTGATTTGACAGCTCATATTCTGTATCAGCATATTGTGTTACACCTGAACCTGTGGCATATTGGTAAACTGTTTCTACCTCCCAAGTGAATGCACATCTTTTTCTCTTGCCATTTATACAAAATTATCAGTGTAACTTATAATAATAAAAAAACATGAAACGTGTATGTGTGTATCTTGTATCAGCATTAAAATGAGAGTACATTTGCAGAATATTCACTAAGATGTCTGTCTAAATAAGTAAATAAATCTGGGTAAATTCCCAGATGATTAAACATGCAACTATTTTGCTGGTAATACCTGAAATGAGTAAAGAAAATCAACATCTTATTTATGCAAGATAATTCATAATTTTATTGGGGAGGGGGTTATATTGGTTGGGTCTGATTATTGGGGGGGTCATAACCCCCCTAACCCCCCTGGAAATTACGCCCCTGTTATTGATATAACTGATTATTCTAAATATTGTTAAATATTGTTGTTATTCTAAATTTGTTAGCATTGACTCATAAATCATTATTGTTATTAAGACTAATCAGTTTAGGCACATGACCTATTAGTTATTTTCATGCACTATGTTGTTGTGTTGGATTGTTTGTTATCCATACTTACAAAACATTAGAGAACATTTTCTCAGCTAGAAACTCACAACTATATTGAAAGAGCACCGGTTTTAGGTGATAAAAGATTTCAATTTAAACAATATTTATACAAGACAAAACTAAATACAGAAGAAAACACTAATAGGGGCCCAGAATTTCACATTCAGCATATCCCTATACTTGGCCATCAATACAGCAGTTAATTCCAGTTTACACCTTACCTTATCACTTTATGGATATGCAAAAATGACTAATTACTGACTTTACTATGCGGATAATACTTTTTCAGTTTATCTCAAGTAAATTGAAAGATGTCAAAACTTTTATAACTGAGTGAATTACTTTCTTCCAGTACTAGTTTCTCTTTACAACCACACAGTGTCACTGTTTCATTTCTTTTGACATAATATGAGTTTATTTACTGGATTTTTTTCTGGATACAAGAAATCCTAATAAATTAGAGATTATTTTCATTTTAATATATTGTGCATCTCCTTTAAACCCATATGTATTTCTGCAGTGTTTTTTTAACCAGTCTTGCTTTATGCCTTTTTAATCCTTGTAAGCCCCTTTCATGGGAAAATAAAGTGATATGTGATGCTTTCATTGCTTTGGAAATAATAGATATGAAGGGGACTAGGGAATAATCCATGCTGTTTTCCTGTGCATGCCATTTGAAATCAGAATACAGTACAACAGTTCAACCAGATGTAAGCATGGACCTCCTGCTGATTCAGCATCCTTTTAGTATAACTGGTATATGATTATTGAGGACATACCGTTCTCTTCACCTTCTCTTCATCTATTTCTTTCTCCATGCATGCATGCATGACTGATCTAATGTATCACCCACTAAGCTGAGAGAAGCCAGCCAGCAGAAGACTACAGCTTTAGGTAGCCAAGACCATCAATTTAGTCTTTTAGCAAAGGTCTGGGAGCTTCAAATCCACTCTTGAGCTGTTGTCATTAGTTGACATCTTTCAACCGTGCATTGTGCGTTTGCTTTTTTGATCAAGAATACACAAGCTGAATAAATGGCTTGTGCCTATATCTGCAGATGTGCTTGTGCTACTGGAGGAAGAGCAGACTATGGCTGGTACGCAATTTTCTCCTGACATCCGTTTGATGGTTAGAGGGCTGACAAGGATCCCTCAGTTAGATGGGATTTGCTTCCTTCTGTCAAAACATGGAAAATGTCAACCTGTCGCTAAGGTGCTGGTATTGGCGTGGATGCACTTATATATATTTTATGTACTGCTATTAGTATTTCTTAAGCCTTAATCCCACACCATGAAAATATCCTCACAGACACATGAATATTAATACAAATAAGATATTCTTTAAACAATTTTATTCTGTTCTAACTGGTCGATATGACTGCCCCCCGACAGTTATGAGCAATCCATCCTATATTTAAGCTTGAGGCAACTGTCATATGACACCGTGGTGAATAATTTTGCAAGGTATTTAGGGGTCATTTAGGCCTGGGTAAAGAGGAAGCTTGTTTAAAATTCATGCTGGGGAATGTGCAAGGTCAGATGTTAATGGTAATTGTGTTTTTAAGCTTGCATGTGTGTAATGCTATGGGGGGAAAAATTTCCATCTTCAACCCCCCATTCCCTGCACTTATCTTTTGCAGAGAAATGAGTGGGAGGCTTGAATAAATAAAACAGAGCTGAGGATTTCCTGGTGTTTGTGCGTGTGCTATCTTCAGCTGTGCCAGCCCACTGGGACTGACATCCTTTCCACAGAGGTTCACAGGTCAGATAGGATGAATGGTGGGGTCGGGAGAGTGAGAGGAGATATAGAAAGAAATAAAGACATGGGAAGAAGATTACGAGAGTGATTCCTGAGGATATAACTATGCTGATTGGTTCTAATAATTTACAAAATAACCACACATTTAAATATTTATCTTTATATTTGATTCATACTTACACAGTCATAATATCAATTATTTAACAGTTACTCCTTGACTCAGCTACAAGAAAATGCATCCTGGAAAAGATGAGTAAATAACTAAAAAATTTAAACCAGTTATAACATGGTCACATTATTAACTTACCATGTCTTTTTAAAGGCTCTACAATATTCATTATAGTCACTAACTTTGCCATATTAAGTATTGATTTTTTGAACTGGAAAGCTTCCTGCTGAAAATGCTTGTAGCTAGAGAGGCTTCTCACTTAGAGTTTCCTTTTTCACAGCCAGTCTGTGATGGGATCTATTTTTAACATAAAAATATTACTTGTAAGCACAAAGGTCCTCAAAGAACTTTAGATGGTAATGCAACATCATGCACGGCACATCCTTTAAGTCAGGGAACAGAGGGTGTAAGTACCTTTACATCAAAGGCGAAAGTTTTTTCCTCGATTTTGGATGCAGGGTCCAAAATCTGACACACTTTGACACACTTTCCACTTTGTGGCTTTATCCAGGGATTTTTAAACCGCAAATCTAAGTCTTCCTCAACAGATGGATTTCACTTGGTTGTCATGGAAACAGCTCTTTTGTCATCACGACCTTGACAATAACAACTGAGCAAACGCTATATGCCAACAAGCAAAACTGTGATAGCTCGTAGGTGGACTTTAGGATAAGTTTAATAAATGAAAACACAATAAAAACCTTAAAACCGATCTTTACATTGTGATTTTCAGTAATTAGTAAAACAGCACAACCATCCAGGTTTCTTCTTTCTACTATGTGTAAGAATAGCAGCAAGTTGATGTAGAACCCAAAGTGGCAACAGCTCTGATATCTGCACCTCCATACACCGAGCTTCTGCAGTATATTAAAAACTCAGCGTCTTCCTCCTCTTTTTGCTTCCTTTTTTTTTTTTTCTCTAAGCGCAGTATGTGGGTTGTGTAGTCCTACTTTGGATAGTTTTTAGAAGGGGATGATTTAATTCTTCTACATGCTCCAGAATACTGTGGATAAGGCAATGCCACACAAGATTTGCACATGAAAATATCACTCCAAGCTCTTTAGCTTTAATATCTGATCAGCGGGTCTACTTAAAGATTAAACTTTCACAAATCATTGTACAGCAGCCCGGGGTTTTACAATTACAGCTTAACCGCATCCACATTATGATATTTTACCAACTTCACATAATACAGATGTGTGTTCCTGCTAACAGTAGAATCACATGATTTTTTAATCTGTCTGTAAATCTGTCGTGCTGTGAGTAAAATGATGGGTCAGGAAAAGGATGGTTGAAGAGAGTTTGCATGCAGGGATCCTGCTTTTGCTTGAACTGTCAGAGTTTTGCTTGACATCTCTCTTAGATGCTTTGTATTTCAGCTGCATTCACCAGCACAGCAGGAGCCCCAGCTGAGACAGGAGGAGATAAAACAAATTTCTCCAGTACCAAGCCGCAGTCAGCTGGCAAAAGGAGCCAAGCTGTAAATGTCTTTTAATCAGCTGTGGAAAATAAAAGTCAGGTTGAGGTTTAAAGGGTGGCTGAGCCTCTGAGGTTAAGGGCTTAACTGTCAGACGTGGGCTTCACTGTAGCACTTCAGCTCTGGGTCAGTTCAATGACAAACCGTGGAAGTCATAAAAACTTAATTAGTACCATTACCGAGACCTGCTGAACAAGTCTGAACATATTTCGACGTAGCATAAAGAATATTTACATAATGAATGTGACACCAGCTGTTAAAATCCTTGAAGCTAAAACACAAATTGCACCAAGTTTGGACAGTTGTGCTTGAAAAGTAGATGAATGCCAAATGCTTGACAAACCAAATGCTCCATTCTGCTTGCCCGCAGTCTATCATCATTTTAGCTGTCTTCTCCAGCTGTTACCAGTCATTAGGAAAAAATGTAATGAAAAGAAAACTCCAAGTATAAGTAAGCATCCTCTCTTCTGTATTCATAATTAAACCAGAGTTTCCATTTATTGTAACAGATTCTGTTTTCTACTGTATTTTGTGTTTGGATTTGCCTGAGGGAGTAAAGCGTGTGTGTGTGAAAGTCAATATTTTGTCTCATTCAGTCTGGCATTGCCCTGCCTTATTGATTTCTTCCTCTGTGATGAACAGCGTGGTTTTGATAAAGCAATTTCTACAAAGAAGTGGGAAAAAAACGTTTTCTGTGAGGGTCAGAAAATTCAAAGTGGCAAAACCATTAAAGGAGCCCGAGTGAGCTACAGGAAATGCTATTGTGATTTAGACTGAGACTTCAGGACTAATCTAAGTTCAGTGGAGGTATTTGGACAACTTCCCAGCTGGGGTTTTTCTCAAGACAGTTCTGAAACGGCATGCCAGTGTGTGAGGGATTTCTTCAATAAATCTCCTGCAGGCAATGCTGTTTAAGCTTGTCTGGTCCATCTTTTCCCTTTTTTAACTGCATGCATTTTAAACTTTGCACATAAGCCAATGCTGACATGCTGATGTGATTACAAGACTGCTGGCACAGGAAAAGAGCAGTGAATGAAAAGAGATTTTCCAAAGAAAAAGCTTAAGATTCAGTTAAACGTAAAATGAGGGGGGTTTCCAGACCCTTGAATCAACTTGAACTCAAAGCTATGCGCCTGCAATCATCCTGCTTTGAGAAGCCTGGAAATATTCTCATTACACACACGTTGGTTAAAGGAAATAATCCTACTGTCTTATCAGCATGGGTCATTATTAGCTAAAGATTTTAGTTATGAAAAACCTTTTTGCCATCCATTCTAGTCTAAATGTTGGGTTATTATCTCAAAATTTCAAGTCCCTAACTCAAATCTATGAGACAATAACTGAAGATTGAGAAAATATTCTGACGTTTTGAATGATTAAATAGAAAATCTGAGATAATTACCTAAAAATGTGACTTATGGATGCTGATTTTATTGTTTTTCCACTGGCGAAAGCAAGCTTCTGTGTTTGGTGATGAATCTGTAAAACATGTTGTCTGAAACCTTATACAGTGGTTTAAAGGGAGGATGAATAATAAATCAAAAAAGAATGCATGTTCAAACCAAATCTGTGTATTGATGCCAAACAAACAGCAAACAACTGTCTCTCAATAACTCACTGACAGTCTCTGTTTAATATTCTCTTCACCTCTCCTTTTCCCAAACAGAGAAGCGTAACCAGATGTGTTGTTTCACTGATCTGATGCATTCAAAGGTCAGCCGAGCTAATAACACGGAGGAGGACAGAGTGCTGTTAATTACAGTCTGTCTCAAAGTCTACGACCACGATGGTGGAAGAGAGCTTGTCCTCCCTCGCGCATTTGTTCTCACTCCAATACGCTCCAATACCATCATTAAAGGACATTATCTCCCAGTCGCTGCCGGGTGATGTTCTGGCATTCTCCTGAAATCTGTCCCTGTCGTTAGATTTGGAATAAATATGCAAAAGTCGCTTCTTACTTTCAGATTCTGCAAAGCACAATTTCCAAATCTGAATCATCTGTTTACTGATGAAATCCTGTGCTGGAAAATAAACACTTCAAGGTGACTGACATCCAAATATTTGATACAGAATTAGAATACTGGATGGGAGCAAAGTATGCAATGTATGCAGAGAAGCTTTCAGCTTTTAATGAGCATTGCTTCCCTTCTAGGGTCTGCAATAGCAGTATAAAATAACTTCCTTACCTTGTAAAAAGACTGCAGTCCTTTGAAGAACATATAAACTTCCCAGACACAGAGAAAGCTTGCAGATCTGTGCTGTGTGCTTTTGGTGTAACTTGGTGGATTTCATAATGTATGCATGTTTAAAAAAAGCACTCAATCTACTGTTGATGAGTGTTTTTAAATAGTAATAGAGAAGAACTTAAAGTAAGAACGTTAATATAATTATAAAGTACTTTACGTATCAATAATAATGTGAAATTACAAATGAAGAGTTGCCAGAGTTGCGGATGCAAAGGCCGTGAATCTCCGTGAAAAAGCTCATGCTTGGTGTACGATAACCGAAGGATAAGCTGATACTGTGTATCTGTAAAGCATGTTGATAAAAACCTCTAAATGCCATTTCCCGTTATCTTAGTGGTAAAAACCAGTAAGTTCACGGCACCACCAATGAGAAGATGCAGTCAGAGCATGTGACATTGATAATTCAAATCTTGTTTATCAGTTTGTTCAGAGCGTTATCATGATGGTGGTTTCCAATTTGGTGCATTGCTTGTTATCTTAACTTACTTCACATGACATGACTATTTTTCTGTTTATTTATTTTTGTTAATTTATTTTTGATACATAATTTTTTATATAAATGTTATATTTTGATCTTGATTTTGAGTTGGGTTTTTTTCATCCCACCCTGAGGCGCCAAGGGTTGGATGGAGGTCTTCAAGGTCTGCTGTTTATTAATCAAAAAATTGACACAAGCCTTATATCTTAGAAATTATGATTGTTACAAGTGTGGTGAGTATTTTCAAAATATATGGAAAGTACTGTATACAGATTTAAACGTTCATGTAATATTGACCTCTTACCTCTTCAATAGATGCTATTAATGCTATACGGAGCTATTTAAAAGTATGTTTCTTACTGCCATTGTTTCTTTTGATAACATATAGACATATAGGGAATCATATATGAGGATTCTAAATATGTTACTCTTTGAGATCTTCTTCAAGGTTAAATAAGGTCAAACTTTAATGAAATGCCTTTTATCTTCAAAACTAAACTTAAAACTTTTACATTTCACTCCTGCCTTTCTTTCAAGTTTATGCGTAACAACTTTAAAGGAAGTATTGTCAGCAGAAAGAGAATGAGCTACTTCGAAATATAGTGTAGTGTAATATAGTGAGCTCAAGTTATTGACATTAGAAGCAGTGCAAGATCACACAAAGTCGCAAGTGCTAGGGTTTCAGCTAACCGAGTAGCAAAGAACGATCCTCAGCCACTACCTTAAGTAGTGGCTTCTTCACGAGCCTGTGATTCGCACAGGTGTGTCTGGTCACAGGTGAGAACTCGTGATGAATCCTACCCATGAACACAGACACAAGCAAACAAGCACAGAGAGACGAGACAGAGAGAAAAACAAGGGAGAGACAGAAAGAAAACAACACCTGCAACAGACAGCCAAGGAGGACTGGGGGACCAAGAAAGTTCTTGTAATTATTTTTTGCATTATGTGCTGGAGTTTCATGGTTTCCTGGTTATAATTTAGTCCCCGAGTTTCAGTTTATGTCATTTTCAACTAGCATGTGGTTTATTTTTTCCTAGCCTTCCCTGTGTTTCCTGTATCCAGTTGTTAAGTCTCCCTTGGTGTAGGTGTTCTCATGTTTTGCTTACTTCCTGCTTTATTTTATCCCCCGTCCCTCGTCTTGTGTGCTTTATGTTCAGTTTTGCTAGGTTTTTCCACCTGTGTTTTATTTTCCCCAGCTGTGTCCTCTCTCCCTAATTAGTTCATGTGTGTATTTAAGCCTTTAGTTTTCCTCAGGTCATTTGTGTTTTCTCTCTCATGGTGCGTGTGTTTTCCATCTTGTCTCAAAGTTTTGCACTTCTGGCTCCAGCCTGGCCTTGTTTGTATTTTGTACTTTGTACCGTGACAGCCTATTATCCATTACCTACTCCAACTCCATAATGTTTGTGTAATCAAAGGAAACATTTGTCAAGCTTTCCTTATCTGATTCTTACTGTACTATTACTAAGTATGTTTAAAAAGAACAAAGAAAACACAACAAATACAAACCAAATACAAAACTGTTCCCTTATTAAAAGTAAATACTGCCCAGAGAGTGAGTTGCCTTGGCGGAGGACTATGCTCTCAGAGTGCTCCCTGTTTTGTTTTTTTTAAATATCATTATATGTGGTTGTACTGTGCGGTTGCTGGTGTTCAGTTGGTTTGATGTTTCATTTTGAATATTGCATTTATCATTTCCAATGTTTCCAGTTGTGTCTTTAGAAATGATGCACTCTGTGTCTCATCCAGCGGTGGACTTGGAGGTTTCACAGTGGGTTTTGGTGGAAAGACAAACAAATGGGTTAAAAACCAATAAATTGACTTTGGGTAACATTTTAGAAGACATATAAACTTCTGTCTTTTTAAAAGCAAGGCCAGGCCCTATGGGTATTAAACTGTAGTGTAAGTAGCGGAAAGCAGATTTTGGTTTTGGTAGTTTTATGATAATAATAAGCCGCCTGTTGTGGTTGAAAAAGCTGCTATGGGAGTGAGCTAGAAAAGTACACAAAGCTCAAAAATATCCATAAATCATAGTTTCTACATTTCTATGGCAATCTACTAAACAGCAAAATATTCTAGTCTGGCCCTAATATAGTGCCTCCCTCTTAGTTTAGCTAAAAATTCTTGAGATTAACTGTATTTGTGAAGATGGATAACCATTTTAATTTTGTGTTTGAATACAAAAATCAACAACGAGCACATCCGATCCATTCAAACTGATCAAAACTGATTCATTAACTGCAGGAAATTAAACTTCTTGACTCCATTCATACACACAGCTTGTGCATCTCGATGAGATGTGAATAAATCACAATCAATTTAATAGGAATTAACAGCAATTAGACTTGCCGTCTCATGCATATGGATACATTTGAAAGAGGAGGGCGTTTATTCAAATGAGACATTATCTTCATATAGCAGCGTCAGTCTCCCAGGGCAGCCTCTTGCACTTGTCAGAAATGAATTATTTTACCTCTTTAAAGTTGCAAGCGGTGGGAGTTCCAAAGATGAACATCATGGCAGCCCTCAACATTTCATTTCATCCCTCTCAGTATTTTTCTCCCTGTTTATTCCCTGCAAGAAACAGATGTCATGAAAGATGTTGAGGGTGTTGGCTCATGACAAAAGAGTTAGTTTCCTTCCTCTAAAGAAGAGGAAATGTGTCAGTGACTTCAGCAATTCCTATTTTGTCTGATTTACAATAAAATGAAATGATTCCTTAATCAATAGTCCCTCTACTCTGTTAAACCACGTGTACTACTAAAGCCAAAGGGGGGAGTTTGAATATTGGGCATATTGTTGTTAAGTGGTGTATTTAGGGCTCTGTGGTGACAGCTGTGGCCAAAGTAACTAGGTTTTCAGGTTGTGTTTCTTTTTTAAGCGCTTCCAGAGAGTTGTTTTAAATTTAGCACAAAGCTTCACCTGAGATTTTAGATTTTGTTGAACAAAGGTCATAGGTCAAGCTCACTGTAGCCTCACAAAACACACTTTTATTTTACTTTTAAATAAATAAATAAAATCTTGCACTGATTACGGTGTAATTTTTCACAGTTTGGTCCAGATACACTCAACATGCACCACTTTGATAGGTATACCTTTGTAGCTGTATATTAGATTGGTGAAGAGGGCCCACTCTGTCCTGGTCCCTCACTCCATAAAGGAGGTGGGTGGGACTAGGGTATTAGCCAAGATAATGGCTAATACTAATACTAATGGCTAATATTTACAATGCCTCTCACCCCCAGCATGAGACTGTGGAGTCCCTGAGCAGCGCCTTCAGCAGCAGACTGCTACATTATAGAGAACTATTACAGTACCTTCACCCCAGCAGCAGTCAGACTGTAAAATACGCACAGGATACAGGATAGATGCCTGCTAAAAATACTCGAGTATATGTTTTGATTCCCACTGCATCTTTGTTACATGTCTTTTAGTGTATCTAGTGCAATGTACAAATTTCTCTTTATTGTTTTTATTATTATTGCATTTTTAGCAAAATTATCATTTTTTGTTATACTTTTAAAAATGTATTTATTTTTCCATTTTTATGTTTTTCTAATATATCTTTCATTCACTTTTTCTTTCTGATCCTGATGCTGATGAAACAAGTGAATTTCCCCAGTGTTGGATTAATAAATAAATATATCTATATCTATTTTTATGAATATAGTCATGGTAAAGATGACTATCCGAAGCTCAAACCGAGATAAAGAATAGGGAAGAAAGGTGACTTATTTGACTTCGAATGTTGCATGGCTGTTGGTGCAAGATGTGCGGGTCTGAGTGTTTCAGAAACTGCTGATCTGCTGGGATTTTTCAGCACAACCATCTCTAAAGTTTACAGAGTTTGCAACTGTATGATGCTATCATGTCGCTATGGACACAAGTCTTTGAGGAATGTTTCCAGCACCTTTTTGAATCTTTGCAATTAAGAATAAAGCCAGTTCTTAATGCAAAAGCAGGTCCAACTCAGCACCTAATAAGGATGTCCTATGCAGCTTCAAGTCCTCCAAGGCTGATGCCACATTTTTTTCAGGCCCTTAAATTCAAGCTGGAAGTCTCCACTTTAATCTCCCATTATTCACATACCAAAGAGTTAAATGTGTTTTGAAACATGACTAAACAGCAAAAGTTGTGTCAGTGTCCAAAAACATGGTTGAATCTAACTGTGTAGATGTCTGTGTCTGGACATGGATGTAATGTAAATGACAGCGCTGTTAGAGTGCAGTTAAATAACACTTTTGGGCTTTTTGTGTAATCAGAGAACAAATGCTTGCTTCTTAACCAGTCGTTATGTAACAACACTGACACACACAAACACACATCATGCTGAAAAAGTAAGAAAACATATACCACGATGTGTTATTAGTAACAATCACTGCAGCAAGATAAAAATGTGTCTCTGAGCTGGCAGCGCATTGGCACAGGTGCTCAGCTTACACACTCGTGCCTGTTCTCAGAATTGTAAAAAATGGAAAAACACTTCTCCGTGAGATAACTGTGCGATAATCACTGAAATGCCTGTGGATTTTTTTCACACAGCATCAAGAGATGGCAAAGTGTAAATTTTATAAGTGGTAATTTGTATAAATATGTGTCCTGTACTCTGTAAACAAAATGATGAATACCACCATCACACATTTGTGTGGACTTGGAGTTCACTTCAGTTTCAGCAGCTTGTGTTTTTGTCATTAGGCCCACTGACTCCTACTCATACAGAATGAGTCATGACAGCTAATGAAGGGGAAAAAAAATCCCATTTATTTAAAAGAACATCATTTAAAGATTAGCAGCGGTGACCTTTCATGCGCATGACAGTTTTTCTGGTGATAAAATGTCCCAGATATAAGATATATCCTAGATATTTCACAACCCTGAAAAAACCCTGATTGCATAACACTGTTCACAGCAGCTATGAGAACAGCTTCTAAAAAGTTAGCAAAAACATTCAATAAAAGCTTGTGAATGTTGGACTTTTGAAGCTCACCTCCACTTTGTGTTTTGCATCACCATCTTTTCATCTTTGTTTCAAAGGGGTAAGCGCCCAGTAGCGATTAAATAGTAATACGCTTTATATCAAGGCTGGAGTGCTACTATGTATTCAAAGAGTCTGGCCTGTTCATGAAAGTAAAATCACAGCGACGCAGCCAATCTAGATTAAATGGAGCATTTAGAGTAAGTGCTGTATATGTTATGGAAAGCTCATGTTATTGAACTCTGAGGAGTTTCTTGAGGACACTTGAGCAGCGTGAAATATTCACACTGAAATATTTAATTTAGTAAAATTCAAATGGTGCTAAACACTATAGATTTTTTTAAACCTTTAGTTAACCAGGAAAAAAACAACACTTGAGATGAAAAATCTCTTTTACGAGAGCGTCCCGGCCAAGAAGGACAGCAGTACGATCATAAGCTGCACAAATCAATAGCAGATACACGTCAGAATCCGTACACCAGTTAAATACAAGCAAAGAGTAAAAAAACAAACAAACACACAAAACAACCAAAATTTATAAACGTGATTATCAATAAAGAATGAATACCTTAGTAATATCTTGTCTAATGCCAGAAACAAAGGTATTCACGCTAAAGATTTGCAGCCTGAATTAACCGGTCGTTTAAAACGACCGTTAATTTATTAAGTGAGAGCAGTTCCTTAAGTCTTATTTGATTAAACTCTAGCTTTTATAATTAAACCATTAGACAGATAGATAATATCGCTGCATAGTGGTCACCCTTTTAACTCACAGCTGAACTATCTTCTACTTTTTTTTTTTAAATTCCCTTCTCCCCAATCGACCAGCAGGAAAAAGCCAATCTATTTTAGCTGATATCCTATCGGTCATATCACTCAGCAGCACAACAGCACTTCGAAGAAGCTGAAACGCAGATAAGGCTGAATCTGCTGCTGTTGCTGGTGTTGGAGGTGGTGTTTCCTGCTACTTGCGTGCACCTCCCCTTTCTCTTCCACCTCCTCCTCTGTGATACGCGCAGGACAGCTCAGTTGGATGGAGACTCCGGACTCCCGCGGTTCCTCGATGAAACCGAGCCGGCGTTTGTTATAAATGAAGACATCGTTCATACCTGGGATCAACTGGCTGTGCTGTTCTCCCCCCCCTGACGCTTAATACAAATACCCGTCAAGTCGCTTTGATTACCTTAAGTGGTGGTCTCAGTGGCTCTTAAGCGGCTGCACAAGACACTCTTGGAATAAAACCGACTCAACTCCAGCGTGAGTATCTTTATTCAGCGGGATAATCACAATAACAGGAAAAGTGACGGGGAAAGGATTTGGTCATATTGTTGGTATGATTTAAGAAGGTTCCCAAGCTGATTTATAGATTTTTAAAAAGTTTATTTTTCTTATACTAAAGCATAATTGCGTACTTTATCTAATTAATCATTTCAATATATATATACAAGTAAACGATAAAGTAATATGGTCAGATAAGTTGACAGCTTCTAATAGACACCTCCTCTGTGCAGTACCCCCCATAGTCTACTGCACTGAAGTGTAACCTTAAAAAAGATATATGCCATAAGAGCACTGCATATGCTTTCTTTAACCCCCCTCCCCCGAAATTGCTGGAATTTTGCCTTTGCAATGTTTAAAACTTACTAACCCCTTATCTCCATCACTGAACAGCTGCAGAACATCACAGTGTCATGTCTCTGGGGGTAAAAGACTTTTACCACCAGAGTTGACCACCGACTGAATCACAAACTGGGCTGTGTGATAAGGTTAACATAAACTGTGTACATGCTCTTAATGTCCTTGTCTTGTAATTATTATTCCGTTTATTGTTACAAAGCAAAACCAGAAGGTTCTACGTCAACATCGGACTATCTGAGAGTTTCCCTGGCAAATTCCTTTCATTATAAGTCTTTATCTCATGTATCCAGCAAAAAAAGATGCAAAGTTAATTGTGCAATGTGTTTCCAGCTTGTTGTTTTGTTTTTGTTTGGAGAGCTCATGTTGTTGAGATGTTTGTGCACTCCCTGTAGCTGTTTGACATTACGTTTTTTCTCTCAGTTACAGTCTATGCATGGGGCGCAGAGCAGAGGTCCTGACAGGCAGGTGACCTTTGGACAAACCTGCCTCTCTGGGCTCTCTGTGCAGCATCGGAATACCTAAAGTTGCATTTTACTGTGTTAATTGGAAGGACAAAGAGTTGAATCTGAAAGTGAGTGAAGGAGAATATAGATTTAGTGTTTTTTTGTAAAAGGCAGCACCTCTCCACACCTCATTACTCTGCACACACCCAAACTAAACCACATTATGGCTGCTGCACCTATCCCTGCACTCTGTATGGTCTGCTAGGAAGGAAGGTTTTAGGTTGCCCCCCTGAAGTCGTGGAACAAATTTCTAGAGCTGCTAGGATGTCAATGCCATGCTTCTTTTGGCCAGCATTAGAAGGCTTAGGTCATGCTAGAAGTATGAGAGGAGAGAGGAAAAGCGAGTGAGCTGTACCATATCAGATTGTTTAGACTGGACTCTAGGGGTCCACTTCAAATGGAAGAAAATGATTCTGTAACAGAACATTGGGAATGTGGGAGGACTGCGTGATACTAAAGTGTTTTGGCATCTTGGTATCTCAGAGCTTCTATTTCAAGAGTTGGCAGTTTTAACCTGTCATGACAACAAGCCTCAGTAATCCAAGATTGACTCTATTATTTCAAGCATGAAAGCTGGTTTTGAACGGATGCTTTCGTGTAGTCAAACCTTTATCTGCACCTGTCACTCTCTTGGCGTTGAATAATTTTCCTGATGGATGATGTTTTTCACTCTAAGTTTTTCTTTTCCATTTGTTGTTCTTTCTAGTTTGATTATCTGTTATGTGAACATCATACTTTATACAGATGTGCCAAACAGATTTACACTTGGGTGGAGTTGATTTTTTTCCTCTGTGTTTGAGTTGTTTTTTAAAAAGTTCTTTTTTTTATGACAATTGAAGCACAATTTTAAAGCGGGTAAAATTCATCAATTTAAGTTTTACGCCCTGAATGAATTCTAGTGCGTTTAAGGAACACAGTAGTCAGAGTATATAATTGTAGAAATAATGTTTGTTTTAAAGTAAATTGAGACACATTAACTAATATTTCCAACATTTCCTTCTTAGTTTTATGTTAAAGTTGCATGCTTTATGATTTACCCATTGAACAGCTTGAAAACAAAATGGAAATTTAATTATCCACATACTGGCTGTAGCCCTGAGTCAAGTCTGAGTCACTAGGCAAGACAAATATTTTCTGTAACATATGACAACATTATAATGTGATATTAGGCAGTGTTCCAAGTGAAGCAGACAAATAAGTGATTAGTCGTTCTAAATATATAATTATTATTATTGGCATTATAAACATGAATTAAAGTCAAAACAGACAGATTTACGGGTTAATGATGAGTTTGAACTTTAAAGATATTAAGTCAAGTGAGTATGTGGACAGCTGTTGGCTCAAAAGCTTTCATAGAAATCAGGTTAGGTCAGTCAAGCTGCTGCATGTCTTGTATCCACACCATTTGTGTGCAAATGGGATTTGCCTGGATGTTTTCATACCCAGTCAAAAACAGTTCAGTTGATAAAAGAACTTATCAAACATTGCTGACAAGTTCTTTCTTCAACTGTTTTCTTTATTAGTGTAGTGGGCAGCTGAAGGCGAAGTCACTCAAGAAGAGACATGCCAGGTTCAAGGAGAAGACAATAACCAAAGCCTGAACAGAGAAATGAACAGAATTTCTGTCTCTTCTCTCCACTGATAGAGCAGGCTGTGCAACAGCAGTAATATTCAATGGGAAGAACACTTCAACATAGATTTAACTGTCTGGTTATACTGTTGTTATTCTTACTTGTAAGTTATTGCACAAGTTTACTATGGAGAAACTACTGGAAAAAAGTGGGTGCGGCAGTAAGATGATCTGACGTATATATGATAAAAACCAAGGTTAGGCCTAATCAGTCAATCAAATGTCAGCAAATAAATGCATTTAGGCATGCAGATATGTCAAGTCAACCTGCTGAAGCTTGAAATCAAGCATCAGAATGGGAAAGAAAAGCAATTTAAGTGATTTTGAACGTTTTGTCACCGATGCCCACTCTTATCGTGTGTGGTGGGTCTTCCCATCTCTGGAGTTTCCATGTGCGCATATGGAAGGGTGGGGATGTCTAACCCAGAACAGAGGCATATGGCACAATATAAATTACAGCAGGTGGAAATAACAATCTTCTTTCGGCTGCAGTGATTCTGAGTGAATTACAGCAATCAACTCACGGTTAATGTTATGGAAGATTTAAAAGAAACAGCGCAGATTATCACTTTAAAACAGGAAATGCACATGAGAGTTTCCTGCATTAAGGTTCCCTGTTTTATTGGTCCAACTATGACCTTTGTCATAATTACTGCAACAACTTTGCCACTCGAGCAAACACAGTGGCACAAAAGTCACTGTTTTTTTTAAAATGAGAGAACAGTGTGCTCGATGATGGATCGAGCACAGTGGCAGAGTGTGAATACTCAGTGGGTCCCTAAACACACCACAATCTTGAGCCTTCTGCTTTTTAGTTCTCTTATAACCTCACTTGTTCTTTTTTGATCTATTGTACTTCCTGTAGGCTTTCTTCGCAAAGGCAAAGGGAGGATTTATAACCAGCATTTGACATGTGATCACTGCTGCTTCTTACAGCGTCACAGCTCACCCATGCTGACCCCAGGTCCTCAGATGTTTCCCTTCCATTTATTAAACAGTAGTGATGCAGATGTTCTCTGTTTTTTATTGATATGACATTGGTTTTAAAGTCTTACTGAAGCAAATCATATGTTGATACTATAAATTCATATGCATGTAGATGTACATAGCGGCATGTATCCACAAATTTAACTGACCCTCTTGAGATCTGGACTCCAGATGTCAAGAATGTCTATATAAGCATATTCTTGTTTTCTAGTTAAGGTTTCTTTTTGATTGTACTAGTGGGTGTGGCTTATGATTCAGATTCCTCTAGAGACAAAATGAAACTCAACCAGTGGTTTTGGTTGTTGTTGTTGTTGTTGTTGTTTTTTAGTGGGAAGTAAAAAGGAAAGGGAGGCTTAGTCCAGCTCTATGAAGTAGATTAAGCCTGTTTCCTGAGATATTTGTGCTCTCGGGGTGCTTTTTCCTGCTGATTTTATTTGTAATCTCACTGTGAGGGCCTCTGAAAGGAGAAAAAAAATAGATACATGAGTACCTCCCAGAAAATAAGTATTTGTTGTTTTCTTTCCTTTAAATTGCTTTAACTTTTTGATTTCTTTTTCACCCACATTGAGAAATTTTTATTATTACCTCCGTTTGGAATCCAATCTGTCTTTGTTTGACTTCCCCATCAACAGGGAGACTTTCTTATTTCCTTTTGTGGCATCAGGTTTTCCTTGTACCTCCCTTTTCCTAGCGCTGGCATTCTGCCAAATCCCACTCACAGAATGCCCTGGATCACATCAGGATGTGTTTACACAGTTATAAACATTAAGACATGATTAAAACATGTTTCAGGAGAAGCGATAATATACGTGTATACTGAGTACTTACTCTTAGAAGTCCCCTCTCTGAATAATTTTCTGGTTACAGTGCATTCACTCAAAGGTGTTTTCAGAAGTCACATTTCATAGACTCATCATGTGAAATGCTATACAGAGCTGTGCCACAGTTGCATAGCATAAAGCATTTTGTTCACTGGATGAACTCTGCGGAGATGCTTGTAATCACTGTGTCTAATTCCTATCGTTTTATCATGAACACTAGAGATAAAGAGCAAAACAGAAATTAAGAGTGTAAGGCATTGAGGCAGGTTCTAATGAGCGTGCCTTTGTGTAAGCATAAAAGCAGGAAGTGTGCATACTGCAAACGTGTATGTGTGCAGGGCTCATGCTCCCATGTATAAATTTAACATCTCAAGCAAGATTTTCAGTTAGCAGATCAAACAGATGCATGACGAACCACCCGATATCCAAAATATCATAAATGCAATCTCGCTTGAGTGCACCACCTTTGACACCGCCTATGACTTTTTTTTTTTCGATCCAAAGAACAGAGGGAACACAAGTAACATATGTGGAGTAGGCCTGTTGTTTGACAGTAGGAATTGTTCATATTTATCAGTGGAGTAGGTTGAATTCCAGATCTGACACACATCTGTTAAATCTGTGCCGCAGGGGCTGATTAAAAATAATGAGCTCTCGTTGTTTGTCCGTTTTACAGCCACAAGCTCTTGATAGGCTAAGCCACCACTGAACATATTGCCATTAAGAATCAGAGGACATTTTATTTTCACTGTAACACTTGTGAGTAGACTCCAGACAGACGGAAAAGGAAGAAACCACTTTTACTATTTGTTGACTACAGCCATGTTGACTACATGGACTGGGATGGTTTCCTCTAGCCCCACCATAAGGTGGATTTTTTTTTCATTTTAATTGAAATGGGTAACATCAGATTTAGTTTCACAAAACTGCGCTAACTTTGATTGTATAAGCAGAATTGAGGTGTGTGATTTACAAGAAAAATATTCTTATGTTTAACTGCAACACGTTTGACCTAATCTTTGGCATTAAAGGAAAAAAAGAAAAGAAAAGAAAAGAAATAAAAAACATTTAAATGCTTTTCATATGATCAGGCTCAAGAAATCCCAGAAGATTTTATGGAAGTTTCCACATTAGCTCAAGGAAAATATTGACCCGAGGATGGGGTCAGAGGAATAACAGGTGTTAAAAATGGAAGAAGTTTTCTCTGTGAGTATTTGGTTGTGTGTGCGTGTGTTTTAACGGTGGCACTTCCTTTCCTTAAATCATTTCAACATGAATCCTTGTGTTTGGCATTGGCCAATAGGAACTCACTAAAAACATTACCATTAATCTTTCAGGGTCAAGGAATGTGCACTGTAGGAAAACTCACATGTATGTGTTGCAATATGTTGATTTGGTCCAAAATGTGCGATGGACTGAACATCTGCATCTCATGTAAGATGATCCTGGATCAGCCCTCTTTTCTACCAGTTAGCATGGCCAGTGTATTCTAAAGAGCCACTCTTGATGGTCGACTCCTTCCTGAGCAAAGAACCCTAGGATGTCCGAGCAGAAATGTGGGATCAAGTTCCTCTTCCCACAGCTGATATGTTGTAACATGTATTTCATGTTCTGCTTTTAATGGTAAAATTTTTTAAATACAGGTGCATCCTGGCAGTCTCATGTATGCACTCTAGCTTAAAACAGAGGTCATATAGTTTACAACTGCATGCAAATTCTATTCGGATTCATGAATCCAGATAGATTTATTGGCCAGAGGGTTCCATCGATAGATGTTTCAGGTTTTAAAATATTTCGTTTATATGAGAAACAGGTTTTATGAAGTCAACCTGTTGGACATAATTTTAGCTGTATAGCTCACGTGGTTGAGGATTCTACTCTTAATCTCCGGGTTCAGGGTCTTTTCCCCATGTCGGAAAATCTTAAATCTTAAACAGTTCTGAACATTTAATCCTAGTCACAGAACAAAAGAAAAATCAAATGAAGATCACCACTGAATAAGGTTTTTAGTCTAAGACAAGGTTTAATCCACACCTGGGAAACTAAGCCTTAGTATTTAAGAGATGTTAAAAACGCGTTGCTTTAAGCCACGTTCACACTACACAGTATAGGCACAAAAAAGCCAGACCGAAAACGAGTGTTCGTCATTAAAATTTATAGTTTTATCCCCAGTCATGAATTATGAAATACTTAGACTAGCGTGACAGAAACTTCTTCCCTTCTCTCACAAAATTGAAAAGCAGACTGAAAGCAGCATAAAACAAAGGTAGCATCTGAATTGTCATCACTATCTGATCTGTCTCTGACTTTTGCTAAATTGTCTTTCAGTTTAAAAGTTCAAAACAATAGTTGTGTGTTTGATAAAAACTCTTTCTGGTTTATTTGGATATCTGCTGTATGTTGTCCAAAGGAGAATGGGCAGTATATGACTGCATGAGCCATAAGCTTAGCTACTCCTACTTAAACTTCCTCTTGTGTTTACTTTGTGACTTTTGCCTGAGTGAGTGAGCTAAGGTGCTACTGTGCCAGAGTCATGGGTTGAATCTTTGTTGATGAAAGGCCCTTATGGTTTCCAATTTAAGGTGTAGATTCAAACCATTTGTCTTTAGATTTCATTTAAGTTGTCTGATGGAACTTCCCTTGTGTTTGCAAGCCAGAGTCTTTTTAATAACCCTCTAGTAATTAAAATGATGAGACTCTTAATTCTAGAGGCTAGAAGTTCAACCCTGTCAGTGAGTGGTGAAGAGATTTCATCCAATTTTCTGTTCATCAACATCAGAGAGTTGCTTAAAGCCACATAGGCACAAAAGGACCTGAAAAATGTAGACCCACAGAAAGAAAAGAAAATCTGTTGCAGTAATCATTCTGACTTTGATATTCTTGCACAGCCATCTTAACATTTTGTACGCTTACGACAGCAAAGGCTTCTAACTCAATGATAAATGCAGGTTTTTATTTTGGTTTATCAGGATTTTTATGGTAGGGTTTCACCTCAGTCAATCCCACGTGGTGTTTATTGCTTCCCGTCGTTGATTGATTTTGAGACCAAAGAATCTAAAACCCGTCTTTCCTGCACGTTCTCATGCTGTTTTTCTCATCTCTGCTGCTTCAGTCCTCCACTCTGTGCTTTACCCTTGACTTTCACTGTCCTCTTTATGCTCTGTCACATTTCCAAATCCCTCTCTTCTCCCACACTTTGAAATTTGCCCAACCAGACATAAATCTTTAATGGTGATAAATAGATAAATAGATACAGAGAACAGAAAAGATCACAATTACCTGGGTTTGTAGAAATAAAACATGAAGAAACAGAAAAAGGGGAATGGAATAATTTATTAATATGATTATGGATCATTAAAAAGAATGAAAAAGCTTGTATATATGTGAATATATGGCGTATAGGAAATAAAAATTAGTATCACACACAGCCATGTTTACTTAGAACATGAACTGTTAATTTTGATGGATATTATACCTTCACAACTCTAGTGGGATCAAAAATAAGTTCAGTCTCTGCAGCTACCCACGCAGGCTTGCAAATATCGACATGCATTCCTGATAAGTCTGCAAGGGCTCAGATTGGTCCCATTATGAAATCTGGAAGTCTGTGGGAATTGTTTAGGATTTTTGAAGCTCCATGTGCACATATTTATCGAATGTGCTGCAGACCTTGCGTGAGTACTACACAATTTATATCAGTGTTGCAGAGTGACAAGTGAAAGGCTATAAACATTAAACAGATGTGCATCTATTGTGGTAACACTGAATCACAGTATGATTTTCAGAAAATTCCTTGATGTTAAGCTACAGAAAGAGTAAATTCCTGGTTTTACATAATGTAACTTGATATGATCACTCGTTAGACTCTCTGGTTTTGAAAGGAGTGCAGCCATGTTTATAATCCAGGCTTCAATTAAAAATTGTTTGAGGTAATCCCAAAGGCATGAGTATAAAATCATCCTAGTGAAATGAGTAAATTGACTCTCATTTGGGGTATGCCGGTACGCACACAGTCCACTTTGTTAGAATTGCTCAACTGCTTGTTACGCATTCTTATCAGCTAATCAGATGTCAACAACTCAGTGTATTTAGGCATGTAGACATGTGTGGATGACCTCCTGAAGCCCACACTGGGTGCCACTTAGAAAACTGAGGCTATAATTCACCCAGACTCACCAAAACTGGACAATAAAAGTCTTGAAAAATGTTTCTTGGTCTGATGAGTCTTGATTTCCTCTGTGACATTTGGATGGTAGTCAAAATTTGGTCAACATATTAAGTGTTCAGGCTTCTGGTGGTGGTGGTGTTTTAATTGTGGGGAGCATATTTTCTTGGCACACTATGGGGACTATAGTACCAACTGCACATTTTTTAAACACCACAGCCTACCCTGAGTATTGTTCATGACGATGTACATCGCTTTATGACCACAATGTACCCATCTCATCTATGCCATGTCGCTCGCCTCAAAACAGAGCAGATTTTTTCTGTCTGTATTCAGACAGCAGTACCTTGTGAATGCCTTATAACCCTCGTCTTCTCTTCTTTCCAAAACTGCTTGAATTTTTTCTCTAGCACAAACTGTAATGGAGTTATAGTCATTTAGTGCTTTTAAAATTGGCCCGCCAGCAGGCCCACGGGAAATAAATGGTTAATCTGACTTCAGTAACAAATGAAGTAGGTTACAGGAGAAACCTGCCCTCAAGATAATATGACAGACTTCCAGTAACTTGTTAGTGCGCAATAAGTAAACGGTCATGAGCAGGTGGGACTTTCTCTTTCACTTGAAGTCATCTAATTACTGGAACTGCTTGTTTGGTTGAAGCACTGAAGCACTGACGCATAATCATGTTTCACTATAACGGATTTTGTGAACGGGCTGAGTCCAGTATCGCTAGCGTGGTTGCATTTTAACAGACCCTTTTCCATAGTAAGGAAAAAATAAGTTGTATCCATTAGAACTGGTCCAGGATTTCATTCCCTGCTCCAGTGGGATTGTTAAGTCAACAACAAAAGAAAAATAACTGTAACTGGCTGAGGACATGTCAGAGTAAAAAGTCTTTTAATAATGTTTTACACTTTAGTGCTGGGATTTTTTTTCAGCACGACATTCTTGAAATAATAATGCTTACTTTCTTATTATTCATGTGGTGGGAAAAGAAAACAGTGCGTGCACTGTTTGACCACCTGTATCAATACCTAATGTGGTTTTCCCTGTAAAAATAAGTTAATCTTGAAAATAACATTCATAGGTTAAAAAAATAAAGCTCCGAGTGGGCTTTTAGCTCGAAGAAAGTAATCGTGTGTTTTTAGTTTTAAATTACAGAGCCTCCATTATTCTGACCTTGAAAATTTTCTAGAAGAGCTTGCCTTTGCATGTGCTTTATACCCCAAATCATCAAGCCGGAGATCTCCATATAGCAGACCACACACATGCAGCAGCTAACCTCAAACATTTTAGAGGTGACTCCTATTATAGAATGGAGAATAGGATGAATTTCACATACTGGTGTGTGAGAGTGGCAATAATGACCCGTAGTGCTAAAAATTTTCACGTAACTTAGTTTGGGTGACACTCCAGAACTTCAAAGGAAAGTACACTGCTGCACTTTGATCGAAAAGACATGTGTTGTGTTTTAACAACTGTTTCTGCTTTACAGGAGGCCACATTGAAGACTCAGACACATGTAGGAAAAATGAAGACAAGCGATGACCTGCAGCTTAATTTCACTAAATTCTTATGGGTGAAACTAAGCTTTTTTTAGAGAGTAATTTCCTTGCTTCTATTTCTACATGCCTGCTGTGATTCTCGGTCAGTATGTCACTATCAGACTGCAAAAATGGGAGCAACACTCCAAGGCTCCACAACCACCTTCGCAGCTTGCACATTGCTGAAAACTATGCAAAACGGCCCGTTCGGACGTTTTTGGACTTCAGGGACACAAATGTGGCTAAAAATCTGGACATCAAACATGTTCCTATGCTGTTTCTCAAGAATCTACAGCGCATCTCGAAAATCAAAGTGGTTAGCTTCCTCCTGGGCTTGACGTTGACATTTTTCATTATGGTTTCTTACGTCCTAATGTGGGATAAGAAAGGACCTTTGTTCACTCCATCACCATATCAGCTCAGACCTGCAGCCATTCTGACCGGCACAACAGCAACGAGAGCTTCTTCTAAAAAAAACCCAGTAAACGTGAAAGTGCTTGCAAAGCTCATCAAACAGGAATACACACCCAGGAAAGTGCCTGATGAGAAGGATGTCATTGCAACAGACTCTCATGTAAGTTTGCTGCAGATTTTTACAACAAGAGCTGTCACTGTAAATGCTCCAGACTATTGTCACAAACAGAGACAACGTAGAAGTGATAACTGAATGTATTTGTTAAGTGTTTTTTTATTTGTTGGCAAAAGTGAATTATAGATGTCAGTTAAGTTACAAGCACCTTACAGCCAACCCTGCAGTAAATACCTATTTGGTGAAGCTCATAATGACAGGTGTTTGCTAAGAATGGTTTCACAAAGCATTGCTAAGGGCCTATGGACAACTTTTACTATGTGCTTTTGCAGATGTCCTGCGTTTAGCGTGTCATCATACATTTCCACATTACAGTGCGTAATTTTGCACTATTTATGCAGCGAGCATCATCAGTTGTGGCTGTTGAGATGTACAGTTATTACTACCATTACAAGTGAGTCATTAGGAGCAACAGTTAGTGGGAAGTTTGTGTCAAACATTTAGAAACACAACTGAATTTTTCCACGCGGTCATAAATTCTTTACTGGCTATCAACAACTTGTAAACACTGGTGTGCAAAATATATGACATAACTAACAGATGCAGATGCCGAACTATACAGAGGACAGGATTTTGCAAAAACAGCATCATACAAAAATGACAGATGAGTATGTGTTTTGGGTTATCTGATTGTTTTCTCTTCCTCTCCAGCTTTTTTCAGTGATTCCTCGCCGTTTCTTGCCTGGTATCAAGAGCCCTTGCTGGTACGAGGAGTTCTCCAGTAAACCTGGCAATGACCTGTACAGGAAGAACCTCTTCACACTGCGCTCAAAGTCCTTCAAGACTGTGTGTGACCGCCTGAGGGCCAATTTCCACAAGCATTTATACCACAAAGATGGGAAGGACTTTCGTCTGCGGTGCCTGCCATACTTCTACATTATTGGTCAACCAAAGTGTGGCACGACTGACTTGTTTCACAGAATGCTACTTCATCCAGAAGTCAAATTCAACATAATGAAAGAGCCGCACTGGTGGACCAGGAAACGGTTTGGTAAGTCATCAGGAGATGGATGTCATTTTGGACTTGTTTTTGTAATTCTCATAAGTTTAGGTAATAGTTTAATTGATCATTATGACACATACTTTGATGTAGATAAAGCACGAGCAGATGGTACTAAATCAACTGGTTTAAAGTGACTAAGAAGTGAAGCCTTAGTGAGAGTTTATGTGAAAAACTGACCTGAACTCACTCAGTCAGATCAGAAAATAAAATGTCCACAAAGTGTCAGATTATTCCCATGGGAGGGTAGATGCCATTTATCCCGTCTGCTGCACACGCTACCCAGGCAGAAACATTTCTTCACCCAAAACTAGAATATTTCCTCTGGCAATAACTAGTCTGACACATACAACCTCACATTCTGTGCTGCATTTGAGAAAGGGCAACTGTGGACAGTGTTCCGACATATAATCATAGCATTGTCCCGAGTTCGTGTGTGGACAAAGACTCTGAACTCATTCAGGGGCATTTACCAGAATTTTTCACTTCTTCTGTTCCTTATGTATAACCCCAAAATGAGTGTGCAGAGTTTTCATAGTGGTTGTGCAGATCCTTGTGTGCGTCATCTTAAGATTCCAAACTTTAGCGAGCAAAACAAGTTTAGTTTGTGCAACAACTAAACATGAGTTCATCACTTACCTGGAACATGACAAACAAGATGACACATTCATCACTGACCTTCACTGGAAGCTCAGAAAAAAGATGTCAGGCTCGAAAAAGAGTTTACAAACCACAAAAAATGTTGCTGTAGCTAATGTTACATAAAAATAATAATATTCAGTAGTTTGTTTTAGTTACGTCATTTTCCCCAGTAGCACTAACAGCTATATTAATGGATGGAAGAAGTGATGTCTGCTTCGGTGAGGCAGCAAGTTCTTTCCCCTGAACAGAGAGCAGGGTGTACTGTTTACTGAATGTACAGCATGGAATGTTACACAACTCTTAACTGCAGAAAGTAACTTCCTGAAGCTATGAGGTCACTGCGAGGTTAGAAAGGCAACCAGTGGAGACCGCAGGAAGTCATGGTCACGGCACATGTTCCAGCAACCGCATCCACTGTCCACATTTTACACAACCGTCCGTGAATAAACAAACAAATAGTGACTTTACAAATATGAAGAGCAGCTTTAAGGAAAATGAAAAATGGGTGATGTGTTCGCAGTATGCAGTGATTTTGTTGTAAGTGTTTGGCTGCTTTTTCAATGAGACAAATGCAATTGAAGGGGAAAGTATCAATTGGATTTTTCCTTCTTCTATACAGTTAAATACATAATAAATAAAATGGAGCTTTTAAATGTTTTTAGGAAAATAATCTTGTAGTGTGTATTTGTATAAAGTCACCATTATTTGCTGATTGTATGTCATGTAAATGTAGCTAGTGTGCAAAATGGAGTCAAATTATTGCTTATTCATAAACAAAAGAAAAACAGTACTGTTTCAGAGTCCAGAGTTTGTTTGTCCTGCCAGGGTTAAAGTGTACACACTTCATTCTCTTAATTTGATTACAAAGCAGTCTAAAAAGGAATACATCATAAGTGATGTTTTGGTGTAAATGGGGTTGCAGGTTATATCCGTTTCAAAGATGGCTTCCAGGAAAGTTTTCGTGTGGAAGATTACCTGGATCTGTTTGACTTGGCAGCCCACAGCATCCAAGAAGGAATCACTGGAAATTCATCTGGACACCACCGTGCACTCCAGCTCATAACAGGTGAACACATGTGAAAGTGTTTGTGTGTGCAAGTGGTTATGATCTATTGTTAATGTCACTGTGCATCAAATGGAAGAATGTCTTGGCTTTTTACTTCTCATTTTCTATCTTCTGAGGGGCTTTCAGCAGCCAAACAACTGTATCCTGACCATAATTCAATTGAGTTTTTTTTCTCTCTCTTCTTTTTCCTTTAGCGTCAGGCCTTGATCATTTTCAGCAAGTGGCTCTCATCTCAGAAGCACTACAGTGCTCAAGAGAAGAGCTGGAAGGACACAATGTCGGCATTATTCATGATATATATTTTTGCGATGTAGAACAGATAGCTTAGTGTATTTATAAGTATACACAGAAAGCCAAATGACTTTGGGCTCTGTCACGAGAACATTTCTTGGAGGTCATTCTGTTGCACGTTGAGATTCAAAATGGAACTGGTTTCAAACCTGGTAGTGAGAGACAGCAGGACTACCAGCATCTGTTTTAGTCACACACATTTCCACATTTTTATATGTAAAAAGATGAAACTGTACCCTTGCAAAGCAGCTCGAGCATATGGATTTACTGTATCAGGCTGCTGTTCCCAGTTAAAAAGTGATTGCAAAATCTTTTTCACAGCTTTGCTTAATATGAATCTTCTCTATGCTATAGTTTACCCAAAGGACTGCACAACTGTATTAAATCAACTGTTGTTACCCAGAATGATACTGAGACCCTCACTGTCTTGTCAGGTGAAGCCAGTGCATCCACTATGTGGGACAACCAAGCCTGGAGCTATCTTCATGCAGACAAGGAGACAGAGCCCCCTTTCCTGGCCCAGGACTTTATCCATGCAGTCCAACCCGATGCCAAAATTATCATAATGCTCAGAGATCCAGTAGAGAGGTAGAAAGAATTTCTTACCCACATCCATCTGTGTAGACATAGACTTGAATTTCTGTAGATAAAAATTTTCTAACACTTCTGATTGCTTCTATGGGACTGCCCTATGTTTTTTCATTGTTGCAGAACATATTTGTTTTCAATCAAAATTTCCACTGCACAAATTGTGCAAAATGTGCTTTCCTGCTTCCAGTTGATTTATTGTTTCACTTTGTTGCCAGGCTCTATTCTGACTACTTGTATTTTAAGATGGCCAACAAGTCTGCAGAGGACTTTCATCAGAAGGTCATAGAGTCTGTGCAGTTGTTTCAGTCCTGTGTCTCTGAATGGTCACTACGTTCCTGCACCTACAACACCAGCCTCTTCAACGACATGCCAGTGAGCTAAAATGATTTTCTCATTTTTAAGAATATTAGGAGCCTTTTATAAGCATTTTCAATGATGAAACATTTGTACTTTGAGAATCCACCTGACATTGTAAATGGATGTTGCTGTGCTGAAGTGAAGCAAACAACTATCATGCAGCACTCTCTTGGGAATAAGCTGAGTTATGAGCTCTGGCAGTTGGTCACTTTTTATGATAACATGCAGATGACAACACTGTTATCTTGGAAGATTTAATACAGTAAAAGCCAGTTCATCCTGAAAACACTGTGAGCCAAAGAATGTGTCTCTGATCTAACAGCAAGTTCAGAAAAACAAACTTAATCCTTTATTTACATGACTCTTCTCTTATGAAAGAGAAGATGACTAGGGTTTGTGCTATTTGACCAGTATCACAGCTACAATAGGTGACGTTGTATAGTGGCGCCCTCTGGAGGACTCATAGTGTCTGTGCATTTAGATTAAATAATATACTGTCTTGCTTCATGTTATTATTTAGGTTCAAGAAAAAAATTATACTAAATAATCACTATAACTGAATCCATGCATGTGGGTCACATTAGTTTACTTGCTGTTAATATCTAATTTATCCAGAAAAGGTCTTGTTGGCTTTTTCCATATTGTCAGTAGTAGTAAGTAGTTCATCTGTGTTTGACAACAGTTGTTATGGTTTTGAGAAATATTGAGACTTTTGATGCACTTTGCCACATCTGTATAGAATCAAACACCTTTCCATGCAACATTTCTGTGAAAGAAGGAAACATTCTTAAGAGCTCTCTGAAACAGTAGTTAATGATTAACCCTCTCAGGCTCAAATTAAGTTTTAGTTACAGGAAAAATCTGATATTTGGGGAAAATTATCATAAAAAAAAACTCATAAAATATGTATGTGGGGTAATCAGGTTGTTAGTTTTTAACTGCTGCAAATCGGCAACACCTGCCTTGAGAGGGTTAATCATCTGTTTATTAATGTAAAATACACTATTTACACATTCTAAGAGATCTATATGTCAAAATTTGGTATAAACATAGAAATCATACTGTAAAGGTATCAAACGGTATGTAATAGACTAAAATGAGCACTTTAAAGTGGTCAAGAATTTAAGATCAGGGCTTGATATACTACTACTATGTCAATAATGTAGTATATTAGTAAATCCCATGACAAAGGACAAAACCAAAAATCAATTTTTACGCTGTGTGCATTTCTTCACTTAAGCATCATAATTTTAACTGATGATTTAAACAGTTAGAAATAAAATGCTTTTATCATACAAAAAGCTCAACTGTTTTTTAAATAATGTATTTGGTGTTTGTTTTTTTTTAGATATCTACAGGAAGACTCAAATTTTGACTTAAAACTTTCAATTAATTAGTTGATAATAAGAAAAAAAATAAAAGCAAGAGCAGCTGTGCCCCTTTAATTTCAATGACTTTAGATCAACAGGTCATATTCAGATTTTATTTTTGGCCTTTGTAACAGCAGCTGGCTCACCACAGCAGATTTGTCATGTTGATTTGTTGTTTTTTTTCTTTGTCCCACAGGTGAGATTAAATCTGGGGATGTACATTGTCTTCTTACTGGACTGGCTGAGTGTTTTCAGTAAGGAACAAATTCTTGTTCTTCGATTGGAGGACTATGCAGCAAACCTTAAAGAGACAATCCAAAAAGTTTTTGATTTTCTGAGTGTAGGTAAGTGTCCAAAAAGCTACAAAAACATCAGTCAGAGTGACTTTCTCTTTGTAAGTGAAATAAAATACATTTTCGCTGGTTGATTATGCATTGTTTTACTTTTCCTGTAGGTCCTCTGTCACAGCAGGTGGAGGCAGCACTGACCAAACAGCCTATGTCTAACACTCGGCGGGAGGAAGACCGGAGTCTTGGTCCTATGCTTCCGGCTACCAGGAACATCCTCAGGAATTTTCACCAGCCTTTCAACCGTAAACTGGCCAGTCTGCTGGACAACAAGGCCTTTCTCTGGAATAACTCCTGAAGGAGCACAAGCACTGATAAAATTTGGATAGATGTGAATGAACAATCAGAGCAAACAGCTAAAAACAGGAATGTTTGTTATAAGAAATGAATGTGTATGAGGTCTATATCAGATGTATGGGTCTTGTTCGAGATATTTATTTGCTTTTGGAATATTGTGAGCCTTTGAGATAAGATAATAATAAAAATAATTGAATTTGTTTTTTGATTTTGTAAATTGTGGCTTTGATGCACTGTTACAATAATAACCAATACATTAATCTACACTGAATTTAGCTTTCTCTTCTTTTAGGCCTTAAAATGCTTTTATTGAATATCATAGGCTCATGGTACTGCTATTTTATATAAAGAAACATTACCTGTCCTAGTATTGTGTTTTCTCTTTCAAATATTGTTTGCAAAGATTAATGGAAAATAATTTACCCCTGTAACAATACAATTTATGAATAATCCTCAAGTGAAATGGATGTTTATAATTATAAAGACTATTGTGTACTTTGACAGCACTGGTCTGTGCTGGTCAGAAGGTCCAGCAGGTCTGGAGAAAGTCAGGCTTGATATTTCATTACTTGAAAATGAATCTCTTAAACCTTAAGCCCTGATAAAAAAGGAAATTCAAATTAGAATTACAAATACAACACTTTGAATCAACTTCAGATACTTCTGCTTCATTTTTCATGAAATAAAAAGGGAAGAGGCCTCACCTGGCTATTAAACTGTTGCCAGTCATTTGTCCAATTACTTTTGAGCCTCTGAAAATGGGGGACAGTTTATAAAACTAAACAATCTTGATTATTTCATTTAAATCCATTGTGGTGGTATACAGAGGCAAAACTACAATAATTTGTCTTCGTCCAACAATTTATGGACCTAACTGTAGAACTAAACATTATCAGTATAAAATAGATGCCTGCTATGTGGGATAATGAATTAAAGTAACAAAACCGTGCTGGAAATAACTACACATCCTGTCATACCTACAAACATGACTCTTGGGTTTGAAAATTTTAGCCAGTGTAAATATAGACACATAGATTCAGAGTCAAACCAACTTTGGGGGAAATAAAAGGGCAAATGTGGATGGTAAGTAGTTAAACATATGATATGTGAGAGATGGAGTGACGTCTGAGTGACACAAATAATACATCATGCTGAAGTTAAGGCATTAATCACAAGAGGGCACTAAAACACACTATAGTTCAACACTTTAACACCATGCAACTAGACACTGAGACATCTCAAAGTATTATAGGTATTATACTACAATGTCACATCGATAACAATTTCATAATGTAATATGTTATTAATATTCTTATTATTAATATTAGGTGTGTGGGCACTTTTCAAGCAAGAAAACGTTGAAATTCCAAGACACTTATTCAAGTACAAAAAGATGTTCTCGTGAAATTAGGAATTTTTAAAAATCCAACACTTTAGTTTAGTAGAAGAGTCTCCTTTTCTGTGATCACCAGTGTTTTGGTTTGTGTCACTGAAAATTACACTTTGTCTTATATAATGACCTGCCTTCACATTCCTTGTCTTTAAGGACTAATTGGCTTTCAGCTCAAAATAAACTACTGCCTCATGATGTTGCACTGAGTGAATTAAAGTGCCATCAAAGTTTTGCTCACATGAACTGCTGTTTTACGCAGATGAGTTACTCATGCAAACACTTTTCTATAGTCATGCTCAACTGTTATTTGAGGAAATTACAACTATTAACTGTGACATTTTAACTCTTCAGCTGTTCCCCATGTAATTGGTGAGAGAAAAATCAAAGGTCAATGACTGAGAAAGGACTGCGTGTGTGCATGTGTGTGTGTGTGTGTGTGTGTGTGTGTGTGTGTGTGTCTGGTGTGGGAACTCTACTTTGTCTGATTGATCACTGGAGTGAAAACTTGGTTTAGGTCCTTTCTGAGATACTGCCTGATTTTTCAGTGCTGTAAAACCACCAGAAATGGTGGTTCCCACAATGCATGTTCTGGTCATGTGTCCCTACAACATCATAAAGACAAGGATAGAGGGTGTGTGTGTGTGTGTTTAGCATTTTGATTATGATTGTCACTTGTCTCATAGAAGTCAGCAGTCTTTCAAGGTGTGTTTCTATTGATGTTAAAATAAGAGAAAAGTAGTTCAAGTATTTCAGGAATGGCCTCTAAGCGTGATGTTGATGGCAATCCTCTCCAGAAATTTCGAAAGCACAAGAGACTGATAAAATGGAAGAATTTCAAATGACACTTTATCAAAGCCGTGAGACATCTGAGTGTAGGGAGTAGAGTGTGTGTGTCTGTGTGTATTTAAGGTGTTAAGATGTTGTTAGAGTCAAGTGCCTTTTTTTGTTGCATCATTCCTCTTCACACCCGTTTTCACAGTTTCAACTCATTCACACCTGAGAGCTGTCAAGAGAAGCCATAATCATTACCATCATCACGACTGAGCAGTTTTGCTATAGAAGCATAATATCCAGTGCCTTGCTCATGAGCACGTTGAATTTGGTTGCACAGAGTAAGGCTTCTGTTTGTCCTCACTTCTGTGTGGAATGCGTGCTGTTGCACAATGATCCCTGGACATAAATACATTAACATTTCAACACTAAGAGTGTTTTTATCAGTAAAGTCTAGTGGAAAAAGCTGAAAATGTAACAATCACCCGATTAGTAAACTACAGTAAAAAACACATTTCTTTTCACTTGAGACTCACATGTCACAGTGAGCAAAGCACTGGTGTAAAAATAAATGTAGACAATAAAAGATGACATTCGTTTTATAAATTTTGCTTAAAAAAATCTTGCTTTTGTTTTCCACTCTTGGCTCATGATGACCTTCGTTAAATTAGAAAGCTTTCATGTGGAAGAAAAAGGCAATCAACTCCTTGAAGCATCCTCAGCTCTCTAATGAGTGGATCAATTGAGAATGCATTGAATAATGATCATTAGTCTAGACCTCAAACATGAAAGGCTCAAAGGAGACAGAGACATAATGGGAAGAGGGAAAAGAGAAGGTCTAGGATATTTTTAGTAGTTATTAATTAAGCTACCTGTTCACGATTGAAGTAAAGCTGTTGTTTGTTTAAATTGTGAATACAGTAAAGTACATTTTGGTACAGTACATACACTGTTGATTCAAAGTTGCAGTTAAAGAGAATAGACTGATTTCTCTTAAAACCCTTTTTTCTTCTTCTGTTGTGCTCTCTTTTTTTGCGTTTTGTGTTCTAAAATAAAGACTGACTGTCAGGAAAAAGAAACCTAGTTTATCCATGTATTTGATCTCAAAAACCTAAAATTCTCTATTTGTCTGAAAAAAGTTTGACAGATAGCAAGTGGAAATAGGAACTATATTGTTGTCCACTTAACTTTGGCTAATTTTTAAAAATCTTATCTTGTTTGTTTCTGTAGTCTCTGCTCTTCTTTGAGATGTAGGTAACTGATTTAAAAGGTCATTGCCATTTCTATTTACCAGTAATGCATTCAGGTTTTATCTAGTAAAGCTTCTTAAAAATACGTGAGGTCAGAATGAGAGCAATGAGCCTCTTGATAATGACGACTAAACAAAAACAAAACAAAAAAACAAATGCAAAACATTTTGATGCAGACGCTTGGATGTCCTGTATCCAGGGTCTACAATTTTGTTGTGACATCCACATCTGTGCTGAACACAGTGAAGTGCCAACATCTAGCACTCTAATTAATTCAACCCAATTAATCACTGTTCATCTATACCCCGATTATGAGAATGTGCTGGCAGCTGTTGATGTGCAATGATTAGCCAGACTCTTGGCAGCAAGGAATTACAAACCAGAACTATTTGTTTCTGCTACTCCTTAAAAAAAATACAAAAAAAGAGGGGTTGAGTCTAAACTAGCAGACACTGGGCAAAGAAAAATGACTCCAAGGCACAGAGAAGCAGACAACAACAACCAGTATCTATGAAAACATCAAATATGTAAATATTGGAGCATCGACACTTACATGGATGTCCTCGGGTTTTATCTTTTAATGTGTTTCTCTGCAGACACTCGGGGTTAAAGTGGAATTTGGCAGGTGGGGGAACCAAAAGTTCAGGTGTAGTGGAGCAGCGCATGGCCACGTTACACTTGCCATTATGGCTGCTTTAAATGTAAAAAGCATCTGTAATCCATAGCCAGTATAAAGCATAAATAATGTCAAACTCAAATTGATGACATCTACTAGAAGCAAGTCAGCGACAATATTATAAAGCATCTGCGCACTTGTATTTACAATTATTTTGACTCAATATCTAACTTACCTTTCATTTCAAAGGTGCCATGTCGCTCTCTCTGTTTATACGTCAGTTTAAGCGCATTTTAGAAAAAAAAAAATTCTTACCCTGATTATGCCCATTAAATGTCTGTAGAGCTAGCTAGTTGCTGAGTACGGAAAGACCAGTTGTAAAAGTGGCATAATTTGGTACTACTGGCTTTCCGTACATGAACATAACTTTTTATCTTACCCCTGAACGCATCACAGGGATGAGACGACAAAAGCATTTGTGCACCCTGGATCATGTGGCAACTTAACTGTGTCTGTCGCATCACCTAAAAGGATGCCAGACTGCAACGCATAAAAAACTGAAAACATTTGACAATATTTTATATTAAACTGCCAATCAGATTTAATTACTCATTAAGAGGAGGTGTCGGATCAGCATTCTGGGTTGGCCCACTTTAACCCCTGCTGAGCCTGCATCTTTATGACTGACTCAAGCGGTTTATAAAGGTAAGCAACCACCTGCCGTGTATTTCAAATGAATGATGCCGATAACGGTGTGTAGTCGAACAACAAACGCTCATAAGTGTCAGAATTAATCTAATAAATTACATAATATAAGAAGTTTTAAAAGAGATCCAAATTGAATATTGGCTTCGAATTTGTGAGATTAAATCAATCAATTTTTTGCACAAAATACAAAACAATTTCACTTTGAGTAAAATATGGAGTATTAATTTGGAAAAATCAGTGTAAACACCAGGTCAACTGAAACTGGAGCAAACCATTTCAGACAGTCAAACAAAGTGAAATAATGTTTTGTCAGTGCAATTATTACTTGTCTCTCTCTTAACTGTCCATGGAGAACGATGTATATTTAACGTAAAATTCAGCTTGTAGAAAAAGTTAATGAACATTCCGTGAGCCACTTCAGAAGTTTAAACTGCTACTCATGTGCCTGTTAACACAAATATCAAATTAGCTACTCACATGGTAGTAACTGAATACATTTAAGTAAATAGACACGGTCAGTATGTGATGTTAAAGTTTAAATGAAGCATCAGAATGGGGCAGAAATGTGATTTTAAGTGGCTGTGAATGTTATGGTTATTAGTAGAACATGGGCTGGTCTGAGTACTTCAGAAATCTCTTATCTACTGGGATTTTCCCACTGACGCGTCTCAAGAAGAGAATGGTCAGGAAAAGAGAAAATATCCAGGAAGCTGCAGTTCTTTGGGCAAAAAAATGCATTCTTAATGCCAGAGGTCTTAAGAGGATGATGAGACTACTTAAAGCTGATAGGAAAGCAAGATAAACTTAAATGTAAAAAGCATCTCTAAACACAAAACATGTTTAGAGATAAATTCTGAAGCAGATGCGCTAATGCAGCTGAAGACCACAGCAGGTGGGACTCCTGTCGCTTAATAACATGAAACTAAGGCTACAATTTGAAAGCAGTCATCAAAATTGGACAATAGAAAACTGGAAAAATGTTGCTTGGGGTCAAAATTTGGCATAAACAACATGAAGGCATGGATCCATGCTGTCTTGTATTACCGGTTCAGACTAGTGGTGGTGGTGTAGTGCTGTGTGAGGTATTTTTGGCTCACTTTGGGTCTAAGTATACTAAGGGACTCTTAGTATACTAAGGGACTCTTAGTATACTTAGTATACAGCATTGTTTAAACACCACAGCAACAAACCTGTGTATTGCTGTGTTATATTCATCTTTTATTTACACTGAACAGAACAAAAATGGTGCTATTGGACCAGCCATGTGTTGAGGAGTCCTCATGGTGTGTATATTGGTCTCTAAACAACAGTTTCTCATTTTTTTTCTTTGCAGGGACTAGGAGTAAAAGAATGATAGAGATAAATCTCTGTGTACTACGAGTCCTGAGCAGAGGCAATCAGTCATGGTTGAACTGTTCTATGACTTCAATTTCGGTGTGAGGAAACTCATCCTGCTATCTCATTTGATTGCACAATAGAGTTGCCCTCAGCTGGGACTCTGTTTTTGTCATTCTGTTGAAATAGAGAAATGCAACATTTTTGTCAATGAGTTTTTTTCCTTTTCAGTGTTTGAAAGACACACACTCATGTTGAATGACAATGTGCACAGGGACACATACTCATACAAGTCTGCTTATGTTCAATATTACAAAAAATCCAAATATAACAATAAAATTAGAGTGATAAAACACTCAAATAAATACAAAAAAGGGGCACATACGTTTTATTAAGAAAACATTTCTGTTCTTTATACTCTGGAACTCAATGTAATGCTGCCTTTGTAATCGTCTGCCCTGCCCTGCAGTTTTTCCTGTATTGTATAAGTCACACCAGTTTCCAATAAGCTTATCACCCTCTTCAGTAATTAAACTTCTAGTTGTTTTCCTCTCACTTGTCAGACTTGAGCTGACAAGCATTTCCTGTGGTTCTCGTATATTTTTGTGTTTCACTATGTTTGCGGTTTTTATCCCACATGTGACCTTTTGTCTGATTTTTTTCAGCTGGTCTTTTATCTGCCCCTTACTGGACTTGTTTGCCTGTGTCTGACCTTTGTGAGGATTTGGATTTTGCTCCTTCTACCTCCTTTGTGTTTATATTTGGGTCCTCCAGTAAACAAAACCTATTCCTTTACATGCAGCTTAATTAGCGTTGTGTTCTCTATTGCATTGTTTTTCTTCTGTGTTCTTGTTGTTTGATAAAGGGGTTAAAAAATGTAAGAATAAAAAGTACCTTTTCCCTGTTATTTGTCTAGATAGTGTGGTATATTTGCAATCGATTTGGTGCTTTGCGTGCTACTCAGATGATCTTTTTTCATTTAATGATTGAGTTTTTAAGGACTGTTTCCCTTTAAAAAGGTGTGTTTATTTTTGGCTCATTTGGCATTGAGTTTGTAGTTAGTATGTAGATTTTCAAAGCTAGTGTGTTAGCAACAAATATTTATAAATCCTCATCTTCATCTAATATTTAGCATTTGCAGAATTTGGTACTTGACAGTCTATAATGCTCCCCCCCCCCTCATAAATCACTACTTTGCCAAAGCTGTTTGTTTTCTTTTTTTTAAAAAATTATCAGAATGCTATAAAACAGCATTATCTGGGTATTTATCTATAGTTAGGGAGGAATTTTGGTTTTCTTCCTGCAGGTCTTTCAAATGTTTTTTGTACATTGGCTGCTTTTTCACTCATTGGATGAACCGCTGTTGTGTCTTCACATAAGTGACAACTTATCTTTAGGTATTTTGTTACTAGCCTGTCAAAAAAACTACAACAACAACAGGTTGTATGGAGGTTATGGAGTGATGAATCCAAAACTTGATGAATCCAAACTTGAAACTTTTGCTTCACATTATCATATATACTCATTATCATCAGTATATATGGAGGAGGTCAGAAGAGAGTTATAACAGTGAGTGTCTACAGCCATCTGGTAAACATGGTGGAGGCTCTTTCATGACTCAGGGTTGTATTTCAGCCAGTGGGGATCTTATCAAAACTGATGGAATATTAAAGCAGAAAAGTACATCTTTGATCAACCATGTAATACCACCTGAAAACAGTCTGATGGACAATGACTTAATGACAATAATCTTCCACACACTGCTAGTGCAGTAAAAGCATACCTGGATAGAAAAGCATAGAGTGAAACACTATCAGTCATGGATTGGCCTCCACAGAGCACAGACCTCAACATTATTAAAGTGGTGCGGGCTCATCTTGATAGAGAATGAGAACAAAAGGCAAAGGAAAGCTTTGAATGTCCTTACTATTAAAAACTATTCCTGAAGGCTACATAAGGAATGGAAAGAAAGTGTATAAACCCTGTTTTTCCCTAAATATGTATGTTTGCAGATATTTCCATAAATCTCTTCACCAATTTCTCATTTTCCTAACAAAATATAATGAAGAATTAAGGGTGACTCAGTTTTTTGCACGTTACGCTATTATGTTTATAAGACAATTGTAGTCATGCTTAAATACAAAACATTGTTGACTTTTGGATTAAGACAGGACACAAATAGCTGTCTTCAGTACTTTAGCCCAGTTTTTCATGTGTGATACATAAATGGCTACATCTGCTCTCACAACACTGATCGAGGCTTAGAAATTGCTCTGAATTTTAACCTGCAAAGATCCACTGCAGAACTTTTGTCTCCTGTGCAACTTGTTGTGAAACTACTATTCTTTCCTGGTAAGGCAAGAAATACACGTGTTACTCTACTGATGCAAAGTGATATTATGATGTTCACAAGTACACAGAAGTGTGAGTGATTAAAGAAGATTCAATTAATTTGGATGTATCATGTGTGACAGGAAACGTGACGGGAATGCAAAAAATATCATTCTGAATCACATAAAGTGAACATGTCTATTTATAAAGTCATCGACCAAGACTCTTTGTTCAGTCAAGCAAGGTCAATCTGCAACTATCATCTGAGCTGCTGCACTGCTTTATCTCTGACTCATCCTCCTCATTCGTCACAAATAATTACAGTATGCCAAACTTAAAATGCATTGATAATTGCTTTTGTAATGTGATGATGTGCTGAATGATGATTCAGATTTGTGAGAAACAAGAATCTTTGTTGTTGATGCTATTAATAAACACACAGTTATTAAAAGTGAGTTATTAGATAATAAAGGAGGAATATGAATATCTCTTTATTATGCTCCTTAATCATGTGGAAATGATTTTTACCATCAACATCAAAGTACCAAATTAAAGAATATCCTTTCACAGAAAGATATTATATCCTTTCAGTAGATCGCCAAATATCTGTAAATTTAAAGCTTTTCTGGCAGCACTCACTGCAAGGCCCCTGCAATACTACCATAACACACGTTATCGTAGTATTTCTTGCCGGTAATCTATCACCAGCCTGGAAATTTTTCTTTTGCCCTTTTAGTGAGAAGTGTGACCACTGGACCAGGGTAAATGTATAGGAAGCTTTCATAGTTCACAGCAGGCGATGATTGCATGATGATTCCCTTTCTCTCTCAGGTTAAATGCCATGCCAGCTTTTATTTGCTTTCCCTTTCAGATCCCTCTCTTTACACGTGCATACAAACTCGCTCATACAATCACACATATCAGCTAATGGATGGCGGATGGTGTTGATGGTGCTTCTGCTGTGGAACATGTTGCACATTCTGTGTTTGCAAGGAAATTTGACATACACTGCATATATTCCACGTGCTGGCACATTTAGAGTCCTTCAAAAGGTTTAAACAAATTCACACCTATAGTTTTCAACTTTACTTGATGAGTGAAGTGTTTAAAATTTGAGGAAAATTGAGTATTGAGACAAAACCCATGCAGACATTGTCCAGTGGATGAAACCTGGAGTTTTTTAAAATTTGTAACAGTGCTGTGAGCATAGCTTCACTTGGTTCAGCAAAGCTTTGAACTTGTTCTTTGCACTTGTACTCAAGCTAATGTAAATAGACATAACTGCCTTGTGTCCTTTATTGATAACACTGTGCAATGAAAAGGATCTAAAGGAGTGTCCTTTCAAGATGTGGTTAAGTACTGAGCAAGGAACTGGAATGCTTTTCAAATTCTTCTCAGACCACTACATTTTTGTTCCTGGATTCACATATGTTTTCACAACGGGAAATATACGAGAAGGTCATCAGCAATTGTAGGTGTCTCTCAATCATTGTTCTCAAGTATTTTCACTTGATAGTGATTCTCCTTTTCGCAGCTTGTATGTTCATTTGACCTCTGTGAGAGAGGCTTATTCATGTGTAACCACAGTTCTCCAGAAAGTGGCTCCATTGTCTCCAGTTCTTTTCAATGCTGACGTCTCTCCGATAATGAAATGACTTGATGGATTTTCCCTAAGCCGTGGGCTCTTAGGTGGCTGAAAGAATAATTACATGGATCACTTTTGTTCGCAGTTCTACTGATAGATTCCCAATCCCTCTCTTTGGGTTTTTTCTGCCTCTTATAATGGCAGCCTCCTTACATTTCTCCCGGAAATTTCCTCAGCATTTGAGGGTATTGACTGACTGGAACAAGGCTGGAAAAAGACATATATGGTCAGTGAGCGACAGTCACATCCTGTTACGTTTAAATGCCCTTCTATTTCTATTCTTCATATTGCTCCACTCAGCATTAGTGGACATATTTTTCCCTCTCAGGGCATGAATCTATCAATGCAGTATGTTATAATATAACCATTATTGCTTTCTTCACTTCTGCTTTTACTTTAACCTTCTGCGAGCTTTCACTCACCTCATAAAGGATAAACGTCCTCCCTGTGTCAGTTTAGATGTGCCCCTCTTTGGTCTCAATTATTGTCTGATGGGATTTTTAATGGTACCACATGTCACACTGGGTCTTTGGCACATTTTTATCACACACAACCCTCACTGCAGCTGACAGCAAGGTAATGAAAAAGGTGGAAATACCTGTCAGGCGCATTTCACGGCATTGGCTCATAGCCTAAAGTTTATCTGAAGGATTTATATCAAAATGACAGAAGCTAGTGATGCACTGGTGTGCTTATTAGATATTATAGAAGTACACTGCTTTGAATGGGTATGTGACTGAAAACAACAGTTTTTCTTGCATAATTACATCAGTAGAGTGCCACTGTAGCTTGATAACAGCATGTGACAAATTTGAAAAATGGATTTAATTAAAATTGAGACACTATCAAGTGAAGTTAATGGATTTGAGTAAGATGGGAGTCTGGATGCAGTGTTCTATCAGTGAAGTAGGAGGCAGCTGTCTGAATATGTGCCTTGTATACTTGGCAGGATGGGTAAACATGGGCTGCATGCTAACTCGAAACATGAAGGTCAGAAAAAGACTCGGGGAGCACAGACAGCATTTGTTGCTGTAAGCTTGTCGGCAGTTTGTCAAAACCAGACTTAACTTGTCTGACACAAAGTCTCCAGACGCAGGTGCAGTTGTGTTATAGCTGACGTAACACCTCGGTCATTTTATATTACATGCACACATTGTTAATAGGACAACCTGAATTAGTTTTACTGCTGAGTACCATCTGATATAACCCTCCTCATCGAATGTCAGTCTATATTTCATGTATTCATCCATCTGTATGCTGCAAGCTACAGTATTTATCTTTCAGCTATCAACTCATACCTTCAAAAACCGACTCGCAAACATGGAGCTTTAAAGCTACAACTCATAACTAAATCTATTATTTCATACCGAGTTATATTTTCTGCTGTTTCTTCTGGCTAACTTATGTTGTTAACGTAAAATATCTTAATACATCAAAATGAAATCAATCATTTGACAAAAATCAAAACTTTCACCGGAAGCCATCTGTTAAGCACAAAAATCGCAAATTCACCAAAAACTTTCCCCTGTTATTGTATCTCGTGATCATGAAGCAGATGGTTAGAAATGACTCAGTCTGAACACTGAAGCCACATACATCATCCTCTCATTAACTGTTAGCAGTGATGCTCTCAGAGCAGCTGGCACAGTTAAAGTCACCAAAACATTACCATATCCACATGATGCCTTAAAAGTGGCCAAGCAGGAAATCACAGAGTACTGTGGAGTACTCTTTAAGAAGCAGTCATAAAAACCTGGAGCAAGCATTTGTATTTAAATAGATTAGCTTTATTATTCACTTGCAAATAAAATCTTCGTGGTTACACCTTAATCTTTCTGCTGCCTTGTCTTGAATTTTGATGAGGAATAAAAAATGTGGAGCATCTTTTACCCTCTGATCTATTTTTAAGAAGTGTAGAAGAATTCCCACCTCTGGAGCTTTCTGTTTGATTCAGGGCAACATTACTCAGCTGTGTGTGACTCAGACAAGAAGAAGCTGCAGGAGAAAGAGGAAGTACTTGAAGTGAGGTCTCATGTTTCCTTTATCATACATGTGCATGAGTCTTTCGTTCCCTCCTGTCTTTTCCTGTCAAAATTTAGAAATGCACAGATCTGAAAGAAGCATATATCTCTTCAATACATACATGTTTAATTGATTGCACAGTGAATGCACCGTGAAACTCTTTGATTATTCTGAGGACGGTGCCGGTAGTGTAGTTCTCAAAGCTGGACAACAGTCAAGGTTTGCATAAAGACCAGATGGGGTTACAGTAGGTTCATTAGTGCCTTTATTGCTTTGAATCTGGAACAATGTGGTTCTCACGTTGTACCGTGTGCTAGCAAGATAATATCTGTACTTCTTAATTAGAGCTTGTGTGCAACACATGAAAATCATACCACAAATGCCCTTTGAAACAAGTCTTAATAACAATATCTTATAGCTACAATAACACTTTTGTGGGGATTGCATTAGCAGATGTTTTTGTCTGAAGTCATGGAAAATTTGTTTTTTGATATCATTCTTTTCAACAAACGCAACAAAACAAACAAAAAACTTTTTTGTTTAAACTTTTTTCTAAACAAAAATATTTAAAACATTGCATGTTTTTACGAACACTGTTTCTCAGGAGACCATAAGCCTAAAACTGGATAAGTGACTAAGAGAGGGGATGGATGGATGGATGGATGGATGGATGGATAGATGGATGGAGTGATATGATTTAGTGATGTAGAACCATTCCAGAACAACAGGAAATCTGAGTGAATAAAATTACCCTAAATTGTTTTTCCAGTAAAATAAATCGACCAATTTTCCGATATTATCATGATGACTTTTATTTAAACACATAAATAAATAAAACTTGATCCTTTTGTGTTTATGATTATTGAAAATTGAACTATTTGATGGCTTGCCAATGTATTACACAGGATGACTGGTCTCGAGAGGATGAATGCCACTGACTCCTGTGGTTATAGAGCACAATCACTAGTCTGAGTTGACCTTTGTGCTTCAGAATGAAATGTCTCTTTTGGTCTCTATTGGATGGATTACAATTCAATTTAAGGTAGACAGATATGGTCTCTGTTGGATTTGGTGACTATGTCACCCCTCCCACTGTCTCCGAGGTGGTCCTGGCCTACTCTTGATGATGACTGGTTGACAAGGGAGGGTTATAACTTACTGCAGTTATCCTGGGGCTTCCAGGTTGTAAAAGCTGGCCCAGATGAATTGCTGTCTGTCTAGTTCACTCACCCTTTTTGGTGTTTGTGGTGGTTTATGTTTAATAAATTATCTTTTAATGAAAAATATCATCTTATGTGGATTTGCTCATTTTCACATAAGATTTCACAGGACTTTGGAATCCTATGAAAAACTAAGTACGCCACATAATACAATAACATGTAGAACCACCTGTAGCAATAACTTGATGCCACTGCGTTACTTCATCAGTCTGTTGCATTGTCATGGAGGAGTTTTTTCTTTACAACATTACTTCGGTTCATGGAGGTTTGCAGGCATTTGTTTATGAACAGCTTTCTGAAGGTCCTGGCATTTCAATCAGCTGAAGTCTGCACTTTGATTGTGCCACTGCAGCACATTGAGTCTTTTCTCCTTCAGCTATTCTGTGTGTTTGGGATCATTGTCCCATTGCATGACACAGTTTCAGCTAAGCTTTAGGTGTTGGACAGATGGCCTCACATTTGACTCTAGCATATTTTGCTATTCACGGCAAAACATGTAATAGACACGCTGGTCCACCTCATTCAATTCACCCTTTACTAGCTTAATCGTTTCTGCTTTTTAAGGACCCTGGGATGCATTTTTTATGTTTTTTGCTCACTACCGACATCTTGGCTTTAAATATATTACCTCCGTCTGCTGGTCTCTTCTAGATGCGTCTCCATTTCATGTTTTGGAGAGGCAAAGTGTGAAATGGACACGGTGAACCGGTATGTCTATTACACGTTTTGCTGTGATACTGGGTTGTCAGGCCATACCCCAAACCACCGTGCCTGACAGTTGGTATTAAGTGTTTGTGCTGATTTGCTAACATGGTGCTGTGCAGTAAGCGACATTGTCCCAGAAATTCTGTGGTTTGTTCAGATGCAACTTTGAAAAGCTAAGCGATGCTGGCATGTTCTTCTAGGAGAGATGAGATTTTCTCCAGCCCTTCCAAACAAGCCTTACTAGTTCAGTCTTTTTCTGTTATACTGTCATTAAATTTAACCTGCTAACTAAGATCTGACCCAAATGTAGACGTGGGTTTTTTGTAGTTTCTCTGAGTATTGTCTGACCTTGGGGCCAGTCTGCTGGGATGTCCACTCCTGGGAAAATTGTAGTACTGTGTTAACACACACCAAGATGCTCAACACTAACAAAATGCCAAAACTAGTGGTCACACTTACTGATAATCAGTTAATTAAGTGCATTTAATTAGCAGGACCTAGCTGCTACTGACCCTCAGTTACTGCTCAGTAATGGTGCTCTTTATTTTTCATGGGACTACAAATAAAACTTTCTTTTTCACATCATTGTAGCTTGAGCCAGTTTGTGAAAGTGACCTCTTTGACCACTCATCTTAAATCATTTTTTTATAGTTTAAATTTGTCTCATTTTGGAAAAGCAAGTGGGCATCAGTATTCAGTTAATTCTCAAACATGCAGATACATAAACACATATTGGCATGTCCATAAGCAGTAGAATCAATGTTTACAAGCTGAACAGATGGCTGGAGCATAACAAACTTGCAATGCTATTAATGTAATATTTGCTTGACATTTTTGCTGCAGACGTGAACAGGCAGCGTGGACTTTGTCCTTATGGTGAGTTATCCATGGTATCAAAACAAATAACTCTTGCTGCTCATTAATTTTTATCATGTGAAAAGCTTCCAAATCAGATTTTTTTTTATCTTTATCTTTGAGTAGATTGAATTATTGCCTCTTTAAATTTGTGGAATGTTAAAATTAACCATGAAGTCCTTGAAAATACTGAAAACAGTAGTATGAGGTTTTCGCTTGAAGGCAGTGAAACTCTTTAAACGTTTCTGCAATGGTTTTGGGGACAAAAAAAAGAAAAGAAATAAAAAATAAACAACCCAGGGGAAAAAAAACAAATGCGGCATTCCTGGACAAAAATAGATGGTCTTTTTATTACATCTATGAGCAGGGCAGGCTGTTTGCTTAAGGGCATGGGGAATACTTTGACATTTAAGCCCAACATTCCCATGATTCATATTATGTGGTTTGTCTGGTAGATTTACTGGAAGAGATTTGGATAAACTGCTATATAAGGAATACTTGGAGATTAAAGACAAAGAAAACTAGAGAAAAGAGGCCTAGTGAGACAAGGGAACATAATAGAAAGTCATGCCTTCATTATCATCATTATCTGCTGTTTTCCTTGGATATGTCATGTTTAAACATCTACGGATACTGTATGTAAACCCTTCTATGTGCTTCTGCAATTAATGAGCAGACCAGAGGGAGCTCACGGTGAAAGATTGTCTGACAGAAATTAAAAAGATCAGTCAGTTACGTTTTCTCAGTGTGTGCTGGGTGATTCTTTTCTTATTCAGCTCGCTGTAGCTGCTGCTGATTAAAAGAGGTTGCAGCACACGGGTGACTCCAGCTACTGTGGCAGTCTTGCACAAATTTGACAGCCAATTTATTTTGCTACAGTCTTTTAAAAACACCCATGTGAAATGCCACATTTAGCTTGTAGTGGCTCTTTAGCTCTAAAACTTCATTACTGCATATTTTCAGGAATTTAGAGGTCTGCCATGTTTGCATGCTTTTATGAGTTATTAATATTTTGTTTATGAGCTTTGTCCTTTATGATAAATTTCCACACACATACTGTAATCTATGTAATCTACTGCAATCTACTTCTACTTCACTATTGTGGTATGATGACCTGTTATAGATTGTTCAATAAACTCAGACAACACTGTAAAGACGGTGACTGCACTGACTTTTTAAATTGAGCTTGATCAGTTTAAGAGACCTGACATAATCTGATCAGGAAGTCAAATTTGTACAGCGTTTAAAGCTCACATAAAACAATAAATCCTTTGATACTGAACTGAATTTTTACCTCACATAGTCGTAAATGTTTTTTTTACATGAACAACTTCTACTTTGTCAGATTGCGAGAACTGTAGCGAGCGCCACTCCTTTTCCCCTGACACTCGGGTCGCATGAAGTCATCCAGCGCACTGATGTTCTTCTTCTTCCTCCTCTGCTTTCTTGTCCTTCCCACGCACAGTGACTTAATCGCTAGGTCTGTACACAGCATTTCGTGTATGGCAGGTTTGTGTCTGCCACTACACTACCCACTCACTAAATCTCCCAGGGAGATGTGGTATGCACACACCTCCAGACTGGGGCTCCTTCCAAACTCTCTGAATACTTTCAGCTAATTGCCCTCGCTTGGTGTGCTTCACAGTGATATGGTCAGCTCATCTTTTGCCCTTTTGGTGAATAATTCAATTTACTGGGGGCAGTTTTGTCTTATGACAAGACATGATCGTTTCAAATTTTTTGATTCAATTTGCTTTGCATTGGATTTAAGTAGGATGGATGACACAGATGGCAAGGACCTTTGAAAACTGCCACAGCAGTTGGCGAGGTAATGCCTACCTCCATCCCTTTTCGTGGCTCCTTTTATTCTTTTCCCACTCCTTCTAGAAGCTCTGCAATTAAGAAAGCCTTTAACTTTCAATCCTGATGCTTTTGTATAAAGTCTTTGTTCTGCTGCCACATCAACAGCAGCAGTAGTGGGAGGAACCCATCTTAAATGATTTTTCATGTTAATTATTATTTCTCCATGACTTAATCATCGTGGGAGAATAAAGGTGTTGGCAGACTGGTGCTATAGTAAAGCATTGTTCAAGATCAGAATTGCTGAATTCTCTATGCATCGTCTCAATAAAAATACAGATGATAAATGTTTAAGAAGACAGCTTGGCACAGTTTCAAAATGTCAAAATGCACAGCATTTATTGCAATATCATCACAAACGTATTAGCAAAAATCAGACACAGTTTTGACAAAAATAAATAGATTTTTTTTTGCCTTTTAAAGGCTTCATACTGTCACAGTAAAGTAAAAACACAACATCCTGATTAGTCAGTGTTGTCTTACAACACAGATATCGCACAGCCACTCATATGACATGAGCTCAAATGTTAATTACACATTACCGAATAGCTGCTACCACATTCAATAACATTTCACCTTGTGCTGCCTTATGCAACCAAATAACGAGGTTGTATTACAAAATAAACATTACTTACAAAATGAACTACTTAACAGGATTAAAATCACACACTTTACCATAACACAACCATTGAGAAAAGTGTTCCCTCTGTTGAGTTGTGATTCAATCAGAGACTTCATAGGCACTTTAGAAGTCAGGCCTCACAGTTATACTGTACAGTATTTTCAATAAAACTATCAGTGTGATGCAACACAACTTTAAAATATCATCTGCTTTAAATGATTCCATGAACACATGAAGTATTTAATCCAGCTTTCTTCATCATGAGTGAGGTCAGAGGTTATGCTTGAATTTCAGTCAAGACATGCAGCCATTCGCTTTAGGTGGAACACAACACTTTGAGCATCTTTTTCAAACAATATAACTTATAAATACATTGATTTGAGGTAATACATATACTTCTGTTCCTTTGTTCTGGATTTTGGAGATGGGGCGGCAGTCTTGTTCACGTGTGCTGCAGTTTGTGCCTTTGAAACAGTCACTAGATTACCGTGCCACAGCAGTCTAGGTATTTCACACAAATTTACCAGAATGCTACAAAACTATATCACGAAAAACAGGTCCAAGACCTCTGCAGAAAAAGATGTACACTTGTATTAAATCCTCAATGCCATTAAAGTCTACAAACATAGCTGGCCTACATTTCTTTCCCCCCCACAATTAACCTACTCTACTGAGAGTTAACAAATAATAATTGAAAAACACATCTACAGTAAGTAGCACTGTGTGACATGCTTCTTGTAATCATGAACACGGGTATCTGCTGTAAATAAAGAGATGTCACTGGCAATAACGGTCAATGCATTTTTGCATTCAGGAATACAGCTGCGAAAAAAAGCAGGACAATCTGAGCATTTAGCTATCTAAGTCAGAAACGGTGGCAAATTAATAAAGTATGGAGATGCGGAGTAACACGTTGCTGGTTTTGGTCTTTTCATTGAATTTGTTCACAATAAAAAGTACAAAATATCTTGTCCCTTAACAAGTAATTACATGAGAAACGTTTGATATTATAATATCACTTTTTATGTTATCTCAAACTCAGAAGAAAATGTCAACATCCAAGATCAACACTTCACTTGTCACTGTGTTGATGTTCACTGGCCGAGGGGTTTTTCGGTTGGTGGTTGGACATTGTTGGTTGCATTGGAGGAGTTGTCATTTCTCCTTGCATTGTTCTCTATCCTGAACGAGGAGGAGTTGAACGTGCTCCTCTTGAGGACTTTGTTTGCCAGAAGGCTGCATGTCTTCCTGTACTGGTGACGCAACAGTGAGTAGACAAATGGGTCGCTTGCTGCCTTGGTGTAGGCCAAGCATTTGGACAGCACACCCCAGTGAGGGTTTATGGGTCCTGGGATGAAAAGCTCTACAATTCTACCTCAAACAGAGAAAACATGGGAAGAAAAGTCACATACAATTGATGGACAAAGTGCAGCTTCTTACATGAGTGAAATGGAAGAAATCTACAACACTTAATGAATCTCCACTAGTGCGTCAGTACTGTGAAAATGTCATCACTTCATTTCACTTCATTGAAATGTCATCACTATGTTCGGGGAATCTGAACAGATGGCTGTGATTTTTGTGGATCCTCAACTTCTTGCAAATGATGATTTCTTTTTAAATTCCTATTACATCAAAATAAAAGCTGGACAAACCAGCAAGAGCAATTTTTTGCTGTTGTCATTAACAGCAAATGCAAACACTGAGTGCACATTATACTGTAAAGAATGAAGTAAAGATGTAGTAGCTTAAATATTTAAAGTATTATCTTACACATACAGTAGTTACCACCATCTGTATTGCTGTTCTTGAAAAGCTTTTGATCATTAGCTGTAGTTCAATATCTCCTTGATGCCAGTTGTTAAAAATGTATTTTTAATCGTTTGATTCAAAATGAAGAAAAATGCACGAAACCTTCACATCTACTGGTGACAGTATGGTGGTAAATATCTCTCACAAACATGGATTCTGCTCCCACCCACCCACACACACATACACATCCACAAACCATATACAGCATTATACATCGCTCCTCACCTTGTAATGACATAAGGCGTGAAGCACACCACAAATGTGCCGATAAATGTACTGATTTTTTTGGTGGCCCTCTGCCTCCTCCGCTTCTGTTCATCCAAGCATTTCTGGCGTACACTGTCAAAGCACACAGGTAAGATTATCTCCCTTGTATGCATCACCAGAGACATGCAAACATAATGAAGCAGTCCAAAGAGAAGACATATGGGGCAGATGTGAAGAGAACAGTACACTGTGCACTGTTATCTAAGACAATTACATCAGAGATTCTCACACTACAGAGATAAAAAGAAAATATACAAAGAGAGAGCATTTCAATTCTGTTACTAGGAATCAAATGTGGTTATTTTATTCAATCAAATGTCCACAATTTGATTACAAATTTTGATAGAAATGATCAAAATGATGGACAGCTTTATAACAGCCAGTAAATCTGTAAAGATTCTGGTTGATTTAAATAAATGCACTAAATAAAGGTTTTCTTATATAATCACAATTTGCTGACAGAATTATTTAACCTCCAAAGTTTCCAAATGATTCTTCGACAATACATTACACACTGGATACATAAATAACAACGGGTGGAAATATTTTATGAAAAGACACATGTATTAAAAGGACAGGTGGATTAGAGCGAATGCATCTCTAATGCTTGTTTACCTGGGGTGGATATCCACAAGCAGCACCAGTGTCTGCATAGTGATGACGTCGATGCGTTTACAGTGAAACCTCGCAACTTTGAGAACTTTCAGATACGTTACACACAGCACGATCAGCGTGAGAAGGAAAGTGAGAGAGTGCAAAACCACGGTGAAAATGATGAACTGCGTCCCGGCTCCCTTCGCTCTCACACTGCACAGCGTGCACGATGCGTAAAGGTGGTTGTAGCCGACCCAGGAACGGCAGGTAGCCACCGTGGAGAAGCAAAGTGAATGTATCCACATGTATCCTAGAGCTATCACTGCATCCCGGTGCCGTATTCTTGAGTGGTAGCTCAGCGGGAAAACCACCGCCACCCATCTATCGATGCTAAGAGCTGCCATGGTCAACATGGAGTTTGTGGTGAGAAAAGTGTCGAGGAAACCCACAATTTGACAGAAACCGCTGCCCCCGGGGTGGCCCGTGGTGATGAGCCCGATCAGAGTTAGTGGCATGTTGGACACGCTCAGCAACAGGTTGCAAAACGTCAAATTGAGAATAAAAAGACCGGGTACCTGTTTGCGGATCTCCGGATTGTACATAAAGCAGATCAGCACCACAACGTTGGACAGCAGCGACACGACAATAATCCCCAAAACCAGCACAGAGGCAACTATGTCCGCTGCGTCCATCATGCTTCCTCTCAGAAACCCAGACTTTTGAAAAGTGCATCCACAGTCCTGATGCGAGCTGTCATCGTGAGTTGTGGACACAACGTATATGCGTCCAACACATGAACATGCTGCTTACCCTCACCGGGATCCGAACGTCTTCATTACAGGAAGCTACTCTTCCAGCAGCGTCGAAGATGGGGTTGTGGGAAATTCACACAGAGACCGCTCACCTTGTTACTGTGGGGGAATTTAGAAGTCTTCTTTACTGGAATGGGGTCACAGTAGGAGGCTGGTTCTCTTGCGGCGCTGCGGTAGTTTTTTCAATGGTCATGTCACTGGTCTCACACATCGGGGGTTCCTGCTGCGCAATTGCGCACTGACATGATGGACGGCCTTTTTTAAGGACAAAAAGTGCTTAAAGCAGTCGCTGTGTTTGAGCACTTACAGTCTATTGTCGTTTACTGCCAGCGTCTGAAGCACGCTGGTGCACTCATGTTCAAAAATAGCTTTTTAGTGTAAAAATAGAAGTGCGACGCACGATTACGTGGCTGGTGGTAAGGCTGATGTCATAAGCGTCACGTTGAACTCTGGAGTTTGGTAATGAAATGTTTTTGTGGGGTTTGGGGAAAAAATAGAAGCTTTAAAATATTAAAATAGCTAATTGAATGTTTTGCAAGTCAGTGTGACGAGATTAAATGGCAACACTATCATCACTTTATTAACATTTCACAGCAGATATACTTTGCCCAGAGCTCAGAAATCGTTGCGAGAACTGAGTGACCGGAGCCGTAACAGCGCAGTGTTCAAAGCTTTACGTGGTGCTTTAATTGGACGCAGTGCAGCTGGATTACATCCAGGGTATTAGTCCACAGTGCAGCAGTACCACCGCCTCTGGCACAAAACAGAACCGCGTGCATCCCCCAGCCCTGCAAAGGAAGGCACACTGTTAGAGATACTGTGTTGTCAATAGCTCAGCAGTATGTGTGTGTGTGTGTGTGTGTGTGTGTGTGTACGGGTTCGTACTATCCTGGTGGGGACCAAAATCTGACTTTTACTATCCTGGTGGGGACTTTCTGCACCGTGGGGACCAAAATCCAGGTCCCCTCGGGGTTGAAAGCAATTTTCACACTCAAAATGCGGTTTTACTGTCAGGATTACAATTAGGTTATGGTTAGGTTTAGGGTAAGGGTTAGGGTTAGGCATTCATTTTTAATGGTTAGGGTTAGGGTAAGGGGCTAGGGAAAGCATTATGTCAATGGGATGTCCCCACGAGGATAGCAAACCAGACATGTGTGTGTGTGTGTGTGTGTGTGTGTGTGTGTGTGTGTGGTTCAAGATCTTGAATTAGAAGACATTTCGGTTCATTCCTGTCTTCCTTACAAGATTGTTCAAGGTTTAAGCGTTACAATTAGAAATGCGTTTAGATTATATTACATATAAGTTCAGCATTTAGAAATGGTGATTCGGAAGTAAGGGAATAGTGAATTTATGATGTACTGTATACATCATTTGCCATCTTTGTGAATAAAAAAAAATAGTCTTGTATTATTTCAGAAAAGCACATAGGTATTAAAATATAGAAAAGATGACCCAGATAAATGCTTCATTGTTTATCAATGGTTGTACATAATGGCAACATTTTTACATAAAGGTAGATCAAACTGATTTCAGTGAAGATTTAGAGGTTTCAAGAAAAATACAAAGGAAATACAAATGTGAGAAAGTGTATAGTAGAGCTCTGCTTAGTAACCTATATTACGCTGATAACAGTGCACTATAGGTCTGTACAGATATCATTCACTACCCATACATTTGAAATATTATTTTACTTTATCGCTGTCCCTCACTATCACTAATATATGTGTGATAGTTCTTTTCTATCTATCCAAAGTAGTTCAAATGCAACATGATGCCTACTTTTGAATGCAGAAAGTTCAGCTTCAGACATACAACAAAGAATTAAATATTCATGCAGTGTCCTCTTTTCATTTCAGTTAACAGCCAAATGAAAAAAAAGAAAAAGATAATGAAATGTTTAGGCTACAGCAGTCTTTGCAGTGAAGCACAAAGTTAATGGCTCTACAGATTTACCCTATTATGTGAAAATGTTCACACTGAATAATATGGTACAAGGCTGACAACTGTGCAGAGCACTGAAAGGGAAAATATGGTGTATTCTTTACAAATCACTAAGTGTAACTAGATCAGACTAACGAAAGTGGTGAATAATGAGTTACAGTGATTATATGTTGTATGTGTTTTGATACATGCTAAATCTTATGTCAAGGGTGAAGCAGGGAGGTCAGACAACAAGAACATTTAACATCTTTGTCATGCTGCAGTTACTGTGTTGTATTAAACTGCTGTTACAGTCTGAAAAAAAAACCCAATCTCACACTACAAACCTGTCGACTGTTCATGTGACAAATGTAATTTGTGACCATCGCATCAATATTAGTCATATAGCAGTTTCTATTTTCACATATCCTTTAAATACACAGTATAGAGTCATTAACCACTGTCGCCATCCACCACACATCTTTGAACATTTCAATTAACCTGTTCAGTGAGACCAGCACAGTAAAGGTGCAAATTAAAATTACTAATTTCCACAAAAATCATTTAACTCAGATTAGGTTCAGGGCCAAAATTAAAAGCATGGATTTGATGTATGGTGTTTAATTGAAAAAGATTTCCCCACTGTCCAGCTACAAGGTGAGAAGCCAGTCTATTTGCTAGAACAGTGGTCACATGTGCAGCTGTCTAGCCATCTTATAAATTAAAGGTAATGACAAATATCTAGCAGGGGCTGCACTGATTTTTTAATTAATACCACAGAGAGAGAAGTTTTTAACTTTTTCATACAGGAGCAGATGGTAAGTCCACAAAGAACATCAATTCTCCCCGGTGCTTCCAAAGCCAAGATAAAGTCCAACTTTATTTTCTTACAGAGACTGAGTTAATGAGGTGAGAGGTTATAGCTCCAAATGGCCATACAACGAATCACCCAGTGGTCTCTGCAGACACTAGAAGTCAGAAGTAATTCCTAAAACCTTTGATTTAGTTAAATTCTCTTCATTTGTGTTCAGACTGACCAAAAAAAAAAGAAAGAAAGAAAAAAGAAAAAGGATTAAATCCATGCTTTCATTTTGTTTCTGTTTGAAAATACCTTTCTCTGGCGCCATCCAATGGTGGGAAAAGAAAAAGACACCACGACCAGACAGCGTGAACACAAGATGAGCGTGTTTCAAGCAACAGGTAGATGGCTGTGTGTTAAATCATTTTAAATCTGCTGTAATACACAAACAAACATTAAAGCAGCACAACTGAAACAAAAGTCGCTCTTGTGTTGACAAAGTGCTTCACAATGTTTGGCTCTTCCGTGCTGGCGTGTTCAGCCGCATTAATGCAGGTGTCTTCATTCATGCTAAGGTCGCATTTGACCTGATAATAATAATGCCCCTGGTTTCGGAAGACTTGGTTAATCAGTGAGTAATATGCTAACGCACACCAGAAGTTTTCTCGTGTTTGCTGCCGATATCTGTCTCTAAGGTCTTTTCAAATGAGTCGCTTAGGTGTCTGTTGCTGTTTAGATGCAGTTTGTGATTGGTTAATGGCTTTGCTATGTTTTCAGGCGATGTGGTGCCTGTTCCAAAGTTGTTGTGTGCGCATTCACGTGAACTGTTTAATTGTTGCTATCCACCGTGGTCAATTGTTGTCTTCTTTTAAATATTCGCTTTTGCATCCTGCTTGATCGCTAGATTAATATATATAATATTACTGTTTTTAGAGATTAATATAAGGATGAGGCCTGGTTGCAAATACCGTGTTTGGTTCTGAATGTGTCGCTCTCATGAACATACATTAGTATTTTGAACATGTATGCCTTCTCACCCAGTATTATTGAGTTCCATCTCAGATGAGAGGGGCTTGCTGGCATTCAAATCACAGTCTGGAGTTCATCCACATAGGTTGGATGCATCACAGTGTAGAATATTAATTTTGAATTTGAATAAGGTCAGTATCCAGCGACAGCAAGCTTAATGCCACATGGGACACCGTGATTTAAGCCCGTTCTCATCAATTTGCTTTCTCTACAGGCGGCCTTGTTTGTTTTCGTGTAGTTGTATGAATCGACTAATTAAAACTGAGTGTGCCATTGATTTGTCTGCTTAGCTGACATCTCCTGTGTCCATCTGCACAGTTACTGCTTCGTCACACCGAACATGCTACTGGCTAAAGGAAAAAAAAACTTGATGACCTTTAAAGGAGAAACATAACATCTCCCATCTCTGTATATTTTTAGGCCAGTTACTCAGTCATCCGTGTGGACTTATTTCACATAAAGCTGAATCTCGCTGATTCCCTCAGTGTGAGCTTCTTCCTGCATCAGAGTGTCCGTCCTGTGCACCTGTGCTGCCTCTCAGTGTGCTGCCTTCTTCAGATGTTGGATTGCTTTCATGTTGAATTTACACTTCATGCAAAGCTCTGGTTTTAATATTGGCTAAACCTCAAATGGCTGGTTGTTTCTTGGCTGTACATAAATTGTTGCAGCCATTCCAGGCTCCGTTAATCATACCCATCGCCCATCTGCTTTGATGTCCTTTCTCTGGTAATGAGTGTAACATCGCTGTACACAGCCGTGACAGTAAGCAGCTTCCACTAGCCTTTTTAAATGGAGTGCTGGGTAAGTTTTAATGAGATATCACGATGGTACATGTCAGGACCTTCATAATCTGGACATATGAGGCTTTGCTTTATCCTTCTGGTCTCTCCTAGCACCTACAACTGTGTGTGTGTGTGTGTGTTTGTTCCTAACCTTCAGTTCTTATGGCAATTAAAAATTGCCAGAAACAAATGCCTGACTGCAGCCTGAACTGGCTCTTTTTTATTTTCTGGCTGTCTTTTGTTCTTCTTCTCTGTTTTGAGCCATATTACTTTTTTTAAGCACAGTTTCATTTCCACATAAATTGCCAAACTGCCAGACAATGTCATGGTTCATCCTTTTGACAGAGAAGTGCACAATTACATTTCTGCATTTTAATATATATAGGTGATGTCTTAAGTTCAATACTAGTAACAGCATGTGTCTATTTGCATTAACTCATTAAAGTTATTCTGTTTGAAAGCTTTTAATCCGGTGATTTGTTTTTCTTCTTCTCTGGTGTAAACACCTCTAATGGCAGTGGATTCTTTGGCTCCTTCGGGTTTTAGAAGAGATCCTGGGTGGATTGGGCGTCTTCTGGTTGAAGGTTGGAGGGCTGGTCAGCACCCAGTGCTCTTTGCTGCACTCTCATTCCTGAGTCGTTATTGCAGTGTGGTGTGTTGCACTGCTCTGCTTAGAAAGGGGGGCGCTGGGGTGTGTTCTTAGCATGACAACGTGTGCATGGTCTGTAAGAATGTTTACAGATGAATGGTTTAAAGTTGCGTCTGCATGAATGCAAGACCAGATTTCTCAGAGTAACAATGTAATGTTATGTTGTTCTTACTAACATGATTTTTAAAGCTGGTCACATTCTAATGTATAATTCAGCTTGTGTCAGCCTAATCTGATCATTTCATACATTTTTTTGCTTCTTAGGTAGAAAATCATTAAATAGCAAAATTCACTACAAACCTGTTACATGCATGAAGTCTTGTGAGAGGCAAATATTCTGACTTGATAATGCACATAGCAATAGAAGGAAAGGGTTAAAGTGGGGATATGTTTTTCTCTTTTTTAGCTGCAGAAAGCTGCAACAGAAAACATATAAAAATGAATATAACCTTGAGAATGTTTCAGTTCAGGATGCTCAGACAGTTAATGTAAACTCATTTTCTTTGTTTGCCTCTCTGACCATAAAAGCTGTTTTTGTTTAATAGCTGAACAATGTGGCTCCTGAAACATATTAAACTCAATTATTTTAAATAATGATGTAGAGGATTGGAAATGTCGGCATTCACATTAACAGTAAAGTGGGGTTTGTTTAAAACAAAAGCCGCCTTTGTTTTCTGAGACGACTGAGGTGCTTTAACATCTGTTTGCTCGGGATGTTTTATGAGGCTGTGGTTGCCAGTGCCATCCTCTATGTAGTGATGTGCTACGGCAGCAGACTGAGCGCAGCGGATTACAACAGACTCAATAAACGGATTCACAAGGCCAGTAATGCTGTGGGTGTGGAGCCTGGCTTTCTGACACAGGTTTCAGAAAAGAGGATGCTGTCCAAGTTATGGTCAGAATTGGACAATCCTTCACATTCTCTCCATTTTGTGCTGAACAACAACAGGAGCATGTTCAGCAAAAACTCCTTCCACCGCAATATGTCGGAGGAAAACATTTTTCAGTTTTCAACCTAAATTTTCATTTGGATTGATTGTTTGTGACATGTCATTGCGATGTCACAATATCTACTTCTATGGGTAGAGCGAGAGAAGTGTCCATGATAGGAGTGCACACCTTTTCATTTACCATTAAGGCTGCTCTACTGGTCCTTTCATATCGTAAGCGCCACAGTATGATAAATGACTGTGGATACATTTGTTTGCTTTCATTAGATGCTCATCTTTATGTTTCATTGGGACAGCACCAGACAAAAGTTCCATTGTCATCTCTGCGCCCATTTCAGATCATCCACAGTACACAATTGCTTCTCTTTAGCTCTACAAGATTTCTGACAATGTTGTAACAGAAATTGAGTCCTGTCTCTGTTTCTTCTCTTTTGTTTTCCTTTTTTGCTCATTTCCTATTTTCAGGGAATCATGCTTTAATTTTTTCTGTCCTGATGCTTTGATTTCTTCCCATACATTTTCCTTTTGTATCCTTTCTTTTTTGTACTTCCTGTTTAACTAATCAATATCTTTTGTCCCACCTATGATGGATTTCACTTTTAAACAAGATGTAAAATCCTTTCCATCGTGTCAACTCATATATCTCTTGTTGAGACCACAGTTCCCTTCAATCAGCCAGGTCCTTATGGTTAATAAGGACTGCAAACTGCTCTCTTTTTAGCTGCAGACTGTTTTGCATATTTAGATTTGTGCAGGTATTTGTCTTAGAAATGCAGGTTTTTTAGTGTTGTTTTTCATCAACATCAAATGATTTCATAATTTCATCCTCTACTTAACCTCGAAAAAAATGTAGCATTAATGACATGAATCTGAATTTTCAACCAAAATAAACAAAAATACATTTGTGTCATATCAGCTGAATGAACATCCTCCAGGTGTGTTGATTTCATATTTGTTTTGCCAGAGGCTGTACTTCACCTCTCAGGTAGATGAAAATCTTTGTTTAAACCTACAGCATTGTATGTGGAGGATGCGTCCCCTTGTGGTAAAAGAGGAAAGTAGGATTGTTGCCATCTCCTCTGTGTGATAAGAAGCTACTGTTGTCATACAGCAGTAGCACCACGCCATCACGCCCAACCTGATGTGGGTGGATGGATGTGCTGATCTGTCAGTCACCTGCTCCTCCCTGACAGTTAAGACTGCTGTAGTTACAAAAGCAACACTTGCACAGGCTCAAGGTTATGTTGCTGGAATATTTGCTAGGAATTCATTGTAACATTAACACTGGACATCTTTTCACCTAAAGTATGGTAGAGCTTCTGTTTAATCTGCTTTCTGATGCAGTGCTTCCCTCTACTGATTAAGAAATGGTAAGAAGGGAATGACTGTTATTCAAATACAAGAGTAACCATGTGAAAATATTCTTGCTACAAATAAAATTTACATTGTCAATTCTGAATAATTCATTAAAACGTTTTTAAAATTATATTAATGTGACTATTGGTACATTTTCTTAATAGTTTTAGTTATTACATTGCATATAATTATGAGAAAATTACTCAGTTTTACCTTTTTATATTAATGGGGGCAGATACAGGAAGGGAGAGGGGGAATCTATTCCCTGGAGCACCTTTGAGTCTTCTGGTGATGTCCTTTTTTGTCCAGAGGAGGGCGCTCTCTGCTCTGTAGATGCTCTGAAGGCTGAACCTGGTGGAGGTGAGCTAATGCAGTGGGTGCTGTCTGAGCTGTCAACACTCATTAGTGCTGTCTCATTAAAGTAATGTCAGTGGCACTCCATTAGCAGTAAAATGAACAGCTGCCCTGCCTTGAGGCCAAGTCAACAAGTGAACTTTGTGAGTCCGTGCAGCCTGCAGGTCAACCTCCTTTTAAGTAGGAGGAGAGAACAAACTGTTGTTTGTTTTGGTTTTTAAATGAGTCTTCAAAGCTGTTTTTAGGTCAAATTGTAGAATATGGTTTCATTAGGATCAGGAATAACTCAAAATTTAGGTAGTCACTGATATTTGAAATTTTGCAGGATGTATGCAGATTTTGGAGATGCATTTGCAGTCATGGCTTGTTTAACACAGAAACATTGTAGGTGTCTGTTTTTCTGCAGACAGGTCAATAACAAAACATGGTGATATAAAATTTAAAGATCTCAGTAAGACATGGGGAATCTGGCCCTAGGATCAAGATTGAGAGACACGGGAAATTGTACCTGTGCTGTTGTGGCCCTAAAAACTCTCCAGTAAGCTTACCTCTGCATATTAGACTCCTCCATTGCCTTTTTTTTAAATATTCCACTTTAAGATACATCTTTATTTATACAGTTTTAACACTGTGTGAATATTGCTTTTGTTTTTGTTGCTGTTTAATTTGTATTGCTCTCGTCGCTTAATATCCTTTTTTTTTAATTGGTGTTTTTAATACTCTGTTTTTCTGCTTCGTACAGCCTTGTTTGTTTTTGAACACACCGTCTTCATCATTTTGAATTGATAAAATAAACAACTGAATGGGGTCCAGAGATTAATTATCGCTTGAGTATTTTATTAATTTTATGATTTAATAATTGTATTGATCATGGAAGACCACAGGCAACTGACTCAGAACTTTTTATACATCAGTGTGTTTAAAAATTTCATGTTGTGACACCAGAGGGTGAAGTTACCCCTTCACTTTGATGTAATGACTGTGTAAACATTAGATTTTTGGGCATTAATATAGTATTTATTCATGAGACATCAATATATGTGTGATTTGTTTTCTGTTAGTTGTCAGTTAAAGATGTTTATTAAAATGATGATACGTGTCTCATTACTGTTGTAGCCCATTCATGGAGTTGAGGCAGATCAGAGATTTTGCCATGTTTTTATGTCTTCCTAGTAATGACAGTAGGTTTGTAATTCAAGTTTCTCTGTTCTTCGTTTTACTTAGCCCATTTGTCCACATTTTATTTCATGCTTTTTTTTCCTTTTTTTTTTTTTTTTTTTACACATTTTTACACATTTAATGTTTAAAGTCCTCTACCACAGTGGAGACTATATCCATAGTAGTGAAACAGAGAACAGTGGAGAGCATTTTTTGGGGGTGTGTGCATTTTTACCCTTTCTAATTGATAGGACAGTAGAGCATAAACAGAAAGGTAGAGAGTGAGGGGGTATGACCCACGGTAGTTAAAGCCAGGCCCCTGCAGCCTTTCAGCATATATATCTATATCTATATCTATATAGATATATATAGATATAGATATCTATTGGTTTCAGTGGAACCAAATTTCTCTAACTGCACTTTTAAAATATGATGTAAAATAACTTAAAAATGTTCATCTGATCCTGGTTTCTAATTTCCCGACTTTGAAACTTGGCAATGTGCGTGCTTTTAACGATCTGCTAGCAAATTACAGCAAAAACATTTGATCTTTTGAAATGCCTTAATAAAGGCCAGCCACACTTTAGCTCTTTTAACACAATCCCCTTCCTCTCCATCGGCTCCTTGTTACCCAACACATGCTACACCTCAAACAGCCACTCAGATAGACCAAGATCTGAATGGTATTTGGGGTCAAAACCACGATTTCCCCCATTTGCCTTCCTCCATTAATGGCCTATTTAGCGTACTGCCTATGGCAGTAAAGAGATAGCTGGGCTTTTATACCTTCTGACTGGATATATTAGCAGGTAATGTCCTTAAAGAGGATTAGCGGATGGAAAGAGAGGAAAAGAGAAAGGGAGGGAGAGTGGCTGAAAGTGCCGTAGGGATGGCATGGCAGTAAATAGGCAGGTGATAGCAGGGAGGACAGGAGAGCTTATGCTGCCTTGTGCAGCCTCTGGCTATAGATGGGGGGATTAGCTGCCATTCTGGATTCTCTGGTATCTTTAAGCATGTTAAATCAGACCTGCGTAATTTTTTAATTTTTTGCATGCAAAGAGTATCTGTTGGAAAATAAATCTTCCTTTTCCACATATGCATTGAAGAATATGTTGTTTTATCATATTGTTAAACCTCATTGTATAGCACTTTGGGGAAATGCAAGGTATTAGTCGCCATGGTCAGTAAGTGGTTAATTCTGCATTTGTGGTTATCTGTTCTTTCAAATCCAGTGGAGTCAGTAAAGAATGTGCCCTAGATCAAAGGTCAAGAGTCCCAGTAAACCAAACAAATCACCCGTTTACTGTGTTCAACCTCATTTCTACTTAAATGCATTCTTAAACAGGCAGAGCGATGTTTAATGGTGACATTAAGGAGGTGAATTATGAAGTTGACAAATGTGTGAGTGAGGGAGCAATTAAAAGTATTCACACTGTCCATCGAATGTAGCAGGACATATTTGTTTATGCAACAGGGCTTGAAGGGAGACACTGATTCTAAAATGGCAGTGCTCCTTGATGTTTTTATAGATATCCTTTATCCTATTTCTATTTCTGCGTGGCTGGTGATATTTTCAGAATAATGACGATATCTGGCCATTTTGCAGCTTGTTACACGTCAATGTTCAATTTCAGTGTCCTTCGTGTATAACAAGGATAGATGGGAGTCATAGATGGGTGTGTGTCTGATTTTCGTATGGAAGACAAGATTTCTGTTCTTTCACACTTCAAGGTTGTTATGTATCAAGTGGTTGAAACTGTTGCTAAACCTTATCCTGACATTTTTCTTTTCTTATTAGTAAATGGTAGACTTACATCTGAAAATGTTGTAGATGGAGGAAGATTGAAGAGAAATGACAGTGTTTGTCGTCTTTTTTGCCACACTGACATAAATGAGGGAGTAAAATGTAATGTTCTGGATTATATTATATGCAATATGACCTGATTTAAAAACAAACAAAAAAAAACAACAATCTTAAGCTAGAGAGTTTTCTAACTCTTTTACCAACAATTTTTGAGAATGTAGAGGTTTGGTAAAAGAATCCTTTGTAAAGTGTTGTTGTATTGAACTGCACAGGTGTATCTGTTAAGATGCTCTATGGCTGTATATCGAGAATATTATGTAAAAGTACACCAATTTTCAAGAACCCATTTCAAGTTGGTCCTTAGGACCTTAAGTGTGGGATGTGGGTGGGGTTGGGCGATTGCTAAATGAGCCAGTCTACTCTGGCCACCCCGCCTCCAACATTCTCACTGCAATATGACTAATGTCCTAGACCTTGACTTGGCCCAGCTAAGCTGTTTTTGGGGTATTTGATCATGCATAGATGAGTTAAATTGGGTCACTGCAGAATCTGCTTTAGTCAAAGTCTGTTGGAAAGGAGTCAAGTGGAGGGCAAGCACCTGGGCTAGCTGACCTTTATCTGGGAGAGAGGATATGGAGAGGGATCAGAGGGGAGAGCCTGCAGAGATCTGGTTTGTCAGAGCGTGCATTTCAAAATTTCAGGGATGAGTAAGTGAAGTATTTAGCTTGGCATGAAATCCTGTCATCAAAACTCTCCATCCAATTTCTGATTTACTTAAATTAAGTAATACTGTAAGTAATCTTCCTTGTACATGGTGTCACAGAGTACTTTGTCATGTCAACTCAAGTTTCCAAATCTTCAGAAAGTGTGAGATTGCACCCTCTCCAGGGGAGGTATGCACAAAATATATTCTGTGCCAACACATCCCTGTGACCATCTCTGCTCTCAGTAGCACCAGGATATGAAAGAAGCATTGTGAGCTGCTTCACGCTCCATGCCCAATTGACTTCTTTCCCCATTAATTAAATGCACTGTTTACCTAATCTTTCATAGCATTTCAAAACCATTAAACCAAGAGGATTATCCTAGTATTTCTGACAGTGTATCTTTTCCTCAGCGCTTTGATAAAGCTCTCGTTTCCTGTCTCTCTCACTGCCTGTTCCCATTCTTTTCTTTCCTTTCCTTTTGATTCTTGTCATATTTTTACTTTATTTTGATCTTACAGCTTTCCTTTCTCTCCAAAGTTTACTTACTGCTCTGTGTACCTTCTCCAACCCGCCGATGGACATGTCTATCCTTTCTCTGAATAAATAAAGTATTATTGTCCGATTAAAGCAGATTAAGCAAATGGAAAGGGAGTCAATCTGAAATTGGGTTTAATGCTGCACTTAACTGTATTCTTGACTGCTTTCTTAGTGTACACTTGTGTCTTTGAGCAGGAAGTTGGTGTTGGTTAGAGGGGCTACATTTCGGAGAGTATATCTTATGTTAGAGAGGAAATTGTGAATTGAATTGCACTTAAAACCCTCTTTGTAAAACTAGACGAAGCACACAGCAAACTCACATGCCAGAACAGTTGGCCAGAAACTACAGATTGGTTTAAAGGTTGTAGCCAAGCTGCATTGAAGCTTATTATAGCCCAAAGCTGTGGGAGCATGCAGTTACTTTTCTCACTCAATGTACAACTCAGATATCTTCTAATAAGGTCAAAAACCTAGAAACTTGACTTATAGAAATCTGAAATTTTAAACATTAATGTGCAAAAGCCTCGAGCTACCCCTCATTTCTTTATATTTTGAGAGGAATTTTCTTATCATTTTTTTCTTGAGCAATAGTTTTCCAGGATTTCTGAAGGTCTTTTAAGGTTTTCCTTTAGACATTGGCTGCTTTTCATTCATTTTCAGTCCAATCCTTGCACCTGACCACATTGATTAAATAGTAATCATAGAACAGCTTTGGAATGACCTTCAGCTGTTTCTGAAGACTACTTAAAGAAATTACAAGAGGACCTACTTTAGAGAGATCAGGTGATGATGAAGACTAATGTTGAATTTAAAGCTTGTTTGAATCATACAAATTTTGTTTTTGCTTTTCTACTTATGCTTGCACATGTTTCAATGAATCACTGCATCCATTTAACATTTTCCTAGAAAAATAAATAAAAATATTAGGGTTGGGTCAAGAGTTTTTCACAGTAGTATTTATCCAGATATCAAGGTGCTGACAATTCTAAGTAATTTCTAAGTTTTATTGCAGCTAAATAATATTCCCAATTTCATCTATATTTGGCAATATTATATTGACAGTTGTCAATATTTACAGCAAGATGAAGTTGTGTTTTCTTTATAGGCAAAAGGTAATCATGTGGACTGGATGAGTATGCAACATGTCTGGCGTTTGTGTGGGAGATCTGGACAGACATTGGTGATTTTATTAACCATAATATTCATTTTTTTGTAGGTGTGGGTATTGTTTAAAGATGCCATTTTATTGTTCTGGATGTAAGAAAAAAGCAAACTGAATAAATGCAGTTTGGATTTATTTTACGTTAGTGTGAAATATGAAATTTAAATTTCAAATATAAGAATTATGTTCCTTTTAAATTATTTTTTGCATAAAGTTTGTTTCAGCTTCCAGCTGGAGTTCTTTGTTGCTTTGGAATGAACAAAGGCATGTGTTTTCTTTTTCTTAGCCCAGTCTAATCCTTAAATGATCCTTATTTATTACTGCTGATAACTATAAAGACTTTTGAAGTGTGCTTTATGGTTTTCGGTATGCTTGCACACACACACGCATGACTGAGTTAATCACGTTGATTGAGTGGTTGCTGATGATTCTGAGGGGTTAATCTGCATTTAGTTGGGCCATCCGGATGCCTTAGAGGCCATCTTATTAAAGGAAATGAGACGTTGTGAGGTTTTTTTTTCAGCAGACAGTTACTGAGCTCTGCGTGCATTCCTTCATGTCTTCTGCATACTGGATAGGAACAACGCTGTCCACAGTGGGTCCTGACAGAACAAGGCAAGACAAAAAGGCCCTTGTGCTAGTACACATGTTAGAGAGGGCATGCCGGTGTGTCAATCCAAAGCAATTATGAAAGTTTATCTCTAAACAGAACGTGACCACCGTAGACGGCTGAAGTTCTGAACTATTTGGATCAAGATAGCTGAAGAATCTAGAACCGTAATGCTTTAAAAGATTGACCCAACCCCCCCAGATACAGTGGTGAGGTTGGGGGGAAAAAAATGGGGACCTGTTGAAATGGACTAATAACGTCTTATACAGGTCATTTTTTGGCTTGCCAAGGAGTTGACTGTACGTTTAGATGAAAGGGTTTAATTGGAAATGATAACCTGATGACAGAGGGCATCTGTCAGCCCACAAGCCCTGGCTGTCTGTCTGCCAGTACTGCAACAATATCCACAGGGAGATTGGCAGATAGAAGCTGCTGTCAACGCCCTTAACTCAGGGTTGTTCCAGCACTAAACCTGCACTTGTGTCTGCTTCAGCAAGGGTACCTTTTACTGGCTCTGTCTCACAGCTAACCCTGAGCGGATGGAAACAAACACATTTTCTAATTTACATGCTAAGGATAAAAGGATAAAGACATAAGTGAGATGAGCATCAAAGAAAGCAGACCACAAATGCTTTCAGACCATCAGAGTAGTTCAACAAGATCCGGGACATCAAAGTCACTTAAATATTTTTCATTCTTGGGGCCACAAAATGTAGGATGATATGACAGACACACAAAAGGCCCACAGTTTCCTCTTGGCCCCCGCAGTAGTGTTGACATGAGTAGAAATTAAGTTATCACCCTTTTTTAAAGTCCAGACGGCTGTCAGACAAGACCCAATGGCACGGAGGTTGATTCGATGGTTCCAGCAGCATGGCTACTTTACAGGGAGAGCTCCGTGTCACATATCCATTTCCAAGAATACTGCACAGAGCATACCACACGTGTCTCAGGAAGGATTTGAATGTACTTCCTGCTTGGGGCATGCATTTCAATTTTTAGATGGTTTATCAGTTGCTAATACTGCATATGTGGTCATACTGTGCTTTTGTGTATTGTATTTACATTTCATTCATATTGTGTGTAGCAGATATTTCACATATCACAGCGGAGCAGCCTGTTTTTTGTTTTTTTTTTTGTTTTGTTTTGATTTTTTTGTGGTTCACTTCCTGGTCCTCTGTGCAGCGTTTGACCTCATGCCTGACCTCAACCCTCAAACCACCAACTACTATTTAGCTAAGCATGTCACAACAGTCTTTAGCCTTCTCAGACTGCAGGCGGGAAGATTAAACTAACTGACAGGTGAGTTAGTTTAAAAAAAATGGTGATTCAGTTTGGCACATGTTAATGAACTTTTTCTGATCGGGCACAAAGTTCTGTTGAGATCTGTTTGTGGAGCTCTTGAACATTTCTAGTATGAAATTCTTGAGCTGTTTCTGAATATACATACATCCAAAGCTGTTGAATTTTAGTCTTTAACCTGACAGCTCCCAAGTATAAGGTTTTTTGTTCTTTTGAATAAAAAGGTAATATTCTGGTGCATTCGCTCCTCTTTTGACAACCTGTCTGCATCCACTATCCAGATGGCTTCTTTGCCTAAAACATGCAAATGTAAGTGTGACTATTTTTATATGTTATAAAATGTGTGAAGCTGTTTATTTCCTGCTTTGTGCTATATACACACATAGCAGACGGGTCTGGCCCGGATCTGGTGTCAAGCCGGCACTGCTGGCTGACTTCTGGCATGGTAAGTGGTATGTCATCCAGATATGGGCCAGGCCTGGCGTAGACGGCACTGTTTATGTAACCTTGCCCGATTATGGTTTGGTTTATGTGGTCCAGGCTCATAGAAAACAGGTCTTCCCCGGATCTGGCATCAAGCAGGCACTTCTGACTGACTGGTGTCATGGCAGGGTGTATGTCAACCAGATGTGGGCCAGGTCTGGCAATGATGGCGCTATTTATATTCCTATTTTCCTATTTTAGTTAGAAGACCCAAATGCCATGTTGCAATACTACACTGCTATGGTAGCCAATGTTTCAGATGCAACGGAGGACAACTGGAGCTGCTTTAGGGCTCATTGCTGTGTAACTGTGATCGATGATGACCCTGAAGAAGTCCACAAGCCAAAAATAAATGCTAAAGTTTTCTGTATAATTCAAGTGTTGCTGGAGCTCCAGCCTGTTCTGGCAGTATTTGTCAAAAATACTTCTAACTCATTGGAAACTGGATTTCTAGGTTTATCTGGAATGTCAGCAGGTTTCTGCCCTTCAGCAACACAGACACTTTTTTTAGTTTGTTAGCAGGAATGATCTACCAGATCAAAAACTCTTTTTTGTATTCTGTAAATAAATGCTTAAAGAAGTGTGCTTGCTCAAATGGAGCCACCTTCGATGTTCTGCTTCCTGTATGTGTTGGTTTGAAAAAGACCATATTCTTTATCCTTGCCCCTGATCAAGGGTCTGTGTCACCCTAATGCATCCCCACTGAAACAAACATCAAGTGGTTCCTACATTAAAAATGGAGGCACACACCATCAAAGAGCCACCATTTAATTACAACACACAGGAAATTATCCCTAGAATGGGCCCAGTGCTGATAAGAAGTCCAGGGCTTCTGGATGACAGCTCTAGAAACCTGAGAGAACTTATCACCAAAGTGGAGGTGGGGGCCCACGACTTGGTGCCTGACAATCTGATTGGACTGTCATCTCCAGGTCATAATTAATATATTTATAAAATAATAACTGAAAAGAAAATCTTAGCATCATTGGCGCTATTGTAACAGAAGCTTGCCCTGGCCCCATAGGTGAACAGTGGCCAAATTCATGTGGCGGCTGGTTTCCCTTGTGGCTAATAAGGCTGCTGTCAGTATAATGGAGCAGAGGGGGGCAAAGTGACCTACCTCTCTTGGAAGCCTTGACAGATAAATTGCCTCCCCATGCATAGAATGAAACAGAATTTAGAGAAAGAAAAGAAATATGCTACTGTCTGCTGACAACCATAACCACAGGCTTTGCATATGAATACTTGTTATTGTGGAGAAAGTAGTATAAAAAACTGTGCCAGACATCACAACACAAAATTGTTTGATTTTCTTTTTTTGTGTTGTGTCTAAGATTAGTATGATAAACTGTTAAAATATGTCAAGCTGACATAAGAAGTTATTGTTAGCATATTATGATCCTGCAGGTAAATGCATTGGTTGGGCTCTAGTTAACACATATTGGGATATATTATGTATCCAAATGGGTGCCAGTCTTTAATTTGTCTAGCAGAGACTGTTGCAACTTCATTTATATTTTTCTCAGTACTCTTTTCACTGTCGGCAGCAGATTTAGTATATGATACATCACAGCTAATTGAATGCTGGTAAAAAGTCAAGTGGCTTATTCATAGAAAGTTGATCATCAGCCTTTCAAATACATCACAGTAAGCTTAAAAATGAGTTTAGTTGCTGCAAAATTAAAAAAGAAATGATTTTTTTTTCTAAAAGGGATTTTTGCAAACCTATTATGGTGGAACTTTATGTTCTCTTTACCGCTGATCTAAATAAAACATACTTTGATACGTACTTGCCTTTGGCAAACCAGTCATTGTTTTCATTAGATATCCAAGTTGCTGGCATTAAATTAGATTCTCTGAACTGCCTGAAGTAATAAAAACTGTTTTTGGAAAGAATGATGATTTTATACTTATATGGTCATAGGTCAGATTTTGGTGAACTGGCACACAAGGATCACTTACTGGTTTAGCCAAATCATGCTCAAGGTCAAGGTCACATTTCTTGTTTTCCAGCACATTTTTGCAAGTATCCCTATTACTCCTGGAGTATTGGTCAGTTTTTCCTTGACTTCTGAATGGATTTTAACTTGCATTGTTTGACTGTACTGCACCAACTAATGCTTTCTCTCTGTGCTTCAAACATTCTAATAATCTAGCACTGGAGTTTCTCAAAATGTGGACAGATGCAGTAATTTGCATTGGTATTTGCATTGCTAAATAACACCACAGTAATGGACAGACCCTTCTTAAATCTGCGGTAACTGACTTTTTTGCCTGTAAGTGGGAGTATAAACCAACTGTTAACACATCAGTGATATAAAGCCACTTTTTGATGGCAGACATTTTAAAGTACAGTTGCCTTTTTACATATCCACCAGATATGCTCTATGGTTCACTGCTACATGCTCCACATTCCCCAGCTAGTTGCCAGCCCTAGATCAAAACAAAGCTGCAAAGCTTGCAAAGAGCAATCAGAAAACACAAGTTAACCAAAAAAAAAAAATGAGCTAGAGTAACAGAGCAGCAAAATAATTCTTTGTGAGTTTCTTTGCAAGCGACTGCTTACATCTATAAATTTTTTTTAACTATTCACGTGATCAGTTGTTGTCATGTTTGTCCATTTATCTTATAATACTGTATGTCTCATAATGCATGTAAGTGATATTAGCACTTATAAAAATTATTTTTATTTCATTAAGTTCCTCAACCTCTTAACCTAGGTTACAGAACCCCATGTTGATTCCCCCAAGGGACTGAATTTTAATTCCGACCCTAGACCACTGCCATATCCTCTCCTGTGCAGGTGGAAAGCCACAGTGGGGATACTTTTATCGGGCATTCCAAGGGTACAAAACAGGAAGGAGGGAAAGCCGAATTGTAAAGGTAACACAATCAGCCGCTAAAGTAGTCACAGGAGTATCAGTTTCTTTAAGCTGCACTGAGCGCTGCACAAGATTAAGATGTGGATTACTGAACATTTACTTCATGTCACACAGACTGAGCCATGTGGTTTGTTCTATAGAGTGATACGGCACCCTGACCTTATTGCAATCCTGTCACAAGATATAATTATCCAAAGAGATATACTAATGCTGTTTTACTTCAGAGAGAGTTTGTAGCAGTCCACTAAAAAACAGCTCGGGGAGGGCAGAAATACTCATCTGCTGCTCATGCATGGTCACTCCAATTTTTTAAAGTATTTCCCCCCCACACCGGAATCTAATCCTGCGGACAGACTTCACCTTTGACTCTTGTACTTGACCCCATACCTTGGGAATGAGTTTGTGGAAGTCAGACATGCTCAGGCTTTGTATGCATCATCGCTTGACCACTTTCAGGCTGATGTAGGAGAGAGAAAGTAGGTGTGCAGAGTCTTTGACTGATGGCACAGCTTTATAGTACACAATATTAAGCGCCCGGTCCTGAAAGTTAGACGCTCTTTTGCTCTTGAAAGGGAAGCATTAATCTCCATTCGTCTCTGACCACATAGAGAGGGATTTTGCAGTCAGATCTGCAGCTACCAATAAATGAGTTGCCTGTAAGTTGAACTATGTGTCATATCTCAATCACCTTTTGTTCCATGTCCTTGGGGGTTGCCTGAATTTACTGCCACTCTGTATAAGTGAGTGGGTAGCACAGGTGTGCATTGGCGCACAGTTACACTGACACTCCATCCCCCACCCCGCCCCACATGCCCTGGGTTCATTGTGTCCATTTTCTTTATCCAACAGAAAATGTGCTTCCACTTTCCAAAAACTGAGTTTGAGATCCAACCACACACCCACCTTGCGCTCATCCAAGTTAGACACAAATGTAAAGATTTCCACCAATCTGGGGAAAAAAATGTGGGTTAAGATAAAAACGTGAGCAGCACATGGAGGGTGAAGAGCAGTTGGGACCCCCACCGTCACCACTACCCCTCCTCTACACATCAACCAACCCTACAGACTTTCTTTCAGGTTCTTCGTGTAGAAAAAGGCTGTCCCGCTGTCCCAAAGCGTTTCGCCTCTGTGAATACGCACAAGATGTCCATTCATGCCCCATGGCCCTACGACTTTGCTGCACCCCCCACCCCACCCCCCGCCCCCTCCACTCCCTTCAACGCCAGCTGAGGCAATTCAACTCAGGCCAAAAGCAGGGACCTTTAATCTAACAGAATGTAGCAGGCACCTGAACTACTTAACCGCTGTGCTTGTTCAAGGGGGTGGGCACAGAGGCTAAGGTAACTGGCGTGTAACAAAAAGCCCCGAACTTTATCCTTGGCCAGGATGAGTACATTTCCTTTCTGTTGTTCCCAACAAAGGCCAGCAGGCACAAATGGTCTGCTATCTGTGTCACTGGGAAGTGGAGAGCAATTTGTTTCTATTAAACAGGACGGTCCTCATCTTCCCCAACCACAACCCCTTTTGCTCCCCTCCCATACTGATTTAGATGGCTTTTGTGCTGCAGGTAAAACTCTGCCAGTCGGTATGTTTCATGTGAGAGCTCACCTTGACCAGGTGGAGACATTGTAGACTTGACTAGCTGGTGGCCTTAAAAAGAGCATAGAGGACTCTCGGGGGATTTTTGAGGTTTGGCTTAATGTGAGAATTTGTGGGGGGCAAAAAGGATGAGGAGAACCAAAAAAATTGACTGCAGCACTCAGGCAAAAGTTGTCCTGCTACACCTGCTGTTGATCAGTCCTTTCCAGCTAATGACTGTGGGTCTCTGTGACACATAGCAATTCAACACTTGTTAACACACACACATGCACTCTAACAGCATAACCCATCTCTATGCCTTCTTACTACATCATATCAGTGGCAGCTTGACCTTCTTGATTTATCAGGATTCCAGTAGAGGGCAGAAATACAACAGCGAGCCACTGTATTTCACCCACATTGGTTCCAGAAGCACACAGACCCATTCCCTGACTTTGACAGAGCCAAGATGGCTGCTTTCGTAAGAGGGTGTTTCTCTTTTTTATTTAAACCCTAGTCTTAGCCCATTCATTTTGTCCTTGCTACAGATATGAAACCTTTTGAGTACAATTGTATATCAGTCACAATACCACAAATCAAGCTGCAAGAAACCTTCCTATTATTTCTGCACAGCGTAAATGTATATACTGCTTATGAAACGAGGTGCCATGGTTTTAGGTTTATTGGTTCCATTCATTATGATTAGTGTTTGTTTGAATTTCTTGAATGTTTACCTAAAATAAATACAAATAATGTTCTAAAAGAGATTAAAATTGCAAAGAATTGTAGGGATGAAAATTTGTCATATTGAGATTCCTGTGTAAATGAAGTGTTCCTTTTCTTCAGTTAATTAGGAATCAGACACATATGGATCAATTCATTTAGCTAATGAGCATCTCTAAATGGTTAAGGCGAGACTCCATCCCTCCTCTCTTCATTTGTCTTTTCATTTCTTCACATTTTATTCCCTCATCCCTCTGTTTTTTGTCCTGCCTCCCTCCCTTCCTTTGTATTGACGCCCTGGGACCCCATCTGGGCCCTTTGGAGGCGTGAAATGCACAGTAATTATTAGTAATCATCACACACCATCAGAAACGGATCCTAGTGCTGTAATTACATGATAAATGTCTGCCTAACACATGCCCTCTATTTAGCAGCCCCCTGGAGACCGTGGATAATAGACAGCTAACAGGGATCCGCAGAATGGGCCTTTCAGCGCTGGCCGGGGCTCATTGTCTACGCGCCAATACACCCTCGCCCCCCGTTTGGCAACAATGCAGACCCCGATCAATCCCCTGCTCTGCCCCCCTATCCAGCCTGCTGACCCCTCCTCATACACACATATCCCTTGTCACTGCTAAGTAGACAGCAACGTCAATCATTGGCATTACACTGCATTGCTAATGGCTGCCAAACAATTTCACAGGAGAGAAAAGAGTTTTGTTCAGCCATTTATCAGGTAATGGTGACTTTGTTTAATGCTGTTGCTGCTGACCCCTGAGCAAAATGTGATAATTGGAGTTATCATTATCTGTGTGTCTTTTGTTGCTTTTTCGTGAATCGTTGTGATCGGAATGTAGCCAACATCTGGCTGCTTTCGATCAAGATTTTTATGTCTGAGCTGCAAGAATTGTGATAAGCTTTTGCCTATATGCTTGCAGTAACACATGTGCAAGGACTGCATGCCTGCAAGCCTTAAACATTCTGGTTTATTCCAGTTCTTCCAACGTATGCATTATCTTGTACAAGAAGATATACGGTGACAGCCTAGCATGCAATAAAAACCTACACATGATGGGACTTGACTTCTCACTTGAGTAGCCACATGGCAAATTTAAATTAAAGTGGAAAACGTTAATTTGGAGTTACAGGCATATATTGCACTTCTATGCAATCTAAGCTACTTATTTATATAGAGTAGCATTATAACCACAACATGAGTAATGGCTTTTAAATGAATTATAATCCCTAAAAAGCATTTGATTTATAATGTACACAAAAAATGTATAATTTCCTTTTTCCTAGTTTAAAATTATTATTTTTTGTGCTTACACATTAGTTCTAGTTATTCAGAAAATATCACACAAGATCTCACCTAAGTTAAAACATGCAAAGTCACCTGCAGGCAGGGTGTAACCCTGAAAGCAGCAGTCAGAACTGACAGTGACAGTTAGGAGAGTGAAAGAGGCCACCAAGCCTAAAGGAGACTGCAGTTTTTCGATGCAAATAAGGCCTAGGTGAGTCAATAGACATGTGCAGGGCAACTTTTACACAACGCTTTTATATTAGTTTTTCATCGACTGTCACTGTACCTGAATCTACATATGGAATGATCAGATATGCATGCAAAGAAGTACGCTCTTATCAAAATGCATAGAGTGAAATGAGGAATCGTGTTTGTGGACAACAAGGGGAATTTGCCTGAGATTTGCCTAGCTGGCTCTAAACAACGGTCAACTATTCGGGGATATTTTATATATTAGCCAGGTACGGCCACAAGAGTTTTGGCTGTTAAGCAAATTTTATATACTGTCTTACATCTGGCCAGAATTTTAACAGTAATCGCTTTAAATTTTGGCATACACACTGTTTATTTCTTGTTCCTGTTAAGTCATGAATACATGCAATAACTGATTTACAAACATGGGTGTCAGTTGATACCATGGAAAGCCCAAATGACCTGTTTACCTCCAATAACTGTTGAAATGGTCTCTTACGGGAAGAGGGTTGTGCTTTAAGACAAAGGCCGTTTGAGTTTAAATGGAGGCCCACAGTTTTCCATGCTACCACACACTATTAGAGACTCTAACAATACTTTATTTTATGTGTAATATGGCGAGATCTTTAATTTATTCTGACCTTACTTATCCTTTTAGTGGTTGATTCTTTAGCTTCTCTGAGTTATTGCCCAACATTGCCATGACCACACATACAAACTACAAATGTAACAGCTCTGCCTGAGCACAAAACCGAAAGCAGACACTGAATGAAAAGCAGAGCAATCTCAGAGTATGACAATAACAGACATATCAACTATCCCCTAATTGATACAGCTAGGCGGTCAGTCAGTCACTTAATGAATTGCTAATAGCCCTCAGCAATGCTATGAGTGACAGGGCCCAAACATTCCACCTGCCTGATGCTGCCCGGGGATTGCAGCAGATGGAGATGCTTCTCATTAACAGAGGCAGGATGCTTGGTGATTGTTCAGTCTTGTGTGGAGAGGCCTCTTCCTCATGGAGGCCACGCTTCTCCCTTAGCTAGTCCCCTTAGCGTCAGACAGCCAAGCATCACAGTCACCGACAATGAAGACTTGATCAAAGAGACATTCCACTGAGCTTGGCTGAGCAACGGGACGGGATGACGGAGCAGAGCAGAGAGACTGACTGAAAGAAAGATGAGAAGAAAGAAGGCTTATACTCTGCATAGTAATGCTGTAATTAGAGAGTTTGCAAAGCATACTTCTGCTGGCTAAAGAAATGGGATTGATCTAGAAGTCTGGCCAATGACACTCCGAAGATGGTTGTTGTGGGATTGGGATCCTGTTAAATCATTTACGTTGGCTTAACAGGATGGGTGTTAATCACTTTTTATTCATGTGTATTTATATATTGTAATATATTTTTTCTGTTCTGATCAGCTGGAGCTGCAGTGAATGACTGCCGGTGTATCACTGAAAAGATATACTGGATAAAAGAGTTATGCGCATGGGTAAGAGTCTAGCTTTATACGCTATGCATTTATTTCTGTACTTGTCACCAACTGCAGCATTATTTATCTTAATGCATATAACTACTAGACCTTCAACTGACCCATAATTCCCTACTAATAACTGCTGTGGGCAGAGTGATTATAGCTTTTCATTAGTGCCGGTAGCTTTTACTAGTGCTATCCCAGCTAAAGGGCCCTTGCTGTAATTGTTAGCCATTATAAATATAGTGTGTTGAAGGTATAAGGGGGGTAGTGATGCCTTTTTGTTAACTGCTGATGATTGAGCAATTAAACTTTGGCAACTTAATTACCTCTCCACAGAAACATGGCTATGAGGCATTAGGACTTACATTATAGTAAACATGTTGTCAGAGATCAACGGCCTTGACCTGCGTGATGTATGTTTATTTGCAGCTGCTAGAACAGGTATGCAAGACATTTACTGTCAGGTGCAAACTAACACTGTAAAGTTATATTTTGTATCATTTTTATTAGTTAAAAAATAGATATTTCAGTAATTATCATAATTTCATTTACATCAGTCATACTGCTGTTAAAAGTAAAATGTACCATTGGTATTTTCTATTTGTATCAGCACTGTTATTATAATATTAATTCATGCCTGACCACCAGCCTATTAATTAACTGCCTACTTATTGTACACAGAGAGAAAAATCAGGACCCACAAGCGGCGCCTCAACTAGTTTGCAGCATAGAAAGGCTAACAGATGTTGTATGGAGAAAAACAAAAAACACCAGAATAAAAAACCAACATCCATTCGTCAGCCCAAGTAGGAATCACACTATGCAAGCTCCTCATTAAGTGGCATTAAAACTGTGAAGGTCTATAATTATCGAATAAATCCTTTCCCACATGAATGAATTCATCTGCGTGCCATAATTCTTCCCCACACAGAGCAGCTCTGGTGGTGAATGAGCCTTTTGTGCACCACTGTGGGAAGGCTTTTGTGAAATTACACTACTGCATAATGATGCTAATCATAAATTAGCATTTCAAGATGGAGCAGCATGTTTGTGTGTTTGAGTGTGTGTATTTTGTGCACGTGTGTTTATATATAAATTTGGCCATTTCAGTAACACACAACTTTTTTTTTGTTGTTTATTTTTGTTTCTGTTTGGGCCCATCCACCAATTTTATATACTGTCCACATATTTTGTTGAGAAAAGTTATTTACGAGCCTTTCAGTTGTAAAATTCAAAATGTCTCGTGGTTTGTTTCATGTCTCATGGAACTTTTTATCCTCTCTCAGGTAGCCATTGGAGGACAGAGAGGATGCAACGTCGACTAAAGAGAAGCTAAACACATGTGAGTTTGCTTCCTTCACCCCGCCCCCTAATTCCCTTCTGGATGGATATCTTATAATAATCTTTGCCTCCTCTGTCTTCTTTGTCTTAAAACTGCAGCACAAAGAAAGGCACAAGCATGCACCCTGCAACACAAACACAAAACACAGGCATTGTGTATCCTAATAGGAACCACATGACGGTGATATTAGATTCAAGTTTCTATTCACTGCCCGAGAGTAGCAGGTGTGTGTTTCATTACCCACGAAAGAAAACACGACTCCACTGTGGTCTTCTTAATGTAAGGGCTTGACCCACTAATGAAAGGAGACAAAGAGACCAATCTAGAGGCAGCGCCCACTCTGTGTCCACTTAGCACCAAGCTAGAACCTTTGTCAATTAAGACCTGTCTGTTTGATGCGACAATTAACAAGGAGGCAGTTGGTCATTAATCCCAATATGGTTTCACTCATGATTAAGATGCACATCTTTGTCACAAACATCCATGCAGTCACAGAGTTTGCTGTAAACATCTTTGGATTGTAAGGGGGGAAAGAAAAAAACAAAACAAATGGATAGACAGTTGCGAGTTTGTTTGCATTGTGGCATCTTTCCCTAAATGATTATTAATATTGAATTGTCTGCTGTTTCAAATTGAGCAAATAAGTCATTTTAATAAACACCGACTCTAAGTAGGTATGTAAAAACATCTGTTAGCTTTGACTGATGGACACTTGTCACTCACAAATGATGATTCAAACTCGGTGAAGGTGGCTATAAGTTCTTGTTATTTACTCAGACTCGTAAACATTGCTTTCAATTACTCAAACAATGACTGTCGGTGCCGTAGGTGTCAGGGTTATACAGAAGCTCATTTGCATGAAAAAGATATTTGTGTACTCAGAATGAGGCACACATGTAAATGATAACTGATGCATTGCGTGTTACAACAAAGGGATACTGATAGATATCCACATTTAAATTTCAATACTATTTACTTAACCACAGCTTTTCTCTGGAAGGGAATTATTCCAAATACATTGTTGTACATTTACAGTGAGTCATCAGTTGTTTTCCTCTTTGTTGTTGTCCCAGAATAAGGTCAGTGGAAAACATGACCACAGTGCTTTGCATCTTTCTTAGCTCTGCCAAACAAATGGGGTTTGTATATGCAAAGTATATGGGTTTTCAAAGATAGAACTTATTAAACAAAGACACCAGAGGTGTTCCTCAACACCACCACTACTCCTACAGTGTTTTATAATCTAATTCTTGAACAGTTTCAGAGACAAACGAAATCCATTGCACATATAAGCCAAGAGGAGGATGCTTATTAACACATTTTTGCAACTCGAAAGCAGGAGGAGAAGATGTGGGGGATCTCAGTTTGGGAGATTTTTTGTGTAATTCATGTATGTAACACCCACTTCATCATCTGAAGCATGTTTCAGTAACCCTAGACAGGAATAACTTTCATCAACAGATGGACAAACACAATCTTAAAAATGAAAGCCGTTACAAAAAAATATACATTTTAGCCAACTTGTAAAGAGTGACAACTAAACTAGTTTGCAATTCACTGGATGCTGAAGGTATAGATTGGAAAACAATGTAATCACCAACAAAGATTTCAGAAGGACGGCTTAAAGCTGTAGCATTGACTGTGCACTAGGTGGTGCCCCGTCTCTTTACCAAGACAAAAAACACATTGTGTTACTTTTCGGCCAAACTCCACACTAAAGCTGTAGTGACGGGGCCGTACATGCGAGTAGAGTGATAAAGTTTGAGTCATGCGTGACAAAATTTTTTAAGTTACTGTCAAAGATGCTGTCTGTGTGTCTGTTTAAAGTTCAAAATTAAAAATGCACAGGGTGGTTGCTTTAAAGCGTGCACATGTGTGAAGAGTGCACTCTTTCAAACATGTATATTGGCACACAATACATTCCTCTTTCTCTCCGTCTCCCTCCCTCCCCCATCTCTCTATAACTCATAATAATGTGATCTGAGGAGAGAAAACTAGTGCTGTTTGATTAAAAGGGATTCAGGTGATGAAGGCTTGAGTCTCGGTGCTCAGGGCCTATAGTTTCAGCCTGGCCCAAGGCAGCAGCTGGAAGCATAATTACATAGGCTGATTTATACATCATTAAGGCCTCCATATAAGTCACCCGTTTTGAAAAGAGCAGTTAAGCTACTTACACTTTTCACAAAACAGCAGCAATTCTGTATAAAATGAATGTATGCCGTTCTTCTGAAAGCATATGGTATATTTCTCACCTATTAATAATTCAAGTCGAATGAGCAAAAATTAGTTGGCTCGGTTACCGCTGCGTTTGTCCCACATTAATTTCACCGACATTTTGTAAATGGGGCTATTACGCTAAAAACAAAGCAGAGTGAATGACCACGGTTTGCCGTACTTAGGAAAAGAGAGGGCCTCATTCGTACACCTGTCATTTTCAAACAAGGCACCATTATGGCTTGCAGAGAGGTGATATCACACCTTTCATTGTAGCTGCGTCCCTTCTGTGGAAAAGCTGTAGCCATGAAATAGTGAATTTCTGTGAGAGAAAGCCATTTGTAATCTCGAAATCCAGACATTTACTTTTCACTTCAGAGTCTGTCAAATTACTGCGTTTCAGTGGGCATTTCAAAATAAAAGAAGCCAATAATTTGCATTTTTACTGAGGCAGTTCACTGTCTGCTTTACTCATATTCTTCATATTCTTTTCGTCTAACAAAACATACACTCAGTCTCTCCTAAACTCTTAAACTCATAACTAAGGTTTAATTGAAATCAAATTAGGTCTTCCTTATATGGGGAGCTGTAGAGTAGACAAGTGAACAGGTGTTCTTTTAGATATATCAAAGCATATACATTTTAACAACCCTTGACACCTTACATACACACTTAGTTTGAGATGCGCGCACACACCGACACACTCACATACACATTCACCATCAGCACAGAAGGAGCAGCTCAATGGGGCTGAGCACATTGTTGCTTTAACCTTCTGCGCCAGTTATCCCTCTCAGAGCTCCAAGCCTTGGCAGCTAACTCTATTGGCTTTTTGTCATGGAGCCTTGGCTTGTACAGTGGCTGGGAGTTGGGGGGGAGAGAGATCAGGGAGAACAAAACGACCAGAAAAAGTCTTTTCTTTAACATTATTTTTGAAGTGAAGTGAGTGTGAGCAATGGCTAGAGGAGGCCTAGTCGAGGCTTTTATGGGCCTTGTCATCTTGGGGTCATTATGCTCAGCAGATCATTAGGCTTTGAAGAGGAGGCACAAGACAAGGTGCCCACAACCTCTCAGATGTGCCACAACTCCCCCACCTGACCCCTCTGCTCCTCATCAGAGCTAAACATCGCTTAAATGAACCGACCTCTGGCAGCCTCAGCTAAACGTATTACAGCATCTATAAGGCTGACTGATTTTGAAATGAATAGAGGGATGTTGCACACTTCCTTTCTAATCCTCTGGATAGCTTAAAGTGCAAAATGGGTCCAGAAGTGGGTGCCTTTTGTCCCCTTCATCTCCACTCTGCAACCTTCCACGGTGTGTGGTTGGAAACACAGATGAAGGTTTCCCAGCTTGGTCGAGAGGACTAACACAGAAATGGCAAAATCAAGACTTTTCATGTTATTTTCCAATTGCAAGCAGTGATTGTGTTTGTGTCATTAGGATATTTTACATGATGAATTCTTTCCCTAATGGACCCAGTAGCATGCAGGAAGAAACCAGTCATAGAGAGGTCATATCTCAAATGGTTCGCGTTCATAAATAAAAGGGCAGCGACAACTGAGGCGCTGTTAGATTCGTATGGGCTACATTTACAAACTCAGCCCTCTCTCTGTCGTTCTCATCCTTCCTCCGCTAGTATCTCTTCCTCCTTTGCTTGAATGTCACCACACTGCAGGAGGATTTAACGTTGCTTTTAACCCTCACCGCCTCATAATTACCTTGACATTTACCCTGCATTCAATCAAGTTTTTAACAGCAGATTTATTGCAATGACTTTTTTGTATTGCAGAAGGCAGCAGTAATTATGCAGGTTATTAAGAGTCTTCGTGTTAATGCAGTTTTACCCATGTAATATTCACTGTGCTCAGTTTTCCTGTATGGAGGAGCACGGTGTCAGCTGCCTTAAGACAGAGTGACACAAGAAAGGACAGAAATACTATTAGATGAAGTATCAGATGACTTGGGGTATGAGGAGTGGAACAGGGTAGCACTGCCTATCCTTCCTTTATTGCTCAGGTTATTATCACAACTGCTGGGGAATTGTCGAGACGGGGAGATAGGAGTGGCAACGATCCATCCGGGACTCGTTCATCACCACACGCCGCAGCCCCCCGAATAGAAATTACATCTGCATCTGAATTAGTAACATTATTCGCCAATTTGGCTCAGAGTGAACATTGTTCCATTGAAGGTGGAATTAAATTAGAAAATGAGTGAGTCTTTAATTTTCAGATTATAAATCAGGGAATATAATTCACCTCCTTGTACCTTAAGGGCAATCACATTATCCTAAGCGACATTTTATCCTCAGCCCCACCAAGTGATCTCATCATAATACAGAGTCACACACCAATCATGCTTCCTAGGGAAGCAGGAAATACATCTTCTGCTCCAGAGTTAGACATAAAATATGGGTGTCTTCTCCTGTGCGGGAGCTTATTTTAAATTTGATGGTCGTTTTGGACTCGCAAACACGGCAAAGTATTACTTGGTTCGAGTGATATTGCTTTCCTTTTTTACCCCTCTTGAAGCATAATTTTGGCAGTTGATGACAAGTTGAACATCCAGAATATCAAAGTCTTACAACAGTAATTCAGATGGCACTTGGAGAGTTTTATAAATGGAAAACGTATACCCACAACGAAAGTTATCCAAAGGTGTCGGCTGTAACGTTATGGATTTGAAACCACTCAAAAACACCACTGTACTTTTGCTGCAGTATGCGTTTTTAGTGTGACCCAAGCCTTTGAAAGCATCTACCATGGGGGAAAAAAATCTTCTGCAATAGCATGCGTGCTTTGTCCCTTTTCGAAACAATTCTGCAACATTGCAGTGAAATTGCTGCTCAGCTGTAATAAACAGCTTAGCGACTTAGAATTGAACATAACCTGTTCAAATTAAAAAGGATGGATCGACCTTTTAGAGCCAGCCTTTTCTAGTCTGTGTCCCAAAACTCTCTGTTCATTTCATTCTGGCCAATGCCCAGACCTCATTAAAAATAAATGCACTCCTTAAACCCCAACACTAGGCCTTTTCCATTAGGGAGAGAGATATGAGGGTGATAAACATTATTTGTGATCGGATATGAATCGTGCGAGGATTGGCTGCAATATTGGAAGCCACATTGAAAAGCGATTGTGCTTGAATTCCCCCATGCAGTTTCATGCCATATCACAGCTCTTGTAATTTGATTCCTATTCATTTTGACCATTGTTGTGTATTATATTGAAAGCCCTATCAAGCTGATCTAGACCAACCAATTTGGATTTTTGTTATTTTGTCCCACTTGGTTGATTTTAAGCTGATCAGGATATTTGCTTGGCACAGTCTTGGGCATTCTGAATAGCCTTATCTTACATTTAATTACCATACTCCCTTTGTTGAAGCAAAATTCATCTATTTTGCGGTGCAGTAGTGGGGTGTTTTTATGCCTGCGTGCATAAAAGGAAGAGGGGAAAGAGGGAAAGAGATGGGGAGTGTTTAGTTGTCCTCCCTTTCTGTCACTTTCTTTGATATACTGTACAGGTGTATTTTCTTGGAAACAGTGCGTTGGTGCATCCCCCATAAAAGGCAATAAAGCTGGGACAGACTATTGGAGATTCACCCCTGAGCGCTCCACTGACAACCTCCGAGACGTACACATTTAATATGCCATTGATTGATTGATTTTATGAGATATGGTTAACATTATCATCAATACCGCCCTGAGGACCAAGGCACCAAGTTAGTCTTGAAGGAATACTGCTTGTCACATGCTGTACATGCAAGATAAACATCAGTATAAAGGAAATTTTTTATAATATACCTTTTTTTTCATTAATTTATGACGAGGAAAGGGTGCATATTGGTGAAGCAAAGTGTGCATGTGTAAGGCATTGTGTAGGTCTTAAGCACGCATCCATAAAGGAATGCGTTCATATGAAATTGCAGTGCAAATATAGTATATGCTGGTGATGGTTTGAGCTGTATTAGCCTGACTGTTTGACCCCACCACGGTAGTCAACACGCCTGTCTTACTTTCCTACAGGTTCACTGACAGTCAGAGCAGGACGATAATGGCCACCCTTGGACATTCTGCACCACAGGGCAGGTATGTGATGGGCTACAGCTCATCTACAGCACATATTAATATTAATACATATAAAAGCTGTCCAACTGGCACAGAGTCATCAGCTGTAGATAAGCGTACACACACAGGAATGCATAAATGTGCATATGCAAAGGCACACAGTCTCTCAGAAACACATCTGCCTGCTTGCAGATACACACATATACAAAAAAAAAACAAGTAAAAGGCCCATTATGGATGTAACAGCACAGCGTTTGTGGATGGACCGTTTCCCGAGGTCAGTTTGAAACATTTGCCAGCAGGAAACCTACACAGAGTGCCGGTTGTTCGCACCGTTTGGGGAAAACACACATTATGTAAATGATTCTTCTTTTGGAATAGAGCACACACAACTAGAAACGGTGTGCTAATGGCTACCGTGTCAGCCAAAGCTAATGGTTGTTGTGTGTGTTTGCACATATGTGCGCTGCATTGCATGTGTTTCGTGCATGTCTGTGCATGTGAAAGTATGTTCACATCCCCTTTAACCGTGAATGAAAGGAGGGAAAAATTTAAGTGCAAAGAGACGCAACAAAAAACAGTCAACAAGGAAAAAGTTTGTCTCGCTTTACATATTTCGGTTAATTCACAAAGGCAGTTTGGTAATGGACGAGACGTGCGCAGAGAGCTGACCCGCCTTCGGACGCAAAAACACAGCTTTTATTCATGAACTTGACAAAGTCGTCCCTGTCTCTCTTCTAACAGAAGGCACTGTAAGTAATCCAATTCTATTTGCATACTTTTATATTGGTTGATAGTTTGGTATCAACAGCATCTACAAACAGTCTGAAGTAATGGTGCATATACATAGTTCATTTGGCATAAATTGCAGGAAATATCTGATTTTAAAGAGTTGGGATTATACCTTTTCTATACTGGAGGCCATGCTGTTGAAACACAAGGGCAACAAGGAAATAAAACTCACATGGTTTGAAAATGAAGTTACTGAGGGGTGTCTGAGTCACTGACATGAACGGTGATCTGAAAAGCAGATTTCAATGTCAGTAAGCAAATGACGAGCCAGGTTCTTGTTTTCCTCTGCATTTCAGTAGGAGATGTAACCGCTGAGAGGGAAAATTAAATAGCAAATTACAAAGCCTTCTACGTGGTATCTCAAGAATAAGTGTGCACGGGCATGTAATGTTCATCATACTGTATGTCACAGAAGTGCTTGCTTCCTTGAACCTTATTGAATCAGCCTCTAATCTGTACTCAAACAAAAAATGAAGTCAGTTCCGGAAATATTGAGTGGGATATTGTTAAATGAGACAATGTTGCAAAAAGGTTTAAGCACTGAAGAATTGCAGTAAAGTTTCAAGAACAGAAGGACCTTTGGATTTGACCCCACGTGGTCCATTTGTGACTTCCTGTTAGCAATATGACATGTTAAGAAAGAATGGGCGCTTTTATTATCTTATACCTTGCCTAAAAGGAAGTAAAAGAAGGTCATATATGTGTACAGCCCACCTAAGTGCATTTTTTATTGGATTAAATTAAACCATGGCTCCCTGGGGCTTCCACTATGACTAAACTTGATTCTGTCTTTGGTGCTAAACACGGACTCACTGAGACCTGTGATTACACAGTATGACAGAAATGAAAATAACTAAAGAAAAGGAATAAAAGGGTTGTTTGACAAATAACTAGAAAACCAAGATAAATAATTCATGTTCTGCAGATTTTTTCTTTTTTCCTTTTGCATCTCTACTCTCTAATCAGACGACTGAATAGAACAACACATGCAAGCAGCTGCTTTTAGTTTCACCTCTAGACTAAAGAAAACTCTGGTCTTCTCCGGAGCGGGGGGTTGGACTGGGACAGGGCATTTTTCACCGTCAGCCTGACTTGCCCTAACAATGTGACAGTTGGTGACAAATAACCTGGCTCATGATTGAAATCTGACAAAATAACACTATGTTTTATAATAGTGTCCCCAAGCAGAAATATGGCCGTCGCAAACTAAACAGTGCTTCATCACCTCCATGCCAGTCCCAGCGGTTCTCCATTAAGGGCCAGATCATTGTGTTTTGCCTCCCCCCCCATCCCAGCTGACCGCCGAAGTGACAGCCCCGGCTTGCTGCCATGACATTGAAAAATATTTGTACTGACAAGGCCACAAATCACTCGCCGACAAGTTTTAAAACTCAATGTTCACTCAATGTGCATCTGCTATATTCTCGTTAAAAGTGTAATATGGTAGTCTCTCCCCTCTGCGTTCTTTTATTATTACGGTATTGACAGCGACTATAATAAAGTTGTGCTGTTTTGATGCCAGGGAGGGAAGCGCGTGAGATGGAGAGATTGAAGGAAAGGGTGTATGGGGGTGAGAGATGAAGAGAATAGCTGAGATGGTTGAATGCTCACATGGCACTGTAACAAAAGTGCTCCATTTTCATGACAGAACTTCATCTGACATGTTTAGTTTGATGGTCTGCCTCTAGGTTTCTCAATAAGTCCAAAGCCTGCATTATACCGCATGTCGAAACATAACTTTGGAAGCATCAAATGTAATATCTTACCTAATATTCACATCTAAATCCCTCTATTTTCAGCGCTGCTGCCTTTCATTCTGCATACTGTAGCGGGGTGGAGTATAATCAGTATACTCTTTACCTGCTCTAGATTGCCATGCTCCTACTATACCAGTGCCATCGAGCCAGTGGTTACTCTAATATCCCCTTAGTTTGAAGCCTTGTCGACCATGTAGGCCCTAATGTGTGCCCAGTGCACACGAGTAAGTGTGCTTTAGGCTCATTGTTAACATAAGGCCAAATCTGTAATATAGCACGGACAATTAAGTGCACAATTTTTGTATAAATGCAAAATCCCTCACTGTGAATTATTTAATTCCCTCTCTCCAGTTCATTTAATAGAGCCCTTTTGGCGGGCGGTTTTAGTCACAGAAAACTAATTTGATTCTGCTCCTTGATTTAATTAGATTTTATGATATATGGTATTGCTAATTCGGTGGCTCACCATGCGTTGTCGGCGCCTGTCCCTTGCACTGGCGGTGAGCTGTCAGAGCCCCATTTTTAACAGTATTGAAAAATTCAAGCTTTATTATTGCCCCCTCACTCATTTTCTCCCATCAGAGAGAAAGTAATGAGCTTTTAGTCTCTCCTCTTTTACTCGTCCCCCTTTCCTCGTACTTTTTTCTTTTCTCTATCGTCATCTCTCTGTGGCTCCTGCTTTTTTTTTTTCTTCCTTTCACCCTTTTTCAAAACAAGAGTGGATAAAGAGTTTGGGAGAGAACAGGGAAAGAACTGTAAGAGCGGGGGAGGCGGAAAGTAGAAATGATGGCACCAACAAGTGCAATACAATAAGGGAACACAAAATGACATGAGCAGAGAATGAAATGAACAAATAAGATAGCAGGACAGGGGAGGGATGATCAAGTAAAAGACTGAGAGAAAAGAATAAACGTGTCAGAGAGAAGTGGAATGTGAACATAGCAGTGATGGTGAATATGAGAGATAAGTAGCAGTTGGAGTGGGAAAAGGAGAGAGAAAAGGGGAGTTGCTGAGGAAAATGGAGATCAAAGAAGCAAGAGGGAGAGAGAGTGGATGGGGGGGGAGGGCTGCTGGTGACTGTGCTGCACGCTTGCAGCGCTCCAGGCTCGCTGCTCCGGCATTAGCACACTGATTCATGAGTTAAGTTTCCCCAACTGCCCACGGCTATTAGCTTTCAGTTCCTTCGGCTGTCATTTAGACTCCAAAGAGTCTTTTGGTTAATGCACTGTTTTAATGAGAGTGCACCACTCGCTAATATATTTGACTGTATGAAAGGTCACAACAGGAAGCTAAACAGATTGAAAGAGAGGGAGCACAATGGCGGAGGCGCTGTCAAGAGGCAAGACAGCTTTTCGAGAAAACTGATTGGAGTTGGGGGCGTTAGGGGTGGGCAGCAGGGTTAGCGCTAACCTGTGAGGCAGCCGGCTGTGGTGTCGCTGTTCCACGCCTTGTACTCCTTTTACTCAGCGTCCAGCTGTGCGTAATAGGCCTCAGAACTGATGGGTTACTGCTCCCTCTAATAGTTACGCCCCATCCATCACCAGCTTTAACCAGAAAGAGAGAGAAAAGTTAGGGGAAGAGATGGAGGGGGACAAGCAATGGAAGGGGCAGACAGGAGGAGGCACATGTTTCATTACCCATATAATCACCAGTCTGATTGCCACACAAGCAATATAAGAGCATCTCACAGCAGCCCCGGGAAATTTATAGCTGTCTGACTATGAGATTCCCACCAACCCGTTAAATATTGCTGGACTGCTGAGCTGATATTAAAGGTAATGGGATAACTAGAAATCTGCAAACCTTTATTGAGTCTTATTCTATATAAAGATTATTGGTGTGAAAGCTTCTTTTGTTTTCTATTTCTGTCCTTCTGCGTTGTGTCCACACAACTTTCACTAGATGATGCCTCTAACCTTGAGGTTCCTCACTGCTTTTAAACCCCAATATTTAAGCTTGAAAAAGGGGGAACAACAGTGTTATCAAACATTTTGACAACTCTGCATAAACAAGCATGGCCTCCGCCCTCCACCCTTCTCACTCTTTGTCAAGTCGCGGCCCCCGTTTTGTCACAGGACACCCGTAAGGGACTGTCTCCAAGCCGCAGAGCCGTGTCTAGGTTTGGGCCCCAAACCCGATAATCTAACAGTAATCCATTCAAAACTAATCAAACATTTACAAAGGTGCCATGATATAGAGGGAGCGCTATTCATCAGCGTCCTCCATCACCAACACGCTGGCCGACCTCGTTACGCTCGCGGCGTCTCAATCTACCTATGCAAATGAGACAGCAGCGCGCGGTGGTGAGCGGGGGACTGACAACCAGACTTGTGTATAGAAATTATAAACAAATATTCATCCATTATGGGAGGAGTCACATGATTCAGGAAGTGCCTGGCAGTGAAGGTGCATACAAACTCTTCTTCTGTTGAGCAATTACTCACCGCGCAGGAAGTGACAGTGTTGTCAAGGTGAATTAGCAGCATATGTCAAGCTTTTGTTATAAATCCAAGCCTACTGTAACCCTTATTTCCCCCCTCTACGATGTATGTGCTCAGTTGATGATATATCAACACAGCTCAGAGATTTATAATTCAGCGAGGGTGATTCCACAGGGGGAGTTGTGGTGAGACATGGGACAGGTCTTGTGGTGATGGTTGAGGGGTTTTGGGGGGTGAAAAGTGGACTCCTTTCGCTGTAATCCTCTCCAAGTGCCTGTAGGCTCCAGACCTTTTCCCCCCCATTACCCAAACCATTTGTTTATTGTGCAGTAATTACAAACCTTCAAGCCTAAAGGCAAACAGGCGGAGAGGCACTGTAATGATGGAGACATTTATAACAATATATCACAACAGCGGTAGAATCAAAGAACGTATTTAAGTCACAGGATATCAATATCAACGAACAGCAAAACAACCAGGTGCCTATGACTTCAGTGAGTCGGGGCTTGTTGAAGAAGGGAATATGCACTTGTTTTGGTAGACTATTATTGATTTGTAATGAGCTTGATTCCCCTTAAAGGCTAAAGTGTTAGCAAGGTAATATGTTGCATTTTATTTAGCAATTTCATGCATGTTTGCCTCACAAGGTTAAAAACCACAATCTGTTCTGAGACCAAAAAAAGAAAATTTTCTCATTTTCAGCACTCCAGAAGCCATTTAATGCTCCCTGTGTTAGAGTGGCAATCCCTATTACCGCTGGATAAAGTGTACCCTTTTTTATTTGAAATGAAAATGTCAGTAATTTCTTTTGAGATTGATGACTCCTTACACGCAGGCCCAATAAATGAAAAATTGATGAGGCTCAGTTCTCTCTTTTAATATTTAAGGCAATATTAAAGTCTCTCTTACATCTCATGGAAATAGTTTTATTTAAAAGGAATAAGACCATTGGGCATTGTTTACTGAGCACCTCATGCATGTTTTATAAAGCTGGTGCCTCTTGGAGGAATTCAAAGGCCCTTGAAATCGTTACTGTTTTGCAGTAAGTATAAAACGACTTAAGAGGAAGTCGAATGGCATCAGCATTGTTGTGTAGCTGCTCCCTTGTTGTTGGATGTGGGCTGCTTTGATGAGAGTTCCAGTGGTGGATAGCAGTGCCAGGAAAGGGGGGTGGGGTGCACAATAAATGGCTGAGATTTTATTTCTTCTATTGGGTCGTAATGTGTGCTCAGTGAGGAAATTGATGTTTAACGTGGCTGAGCGGACGAACGGGATGAATTGCCATTTAAAACAAAGACCCATGGGTTGAAAGCAAGGCAGCGAGGAGGAGAGGGAAAGTTAGGAGTAGGACAAGGAGAGGAAGCCACTTGAATGGTTCAGATAGTTTAAAACAAGGCAGAGTCAGGGAGAGTACCAGCAAAGCAGAAAAGGATACCCAGGTATTATCGGATAAGTTGTCTCAGTTCAAATAAAATGGGCTGAAACGGTGAGCTCGTATATGAAAATACACAATGGACCAACTTGAGCAACGGACTTAATAGCTGAGAACAAAGCTTGACCCACGCTGCCTTTCATGCCGTTTGTGTACATTGAAAGCTACATAGTGTTGAGTAAAGCGTGAGCTAGATTACTAGGTTATTGACCCCAGAATATTTTAAAGGCAGATGGTGACAGCATCAAGGAACAAAATCCTGCCATGATCATTTGATCATTTGAGGCATATTCACAATACCACTCTATTGTTATGCTAGTGTGAAAAACCTGGTCGAGAATTAAGTTGAATAAGTTGCTGAAGTCTAATTTTTTTTTTTTTAATAACCAAAACTCACTACATGTACACACCTATGAACAGACACAAGCATGGAGCATACTTGGACACACACACTCGAACAGAAAACATCATATAGTGGAAAACCTCCTATACCAGCAGGACTCAATCAGCAGCTCCAAGTTGAGGAGCCCATTACATTGTAGTGGTGGTTAACAGGGACATTCGAACTGAGAACCAAGATACTCCAGCTCCCATTTAGACAAATTAAATCAAGTCCCATAATGCTTTATGTATCTGTTGCCTGGGTTACACATCCTAGCACACCAGGCCCCTTGATGGAGGGTGGAATGAAGCCTTTTATATCAGATGCTTCGACAACAGGGGGTGACTACTACCTGCCAACTATTATCAAAGGCACTGGTTTCATAGCCCTGCCATATTTTTTGATTGATCTAAATTACACGTCAGTGAGTGCTGCAGTAACATGATCTATAAAGAGATAGCGACTACTTGTACATTATTAAACTCCCCGAGCGGCTGCTCTGCTTTTGGATTGCTGTAATTATCTGTGCTGGAGGCACAACAAGTGGCCCAAACACAGCTGTTAGCCTGCCTGTGCACCCGAACACTGGTTGGCATTAATTGTTTCTGAACAGAAGCTACATTTGGCAGAGGTTAATATTAAGAGGAGGGGTAGAAACATGCCATTATGGCTTGATATAAAGAAACAGCATATGTGCATTTTTGCCATTTAGATTTGCACATTTTTTGTGCAAGTAAGAATATTATCTAAATTGAACAAATCTACTCTCAGTCTTGTGGTTTTGGTAAAAGCCTTGTTGACACCACTGTGGTCCCAGTAATCACAGCTCAGCTTGCTGGAGCTCAGGAGCTCAAGATGTGCCACTCAGCTGATATTCATCTTTACATCTTCTCTCCAATACCCCATGAACGGAGATTAATCAGCCAGTGGCCTTTATATCTTTTAAAATAGAAATTCCAGTAAATCCTCTCAACTTTAATAGTAACTGCCTGTGCCCCTCTGGCATCCCACCCCGTAAGATATAGAAAGTCAGCTAAAAAGGATGGCATTCTGGGAGACCTGAGGGACCTCTGTGGGACTCTGTCATGTGACCCATGGTGTCTGACACCATGGCACTAACCATGGTTTGTGGCTGGTCCTGGTGTTGTGGTGACACAGACGGTAAACAGGGCGTATCAGTTTTACCGCAGCGCTTTTCTTTACCTCAGAAGAGATCTCTTAGCACATTACTCTGCAACTATAGCTAAGACGGGGCATGATAAAGCGAAAACTTGCAGTCAGGCCCACAAATAATAATAGCGCTATTAAAATCATGGAGATTCCAACTACCTTCACTAATGTTGTTCTGTTGCAGTTTTATGTAAAAGCAGAACATACATGTAAACAGATTTTTTATTAAAGAAATCCATACACAAGCCTGCATAATGCGTCTCTCTTGGTTTACATCACCACACGCCATCAATGCCTTTTGCTTGCAAGCCTTATTTCATATGGCTCACCTTTTACGAGGACTGCTTGGGAGTGGAACAGCAGATGCAGACATTGAATTCGAATTCATACAAGGCAGACATAATATCAGGCAATATAGAGGCAGACAGAGAGGCTATTGAAATGCAAATAGACTGCTGGGGCCGTGGCAGCAGGGAAAAGAAATTGGCCAGGATGACAATGCAAGTAAACCACTCCAGTTTGTCAAGAAGGCCACGCTTTGTCACAAAACTGGGAATGGATTTCAGTACAAGTGCTGCTACAGCACTAAAAAGAATAATATTCAAAAATAGGAGGAAAGGAGAAATAAAATAGTTGCCCACTACACAACTCTCATGTTAAGACTGAGAAATGCCTGTAAAGTTAGCGTTTTTCAGTTTATTGCTGTGTGTTTTCCAAGGGACCCTCTTATGTGTGCCGGTTTATGGTGGACCATGAATGTGAGCGATGTTGAGAGTGAGAGGGATACAATGTGCATGCATGTGTGCGCTGGTGCTGGTGTGCATGCACACTTTCTTCATGCTTCATTCTTCTCATGAGTGGCCTTTCAGTTCATGGCGTGTTTTGTTAGTCAGGTTGGCACGCTCCATCAGGAGGAGGGACACAGAACTGGGAGGCCTCACCGGACCCTCAGCCGTAATAAATTACCTACAAGTGCTGCAGAACAATAACACAAAAAAGTGCGAGCCATCCATTTCACCACCATTTACAAGAAATCAATATCAATACTTAATGCAATGCGGATGAAAAATGAGCAGAGATACAGGGGCATAATGCAAGCTCAAATGAAAGACCTCGGAGTGCTGCTTCCCAAGGGTTTTGGGGGATGAGGAGGGAGGCAAAATGTGAAAAAAAAACTGAAGTGTAAGAAAGAGTGCATTATACCTTTTGTTTTTGTCCCTAGTCTATTTTTGTAGTTTAAGTTTCATAATAATCTTTTCTCAGCCTGGTTATCTAATTGTAAATCAATGTGCAATTTTGCCTCGCCAACAGCCCAGGACAGAACATGCACAAACATCTATTTAAAATACTCCATCTTTAGAAAAAAGTACGTTGCACTTAAAGCTGAATTTTGTACTTTTTCGGCTCGCTGTAGCAGCAGTGGTCTTCACCATCATTACCTGTTAAATGTGCGGACGTTTCCTTAGCAGTCAGTTCAGATCTCTTTACCATGTCCCAAATGAATCATCTGTTAAAGATAAACATGATCTATATTTGTCCTGGAGGCATGCTGCATGATGTCATCTCTGCCTTAATGTCCCATTTCATTGTGGTGCTTGGTGATGTATTACAGATCTTTGCATGCTGTGTAGAAAACTACTTCTTTTTTGACTAACTGGTGATAAAGACACTGAAATAAGCGTAAGAAAAAACTGGGTAAAACGTAGATGCAAGGAACCTTTTTGTGAAGATCTGAATTTGATTGCTGTCGTATGTTTGTGCATTGTTATGTGTTTGTTTTATTTAGCTGATTTATGGTATTACGTTGCATTTTTTTATGCACGAATCACAAATGTCTGTGGCGATTGAGTGAGGAGACACATTTTACTGCTAAGGCCTCAATTAGACTTGTCACCCGCAATAAAAGTTGATTTTGTGATGATGTTCCGTGTATTTATGGTTTGATAAGCTGGAGAGCTACCTAGCCGTTTAGTCAAAGGGTCACATCTTCCTCTCTCCTCCTCTTTATGGTCCCTGATAGCAGATGCAGCATTCAACATATGAACTGTAGTTGTCTGGGTAAGATATGATCTTGCCCCCACAACTCTGAAATTGCCTTTGCTCTGGAACATGCAGGCTTCTTGAGTGAGACCTTTAATGAAAAAGCATGCATAATGAAAAAGGCAGGTGAAAATGAAACAGTGATATCTGAAACCTGTTCGGCTTAATATGAATCCTTTTACTGCTTCTTCTGCACTTTCCAACCAGCTCCTGCTTCCCCAAGTGTTTCAGCCCTGGCATTTGTCACCAGTAGATGGCACTGTAGCCAAGTTTCAGGCTACACGGCCAGCAATTTCACCTGCCAGCTCTGGCTGCCAAAGAAAAAAGTGCAAATGTATTTGTTTCACCCTAGCTCTGAGGGCTTTTTCGGCTGTTGTGTTCAGGGCCAGATGCAGTGTGTGTGACACAGGGAGAGAATATCAATAACCAATATGTTCACAGGCTGCTGGCCGATGGTTCCAAGTTCCCTAAGCACACAGTGGCGATCCCCCTTTTAAAGTCTGTCCCTATTCAAATTACACTCTTGTTGCCCTGAAAACAAATGATCACAGCTTTGGTAATAAGCAACCAAAAACTTTGCATTTTTCTTGTTTTTTTCCCCACTCTTTGTATTTCAGTTACTCATGTTACGTGCCATCAAAAGCACCGTGTATATTCTTTACTATTTCGTCTGCCTACATCTGACTTATCAAAAGCCAAATAACATCAATTAGTCTTTGGAGGATAGAGTATTTTGTATGGTTAAAGGTCTGGTGTCGAGTTCTGAAGGGAGCCATTGTCCCTTCTTGAGCTTCAGTCCTTTAGAGAGCATAAGTGTTTATTGAACTCAATAGAAAGCGTCGGGACAAAGGGACCTGATATTCCTTACTCACTTGCTGCATAGTTTGTATCATAATTTCACTATAAGTTGTTGCGATCAGCGCATTGTGAGGAATTTTGGCAGCCATTCAGTGTGGCTCTTTGAACCCGAGCTGGCCCAGTTGTATTGTGGGTTTCACCTGGGCACTCTTGAACACCAATAATAACCAAACAATGGTGCTGACTTTGAGGGTATTTGGGATTTTTATGTGTAGCATTAGTGGGTTATCTGCTGTGGTTGTGACAGGGTTGACAGAGTGGGGTGAGCTTTGAAAGGGTTGTGGTTTGACATGACATGTAAAGGCTGCCTGTTGTTGTGGTGTAGAGCTGCAGGCCACGCAGAAAAAGAAAGTGCTCATATTTCTTAAATACAAGACAAAATTATCTCCACTAGATTGGTATTGAACTTTGGGGGAATTCATGCTTTTTTTCTTCAGTTGGCGAAATGTAATGCAATTAAAGCACTCCAATTATAAAGAAACTCCACCAGCTCAATAAAATAAAGATCAGAATTTACTCCAAATATTCTATTACAAGTTGTGAGGATTTTTTTTAGCAATAACCTGGAATCATGTACTTCATGCATTACACACCCAGACAGATAAGTAAGCGATAGTGCAAAGAAGAGTGTGACAAAGTTCATGCCGTTGTCCCTGTGTCACCCGAGGCAGGATGAGCTCATGGCTGTGCAGTACAGAATCAAAGAAAGGTGTTGAACCGAGGGCGGGCCTTAGTGTTGCCGTGTCAGAGCTAACATCAGTGCAGCACACACAGCAGTCATTCACTATTGTTTATTGAATGACTCTATCAGTGTCACAGGGCACGTATAATATGCCTTTCTGCAAACAAAACCTTGTAGTAACAAGGTGTGGATGTTGTTTTCTTACTATAAATATGCGTCACTTAACATTTTACGGTGTAACATTTGTGGAAATTGGTGTATTCATATTCTTAGTGATATATAGATAAGAATATCAATACCACTTTCATATCTCAAGGTTAAGTGATGAAATGGTTAGCGTAGCTTTGGATAAACAGTGAAATCAGAGGAACTGATGTGCGTGGCACTTTCCAAAGATGAAAATGTCAGCATTTCTAAGGCTTGATAATTAACAGGTAAGTAGGTAAGGGTGTTCTCCTAAATGTCAAACTTTCCTTCAAAGAGCAGACTAATAAAGTGAATAGCTAAATTACTTCCTCATCTTGGTCAATATTTTATTTCTTTTAATTTTAGCAATTTGTACTCATACTTACTCACGCATTTGTTTGTATTGCAATTAGAGATTAAGTGTTAAGGTTCAGTATATTTGCTCATTTTGGAGTATTTCCTGAAGCGTATTGCAACTTAATTGCAAAAATGTAGCTTCATGTTGAGTGATATTAATTTCTCTGGTTTGAAATTTGGGGTCATCAACCCAAAAATTCAATGACTACACCCACTCAGCTTTCACGGTGCCCTTTTACATTAATTCCAACGCTTCCTTTCTGCATCACCCACTCTGATCTTTTCCTTCTTTCCTTCCCTCTCTCCTTCGCCTCATCTACCCCCACATCTCTCTAGTGATGTTTTTTTTTTTTTTTTTTTTTTTTAGATCACTTCCATTAACACTGGCATGCTGAGCTCTAATTACTCACTCACTCAGCGTTCTGGGCTGCCCGCCGCTCATTTGGGTAAGCAATGTGGCCCGTTAGCAAGATGCTTGTTAACTGAATGCACTTAATTATATAAGAAGATAATTACATGTAAATGTTGCATCTAAAAGCAGCCATCCAACCCTGCTTGCTGATTTAATAGGCACATGTTTAGGATCCCTGTTTTGTTTATTTTAGAACGAGGTGATTAATTGCTTGCTCTGATGAATCTGCTGGATATTGTTTCCATGGTGGCACAGGCCCAGCCACAACAAGGTTTATGAAAACATGTTTACTTTCCTGAACCGATTTCTATAACATGGAATTACATGTTAAAAACACTGACTGTATGGACTTAGGCACTGTTCACTGATGTGCGTGACACAGTACAACTAAGAATAATGAGAAAAGTCACTTAGTAGACATGATGCAGCAGCAACATAATCATGGACCAAGATGCAATAATTGTTAACAAGATGATGTGCTAAGAACAGGCTGCCTATCCTTTCTTCTACATGTGCAAAAAGAAGAAAAAAAAAGATGGCATTAAAGTGGCTCGTTTATCAATATTCTATTGTCCAGGGTAAATGGTGCGACTCTAAGCTGAATTTCATTCAAGCTCCTGTCAAATGAAGGATTATTTAGTGTGTTTTAAGAAGCTGGAGTGCAGGGTGGAGATAGGGGTCAGAGTTGGAGGGCTCCCTGGGGAGGTCCGGAGGGTCTCGGGGACATCAGTCGTCCATTATGAGCTAATCAGAGGGGGGAGTGTTCAGCTGTGTGTATGTTTGTGTGTGTGTGTGTACTGAAAATGGGGCTGGATAGGATGAAGAGAGGTAGAGAGCCGCCACATGTTGTGGGCGCTGTGTGTGCGTGTGCATGTGTCCATGTGGTAGCAAGGGAGATGATGAGGTCTTGCATCTTAATCTCTCAAAGCAGCAGAAGGCGAGATCCCCCAGGATGTTCTCCGTGGAGCCTCACTCCCCACGTGAACATGGGACATAGACTTCAAGCCTCCAGATGCTTGCAGTTCGATACAAGCCCCAAGACTGACATCCACCCATACTCTCACAGGGCTCTTTGCACAGCCCAGGGGACCTGCTGTGTTAAGAACATGATATAGTATTTACAAAAAAATATTTGTAAATGGAAGCCGTTAGCTTGTCTGTAATGGGGGGCCTGTCCGTTCTGCTATTTCCCAGCTGGCCCTCTTTGGGAGGAGGGATAAATGTCAGGAGATGTATGATCCAGGCGCTTGGCTGGGACTGCTTCTGTCTCATTCAGGCAGCCAATGTGTGCACTCTGTGAGTTTAAGCCACTCGGCCAAACAGAAGCCAACGGCTCCTTCTCTTACCGCCACAGAAACAAACCTTGATGACTGAAAGTGCATCAAAAACATTAAGTCGTATTTCATTTCACATAGCTGGAGCCACCCTGTAGCGGAAGGGAGACTGTGAAATTTCCAGTAAAAAGCTATGCTTGTTACTTTCTCCCCCTCCCCCCCTTAGAACAAGCACTTTCAGATAATGAATTGATGTTTCGATTAGATAGGCTTTATTCGTAACCACTCAGGAAACAAATACACCACAAGAAACAAAATATTGCCAGGGAAAATCCGAGAAAAAACCTCCATTGATTTTCTTTTTCATAGAAAGAGAGGAAAAAGTCCATAGCTTTGATGCTCTAAAAGCACTAACAGAGCTGTATATGATAAACTGAAATGCCCTGTTTGTGTTACTGCAACAGTGGAAAGTTTCAAATGTCATAGTCGGTCAAGCCGGAAATTTTCCAGGTTGATTTGAATATTATTTTGCAATATTCACATTTTCCACTTGCCAAATATAAATTGATATCAAGACAAAGTTAGTTGATTTTAATTTCAACAAGTACTTGAAAGCTCTTAAGCAGGCGTGACTGGGAAGCCATTTTTAAGGTTACTTGAAAAGATAACACAGTTTATTTCTGAGAACAATTAATTACACAGCTTGTTTGCAGTGTTCATTTGGAGGATACATGGATTGGTAGCCTGTAAGTAGAAGCTGCTCAGGGAGGATTGGGTGTATCAGAGACATCTGATCCATCCCTAGGCGCACTTTTACAGCCTCTGAAATGAGACGCATCTTTGATTTGCCTGCCCTGTAAACAGAAAGAGACATGAAGGGGCTCTGGTCTCAGCCTCACTCCGAGCTGCCAAAGATTCACTGCCTGAAAAATGGACACAGTCAACCTCGTGACTCTGACACATTTTTTCCACTACCCTGCTATATTAGACGGCTGTTGAAATGGTGGTTTTGTCAGTGTTGGTGTAATTGGAAACTTTGTTAACACACTCATTGTAATGGAGGAAAATAAAGTATATTCATAACCGACAGTTGGGATCAGGATTAACAACATACCAGCAATGTTCACATGCCCATTGCTATTTACTTTTTTTATTATGAAATACTTCCCAGTTTGGAAACACACACAGACACTCTCTCTCTCTTTCTGTCTCCCACTCTCACTCACACACACAGACACACATTCTTGTTGTTTGGGTTCCCTCATACCCCGGGGCCTCTTCTTGGCCTGTCAACATAAGGGCCGCGACAGGTCCGTGAACCGACTGACAGCCTGCTGGTGCTTTCAGTGGAAGCCTAATTACATTGTACAACATATTTAGAGGAAAGATAAAACCTCTATAGGAAAATAGCTGGGCTTAAATGGGGTGACAGTGTCAGTAATCTCAAAAGGTTACAGATTTGTTGTCTGAGTGGAAGATCTCATAACTTTTACAGTTGGTGCCTTGAGCAGAACGAACAGGTTTCTCAATCTGAATGAGATGCTGTGTACAATACAGCTTTGTAAGTGCTGCTCAGGGCTTTTATAGTGCATTAACCTTTTTCCAAAAATCTAAGGAAATGCATAACACTTTTTTTTAAATCCTTCAGTGAGGTCAATTAAAATTTGGCATTGCATTGAATATTCCATTATGTTACTACATAAATTGTATGTTAAATTTATTATTTACCGCTAATGTAATGTAATCCCAATGATAATAAATAGCAAAGTAAAGTAGGGTTTAAAAGAGATTAATATTGCACTTAATTAATAATGAAGGAGTAGGCTAGCTGCAGTTAATTAATATTAATTAATGTAATTAATATTAATTAATGAATTAACTATATTTAAGGATACCTCTTTTGTTAAACACAGAAGCTACACTTAGTACCAGTAATGTTCAGCACTGTACTGTAATATATGAATAGTAATTTTGCAGTAGTTGCAAATAGAAGACATAACTGTTTTTGCTATTAATAATAATATTATATTTGGTTAGTGAAGACTTTTCAGTGCACCCTAAGATGAAAGATAAAACTCCACTAAACAATACATTAATTTGAATAAGGTGCGCCAATAATTCTTTCTTTTTTTAATGTTGGCGCAGCCTTGAATGTGCTTGTGGGGAGACTTTGAGAATCAAGCAGCAGCCATGGAGAACAGTCTGTTGCCCCGGGGTCGGTGCTTGGCCCTGACTGAGCATCAGAGGAGCAGAGTTTGTTCAAAGCACCGCAGTGATGGTGTCATGATTACGGCTGTGTGTAGGCAGGATGAGGACCCAAACGCAAACTCACCGGGACACAGGGGATAACTCAAAAGGCACAGCTTTATTACTGGAAACAGGCCACAGGTTATCGTAAACTAAACTGGGAAAAACTACATATAAAGCTCACTGGGAAACACGGGGAGAAACACACACAGCATGAGGGAGAACGCGACACAGAACTGAGGGAGAGGCAGACATAAATACATAGAGGGTTAACGAGGGAAGTGGGAGCACACGGGGAACACAGGTGACACTGATAATCATAACAAGACACAAAAGGAGTGAACGCAACACTGACGGGAGACTGTCAAAGTAAAACAGGAAGTGCACAGAGGTTCAGACAGGAGGAGAGAGAGCACGGGGAGAGCACAGACATAACGGGCTGGGTAAAACATGGAATAAAACACAAGGAGAGACGAGGGCTCACAGATACACAGAGGGGCACACAGGGGGTAAGAGTCACAAGGGGAAAACACATAAGGAAACAACGTAACAGAGCAACTCAGGAAGCATGGCCTAAATAAGGAACAAAATACATGAAAACTAAGAATACTGGGCCAACGTGGCCCAGGACCATGACAGTACCCCCCCCTTAAGGGCTGACTCCAGGCAGCCCAAACCCGAGAACCAAAAGACAAGAAAACGGAAAACAACCCAACCAGGGCGGGAGGCGGGGGACCAGGACGGAGGGACCGAAACCAAACCAAACACAAGGAGCATGAGACCAAAACCGAGCCCCGAAACAAACAAAAACAGTCCAAAACAGAAGATGCTGGAATCCAGGGAAACAGCGTCCATGGAGAGCAGAAGGTCGACCCGAGGGGCGACAGCACAAAAGTTCATAGTTCGGCCGTTCCGGAGGCCGCCCACGCGAAAAGCGGCAGTGGCAGCAGAGCGGGTCCGGAGGCCGGCCGCGTGGAAGACGGCGGCGACGTAGAGGACAAAGTTCTGGGGGCCGACCGTGCGGAGGGCAACGGCGGCGACGCAGAGGACAAAGTTCTGGGGGCCGACCGTGCGGAGGGCAACGGCGGCGACGCAGAGGACAAAGTTCTGGGGGCCGACCGTGCGGAGGGCAACGGCGGCGACGCAGAGGACAAAGTTCTGGGGGCCGACCACGCGGAGGGCAACGGCGGCGACGAAGGAGGTCAGGAGGCTGGCCGCGCCGGCGAAGGAGTCCAGTCAGCGGCCTGGAAGGTGGCCGCTGACGCCAAACCAGGCGTGGACGACGTCTAGCAGGCTGAGCCGGACGTGGACGAGGCGGTGGCTTGGCAGAAGCAGAAGCAGAGGCCGGAGCTGGACCAGGCGACGACGTAGCAGAGGCCGGAGCTGGAGCAGGCGACGGCGAAGCTGGAGCTGATGCCGGACCAGGCGAAGCTGGAGCAGGCGACGGCGAAGCTGGAGCTGATGCCGGACCAGGCGAAGCTGGAGCTGATGCCGGACCAGGCGAAGCTGGAGCAGGCGACGGCGAAGCTGGAGCTGATGCCGGACCAGGCGAGGACGGAGGCGCTGCAGGCGGCGGCGTGGAAGCCGGGGACGGAGGCGCTGCAGGCGGCGGCGTGGAAGCCGGGGACGGAGGCGCTGCAGGCGGCGGCGTGGAAGCCGGGGACGGAGGCGCTGCAGGCGGCGGCGTGGAAGCCGGGGACGGAGGCGCTGCAGGCGGCGGCGTGGAAGCCGGGGACGGAGGCGCTGCAGGCGGCGGCGTGGAAGCCGGGGACGGAGGCGCTGCAGGCGGCGGCGTGGAAGCCGGGGACGGAGGCGCTGCAGGCGGCGGCGTGGAAGCCGGGGACGGAGGCGCTGCAGGCGGCGGCGTGGAAGCCGGGGACGGAGGCGCTGCAGGCGGCGGCGTGGAAGCCGGGGACGGAGGCGCTGCAGGCGGCACTGGGGCCGGAGGCGCTGCAGGCGGCACTGGGGCCTGAGCTGCTGCAGGCGGCACTGGGGCCTGAGCTGCTGCAGGCGGCACTGGGGCCTGAGCTGCTGCAGGCGGCACTGGGGCCTGAGCTGCTGCAGGCGGCACTGGGGCCTGAGCTGCAGGCGAAACAGGGGCCTGAGCTGCAGGCGAAACAGGGGCCTGGACTATAGGCGAAGCAGGGAGCACAGGGGCAGGCTGGACTGACTGAACTGGGGCAGGCTGGACTGACTGAACTGGAGCCGGCTGGACTGACTGGACTGGGGCAGGCTGGACTGACTGGACTGGGGCAGGCTGGACTGACTGGACTGGGGCAGGCTGGACTGACTGGACTGGGGCAGGCTGGACTGACTGGACTGGGGCAGGCTGGACTGACTGGACTGGGGCAGGCTGGACTGACTGGACTGGGGCAGGCTGGACTGACTGGACTGGGGCAGGCTGGACTGACTGGACTGGGGCAGGCTGGACTGACTGGACTGGGGCAGGCTGGACTGACTGGACTGGGGCAGGCTGGACTGACTGAACTGGGGCAGGCTGGACTGACTGAACTGGAGCAGGCTGGACTGACTGAACTGGAGCAGGCTGGACTGACTGAACTGGAGCAGGCTGGACTGACTGAACTGGGGCTGGCTGGACTGACTGAACTGGGGCAGGCTGGACTGACTGGACTGGAGCAGGCTGAAGAGCAGGTGACTGAGCTACAGGAGACACAGGAGACTGAGCTAGCGGGGGCTGTGCTGGGGTATGAACTGGGGGAAAAGCTGATGCCTGCGCTAAGAACTGAGCTAATGGAGGCTGGGCAGCTAAGTGAGCTCCTGGAGAAAGTGGAGGTGTGGTGGAGAGAGGATAGTGAGGACGCAGTCTCTTTCTGAAGGGAGGATCGAAGGATTTGGTTATTAATCGTGACGGAAAAAGATGCTGACGCCGAGAATACCAGGCTGCGAGGGCATCCAGAAGGGCCGCAGAGTCTTCTTCGCCCGGATCACCAATGCCAAACAGCTCAAACCAAAGCCTGGCTCTCAGAGCTGCTATTATTTGTTTCAGTCCTTTGATGTCCAAACAGCTGGCTGTGCAGACGGTGGAAGACAAAAAGTTGTCCAAAAAAACAACCTGGATGTGTCTCTCGGGAGCGTCCTTAGCGTGGATAACGCCCCGGCAATACTTCCACAACTGCGCGAGAAACAGTGGGTCTGCTGTCATGGTTGGCTGAGCTAACTCTTCGGAGCCTTCTGAACACGAAGACGCTGGCTGGACAGACTTGCTCACACTTACAGTGGACACGGGAACGGGTGCAGGCTTCTGCCAGACACAAGCTGCTCCCACCCGAGGAGTAGGTACGGGTGCAGAGGCAGGCTGTGTACTAGCTGGCCTCACCTCAGGGACCGGCACTGGTGATATGGCAGACCGGACACCAGCCACTCCCACCCGAGGAGTAGGTACGGGTGCAGAGGCAGGCTGTGTATTAGCTGGCCTCACCTCAGGGACCGGCACTGGTGATATGGCAGACCGGACACCAGCCACTCCCACCCGAGGAGTAGGTACGGGTGCAGGAGGAAGCTGAGTCACGGCTGCCCTGGGAGCCGGAGTAGGGACCAGCTGAACCTCAGCTTTCTCCACCCGAGGGACTGAAACGGGTGCAGAGAGAAGCCGGGCCCGAGCTGCCCTGGGAGAAGAAACACAGGTAGACGGAGAGGCAGGCTCAGATAAGACAGTTTTTGAATGGGCAGACTCAGGGGTTACACACACAGGGTCAGAAAAAACTGTTTCATCAAACATCGGTGTAGCCCTTCTGCCATCACAATTTACAGTCTTTGACTTAGCCGTCTTTGGAGGGTTTAAAGGGTGGTGAGAGTCCTTGATAAATCCCAACTCAGAGGGAGCTGGATGGAAATAGTTTTCCCAGTCTATGTCATCGTCCATAAGGGAAGTTCCCCACGGATCAGAGGTGAGTTTATTACTGTTAATGTCAGATGGGATGTGAGAATAAAAGTCATTGCCGCTCACCACCGTGGGTTGTTCACCATTGTCCGGCTTATGGCGGCGTGTGCGCCGCTTCCTACGGGAAGGGGAAGCGGGCGGAGAAAACAGCTGAGCCTCCGGCATGCAGAACGGCGAAGCCGAGGCTGGAGCGTGGGCATCTGAAGAGACGCGGAGAATTCCCACCTGAAGCGGCCGCGGCGTGGGTGCAGCCGAAGCAGCAGGTGGGGGCTTTCGGCAGCTCCGGGGACCACCGAGAGCCAGCCGAGTTCCTCGGAAAATCTGCCCGTAGTCAGGAGTGCGCCACGGCCTCAAGCGGAGCTCCTCCTCCAGCTCGGCAAAGGCAGCATCCTGACGCTCACGCAGCTGAGAGCGGTTTGCTGGGTCCATGTACTGGTCGCGTTCTTCTGTCATGATTACGGCTGTGTGTAGGCAGGATGAGGACCCAAACGCAAACTCACCGGGACACAGGGGATAACTCAAAAGGCACAGCTTTATTACTGGAAACAGGCCACAGGTTATCGTAAACTAAACTGGGAAAAACTACATATAAAGCTCACTGGGAAACACGGGGAGAAACACACACAGCATGAGGGAGAACGCGACACAGAACTGAGGGAGAGGCAGACATAAATACATAGAGGGTTAACGAGGGAAGTGGGAGCACACGGGGAACACAGGTGACACTGATAATCATAACAAGACACAAAAGGAGTGAACGCAACACTGACGGGAGACTGTCAAAGTAAAACAGGAAGTGCACAGAGGTTCAGACAGGAGGAGAGAGAGCACGGGGAGAGCACAGACATAACGGGCTGGGTAAAACATGGAATAAAACACAAGGAGAGACGAGGGCTCACAGATACACAGAGGGGCACACAGGGGGTAAGAGTCACAAGGGGAAAACACATAAGGAAACAACGTAACAGAGCAACTCAGGAAGCATGGCCTAAATAAGGAACAAAATACATGAAAACTAAGAATACTGGGCCAACGTGGCCCAGGACCATGACAGATGGAGTATGTTGGTGAGGTATGAGGGTACAGTACAGTCTAACTCGCTTGAAACAAAACCTCCTCCAAGGTAATTACAACAAAAAGTGTCAGCAGTCTAAATGATGACCAAAGAGACCAAAAATATAATTGTTGACTACTGAAAATGTTCATTATGATAAGTGCTTATGCTGTTCATAGCGACACTATTTCTACATAAATTTGTGTGTGTGGGTTTTTTTTTTAAGTGAGTGTGTGTGTGTGTGTGCCAGTTAACATGTGTGCATGCTGTGGTCTGCTTAACATATTAATGCCATCTAGACAGATGAATCATGACTTAATTGGCTGTAATGAGCTCAGTTGTTTTTAATAAGCTATTCCTGGCAAAGTGAACAAGTAGAGTGGTGGGAGGTAGAGGACAGAGTAGTCCGAGTTGAAAAATCCTGTTGATGCTTTCATATAAACACTGCATGCTCTTTCCTTGTGTAAAAGGGCAGCTGGGCATTACTCAGCCTAAATTTATATTGTAAATATTTTTATTTTTATATTTGACAATCTAAACAAAGACAGATGTGATTTCCACACCGTGCCTTTGGTCTGCTGTGACCTTTCCTGTTGTCCCTGCTGCTGTGGGCTGAGAGTCAAAAGAGCAGTGATGAGTCAGGAAGGAGGATGGAGTGATGGTGAGTGTTGCTCCTCCTCCAGACAGTCTGCCTCCACTCTGTGAACATGAAGCGGTGCGGTTGGCTAATGTGGCTGGGGAGAGAGCGGCAGAGCTAAGATGTCATGTCTGTCTGTTGGCTAACAATTAAATGTGGCACCTCAAGCAGATCAATTTGACTTTGAGGCTTCAGGTTTTAACTCCTCACTCATCTCTCACTCGTGTTCTCTCTCTCTCACTCTCTCTCATTTTTCTTTTCTTTTTTAAAAAAAATCTCTCTGGCTCGCTTTTTCTCTCCTGAATTTTTTATTTTCCCTTTTGGCAAATTAACCTCTAATTTCCTCTAATGCCCTCACTTCTATAATATCTTTTCCCCTTCAGTTTTTCCTTGTTTCTGCCATTTTTTGAGGTTATGTCTTTGTTTTAAAAATGCAACTAAGCTGAAATCAGAATATAACAGCACATCGCAGAAACCAAAGTAAAAAAAAACACAAAGAGTCACTCGCGCCAGACAGACTCCTGATCCAGGACGGAGACGAGCGATGCTGCGGGGAAACACAACACCAGCACAAACCAGCACTTGAAATATCAACGCTCCAGCCTTCTAATTAAAGCCAAGACTAATGGGCCCTAATTGCATCGCTAAAATGTACCAGTTCTTTTCTCTCCAGTGTAACTTGACTACACTTCCCCCGTATGGATTAATGGGGAACGGAGCTGCAAACTAAAAAGCAGTTAATTTATTGGAAGATCTGTTAGGAACGATGGGGGCGGAAAGGGAAAAGGAGGAGAAAACAGTGGAGGAAGATGAGGGTTGCCAGAGAAACAGAAGGATATCATCAGGCTCCTGTTATTAAGAATGCATTTCATATCTGTCTTAAAGGGGTTGCATTTAGATTAAGCTTGTTGATTTTACCTGTTAGTGACATTTGGCTGCTACCCAAACCTTTTTAGACTGTAAAGAACAGGAGGACTCTTACATTAACTACTTGTGCTTGTTTCTTAGTGGTTAGTTCAGAGAAAGGGGACTGGGGAGACATGCATTATTTCAAGGTTGCGGATGATATCTTGGCAGATATGATGCTGGGCATTAGAGTGCCTCTATTCCCTTTGTTTATCCAGGTAAAAACAAGAAGCCATTTTCTGTGGTGAGACAAAATGTACTTAACAAGAGTACAATATAAGCGTGTAAATTACTCTTTTCCCCCAGGTGGAAAACCATTAAAGTTGGTACACTAATCTGCTTTTTTCTCTCACTGCGTCTCCACCAGCCAGATCTTTCTTTGTTATTGGTTTACTTTTCATAATGGTTTTTTTCAATCAGATATTGCTATTAATCCATTAGAGGGTGATATTAGTTTTGTGGTCACTTCTGTGCACATTTCAACCATAGGAGGCATGAGCAAGAAGCTTCTACCCTGCATTTAAACTAATGTACCTTCAGTTCTGATGTAATACCCATTACAATGTAATACACAGGTTGGTGTATTGAGAAATGTGCTTTAGTATTGGTCTTGTTATCCCTGCCAGTTAACTGAATGGGGGAAGAAATGAAGAAAAAAAATGGTGAAAGCACTTTGCAAGTATCTTTCACATTCAGACATCATTACTTTTGTCCAAGCGTCAAAAATAAGCACAAAATGAGAAAGGTCTTTTAACTTAAAAAGCAATTTGCTTACAGTTGTTCCGCATCTGTACTTTGGGAAGTTTCAAGCAGTCTTTATGTTCACTTATTTTGGTCCTTTCAACAATAGATTGTAACTGCTTTCAAAAACTGTTGACATTATTTTCTATTATGTTTATTTCCTATAAATGAGCTTCTTATGTTGCAAAAGTCTGCATAGGTGTACACACAAAAACGTATACGCTGGCTGCGACAGAAACCTGCCAGTAAACAGAAAATTTGACTGGTAGTGGTGCTGATTTGCAGAAACTGAATGCAGGAGTGATTTGCATATCCAAATGTGTGCTGCAGGAAGAATTTTTGATGTCAATGAGAGTATTGCAAGGTATAAATAAATACAGTCAAAGCATGTGCACACTGAGAACACTGATATGATTTTTTTAAATGTATTTTTTTTAACAAATTTGCTGCTTTGAAGCTGTAAGCACATCTTTATTTCAGTCAGTATGAAAATGAAATTTGCACGTGGTGAAAGGCGTGCAGCCAAACTCTTGTGTTTGCATGTTTACAAATTAAACAAATATGTCGGACCTTTAAATGAAGTGAAAACAGTTTGCACTTTTATTAATACAGCTGACTATCTGTTGTGTAGGAAGTGAAATATGAAATAAGTGGATTTAAATGACCCAAATTCAGAGTGATTGCTTTGCAGTTTAAATGAATGCCTGTTCAAATTCAAATTATATGTATTGAACTCTTGGACTTAAACATAGGCATGGCCTCTTCTCATGCAATAAAGTTACGCTGTTGAAAATTTTTTTGGTTTATTTAGTTTTTTCCAGAATGTTGTGATGCCTCAGTGATGCTGCCTTTTGACCTTTTGATATTACATATCATAACTCCAAATGTTTTATAACATATGATGATATCTTGAGTTGTGGCTCAAAACACGCGCAGTTACATTAAAGCTGGGCTCACACTGTGCGATTCTTTTCAGTCGCGTTATTCAGCTCCTGCTCAAACTGTACGATTGAATCGCAGGGGTTAGAAGTTCGAAGGTCACGATGCATGGTCTCACACTATACGGCCCGATGCTCTGGTGCAACCTGAGTGCTCACACTGTGCGTCCATAACATGAAGCTTATAACACAAAATCTGTCTCTCGCTCTCCCTCTCTCTCCCTCTCTGTCTTTCACTGACACTGACACACACACCACCACCATCAACTTTGCTAAATTGCTAATGAAAAACCAGGCAGCTGCAATTGAGCAGCAATGTCCATCCAACTATTTTCACGGTTGTTGTGGTCGTGATAATTTTGTGAGGCCACATCGAAAAGGCTCAGATGAGCTTGCCAAAGTTCTACAAGTTGGGCATCCATGGCTTGTGTCCAGATCACACGCTGCACTGCCATGCTACTCTGTCTTTTTCACTTTCATTTCTGTGTTTGCGTGTGCGCAGTGTGACAGGCTGCGTTGATACCCTCACAACGGGCGACAGGATTTCAAACAGGTTTGTTTTTCCTGCGACCATACAATTGCTGATCGGGAGCTGGTGGTGAGGTGTTAATCGCTTCTCGGTACCCCATGTATACTACACGATGCACGACACATGATTAAGGCGAAACTCGGTTCGATCCCCAAAACGGTTGCACGACTGAAAACTCTGCTCAAAATGGGCCAAAAATCACGCAGTGTATGCCCAGCTTTAGATGACCTTGACCTCTATTTACCCAAATCTAATTGAATAGGTGGTGGGGTAATTAGCACCGGAGCCTCATCGCATAAGCGTCCTGGTTTTGGATCCACCAGCCAGCTGGGGACCTTCTGTGTGCCCTCTCTGGGTATTCCAGATTCCTCCCACAGTCCAAAAACATTCATGTTTGGTTAATTGGGGATTATAAATGTAAGCCGTGGGTTTGCACTGCAACAGACTGGTGACCTGTTCAGGGTGCACCCCGCCTCTCGCTCCATGACAGTTGGGACAGGCTCGAGCCCCATCAATATTGGACAAAATGAAGCAAATGAATGGATGAATCTAAGGGAACATATGACCAAACTCCCTGAAGAGATTTTGAAAAGATTTAGAGTTATGTTTTTCAACTTCAAGTAATCAGATGTTTAACAACTGGTTGAGTGCTTCACAAGTCTTCACTTGTGTCAGTTTTTGATTACATTAGTGTTTCCTGAAAAGTGATACAAAATGAGCCAACTTTCATTTTATCTGAATTTGGTGGTTTCTGTTAAATTGGCTTTTGTTTAATGTACTTATTCCATTTTTTCCAAGAAAAGTTGTACGTTCTTGGATGTTGTCCAAGTCTTTGAGCGTTAGCAAGTTCCTGAAATCAATCATCACATTCAGGTGTACTACAAAGAGAATCTTATTTAAATTTGACAAAAATAAAATTTAGCCCAAAGTTCACTGTGACACCTGTCTTACTGTTCCTTCAAGTCAAGTTGACACAAGTAGCTACCTGCTGCTGTCTGAAAGGCGGTCATCTGAAAGCAAGCAGAAGGTGTTAAAAAAAAAAAAAAATTCATAAACTCACATTTTAATCAGAAAACATATTAAATGTTTGAACTTAAAAAAATTCTACCATTGTCATACAGGCATAATGTTGTGAAGAAAGTGTACATTTTGACATCAAAGACATGAAAATGAAAATGTTGACATGGTAGCTGTGACCCTAACTGTATGCAAATTTAACACTAGGAAAAACCTTCGCAACACTTCCTGTTATGTAATGTAAAAATATATTACCGGTTCAGCACCTGCCAAATGCAGACATATGCAAATTAAATGCTGTGAAAGTATAGCTAAAATGCATCATGTGACCTTGCTTAGAATAATGCAAAGATTACACACATATACAGATTAGAGAAATGATGTAGAATTTATAATTTCCAGGGTTCAGCTTGTGTTGTAATGCTGTGCTACATGCACTTTTATTTGAACTTTTTTAATATGTTGGCAGTGCTCGCATATCCTCAGTTTGATTAAGACTTAAGTTCTGTAACTGAAATGTATATTATGGTTAATGTTCAATGACTGCAGTGTATCTCCAGCTGTGATTCTAGTCAATTGACAGTTTGACTCTGCCCTCCTGCCTGACCAAACCTTTTATCTTTAATTGTGCTCACATTGGACTTCCAATCAGACCAATTTTGCCTTTAGCAACAGCTCAATCTGGCTAATTGGTTTCAGCATTTTTTTAAATTGCAAGCTATTGATTACACAAGGTCATCTCTGTTTCACAAATAAGAGAGTTTGCTTTGCTTTTGTTTGGAAACTTGTAAAGCTCTCATCCTTTCAGACTTATTGAGAGGGAACCGTAGTTCTGCTCATTAGCTCACAGACCGGCTGGATCATGAATGCAGCTGCTCAGATACACAGTAATATATGCGCACATACACAGAGGAACAAACCTCTAGTACACATGGTGCTATCCCTGTATGTGCTTAGAGCGATCGTCTCTGTTTTTTTTTAAATTAAACAGTCCAGTACAATGTACAACTAGGGCGAAAAGAGCTGCACTTTTAACTTCCATTTATTTCGGGCCTGTGGATGTTATAGGGAGACCAATAGCAAATAAAGAGAGAATCAATGGGGCTTCATTAAAAGCAGCAGGCAGTCTTTTGCCTGGACACAGCTTAATTACAGTTTCACTGACGTTTGCTTTAATTGAGGAAAATAAAAGGAGTGAAGTAGAGTGAATGGAGGACATTAGCATATCTATCACTGGGAAAGGCCACAAGGGCCTGTCCAACCTGCGGCTGTAAACCTCACCTTTTGCTCTTCAGATCTACACGCACAGAACCACACATTTTTTCCAGCTTATTCACGTGTCTCGGATAACTTACTGTAAACACACAGAAATGTGCACGTGTATTTGATTTTACTGGTTTTTGGCACATAGACCTATTGGAATCGGGTAGTATTTCTGGAAACCGAGTCAGAAAAAATTGAAAGTATTTACAGGCAACGAGCACCATCGTGCTTTTCTGATACAGCCTTGATCTGTACAGTGGTATATTTAGCTTGACAAATAACAAAATGGATAGTAAGTAGATATTTAATGGTAGCAGCACAAGAGATATCTTGGATGTAGAATTTATGTATTCCTGTATATCTACTTGAGATACAACCACAGCACATACAGCTTAGTGATTTATGATTGTAGGTGTTTTAAAAAACTGTACTTCGATAATTATGTAAAGTCATGTAGTTTCTTTGTCCCCTAACATTTGAGAATGAATGAGCGAAATCAAGTTTGACAAAAATTTCAGTTAAGCCACATCAAACTGGAATTGACGATATAAGTCCAAATGTATATGTAAAACACAAATCTAAGCATATAACCCACCTTTCCAGTTGTGGTTGCGTTTGGATGAGTAGCAAATGCAAAGGTAAACTTTCATTTCTATAGCAAGCCCAAGTAGGAGAGGAGCATTTGCATAAAGTAGTGAGGAAATAATTTTACATGCTCTGTAAACTTCACAAATACGGGTGCAATAGCCTTATGTTTTTGTTTTAACATTCACTGCATGCCTCATGATGCAGTAATTTCTGCCACACTGATAGGAAAAAAAAACCATGTATATTTTATTTGCATATTAAAGCTGAGGGACTGGAAGGTTGCTTTGACACTTTTATAACACATTGTTCCAGCAAAAGTGATAATAATGTAAAAATAATTTTAAAGATTGTTTTCAGGCATTCAGTAGGTAATAGATATGAATAATACAACTCTTTGTCTACTTCAAACTATATTTTATTTTTTATATTTTTTGTATAAGTTAAATATATTTTTTTAAAGTCAGCGCCCTTCCAATTTAGATTCACTTTATACTTTTCAAAGGGGATTTACTGTGTACTCTGCATTCACTCTTAAAAGAGTTTCTTCTGTTTTGCAGTTAAACTAGAGTGGCAAACAATTTGAAGTGAGTCTTTTGACTCTCACAGGTACATACAAATGAAAATATATGAATATACTTAATAGTTGTGAATTATTTGCTGCTAAACCAACCTCTTATATGTAGACTATCGGTAGGCAGTATTGCCTCAAAATTATACCACTAGGAAATTTGCACAAATAATGATACAATAATGGTATTTCTGGTTAAATCGAAGTGCTGAACAATGTTTTTAATGTGATTGCAGCTTGCAAGCAGCTTGTAAACAAAAGGAAGGGGATTTTATGCCTAACTGTCATTGACTGACTACCTAATTCAAAGTGTAAATCTATTGCCAGAAGGTGCCAGTAGCAGTATTATTATAGTGCTATAGTGTGTTTAGGGTAGTTTAACACTAATAATAACTACAGGAACTTAACCTTGTAGTTCTTCAGGAGCCTGAATAATATTGTCACAAAATAAAATTGACGTTGAAAAACATTTCTATCTGAGCTATTGTATCTTGGGTTGAGCTTTTTAACCAGCTGCTTAAAGCCCTGCTTTATCGCATCTGTCATTTCCATCCACTGTTTTTCTCCCCCTGTTATAACGAGTTTAACTACTAAGTGTTCAGACACTGAGTCACTTGTTTGTTTGTTTACTTTTAAGTCGCACATCACCAGCTGCTATTATCTGCTCCTTGCACGCCTTCATAGCCTGGTTGTACTAAAGTGGTGAAACAAGTTTGTTGTTCCCACCTTCCGAAGGAATGTTTTTTTTTGCTTATTTTGCAAAGTACTGTGCTTTGTTGGAAGTTGTTGATGTGGCTTCCTTTTTACTAAATCGTCACTGGAGGCGCACTCGTGGCTCTCGCTGTTAGACACGTCTGGGTTTGTTTTAAGGAAATAAATAGATGTTGTCATGCTATTAATAATTTATGATATTATACTTAATCCATTCATCCTCTTCCGCTTATCCAATTCAGGGTCGCGGGGATAGGCTCCAGCCCTTCCGTGATGTTATACTGATGTCACATAAAATTTAATTTCGTTATTATCGCGAATGATGCGATATGGCACAGCCCTAATTTAGACACTTTAAACACAATTTCAGAAAACTAAAAAAAAATTATTCAAAATCTCATCTAAGTGAGGATGTGAGTCTATCTGTCTATCTATCCCCTCTTCCTGAGTCTATCTCTGACAATGACAGATTGCCAGTCGGGATCAAACCATCCTCAGCAGTGCTTTGGTGACAGGTGAGCGGAGACAGTTTGAGTCTCATTCTCTCCCCCAGCAGTTAATAACAATTTGAAAAGGGGTTCGGGGTTAATAACACAATCATTACCTGGATGAGGACGGGAGACAGCTGTAAGCATGTATGCAGATGGACGGCCATCATTAGTCCTTGTCAAACAAGCTGAATAAGCGTGATCTAAGAGAGCACTTCAAATTTTAGCCATGAATGGATAACAGTTTAGAAAGGTCCAGCATTTAGCTTGCTTTCTTGATCATACGAGAGTGTATTTTTGTTCCTGTCCACACAAAGTCAAACCGGCATCTGTTGTTATGACGTGTTTTATTCATGAGGACAATTTTAGTTTAAAAATGTTTTAGTTAAAAACTGTACATGATGTGTTGCTTCATGGAACAATAGACGTGACCGAGTGAGCGCACTGGAAGGTCCTTCATTATTAAAAAGATTGATCTGTAATTTGTAGTGTTCCCATCTGTCCTGGTTACGCAAAATTATGGCTAAACCAGTTAGTAAACACTTTGCCCCATTGTCTGTTGTTTTGATAATCACCCATAATAGCATCCAGCATCAGTATGGTCTTTAAACCTGATTTAGGAGTTAATGGAATAAGAGGGAGAGGCAGTCAGTATATGTACCGGGCCTAATGTCATTAGAAATGTTTGCGGAGGCTAAATTAAATCAGTCGTAAATTGTGCTCTCAAGTAAGCCAGAAAAACCCTGCCTCGTTGAGGAGAGGAGGGGGCGGCGGGGATTCATATTTTAACCTTGCGTAGAAAATGCACTTAAACAGATTAAAATAAAATAGGGACCGTGTGGATGGATGGGAATGGTAATTGCTGGTGCTTTAATGGTTTCCTGTTAGCCAAGTCGGGCTGAAGGCAGAGCTATTTTAAAGTTGGAAATGGTGATTGAGGTCGTAACTTTGCAAATCTGGTGATTAAGGCAAAGGGTGCATGTCACCAAACAGCACGTTAGACATCTAATGGGGCTTTCGCTGAAAACAGATGTTTGTAGAGGGTTTTCAGTGCTCTACATGCTAAGTCGTGTTGCAGAGCAGGTGTGGGTTGGAGTGGATGGCTTTTGACCAAACAATCCAGTAGAATGTGGACTGTGAGCAATATAGCCTGCCAGAATGGTGAAATCTGTGTGTGTGCGTACTTGTATGTGAATGCACATAAAGCCCACCCATGTGTGTGCCTCATCCATTTCCCTTAATGCTGTCAGTGCAGGCATACTGTTTGTCTGGTTGCATCAGGTAGCTCATCACACAATGCAGCCCAGACGGTAATGATAGCCATAAATACTCTGGGAATTCCCAAACGTGGATTAAATTAAGACAGTGTCTTTCCCAAAATCTGACAAAAGGCAAAAAAGCAGTGTCTATATCAGGGGGAATAATATAGTTACCCATCAGACATAGTATTATAGTAATAAGGCACTATGGATAAAGGATTCACATTTCTGGTCACTGCTCTCTGACATGTCTTCCTTTTCTCTTAATTTGCACTCACTCTTCAGGGTCACACCACATACCTTAGGTAGTTTGAAACACAGTTCGTGCACACACAAGCATATTTCATTCCTTGAACACTGTAGTTCTCAGACTTTGCAGGTTTAGCTTTACCTTTCTAAGTTGGGTTCACTTGTAACTCAACACTGTTGGCTCCAGGTAAAACTGTGGCCCCATGCATGCTCATGTTCAGCTATTGTGTAAATTAACAAGGAAAAGCCTGTGCGGATTGAATGGCAAACATGCCAGTGATGACACATCCCAGGCGCACACAAAGTATGTGTCATTACTCAATGCCAGTTAAATAGTCAAACTGTCTGTGATAAAATCCTACAGTTTCTCTTTGTCTGCTTATCTTTCTTTTATTCTTCATCTGTTAAAGTGGTGGCATTTTGTCATTCATGAATATTCAGTCACTTTCACATAAATGTTCCTCCGAGTTTAAGTCAGACACACTTATGCTAGTGACCGAGGAAGCCACTGGTTACACGCAGTACATGCAAAATATCTGTTGCACTGAGCACTGAGCATCGACTCAAATGCAATCACATTTTTGAATGTTTAATTCGCCGTGCGATTTTCACAGGAATTCAGTCTGTCTGTTTGTGTTTTTATGTGCGCTTCTGCTGCAGCAGCAAGTTATAGCTGCCCCCAGCCTGCACACGAAGTCAGACGGTGAGATCTTTTTTCTGGACTGGAGAGAGAGTGCATCGTAGATGAGAAACGGAGATGGTTAGGCAAGGTGTTATGGGTTTGTTATTGCAGGACCTCCTGGAAAACAATGATGTTTTGAAGTGAGCCAAGTACCTGCCATGAGAGACGTGCAATGATAATCTTGGGCAGTAGCAGTAATAATAATTATGAAACTTTTTTCCAACAGTTTTCAGTGTGCCATACAGAACGAGAAAAAAAAGCTCACAATTAAAAGTAAAAAGGCTTATAAAAATAAAAACATGGCAGAAGTCCTGAACAAAAAATGTGATAATATAGCAGGTAAAAAAACTAAATACAATAGGAATAAATAAGTCAATAAAGAAATATGATGGGAATAAGAAGAACAACAGTTTTATCAGAATAAACCCTTTATGTAAAAATAAGTTTTAAAAGTATATAGCCTACCAATAAACTGAATGCCTGTCTACTAAATTGACAGCATGAATTTTAGTCCTGTGCTTTGTTGATGCGATATGTAAATCTGGCTAGCAACATTTCCGTCAGATGGATGGAAATGACTGCATGACTGAAAGGGGCTTTTTGTGACGCTTTAGCTTTTTATAAATAGTCAAATTAGGAAGAGAGACGTTAAGAAGCATTTAAGACAGCGATTCAAAGATGTATTTGTTTTGGTGTGGAGGATGAAAATAATTTGAAACATTGGCCGCACCTGAAACACTATGGACATGGGTTTAGTTTCAAGTCCCGACCTCTTATTGTCATATCTCCAGAGACCACTGTATTGTCCGTTGGTACAATTGAAACTAAATTTAGAGAAGAAGAAAATGACACCATCATCCAAATGAAATGAGGAAAAGTCATCTTTTCCATCAAAGACTTTATCGATGTGTGTCATCTATGTAGTGACACGCTATGATACTTGTGGGTGTCACAGAGTTAATACAAATTGTAAATAAGTTAATCAAAATTTGTGGAAGAATTACTTTAAAAAGGTCGGTGGATATCTGTATACTCACTGTTGCTCTGTAAATTGAAACCTGGACTAGGCTGTCAGTGTGCCAAAGGTTGATGTCACTGAGTAGCACGGGGTGACAGAGACACAGAGTACAAGTGTTGAAAAGGCAGGACAGGAGCATGTGTAGAATCACCTGTGTTGTTCCCTTTGTGTTTCACGCTGTAGGGCACATAGCTCACTGGGTCACAAGTGTGAGCTAAAACTCTTTTGTCCAACGTCTGCACCCCTAGGGTCTAAATCTCCTAGCTGGGAAAGATATTGGAATGCACCCTTTTCTAAATGCACTGGCTGCAGCGTACTAGTGCGCTGAAAGTTTTTAACAGTGAATTGATTCTATGTACAAATAATACCAAAGCATAGCCAAAATTTAATAAAGACTATTTTTCTGTGCTAAACACCTCGATTCTTATTTAATGGACACAAGCTTTTAAAAGAAAGCTATAAAAATTGGACTTCTTATTTATATCTCTTAATGGTATTTGTTAATGCTGGAGATCATGACATAGCCAAAGTTATCATGATTGCATGCAGTGACCTTACAGTCTTGTTCTGCTCTTAGTCTGATATCAACTTGCAGGTGAATGCAATCTGTTTGGGTTAATATGGCAATTACTTGTGATAAATGGTTGAAAATCATAAACCTGTTGCTGTCTGCATACACAGAATTTCACATTAACTACATACATTCAGAATCCAGACAGAAACTTATTGATTTGAAGTAGAAATTAAGAAATTCCTTGGCAAGTAGTTGATGCAGGATGATGATTTAACTGCAAAATAACATAGGCAGTTGGCAACTTTAAGCTTTAATTTTGAAACATAACCAGAATACAATCTATGGTCAACCGGTTGAGTCGAGTCCCCTATTACAAAGAAATGTGTTGCAGATAGGTTGCACTCATCAGCGCAGACTGCGATTGATTGCAACATGTTAATAATCTCTCTGCTTTAATTGGACAACAGATTATTTACAAACCATTGCCAGTCTGTCCGAGAGCGATTACAGTCCGTCCAAATTGGTCTATGATAGTTTGGAGACAGTTTGCTTCCCATCAGGCAGCCTTTGCCATGTCAACAGTTGGTCACTGCTGAATTTTGTCCCCTTCCATCACCAGTCACAAGGTGGTTACCATCCTATCTTTACTCTACTGTAAGCCATTAGAACCTGACTGATACACTAGTTGGTCAATATCATCATTACAAAAACTGTATATTAGTTTTGTTGTGCCTGTTGCTCAAAATGAAACAATATGTGTCTGAAACACACATAGCATGTGAAATGTGTGGTGTGTGCATGTGTGTGGTTTTAAAATTACAATGACAAGTTTTCACAAGTAGAATAAACAACACAAAAAGCCTGAAAACCTTCACGATGCCAGCAAAAAGTGTCTTGATTTGGGGAAAACAGAAAAGACTTGCTGCACAATATTCATATATATCTCTGCATACGTTCCTTGTTAAATAATCATCTGTACCATTAGTCAACCAAGCTTCTTACACTCTTTGACCTTTCACACAAAGCTACAATTGGTGTTTGTGAGTCAAAAATCGCTCTCAGGTGGCTCATGCTTCACAAACACCTTATTCAGTAACAGCAGCCTGAGCTGTGATTGAAGGCATGGGGAAATCCACAGGTAAGAGTAGTCAGTTCACGTCCCTTGAAACCAACCCAGACAGTGTTTAGGCACACAGTCAACAACTCTTGTCCTTGCTTATCTTAAGAATGTAAACCTCTATAAGCAAGCGCTTCATCTGTAATTCTATTGTGAGTTGGCCGGTTGTCTCAAAGTGTCTGAATAATCTAATGTAATGTAAAACCAGCTTTGTCTGCGACACCAAATACTTGCTTTAGCACAGGCGTCTCGACTGTTGGCCTGCACTGTATGGAATTCACAGGTAGACAGGATGACTAGACCACACCAAAACCTGCCAGTTACATTCTTTGCGTGATTCAGATGTATCCATTTCCCCCACTGGGACTGAGCTGAGAGCTCTGATCAAAAGAGCCATCATCCTGAGGAGCTGAGATTTGGATGTGAGGTTGGAGAAAGGAGGGATAGCGAACTGTTGGTTGTTGTGTTGTTGTGTGTTATTATTTCCATTTGTTGGGGAACAGAGAGATGAATGGAGGAATAAATGGATGATGGGTGTGCGGTGGGGAGGAGGAAATTCCCTTGTCTCGATGGAATTGGATGGTGAGCTTGCGGATGGATGGAGGGAGGGATGGGGGGCACCTGATGTAGAGGGTGCTGTCAGGCCCAGGACAGCGGGGTCTTTGTCTTCTCAATAATCACTCGCGGTACCTCTTCTTTCCATTCCTTTTCTCCACACTGCCATTTTACCTTTGTTTTTCTATTTCTCATCGCAACTTTTGGCTTATAGGTCAACCGTCTGTCAAAAATAGTGAGAAAGAATTAAAAGTAAAGCCTAAAATTTATCTCAATCCTTTATCCAATTTTTTCAGTCGTGGAAAAAAAGCTCCTTTGAGGTATGTACCATTTGCATTAGTCTGAAGGTAAAAACAAAAACAAAAACATGCTGGTCTTATATCTAAGTATGTTGCACTTCAAGTCTGAAGTGAACGGTGTCACATTTAAGGTAGAGACATCAGAAAACAAAACATATACAGAGAAAAATGGTGGGAAAATCCATATAAACTTCTCAGATTCCCAGTTTCAAAAACAAAAATTCAAGTAACTTTCTCCTGTATTTACATTCTTTCATTCTTTTTTTCATTTAATAGCTCCAGCATGGGACTTTACTAAAAATATATAAGCTAATCGGAGTTTCACCATATTATTCTGCCGTTAAAGTCCAAGTCCCAAAAATTTATTTTGATGGTAGACACATTACATCCTATGTCAGGTCACATAATCCAGGTAACTTCATATGTAGAGGACAGGGTTATTCTGTATTATACATGATCTGTTACTGTTGATTTACACGTGCATGTTGCAAAGACACGACCAAGAGATCAAAGTCCTTTGAACATACACACATTATGAATGTATGTGTGTGTTCAGCTAACACAATTTCAGGCCGATTGGATGTCATGTAACTCCGTAGCGGTTTCTAAGCTATCCTAAGAAGTTATAGTACATCTGAAGACATTTCTGGAATGTGAGTTTATCCTCCTCATTTGAGGCGCTTGGTGGCCAGCAGTAGTTAAAATAATCAGACTGTCATTATCGCACAAACCACAGGAGACAAGAGGCATAATTCATAACCCGCAAGAGCCGTGAAGATGACAGGTGGGTCTCATTCATCAATGGGAAGAATTGTGTTTGATTTAGGGATTCTTTTTGGCTTTGTTTTCCGAACAACAAGACGTTTATTTCTGTAATGATATAGTTGTGGTTAGATATATTCATGTTAATTTAGAACTTTGTGATTCAGTATTTACTTTCAAGGTAATACCTGACATAATAACATGCATTTTTTCCTACTACTTTTGTTTATTGTATCTCAGCGCTACAAGCTTTTGACAAAGGGAGTTTTCACGTTTTTGTCATTATGATGAAAGTTGCCCCTCTCTCTCTTATTCCCTCCTATATTCTAGTTATTTCCAAAAGCAACTTCTGAGCAGCTTCCATACCTTAACCAATTCACCTGACCCAATCAATTCACCTCAAGCCTTTCTCTGAGTCAGTCGTAAATCATGAAAAAAATGGCTGCAAAAATGACGACAGTGACAGTAAATAAATGTTTGTTGTTTCTTTCCCTTCCTTGTTTCCCACCCTTTTTCTTTCTCTACTCCTTGTAATGGATGGGATATTGGTGGTGCTGCCCTCTGGGCAGGGTGAGTTGTTTACTTGGGTGTAAAGTCCCCCATCCACCAAGGGTCTCTGTAGGGGATGTCTCAGCCTCACTCCTAACCTCCCTATAGCTCCAAAAGTTAATAGCATGGAGGAGACGTGATTTATATCAGCTTTGGAACCACCACCAACAGACTGACTTCTTTGTGCTCGTGGCCTGTTCAACCAGCTCTGTTCATCAATAAAGATCGCATTTAGAATTCACTCCAAACTCAGTAGATGGTGATTTAATTTCTGCAGAGTTTTTCTAAATAAATAGTCACCCACGTTTTGGAAGTGGCTTGAGGCAATAGGACTGAATTTTTATTCTTCCTGGTGTAAAACTTTTTGAGATAGGATGCAACAAGGAGCTCTGAGATATCAGTATGCTAGCGCAAACATACAACTCACTTGTGTCTCTTTGGCTTTAGAGTTTGGAAATTCCTGCGTGGAAAAAATAGAGGCTTATATGTTGCATATTTTTTACAGGAAGTTTCCATTTGTTTTGAAGCCCTGTGACCAACAATACAGTGAGCCATTTCAACTGCCCATTAACACGAAAGGTCATTTTCATGAGGACTTTCACATAATGACGCTCAGCTAAACTATTGCCTGCCTGTTTCACCTTTAGAAAGCCACTAATTCAAAGCTTTGTGGAGTTTTTTTTAACCCTTTCGGTTCCATACAGAATGCTTTTGAAAAAAAAATCTCTGTTTTGGTCTAAGAAATTTAAACTCTCAGCAGTTCTGAAGCATGTGTTGTAGCTAAAAAAAATGGTGTAATCTGCAGTGTAAAGGTACCGTTTTTTGCTCTTCTGTTGCACATTGAATGTGTGTAATTTTAAGTATGTAGCCTCTGATCAATTACACGTTTTTCATTGTGTCTTCAGTCACGTAAACGCTACCCTTGAATAAGATACATAAACTGGCATAGCATAATCTCCTTACATAAAGGAGTCATTTGCTTATCTATTATGGCTGTACTCCACTTGTTCCAACAGGCCTTTTAACTGGATATGTGGAGTTGAGATTACAAGGTGTCTTGTTTGGGAATGAAAAATGAGGAGCTTCTTGGCAATAATAGTTTTCATATTAGGTTTTTTCAAAGAAAGATCTCGGCACTGACACTAATCCCTGTTGTGTCAGTCTGTGGTTGCCAAATGTTAGTATATCATCTCCTTTGTGTGTGTGTGTGTGTGTGTGTGTGTGTGTGTGTGTGTGTGTGTGTGTGTGTGTGTGTGTGTGTGTGTATTCTTTTCACTTTGAAATATACCAGCACATTGTGTCACTATCATAAGCTTTACCATAGAACTATGGCAGGACTGCAAGATTCAGTTTAACCACAACTGTTTACAGCTGTCAATATATGGACCAACAGCACAATAAATGCATTAAATTGCATGTGGCCTCATGTCACTGAAAATAAGGTGAGTGGACGGGCTGTGTAGGTGATGCCGGCTCTCACTATTATTACACGGCTGTGTCTTAAGGGTTGTCTGGGCTGCTGTCCATTGGATTTAATCAGCCTCTATTACCTGCTACCCTTTTCACAGTTAAAATAATCACCCACAATTACTGACATAAAGGGGAGAGCTGACAGGAGAGTCAGAGGCAGAGAAATCACACACAAAGTAATTTCTCTCCACCTTGGTTGCTTACGTGGCTTTTGATGTTTCGGGGTGTATAATAAAAGGATTGAGGGGTGTCTGGCACGACTCGCCTTTGGAGTAGATATTGAAATGCCCTTTAAACACACACACACACACACACACACACACACACACACACACACACACACACACACACACACGTAAATGTAGAAGATACAGAGTATGCATGGTGCACACAAAAATACAGTCTCACATGAGGGAAAAAACACACATTTATAGTACATACAATACACTACATAACCAAAGGGGGGGGAGCACATGTACAAATACAGACACAGTATGCATTCTCACATACATGCAGTGCACACAGGTGTGAACACACACAGACACCCACTGCCAGTGCCATTAACCAAAGAGCTTCGTACAATTTATTGTATGTTGGAGATGAAAGAAAAAGTGAAAATAATTTAATAATTGACCACCTCTAAAATGAAGAAAATAGAACCACGAGAAAAAGGGCATTGTGATCTACTGTACTTCAATCCTCAACACGCCGCTGAAAAATAAGAGACACCATTAAATGTACCTTTGAAATAAATGGGCCCAATTACCGAGATGGCTGGGGCTCTCTAATGAAGCTTTTGTCAAGGCAGACAAACATGGTGCAGGGACACTCAAAACTGGGTGAGGAGCAGGAGGTAGAAATGGGCGAAATCATTCAAAAATGATCTTTCACATGAAAGTTAAATTCACATAAATGTTAATGGCAGCATAGTTGTGATGCAGGGTCCAGAGAAAACATGACTGAAATTTCCCTATTTGACGAAATAAAGGGTGAATGATAGCAGTCATAACCACATGAGAGCAGTGAGTAAAAAAAAAAAAATTCACACAATTAAAAAAAATATGCTAAATGTAGACAATATGAACATTAGTCACAATCATTACCAAGAGGGTTGCTCAGTTACATTAGCTGTTATGTGTTCAGGAAGTAAGTCGTGTTAAATGGGTTTAGGAGAGTTGTTTTGATAATGGCGTTTTGTTGAATCTCTCCTTTTTAATTATCAGGTCAGAGGGTAGCAGCTCAAACTCCCTCTTTTTCATCCCTCTTCACAACAGTGAGTGCTGCCGACCCTTCCCACAGCAATACAGAACGCTCTGTACTGCTGGTGTAAAACATTGCCTCAATTACTTTTCGTTAGAGCTCTTTCCCGAGAGTGGATTAAACAAAGAAAATCAGCAATTGCATGAAAAGTATATAAATCAGGTGTTACTAGTTATGATTGTATGGTTCAAATAGCTCTGCTTTTTATAATTTAGAGAAACAAGTATTTTCTAAAGGGTGGTCGAAGGCTTCTAATCAGGAGATAAGATTTGTGGTATCGTGTGATGACATCTATATGCAGAAGGCCTTGATCCTTACTCAGAAACCTCCCTTCCTTGAGCTTGATCGATCCAGGAAGGAACCAGACCTTAGACATGGATCTTGTAGATGATTTTGGACATAACAGCTTGTCAAAGGGTAAAGGTTAAGGCCACGAGTGTCTGCTGGAGCACAGACAGAGGTCGTAAGGTCTCAGTCAGGGTCAAGACCCCAAATGACCCCAGGTCTGCACTCACAGTTGCTTGTTGCATTCATGTCTGTGCATTAGGCACTGTTTTCACTGCTGCTTCCCTTCTTTGTTGCACCAGGAGGCATTTAAAACTCAAATATTCTGATTTTGACTCAATTTTTGGTTGCAAATATGATTTTTGATGCCATGTTTCAGGTATCTGTGTAGCATAATGTAATACAGTGGACTTTAATAATAGTAATATTAGAATTGAGGGTGACAATAACTCTTACAGCTCCAAATTACACCCAGATTCTTTATTTTGATATTTGTCTGAATTGTCTGAATTCTCTCTCTTTTAGCCCTGCGACCTGTCCAGGGTGTTCCCTAGGCTCCATCAACCCCCGCCAACTTCAATCAGATACGTGGAAGAAAATTCACAGATGGATGTAAGGTTTCTTCATTATTATTATTTTTAATGAACATGGTTTCAGTAAAAGCAACCAAAAACCATATTCAGAGATACAATAAATGGTTTTGCAAATAAAGAAAACAAACATAAAATCAGTGACAACAAACATACAACTCAAGATTTAATAGAGACATCACATTATCTTGATAAAGCTCTAACAGGTTAACAAGTGAAATGTAAGCTTTACGCATCGTCTGCAAAGCCAACGCTTCAGCCTCAGCTGGTGCGTTAAACATAACAGAGTGTAATGTGTACTGCAACCCTACTGTACTATTCATTTCTTCATTACTATTTTATATATGCGTATGATTAACACTCATTGCATGGCTCAGCTCCCAATCTCTCTGTCGGAGGCCTCCACTAAAGACAGCTCAAGCTTGAGAGATTTTTTTTTCCTCAGTCATTTAAATTTTTACACTTCCATTTACCCGCCTTTTAATTTAGCGTATAATGATGCCATTAGAACAAAATCCATCTGGAAGTTCTGTTGGGAGCGGTTAATGTTCCATGGCTTTTTGCTGCTAATGCCATTGCGCCTGCATTGGCAACAGATGCTCTGAAAGCAACAGATACATTCTCTCACAACATCATTACAATCATGCCCATGTCCAGGATAAATGTTGCTGCTTGTTTAGGACTATCATACCTGCAATGGGACTGTAAAAAACAAAGGATATGCAGAAGGCTGTAACCCTGCCAGTGAATTCCAATTTTTCAAGCTGATGATTCATAAGCATTGGGTGTGATCTTATCCCATAGGAAGCTGAAAGGCAATGATGCCTTTAGAAGTAAGGGGAAAAGAATGAGAAAAGGGAATACATACATATTTAAAACTTGCTAGTTATTAGATTAAACCGTGTACATGAAGTGCTTTGTCACAGCACACTCTTTTGCTCCCATTGCAGCCAATTTAGTGACCTCTCTCCCACCCACCAGCAAACACTCTTGGACAGTTCATCTTCTGTGATATGAAAGCTACAGAAAAAGGCCAAAAAAATTGATTTCAGTTGCAATTTAGGTGATTAAGTACAGTGGATAATTAATTGGAATAACAAACAATTTCCTCCATAGAGGATTACTGATTCGTCACACTCCCCTACGCTGCCGTGGCCTTTTTATCCTCTCTGCTTCAATTATGTTAATGCTAACTTTCTTTCCCAGAAATTATTGTGATTAATTTTGTCTTGTTTTGAATTACAATTGCACCGGCTTCTAGCACTTTAAAGCATTCATTAATTCCCAATTAGATTGGTGGGCTCATTTGCTCCAGTGCTGCTTGGTTCTGTAGCGCTTTGTGTTTAATGTGCTAATTGGGCGAGATTAAAAACAACTAACCTCTTATGAGAGGAGAAAAGTTATTCAACGGTTACATTAGCATAATTTATCCCGGGATGCTTAATTAGACATTGCCACAATAATCATGAAAACTGACTAACAACTGTTGTCAGCAGTTGGATACTAAAACTGTAGTAAGTTTAGGGTCCAGTTTAATGCACATGCTGGCTTTCTTCAGATCTGAGTGTCTCACTAATGTGTTGTCTGTGCTTATCTCCAATCATCCGACATGTCTAAGACAGTACGGTGTTTTTTTCGATTTCTGCATTTTATGTCTCTTCAGTGCTTTGTTACAACCACTCGAGCAGCATTAACAGCTCACTACTCCATTTACCCAAGACTTGGATTGTCTCTAACTCATTTACCACCATCAGAGGATCGGCGCTTCAGGCGAGCATGAATGGGGTTGGATATAAGGAAAAAAGAATGCTTTCATGTCCCGATGTGATCTCTTCAAATGGGACCTGGAACCTGGGAGTGAAATATTGTTTAGCTGTGTGTACCGCACAAGCTTTTTCATCATAAGATGAGAGATACTGGTGTGTGTAAGCCCAGAAACCGGTCTTGAGAGGTTTGGTAAAGAACTGGGGTTGTGCAGATCAAAGGAATATAAACCTTGATCATTCCATCTATCAGAGCTGTGTATAGGTTTCTGAAGTCTGAACTTTTTTAAAAAAAAAAATTCACCAATATTTCAGTCTGTCATTTTGTTCGGATTGAATAATATCATCAAAATTTAGAACAGGGCTTTTAGTTAAGTGCTTACCTGTTTTTTTTTTATTTACTTTTTCCCAGATTTCCTTATCTCTCACTCACACCCAGGATGTGCAAACGGCAGAGCAAAGGCTATTTGTTAAAGATAAACAAAATAACCCTATAGCTCTCAGACATTTTAGTTTTTGATATGTATATCTTTTGTGGGACTCACGGATGAGGAGGCCCAGAGGTTAAAAAAAATAAAGGAAAACCATAATAACAACAACAAAAACTTGACCTGTGTTTCTTGCCATGTGACAGTGTTCAGACTGTCATGTGATAGTTGGTGGTTCAACCAGAGGGATGCTCTGTTCAGTTGTCAGGTGCCCAGTGACACTCTATGCATTTGAAAAGGCTGCCTGTTGAATGTTTTTCAAACTGCTTTGCTGCAGCCTTAGTAAGTGTCAGAAACCTTTGAATTTTAAAGAAAAACTTCGAGTACTCAAAGTGACTTTGCTTGCTTTTGCTTCCAGCACCTTAAACCTATCAATTATCAAGGGGGAAACTAACAAATTGGCACATGTAAAAAGCAGGTGTCATAAATATTTTGTGTTCTTTACCAGCATATCTGCTCAACACCTCACCTGTATACAGTTACACGTTACAGTTATATTTTACATGTCAAAATTTGAATATGGTAAATGGACTGGTTTTATATGGCGCTCTTCCATTCTACCTCAGCACTCAAAGCGCTTTAACATGCTTAAGTGCTTTCTGTCAAACATTCGCTCTCTGATGGAGTCATCAGAGAGCAGCTTGAAGTTAGTATCTTGCCCAAGGATATTTGGTATACAGACTGGAGGAGCCAGAGATTGAACCACCAACTCTCTGATTAGAGTATAACCTACTCAGCCTCTTCCACTGCAACAAAATTACTCACCAAAGCTGTCAGGTAACTGTAATAAAGTAAAGACTTTAATATTTTCCTGTAAAATGTACAACACTATAGGCTTTTTTTTTTTTTGTTTAATTATAAAGTAAGTCTACTGGAGTTGTAATCGCCACACCGTATGCCGTGTTGCAATGAGAATCATACCTTTAGTCAAAGAACAAAAATGTCCACACCTCATTGTATAAGTAATACATATAAAAAGGGGAACTCACAGTGTAAATAGCTCCAACAGAAGTTGTGCTTTTCAGTGATTCAAGCCAAATCGATGCAGGGACAGTGACCACATGCAAGGTTCAAACCTTGGTTCAGCGAGGCGGCAGTTCTAACCATTGCTCCACTGTGCTTGCTACATTCAATGGGCATAGACGCCCCACGATTCCAACCTGTCCAGTTAAGAAAATTCATGAAAAATATATGATTTATATCTTTTCAAGCAGTGCTTTTGAGGCTCGTAGCCAGTCTGTGAGAAAATAATTCAGCAGTCTAATTCAAGGTCAGCTCCCTGTGAATCTCTTTGCAGATTGTTGTCCTTCTGCTACATATGTACACCTTACGTTGCTACCCTGAAATCCTTTTTCTGTCTGCTTGTCCATACACCTCAAACTTGTACAGAGAGCAAGCAGCAGCTTCTGTGTCAAACCCAGTTCTTATATTGAGGACCATTACACAGACGAGAGGTGGATCTCCATCTCTAACCTAGAAAAAAGTGTCAGTTTTCAGTGTAGGAGCTCACAGTATTCAAGCCCAAAGAAGGTGCATTAGCTCAGGAGCATGACCAGAAGTGTGCATGTTTTTTATCTGAAGTTATTAATGGTTAATTTGCCCAAGTTCAGATAGTCAACAGTGAATTATATTGTCGACTAAGGCATCGAAGGGGGAATATTCAGTGCAAATGACCTAAAATGTGTTGTGGCATGATGCGCCCGCTCGCTTTGCATTGTAAATACTGGAATTTCTTGTATGTTTTGGCTATGCCAGCATAATCAAATTCGCACTGTTTCCTTCTTTAATGGAATCATTTCAGAGCTTTAACTGTTCCGCATAAGCAGATGTTATTTTGGACCATTTGCCACAACAACTTGATGTTTCCTGTTTTGATAAAACTTGATAAATATTAGTTGCTAGGCTGGAAGGTTACCTTCAGTCTTAAAGATATTTGTTTGCCCAGTGGGGATAAAGAGTTCACGTAGCTTTACAATTTGATCCATACAGAATCTTTCCTAGACTGCACATACACTAAATAGTAAAAGACCCAAAAGGAACTGGATATACTCACAAGTGTGGATAAGTGAGTATAATGACATCTGGTGTAAATAGGAATGAATGAAGAGGGGTACTATCATCTCAGTTCCAGTGTTGCTTTAACCTCTTTCATGTCTCAAGTGCTCGGACACTGGCAAAATCTATTAGTACCCTTTGAGAATTTCAATGCAGTGAATAGTATCCTATCTAGTGTTTTGTTCAGGTAATTCATGGAGCACTTTGAACAATACTGAAGCATCAAGATGAAAACCATTGTGCCTTGTGTACAAATGGACACTTGCTTATTTCATTGCACACATTTCATCTATATGGAAATGAAATGATGCGCTTTCAAGCTTGTTTGCTTGTTTGTGTTGTCCAGCAGGGACAATGAAAGGAAAATAAGAATTGCCTGTGTGCTGGGAACTTTTGTAGAGAAAGCTCTCGTGGCATTATTTGGGGGCAAGAGGAAAGAAGAGCGGGATAAAAGAGATGTCTAGTGTCACAGGCAGTCCAAATTCTTATTTTGGAAAATAACTATATTTTTAAGAGAGTCATTGTACTGTTAGCACTCATCTATACGTTCTACCTCTAAAGATGAAATAATATTTAGGCCATATAATCCTTGCTCTTTTTGATTTTGTTTCTATTACATTTCCTCATGGCAAGTCACATGTAAAGGAATAGGAATATTTATTTATGTAAAAACTATTAAACTGTTGAAAATTATTTAGATTTTATTTATTTATCTATCTGGCAGATGCCAGGTAATTTGGGAATTTGAGGAAAGCAAAGATGATGGTAGTATAGCTTCTACATTTCTTTGGTGATTCCACACATGTCCTTTTTTGTCATTGTGAAAACTGAAATTAAAATAATTTAGATAATGCCTCAAAACTAAGCACATGTTCAAGGGGTGAAACTGACTTATAGGAAGACTTTGGTCATAATATGTTTTCGACCCAACTTAATCCAAGCAATCCAAAGATACCTTTCCTTACCTTACCTAAAGATATGTCTTAACCAAACTTAAACTTTTTTATCACTTGTTCTACTGCAATCACATTACATTTTTTTTAGTAACACACTAATATAACACAATCCTGTACTTAATTCATTAATTATGTTAGAGTTACATGTATATTGTTATTTTTCTTGCAAAGGTTTTTCAGTCATCTGCAGGATGGACTGATAAAAAAGATTTTAAAAAAAGTTTTTTTTCCAGGAAAATGGTGGTGTGGTCTTCACCTTTTGATGAGGGAATTTTTGAGGAATGGAGATATTGACATAACTTTTATTTTTACTCTATGAAAGGACAAGTGTGCGATGGAAAAGAGCAAACTGCATCCAGGTCAGAGAAAACAGCATTGTAGTTGTAACATAACTTTTGCTCTTTGTTAGCATCTGCACAGGTACTACACTAACACAAAGGTAGTGAAGAACCCAGTGTGATGTTAAACCTGAGTATATGCTGACCAAACTAAGCAGCCAGATCCTGATCTTCAGTAACTAAGACGAGCAGTTAGGGTCATAGCTTTGTAGCCTCTATTTCTACATGCACCTGTCTCTGCAGTAGAATTGATGGTGATTGCACGAAAGTCTCTTTCGGCTTTTTTTTTTTTTTCAACTTTGCTTTGTTTTTACACTGAAATACTAAAAGAAAGATGAAACGTTGGTTATTCTTTTAATTAAATTTTAAATTAATTTTTTAAAAATCCTGTAGCAAAAAACAATTTTTTTTTTTTTAGCTACTGTGATTCTCAGGAAGCATAGCACTTCAGTAACACAAAAATCAGTCTCAGCAATATCACTTTGGATAACTGAGAGAACTTTTCACATGGATTTTCAGGTACTTCATACAGTACAATGGCATGCCTTCACAATTTTTTTAGTACTTTTGCATGTTGTTGATAAAGAAAAAGCTGCCTCTTTAGACCTTTCAGGTACTTCTCTTCAATTCCCAACTCAATTTCTTCTACTTCCTGCCACAAACAAGGGACAAAGAAACTCTTGTCTGCTAGCCGTGTCCACTGCCATTGGGACGTTAAGGCGGAGAGAATTAGGAAGGGGCAGGAAAAGGGCTCCCAACTACAAGGTAACAAGGGAAAACCAATCCCACCTGGAATTATCCTGATACTGGAGACACAGGGCTCACCAGACAGTGGATCAATGGGTCTCTCTGGGCCGAGAAGGAAGGAGGAGGGGTCCAGAGCAGGATATTGCCCCCAAGAAAGTGTGCCACACCATGTCCAAATTACCCCCAAAGTTGTGTGGGATCCAGTTACCTGTTCAGATGTTTCAGTTTGAATGTTCACTTGTCTGTTTTGGCTGTATGCCCACCCCACACCTACCTGACTTTGGGACTAGTATTACAGATTACAATAAAACAGAAGTGTTCAACAAGGTTTATTCTGCTGAGGTCTAGAAAGACAATGTAAAGAACAAAAAAGGTCTATCTGGACTCAGTTTAGTTCAAGTTTGGTGGTGGAATTGCTACCTGATAACATTTTCTTTAAGACATCATCACTTGGCAGATTGCAATTCTGCAGATGCACTATAAATCTGGAAAACTAGTAGGTTTGAAAATGGCATGAACAAGTGCCAAAATAGGGTAAACGCGCTGTCTTAACCAATCAAATTCTTGCAGGCATACATTCATAGTGGATAGATTTGTGGCATCAATATGGAAATCCTGATATTTGGCCTCTATCATGTAGACAGAAGATAAATGCATATCACTTTAATACAATTATAGCTCTATGAGGATCAATCAATGATCACAATGAACAACTTATATATATTTTTTTAAAGAATTTAGGCATATGCTGTAGCTTGTGAAAAATTATGACTAACACATCTTCAAGAGTTCCTGCACCACTTTTCTCTCTAGGCGCTACCTGTTTACATCTTTTCTACAACCACATTCATTAAGACTGAGGCTCTCGTTTCCCTTTATCCACCAGCACACATTGCTCTTCCCCCCGCCTGTTGTCTGCCTTTATGTAAGCATTAGCCAACACACGTTGGAAATGAAAGAGCAGAACACTCTTGGTCCTCACCCTCCCAGTCATTGCCATCATCCCAGCCATACAATGCACTCTTGTCTAGTGCGAGCGAATGTCATCATCCAACATCTATGAATGAGTAGAACAAGCGCATCACATATTGATCCACTCCCTTTGTCAGACCTTCCAAGCTTGTGATAATTAGCATCGTCCATTAGCGACTTTGCCGTGCTAACATGCCCATTAAGAGTCAAAGCTTCTGTTCTTCTCTGTGAACATTCATTTGGCCTGGATTTTCTTCTTTAAAGAGCATAATAAGGGAATGGTAAAATACGTTGTGGACAGATGAAGAGCGGACAATATAAAGTGGGTGTTTAAATGCATTAAAAGGCATCCAGATTTAATTAACACCCTGGATAGCTGGCAGCTTTGTTCGTGTGCTGTAAATGATCATCTTAGCAAAGAAGAGAGCTATAATTTTGAGTATGTTTTTAAAAGGTGCTTTGCAGAGACATTGCAGATGCTTTCTTTTCATAGCCCAAATGCATAACTTCTCTTTGCCAGCTTTAATACCAAAGTAACCTATTAGACTCCAACGCAGTATACTACCCTTGCACTCATCCCCTGTGTTTTTGTAATTTGCCTTAATTAGGGGAAGAATATGTGTAATCCTCAGGTTTGTTAGCAGCAAACACACAACTTCCTGACTCAAATTGAAGATAACAATTTAATTAAACAGTGCATAAAACAGGATGACACTGTAACATTTTGTCAAGAATAACAAAACATAAAAAGTAACTTAAAATAGAACATGTGGGCACTTGATGGAATTGTTCCTTTGGTGGTCCAGAGCGGGGTATTGATTGCAGCACAAGAGGTTCACATCTGCCTGTTTACTTTCTCTGTTTACTGTTTGCATTCCTCTGGCAGGCAAAGATATTATTTTTCTGTTGAGGACCCTAGAAAAGCGGCCACCCTGCGCTCAGTGTGCGACCTCAGCCCCCATTGCATCACTACTGATATAATGAGAGACTGTAGAGAGAAACTACCAGTGCCAGTAGAGGCTTTTTGTGAGGCACCCAAACAGCAGCTTCCGCTCTTGCCTGTATGGATGGCGTTCTGGGATGCATGCATGTCATGTTGACCTTACTGGCCATCAGCTGGCTAAGAGGGGAAATGAGCGCGGGGTATGAGAAGGAGGGAGTATGAAAGTAAAGTGCTCACCCTGAGCCATTATGATTAACCATCAGCAGTTTTTGTGTTATCATCGGCAATGTGCACACTGCAGAATCCAGTATAGAAAGAGCTTCAGAGAAAAATCAATCACATTATATTACTGTGGACATGCTTTATTGACCTCTGTTGGTGTTCACACATTTCATACTTGATTTGTATCTACTGGCGGGCATTTAGAACAATGTGGGCAATTTGGGCAATGAGGAAAAACAGGGCAGCATTTTCAAGCCCGGAGCCCATGCTTATAGATTGAGTGCTACTTCATGAAAAAGAGGAACCTATTTAGATGCACTTTCTGCATACATTTCATGAAATACCCCGAAGCAATGGATGGAACTGCCCCTTTATTCAGTTCATTCAGCCCTATAGTTTGGGCTGAGTTGTTATATATATATATACATATGCCATATATGGTTGGATAAGGGCCAGCCACACGGTACAATGTGCGAAATATCTTGCTCAGGCAGACAACAGTAAATAAGATTTGGATGTCTCATTATCTGAACACCAAGCTGTGACAGATGCATTCATCCAAAATGCATTGTATCTAAAGGTTAAGAGTAGTTATGAGAAAAGTAATGTATTATTAAAATACCTTTCGGAGTGAAGTACCTTCTGATATATTTTCCTTGGTAATGAAAGTAGGATTCGGTGGAAATGTAGTAATTTGGAGGCCCATTTCTTCAAGCCTTTATTCCCCCTCTCCCTCTTCAACAATTTATCTGGGGAGAGTGAAGAGCTCACAGCTAGCGAACAGACAGTAAACATTTTGTTATAGTCAGAACCATCTCTTATTACTGGTTTTTCATTAAAAAAGAAAGCCTTTCGAAGCATTCAAAGCATTTCGGCGGATGAAGATGCTTCACAATTTTCTCCCTCTCACCCTCTTTCTCTCCTCACTATACCTGAATCCTTTCTCTTTTTGATGCTGTTAAGGGAGTAATTGAGTGCAGAAAATGGCTTGGCTTATTTGGACTGAGCCTGATCCAGAAATGATTAAAGCTAAAGGGGTTTGAGGTATTCAAAAAGAGAGAATGACAGAAAGAATATGGTTAATGCTTTTTTCTTTTTCTATTTTGTGAGGAGAGAAGGAGACGGGAGGGGTGGTCAGGCTGAGCACCGAGCAGCCAGACAGGTTGGTGTTCGAGGGGACTCGAGGGGAGGGGGGTGTGGACGCACAGAATAGCCCCTACTCATACCCCTATTAAAAGCATCACGGTTGTCAGAGACGGTAAAAAGACAGGAAATCACTGTAAGAAATGAAGCTTCTTTTACCAATTACTGAATACCGAGTGCACACCTTGGAGTTCTTTGTCCTTTGTAGCACCAGTTCCCTGTCTCTCAACCCCTTTCTTCCTCTTTTTCTTTCTTCCCGCCTTTCTCTCTCTCGCTGGCTTACAGCCTTTGAGTCAGATGCATTAGCACCAAGGCCTGGAGAAGAGGCAGCATTTTCAAAGCCCAGTTGGACTCACTTCTAGCCTGTCGTCGTAGCTCCTTTTCAGGCTTTTATTCACAGACAGCAGGGGCAGGTCTGAAAGAGACGCCCTCAACCTCTCCACTCAAACATTTATCTCTCCCTTTTTCCCTTGCTACAGCAGAGATGATTAGCAAAGGGAGCCATTTACTGATTCGCAGCACCTTTCCATACAGAGTGTTAGAAAATAAAAAGGGTGCACATTCAGTATGTCTGATTAACACACACCCACACAGTTGTGCACATTCAAACACGTCCTCCAACAAACATGTATCGTACATGGGCACAGTCAGTCAAGCAGACAGACAAATCTGTATCATTCAAATTGCGCAGTGGTGACAGCAGTGTTTTTTTTTTTTTGTCCCTAAATAAAGTCTCTTTTATCTCATCAATAATTGATATGAGTGTGAGCCTTTAGTTGAGGATCTGTCAGGTCATTGAGTTTGGATAGATGAGCTCTGCTTTGCCCCCTCACCCCAGAAATGACTCTTGGGACCTATAAACACCTTGCAGACTGGCTCTCCATCCCACCTATTGACAAAGTCAGTTAATTACCTCCCTGTTAAAACAATAGTGGATAGCCCATGCAGTCTGTAGAGACCATTTAATATCTTTGGTTGTTTGACTTTGTAGCCTGTACATCTGTGTAACAGCACAGCAACATCCTGAGCCAATGGGAGCTGCGTTAATGTGGTTTCACATCATGGATTTTGTGAGGATTGTTGCTGTGGATGCAGTAATCGTGATAGCCACTGGTAATGGTGTCGTTAAAGATATACTTTCCAAATCAGAGGTTCACAGAGCATATTTGCCATGGATATAGCTGCCTTCAGGATCCATAACATTGTTAGTGGGTTTTCATAGATATGCTGATGGATGCTGTCGGCTTGTTCAGGGTTTGCTCTTATCAAGACACATGAGGATATTATTATGTAAGATTACTCATTTTGAAGGGGTTTAACTCAGGGTCTGTTTCTCTGCAGCCACTCCAAACACCCCAACCCCAACCCTTCTCCACACCAATCCCTTTACATCGTCCTCACCTCATCTGTCATCCCCGCTAGCAGACAGCAGGAGACACTTTTCAAATCACCCAGTATTTTGCCACGAGCGTTGTTGTGATGCTAATAAGATTTTCATTTATTTGGAAATATATGGCTTCATTTTAGCTCCCTGCATGAGTACAGGTGTTTTTAATGGTTTGAGATTTTTGGCGTGGTGTTAATGTCAACCATCAGGAAGTTGCCAGAGTTGACAGCGTGAGTGTGCGCGCGTGTGTGGCGTGAGACATAGCTGCTCTCTGGCAGCCATTTGCAAGGTTAATGTTGTAGAAAACAACATCCATCTCTCCGTTCTCCCCTCGCAAAACAGTTTCATTAGTCCTACAGCTCTGACCCCTCTTCTTATATCGTTGTCGAATGTGACATGCATCATATTATCAACGAGTGATACGATCAATAACATTTCAGAGTCAGCGCCACTGCCAAGGTACCCATCCTGCGTGCATATTTTAAAACAGAGTTAAATTGGCGTGGTGCTGCCTGGCTATTTCTCATTCATTCCCAGTGGGCTAATAAGACACGCTGAAGGCACTGACTATCAATAATAATAACAGAGTGAGTTAAGTTTGAGGCTGTTATGATGAACAAAGCTTGCATGCTTTTGAACAGCTTTTTGTTTTTTGTTTTTAGTGCTGACATGTTGGTGTTCTGGGCGAGTAAGTCTCAGACAAACACTCAGATTCAGGGAATTACATTAATAAAACAAAAATACAACTGGGATCAGCCATGGTCTCTGCCTCAGTCCATCTATCCTGTTTGGATAAACACTGCTGAAATATAATAACCATATACATTACTGGTTAATTAACTTTGTTGTCTTAAAATGCCATCTTCCCACTGAGGTAACACAGTTGTTGATTTTTTTATAGCAAGAAATTTTCATATGAGGTGATAACTGTTGGTATAATAATAAATAAAAAAAAACATCCCATTGGGATTTAAATAGTTGGAGCCTGGAACTGGTTCATTTCTTGCTTGTGATGAGAGTGGGTAAATTACAGTTATTACTAGATAAATACATTTAAAAGGAAACGCTATAGATGATTATGATTTTTTTTTTTAATCAGGTTTGATTGGTCCTCTAATAGCGACATTATCTCTGATCAGATCGGGAGTTTGGATGAATTTTTTTTCTTGAAATATCATTTGTATTCAGTAATACAGAGAAAACCCCAACAGTGAGACAACAACTTATCAGCATGCACTTGGTGACATTAGGAAGGAAAAACTCCCTTATAACAGGAACAAACGTCCAGCAGAACTAGCCTCAGGGAGGGGGCAGCCATCTGCAGTGACCTGTTAGGGGTGAGGGGAAGCAAAAGGGACAAAAGACACCACCAGTGGTTGTGAATACAGAGATAATCAGTACACCCTCAGCTGTGGCTGAATGTGCACAAATCTAAATTAAGACCCACTGTTGGACCTATTATGAATGCAACTTTTAGGATGGGATGTTGGCCCGTGGCTTTGATAGTTTCTGTTAAACCTGAGTTAAGTTAATGGGTTGTTTTAATAAGTTTTATACTGACTATATGATGCTGCCTCGATCTTGAACTGGTGCGCCTTATCGCAGGTTCAGATTATAACAACATAGATTGAGACACAACTAATATCGCCTGTCACAGGCAGGCAGAACAGCCAGAGTGTGATCAAAACCAAGAGCTGGATGCTGTTCTCAGCCTTTTAAAATGAGCAATGAGTACGAAATGCATCACATAAAGTGACACATCATCTTTCCTTTACCCTATTTATTCCGGGGGGAGGGGGGTCTCTCAACTGGCAGTATACAATGACTGGATGAACATATGAATGTTTTTTTTATGCATCAGAAGGAACATAAAGTGTATTGTGTGGTAATCCAGAAGGTAGTAAAGCAAGCATTTTTGTCAGGTAACACAAGAGTCTTAAAAAAAATCCTTACCTTGACCTTTTGGGGGCTTTTACCAGAAAAATAAAAAGCTTCATAAATTAAAGTCAGTGACGTTTCTGCACTGAGCATTATTTTGTATCTGTAACACAGACCTGAGTTTAAAAACATAAACTGACAGCCTAGAAAAAAACAAAAAAATGAACAAATTCACAAATCTGTAGGTTTTTTTTCAGTCTCCATACAGTGCTTTGTCATTATTCTTAGAAATCATATAATTATTTATGTTGTGAAAATTACAACATGTTTTGGTTAATGACAAAAAAATATTGTAATGAATACAAAATGTTGCACCTGTTTTTTGTTAATGCATTGTACTTAAAACATGTTCATATTGCATAAAATACTTTAAGAAAACTGAAACAAACTCGCCATTGATTTAGGAATTAGAAATAATTCTTGATTAATTTAAAAATAAGAAGACAAAAAAAGGTATCGATATCCCGGAAGGTATAAAATGATCTAACTGGGGATTTTACAATAAAATCATACTGGGTTATAAAATTCAGTATACCGCTGGCGGATCATTGTTGTTTTTTAGCATAGACACTGTCAAATATATTGATGCTGCTGTTTCCTGTGAGTGTGTCAAATGCATTTTTTAAAATGGACAAAACAATGGAGTGAAGGTCTCCTGTTCAAACAAAGTTAGAGTCTGACACATTTATAAAATGACCTGCAGGTAATCAGTAAGTAAAATATTCTTAAGCCCGAGCCAGCAGAAATGGACAAAAAAGCACTGATAAATTGCTGTGCTCATTGTGAATTCCATACTCAATTGTGGCATTTTCCAGGGTAAATGGAATTGTACATTAAAGTCTGAATATGCCTGACTTTGGGGGAGTGATACATTTTATTTTCCTTTTTTCCCTACAGATGTGGCCCGTGGAAGCCACAGTATTGCAGTGCTTTCAGTGAAAAGGCCATCTTTAGGACCTCTTGATCAATCTGTGACCTTTAAGTACACAGCCATCTCGTAAATAGGAGGGTGCGCTTACAGAGACTTCAAAAGCAAGGGGACCCGATAATTTCAAAATGGAGCGGTGTGGAGTGGCGCTGGTGGGGAGTCCATAAAAGCCTGCCTTGTTCTCAACACACCTCCTCTTTGCTCCACAACAGCCAGTTAGGGTAATAGCTCAAGGGAGAAAGGAGAAGAGAGAGAGAGACAGAGACAGAGAGATAGAGGAGGAGGGATGGATGGAGGGAGCGAAAAACAGGTAATTACTTGTAATCATTGGTTGAGGAAGAGCTGATGATCCCTCCAGTATAACAGATTGTACTGTTCCCCGTTGAAAAACACTGAGGAAGCCGGATGTGGCACTGTCGGCAGTAACGACTGGGAAATTAGTTGGTAACCTTAAACCCCCCTCGCAATCATGGAGAAATACTCTTTCCCTCTTTCTCTCCTTTTCTCTCTCATTGAGAGGAGTTATATAAATCTCAATGTTCCACTCAATAAGCACCGTATAAGTAGGGACTATGGGTCCTTTATTATATTACAATCTTTTTTATTTAGATTGCACATCAAGTAGAGGGAAGTAGCTGTGGTTCAACAAGGAGACATGGTGATACAAACAGAAATATGTAAGTGAGAGACAGAAGCACTTGGAGTTGTACCTCAATCTTCAAAACATATTCGCGGAATATTTCGGAAAACCCATCAGATCTCTGTGTTTAGTCAAATTTGGTCGGGTTCTGGTTAAAACTAAATCACTGAGTCAAATATAAGCTGTGTCCACCAGGCAATAAAAGTGAAATGCGATTATTATTTTTTAAATCCATATGCTGCAACAAGATTCTCCTGTAATGCCCCTGCAAATAGCACCAGGATTCTGAGCCTGGCTGTCCAGCAGCATTATCAATTTTCTGCTAAAACCATGTACGTCAAACACAGACTACACCATTAATTAAATGAAACTGCCTCTAACCATTTGGTAGAATGTGCCATAACCTTTTCCAGAAATTACTGCCCATTGATTGTTGCAACAACTATTACTTTTTTTTTTTAAACTGAAAAGCATATTTTAGTCCCTTACAATAATAGACGAGAGAACTGCAGTATAGCACAGGTAAAGCCAAAGAGTATACATTTGTAGAAGAATTCATGACCAAAAAAAAAAGTGGAAAATAAAATCAAACATATATCCAGATCAATTCCAGTAGCCCAGCATAACACCAGTTTTTCAAAGTGCACTCAAACTATATTTACATCACTTGGGTTTCATATTGCATAAAACAACTTATGCAGTTAATATCATCAATGCTGGGCTACAAGAAGTGTGGACTTTAGCAGAGCCAGTGACACAAGAAGAATTATTGATTTTGAGCAGTGTCTCTTCTTGGGCTCCGTGTGACTAGACAGTGGCCTCGTCACATTGGGGGCCTTTAGTGAATCAATTGGGAGCACTTGTGCTGCTTGTACCTGTTTGTAACTGATAAGACAGCACTTCAGAGAACTGATAATGATTAGCTGAGGATAAACAGAGCAAATCAAGATACTCAGGAGGAGCAAATGAAGAAAAATATGGAAGAGGATTAGCCTGCAACATTGATTCTCTTCTAATTAAACTGTAGTACTTCTTTTTGGTTTTCTCACTATTTTGCTTCACACACACGCACACACACAATTATTAATTTTATTAGACAGGGGTGTTTTAACTATAATGCCCAACAAGAACACAAATCCTTAAGCTGAAAATTGCATTGTGATATTTTCTTGCGTGACAAGGTGTAGTAAGTGGGCATTTTGTTGTCACTGAAGACTCATGAGATCACCACAGTTTCATCCATATCCCATAATGTTGACACGCAGAGCCCATACCCTGATCCTCCCCCACATGAAAAGGGAGTCATGAGATTCGGTTTTGACCCATATGTTAAAGAACATACTGTGCACGAGCCCATTGTCTTAATTTCTCATTTTCTTCTGCAACATAATATTTACTGAACTGATTGAATTCACTAACTTTTATATTTATGTTGCATGAGAAAATGCAAATTGCCCCTTTCATGAGTAAAAAGTAATTGACCGAACTGATCTCTGAATGGAGATGGGTTGAAGATGAAAAAAAAAATAGATGAGAAAGACAGGGCCATAAAATATGAATGAAAGTCGAGGAGGGGTTGACGTTTGAGGGCAGATGCCTCTTGTCCTGACATGTGACAGGGCTAACTGTTGTCATGGGAAGCCCATCACTTAAAACAGGCCAGATCAAAATGCGCCGCTGGGAGTTATGCCTTCCGTCAGCACTGCCAAACAATACCACAGCAGTGCAGGCGTAACTCTTACTCTCAGTTTGTTTTCAAAATTACAGTATCACTAGCACGTTATCCACACCCATGCAGTATCCTATTTTTTGAAGCCCGTCTTAGCCATCGCATAGTTTTTGTCGTGGCAATTCAAAAGGAATTACCAATAACACAGCTAATAATAAAAGACTTGTAATGGATACACAGGGGTTTGTCGTCTTGCTACAGTTTAATCTGGCCTGCAGGTACTCCAGCAGTGGAGGACAGGTAATGTGAGACTCAAAGATTCGCTGCATTAGTTCTGCTTAGCTAACCGTGAATGCTAATTGCAGGAAGAACAAACTACTATTCTCCCCTCCTTTTCCTCTCTCCACCCCTTTGGCCAACAGTAGCGCTCATTGGAAAGCACAGAGAGTGTCAGACAACTTTACATGAAGAGGGAACAAAGAAGGTTGTTCTGCAAGCGATATTCAATATGTAGAGGGGAAAACAGTCGAACATACAGCCACTGAGTTCCCCACAGCCATCTCATAGAAAATCAATATAAATCTTCAGGACATAGCTTTAACTTTACCTTGCCAGGTAGGATGCTGTGTGGTCCCCTTTTAGGCCATATAGTGCAAAATATTGTTTTGTTTTAGCTATAATTAGATATAAAAAATCAAACATTTCTTAAGCCTAAACATATGCACATGGGGTTGTCATGAGGCACCGATTTTAAAATTGTGTCTACTGGAATATCACACAGCGTGACCGAAGAGATCAGAGTACAACATGAAACCAATCGCAAGAGCTCACAATAGAGACCTAAAGTCCCAACTTCAAGAGTGTTCTTATGGAAAGGAACCCAACCATGACATGCCTTCGTGTGAAAACAAAACAATAAAAGAAGGAGAACTAAGAGTTAAATCCAGTACTAGGACTGATACTGATACTAATCTGTGGGCAAGGTCAAAGACCCAGTTACACACCAGAGGCTATAAAAGTTCAGAGGTGCTGGTCAGCCTGAGCTGTGAAACCTGTGATCACTCACTGAGGTTCTGACCTGGGCAAATGAGAGGCCACTACCCTGGTGGCAACCATTCTCTCCTATCAGTCTTCTATCCAAACATCTATAGACTAACTGCAGGCCCTCGGGAAAGAGATATCATATAGCCACTGTACCAAGCACTTCTGTCTTTACCTTGCAGTGGAGATTTATTGTAATTAGAAGATTCCTTTACAAAAGCTTGGGATCTGCATTTCTCCAAGGCTCTCCGTGCGGTCCCAAGGGGGACACCTTTTGATCTCGACCTTCGAACCTTAAGGGTTAATCCCTTTCTTTGCAAATGAGTTTGACATGATGGACCACTTCCTAACTGGCAAGTTGCTTGGGTCATGCTGGTTTAACAAGTGTATGTTTTACTTCACACACTCTCCAGTGTCTTTCCAGATCAGTGGTTTTAAAGTGTGTCTTTTGAGCTACCATAATAGAATCATACACACTTGATGTATGGAAAAGGATCAAATAGTGAAGTACTATAAGAGATGTAAGAATAAAAAACGTAAGGGCTCACTTGCATTTGTGCCTTTGAAACCAAATAGTAATTAAGTTTGTACATTTGTAACCCAATCAGGCTTTTAAAATGTGTTGAAATTAGTTTGCGTATGCCACTGGGAGTATTACGTGTTTTCTCTCTTTTGTCTGTTTCGCTGTTCCTCCTACTGTGTGTTAGCTTGATCATGCTGATGGCTATGGTAGCTCCTTAACGATCAGAGACCCTGGAGAACAGGTGGTGTCGAGTCCCACCCTGCAGCATGTGGTTTGTAAGTTTCTGCCCCTCCCTACCTCCTTCTTTTCCCCAATCAGATTAGTTTGTCTAAATAGTGAGAGGGAAGGTTGTTGCCAGTGAGCCCTTCAGGCTTAGAAGAACAGGTGGCCAAGTGCTGAAATGGTTTCTCTGGACTGAACTGAAGAAATTATGTTAATGGAGGCCTGCATCCAAGATTTCAGAAAGATTTTAGCAAATAAATTAGATCGTACTATCCATTAATTTCAAAGTAGATTCAGAATTTTTTTTGAATGAAATTCTTAAATAAATACATTGAATTAATAAATCTGTTTGTGTGCTTCAATCGGCAACAAGACTTTGTTTCATTACAAATCCTTAGAATGCCATTTTACATATAGTTATACTTTCATATATTTCATTAGACATCTTTCAAGTCTACCTGCAGATGTTATTCTGATGGATTATCCAGTAACCTTTCCCGAGCACCTATGCAAAGTTTGCCCACCTGCAGGACGGCTGGAATCTCCCCTGCTAAAGCACCTCCTCCTCTGTGCACCAGGAACGTGCCTCGCCAGCCGCCTAGGCATGAGACGGATTGCTTAGAGGTGCAGAATTAGTCAGGTCAGGGAATCCTTGGCCTTAGGACTGGCTAATTCCTTTCTAATGTGATGACGATTCTTTTGAAGAACCAGTCTCTCACTGGCCAAATCTCTTTAAAAGCATCTTGGGGGTGCAAAAGGGGCCGAGAGGGAGTGCACGGTGGCAGGCCACACCAGGGCCAGAGGGGGGGCTCGGGTTACACCCTGCCTGCCGTGATGCATTGTTGGTGGGACGCGTAGGCTCCAGTGATCCCCCCCCCACCTCCTCCTCCTCTTCTCCCCCCCTCCAGCCACCACCTCCATCCTCCTTCTCTCAGTGCAGTCCCTCCAAGAGAGGCTGCCACAGAGCCTCACAGAAACTCTGACACCAGTCCAGAGGATGCACTCTGCACATGAAACCTTACACTCAACTAATGGTTACAAATGTGTTTTCAAAGAAATCCCAGGTCTCTCATATAAGCCATAGACTGACACTCCTGGCTGTGCATATGGACGCACACACACTCACTGCCATGAATATGGCCATACTAGCAGACAAAATTGGGGAGAATTGTTGTTGCTGAACTCTGAGATTTAAAAAGGACTGTATGAATGTCTGGATACAGTATGAAGTTCTTACTTGAGTTCACGCATGTGGGGAACAGGACAGAAAAACTAAAACAGCCTATAATTTAGATATTATTTACTGTTTAGAACAAAGATAACCAGACATCAGGAAGTCCGCTCTTTGATAAATTCCCTTTAGAAATTGCAGGTGTCTTGTGGCTTTGACTGACACTTCACACAGATTTCAGTGACCTCTTGCTTTCTTTCCCTCATTCCCTCAAAGACAATGTATTCCCTTCCAGGGGAGTGATCCCTAATTAGCTGTCAGGTGATAGTGTGCTGCTTTCATTGTACTGCCTGCTGCTGCACTGCAGGCTATGTGATCAGCAGTCAGTCTCAGACTGAAGTGATAGATCATCTCTCTATACATGAGACCCCTGCAGCTGAAAGAGACCACTTGGTCCTTACAAAGAGATCGCAACTCTCTGTGTTAAGAAGACCTCAATATCATATCTCATAACAAATGGATCACTGGCCCAGAAAAGACAAAGGGATCACTTGAGAATATGCCTGTGCTCTCACTAATAAAAACAATAAGCAGTGATGTGTTTATCATCCACCAATAGATGACTGTGGACTAGATTTGGATCTGAATTATTTTGTGTCTTTTATGTGTGCCAGTTTGTTCAGTGTAAGGGATTTTAATGGCGAGAATATTGTCATATCATGTTCCAACATTCAGTGAATCTGACAAAGGCTTTTATAAAATCACAATCACATATTGCTATAAAAGTGCAAAAAATAACTATCCTTTCTTGTATTTTCCAATAAAAGCCATATCTTCTCACTTCCCAGGATATGACAGGGCATTCCTGATATAAAAGATATGATTTCTTCCTGTCTGTCTGTTAGGTCCACTGCAGGGCTCCAGACAGTTCCAGTATCCACCCAGGCAGCAGAGGGACCTTGTTTGAAGGTCATGTCAGCACCAGGGCGTAAACGTTAGACCTTTTTGTGGTCAGGGTAAATGTACAAGGCCGCCCTGCGGGAGCACTCCTTCCCTCTCTTTAATCGGCGTGTAACAGGCCCTTGTAGAGCCAAACTGTCTGCGACACATCAGCACTTAGAAATAAAAACCCCTCACCCAACCCTGCAATGGCTGCGGTTGGAGTACGGCAGCTGGATCATTTCAGAGGGACAGCACAGACAGGTCTACTAACTGATGGGAAACAGGAAGGGAAAATCCATCGTAAGCTTAAATTCTGCATATCTATAGCATGTTTAAACTCTTGAATATAAAATAGTTATTTATTACCCACAATATAAGGTAATGAGCAGCTCTCCTGATAATGTTATCAAGAGGAAAATTACGGAACTGGTTCAGTACCTTTTTTTTTTGACACAGTGGCAGTGCAGATACATTTTATGGCACCACTGTTGTCTTTTAGCACTATAACAAATTGACCTAATTTGGATTCCAGCTTCTTTTTTTTCCAAAACAATGTTGGGATTTGTCTCTCAGTAAAATTGGATTAAAGTTTAGACTCACTGGCTTAATAATAAAGCATGAATGTAAAATTTAGCCTTAAGAAATTAGCATGCTTTGTGTTCCCCTGTGATCTGGGTTACATGCCCAGATTATTTTAAAACTGTGTTTGTAACAGTTTTGTTAATGCTCCAATATTCAGCTCTGTAAAGCGTACAAAGTTAATGAGACAAAACAGAGAATATGCGGCCATCTCTCTGTCAGTGAATCCAATCATTTGAAGGAGCCGAGAAAGCAAACTTAACAGTTCTAATGCTCCAGCCGAGAAACTTAATTTACCAATTTGCAGGAAGACAAGATGGCAGGAAACAAGCCAATTTGCCACGTGTGCAGCGCACAACAAACCCCAGCCTTGCTCCACAGCCTCATGAGAGGTAATTATCCCTAAAAAAGAATGCCATGCTGTATTAAGATGTAGCCGCATCAAAACGAGGGAGACAGCCTCATTACAAGTAATTATGAGGGAATTAGAAACATCATTTAACTAAACGAGCAAATAATGTCCAGGATATTGAAGAAGCTGCCTGCACTTCTGCCGACCACTGCAAGTCCCATTACAAAAATTGTAGGTCTTTAATAGAATAATGACATGCTTTATCTTCCCTGCCTCTCTCCGAGAGGGTCTTGGAGCAGAGGGGAGGGCCGAGGGAGAGAGGGGAGGATGTGAAAACAACTGTTGCAGAGCTCTCTGTCTCTGTGGTCTCATGCTTGAGTGTGTAGCATAAGGCCTTCAAGATAATCCCCCTATTATCCTTACAAATACAAAATGGAGTGCACAAAATTATATCTCACATCCATTATTGTGTCAAAGGTAATGCTAATGGACTTATCTCTAAAGTAATAGCCGAGTTCTCTGCACATACTGTAGTGTATAATAGTTTGATGCATATTGACCAGAGAAGGACACTTCAGAATCGGAGTTTCAAGAAATGGTCGGTAATTTTACAATGACGCACAGTGCATTTTGTCATTACTGGGTAAATATTGTTCTTGAGTAGTTTGACTTAGGCATGGAAAGGTTTTCATTATGGTTCAAATAAAAGAGATTCTTCTATTTGACCTTCAGTTTTTAAACAGCCCAAAATATACAGTATATATTTTATTTTATTCTATTCTGTACAGTTGTGTACTGTATTTATTCTTATTTTATTCTAATTTTGCTTCATAACTTTTGCACTGTCCACTTCTTGCTGTGACAAAACAAATTTCCCACGTGTGGGACTAATAAAGGTTATCTTATCTTATCTTATCTATATTAATGTAGACAGTCACAATATCACGAGTTTAACTAAACTGATTTTGAGACTGAACACCATTTTTGTTATTTTTAGTCAAATAACAGACTTAAACTTTTATTGAAAGGCGTATTTATTTATTTAAAAGATATAGCCCCCATTACAGGTTTTCATTACGATTTTGGTTTAAAGTAATTTATAAAGTCGTAACTTTACCTTATTTCATTTAATAAACTTATTCCATATGTTTCATTTATTGCGGCCATTTGCCTGGTAGCATATTCCTCCCCTGTTAAGGCGAAGGGGTAGAGGCTGTGGAGGGGGACAAACACAATTTCCCTTCAGCTCCTTCATTTCCAGTTGATATAAAACAGAATCATGAAAAATCACTTCTGCTCCAAGCTCTCCTTTTTAACCATTAGCCCATAAATACAGAAGCTGGTTAAAGCCAGCGGATGACAGGGCCTGCCTCAAAAATCTTGTTACGCTCCTCTCAAATTCATTTAGGGAGCAAACAGGTCTTGAGAGTTGTCTGGCTTAATGCATTGCGATCGCTTTTAAAACTCTTGTCTTGAGGCAGACCCGGGGCTCTGCATCTGCTCGTGGTGTTATACTTCATAACCTTCCACTCTAATATGAAGCCACACATACCCTCTTTAAATCAAATTGGTGCTGTAAATATGTTGGGAGGTAGTTGAAAAGCCCTCATCCAAATAAATGATGAAAGGAAGGGATATTTAAAAAAGAAGAAGAAGAAGAAGAAATCTTCAGATGTTAGAAGAGAACATTATTAATGAAAAAGTAAAGTGTCAGATAGTGTTTTTGCAGCCTATATCAATTTAATGTGGACTCAATTAATTTAGTTTTGATCTTCATTTTATCTCAAGATGTAAAAGAGGTGATATCTGGGGGTTTTAATTCATTACGATTCTGTAAATATGCTATAAAAACTATCCTGAGAATCAATTTGCCGGGTGCACGCTGTCTTTGCTTCTCCCTCTCCACACTGTGTGTAGCCCACAGTTTCCATTACTCCCATCATAAATTATACCACAGAGTGAATTACACTTGCTTTTCACCTTACCAGGCAGGTTTGATGAATCCTAAGGCACAACATATCATCTCAACAAATCTTCATCACCATGCCAGTCGCTGTCTCTTTGCAGTTTAAACCACTTCAAATCATTTTCATTGCCTTGCTATTAAAATTTGTAATTCACGCCTGCCATTGCAGTGATACATAGTTACATCGAACACCCCCCCCCCTCCCCCCACCTATTCCTCTCTTTCACTTTGGCTCTTATTTTCTCCACACATCTCTCTCCCTCTCGCCTTGTCTTGTAAATCAAACAACTTCAGGTGACGGGTCATGCAGATTTCCCAGAAGTCAGTGGGGTGCAAACATCCATCCAAAAGAGCAGCACATTACCGTCACACCTGATGACATAATGACCACTTGGAAACTAATAAACAGCTTCATTCAACCAAAGCTATTGCTCCTTTTCATAAGCGTTACTGTCCCCCATCCCTCTCGCTATCTCTCTTTTCACTCTCTCTCCTATCTGTCACAAATTCATCCTCCTGCACCTCACCTCTTCGCTGCTGCTGGAGTTGCCCATAAATCACTGCTGTTGTCTAACGCTATCCATTTTCCCAGAAACACAGGGCGGCTGTTGCAGAAATTGGGTCAGGCATAATCTGCAGGGCAGCAGAGCCTGGCTAGTCATGATTCTGCTAGGTAATGTAGCCATTAGCACACAGTGAGAGATTGGTGGGATGGGTAGAAGGGCTTGGTTGGGTGTGTGTGTGGGGGGGGGCTTGTACATGATGTGACACCCAAGAAAAGCTGGCAAATGACACAATTTTATCGCTGCCCATCAACCACAGTACATGTGCATGTGCTTCTGAGTGAGTGCGTGTATGTGTGTGAGATTATGGTCAGGTTTATGGTTAATATTTACATGTAGTGAATTGTTATTAGATAGTAAACACTGACAGGGTGAGCTGATTTAGTGCAACAGGCCTCTTGAAAACCTAAACAAGCTCCTGCGTTAACCAGACACACCACATGTGGTGTCCAGAATTCTAAAGGGAGCTGATAAAATAATTAACTACACAGACAGATAAAGAGCACAGTCTAATGACAGCCAGTCTTAAAGTTTGACAAAACGCCTCCTTCTTAGGTTTCCCCTTACAAGTCCTGATGCTTCAGAGCTGCAGAAGGCAGACTTCAAATGAGAGAAGATCCCGCCCAGAGGCATGATTGGCCAGTGATAGTAAGCAACTCTTTTCCAGCCTGAAATGTGCTTTATCTACTTCTTATAAAGCCGCGTGCTCTGGTCACCAATCTCTTAATTTACAGAGGAGTTCGCTGGTCACTAGTGTATACAAAAATATGACTGAAAATGGCAAACAAATCAGATTTAGCTGTATCTCTCTGATGAACTCAATAGATTTAGACAGAGTATTTTAGAGTATTTCCAGGCTAGTGTACTTAGCAATCAATACTTCACACCGCATTCTCTCTAAGTACATTTGTATTTCTTAAAAATGTAGTCAAATTAAAATGCACATCACAAGAATCCCACAACCTTTAGTATTATAAAATAACTAATATATTTTAGTGAAATGTGAGAGCCAATAGTCGTCTAGTGTTTCTGAATTTACTATCAGTGTCTTCCCCTTTTTCCCCTGACACACATTTTAGTTGTGGTTAAAGCTTACATATAATAAAACAGTTAATTCAAGAATACAACGAGAAAAAAATATATTAAATTAATACCCATTAACATAAAAGGATGGTTGCTATTGTGGTCTTCAGGAATCTCAGAACAGCTGAAAATAATTTTGCCTTTCTTATTTACAATAATTCTTAGCCATGTGTGCTGGGGGGATGTACCAGTGGCAAAGTTTACAAATAAAACCAAGCAAACCAAATTTTTCACTGAAATAGAAAATTTATTGAATGAGAAGGTTATTATTGAAGGTCTAGATTACAATAGAAACAATGATATTTTTCCTTAAATGGAAGAATTGAGTGTTTCCTGTCAGTGTTGCGTCAGGTGGAGTGAAACTTAAAATATCTTTGACAAACCAATTCGGAATAAAAAACAGTGTAAAAGTCGGCCTTTTTTAACGTATTTTTCAAATGTGATATGAAGGATTAAATCCAGTATTTTATCACTTAAAGAAGAAGCAAGTTAAAATAAAAATACAAAATCGTTATAATTAATTATACACATGGTGTATTTTATACATATAGGGAAGCTTGATTGCTTTCTTTCGAGACATACAATGACTGCATAATAAGAGTTTTCTCAACAAAAAAAGTGATACAATTGATATACAAGGCTTATGAGACACCTAGAATGTCGTATTGTTTTGTAATGCTTTTTTTTCGTGGACTGCAGTGAACATACAGCAGAGTCAATCAGTACTCGATTTTGTTATACAAGTTGTATAAAGGTAACGCTGGCAGGTTGCTTCCCGGGTAGTACAGGGGCGTCGGAAAGGCGATAGACCTAGGGACGGGAACACGCAGTAAGGAGTTATCTCTGAAAACCAGCGGCATCCCCACTAGTGTCTGTGCGGAGGCGTGGGCCATGTTGGCCGCCTCCAGTTCAGCAGAGAGCTGTCGTTTCCATTTGTTCCTCCTGTTCTGAAACCACGTCTTGACTTGAGTCTCCGTCAGCTGTAAGCTGGAGGCTAAGCAGGCCCGCTCCGAGCTGCTCAGGTACCTCTTCATGTCGAAGGTGGACTCCAGCTGGTACACCTGACTCCGGGAGAAAACCGTGCGCGTTTTCTTTTTGGCCGAGCTGCCCTGCTTGTCCGCACCGTCTGTTTGTCTCTCCTCCGACAGAGGTGACATTTGATGGCACGGTCTCTCCTGCTCCTCCTTATAATCCTGCAGCAGAGGCTGTGACAGGTGCGGCCGCCGTGCGAGCCCGTCATTTCCAGACAGAAGTCCTTTAGCGGGACCTAAACGCAGCAGGGGGAGAAGGACGTGATGAGTAGGCTATCATAAGCGGTCTATGATTTAAGCGTGCATTTTAAACGACTGAAAAAAAATATGTTTTACATTTTTTAGACATACTCAGTTTGAGAGTTCGTCAAGTGTGAACTCTGACTTGTTAAATCGACTGCTGAAAGCCTGTGACTTTTTAAATAAACAATTCAGCGTGAGTGTGCACGGTGTACAGTAAGCTATTAATTAAATCCAGCTCTATTTAACGCTCAATTGACGACGTGTAGTGCAGCCATTTTGGAAACATGTTTCGTCAATTAGGAGGCTCAATTAAATTTGAAATGAGAGGAAAGACAGAGGGCTAATTATTCGACCTTGCTGATGCGCTGCTGATGCGATAGTCTGCGCAGAACGTACAAGTGGCAGCGGATGGTCTGCGTGTCAGTGTAACAGTCTCAAACACAAGCTAGTGAAAAGTGAATCAAAGTGCAAACAAAGCATTAAACCTGTTATTTCTGTGAAAAAAGAAACTCAGCTGAATAAGTTTGAAAGTGTATCTGTGGGTGATAATATTGTTTTAATATTTCTTTGGTACTTTGGGTTTTTAATTGTAATAATAATAATAATCCTTACCTAAACAGGAAAAGTTATGGGGTTGGTGCTGGGTGCACGGCTCGCTGTGACCCGTGTCGGAGCAGAAGCAGTCTGCTGAGTCCTCCCCGCCGCTGCACTCCTCCTCGGACGACACCGACAGTGAGCGCCTCCGCGGCGCTGGCGGCGGCCCCTTGGAGAGCTCCTTGGTCCCGGAGCGCGGCTCATCGGATGGCGTGCCTAAAATAGACTGGATAGTAAAGCTGGAAATCGGGCCCGACGAGCACTTGCTCCCGCTGTCTTCTGCGCTACTCATTCTCGCTTCATAACAGTATTGAAGTATTGACTGAATCGGTCTGTCCCCTTGTATTCCGTTATTGCTTTCTACGGGGTTGGTGCGCAAAAAAATTACGAAAGCGCCTTTTGTCGGCTTTTGTCAACACAATCCGGTTTAATTGTGGAGTTTCAACATTGAAGGAGTTGGAGGTGTTTTTTCTAGAGCTCGAGGTACATGAGTGTATTCCTGGTCCTCCTCCTCACGCTCTGGATCAGAGGCAGCAAGGCTGCGTTGCTTCATTTGCATGTAGGTAAGCTCCTCGTGAGCCAATGGCAGCCTCCAGCATGAGCCCGGAAATTTCAAACTCCTGTCTAGTTTTTTTTCCTTTTTTTTCAGATATGATGAGAAGAAGGAGAAAACCGAAGAGGAGTATTGGCCTTCATTTTTACATTCACTTAAAACACTCAGACTAGGCGCCCTAATATGTAAACTATGGTCTGTATGACTCAGAAGACTCACCGAACTTTGACTTCTTTTCCTGTATTTTTATTGCTTACAAGTGTGTTAAAGTATTTCGCTTTAACGCTTACAACAGCTTGGTGTAAGTGCGTCTAAACTGCGTTGCCTTCCATAATTTCAGACAGTATATCTCAATTTATTAGGTATGGAAATGTATAATACCCATCCAAGAAAAGAGGAACTGTCGTGTCGGCTTTTTCCGATTATGATAAAACTGGCTGGCGTGACGGCAACGCACACACAGTCTTGGAACTAAGACAAAGGCCTAACTCATTTTTCCTGAAAATAATAAACTCATTCCGCGTCCATTATCTACGATTAAGAATTAATTTGATCATTACTGAGCTAATCTGCCTCGTGATGACCGCGCGTGGAGTGGAGGCCGGCTAATTGATTGACTAATTGATTGAAGGTGGTGGGGGCTGAGTGCGCACGCGCGCGCGCGTGTGTGAAGAGGGGATTTGCTTCCCACCACCGCCCATCTCCCACCTTCACCGCCCATGCTCTTTCCGTGCCTCTCCCTGGTTGTGTGTGGATGCGGGACAGCTGCGGGGCTTGAGCTCGAGGTTCGGGCACATTATCCCTCTTTTACTGGTTTGTGAGGAAGCCCCAGACACATTACAAATGGTCAGCTTTAATCATTATGTCAGCGCCCTTCCTGGTAGCAACCCAAGCGGCGTTCGGTGTTAAGACAGCTTGGAAAAGGGAGAAGACGGTGGCTGTGGACGTGATGCTGCTCCTGATGCTGCTGCTGACGGCCGATTCTGTCAGCAGCTGCATCACGGCAGTCAGATGGATGCATCCGGATCCACGCGTAAATATCCTCAACTGGCAGTGGGACCAGCAGCTGCTAAATGATCTTACTAAAACGCTTACGCAGGGGAGGCTTTTACTGAAGGGGGGCAAATATATGAGGGCAGCCAGGGTGGATGCTGAATTTATGGTGGTTACACATAAGGCGTGAAATCTGCAATGACAGTTAAATGGGTTTATTTTATATGCCGCTCCTTTCAAACAAAGACCTTTGTCGGCGCAGGCGCCTTCATCACTTTCAGACGACTTTTGCAAAGTGAGATTGGTTCATCACGGAGATAGTGGACATAACAGACTGCCATTGTGCTGCAGAGAATAAATTAAGCATGTTTTTATTTTTTTTATTTAATGTCAAAGTGGTGTTTATAGGCCAGCAGTACAGGCTGAGCAGTATAGGTCCTTCTAATGGAATAGAAATGTTCATCCCTTGCCTATGTTACATACGTTTCAAGGCCCGGCGAAGCCCAAACAGCAAGGAGTGGGCCTAAGTCCGCGCTCTATCACAATGATAGGTGGTGTATGGCCGCCCTACCGCAATAACAGAACAAGATCTTTAGCAAGAGAGAACGGTCTGAGAAAGACAGATGAAGTTATGAGGCGCTTTGATCTGGGAATCAAGCTTCGATAAATATTAAACAAAGACCCGTTACACGTGTGTATTATGATATATGGCGTGTCCAAGTCTAGAATAAGGAAATTACCAGAGAAAATGATATCAATAAATTTTCTAAGTATAAACGTTGATTATGTTTCGATTTTCATTCAAGAAAGCGGGGCCTGCTCTTTTTTCAGGAGGCGTTTGGGTGCCTCCGTGCGCGCACATTTTGTGTGTATGAGGGTGTGCGCGCCTGAGAGAGAGAGAGAGAGAGAGAGGGTTGTAAACGCAAGCAGAGCACCCAAGCCCTGGAGGTGTACAATTTATGTAATCTGAGTGTGGAAATGAACTGGGTAATTTATTGGAAAACACAAAGTCAGGAAGATTGGATCAGTACAGCCTATCCAAGGGCTCCTATCCATCAAGTTCCAATTAACAACCTAACCATTGAGTTTTAATGGCTTTCCAATCTACTGCCCTGATAGACTCATCAATTCCTCGGGGAGAAATTAAGAAAATCGACCGCCCCTCGGCGTTTCAGTGTCATTCTTCACAGCAACTATATGTCAAATTAAAAACACAATTAAAATTTAAACTGTTCCAATCAGACGGTGCCCCGCAACCTATGTTTCACTTAATAGAACTTTGATGAAAATCTGATGCTCGCATTCAATCAGGAAAGCAAATGGGATGGGTTTAAAACAAGATTTCCTCTTTGAGAAGTGTCAAAAGAGTTCTTCAAACGCATGACTTTGGCAACTTGAGGTGTCGACGTCGCTTTTATCTGCACGCAGATTACGGGAATTCACTGGTATATGATTTGTATATGACTGTATGCAGGGGGGTTTTTAGCAGTAAAGAGCCGAAGATCCTTTATAAGAAGGTTTGCTTAAACGTTTCTGTACCCACAATCACAACAATTTGGCCCATTTTTCCAGGAGAAGCCAGGAAAGAGGATGTTTGTTGTTGGATATGACTTTTCAAAGATATCGAAAACTTTAGAGGTCAGGGTTTGAGGACAAACGTGGATTCGGACTGGGACTCCTGTGATTTTTGTTTTGGTATGAAAACGCCTAATTCCCCAAAGATCTCGGGGACCTTATTTAATCTTTCTTTTTTATCACACATACATATATATATATATTTTTTAAAGACAATAAAACACTGCTTATTGCTGTCAAAATAAATGCTTTAATATCAAGCCTTTAAGTCCAGCTATAATGATATGTAACACATGTGAGGGGATGCCAGTGGCTGCAAAGAAGAGGCTAGCATTATGCAAGGTGGTCGGGCCACTTGTGTGTTTCCAAACTGGCACTAAAACCTATGATAGGGCTCAAAATTACCCATTCAGCGCTCCATTTTAATGTAATACACTAAGCGCAGTCCCCGGTCACGTCCGTTTGTCCCAGTTCCTGCAAATGCAGCTACTTTATCTGATTTTGGCCCCGCTCGCTCCCCTTTCTCCTTTACATAAAGATGTCGCACAAATGGAAATTATTGAGTGGTAATTTTTTCAATTTATGCGCGCAAATCAAGGTCATAAGCCGAGCCAGGCGGCGTGTGAACGTTGCTCTTACTTGACGCAATATGCTGCAGACGTTTACGGATCAATATGCGCCAGAACAATAATGCCATAACAATCTATTAATTTGCAGTAATGGGGCCATGTTGCGCGTGCACAGTAGTTGCACGTCAATACTTCTATGATCTGACGATATTTGAATGAACCCTTTGTCTCACGATGAGGTCATCATATAGAGTTTAGAGCTGACTGATTCATTTCCAATAACTGTGTTAGCCTGCAAATGGAAGCGGAAAATGGCCTTTGATGAAAAGGTTGTTGTGATGTAGGAAAACGCTTCTCTGAGCTGGATTTTGAATTTCAAAAATATTCTTTATGGTAATGTTTTCAGTGTTTGGGGAATGCAAATACACCACAGAGTAGTCTTTTATTAGATTTGCCATCCACTCTACTGCAGGCTAAAACTGCAGAGGCTCCTAAAACTGTCTTCAAACTGTGAGGCTAGAAGCTAGAAGCAATTTGTCTTCCCGCGCCTCAGACACTATGAATACACCACAGCGAATGAAGCCTTGCTGAGGGATCGTGTTTTAATTAAATGGACTGTGAAAAAGCAGGCCGTGGTTTCTGTATGTCGTTTCTGGATCCTGCGTCAGATCCACCTGATCCCTAATCACAGTCTAGAGGTGGATTCTGCTCAGATTCATTAGAAAAAGAATAGAATCACGTCGACATAAAATATTGTATCCTATTTCTTGTCTAAACCAGGATTTATTTTTGCAGTAAATTATTATCAGTTATCGTTGCTATTTACGGCCTGACTGGTGCTCAGCTAAACAGAGGATGACGAGTGTTGCCTCCCTCTTTTCATAGCCTCCTCCCCCAGGTCGGTGTTGCTTTCGCATAAATTCTTATAGTTACGTTCATTATTATTATTATTATTATTATTATTAATAATAATAATAATAATAATAATAATGTACATTTAAAAAACAAACATATGTAATTAGATTTTCAAAAATCAGTCATGGTTCATTTAGACTTGATATAATGTGTAATCTGATGAAACAAAAAAAACCCAAAAATATTAATATAGAAAAATGTGATTCTGTTTGTCTTTTATAAAGCTCCAGCAGTGTCCACATTTCCGCTGATTCTCTGAAATGACGCAATAAAATTAGAAGGCTGTTTAAATATCTCCACTTTGCTCAGAATTTGTGTTCCTGTTCCGAGAAAACTTACAGGCTGATTATTTGCTATATAAACCGGAAGAACTGTCTACATTTATTTTATATATATGTATATATATAATCTTGAAAAATGTAGGTATATACAGAAACCATGCGTGGCTTTTCAATGTCCAGTGACACCTGTAGGATTGTATGCGTTAGAAAGTACCCACAATGTGGAGCATTGCAGAGTAATATGCTTCAACTGAAAACGCTGTGAGGAAGTAAAAAACAAAAAAAAACCCCATCTGTACATATGATCTCTTTCTTTTTATTTCCCTCTATATTGTTTATATTGTTTTTTCTTCTTCCTTTTGCAATTTGCACAGTTTCCCACCCTAATATTTATTATTTATTATTGTGTGTGTGTGTGTGCATGTACATATATATATATAATGAAAAGGAATGGTTAAGGCCGCGGCGTTTAGCAACATCAGGTGGGGATGCTTGTCATAGATGCCGACATCCTTACACGCACGCTAACACAACCCAACACACAGCTACAAAAAACACGCGGTCACGAGAGAGAAAAATGTTAAAAGACAGCAGCTCATGCACAGGGAGTAATTTCCACTTCTGAATACATTATCCATAATTTTGACAAGATGGTGGCAATTACGCATCTAATTGACCGAGCCACTTTTTATGTAAAATCACGCTTCAAAGTGCATAACACTAAGATGATTACAGAAGCCCACCTGCTCAAGCTTAGAGAGCTTATTCACGCATGCGCACGCGTGCACGACTGTAGAGTTGTTGGGGTTTGTTTTATCATAGTTAAATTTTCTGCATAAAATATAGAAAACAAGCTAAACATAGCTCTATTTAACACCCTGTTATTTTTTTAGACGACAAAAAATTTGTTAAAATGTACGGAATATTCTCCATTTATTTCACAACATGGTTCAGCAATACAATATCAAAACGATGTTTTAACTGTACAAAGAAGAATGAGGAATCGCCTTTCCCCGCGCCTCATTAAATATATACATTTACATATTTTGTACACCAGGGTAGTCGATATTTTTGCCGTTCCTGCTCAAAAAACACAAAGCTCAGGAGACACTGGACCTCACACTTGTGCTTCAAAGACGTATCCATGAAGAGGGGGCTAGAGTGAGAATTACTAAAACTAAACGTAAAGCTACATGGGTATTTTACAGCTCAGAGTGTCTTGATTGTCCCCCGACAAACGCTTTATAAAGCAAAAATAATAATAATAATAAAAATAATGATAATTACATCAAATCCTTGTCAATATTTTAACATGAGCAGATGACAAAACGTATGTTTCCTGTTTCATTCATTCACAGCATGCCGTGTATTGCACATCGTGATATCAATTCTTGAAATGTGAATAAAATCAAATGCTAAATGATGAGCAGATGTCGACTTCAGGCCGACACTTTTTGTAAACATGGTGATTTTTTTAGTCACACAGCTGACGTGTCCAGATACAAACGCAGTCTGGGAGGAAAACGAATAATAAAGACACTCATCAGGCAGTGTAAGCAAGTGGACTCCTGAGGTAATAATAATAATAATAACAATAATAATAATAACAATAATAATAATAGTAATAATGGGATTCAAATTGTCAGATCACGTGTAAACGGCATCTTTATGAAAAATGAAACAATCTATTTGCCAAAAATAGGTCCATGAAAGCCTGACAGTGACAGTCTCTCATTTTTCTTTTTTTTTTTCATTCACTCGGTTGTATAAAAATATTTTGTCCTTTTTATTTTTGATTTCTTTCTTCTTCTTCTTTTTTTTTAATGAGTTGATATAGGAAACAGACACCAAGTTGTGCCTAAAAACTCAACTATTTTCAAACTGGTCTGAGCAGCGGCACAGATGTGACGATGGGATGGGAGTAGTAGACGCCGGGGTGCGGGAAAGTGAGGAGCGGTTGGCTCACGGGCACGTTGGCAGTGGCCCCTCCGCTCTCCGAGGCCGAGTTCTCGTGGTAGAGGATGGGCACCCGGACTATCCTCTGCGCCGCAGCGTGGCTCAGGTTGGCAGCCTCTAGCTCCGCGGCCAGCTGCCTTTTCCACTTGTTCCTCCTGTTCTGAAACCAGATCTTCACTTGAGTCTCCGTCAGGTGGAGGGAAGCGGCCAGGCCGGCCCGCTCCGAGCTGCTCAGGTATCGCTTCATGTCGAAGGTGGACTCCAGCTGAAACACCTGGCTCCGTGAGAACACCGTGCGCGTCTTCTTCTTGCGGCACGGCTTCTTGTCATCGTCCCTTTTCTTCCACTCCTCCAGCTCATCTTTTTTGGCCTCTTCCGTGTCACTTTCCTCCAGGATTATCTCGTCACTGCTTTTGCTGTTGTTGTGCTCGTCGTCCTCGTCGTCATCTTTGGTGTCTGGCTCGGATTTGAGCGCCAGGTCCGGCGAGTCTCTGTCCGTGCCCGAAGTTGGAGAGGAGTCTCTGGCTCCTGGTTTCTCGGTGACTGAAATGGGGATACATGCAGGGAGACGTAGTCATAAATATTGGAGTCTATCGGGCATTTATTACAGCCTGTTGATATTGGACAGTAGAGTGGGTTTTGGGAAAAGTATGGTTGCTAATAAATAGTGGCAGAAGAAAATGCGTTGCGTCATGACATAAACCATTTCAGAGGTAGACATAACTGTAAACACCATCTTCAAAAATGATGAAAATGTCATTTTTACCCCACTAAACAGTAATTTGAATAGACCTAAGATATAAACTCTTCAAACTATGTACACCTATTTTATTCATTATTTTTATCAGCCTATACTACAGCCTAAATAACTAAATAAGCATAAAATAATATCGCTTTCTTTGTATTATGATATCATAATGCCATCCACACTAGTCTATTTTTTTATCCCAGGTGAATAAATCACAGAAAAAGGCAGATAAAAGGCTCCCAGTAGCCAAGCCTCAGAGGTAAGATGTGCGCCAATAGACAAATCAAAAGCACGCTGCGCATCGTCACCCTCCTCCAATGATTTCATGATGTCTACTTCATTTTATGTGTGTTTCTTTATTGATCTATTATCCCACGTCGTGGCATAACAAAATAGGCCTTCAGAGGACAAGGTGTTAAATCATACACTCTGGTGTGAGGCTATGTGTGCATGTTGCCTATCAGAAAACCGCACAAATCTTCCCTTTCAATTTAGAAATTTGCTTTACTCTACTTACTCATTAGAAGGAACTCATACAAAAACAGTGGATTCGTTGGATAATTGCGCAACAGTTGTTTGCTTACCTTCAGTTCTGTGTAGGTGGGCGGCTGAGTTGAGGGTGTAAGGGTACCACCACGCTGAGGTGCGCTCCAAGTAGTGAGCGGGTAGACTGAATCTCTGTGCGGGCAGTTCGAAGCGTGGAAAGTTGAAGTCACCAACCTGGGAAAGGGAAAATCCTCCCTCTAAAGCTGCCTTGGTGGCCGCCAGTACGGGCTTGGGCTTGGACGGTTTGTTATCACAGTTCAGCAGGTTCTTAATGAAGAAAGGAGAGTCCTTGGCCGAAGCGCACGTCTCTTGCGTTGTCTCTGGCATCGCTGTTGTTGTGGTCTGAGCGCGAGGGGACCACGGAAGCAGGATTTTTTTTAAAGGGGGGGAAGGCAATGTTGACTTACAGGCTGTCGTTAGCCTGGCTACGAGGAGTTCCTGTTTTATTCTCTGAAACTTGATTTCACAGCCGAAAAGCTCACCAAAAAGAAACGCGTCCGTCTAGGCTAGAAAATAATGAAATAAACTGTTCGAGAGGCAAAAAGAGCACACGCGCTTACAAACATGGAGATGCCTCATCCCGGGCTCTTCCGTTAAAACGCAAAAACTGGGTCCACTGTGTCAGTCAGTCTGGTGTCTGATGCTAATGATGAAATAAAAATGTCATCCAAGTTAAATGCGGAAAGTATAGGCGATTGGGCATGTACAATGGCAAATGGGATTAAGGGAGAGACGGTGACTAGAGAGAGAGAGAGAGAGAGAGAGAGCGAGAGGGGGGGGAGAGTCCTCCCCTCTCTGTGCTCTCTAGCTGCAGGCTGTGTGCGCTCGCTTGTTATTGGTCTCATATAGTCCAATTAGCAGCAAATGAACACGGGGCTGTTACCGCCAAAAAGGGAGGTTTGGACCGTCAGAACAAGCGCCCCATCATACAGCTGACATTACAACGAGACCCAGATTTACTGCGCGAGGTTACTCTGAATCCAGTCTTTTTTAATTATATATTTCAAATCACGTCCCGCATGTTTTTGGAAATTGTTTGAGTAATATATCCCAACGAAACACCGTTTTACATATGACTTTTTAAATGATCATCAAAAAAAGTCGAGGCCTATTCTAAAGAAACTCGGTGACCTGCTGGCTAAAGCACATCCAAACTTATCGTCAGATATGTGAGGCCTAAATGTGATGTTTTTATTTGGAGTCCGTTTAAACAAATCGCTGTTAATGAGAAGCGAATTGTGTAAAACGAGCATAATAAATAAATAAATAAAATCCAGTCATGATAGAGTATCAGGTCAAGATAATATAAGGCCTTCTACTTCTACTCGTAAAATAACCTTAATAAAAACAAAACATAATGCAAAACCTCAGCGACGTTTTTCAGTTTATAAATCTCCTGCCCGTATAATCTTTAACATTTCCATATTTACTTGACAAAAAGCACTTACATTTGCCTATCACTAAGGTGCTATGGCCTCCATGCCAGCACTGCAACTGCTAAATAGCGCACGTTTTTAGTTCCTCAATTTTTGTTTGGCTCTCTGCGACACGATATGAAAAAGGCGTGAGATCAGGCTGCAGCTGCTCAACTTGTCACCAATGGGCGATTAGATTCATATTTCTAATTCATTGATTTTCAGCGAGGGCCACTTCCACAATGTCTGCGGGTCGCACGGTCATTTTTTCCTCCCTAATCGATTTGGTTAATTCATCCCTCAGATTGCACTCTTTGTAAATGTGCTATGTATATTCACTCATTGATATTAATTGACTTGTTTAAAAAAGGGAAAAAAAAGTCCATTGGTTGGAAGCTGCTGTAGAAGAAGAAGAACGAGGAGACAGCGTCCTCTGTGGGCCAAAAGGAGAAAATACATGTGTGTGGCATATTGGAAAATATTTGTGTGTTTAAGTTAAGCACAGTAAGGTGGCAACAGTGTTAGCATAATGTTGTATTAAGGAAACTGGGAGACAAATATTGCAGTATACAAGGGAACAACTATAATTGAGGATTTTAGTTATGCTTATGTGCAGCTCTGTACTACTTACGGTAAAATTCTCCCAAAGAGACCAAAAAAGTATGTTTGAATTCAGGACAAACACGGATTATTCGCCCTATAACACAGTTTCATTACATGTGTGGCCTGACTGATGCACTAATTTTGCTATCAATCCTCATCATCATCATCACCTGCTTCCTGGAGACATTCATTAGCCCTATAATATGCAGAGATAAGGAGGGATATGAAGGTTATAGGCGGCATTTCTTTTTCTACATCAGCATCAGAGTTCCTATGCACTGGCATGTCTGTGCAATTACCACGTGTAATTCATTTAGTGAGCTCTGCAAGTGGAGATATCCTGGAAGAGGGAAGTAATTACAGCATTTCCTTACATAGGCAGCATTGCATGTGTTTAACACTCCAAAGGCTGAGATGGAGATTGTGTACACTTCCACTGTAAAACCCCATCATTCTAATTGTATATATCTTTCAAATATCACCTGTTTGAACCTTTTCATATAGCCCTTATAGTAGTTTAATTTTTTATTAATTTACTACAATAATAATACTGAAATCAGTAAGTTCCAGTTATGTTTGTCTCTAAGATGTTGAGGTTGTTTGGTTTTTAGTTTTTAGTTTTTTGCAGGTTTTGTGTTATACACAACACGTTACAACACTATTGAACACAGAGACTACAAGTGATGATTCTGTTAGCCAGCACTGAGTTGGCCATGTTAAAAAGCATTTCATGACAATAGCCTCAGATCCTGAACTACTTTTTAATAAGTCTAAATTGCTTCACATCAAAGGGGTTACTTTGTGTAGCTATAAATATTGAATTGCCAAATTTAGCTCTGTAATTAGTGTTCACCACACATATTTGTGGACTATATGATGGCTAGCTTATAAAACGAGGCATTTTTGTACAAATGGTTTAATTTTGGTGTATTTTCTTCATTAAGTAAATGTCAAGTTCGCTGACATTTTTTTCTCCTATTTTCTACCAGTCTCTTTACTCTCATACATATACGTATAGCTTAGTGTTGAATTAAAAAAAAAAAAATCAAACAGTTAAGAAATTTAAACAAGTCATCTTCTTTTCAAGCTCTTAGTATAAGACAGGGTTTTGCTTAACTGATACAACATTTTTAATGTACCTATGAAATTGTAACTGGACCGGTACTTTATATAGCACCTTTCTACTCTATTTGACCACACAAAGCACTTTCTAACTACAAGTCTCATTCACACGCATAGTCAAGCAAATGGAGGGTTTAAAAGTATCTAATTCCTAATAACCATCTATGTGATAACCTGTGTAATTTGAAAACTGTTCTGTATGTATTAATACAGACTGGAGTCACAACACCAGTCTGTATTAATATTCTAACCCCTGCATAACACTGACTCTTGTACCTATTTATTGTGATGTGCCTCAACAGAAATGACTGACAAGTAATATTTACCCCATAAACACAACCATGCTTAAGTGGGAAGAAGAAGAAATGCAACTAATGCTTATATTGAAAACAAACTGTACAAACTCAGATCCTGTAGTCTGTTTTTTTTGTTTTGTTTTGTTTTTTTAAAAGTACAGTTCATATTATGCATTGATTAGAAACATGCAGTAGACATTGCCCAGAAGCCATATAGGCCTTCTGAATGCTCCATAAGTCTATTTTTGTTGCTCCTCGGGTAGGTTACTATGACTTTTATATTATTTATTTCAAAGCGCCCAGATATTGATTATTTCACAAGGAAAAATGACAAATGGCAGGAGGGAATGACACGGTCAGCAGGTTCTATTAGAGAAATGATAGTGTTGCTCGTGGTTTGTTAAAAGGTCCAGTTTAGATACTTTATAGGTTTACATCCATCATCATCTAATGACCTATTTGATGAAAAACACGCGCTCTGGTGACAACAGCCTTGTGCAGCCAACTTTGCTTTGTAATTGCGCCCATATTAAATATAGATTTTTGTTTTGATATCTTGTGAGAATTCCTTTCTGTGGGTAAAAACTGTGATAAAAGACATGGCTGCAAAGGCGAAAGCTCGGAGAAAGAAAACTAGAAAGAGAATGGGGGAAAAATAGGTGGGTACGAGATTTTGACAGTAGAATTGTGGGTTTGGTTTTTGGAGATGTGAGCAGCAGTGGAGGAAGTTTTCAGATCCTTTAAATGAGTAAAAATAGTAGTACTGCTATATAAAAACAACCTCTTACCAGTGAAAGCTCGACACTACAAATGCCACTTTAAGTATATTTTCTGTTTTTCTACTTTTACTAAAGTATCAAAAGTATAATCATAATGTAAAACAATGCTCCTGTGTTTTATTATTATTGTCAGTTCCAATTTCTAGCAAGTATTTTTACCATTGTCATTTGTTAAGGTGAAGCTAATTTAGCACATTTATACTGTTTTGTTGTTTCATCTTTCATTGTTACATTTTAAACTGTACAATTGTTTTTGTAAAAATCATGATCTTCAAAGTAACTAGTGCCTAAAAAGCTTTAAGATTAATGTGGTCAGTGATAGAGGAATACAAGTTGAAAAAAATACTATTATAACTTTAAAAATTACTCCATTACAAGTAAACATAGAAAATGATATGTTATAATCGCAAAATGTACTTAAAGCATGAAAAAGCATTGAAGGTGGTTATATTTAAAAACCAAATTCTTTGTTAATGCAGTGTAGAGAAAAGTAAAACTAAAATGTGATGGTTTCTGTCTTCTCTACTTGAGCACTTGAAACGCTTTAGACATCATGCTTCAATTATCCATTTACACCCATTCATACAAGCATGTATGTTTTAACATTCATACTCTGATGAATAATAATAATAATAATAATAATAATAATAATAATAATAATAATAATAATGGATTGCATTTATATAGCGCTTTTCTAGACACTCAAAGCGCTTTACAGTTCCACTATTTATTCACTCTCACATTCACACACTGGTGGAGGCAAACCACAGTTGTAGCCACAGCTGCCCTGGGGCAGACTGACAGAAGCGAGGCTGCCATATCGCGCCACTGGCCCCTCTGGCCAACACCAGTAGGCGGTAGGTGAAGTGTCTTGCCCAAGGACACAACGACCAGGACAGACAGAGCTGGGGATCGAACCGGCAACCTTCCGGTTACACATCTGAGAGCTAGTTTAGATTTGGTATCTTGGAGTAATACTTTGGACAAGATACAGGAAAACTGGAAACTGGAGCAGTCAAGGGTTAAGCCACCAACCTTCCAGTTTGTCGTTGTCCTGCTCTAGACCCTGAGCTACAGCCACCCCAGATACAGACTAGAATAATTTAATTTACAGTCATGTGAAAAAAGAAAGATTTAACAGGTTTTTATGCAGTCTTGTGAAACATTGTACACCTTTACTGTTTTCATAGGAATTAAGTGGGTAAGTAGCAGCCAGGTATTGCTAATCAAACACTTGATTGACTGATCATCAGCAAGTGTGGGCACCTCAATAACCCAGTGTTTTGGTCTGGAGTGTTCAGAAGCAATCACTGCTGCCCATCAGTCCGGGAAGGGTTAACAGGGTATTTCCAAACAATGTGAAGTTCATCATTCTTCAGTGGGAAAGTGTATTAACAATTGGAAAAACATTCAAAACAGTTGCCGTTCTTCTCAGGAGTCTGTCTCAGCAAATTCACCCCAAGGTCAAACCATGCAATGCTCAAAGAAATTACAAGAAATCCAAAAGCTACAGGCCTCAGTCAGCATGTTAAATCTTAAAATTCACGACAGTAAACTTAAATTGTCAGTATGCCTTGGCAACCCTTCTTTGGAAGAGACTGATAAAGTCATACAGAAAGCAGTTATTTCAATTTAATTCAAGTTATTGTTGCTAAAGGGGGTTCTGCAAGCTGAAGAATCATGGAGTGTTCTCAGTTTTTCAAAGGACTGCAGAGTCCTGTGAAAACTATACATGGACTCTATGTACAGGTATCTCAGAAGTACTCCAAAAAGGAGCCTTGTTACTTTCCACCACAGGTTCTGAGCTTATGAGATTGTGTACTCGTTAAGGACTCAGTGCAATTAAAACGATAACAGCCTCATTTAATATTAAAATAATATAGTAGTATTTTACTGTACTTTGGACTGTAACTGAAGCCCAACAGTGCAAATGACCTGCTTAGGTAAATGCAGATGCCAGCTGACGAAACATCACTCTGAAACAGAGTTTATACAGAACCCTGAAGGACAACGAGGTCTTAGAGTCAAACTGCATCCACACAGACGACGCCATTGATCACTGAAACCCGTCCAACCTGTGTCCTTCTTGCACTTTTAGCTGTCCACTCCACTTGGAACGAGCCATTAAACCAACGAAGGCCACACTGAGATTGCTTAGATTTAAGTATTGCATTTAACTTGTAAAGGAATTGGTGGCCGTCCACTGACCCGGCAAGCTTTAATTGGGATTGTGCAGGTATTGATTGCAAGTGGCCAGGCGAATCTTGAATTACAGCCTGATTAGCTTTTACTTGGCTCCTTGCACCAGCTAGTCGAAGGAGCTCAATGTCATTCAGCCGGCACTTGGCTGGGCAGAATCTTGTTGCTTCTTGTGTAAACAGAACACAACTCGTATGAAGATGACAGCTCTTTTGGCAAATGTTTTTATGTCACACGAGGCCATAATATTCGATATATGTGTGTCGGCTCTCTTTTAGAAATAATCAAAAAGCATGTTGCTTAGCACCTTATGAACAGATGTGGGCATACAGAAGATATATTCTCCTTTTTATCCTTGCTGCTATCATTTTATCTACATTTTATCACCCTTTCCCTTTCTTTATTGTTTCTCAGCAGAGATGATGACCTCTGTAAGGTTTGGATGGAAACAGTCATAGGAGTGATGTAGTCCTTTTTCTCCATTATGAGCAGCTTCATCTGAGCCCTCCAGGCACACAGGCTCAATGTCCATCCTCTGTACCTCCAAAAACTCTGCCCTGGATTGTAAGCTTTTACCTAGGCAGCCTGTATGTGTCATTACAACTCGGTAATCTGGAGAGGGTAGCAAAAAAGTTCTCATCAGTGTCAGCCTGAGATATAGATATGGGCCGGGTAACAAATGGCCAAATGCACAGGCAGCAGAGCAGACCATCAATAAAGCAATTTCTTGTGTCATAACAGCCACGCTTTTCCTAAAGCCAACCTTTCAAAACTTTTCCCTCTGCAAATCGCTGCAGCCCCACCATTAGAGTCCTGCCTTGTGAATTTAATGGATTCCGTACAAATAATATTCCACCATAATGGAAAAGGTTGAAGTCACTGAAGACAGATGAAGTCATAAACACGTATAATTGAGAATCAAAGACCGATAAATTTTAAACTGCTATCCATTTTCTCTTTTTAGATGATGATCTATGTCAGTGCGGCGGCAGGAGAATGGAAGAGATTATGGGGGAAAATTATAACAATAAATTTTCTAAACATACACCTTGATTATGCTTCGATTTTTTGGAAGGGTAGAGGGTGAGAGAGGGGGTTAGAAAGAAGGCTGGGATTGCTAAAAGCTTGCCGGCTAAATGGCACCATAAAATAGGTTCCCTGCTCTTTTGCCTGCAGAGCGTAGGCATGCCTGGAGGTGTGATTCCCCCCACCCGCCCCCTCCCTAAATGGGGGAAATGAATTGTGTAATTTATTGCAAACGTGCACACAGTGAGATTAGATCAGCATATCCCATCAAAGGAACAACAATCAATCAGCCTATAGTTAACAGCTTGAAACACATAAACCAGGGCACCTAATGGCTTTCCAATTTAACAGATTGATAGACTTATCCAGTCCTAAGGGATGAATTAAGAAAACCGGGTACTTTCACACAGGCACAGGCACTTTTGACAGAACCTTTTACCCCTCTAGTTTACTTACAATCTTTACTTCTGAGTATAGAGATAAGGTTAACCTGGAATTTAAGATAAAGTTAGTTTTCCCTCTTTTTTCTCCCCCTTTCTATTTGAGAAAGCACAGCAGAGCTGATTTGTTATTCAGATGAGGCGGGAGTGGAAGTGTGTCAGATGTGGAGAATGGGCTCATTTTAATGACCTGATTATCGCGGGTCATTTGGAACTGTGAAATCAAGGGAGCTATTGAAAGCCACTTAACAATATCTAAATGTGGCCCGGGCGACCCACTCAACCAAGAATGTAGTTTTTTAAAAAAGGAACTTGTTTGTCTCATATCTTATTAATCACGTAATTGATTGATTGCAAAATATGGTAAAAGATTAGTTAGACATTTTGTGAAATATGCTTCTTTACATTCTTGCTGAGAGTTCAATAAAAAAGCATTTATACAACACTTGTGTGTCTGTATGAGAACACAGAGAAAAAGCTAGGCTGGCTTTCTCCAAAGGTTAAAACCCCCCACTGAAATTCATAAAACAGATTACATTGAAAATCCTCAACACTTAAAAAGAAAAAGAAAATTTGTGGGAGTGTATATAATTCAGTAAAAGTTATTTATTAACTGCTGCATGAGGCTTCAATAATTTGCTATTTCCTGACTAGACATAGTTTGATCTCCAGTAAAACTAATTAGCTGCAGCTTCAGTTCAATTCACTTTTATTTACATTTTATATTTTATTTACATACCAAATCACAACAACAGTCATTTCAAGCACCTCAAGATGTTTTATATTGTAAGGTAAAGAGCCTACTATAATAGAGAGAAAACCCCAACAGTCAAACTGACCTCATTTGAGCAACCACTTGGCGACAGTGGGAAGAAAAAACTCCCTTTTAACAAAAGAAACATTCAACAGAATCAGGCTCAGGGAGGGGTAGCCATCTGCTGACCGGTTGGGGGTGAGGGGATGAAGATGGGTCAAAATACACACTTTGGAGGAGAGCCAGAGATAAATAATAACTAATCATTAAATGCACAGACGTGTAAACACATAGTGAGGGAAAAAGAAACACTAACTAAAGACTGATTCACTGTTACTTAATCCACGCCTAACTACAAGCTTTATCAGAAAAGAAGGTTTTAAGCCTAATCTTGAAAGTAGAGAGGGTGTCCATCTCCCGAATCCAAACTGGGAGCTGGTTCTACAGCAGAGGGAAGACTCTGCTTCCCATTCTACTTTTAAATACTCTATTGGAACCACAAGTGAACCAGTAGTCAGAGAGTGCTCTGTTGGGATCATCTATCCATTCGCTTATCCTTTTTCAGGGTCGCAGGGAGTGCTGGAGCCTATCCCAGCTGTCATAGGGCAAGAGGCGGGGTACACCCTGGACAGGTCGCTAGTCTGTCACAGGGCTAACACACAGAGACAGACAACCATTCACCACCTATGGGCAATTTGGATTAATCGATCCCCACAAACTTCATGTCTTTGGTCGGTGGGAGGAAGCCGGAGTACCCGGAGGGAACACAAACATGGGGAGAACATGCAAACTCCACACAGAAAGACCCCAGCCTGATGGTGGAATTGAACTCAGGACCTTGTTGCTGTGCGGCAGCAGTGCTAACCACCGTGCTGCCTGTTGGGATCATCTAGTACTATTCTTTCTTCAAGATAAGATGGGGCTGATTATTCACTGAATGTAAGGAGAAGGATTTGCTTCTTGCTCCAGCTTCACGTGTAATCTAAAAAAATTAAAGACATTTGGAGCAGGATATGCCAAACTTTTCCAATTTATACAGGCACTGGGAGGTTATGGGGCATTTTGTATGACTATATGTTCAGCAACTTTGTAATATTAGTAGACCGAGTGAGTCGTTCAGCAGATACTAGTGCAAACCTTTACTGCAAAATCTTAACTGAACCAATTGTACTGAGTTATCCTTGTCATTTACTGAATGAGTAGCTTTCTGGAAGTCTGTCTGAATCAGTGGCTTAATTCAAAAAGCCTACCTCTACAGTGAGCATCAGATAGCAGAGACATATGCAGATAAGGTTAACTGGCTGTACTGTCCTCTAAAGAGCTTGGCTACACACCCAGGGAACTTGTGTAATGCACTCTCAGCGTCACCATATTATCTTGTCCCCATCCACAGAGACAGCTGATCTCTCTGTGTCACTGCATAATTGAAGAGTTGTTGGTATCAAGGATGTGATCCTGACAGGGATGAGAAAGTGTCACCTTAGACCTCGACAAGCAGAGCAGCGGAACCACCTCAAGTGAGCCCAGAAACACAGACAGGGTGCACTCACAGGCCAGAGATAGCTGACTATCTCCCCACGACTTCAGTCAGACTGCCACAGAAGCCAGTGGCCCGTAAGAAATACATGTAACTGATGTGTGCGCTCCAGTGTAATGAGAGAGACCGCCGCATTAAAGACTCACCAGAGCTTCTTCGTAGAATTAAGGAGGCACTTCAGAAAATGGATTGAGATTCAGCTCATGGGTTGGGAATGAGCCAAAATTGATTACTGATGGATCAATAAATTGGGTAATGAATAAAAGCCCATTACTAACCAATCAAAACTAACAGCGGTTTAACTGCCTCTTTGTCTCTGCTTTTCCATCAGCTCTAGTGGAAAACCTGCAGCTCTCTGACACATAGGGGGATGGATGCTCCAAAACTGAAGAGGATAACTGGGGAAATAACAAAAACAGAACAGGAGCAAGACTATTAAACTCAACGAAAATCTCACTTTTCCAGGTCAAAGAACAAAAAAACGTGTTTTTCTACTAGACACTAATGCTCATATCTTCCCTGTGGGCGCAGCTTTGCTGACCCTCTTGGTTGGTTTGTGAGTATAGCAAGGAGTATATGATCACAAACAGAGCTCAAATACAAGTTCCCCCTCCCCATAACAGACAGTAATTGGTGTTTGTTTGCTCTCTCTTCTCCTTCTCTCTTGTCATGTTTTGGTAACGAGTGCTATTGCTGTCAACTGATTAGTATGTCTCCTCTGCCTCTTACAGCAGCTTTCAGGACTGCCTAATGACAGGTAATTTCAACAAAGACAAGAGAGGCCTGCACATACACATATATGAATTTGAACATATGCAGATTAAATTTATGTACTTTCAATATATTCTTCTCATAGGTATTTTTGTATTTAGTCAATAAATAAAAATCTATATATGTGGACACACTTGTCTTTTGCTACAAAAAGACCTCATTTAATGTTTGGATTTACATTAGAAATGCATAAATACATAAATAAATACATTTGAAGATAAAAAAAAAGTATAACATATAAGTTAACTTAGTTACTCATTATAACACTTTTTTGTTTTCTGCACTCAGTTCGAGTCTCAAAGGGTTTGTTTTACTTTCATGTGTTGTTTTATTGTATCTCAAATGAACTATTAGCCAATTGGACCTCATTTAAGGCTAATTTTTAAAATGTTAGAATTTTTATTTTCAAAATAAAATACATTTTTAAGAAGTTTTAAGTGGGTATAAAATATTTTTGCTTTATTTAAAAAAAAAAACAGAATTTTTTACAGGTTGATAAATAAGGGCTTTAGTGTCCATGCAAATATAGACATATATATAGTACATATACAGATACATCATATAATGTAGATAATAGAATTTTGCATTTGTCCTATACCAATCTTTAATGGGCCTCTCAAAATTGCTCTCTTCATATGTCAAGTATTCAGACCAAGCCTTGACAACTCTATCTTCCTCACATCTTAACACATGCCAAAGTCCTCAGGGCACCCAGGAAAATTAACCATTTAATAGCAATAAATAACAGAGTCTGACTCAAGGGGACTTCAAATCACGTTCTCTGTTAGGCACATACACACAATGAGTAGCCTCACATAGCTGCTTAACACACAAAAATTCAATCAAATGTTTTATGACTGAGATAGAAGCGCATATGTAACAAATTTTTTTCTCCATTTATGCACACAACAACACAAGACATGTTTATAATACGCACTGTATTGCTAAATATTATGCACTCTGTTGTTTGGATGGGAGGCATAAAAGCAAATTGACAACAAGAAAAAAAGCTGTTGATATACAAAGCTTACTTTCATGTAACTGCACACATTTATTTAAATACCTGGGCAGAAATCACACACCAGTTATACATATAAATGTTTTATTTTTATTTGTATTATTAAATGCATTTTTGTCATCAATGAATCCATCAAAAACATAAAATATTAAAAGACAAAGTGGGAATTATGTGAACTTTTCAGATGTTTAAATAGATTTTGCTAATAACTGTTGCATAAATTCACATAAATAACATAAATGAAAGCAAATTTTTCTCTTTGTATTTTTTATTTTAGTATTTGTGTATTTACATAAGTAAAAGATAATGCTTGCGTCAACATTCATTGGCCTGAAGGAATTGCATAACCTGTTTGCTGAATCTGTGCTATTTCGGGCTCTTGGCTGAGCACTCCCACATTGATCCCTTTTTTTCAGTTACAAATATATATTTCTTACTTCTTTCCCTTTTCCCTCTTTGACAGTGTATACAGTCATTACGCCTTGTATCAGTCAAAATGGAACATTGATTATTTGTAAAAACATAAGTGCAAATCAAATCAACATTGCATAGGGACAGATGAGAACTGCCTACCTGTGCACACGCTGGAAAAAGGGGGCAGTTATTGACCAATTGATTTGATGTGAAGGAGGGGCATTCTTTTTCCCCACAGTGGAAAAACCTTGACTGTAAGGCTAGCAATCACTCCACTACCTTACCTCCAACTACAACCACCTCTAATACCCAACTGTGTCCTCAATCTCCCATCCAATGGGCCCAAGTATGCAACTTTTCCGTCAGCACGTTATGTATTTGGCTTTCTATTTCACTTTAATAGGGGAGAAATTGGCAACATATTCTTTTACAGCCCCCTGGCACCATTAGAAAGCCTGCTGTCATTTGGATTATTTATGAAAAACTATTTCATGCTTACTTACATTTGCCGCTTATTTTCCCCCAGTGTGACCTGCAGCAGATTTAGTTCCATTTTGAAAGCCTTAAAGCCAATTCTTTATGTCTGCAGGTCAGCCTTCTCGATTGAGTCGAGATTGAAATACCAGTGTGTAGTGGGAAAGGTATGGCAAGAGGAAACCAATAGTCTTTTATTGTGTAGGGGGCTATAGCAAAGAGAAAAGGAAGGGGGATACTGAAGGAGGTGAAACGATAGAGGGGTAAGAGCGGGGGGGGGGGGGGGATTTTAGGCAGATATAGAATTGGAGACACCTGCAGAAATAAGAGGCAATGCAAAGGCGAAAGCTGAGGAATGAATGCCACACAAACACCCAGCTGCTCTGCTCTGGAGCAGCAAAGACAACAAAGACCGGACAAGAACTGAGTCAGCAAACTGAAGAAAGTAAAACCAGAAAAGACATAAAAAGAAAGTGGTCTTAAATCTCGGGGTTTTTATACTTCATCCAAAAACATGTCAAATACCATTCCAAGCACAGTGTTTTACAAGGTCTACAATGATAAACTTTACCGGGGCGTTTTGTTTGTGTTTTTCTCCCCCGTGTTTCTGTAATCTGTACTCATATTCTTGTCTATACAAGAAAATTGGTAATCTTTGTTTTTCAACATATCAAATGAATCAAAATAAACTTCCCCACTAAGGAGCTCGACAGGGCAGGACAAAGCAGTCACACTCTCCTTAGGAGCATGCATCTATACTCATAATCCCTACTGTATGAGATGGGGTCTTTCACTCCCCATTGAGCACAGGCGCACACACACACACACACACTTTTGATCTGGGCTTGGCCTGGGCTTTATACAGCGACCTTAATAAACTGCGGTGTGGCTGAGCAGGTTTGTCACTGTCACAGGTAAATTATGTAATTAATGAGGGTGTAGTGGATTGGATAGGAGCTGGGGTGTTAGATTTTAAACACCTCTCCAGCTGACTGCGTTTGGGGAGGCCCAGCTGGACACAGCCAGCAGATCGATACGGGGTCAGGGGTCAGTCAACCCTCCCATTATGGCCAAGGTAGCTCCCATCATTGTCTGGCTAACGATGCCTGGAGGAGGTCCAGTGATGGAGTCACTGCAGAGAGCAGCTTTTGGAGCATCAAACTGAGAATGGTTTGGTTTCAACTTCCTGCCTACGAGATTTGTTAGCACTGTTAAAAAACTTCACCATGTTTGGCAAGTTTTATGTTATGTTACTAAGAAGTACCGGTCCAGGATGCTTCTTGTTTGCGTAGTGAATGCAGTTTCCTTTATGTTAAATGTGTTATGTGAGAAAATATGATGGATTTTTTTTATGTGCTTGACACAGAAGAACTACAATATTGGTAAAAAATAAAATAAAATAAAAGACCATACTGTTTGACATCTATTGAATCTTGGGATCCTTGTCTTTATGAAAATAGTTTACTAATATTTTTTATTTTATTTTATTTAATTTTATTTTATTTTAGATGAATGTTCGAGTTCCCCACTATTAAAGAATTTTGAGAGCTTTTCCTTTTCCCATGCTTCACTGTGCCACCAATTTAATTTATCTTTGTGGTTTTTGTGTAATCTTGCTGAAAAACACACAGAAAGCACTGAATATGTACCACCGCCGTGGGGCAAAAGACAGTCCCATCAGCCCATCAGATGGTCTCTGGCTAATGTCAAAAAAGAACAAAGTAAACAGCAGGGGATCATGGGAAACTGGTCAGACTGGTTTAATCAATAATTTTAAGCCTATTGACTCTGCTCATTACGTTACACTTTTTGTAATGATGAATATTGTCAAAGCTAGTGGCTGTAAATTAAAATTAAGTGAACCTTTTAACTCTTATCTTGACATCTTTACTGTTTTTCTAGTTTTAAATTATAAATATATTAAAATTCCCCTTAAAAATGGATTTGTTTCTGAAACAAATAACATTTCCTTTATCGCAAAGTGTTGTGTTGAACTTTGATATTGTCTGTTTAATCTGTTTGGTTTTGTATAGGATGTCAGTTGTTACATAACACACACAAGTGCAACTCCTTCAGTCCTTTTTCTTTGCCTCAGTACTGAAACATTCCTGTGAGAATTTAATTGCAGGAAATAATGATTGTCAGTGTTAGCTGTCACTCTTTCTGAGGTTTTAGTGCAGCTCAGTACTGCATATTCAAGATATATTTTAATATATCTAACTATGTTTTTTTATTTTATTTAATTTAAGCCAATGAACAACTTCAAGAAGTAAAGTTTTGTACACTAATTATTTTCAAGTATGTATCAACTATGTATCTTTGTGAGATTTAAAAAATAAAAGCATATAACAGATCTGCCTTCAAACGGCTGAAGCCGATTTTATAATCTAGGATGTCCACTCCTATTAGAGATGTCCATTTCAAAGCTCTACACAGCAGAGATAAGGAAGCAGCTCTAAGCCAGTCACACCAACATTAAAACTCAGTTGAAATTTTAAGTGTCCCTCACCTTTCTGGGATCTTTGGGATTTTTATCCTGTAGGTGCCCGAAGGAATACTGTGGCCAGTTTTGTTCGTGACGTTGATACATTATTAATATTACAGAAGGGGAGCATGGGAAATCGTTTCTGGCCAGATTGCATTTGATCAATATCCTCAAAGGGCAGAAGCCTCATTAATCTAAAACTTCCTTCACATTAGCACAACTGTCCAATTCAGACAACTCTTTACTCAAACTCAATAGCCACTCAGATCCAGGAATACTGGGACCTGTTTTGTTAACAACTTGATATCGATAAATAACAGAGAATTATTCAGTTTTGGGTTTGTTTTTGTTTTTTTGGACAACAGAAATGGGTGAAAAAAAATATTTCTCCTAGATTTATGTATTTATACACACAGAATTAAAAAGAGAACAATTTTTCTTGTTGTGTCTTATTTTTCATTACACTGGGACTTTGTGTTCTACTTAAAGAGATGGAAGGGGGAATTTATTCATATTCTGTGCTACCTTACAATAATAAATTAGTAAGAAGTTGTTTCATAGCATTAAGACATGATAAATGAAACGGGTAAATGACATGAATATAGTATTTTCAAAGAAAATGTAAAAAATAGCATCAATTTGTAAATTGAGAGGTAAAACTAACAAAAGTGAACATAAATACTAAAAGTCAAACTGAAATCATGTAACTGCCAATTGAAAGAAGAATAATCAAACTACTTTTTATATCAGATAATCTTTTAAGTAGTTTCTAGAGCAAACATGCAGGATATGCTGCGTGACTTGTTCACTAACTGTCGTTGAGCTTTTGATGACTAATCAGGTCAAACAAGCAATATGAAAACTTTACTTTGAGTTATAGGAAACATTAATGTTCAATTTTAAATACAGCAAAATTAATTCATATCCTAATTACTTTAGAAAACAATTAGCAGACTAATTGCTAAAGACATAGGTTAACTGAAGTCTCTTTTTAAGCAGTGTATCACGCATGCTGAGAGTTGACGCTCTGTGTTACCCATAGGTATTTAAGGATGTGCCAGTGGATGCACTATATTATCTTCCTATGGACAGGCTAATCCATTATCAGTCTTCTTGCAGCAAGAGTGAAACGCTCGTATTAGGGCAACTGTGCGTTCAGAGGCATCATTCAGGACAATGAGCTATAGCAAGAGAGTGACAAGTTAGAAAAATGTCCCCACTTTTCAGGCTGTACAAATGACGTTTGGCCACGATAACTCACAACTGGACACTTCATTTCAAGTTGGGAGCTAGCTGGCCAGTCAAAAGCTATTATACCATCTTCTTTATTTGTGGTCCACGGTTTTGGTAGTGGGACCATCAAATAAATACTGCTAAAATGCCACTTCAGTCAAAAATATTGGCCAATTCTTTCTCTTTCGTGACTGGGTCCGGATGACAACCTGTTTCTGATGGTATAAACCTTTAAGAGTGAGGTGGTGGATATGATGGCATCCATCATACTCAGCAACACCATGAGTTAGTACTGGATACATATGCAAGTGAATGAGACTGACCAATGCTGCCAGTCCCTTGCAGCCTTTCTTTGAGCACAACAGTCAAATGAATTGATTACCAATTTATCATTGGGGGAATTGCTTGCTTAGAGGAATAATCACTCAGCGATAAAGAAGAAATGGCTATGAATACATTTCAAGGATGACAATCTTTGAGGAGTAATAGTATAATTTGTCACTTGTGACAGTCTATTTGATTGTTCTGGATATTTCAGCTCAGTGGAATATTGGACAGAATCACTCCAGTTTGTGAGATTCGGGCTAAGATGTGTGTGAATTTGTTGAGAGGTGCTTTAATACGGTAATAAGGGAGTCAGAAGAACACGGTTAGACTTCCTAAGGTGGCAGCGGCTTTATCACGCATCGCCTCATAAAGTCCCATCATATCTGTTCGCCACTATTATCAAATGGGTGTTTAGTGTGCTTTTGTGTGCCTGTGTGTGGGTGTGTGAAAGAGAGAACACCAGAATGAGTGAACGGCCTCAATTGTGTCCGCGAGCTGTGGGTGATGACATTAAGACACAAAAGGATCGGCACAAAACGTGAGTTGATCCCAGCTCAAGGCGAAAATACTGTAGGATCACAAAGATTTTTGAGGTTTTGTAAGAAAAATAAGCCCATCCTCCCCACTGAACTGAAACATTTCTCTTTTTGTTCATATTCTCTCCTGCAGCCCAGGCAGCTATGGTCAAACTTGGGTCAATAAAGTGTCTGTCTGTCCATTGAGTTGCCACATCTATCAAAAGATGAAAGTTTGTCTTTAAAGGAGAGATAGAATTCAGTGAGGAGAAAGTGGGACCTTTCTGTGAGGCATGCAGGAAATTAATCAAGGAAATGGGGTTTTTGGTGTGCCTATATCAAATCTAATCTATCCTTTGTCCACATGTAGCTAGCTCCAAGCCTCACCAATCAAGAGCGACACGCTGGTTTTATGAAAAGCCACTTGTTCCCTGCATAATTGGGGGGTCTCACTGCTGAGTTAAATGGGCGGTGGAGGTGGAGGGAGAGGCAGTCTTGTTTGCCCATGTAAAGTGTGATCCAGATAATAGCATTCTCATCAAAGGCGGCAATTACATTCATTACAACAGCGCAAGGCGCGCCTGCAAGGAAATTAAGTGGTGAGAGGAAAGAAAAGCTTAATATATACCTCCTTTATCCTATCCCCCACCTCTTAGTTCTTTTTCAAATGCTCCACGTGGAGCGGGAGACCTCAAGAAAGAAACAGTCTCAGTAGAAGAAGAATAAATCTCGTCAAAGTCCCCCTTCACCTTTCTCCCTCCAAGAGGCTCCCGTCTACCGTTACTATGGCTGCACTTGTCTAGGATTAAAAAGCTTTTCCAGAAGGGTGATCTCTAATGCAGCTCTTACACAAGCCCAACAAATGACACCAAGTCTTAAAAAACTGGTCAAGGCCTTCTCTAAATTAAATTCCAATTTCTTTCAGGAGAGGAAGAGCAAATTAATTGTCCCGTGTGGCATTAAACCACAAACAGCCTGTAAATCAAGCGGTTAAGAGGAGAAGGGAACCTTTTCATTCAGGCCTTTTAAATGTGAATCAGAGCAAGTGGATAACACTGCAGCCTTCTCAAAGGCAGGTGTTATCCCGGCGCTCATTTTACATGTGGCAGACTGTGTATATTCAAACTCACTCATATAAATTAGATTAGTCATGTAAAGGCTTTGAGTTCAAGTCAGACCTTTAGAAAATGTTAAGTATATGAGTGATTGTGATTCAAATAGACCAAAATTTTGAAGTAGAATCCATGTGTCTGTTTATATTATGTTTGACAGTAAGCTTCAACACATCCTTTTACATAGGAAAGTCATATAAAATCACATACCATGTGTAAATGTAAGTCCAAATAAACTCTATTAGAGTAGTACCTGCTGTCAGTCTTATAATACATTTCCCACTGTTGAGCATGTCATTAATGCAAAATTAAGTTTGAGCCTTAAGTAATTTTAGACTTAATAAATAACACCTTCAAAGTGAAAGGCCTCATTGGTTCTAACTTTAGGAAATGTTTAGCAGGAAGTACAACACGAGATTATTGCTTCACTAATTGATATGGCAGGAATTAAAAACAAAACTACTGAAACAAATGAGAGCACAGAGAAGTGCGCACTTTGTCTTTTGGTGGCGACAAATCATTGTGGCTGCGTGTAAATTATTCAACAGGATCAGGCCCCAGAGGAAACCTGAGCATAATTAAATTGCAATAAAATAACATTAGTGTGGACAGGCTGTTAGAAGGTGATGTAATTGGCTGCTCCGGTGGTCATGGTTCAACTGATGAGGTCGACTGTCTTCCGCTGGTTCGTGCTGTCCCTAGGACTGGGAGCTGACGCACACTGTAGGGTACTGTACACTGAGCTTCCCGTGCCTGTGCACAGCTTTTAGCTGTAATCTGCGTAAACATGGCGAATAAAATGAACTCTGGACTTATGAAGATTACTGTGTTTGCTTTGTATGTTGCGTCACGTGGAGTACTTTTGTTTAAAAACTGCATGCGGTTAAATGAGAATGGAAAGAACTTATTTCACCACTGAGGCATGTGCACCACCTAGTGTCTAAATTGTTAAACTGTATTTACATGTTTCCAGGTAATAGCACATGCAACCAAATGCACATCAAAAACCATTATATTAGCGTGTTTAAATACTCTTACTTCTCTAAAGTGACTCACAGACACACTATACTCCTTATAAAGAATACAGTACTGAGCAACTCATGTTACAAAGGGTTCACCAGCAACAGGTTTACATTACTGCTGCAGTACTAATGGTCTGACAGTAGTTTCAACATGGTAAAAGGATACAGTGGTCTCGCTCTACTTTGGTCATTTATTATCTTCTCTTCAGTGGTTCTTCTACAACTTTGACACAAATGGCGGAATGTGATCTTCATTAGGCGCGTACTAGTAAATTATTGATTGTGATGAAACATGAATGAGTCGATAGCTTTTGACAGTATTGCAGTTGCTGTGCCTCATTTGCCACTTGCACATAACTGCAAGCTGTACATGTGAAAATATGCTTTGACATGGATTTGAATGGACAGGCTATCTTTTAACTTTTTTTTAGCTTATGGCAAGAGATATAAAATATAAACATGACAATGTGCTTGAATAACAACTGTTCTGGGAAATAACAACACAATTATAGGATTTTTTTTTTTAAATCCTAAGAATTTTTAAGTAGCTATCAAGATATCTAAAACAAGATTTTATAGTACTGTGTAAAGCCTTCAGCTACCTCCAGTTTCTTTTTATTTGTCTTCCAAGTTTCCAGACTTTAATGAGTAATACATTTTCTTTGTTTAAGCCACCTAACTGACCTATGAGTCATTCATAAAAATCCATTTACCTCAAGGGATAATACAGTATTGGGTCTTCACATAACAGACAACTTAGTAATGACCCAGTTTTAAATTTTATCTTTAGGTACTTACTACCAGCATGGTGTTAAAAACATATAATTTGTTTCTATTTCTTTAGTTGAATCTATCAAAATGCCAAAGATAACACAGTTTGAAAAGCATAAGGTCATTTCCTGGCATATCTTAGCATGGTGTGTGTCCTTCAAAACCAAGGGTCTCCAGCCATCTGTAAAATATGCTAGAGGTTCTGTCATGGTTTGGGGCTGCATTTAAGCCAGTGGTCTGGAGCATTGATGGAATTATGAATACAGTGGCATCAAATTTTAATCCAGCTTTCAATGCAATTTAGAAAGAGTATGATTGGCAATGGATTATTTCTTGGCATAACAATGATTCAAAACACACTGATAATGCAGTAAAAGCATATACTAAGAAGCAACATTTCCAGCTTACTTAGTTTTTCTAAGTTAAAGTTTGAATAAAAAGTACTGGTAACTTACTTAAATTGAGTTCTAACAACAAACTGTTAAAAATTGAGTTCAGTCTACTTAATATTTTTAATTAAACTCAATAATAGATTTTACAGTGTATCTACATAGAAAAAACACACACATGCACAAAAGAACACTTTCAGTCATGGTTTGGCCTCCCCAGAGCCTGAACCTCAATATTACTGAAGCAGTGTAGGATGATCTTGATAGAGAATGGAACAAAAGGCAACCAAGCTCCAAAGAAAGACTTTTAATGTCTTTTAAGAAGTCTGGAGAACTATTCCTGGAGACTACTTAAAGAAACTACAAGAGAGCTGGTCTAAGAAAGTTCAAGCTATGGTGAAGAAAGAAGTTAGTCATACCAAATATTGACTTTCAAGATCGTTAGAATTGTACAAACTTTGTTTTTGACTTATATACTCAAATTCCGTGTATGTTTGCTCTTAATTCAGTAAATTGCTGAACATATTTCACATTTTCCTAGGAATTTTTTTTCTCCAATTCTCAGAGAGCCAGACTCATACTGCCTGCACGTCAGGTCAAACCGTAAGCTGTTTTCTCATTAAAAAGCACAACTAGCTCGACAAGAAACTACGGTGGCCTTTTGTATCTGTAACGAATATAGCACAGTCGCGTTCCTGGGTTTGTTAGAGCTTTATTCGTAGGAACTTTAGTTTTACACTGTAGCTGTGGCAGGAGGGTTTTTGCGGACGGACACAGAGTGAACTTTAACCCCGTTAAAATGGGCTATTGTTTTGATTTAGTAGGCTTCTTTTTCGTGTGAATAATTACTAGTTTGTCGACAGAGGGAAACATTTAATCGCTCCGGTATTATTGAGGATCTAGTTAAGCGTAAATGATGACCAGAAATCCGGGGTAGCTCTTTAACAGAGATGCTTTCTTCAAGATAAGCTAAAGTTAGCTTTTCGGCTAACGTAGCGTAGCGTAGCTTTGGTAACAACATCGCGAAGATGAGGAGCGCCGTGTAGGACAGACGGAGCAGACGTCGGAAAGCGGCGATTTCCTGCTTGTCAATCATATTATCCCAGGGTTATCCTGTCTGTGTGTCTGGATTACCACAAAACAGAATTTCAGATCAAACCCATCGAAACATTTAAGTCGCTGTTTTAGCTTTGAAGAGGTGGGTGTGCTTCTTTTAAAATCCGCTAGCTGATGATGGTCATGCTTTGACTTTTTAAAATCTGGTTGTTTTCCTGTAATCTTTTACTTAAACAATTTAGAAAATTGTTCCTCCGACCTCGCGTGTCTTCGTCTTTGCTGGTCAGTAACACGTGTCTGAACGTCTTTTTAGTGTTGGACCTTTGCATCACTCGCACATTCTTTCGATGGGGGAGGAAAAACCGGACACGCTGGACTTTGTGAAGGATTTTCAGGAGTATCTGAGCCAGCAGACTCAACATGTCAACATGATATCAGGCTCTGTCAGCGGCGTCAAGGAGGCGGATGAGCTGCCAGCAGGTAACAAGAAGCTGTGTTTGTAACGCTCGATTAATTTTGTGTGCTTTGTGGTGCAGTTTGAATCAGGATGAGTCCATCTCAAATCCCCGTAGGCCTTCTGCTCGACCATCTCAGATATGCCTAAAAACCTTATGGTTCAAGTATTGGACATATACAATTATTGCTGTGAAATTTTAGCTTCATTTATTAAATAGTTTTGAAGATTTTTTTTATATGGCCGACTGACTTGAAATAGCCTGTAAATTTCTCTTACTATAAAAGTGAATCCTGATCTGTAATTTTGAACAGATACATCAAAAATGGTTAAGTATGGCCTTGTTAAAATATGGGAAGAAAAGTTCCATACTCTTTTTAACAAGAAAATCACAAAGATTAAAAAAAAGTTCTTCTAATTCAATTTTTACTTCTAGTTTGAGCAAATATGACAGGCACCACAAAAGATTTAAAAAAAAAAAATACCAGTAGCTGTTACTGTCCATGTAGAACAAAATCTTTGCATTTTCAGATGGTGCTGTATAACTGACAAGGTAATTTTGTTGAATTATTTTGATATTAATTTTTTTTTCAAGACCTACTGCACAAGGATGAGTCCTTCCATTCAGGTGAAGTTTAAATTATATAAACTCAGCAAGTACCAATGTAAAATCTGTAAAACAACTATGAGGGATTAGTAATTGATTTCACGTAAGTAGTCTTGCAAAGCCAAGATGCTGTTGACACTAGAAGTCCAATACAAGACCCTAACCCCCTACCCCAACCCAAACCCTAAAACTGCCACAACTGCTGCAGGCAAGCAGGGGTCAGGAAGTTATTATTATTTTGTATGTATGTATGTATTTATTTATTTATTTTTGGTCTATGTGAAAAATTCTTTTAATTTTCCTGTAAGCAGACTGCAGTCAGAATGGACTGGATCACCCCTCAGTGGACATGTCATTGGAGGACAACTCAGGGATCCTGGTAGATGGTTTCGAGAGGACCTATGATGGCAAGCTCAAGTGCCGCTACTGCAACTATGCTACCAGAGGCACAGCACGGCTCATTGAACACATTCGAATTCACACAGGTAAGTGTATAACGGCTAATCTCCAGGAGGTAACACTGCTGAGATTTCGGTGCTTAGCTTGTTTTCTTTTGAACAGGAGAGAAACCTCACCGCTGCCACCTCTGCCCATTTGCTTCGGCCTACGAGCGTCACCTGGAGGCCCACATGAGATCGCACACTGGCGAGAAGCCTTACAAGTGTGAGCTGTGCTCATTCCGCTGCAGCGATCGTAGCAACTTGTCACACCATCGCCGGAGACGTCACAAACTCCTGCCAATGAAAGGCGCCCGCTCACTGTCCCACAAGAAGATGCTGAGTGTTTTACAGAAAAAAGCCAGTTCATTGGGCTATGGCCGCAGGCTCCTTATCAATTTCAGCCCCCCTTCTATGGTGGTGCACAAGGCTGACAATGTGAACGACTTCTCCCATGAGTTGCCCCACTTACGCCAGGAAACCTATGATAATCAAAGTCGAGCAGGCGAGGACGCTCTCTCTGCAAACCAAAATCACCATCACCATGATATGGTCGTGGATAACCCCCTGAACCAGTTGTCTACTCTGGCAGGCCAGTTGGCCAGTCTCCCCTCAGAGTCCCAGCCCCAGACTCAGCCTTCGATGTCTCCAGGAGCAGAGTCTATCGTTGATGAGAAGCCATTCCTCATCCAGCAGCCACACCCTGCCACGGCTCCTGTTGCTGTGACAGCCAATATGGCCCATGCTTCTTCCTCATCCCCAATCACCCCAGAACCCCGGGCTCCTCCCCACAGTAATTGCAGTCCTGGAGCGGGACCATGCAGCGAGCACAGTGGGCGCACCAGCACCCCTAGTATCTCCAACAGCCAGCCCAGTACGCCAGCTCCCGGCCTGTCCGCCCCACTTCAGGACCCCCACATGCTGCATCACTGCCAGCACTGTGATATCTACTTCCCTGACAACATCCTCTACACCATTCACATGGGCTGCCATGGCTACGAGAACCCATTCCAGTGCAACATCTGCGGCCACAAGTGCAAGAGCAAGTACGACTTTGCCTGCCACTTTGCACGCGGGCAACACAAGTAATGGATGAATGAGGAAAACTTTAAAAGAACTTTTAATGGACTCCTATGTTTTATTATTTCTATAATAATATTATTTATTTATCTTTCATTTGGCCTTTATGTAGCCTTGTCTTTGAAAGTTGTACTTAAACAGGAAAATAGCAACATTCAGATTAATTTTGTATAGTTAAAGGTGCCCATTCAAGTGTATTACAAAGGGATGGTCAGTGTTTTTAACAGGTTGAGAATTTATTTGTGACAGCAGTTGCAGTGACATTCCCCTATTGTCATAGATCAGGAAAAACATTTCACTACATAGTCAAGCTAAGACACTTTATTTAAGGCTACTAAATTTACCATGTTGGTTTGAATCTTCTTTTTCCTTTGGTATAAAAAAGAAAAAAACTTTGCTCAAAGTGGACCTTCCCCCACAGGCAAACAGATCAGATTTTTTCTACAAGTTATATAAAAACCAGTGACTGCTGAATGAATAACTTTCAGCTATTTGGCAGTTTCTTGTAGATGATCTTTTAATGTTGCATTTGGGAATGGAACAGGTGAAACACTGCAAGAATGAGGCAACATAGGATTTTGAAATTGATACCCTGGGTGTATCCTGCAAAAAATCCCAGCTCCCATCCTAGTGACGTTGACCTTAAGGTCAAGGTCAGACGTCAAGTTTCAAAACTTGAAATTGATGCCATAGATGCATCTTATAGGATGAGGGGTAGCACTGACAACGCCCAGTGTTCAGTGTTGTATTCACTGAAATCTCTGTAAACACAGTACCGCATAATTTTTGCTTGCTTGCCAAGAGAGTGAAAGAGGGAAGGTCTACTAGAATATCAGATTTGCATTAACAACGTGTCCCTTTCCCAAAATTAGAAAGTTGTAAAAAAGAAACTCCACACAAATAAATTCTCAATACTCCTGGAGCTTTAACCAAGTATTGCTCTAATATTACTAACTCAGGAGTGAAACTGTTGGCCTTGAGGTATCTTTGTTAAGCCGCCTTGTAGAAATTATTTCAGTGCTTGGTGCATTTTTACAATTTCTTTGCAGTGCCTGATATAGTCACTTTCTTGAGTAGATAGAAAGGACTGTTACTTTGAAGATGAATAGATTTATTGTTACACTAGTCTCTTCTTATTGTAACCAACAGACCCAGAACCTTAGGAAAAAAAGTTTGGCCATTGTAGTTTTCTATGGTAGCCATGATTTATTTTTTATTTTTTGCCAAAATTCTGCTACATGAATGCTGCTAACTAACGTAAGAATCAGTGCCAGCTGTACTATAAAGATGGCATTGAGAGTAAAATCTGGCCAAACTGTGTATCACTGGTTTTTGGTCAGCCAGCTAAGCTGTCAACCTAGACCATATTTGAAGTTGTGTTGTTTTGAAGTTCCTCCAGACAGTGCCGTTTCCTGAAATCCATCCTAGTAGCTCCACTTACTTTGTCAGAAGGGTTTTGTGGACCCTTTTAACTGCATCATGTCACTTTCTGACCTTTCGATATTGTATGAAGTCACTTTAATATCCAGTATCTCCATGTTTAGGACAGAATTACAAAGTCTTGTGTCTCATGTGAACACATTCAGAATGGCCACGTAGCACTGGGTTGCCACGTTTTAGCCTCTGTGTTTACACACGCTGAGATTTCCAATTCATCATATTGATCCCAGTGATTTTTCTGAATATTTACTGAGTATTGTATTCTGAATGGTTGGATAGATGTTCAGTGTCAAGCAAAACCGTGCCGCAGTTAAGACTGCTCCTTTAGCGAGATTGTCCTGTGTCTTGGGTACTGTTGTCTGTTGCTTAGCAACATGTGTGAAGAACATAGTTATCTGTTTTTAGGACCACCTTGTTACCTTACTTACCAGTAATGGGGGCATCCAGTAATGACTGCCTTATGTTCTCTCATTGTGTCGTAGGTTCGTAGGTAATCGTGAATGTTTAAGCCTTCTGGCGGTGACATCCCTCTGGGATGGTGAATCATTGTGAGATGGATTAATCTAACTAATTTATAAGTAAAGTGTTTTCTAACGGAGTTGTGGTATGTCTTCTTGTTTTTGTTTTTTTTTCATTTGTTTTGTTTTCAAGAACAAAAATCAACCACTGTCTTTTTATTACAGGACGATGACAGTTGACATAATGAACAAAAACACATATTGTCTTTTGATGATGCCTTTATTCATGTAATGCAAGAAAAGGAAAAAAAGAAAGGGTGGATAATATTCAGTGTTAGAGTGAAGGCGTGAAGAAGACGGAGAGAAGTAGAGAAGATTTAAGTTTCTTTCTGCTCATCAGTCGCATCTTCCTTTGTCTCAGGGTCTAGAAATAAAAAAAAAACGTTAGATACTTTGTTCACTTTTTTGTTCTTCTAGCACAAGAATTCAAAACAAAGTACAAAGTCGCACTTACCTAAGAGGTGAATGGGACCCACAACCAGAGTTTCACTCTCATGTTCAGACCCCACGTCTCTGGCCACTCGCTTGGTGCATCCGCGGCGGCAGCGGGAGTTGTAGTCGGAGGCTGGACATATTAGGACCTTGCACTGGAGGTACACATCTTCTGTGGCCCGCAAGAACTGGAAGGCCTTAAATGTGAAACGGGCAAACGGGCTGGTGCCAGTAGTGTAGGCATAGTAGGTGTTATCTATTGGACATCTGAGGATGATAAAGAAAGAGATGTTACTGGAAAATACACGCATTACTGGTTTGTTTTTTGTTTACAAAAAGAGACCATTATTTAGATAAAGTGGTGGAACAATTAATTTATTATAAAATAATCTCCTTTTATGAGATCCTTGTATCTTTTAAATTTTGTCTGTGAAATCCTAATATTTAAAGTAACCATAGCTGGAGTATAAGCTACAGATATCTCAAAAGTATACTAAACTATAGTGCTTATTAAATATTGTACTTTTTTGAATTTTCACTGGGAGTTTTGGCATTTACAACACAAATCCCTTTGTTCTTATTGTGGACAATGTGGACAAAAAGCCAGTGTAGTTAGCGAATTAATCTGACCCGTGGAGGGCACTCATTGTCTTACCCATTGCGAACCAAGTAGTAGGGTCTTGACTGGAAATCAAAGGCTGATGGTGATGCTACACAGGTGTCAATAAAGAGGACCAGACTGCTGTCACCTCTCCTCATATCGATTTCAATAAACAAGTTCTGGTTTAGTGTTATCTCATACGGAAATGTAGTCACCTGAGCATGAGAGAAAATTATCAGCATCATATAACGATAGGAGTTTTCTCTCTAGTCAAACCTTTACTGCCCAAACACACCTGATAGTAGAAGCTGCTGGATTGGTAGAAAACCATGCTGGTGTTGTATCTGCCTGTGCCCGTTATGGTGGTGTTGTCTGGTTCATCGACCTTGTATAAAATCTGAGATACCGAGTCTTGCTCCATTCGGCAGTTGACGTTTAGCTTAAACTGGTTAGACTGGCGTGTGATCTCGCCGTAGTTGGAGCTGTAGGCACGAAGACTGTTTGTGTACACAATTCTGCCATTCTCAAACTGTTCAGGGAAGAAGATAAATTGTGTGAAAATTATAAAATACTGTGTGTTGTTAATGGGGGTTTTTTCTTGTAGTTAGAAAGTTTTGGGGTTCCTACCTCTCTTATGTTGCCACAAGTGTTGAGAGGAAAACTGAAGACCACGTGGTATGAGGAAATCTGGGGTCTGCAGTGTGGGTCATTCAGGTACAGGCTGTGACCATCATAACCCAAAGAGTTCAAGTAAGACTTCTCAATCACGATGTTCATGTTGTCTGAGGAGCAGTCCACTCGACCTGACATAGCATGTTGTTAACAAGATTGGTACAGCAGCTTGAATTATTTTTAGGGTTGGTCGGTCCCACATTTTGGTTTTTATTGAATTATTATACAGCCACTTTTTACAGTATGAAAACGGGTACAGATACGCATGATGTTTTAAAAAAGAAAAAAGATATAATCAAAGAAGCAGAGGCCAAATTAGCCCGACTTTTAGTTCCTAATAAGCGTACCTGAGCTTGGTGTCAAAGAGCTCGTGAACTCGGCGTTGAACCCTCGACCAACCACAGAACCATCAGTCCGGAAGACCACAGTCATGTAGTTGGAAGTGGAGAAGAAAGTGCTCAGACTGTTGTTGCAGACTTTGCCCAACAATGGAGAATAAACATATGGCCCATCATAGATTTCAATGTAGTCACAGGAACAGCAGTTTTCCAGCCTGTGTTTTTTTAAACACAATAAAAGCCATAAATTAGAAATTAACTTAAAAGTTGAAACATAGATCTAGATTTTTTTAAAAAGAAGATCTGCATGTAACTTCTGTCTTCACATGATTGATCCATCTGTGCCTCACATAACAATGCTGCTCATTTTTCTATTTACTTACTGCAGGAATGTGAATTGCAGGAAGATTCTTTGGTCGTATGCAGCTCTTAGTTGCCACATGCAGTAGGCATCGTCATGATAGTAGCTGGGATAGTTAGGGCTAGAGAAGGTGCCAGAGCCAAACAGATTGCCTCCACATGACCCTGTTGAATGTTAATAAAATAGCACAAGTGTCACTGCAATGACCAAAACTGCTCCAGACTAATTCTGCACATCGAGGTCCCTACCTGTTGGCTCCCTAGTTGAGACTAAGCAGTAGGCTGTTTAAAGGGAGAAATGAAGGTTTTAGATACTTTCTTTTTAGGTATTTATTGCAATCAATGTATGCTGAGATTGCTTGACAAGATACCCACAGTAGTAGTCATAACAACAGTTTCCATAGTATTCACATGAGCTTGAGCAGGAACAGCTTCCCATGTAACTGCCACAGTTGTATCGACATGAGGGTTGAGCTGAGGGACACAGAAATCATTTCAGTAAGCTTTCTCGCCAGAGGCATTAACAGTTTCTGGTTTTACTCGAGGTCACTGAGGTTTTCGTACCTGTGGTAAAGTCAGGAGACTGGCAGTAATCTAGAAGAAGTGAAGAAAATAATTACAACATTAGATCAAGTTACCTACTGTCAGCAATTTACTTATTTTATGGGCATCATCGTAAGTTGATTTAAATAATACAGTGAATACAGTGAATTTTATAGCAATACACTATACTGTTGAGCAGGAACTGTGATCACTCATTTGCAGTGACATTCTCGTCTGAGCTTTACTTACAGTAGTAGTCATTGCAGCAATTTCCATAGTATTCACAAGAGCTTGAGCAGGAGCAGTTTCCGATGTTCCAACCACAGTTGTATTGACATGAAGGCTGTTCTGTGGGGAGTAAAAGTGTGTTTGAATATTTGGTATGTTTATTTTTTTGTCATTCAGTCTGTTGAGAGATTGTCATACCTGTAACAGGCATGGTAGTGGGCATGTCAGTAGCCACTTGGCAGTATGCTACATGACAGAGGAAAGAAAATATTTTGACTTTTTGCCAGTTTAACCTTTTCTTACTTATTTAATGTGCTTGTTTAACAAACTGCTTATTCACATTATGTTAATATGAGCACGAATGAATTTGATGGGCTGAACACTTACAGTAGTAGTCATAACAGCAATTTCCATAGTATTCACAAGAGCTTGAGCAGGAGCAGCTTCCCATGTTCCAGCCACAGTTGTATCGACACGAAGGCTGAGCTAGAAAACACATGGGGACATAAGACTACAGGCAAATCATTAAACATCAAACTATTGATTTTTTAAAAATTAAGTAAGGGTTTGCACCTGTAACGTCAGGCCACATAGTGGTTGATGAGCAGTAATCTATTTGACAGAAAGAAGAAAAGGTTTTCTAAATAAAACATAGTATTTAAATAATTGGGGATTATTGTGGATGTTGGAATTATGTAATTCCCACACTCCCCAAAAAATATAACAAAACTCTAGTTGCTTTGCAGTCTTAAGGGGGCAGCTTTAAAATTACAAACACTCATTTTCCCTCCAGCCTGGAGTGCCATTTATTTATCTGGATTGTTCAGTTTTGGAGACATCCACTGTGCAGATGTCTCCCTTCTCTTATACAGTATATAATGGAACTAAATGGTAATTGTGTTGTGGTGCGTAAAGCACTAAAATATTTTTGAAAACTCAGCAGGAATGTCTCTGTTCAGAAATCAGGACCAGATTTGTCAAAGAAATATTGTAAAACCTTGCAGTTTCATGCAGGGACTTTCTTTTCCCCAACATGTCAAAAGGAGCCAGTTGAGGTGATTCTGATCTGGTTTGGATAACTCCTAGTTGCCTATCTTCAGAGGTGTTCTGGGCACACTGAACTTTGAGGAGACCCCAGGGAATGTGTTGGAAATTATGTTTCTAATAATCCCAGGATTCAGGATCCCCCAGGAGGAATTGGAAATTGAGGCTGGGGAGAAGGATGTCTGGAATATCCTGCATTAGTTTGTTGCCACTGCAACCCAAGTTCAGATGAGCAAAAACAAGTAAGCGGTTGGTTGTTGTTGTTGGGTTTTTTTGTTTGTTTGTTTGTCTTCTACCAAATTGCAACTACCAAGTATATCATTCTGCAGAAGGAAAAGCAGATCTACCAGGATGCACACACAGACACAAGCAAGTATGGGTCAGTGGATAAAGCTGCTCATAACAAGGTTTGTGCATGCATTGCATAATGGGTCATAATTTCTGAAAAGAGACATTACGGCTGATCTTTTCCTTTTTTTTAAACTATGTTTATTACTCATTTATTTGGCTTTCTTAGCATGACAAGGGAGTTTCACTATATTCAAAACATGACAGACATATCTCCAAAACTGAGCAACCAAAACAATCTGGATGCATACAGTAAATCCCACTGAAGGCCAAAGAAAATTGTCTCTTTAAACACAAAGTCACAATGTCATGTGTCATTTTCAGAAAACCATTACACTGGAATTTGACAGACTGTTTGCTCCTGCAAGAGATGGCTGCAGAGACTGTTAACACCGTTGATCTGTAAGACTTGCCACTTACCATAGTAGTCATAGCAACAGTCACCATTGTATTGACAAGAGCTTCCACATGAACAGCTTCCCAGGTACGCGCCACAGTTGTAACGACATGATGGCTGATCTTAAAAACAGAGAGAGATACAGTCTTAGCAAAGTATTTAAAAAATCTACGAGATGGCTTTTACTGAGCTGCTGCTCTAAAAATGTTTCCCCATACAGACTTTTATACCTGTGACTGGATCTGCTGTGCTTGGGCAGTAAGCTGAAACAAAGGAGCAAATCATACAGATTAAAACTAAGCAGTTTTCCAAACATCTTTGCCCCCTTGTTTTTGAATAAGCGTGATTGTTTAATAGGCTGGGTAAGTATGAGACTGTTGGAAGTGTGGCAGCACACCTGTATTGCGTGGAAAAATTCTTTTCATTGGAAAGTGTGATCATAGTGAGCAGGGCCTCCTTCTGCTGAGCTTTGAAGGACAGAATACTTACAGTAGTAGTCATGACAACAGTTGCCGTAGTATTCACAAGAGCTAGTACAGGAACAGCTTCCCAGGTGTGAGCCACAGTTGTAAAGACATGAGTACAGATCTGGAAGACAACATTTACTTTATAGCTTTTAATCTAATTTTTTAAAAACAGCATCTTTACTTAATTCTTTTTATTTACCTGTTGTTGCTGCTGTTTCTGGTATATCTGTTACTGATGTGGATGCGCAGTGATCTGTGGGATAAAGAGATTCAATTTTAAGATCTAGTTTCTTTTATGTTTGTGTGTATCATAACAGGCATGCTGGGTCAGGAAAGAAGAAAAAGAAACATACTCTGATCATGCTGTTTTCAAATATTTGGGTACTATATTGTCTTATTCATGAATTATTTATCGTATTTAGTTTGTATAACTCGTTCCACAAAATAAAGTACAAGTTGTGCAAATTGTCATTAAATACAGGCCCTGAATAAATGCATTTTGGTACTTTTCAGCATTGCTTACCTTCGTAGTCGTGACAACAGTCCCCTCTGTATACACAGTTCGAATAGCAAGAGCAATATCCAACCTGGTAACCACAGTTGTGAATGCAGGAACCTCCAGCTTCAAGGAGGATAGACAAAAAAGACAAAAAAATTCCCATTAATTAAAATCTCAAGATTATGATTTTTACTTCTTTTTTGCTTGTTTGTTTTCTTTCACTGACAATAAAATCCATAAATAAACTGGAGACATGGTACCTAACTTTATTTATAAAGGTATCATAACAGGTGTGACTTACACACAACTCTGTAAGAAGCATGAAATCCTTTGTGGCCTACACTGTTATCACTCCTGAAGCGCACAGTCAAATAATAACCGGTGGAATAGAAAGTGTTGTTTTTGTTGTTGTTACATGTCCTTCCCAGAAGCCGGCTTCCAGTATTGTAGCCATCATAGACGTAAACATAATCATATCCACACTCAGTGCTGTGATTAACACAAAACAAGAACACAACTTTGAATTAAAAGTCACCATAATACAACCAAGGTAAAGAGTGATCACATTCATCCTAGGTATGGAAAAATATTTGCTTACTTTACATCCGACAGCTCCAGCTGAATAATCTGACTGCCTGGTCTGATGTACCATATACAGTCAGAATTGTCTGGGTACAGGTTTGGATAGTTGGGGCTGTAAAAACTGCCACTGCTGCCATACAGGTAACCACCACAGTCTGAAGTAACACAGAATCATAAAATAAAATCTATTAAATAAATGTTAAAAAGCTAATCAATTAACAATAAGTTTTGTGGACAGTGAGTTTAACATTTTATAGTGTTTGAGTGTATTAAAGTATGAGATTGTAATTGCTACAGCATAAACAGATATTAAGAACTATAATATTATTTATAAACTTTATATGCATGTGTCATATATACAAATTTAAAAAAATGGGGCCAGAATCATGAGCTAACATATGCTTCTTTTTTTGTAGTATTTGTTTTAGTACATAGAATTTACTTGATGAATATATTGCACCATCTGCATATGTTGCATCAGCAACGGGTGCATTGAAAAAAAGTTGTATGTAGGTGTTGTCTCATTACCTTTAGCAGTAAGTGGCTCTTAGCTGTTTAGCTAGCTGCACTGACACAGGAAAATCTAGCTGTTATGAAGTGCTGTTAGGTTTCTAAAGCACTTCATAAATGAGACCAGTGTGGAGGAGAACCTGTTTGAGTCAGGTGACAGGTGGTTCACTGGATCTACTAGCTGGAGTCAGAATCAGCCGATGCTATCAGTGTTTTTTATGCAATAAAATAATCTTTCTCTTCCCAAGTACATCCAACCAGTTTACAACAAAACAGATTTTTAGTTGGTTCTGTTATTAGTTAGCTATATGAACTAATGTAAGTCAGTTGATTGCAACCAACCAACTCAGGTTCTGTACTGAAAAAGATGGCGCTAAACTTTAACTTGTAGCACTTATTTCTTATTTCCAGCTACACTGTTACATCTATGTCAGTTTGTGTAAATTAACGTTTCAGTGTGTAAATTAGCCTTTATACATTTAGCTTTCATGTCCATTTTAAAAAATCTCTCTAATACTCTGTTTTGTTCATGACTGTTATTTGATGTAAACTGTTGACCACAGCTATTAAAAATGAACAATATTAAGACAGACAAAGGCCGACAAAGACGGTACCATATATCTTTCCTTTTACCTGAATAACCTGGTGTATTTTCCCAATAATCTCCTGTAGTTTCCCAATAATCTGCTGTATTGTCCCAATAATCTGATGTAGTCCACCAATAACGAGCAGCGTCGCCACGATCTACACCTGATGGATAATGACATAAAGATAACATCAATTTCAGACTACAAATGTGACAGCACCGACAAGGCATCAACTTGCAAATGTTGTTGAAAATATCAAATGACAAAATAACAAATTTGCTTGAAAATCCAAAAAGAAAAAAAGCATGATAAGAAACGAATGGAAAGTACCTTGCACTTGATGTGTGATGAGCACACCACAAATGAACAAGAGAGTCCACATGTTGGTATTCGTTCACCTTCCAATTTGTCAGAGGTACTGAGCATTGCTGCTTATATACTCAGCAGCCGACTCAGAGACTTTGTTTTAGCACCTACAAAATTACTGATATCACCAAATGTTTAGTGAGATTACCCATTAATCCTGTCCATGAGAACCACACACTTGTTTAATTATAATAAAAGGTGTGCAAATATTTTTCAGTCTAGTTTTAGGATATGTTTTAATGTATTTGCTTAAGATATACATGAGAGTTTCAGGACCTTGATAATAAAGCTGAGTTTTTTTTTTTCTAATATCAACTTCAATAACATCAGTGTTTGCTGAATAACTGTTATAAAGGTGTAACTATTTTCAAATTTGGATTCAAGGGAAGGAGCTGAGTAAGTCTGGAGGGGTTTTTCACTTTAAAATGAGAATTTTAAACAGGGTTTAAGAGATTAAAGTTAAATTGCATTTTTTTTTTTTTTTTTACCTGTCCCGTTTGGTTCTTTTGCCATCAAAATTGTTGTCTAAAGGCAAAGAAAGATGCCCAACGGATTTACTTTACCAAATGGACCATCCCGGCCTTGCCGTATTGGTCTATTTGATTCACCTTTGTTTTTATTGTTTATTTTATTTTATTTTCACTTACTACACATGGGACAGACATGACTGGGGGAAAGAAAAGGGAGAAAGAAAGAGGTAGGTAAAGAAAAACAGCGGGGAAGAGGAACAGTGATAAAGGGCAAAAAACAAAAACCAACAAAACAAACAGACAAAAAATACACATATCAAGCACCTGGATCACCTGCTGAGAAAGAAAAAGAGAAAACAAGCAAAAAGAAAGAGAGCAATATAATAAACAACATCATCACGATAATCTATGTGAATATAACAGTAAATACTAAATACTGAATATTATTGTGCAGCACATAGGATCGACAGCACACAGTGTGCTTTGAGGTAGGAGCCAAAAAGGGTGCACTTGTTGCAGTGACGTGCCCGAGCTGTGCCAGAGTGACCGAGCCCCAGGCTCAGAGGCCGAGGGCACCCCACCCCCTGAAGGGGGCCCTCCCGCCCCAACAGGCAACAGAGAACGGGGGTGTGTGAAGACTCCGAACCTGCCTCCGCCCGCTCATGTGTAGTGTTGATGCATGTCTGTTGTAAGGTGCATTTAAAACCCAGGAGGGCATGGAGTTAATTAAGTTAAGTTAAATTGCATTTGAAGATTCAAATAAAAACACATCACATACTATATACAGTAAGTGTGTGCACATATATATGTATGTTATATGTGTGTGTGTGTGTGTGTTTTGGTCAGGATAGGTCATTTAACGTCCACATTAAACAAATATATGGGACTGATTTCTGCCATTACTGCCCGAGTGCAATGCTGAAAAACTAGTTAATGGATTTATTACTTCTAGGCTTGATGTTTGTAATTCATTATTATTGGTTGTGCCATGAAAAAAAACCAATACCTCCAGTTAACCCAAAATTCTGCGCCAAGAGCACTGACAGGGACTAGAAAAAGAGCTCAAATTTCTCGCTTACTGGCTTCTCTTCATTGGCTCCATGTTAAATCCAGAATTGAATTTAATATCCTCCTTCTCATATACAAAGTCTTCAATAATCAAGACACATCATATCTTATTATCATATTATCCTCACAGAGCATTTTGCTCCCAGACTGCTGGCTTACTCGTGGATCTAGAGTTTCAGCTTTCAGGCCCCTCAGCTGTGGAACCAGCTTCCAGTTCAGATTCAGGAGGCAGACACCCTCTCTACCTTAAGATTAGAGTCTAAACTTTCCTTTACAATAAAGCTTATTGTTAGACCATCCATAGTTATGTCCCAATAGGCCTAGGCTGCCATGATGCACTGAGCATTTCTTCTCTACTCCCTTTTCACTCTCCATGTGTCATTATTTAGCTCTGGCTTTGTCTCCCATAGCGTGTCCTGTCTCTCTTGAGTCTCTTCTCTTTCTCCTCACTCCCAACTGGTTGCGGCAGATAGCTGGACCTCCTTAAGTATGGTTCTGCCCGTTAGAAAGACGTTTTCCTTCCTACTGTTGCCAAGTGCTTGCTCACAGAGGTTCATCTGATTATTGTGATTTTCTTTCTATTGTTGTAGCTTAAAGCATCTTGAGGCACTATTTAAAAAAATATCTGAATGGAACTGAAAATTATTAGATATTTTAAAGAACAATTGCAGAGACTGTGATATTAGAAAAGACATACTGTATTAGTCTGAGATTAGTGACAAATAAAAGAACAATCCTTCGCACTGTTATAAACATTACATGAAGTGAAAGGTCAAATAAAATTTCTTATCCCATTAACGCTGTAACAGTGTTTGTTAAAGATAAAAGCAGGAGTGTAAAACACTTGACCTGATGATGGTTCTCTCCGGTGAGAAAATCTAGTGTGCCCTGTCCTGTTGAATCAGGTGTGAGTGTGACGGATTTTCTGTACTGTAGTCACAGATAATAATTTTAAGATTAAAAATATGATACGCATTGTCTCATAAAGAGCTATTTGAACATTTGAAAAGTGTTTGCTCTTTTCCCAGAACAGGTGGGGTTATTTTATAGTTCTTGTTCTAATGATAACACCCTCAAGACTCATTAAAATGTTACAGAGATGTCCGCAGAGTCTCTCTGTTAATCTGGCTTAGTGAGTGTTATTTTAAAAGTGCTTTTAAAAGTTTAAAAGAAATGTGCATTATATGGAATGAATAATCTGAGACTATGATCCATTATGGTAAAAAAAAAAAAAAAAAAAAAGCAAGAAAACCTTATCAGTCTTAAAATTTGCCAATCTCAGGGTTGAATGAAACTCCTCAATTCCTCTTTGACGTCTAGGTTAAGCAAAAAGAACATATGTAATCAATACAGAACACAATATCCCCCCATACAAATAAATACATGTGCAATATGGTGACTTTTCAGTGAATCACCCAGGACAGATGGCAAACTGAAACAAGACTGTTTATCCCTCCTTTTCCCACTTCTCTATAGACGTTGAGCTCTCCTTTTCACCCCATTCAGGATTTTCTTGCACCATTCTCCTAAAGTCATTATATAAAAGGTCACTGGGTGGTCTCCCAAACCTATTCTCAAACCTATTTATCTATATCTCAAGCGCTGTCTGTACAAAGCAGGATGTGAGTCATGACAGGAGAGCCCCTGACTGACTCAATGGTACTTTGGTTAATCAGTAACTAGAGTGGGAGCACACAGCTGGCCGGGTGGGTTAAAGTAAGAGTGCAGAGGAGTCAGGACCTCACTTAGCACCTCATTCAGCAGCGACAACAGCAGACCCATCTGGTAAGAGAATTTTTTTTCTTTATTTCAGTAATTGCTTTTTGATTATGTGGTAGTTTGAACTGTTAAAGATGAGGGGGGATTTTTTTCAAAAGTGCTTTGCTGAATTAAAAACTAAATGTGTTGAAAAGCAAGAATGTTTGAAATTGAAATTAAATTGAAATTTGTTTCTGAAAATTTCTATATACAGAAAGAGATTTTATGAAAAATAGATTTTCAAGAAAACTATTCACATTTCTGAACTTTGTAACATAAGTCGTGAAGTAGCCCATTTTTTCACCACCTCTGTAATAGAGTCAGCAGGTACACAATAGGTTGGTTGTCGAGTGCACTGGTTTTATTGATCAGGGACCAAGGCCATGTCCTGTGGTACATGTCCTAATAGATGAAAATCTAGTGTTTGCTCACCGCTTCTAAGAGTTCATCAGTCCACACTTATGCATGTTCAAGTCAAAGGATTAAAATAAAAATAATAATAAAATAAATTATGCATTCATGCAGCTGTGACAGTTTGTTTTGTACTTCTATTGATTCTTTCATTCTATGTGTTTTGGGGGTTTTTTATATCGTTTTTTTTTGTTTTGTATTCATGGAATTGTCATGTAAGCACACAAATGAGTTAGTAACAAAATTAAAATAAGTTGTTTTTTTTTTTTATTTTAAGCACACTAAGTTTGTACCTGTCGTTGCAAGATTAATTTTTATAGAATACAAAGTTTCCCATCTTATTTGGGTCAGTGAACATATGCAAATACACACACACACGAGTCTTCATTATCTATGCGACCTCTGTTGCCGAGGGTAATGTCTGCTCTCACTCACTGACCAGCAGGAGAGAAAGCACACAAAGAATTCAATCAATCTCTGACATGCAGGATCTGCGGCCAGTGTTCCTGCCAGCCAATCATATACAAGCTGAAAACCAGATTGAGCCTGATTTGTGATGTAAGCTGTCCAAAAAGTCATGTAACATTCCCAGAAGACGTCAAACTCAGTGCTCTCCTAGCCGGGCTGATACAGAAAATGGTCAGTTATACTTGAGGTGATTGAGGTTGAACTAACTAAATATATGTCTCCCCCACCAACAGAGACAACTATTTTAGGGTAACTTTCAACCAAAGGTAAAATGAAGAGACTGTGGTCACCTCTTCTGGTCCTCCTATTATACTGCTGCCTCTCAGGAAGCCAAGCCAACCGAGTCTACGTTCACCCCTTCTATCTTTTTGCTGCCGAGAATGTCAGCTGTGAGATCCTGCAGGCCCCCACGGTTAAGCCTCTGGAGACACTTCCTGTGGCTCCCCTTGACAATGAAGTCTTGACACCAGACCACAGGGATCCATCAAAAGTCGATGTACAAAGGCAAAACATCACAGAGAGGACAGCAGTTTTGGCAGAGCTATTAAATGCTCTGGGCTTGAGGATGTACCAGGCTCTCAGCAGCAAGCATCACAGCACTAACACGCTCTTATCTCCAGTCAACACCATAGGATCCCTGGTCACTTTCTACCTGGGAGCCTCCAAGAAGACAGCAGCTTCATTCCAGGTATTTATTTACTTTTGTTGTCACTGTTGAAGTAGAACCTGCTGAGCCTAGGCTATCTGTCTGACCATCCATCTGATTATTTGATTATGTCTTGTACTTTGACTCTACAAAGAAGTAAACAACCTCAATTCATTTCTTTCTATCCAGCTTCTACTAGGCCTGAGTAGGGATAATGATGGAGAGGACTGCGTGTCCTTAATAGATGGACACAAAGTTCTTAAGACCCTGCAGGGCATTAATTCTCTAGTGGACGATGGACCCAAAGATGAAATCACTACCCAGATTTGGGCCTTCACTCGCCAGGATGCTCAGCTGTCTGAGGACTTCATTCAAGGCACACAGGAGTTGTCAGACACGTCGTTTATCCGAGGTGTGGACTTCTCCAAACCTCAGGTAGCAGAGCAGCTGGTCAACAGCTTTGTGGAGATGACATCAGATAGGAAGGTGAAGGACATCTTCAAAGATCTGAATGCCACCAGTAACCTTCTGTTCATCACCTCCTTCAACTTCCAAGGTCTATCTTTGTTAAGTTAATTATACAAAGTACATAGACCAGGATTCACGATTAAAAGTTAAAACTAGCTCTCTGCAGCCTACACCAGTTTGTCAACCCCGGTACATTATGTATGGCACTAATCTATAAATATATAACTTTTTGCAGTTCTATTAATTGTGACTCTAATTACCAGTGACAGTTTTATGTGCATTGATCCAGATGCCAAACTTCACAAATAACAATGCTGATTGTACCATAGTTATCGGTGGGCCCTCAGTCTCAGCCTCTTCATCATGTAGCATTTTCTTTCCTCAGAATCTCTCACATTAAAAATATCTTTATCGTATATAGAAAATTCAAATCTGTGTTCTTTGGTTTTGTCTCTTTAGGAAACTGGAAGAAAGCTTTCCAGCCAGAGGAGACAACCTTGAAGGAGTTTCATGTGGATCAAACAACCACAGTAATAGCTCCACTGATGACCCACACGGGTCAGTACCACTACTTCAACGATACGGTAAATCTTTGTATTTAAGAAACAAAGATTAATAACATGTTGGTGGATTTAGCTTGTTAAAGTCATAGTGACCTGACTCTAATATTTTTGTTCTTTTATTTTGAAGGTGCGGCGATGCACCATTGTGAAGCTGTCTCTGAGCAAACGCTCCTACATGTTGTTGGTCTTGCCTCATGAGGGGGTTAAACTCGGTGATGTGGAGTCAAAGCTGCACACAGGCGTCATTTCTGACTGGCACCAAAATCTTCAGGAAGGGTGATTATTGAACTTTACTAGTACTAGACCTAGAATAAACTTTGACCTGAACTGTTTTTTTTTTTAAACAGAAACATAGTGCCTATATGCTCTTTTCAACTCAAAAGATCAAAATAGGAGAAAAAAAAGCTATGGATTTTTAGGTTCAGGTCCAATACTGTTAAAACTAAAAAAAATAAAACAAAACAAAAAACACACTCATTATAAACTCTGTCTCCCTCTTCCAGTCTCCTGGAGCTGTCACTCCCCAAGTCCTCCATGTCCTCTGTGACTGATTTGCGTGACCTGCTGACTACCATGAATCCTAAAATCGAGGCCAAACTGTTGGGCTCCGAGGCCGAGTTCAGCCAACTCAGCAACACCAAACCCTTCACCATAGATAAGGTTAACCTGAGTAGTCAGCTTGTCATAATATAAAAATCACTCACCGTATATTTATGAGACATTAATAGACCTTCATGTCTCCTCTTAGGCCATCAACAAAGTGCTGTTTGAGATTTCAGAGGAAGGAGCAGAACCTCAGGACCAGACACAGGAAGAGGGCGTCCCTCTGAAGCTGTCCATTAACAGGCCTTTCTTTTTTTCTGTTATAGAAGGAAATTCTAACTCCATCCTTATGCTGGGCAAGATCATAAATCCTCTGCTCTAATGATATATAGTGCTTTAAGTGAACAAACCCCCCTGACATGAAAAATTTCCCACATACCAGGCCTATTTCTTTACAACGTACTTTATCATCTACAGCTTTCATTTCTGCAGGAAATCTTTCATGCTGCAGACATTGTGTTTAAATCATAGATTTGTTTTCCTTCTGAAATAATTCTCACATACAGTGCATGAGGATTTACGTATACCCACACGGAATAAGGATCTAACAGTGTTACTGATAGCTTTCACCCCCTTCACATGCTCAGGGGTTATGTGAAACTCATTTGCAGTATTTATGAAAACATGTTACTTTAAGTTGTTTTCAAGCATAATGTGAAAATCTTAATTAGTTTTTTCTCTGTAAAATTTATTATAGCAGAGTTCTGTACAGTATTTTTTTCAGCAGAGTACAGGAAGTACAGTAACCACGACTGTCTGTGATGAACGGCTAGCATGTTGTATATTGTAACTAAGAGTCTATTTTTGTTTTGTTATGATTTGATTTTGCTGAAATAAAGCATCCATTTCCAAATACAAACAAAGTTCACTTGTTTTTAATCAGCATTTCAATTGACCGACTTAACCTGTGAGACTTGTGGGAAGTCATTTAAACAGGCAAGGAGTGTGAAGGCTATCCCGACAGCATGAACACTTCAGATATACACTGACTAAAGCTAGTCAAAAGATAAAATTTCACTTTCTCTGAAAAATCATATTTTTCATATTTATTCTTATATATTCTCTGCATAAAATGATTATAGTATTAGGAATAAGCCTCTCATACCATCACCATCTTTGTAACTAAAAGTAATGAACAGATTGTGGATTTAATAGAAAAGCAGTTACAGAGTGACAAAATCTACTGAAAATAATCCCAAAAATAATTTTAATGTAGAAATCAGCAAATTTGTAACTAAGATGTTATAAGGCCTGGCTTAAAATAAGGTTACTGTACTAGCAATTGTTTATCACCGCTTACACATAATTATATACGTTAGTTAATGAGTGAAAATAATGCACATGCATGTCAGCATTACTGAAGGCTGGCTGTGATTTATAGGGTTTGAATAACTTGCTTCAGCATTCACAAAAACAAATGTTATTCTCCCGTTTAGCTTTCCTGTGCATGTAATAATGTTGCAGTTTATTAAAGGTTCATGGTCCTGCAGCGTTATTGGTAGTACTGAGTATAAACATGCATGCGGTGAAAACAATGACTCATATACACTCACCGGACACTTCATTAGTTACACCAAGCTAGTATGTGGTTGGACCCCATTTTTGCTTTCAGAACTGCCTAATTTCTTCATGGCATAGATTCAACAAGGTGCTATCGTGTCAAAATGGACCATAGAAATATTACTCTGAGGAATGTTTCCATTGTCCATACTGGTGCATATTTGTCTCTGAATTTCTGAACATCCCATTCCACCATTCAAAGGTGCTCTGTTAAGATTGAGTGATTGAGATCTGGTGACTGCGAAGGCCATTTGAGTAAAGTGTTTTCATGTTCATGAAACCATTTTCAATTTCATTTTGCAAATGTGAATTTTTCAGCAGAAAATGAGACTCATTAGACCAGATAATGTTTTTCCAGTATATCATTGTCCAGTTTTGGTGAGCGTATGTGAATTTTAGCATCAGTTTTCTGTTCTTAGCTCACGGAAGTGACACTTCAGGTGGTCACCTGCTTCAAGATTGAACATGCTGTGCATTCAGAGATGCTCTTCTGCTCATCTTTGTTGCAATGAGTGACTATTTGAATTACTCTTGTCTTCCTGTCTGGTCATTCTCCTCTGATCTCTGGGATCATTTTCACCCAGAGACCTGCCACTCACTGGATATTTCCTCTTTTTTGGAACATTTTTTCTATAAACTCTCAAAATGGCTATGTGGGAAAATCCCAGTAGATCAGCAGTTTTTGAAATCACTTTTGTTCTCATTCTCATGCTTGGTTTGAACCTCAGCAGGTTAACTGCATTTTGATTGGCTGACTAGATATTTGCATGAATGAGCAGTTGAGCAGGTTTACCTAATAAAGTGGCCATTAAGTATAACTTGCTAATGCTTCTTTGTAATAAAACCACACACAGTATAACATTCTGTACAAAGTTCTTCATTACCTTCATGTTAAACATATTATATTGTACAACTGATTTGAACACATGTGACACATAAACAGACTTCTCTTAGATTAATCCATCACCAAATAATGATCAATGTACTCCCTTTGTAACTTATTTTGAGCCTCTTGCTATGCAACTTTCTGGCCCAGTGAAAGTACAATACAGTAGTTACATAAAATTACATAATCATAGTACCATCCAGTCCCTTTTCTCCATTTTGCCTACACCAGAACTGCTGATGCTCCAGCAGTAGTTTCTGCGCTGTGTCAGCCAACAATGTACAGCCTAGTTCTAACGTTTACATTGAACTAAGTGATTTGGTACAAATGTTTGAAAATGATTCCAGTAGTGTTAATTCTTCCCATTATTTTCTCATCACCATCACCTCTTACCAGCCCATGACTGGGACAAGTTTTATCCTCCACAAGTCTCCAGGATATGTGAAGATGAGTGCTGCATATCAGTGTTTCAGTCATTGCTGAGTCTGTTTTATTGGTTTTGTTCAGCAAGCTCTCTGGCTTCCTTCACAAGATCCATCAGAGTGGAGAACATGGAGATGTCAGTTGGCTGAAGACCCATCTTCTGAATCTGAGGCACACAACAGTATAAAGTTATGACATGAGTTTCTAAAAACATATATTTTTGTTGACTGATAAATGTGCACTGTTTGTCACATGTTCATATACGTGTCTTCATACATGGACTACATGTGGTTGTGCACTCATGGAATAGCACCCACCTGTTCCCCCAAGTATTCCACATCTAGTGCCAGCTGAAGACGAATCTTGCCATCATCTGTTAGTCCACCATTTGCTCCTGCTGTTGTAGTCGCGGCTGCACCCTTCCTGGCTTGTTTCAAGCGTTTCAAACTCTCTTCCATCTTTCTGACTGAGCTCAGCACCTCTGAGATGGTCTCATAGTACCTGAACACAACACGAGATGGGAAAGCAGAAACAAAATTTTTAATTTGCTGGCTGAGGTTGGAAACATGTTTATAAAATGTAAACAATCCAGCTTTTAGAAAAAAAATATTCTCCCTGTTGCAATAAAGAAACATTATTGTAACATCATCACAGGCCATATATTTTTAAGTCATCAAATCCATTATTGTATCAGGGTTTAGTGGTGGGTATGTGTAATGCTTACTTCTGTGTGCACTCAGACAGTGAAACTCGCAGCCACTCTTGTGCTGTGTGAGGGGTGACCAGCCCTGTCGAATCAGTTAGTAACTGATGTAATGGGCGTAAGGCATTATCCATATACGCTGATGCACGCACCGGTATATCCTACACGGGGAGGAGGTACAAAATATGATATAATATAATATAAATCAATATACAGGCTTTATATTAACCATTTTAATATTGTTTTGACCAAATGTAAATACTAAATAAACACATAAATAGAAACTGAATTTTTTTTCTTGGCCTCCTGTTGTGAACCACTTGCTTTGTTGTGAGAGTATTGCAGTTTAAGTTGGTGCATAGTTACAAGTATAGTGGATCACATATTAGACAAAAAACAACCAGTCAGAGGTGCAACATGTCTAAAAACCTTTAATCAGAGATATTTAATGGGTTTCTTTTAATATATTTTTCCCAACTCAGATTAGCATTGTTTTGCCTTATATATTGACCGAGTTTACAAAGTGGAACTCATTTTGCAATGATTTAGATCACATTGATTATAAAGACTTGGCAGATATTGTTCTGATATTCACTCTACAATTATGAATCACTAATAATAAAGGAGTCTGCCAACATTGCCACAGAAATGACTGATAATCAGAATAACAGACTATTTCAGATATATGTAGTTATGCAAAGTCCAGCAGCACTGCAGTGATGTGCTGAAAGGCTTGCAGCAAATGACCATGCAAGTTGGTGAATGAATGCAAGAACACACATGTTCAATAGAAAAATAAAGTCAAAGCACTTTAAAATCCAGTAAATTTCTCTTGCTTTTTTGGGTAAAACTGCAATTTCTAATAAAATCATAATGAAACTTTATGCTCAGTGACTACACGACTTTGCACACAATCAATAAATCAAATCAGCCCCATACTGAAGCATTATTCATTTCATTAAAAGCGTTCTGGGATTTGAATATCAAACATAACATCTACCCATGGTTGTTAATTCAGCTTAATATTTAGTTTAATATGTTGTGCATTTCCAAGATAAGATTTTGAACTTTACATATGGTGTTTCCTGCATAAACAACCATTTGAATGCAACAACGGCACCTAAGACATGATATGTGAGAGTGCACCTTAAGAAAACATTGGATAAAGACATTTGTATACATAATTGCAACTTCTCTTACTTTATTAGTTCTGCGGTAGAGTCGTGGAACCTCTGAGGCACTCTTCAGGAATCGACAGCTGCGTTCGGTCAGATGCTGGGTCATCCTAGTGTTCAGAGAGGGAACGCTGCTTGACAGGGAAGCCTTGGAGTCTGCTAGAGCATCTGACATAGAGGAGAGCACTCGTTAATGCACATACAGTCAACTTGTGCTAACATCAGGAAGTGGAAAAACCTGAGATTTAAGAAATGGTAGGAAACACTGCATAAGAAATGAACCTAAACTGTAAGTCACCTTCCACAAGAGAAAAATTTTTGAATCCAATGGCTTCAAACCGCTTTCTGACCATCTCTGACACCTCTGGGATCTAAAGAAAGACAAGCCAATTGTGAGATGAAAAAGGGGAAACTAAAGAAGAAAATCCTTTAAGAAACTGCACATCAGGCTAAACGGTAATATATTAAGTGTAAACAAGTTGGAACTACACAGATAAAAATGTAATAGTTTGTTTGTGAGGCACCTGCTCCTGCAGCTTTTGGATGTCTGCTGCAATGTAAACCAGCTGTTTAGTGGACAGGGAGGCAGGACTCCCACTCTCACTGCCGCCTTCCTCCAGTGACGTTCTGCTAGATGTAGAAGAAGCTGAGCTCGGCAGAGGCCTGGTTGGCTCCTTAGTCACCTCAGAGGGCGGAGACTTAGTCAGCACCTGCACAAGACAACAATCAAGATGAGGAACAGGTTATAACAACTGGCTTTTAATTTGGCTTCTTTGGCATTTTTTTAAAATCTCATAAATAAATAAAATAATCAATCAATAAATAATCACATAAATAATCACTCATATATTTTAAGTTTACCTCATCAAGAAACTTGGCATATCTTGAGTACAGCTGCAGCGTAAGCTTCCAGAAGCGATGTGCCAGAGGTGACAGATAGACATTGTCTGACCAACATCTCACTAAGCAGGACCACAACACCTCAGATACCTGCAGGTGGTATGCACTGCCAGCTGAACATAAGCAGACACATAGTTACTCTAAGTACTGTATAAGGAACAAGATAAAAATTCTGATAAAATTTAAAAAAAAAAAAAAATTCCACCTGGTGCAGCCACTAATCCATCACTAATAGCATTCTCTAGACGTCCTGCAATTTCCTTGTATCTGTAAAAACAAAGTTAGCAACACAGAGAGGGAAGAAGACAATCAATCTGTTATCAGCTTCTTTCTTGCATCAGCTCTGATGTGTACGTGCTCATAGCGTGAAACAACAACACGTGTAATGGAAACTTTTAACTTTCCAGAAAAGTTTAACCGTGGTGGTTGTGAAATAAAGACATGAGCCCTAATCTTTCTCTTGACGTGCAATGATGAATGTGTGTGTGTATTTGTGTTGTGTGCTTTACAGTGTGTGAGTCTGTGGGGGTGGGAAGAGGTTGACAAACAACTTCTCTACTTTTCCACAGAGATCAATCACCTTTCAGCCAAGGTCCAGCAACATGTTTATGGACTATGTTTAGTAACTTCCTGACCGTTTGCCAACTTGTATTATCCCCCAAAATTGCTGACAGGTCGCCATTTTAATCCAAACATTTCTTTTAAGTTTTTGAAGCAAGACTCGACATTTTTTTCAAAAGTACATGCTGTACGCATCTTTATTTATATAATATTAATATTGTGAGAAAAATGTATAACTAAAAGTTGTGTATGATTTTTATTCTACATTAAAAAAAAAATTTACTTCAACCAATTCCCTAAAAAGTTTTTGGATTTTCAGCTTATGGGTAACAAACATACAATATACAAACATACTTAAAGTAACACTGTGAACATGACTGAACAGTTAAGGCCCTTTATGTTTATAAAATGACAAACTTCTTCTGGAAAGAGACACAGAGTGTTTATGTAATGCACAAAGTGTATTATGGTAATACCCACCGTAACTGAAAGTAGACAGGCAGGTTCCATTTGTTCTGGAAGCTTGTATATGAGGGGTGTACTCTCAGTCTCTTCACACTGGCCTGTGAGCTACACTGCCGTTCAAACCTCTGCACAAACTCCATAGTTACACTGTAACGCTAAAAAGATGATAAAACGAAAAGGAAACGCAAGAAAAAAAAATTATACAATCAAACCTTGCATTATGTGACCATACACATGCATACACAGTCTAATTGTGTCACTTCAGATTTACCTCGTAGAATATGTCGGGGTTTCCAGGGTTAAAGATGTAGGCCAACCTTTCCTCTATGCCTTTGACCATCTCTGGCCAAACAGAGTTCACCAGGAAATCATAACCTGGCACTATGTCAGCTCTGTCACTGAGAATAAAGGGTACATTTAAAATATGCTTTGAAACTTTATTCAGTAGTCACTATTATAGCCACTGACTTACTTTGTGTTCGTAATACTAGTAGAAATGATCAGTTTTGTACAAAAATTGAAAGCCACTACTCAGTGAAACTATTAGAATATATTGTTTTTTGGCTTTTCAAAATTGTTCTCCCAAATTTTCAGAATTAGGACAAAAACATCCTATTTGACACAAATCTTAAACTTTAAATTTATCCCAAAATGTCCTTTTACTTGTCCCCAAGCATATGGCCAAGAAATGATATCACTTAACTAAAAAAATAGCTACCAAAATGGTGTAAAGATAATCACATAACCTGGTTCATATATTAAATGCAGTGACACTGAAGTGACAGATGAATGTGCTTTGGATGAATACGCCCGTAACATTAATACCTGGATATGGCTCCTCCAGTCACCTCTCTGAGCAGTCTACAGTGGTGTGGAACAAACTCCAAAAGTCTAGAGTACATCATCTGAAGACCACTTGGACTGGACTTTACCACTTCTTCAACTATCACCTAAAGAAAGAACATGACAGGGGATTAATTGAATTTCGTATCTCTTATTCAGTATTTCATCGGAATCTGTCTTTTTAAAAAGTCAGAATTTTCTCTGCCGTATTTATTATAAACTAATAATGCTCCCATTCATGTTAGATAACAATATCTAAAACATATGTCCCCCAAAAAGCTGAAGTATGTGTGTCATATTTACCTGGTCCATATATGGTTTGACGAGCACCTGTCCTACCAGGGCCTCAGCATCTCGAGTCTTGTCTACGGTGGCGTAAGTCCTCAAGCAGTGACGTACCATGTCCACATTCGATGTCTGCAAGCCCTCAATCAGCAGACCCTCCAGAGACTGCTGCAGCATAGACGTGATCCCTGCAATACGCTGGCAGAAGACATTCCCACTTGGTGCAGCTCGTTTTGTGCAGGTGTGAACACAGTAATCATACTCGGATGCAGAACAAAAAAAAACAAAACAAAACACTGAGATCCTTTGAAAGGAGTTTGTCTCAGTGTGTTCCAAACAAACTCCGGTGCAGTTTGTTTTTGGGGCAAATGTGATCTGATCCTGATCCAGACCAACTACTAGGTGTGTGCTACAAGTCTGAGCTAAAGAAAGAACCGATAGCCACGCATGCTTTGTATTCTCAATGTGGGAAGGTACTATAGATGTGCAAACCTCTGCACGAGCTAGCAACTAGCTGTGAAATGAATGTAAATTTTCCATTTTCTCACACAGCACTTTCTTCCTGTCTTTACTTTTATGCTCCCACCCCAGACCCATCTGGCCAATGAGCAGACTGAACTTTTTCACATGAGCTGTAGTGACACATTTGGGTTTACTAGGAGTTCACTTTGATTTTTCTCTGTGGGAACATATCCAAACCACAGAAATAAGCTACACGTTTACAAAATCATCAACTGATTCAGACCAAAGTAAATGAATTATAGGTCTGCAAACACCCTAAGTGATTGGTTCATTAATACTTACAGGTCTGACTTTGTCCAGCAGGGGCATGCCTTTGCTCTGTACAGCGTGGAACTGCAGCTGGTTGAACTCTGTTGCAATCCTTTCTAGGATCTGTCCTGCTAACAAGGGGCTGTGAATAGAGAAAGAGAAAAACCCTCACAATAAAAAAGAGGATCTATGGAAAATGGTCTGACTCGCAATATAGCATTATGTCCCTGCAAAGACCAAGCTCAACAAAACATAACTCCTGATGTGATGCCTGGGATCTGGTTTGAATTTTTCTTAATCATTTCAGATATAATTTAACAATCTACCAAGTAATACACAGATTGACTAGATTAGCATGTCAGCTCTATACCTGCTGATCTCCAGAGAGCTGGATTCCTTGGAACTCTGTGAATGAAGGATTTTCTCAATCTTCTCCACTGATCGTACAACCTGAATCAGCCTCATCACACACACCTGATTGATGGTGACAATGAAAGGGAGATAACTGAGCTTGCTATGTGCATAACATAAAATTAATACAAAATACAGTTTGGTCAAAGCATAAAGTCTGACTGCAGAAAGAGGAGCCAAACCTTTTTTTCCTGCAGGTCCTCGTGCTTCGACAGCTGGTTATCTATCGCCTGTATCACCTCACTAACACAGGACCGCAGACTCTGCAACAAATAGCAAACAGAGAAAAGCACTCAGTGGCAGGAAGTAATTACAGTCGGAAGTATATTTATTCAGAAAAGAACGTACCATAACCTCCTCACGTAACTGTCCTAATGGCACAGAAAGCTGATTGAGTGCTTTGTCCATCCCAACCTAAGATGAAGGAGCAGACGTCAGATTAGGCACAGGCTTTATTTAAGAATATTAAAACTGTGGGATATGTTTAACTGTTCAGAAGCATATTAAGAGACCAACGAATACTAGATTCATAACTGTTAATAACAGTAAGTCACAGATTTTTTGCGGAATACATCGCTCTGAAAAAAAAAAAAGTGGAAAAGATGGAAATTCCTGTTATAATTTCTTGCCACAAGCTGACAATTTATATTCAAACTTTGTCCAAAACAAATTTGTGATTCAGCATGGGAAAAGCCAGCCAAGGACACAAGAGCCCCAGCTGCACTCAAAAATGGCCAAGCAATGATGCAATCAAGAACAACCAATATTTGTAATGTTTATTATTATTATTATTATTATTATTATTATCACCTTAACCTCACTGCCTGCAAAGATCTCCCAAAACAAAATAATTCTTACTGAACAGTAAGAATTATTTTTTACTAAACAGTAAGAATTATTTGGGTGCAAAAACTGCAAATAAACAGTGCACTGGCCTCATCTGGTAAACCTGTCGACTATAAGTGGAAAACCCCATGTTTAGCTCTGGCTGAAAATTTGCCCTCTTAGTGAAACAGCAGACTTTTGCGCACTTTGCCTGTGTCGATAACGCTGTGTGGACTGTGACTTATCGACGGTTTCCTGAATACCTGTTGGCATTTTTAAACCACAAGTTTAATAATTTATGAACATACCACAAGTTAGTATTTATCTGTGTGGATAAGTTCTGCACCACAGAAATTCAAAGGATGGATACAGTTTGACATTTTAAAATTAAAAATAAACATAAAAAATACACAAAGGCAGATAAATGGAAGATTTGTTTTACAGTTTCATCTCAAAGTTTTGAAGTCTAGGAAGCATGAAAAGTTAAAAACTTGAATGCGTTCAGTAAGTAAGATCTGTAATCACTCATCAGCCTGCTTTCTTGGGTGTTCAGGCTGATAGCCTATTCCTTACGTCACTTCCATTTTCCCACACTGTCAAACTCAATACAGACATGATTACTTTACTCCAATCATTTTCTTGCCTGCTATCTCCACACCAATCAGTCCCCATTCTATATGCTTTAAACCTCACTGCTTTTCTATCTTTCTGCCTTTCAGGCAGCCCGCCTTCTCCCCATTGCCATCTCACAGTGATCGCTCAGAGCCCAATCCAAGCCTCCATCTTCATCTTCTCCTCTAGTTAGGGTCCTGTCATAACTTCTTACACTGCTAGGATTCTGTTCTGCTATGATGGGCCAGAGTCTAATCACCAATTCAATTCTCTTTCTTACTAAATCATTCTTCCCAACGACCTCTCCTTATTGAAATAGAAAAGTATGAAGTGCTCATATTTTCGAAGTTGAACCAGCAAAGGTTTGCTTGATTAGTTCTACAGATTTGGCCATTTTTCCATCACTTAATTTACAAATTAAATCATTGAGTAGATCTAATAACTGACAACACATACATTCTGTTTATTTACATAAATAAAACAATATCTACCAATAATAATGACTGATTTATTAGCTACATTTCATCAAGGCAATTTACAATTATGTTAAATTTGAAATTACACCAAGGGACGTCCTCATGTTTCCTGTTGGCTACTGTTTCTAAACTTTACACATTTAAAATTACAGTTACTGTCATTAGATAACATGAATAACAACTGACCAGGTTGGTAGAGAGGTTAACAAAGTCTGCATAGTCCTTGTTGATGAGCTCCACCATGGCTGTTTTCAACAGCTTGTAGTAGAGCTCCAGGTCCTCTCTCAGTTCTTCCAGCTGGACCTGCTTCCGACACTCACCCACAAACTGGTCAACGTCAAAGTCATCCTGCAGACACAAAGAGAAGAAGGCAGCATTCATTCAACAACACATTAACTCTGGTCACTTTGATAGGTACATCTTGGACCTCCTTTTGGTTTGAGAACTGCCTTAATTGACTGGTGATAGATTGAACATAGATTCGGAAAGGTCGGTGCCTTTCCTGTTCTTGAAATGAGTGGCACCCGGTGTGTGTGGTGCATTCAGAGATGCTCTTCTGCATAGTTTGGTTGTAACATCTGGTTATTTTAGTTACTTTTACAGCTCTATCAGCCATTCTCCCCTGACATCGACGAGGAATTTTCACCCAGAGAACAGCTGTCCACTGCATATTTTCTCTATTTTTACACCATTCTCTGTGAACCGTATAGAGGGCCGTGTGGGGAAATGCCACGTTTAAAGCCACTTTGATCACTCTCATCCCTCCTTTTGATGCTCGGTTTGAACTTCAACAAGCCAAGTCTAAACCTCGTCCACATGAGCAAACGCTTTGGATTACTGCCATGTGATTGGCTAATTACATATTTACATTTCTGAGTTAACAAGCACTTGGACAGGTGTACCTAACAAAGTGTCAGGTGAGTGCTCAAACTGCAATCCTCAGGCGTCGACTGTTTCACACAGAAACGCCTGCATGTTGCCTGTTATTTAATGTTACTCTGCTGGCTCGGTAAAAACATTCATATCTACTGACTGGTAAACCTTTACTGACACAGGAGCATCAGCATGAACGTCCACTATCGACATTTAGCTAGTCTAATGTTAGCTAGTTTGACAACCTAACGCTTTAACCAGCATTTACACACTCTTACCTTCATAAAAACATCCTTATCGAAGCACAGAGAATCCGGTCCCTTTGGTAGATTCATTCTATAAGAAAACACAACTTGAAGCTACAGTCAGAGAAATGATGACCAGCCTTGAGCTAGCTGCAGTCCAGCTTCCGCAAACATGGCAAGCGCACCGACGAAGAAGACAGTGATCAAGATGATACTCCTGCGCCCCCTAGAGGCCCCATGCAATGTGACCACAGTGCATTGAGACCGCAGGGGTCGCTGTTGAATGGAACCTAAATATTTTCATATTTAAATAAATAAAATAGTTTGTTACTACTGATTTTGGATTTCAGAGTTGTCAAATAAAAAATTACTCAAAATTTTTAGGTGCTCAAATTTTTTTTCCAAATGCAATTTTGTTAATTTGCAGTATACAGAAAAAAATAATAATTAAAACAAAATCCGCATTCATTGTGACAATCCTTTCCAACATCAACAGCGTTTCTCTTTTCTTTGCAGTAGATATGAAAAGAAAAATCCATTTTAATCGTTATATTGAGGTCTTGTTTAATTAGTAATTCACGATAGCCAAAAGATAAACATTACTTCCTATAGCTTGAAATTGACAGCACGATGGCTGTTCCTCGCAGTTTTTGTTTGTTAGTTTGCCGTTTTGCAGTTAACGGCAAATGCCAATTTGTCCAAGTAAAATTAGAAATAAGTTCAGTCAAATTTAATACTTGTTTGTTTTCGCTAAAAAATGCTTCTAAATATTAAAATTAATTGATAAATAATAGTTGTAAATTTATTATATCTATAATCTAATAAAATAAAATAATTTAAAATTTTAATTTTCCCCGTTGTCATTTTCTGCGTCCATCATTATTACTCTAGCACTGTATTATCGTTAGTCATCATAATCTTCCTTCACCTCAGCTTTAGCAGCTGCCATCAGCCGCACCGCTCCTGTCCGAGTTTGCTTTAGAAAGTGAAATCTTATTGGCTGGCAGTGCAGCGCTACGGCGTCAGGTGATTCAGTGCCAGCCACTACTCTCTCTATTCCTCGGAGTGGATAAATAACTCGCTGGTCTCTCAACCCGGATGCTGTGCCAAAACTATTGATGATTTTGCCCAGTGAGCAGCGCTGTGGGCAGAGCAAGGGGGCGGAAATATTCCAGTACCCTTGAAGCGGAGAGCTACCACCGGATCTACACTCTGCTGACCGCCGGGCTCCGCATCCGAGCCGGGACGGCAGGTGGATCATAATTCATACCAAACACAGGGGAGGGTGTGATCGCCACACTGAAGGCAAACACGTCTCCTGCTCCTGCAAGATCGTGACCACTTGCACGCCACTGAGGAGGTAGTGAAAGGGTGAGAAAGAGGGTGGAAGAAAGAGAAAGGGGGAGGAGAGAGGAGCATCACTACAGAGAGAGAGATGGCGGAGTGCGGGCGGAAGGCGCTGTCTCTCCTGGAAGCGGCCCGCTCCCGGTACGAGAGCCTGCAGATATCCGACGACGTGTTCGGCGAGTCCGGGGACGACAGCAGCGACAATCCCTTCTACAGCACCTCCGGAGACTCCGACTCTGATAACTACATAGCCGAGGTAGGTGAGGAGGATCAGCAGCAGCAACAGCCACCGCAGCAGCAGCACCACCATCACCACCAGAAACGAGGCGATAAGGAGAGTGGACACAGCGGGGGAACAGGAGGTGGCAGCGCAGCAGGACCCCCCGGCTCCCTATCCCGTAGTCAGGCAGAGGAGGAGGGCTGGACGGAGACTCTGCAGGATGTCACGGTCCCGCCGTACAATGATACATACGGTGAGGCACGATGGATGGGCTAATTTTTGCACTGGTGGGGAGCAAATGCTCACGGATTGCACTCCTGTCCAGACACAGACAGTAGTGCAATCCGTGTTCACATTTTTCAGGTCAGGCAGGCCATTTCTGTTTGTCACAACAGCCACAAAGCAACTACTGCTTTTTTTTTTTTTTTAACAACTGAATACTGCTATCGTTTTTATCTCTCTCTCTCTCTCTGTGTGTGTGTGTGTGCGCTTCTTGCTTGTGTGTAGTGAGGAGAGTAACAGAGAGAAACATGACACATGCATCGTTAATTGCTTTATTAAGTTAATGGCAAAGGCTTAACCTTTGATGCATCACCCCTTGGTGCTGTTGTAGACATGCTGTCTTATGTGTATGTGCTCATGTTTCAGAGCTGTTTCGTTTAGAGAAACGGCATGAAGCCTCTCCTGGCTCCATGCACATGTATTATGTTCATATTTTAGAATAAATAAATAAATAAATGGCACATTTTGTTTCATATAAACTCAATGTGCATAACAAGAAATATCTATGCACTTTGTAGAGCCACAACTTAACCTAGCATGCATGCCTTCTGATGCTATGTAGGTGTGTGCATTCATGCAGAACTAATGCACAAATGCCAGCCTTTGTCCACTGGTACCAACAGCTTAAATGTGAGACACAAGCTCAGAGAATCCTGATTTATTCATTCGGTTATTTTCCTTTTTAACAGCACACTTCTTCAGGTATGTTTGTGTGTGTGTGCGCAAAGGGGAGACATTTGTGTGCATGAATCGTGACACTTAAACAGCAGTGTGTGCACCCACACTGCTCCTTCCTCTGTACCACACCATTAGACTGTCAGTCTTAAGAACAGTATTTATTTATTTAGTCCATTATAGATCAGAGAGTGGGGTTTGGGGTTTATAGTGCAGCTCTTTCACTCAAGCTATGTTTGGATTGGTTCTCCTTGTCCATCTTTCCTGCCTCCGCTGAAGCCAAAACGATTTGTGGGAATGCCATCCTGTTTCCACCGTGACAGGATGCACTATTGCAGACTTGGAGGGGAATCGGCATATGGCTGTAGTAGATACGGACCAAGCCCCAGTGTGCTGACACACTACCTAGTAGGAACACACTTATTCAAATGAATAAAAAGCCCTGGCTGTAGATAACCTGCCAAGATGCCACTGCAAAGTAAGTAAACAGCACTCGCTGTGTGCAAAGAATTGTTCCCAAGCTGTTCCAGTGCAGCAAACACCGAAATGTACTACATGATCATTAAAAAAAACACATATGAACAAATGAGATAAAAAGCTTTTAAATGCTGTTTTGGGGCTATTTGGTTCAAGAAACAGCCTGTTCCATTAAACAGAATACTAAAAAAAGACACATGCACATACTACTTTATACTTCTTTTTTTTTTTTCAGATCCAGCTAACTTTAGTAATCCTGCTCTGGGATAATCTGAGCCTGGATATAAAGTGGTGTCTGTTTTAAGCACCCAAAATAATCTGAACCAAGCTGCACTGAGCTGGGGTACCATAAGAGGTTCTTGCTGTGGCACAAATGTTAGAGGATGTTCAGTACTTCTGCATCCTGGACTGTCTGACTCTATTTAGCTGTTGTGACTTTGTTGACTTAAGCTAGGGTGGCAGCAGGTATGTTCGTCTCAGGTTTTGTATGGTCTGGTCTGATTTGTTAAAAATGCAGTCAGTGTCTGTTTGCACAAGCCACTGCAACTCTAGGCCCGCCATCCTGTATCAGGGTAGGGATGATTAAAAGCATGGATGTAGTACTGCCAGAGCGCATAATCACACTTCAGACCTCAAGTAGCCAAGACTGTACTCTGACTTAATCAGCCCGAACAGATAAGAATGACTCCATCCTGAGCAGCATGTCTGCATAAATGTGCAGATTTTAATGGCACGAATGACGTTTCGGCAAAGTCGGTCAGTGCCCGTCTGTCTGCCTGCCCATTTCTATGTCAGTCAGTGTGTGCTGACACAGGATGTTCATATGTAATATGCTGTCTTCAAATGAGTTTGTGATGGTTGCCCCTGCAGTGCGAGGCGGGTGGTAAATGACCAGACCAAAGATTATGAACCGTAGCTCTTAGATTATATAAGCACTTTATCATGATGTCGAAGGGAATTAAAGAACTATTTATTGCTTCACTTTGCTGAAGCTGACTGAAAGATTACTGCTCCTGCCCATATGTCAGTTCATCTGCCTGACTGTGTACTTCTACCTTGTCTGCATGAGATCTCTCAGCCATTTAAAAACACTTAGACAAAGATGCATTTTATTATATTTATACATAATATTCTCTATCAATCACATAAAGGTAGAATGCTGAAGTAATTGGACTAAACAATAAATATTTAAATAAGCTGGCTTGGTTTCGTGAAAGTTTTTTTCCTATTCATTTTTTTTAAATTAAAATGATTCAGGGATTTGATGCTCTTGAATATTAGTACTATAAAAACAACACAAATGAAAACGTTTTTGCTTAAAGACAGTAGATATTGGATTATTTGTAAGTCAAAAAAATTTTTAATCAATAGTTGCAGTGGTGAGAAATTGCACTTAGGTGCTGTCTCTTTAATTTCCACTAAAAACTGAACTCAGAACACATTTAGTCTATGTAAGGGTTGATGCACTTCAAATACACAGTAATCTCTCCTACTAAATCCATGGCTGTAAAAGCTCTACGAGACAGATGTTTGTCCTGGGACAATGGAAATACCACAACAGCTGATAATCGCGAGGGATTATACCTGTCTGTGTGTGCACTGTAGGTGGATTTTTCTTTTGAGCAATGTGGGAAATCGATATTTATAGGAGTGCCACATAGACTAGCATCAGCTGAAAGAAGAGTTATGTAAATGATTAATCCTGTTTCATCTGATTGATGCGGGCTGGACTGACGATGAGCTGGCAGAGCTAGTCAAAGAGGAAGGTTATGTTTGCTCAGCAGCAGCAGCAGATGAGACAATTCTATTATCCAGGAAAATGACGAGTCCTTCCTCACATTGTATTTGTACCTCCCTTCTGAGATGAGTCGTGTTAAATCATTTTGCCTCAGTAGATCTTCAGTCTGAACGTCTGATGTTTTTATTCAGGGGTGGACTGGAAGTCATGTTGAATATTACCTTCAGCTTTCAAGTCTAATTGGATGTGAATGAGTTGATCTTTGAGCTGTGCCCTGGCTACTTCTGTGTCTTGTCTGCAAGCATCAACTGAATGGGAGTGCTTGTACCCCACTCTGTCTTTTCTACACTTCATGTCTTGTCCTCCTGCACACTTTTAACAGTGTACTATATAGGGTGAAGTCTTGTGCGTGTTATCGTTAAATCGGCAAAGAAAAGAGCCTTCATTATTTTAGTTGCAGCCTGCTACACAGGGCCTGAGAAGGGAGAGTAAAAGCCTTTTTTTATGTTGTTCTGAGATAATGAGATTGTGCTGTTCAATCGAGCCAAAAGATGTTCTGCTCAGTCCAAATTACCTCTCATGGATCCAACAACCTGAGAGTGAACCAAAGCCAGTTAACTGCACTGAGTATCGACTGTGTGGCTTCAAAGCTACATCCAAAGGCAGACGGACAGAGAGCTTTTTAAATGGGAGATAAATGTTATCTCGTCCTTAACCAGCGAGGGAGAATAATTAGGTCAGGCAGAAAAGTCCCGACTACGCTTCACTGTTGCTGCCATTAGCACATTGTAGAAAACGGCTCTGATTCTTTGTTGATTAATTTTAGTTAAATTACCTATTTATCCATTGCCTTTCGCTAGTTTTGCTGCTTATTCATTAATTTATGCCATTTCAAACATTTATACCACAGCTGGTGAACCTTTTTTTCCCATATTTGAGCATTTATCTATTGCTTTTAACAATTCTTTGACATTAATGTTAGTAAATACAGTTATTTTAATTGTGTCAGTGCTTCTTTACTTTAAGTCAACAATTTAAGTTTTTGTTCAGTACTTTAAAGGATGGATCAGTCCCATCTCCATTTTTTTACAGTTTAAACGTATCCTTATTTATCTTATACTGGGCTAACTCTCTTCAGATTGGCAGCACCTGACAAACAGAAGGTTTGAACAGCATGTGTCTAGAGCTGTGTGTTGTGAAGACCATATTAAGGACATCCCCTGTATTTGACAATGTCTAAAAGTAGCAGGAAAAAACGACTCAAACAGTGTTATTATTTGAAATTTTGGCCACGTAAGTGTTATTTTGAATGTTTATTCTTTAAGCTGTTAGCCACAGTCTGGCATAGAGACCGGTTGGCAACTTCTTAGCAACCACCGTTTCCTAGGGAAAATTGTGCATACCCCAACCAGTTAGTGAGTGGTTGCTGGAGGTTGCTGGCAGTGACTAGGTGAAACTGATCTAAAAGGGGTATAAGGTGCTGCCTAGACAAGTTTCTTGTGAGTGGTTTGATCATCAGCACAATTAGCATTGTTCATGTCACTGTCACTTCACAGCCACCTGTTCTCTCTGCACCAAGGCCTACACTTTTAGACATCTCTTTAAGTTGTTCTTATGCTGCAGTTTCAAAAAAGAAGCTTCTTGGTTGTTAACATAGACTTTCAATAGATTTAAGTAGGTCATTATAAGGACTAAACACTGTACACTGATCACACAAACTTTACAACCACACACAGATGAAGTGAAGTTTCTGTGTTATTCCACAGGTTTAGATACATTCAAATTTCATTAATAAAAAGGCAAATCATTCTGTATAAACAAAACCATCAGTCAAATTAATCGAAATAGTGCAGATGTCTTTTAATGGCTCATGGCTCGCAAACATTAAAGCGTGATTTTGACTTATTGCCTGCCATAACACAAAAGCAAGAAGACACTGAAGCCTTCCGCAAGCATAGAAATGCCACACTTTGACTGGCATCACAGTGTGGTGGCTGTCAGGTCATGTAAACTTTCTAACTGCTGCCCTGGGCTTATGACATTCATACCAAAAGCTGCTGATGCACGAAGTGTAGTGCGTTCCGCTGATGTTTTTTGGGGGGTTTTTTTGCTACAATGTAACACCTAAAATTAATTGATGCTTTACGTTACTGTTCTCAAGATTCTTTTGAGATGTCACTGGAATTTATATAAGCAAGAATGAGCCTGTGTGCATCCCACACAGCTTTGAAGATGACAGCTCAACAAAATGATATTTTATTGTGTCAAAAAAAACCCTTCTACTCAGCAAAGTCAATCAAATTGAAGGCTTCGTACCAAAGTTAAAAAGCTGGGCGTAAGTGACAGTGCTGTGTGTGACTTATCCCATGTGCGATTCTCTGTCTGTCAATCAGTATAATTTATTTTGTCATAACATTTTACTTTTGTCCTTTTTCCCAATACAGGACCTGCTCAAAAGATGCCGGCCACCGCTACAGCCTTGGACTTTTTCCAGCTCTTTGTCCCGGACAACTGCATCCAAAACATGGTCACTCAGACTAACATGTACGCCAAGAAGTTTCAGGAGCGGTTCGGCTCAGACGAAGGCTGGCGTCCCGTCACGGCCCAGGAGATGAAGGCGTTCCTGGGCTTTGTCACTTCCACCAGTGTGCACCGCTGTGAGTCAGTGCTCAGCATCTGGAGTTCGGGCTTTTTCAGCAACCAAAGCATCGCCTTGAAGATGAGTCAGTCGCGTTTTGAGAAGATCCTCAAGTACTTCCACATTGTGGCTTTCCGACCATCACAAGGAAGCAACCAGGGCCTTTACAAGATCCAGCCCTTCCTGGACTCGCTGCAGCAGTCCTTCAGCTGCACTTTCAGACCATCACAAACACAGGTGTGTGGGGTTGCGACAGGTGGTGTTTTCTTCAAGCCTCTCTTGATATTTTTAGATGCTTTCTTTCAGCTGGCAACAGATTCTTCTTGCCTTTAGGAGCACCACATTTTAACAGCACAGCTACATTTTATTATGCCTCATAAATTGCATAGTATAAAAAGAAATGACCAAAGTTCCAGAGGTCATTTACAGGTGATGATGTTGAGGAAATCACGTTTTAGTCATCCACATCCAAAGTTTTGCTGTGTCAGCATGTTTATGTGTTCCAGTGCAATATTAACTTTCTGACCTGGAGCCATAACACATTTACACAGATACAGAATGAGAAGGAAGAGGACAGTGATCAGTAGGTAGGGTATGAGTTGCATGTAGGTGCTAACAATGGTGAGATCAAGGGGTATGCCAAGAGATTGTCTCAGTTATAATTTAATTAGTTTATCTCTTCTCTGACAAAATTATTTGAGCTATTTAGTTTTAGATGTAAAACAAAAGAGAAATTTGTTGAATGACTGTTTTCGATTCAATTTGCATTTATACAACACCAAATCACAAGGCCAACCTTATAGCTGAGAAAGCGATATGTTTAAATATGGTAAATGGACTGGTTCTTATATAGCACTTTTCTACTCTCACTGAGCACTCAAAGTGCTTTATACAACTCGTGCATTCACACAAGCACTTTATCTAAGGCTTTTTTTAGTGCTTCTATCTAACATTCACTCGCATTCACACTCCGATGTGCATCGGCGAGCAACATGGAGTTAGTATCTTGCCCAAGGCATGTAGACTGGAGGAGCCTGGGATCGAACCACCAACTTTCCGGTGAGTAGGTGACCACCTGAGCTACAGCCACCATTCCTGAGGAATGGTGGAATTATAGGAATTTCAGGAATTTTAAAGGTTTTCTGTTGAATCAAATTTTTTAACAATGCTTCAAGTATTGCAAACCAGCTCATAGCTCCAGCAATGAGTCTCTGTTTGAAAAGCCATCTACACGATGACTGGGGACGCGCTCTGTTTTACACAGGCTTCCCCTGCAGAGGAATTTAACTTGTGTATCCGATCCACATTTATGCAACTAGGCCAGTGGAGCGCCAGCCTTGTTTCTCTATTTTGGGTGGGCTGGACTTTTTTTCAACTCCTACTTTACTTTCTTCTCTGGATGAATTCATCACTCTGCATCACTGGAGATTTAAAAGTACCCCAAATAACCAGCCTGCCTAAAATCAAACTGATCTTTCACCGCTGTGCCCTTATCAACTTCATTTTTTTTTGTATTATTTTGACATGACAGCAAAAAGAGGAAGCTTTTGAATCAGTTTCCTCTTTAGATGTGTTCTTCTTGAGCAAAAAGGCACAGCTGAATTTACCACGACCTTGTTTACGTAAATCTGATGAAAATGTAACATTAAAAATGTGTCTGATTGCTCCCAGAGTTCAAGCAAAAAACAAAGATCTTACATAAGATACAGTTTACTCTTAAAGTATTTGTTAGTAGAGGATACGGCATTGCATACAGTTCCTATAAGGGCTTTTCTTTCTTTCATAATAATAGCTAAAATATTGCGACTTAATATTCTCAGTCTTTTACACAGAAGGACACTGGGGTCGCTTTTAAAAATAAGTGAACAAGTTGATTTATTTGCTGTTGTCTTTCTACTGTATGAGTGCTACAACGTCATCTTCATTATGAAAGATGATGTCAGTTCTGTGATGGGAGCATTTTGGAACACAGGCACTTAAAAGCAATGCCCTCCTCATATATTATCCACATCTAATTCATCTGTGCAATTCTACCCTCTAAATAGTTTAAATATCAATATTTTACACTTTATTTCATTGCAGCATAATCACTGGTTGGGTGAAGTGTGTTTTCATGCTAAAGAGCTCTAAACACTTAGATCTAAAAATGACAAAACTGAGCCAGTGAGGTCAGCAAGTGAGTGTCGTTGGCAGTGAAGGGTTTATGTGAATCTAGGCCAGTTTGTTTTATCAGTTCATTTTCTGTATTTTCTGCTCCCGATAGTCTCTCAGAGTGGACTAGAAAATACAGACAGTCTGAAACTGTAGCTCTACTGGCAAGGAAAAAGCAATCTTCTCAATAAATGACTGCCTTCTGAGAAAGAGGGAAAGAAACAAGTGTAGTTGTTGAAGTCTGAATGGCAGATAATAATGGTTTTAAATGGGCTGTATCTAAGTATTTTATTTTTTAGTTATGTTGCTACTAGCCTGGTAGCTCGATCCTTTCAGTTCAGTTTTATTTCAGCAGTACCTTCAAGGGGCTGTATATTGCAAGGTAAAAACCCTACAAAATACTCAAGATAAATTTTCAACAATCAGACAATCCCAGTGGGTGACAGTAGGAAGGAAGAACTCCCTTTTGACAGGAAGAGGCCTCGGCAGAATCAGGCTCTCAACCAGGGGTTAAGAAGACACCTACAGATTGGCATTGTTGCTGTTGTTGGGCTCCACACGGTGCTTGAGCTGCCTCTCCAGTGAGTATGGAGTAAGGCCCTCAAGGTGACAGCTGTTGTGAACTGCTGCTGCATGAATAAAATTGAACTAGACTAAATTGAATATAGTGCAACTCCAACAGTGGGGAAACAGTCATTGTTCAGCTCTCCAGGAGAACAAATCAAGAGACCAATTTCAGAGGTCACTAATATACATGGGTAACAGCTAGGTGGTCAGCTCCCAGACAGGTAAATGCTTAGCAATGCAATATTGAAAATAGTCATAGTTTGCATCTAACAGCTAATCATGTAGAGAAGAATTATGGGGAAAAAATGTGCTCTGTTTTTTTTCTCTAATAAACTCTAGCATGCTCCTCGAGATACTCCTAACAGTGATGCGTCACATATTCTATGTCAGTTAGGTCTGTGCTGGGGTTAGTTTTGCAGTTGCTCAGATCATGTCTGGACTGCTTTATTGCTGCTGTATTGATTTGCAAGTGTAAAATAATTATTCAGAAAGCCATTAGAGGACATCCACTCGAAGACGGTGAGCAAATGAATGGTTTTATTTTCTCAGACAAATGATTTACTTCAAACATATTTTGTTCAAATGTAATCACTTTGGTTTCAGCTGTAATAAGATGAGAGAAGACGTCACTGTGCAGCTGTGCCACAGCTACAACATGAATTATTTCTTAGGCTGTTGTGGTCTGGGTGACATCATCCATCCGAAGTCTAGATGGCCTCATTTATTTTTAACTTTTATGACTCCGTGATTCCATATTTGACTGGAAAATGACTTGTTGCCAGAGCAGCACGGAGGTGCTGGTCGCCACTCGGTTAGTCAAATCATGATGGGCTGGGTGGGAAGAAGAGGCAGGGAAAACACCGGAGGAAGGGAGAGCCCTGAGAAATTTAAAATGCAAATATTTGCCGAGTATCAAAACCAATGTGTATCTTTGGATTTATGACTGTTGGCTTTTAAAATACTTTCTTTGTTTCTCGTTCATCGTTTGGAAATTCCTCTTCAGTATCTCATATGACTCATCCTAGTATTTAGGAAAATAAGGGGGGGGAGACTTGCACATTCATCCTAGTATTTAATGACTGTGGGCTTAGGGAAAATAATATAGAACATACAAATAAAAATCAGTTTGTAACAACTGTACATTTCATATCAAACCCAATTCTGACAGCTGTCCAGAATGAAAATATATTCAGCTTATTGTCATAGAAAGCAAAGAAAATCAGTTTTAGTTAAAGAACTTATGAATAATGAGCATATTTAACTCTTTTTTGTGTGTGTTAAATTGATTGTCTTAAAGATTGAGAATCATAAAATTGTGTGTTTCTAAGGGCACCCTGAATTTTCTTCATATACGAATGAACACCTTTTTTTTCTCTCTCTCTCTATTTTTGCCACTCCGAGAAAAAGTTAGTCACACCTTATTTATTTGGGGATTTTATTTTATTTTTTATATATTTTTGTCTATTTTCATTTGAATGGAGAATCATCCATGCTAAAAAGAAAACTAAATATAAAAAGGCTTCCACTGTTTGGATGAATCCAGGCACAGAGAAGGAAGTTATAGTGCATAAATGTAAAAGGTATGGACAACGTGAAGATGAAACCTCAAAATGAAGTGAAAGTGACAAGGCAGAAGTTCTTTTTCGGAGGGGTTTTGCAAACAGAGCTGCACGAGTGAGAACATGTTTCTGCTGACAAAGTGTTTTTGTTTTTTTACTATCACGCTCAAACACATACAGGACTTGCGAGAATCTTCAGTTGGCCGCCTTCTCTCTTTAAACTCTTGGTGTGGTATTAAATCATACACAATCTCATTCTTATCTCTCACACAGGAAGCCTCACAAGGGAAAACTAGTTGTGTTCACTAGCACCTTTTTGCTTTTGATGAGGCTATGCAATGTATGTATGTAAAAATTCACTTAGACCCATGTTTCAGGTTCTTCATGAGCCCTTGATAGATGAGGACCCAGTGTTCATCACCACTTGTACAGAAAGAGAGCTGAGGAAGAGAAAGAAGAGGAAGTTCAGCCTCTGGGTCCGACAGTGCACCTCCACCGGTTTTATCTGTCAGGTATCTGCACACAATACTCGATGTGTTTGTATGTGATTTGGAGACACGGAGGTGGGAAACTTCCTTCAGAATCACAATTGTTTCAGGTGTGATTTGAGAGTGAAAAATTACATTAGAGGAGATGAAAAAGAAATGATTGCACGTCTTTGTCTGCTTTGATTCTATTTTGATTTGCTGCTTTGCAACTTCATGGCAGAAATATAAAATTTGTTTTATTAAATATGGCATACAGAAGTCTCGAGTGTGCCTGAAGTCAAGTAAGAAAGGCTTTCATGAAAATATCAGAGGCTTTGATCTTCACTAGATTTCAAATCTTATTCTTTGAATGTTGCATCATTTAGCATTCAATCTATTACTTTTCACAGAAAATTATCATATATTTTTTTATACTGGTAAATTTATGTGTAACAAACTGCACAGTTTGAGTTTAAAATGGATCACATGAAAAGCCTTCTGGGTAAAAAATATTGTCTTTTGATGTTGGTTTTGAGTGGAAGCGCTACTAGCTCAAGCAGGCACATCTCAGGCAGGCAGAGCTGCTCTGACTAACAACCTTGTCCTTACTGCAACCTTCCACTCCTACGCCGGTTGGTTATGTAATACCCCCATTTAACTGAGACCCTGCATGGAAGGACTAACAGACCTGTCCAACTCTGAGCATTACAGAGTTCATTATACAGGGGGGGAAACAAGAAGGCACATGCCCCAAAAGATTTTGTTCGCAGTTTTTTTTTGCTAAACCTGATGCACTTTTTATGCATCAGCCTTCCTCAGTGTTAATCATAGTGTGCATGTTGTGCAGGTCACCCACATTCAGCCACCCACACACATGCAAGCTCACGCAAGCAAACACACAAACATTTGCATTGGTATACCTGACAGGAGACCATGTTTTTAATACCAGTGATACCCAGCTACAGTTTATTAGTTAAAGGCTTCTGCTCCCTCAGTGGAGATGAATGGAATTTCACTTGTGCTCACAGCAATGAAAAACGACATTAAAAATTCAACATCAACACATATTTCCAGAAAGACTGCCCTACTTACTCAGACATATCACTTCTGTTAGAGGAAGAGTTTTATTGGGTGAAACTTGTTTGTTTGTTCTTTTGGTTTATTTGGTCAACAATCACCACAGCTATGTCATCAAGTAAACAGGAACCCTAACCGTTACCTTAACCTAAATCTTATTCTGACCACCAACAATGAAGGCTGAGAACTCGTTTTTAAAGTCTTCTGGGTTGTAAAGTAAAAATAAAGGAGATCAAAAACAAATGCAGTATGTATTTTATTTTACCTTAAAAAGAAACAAGTTCCTGCTTAATTTAGAGGTCACCACTGCGGGTCATCTACCCCTTATACCCAGCATCCTTCTCTTTCACACTGTCCTCTGTATTTCCTCCTTCACTACATCCATGATTTTTTTTCTTTGGTCTTCCTCTTTTCCTCCTGCCTGACAGCTCCATATTCAATATCCCCTGTCCAATATATCCGTTATCCCTCCTCTACACATGTTCAAACCACCTCAGCCTTGCCTCTCTAACTTTGTCTCCAAGCTCCTCGATGGTCTGATATACATATATTATGGTCACTTAGAATTAAATGAGCACCTGCAACTCTGGCATCTCCGGTTCAGTCCTTTGTCTCTTTGTCAGTATCCTTCTGTCTCTAAACCATACATCATAGCAAATGTCACTACCATCCTGTAAACCTTTCACACTTGGTGTCACAAATCACTCCTGACACCCAAAATTCAAATTGCCTCACGCTCTTTAGGCTACATCCACACTAATGCGTTTTTTTTTTTTCAAAAACGCATCGTATACTCTCTCTCCTCCCGTCCACACTGAGACGGCGTTTTTCCCGAAGGAAAACGCAGCGTTTTCAAAACGCTCTCGAAAACGCATACATTTGAAGACTGTGCTTATGCGTCGCAGTGTGGACAGCGAAAACCGAGACTTTCGAAAATGATGATGCATGTTAGTCATGTGATGCAGTCATGTGACCAATTAAACAAAGATAGCGGAGGGCATTATACAGCAGTTGTTTTGTTTGCTATTAAAGCCCTAAAGATTAAAGATTAATATCAGTTTGTACATGCTCCAGATAGCTTTTCTTCAACTTCTTTAATTCTCACCCGGTTTTGCAACTTTGTGCTTTTGTGTTACTCGCAGCAACAACTCCACCTCATTGTTAGTCCATTTTAAAAAACCTCGGTGCTTTTCCTCGACATTTTGCCGTGACGTTTCAAAGAGCCGGAAAGTAAAAAAAACTGCAGACGGAAATGAGGCAGGCCGAATCTTCTTACGTTTCACGCATGCGCAGTGTCATGATCGGAGGCAATAAGACGCAGCGTTCTCAAGCACAAACCGCTTTTATTTATTGTAGCAGCAGCCTACGTGCCTACATCAATTCCTGAAGCAAACATATACAAACAGTATTCTAACGACCTCTGGTGGCTGCCCCCATGGTAGCCTTACTAGGACAACATAAGCAGATTTCATAACATCTCCCCCTTTAACAAAAGTACTTTCAACATAAAACAGTGTTGTCAGATCGCAGGACATCGCAGGATTTTCCGGCTTGAGTGAACGCTGGCGCGCCTGGCTGCCGCTACTCACCGGTACATTTTCGTTTATTCGGATTATTTGGATTCAGATTTGAATGTGATTTGAATGAACAGGGGCATTCACACTCAGGACCAGATCGGTCTCTGCCAGGGATTGATTTGCACCGCTTGTCCTCAACATCTTCTATTTCAGCTGAATGTGCTCTTACGTCTTCTTTTTCTCAGTGAGCTGCACTAGCTTAACTTTTTGAGCTATTCTAGCCTACCTGTTCGTCGCTCCAGCCTGCTCGGCCCCTTTTTCTCCACACAATTGAAGATGTGGGCCAAGATGTTCCTGAACTGGTCGGCAGTATTTTGGATTCTCCTGACGCTCGTCTACCATCCTACGGCTGGACTGCTCCGCTATTCAGCTGCTGAGCTCCTCCGCCTTCGCGGGCAGCTGTCGCTCCCGTCACCGGCGGAGCTCCACTACCACCCGGACATCACTTTCCAGCCTCGCCGGAGATACATCCATCGCGGGTCCCGCAGGATTTTCCATAACTCCAATGGAACTAAATCGTTTTGGTCTGCTACTCGCCGCCATCGCAGGAACCCTGACCGGGCTGTCAACCATCGATCTCTAGCCCACCTGCCCAGGGCACCCACCGCGATTAGCAAAAAATAAAATACTCCACTCAACTTCGGTCTTCTAAATACTCGTTCATTGACAAATAAGGGACCTCTCATCCAAGACCTCCTATCTGACCGTAAGTTTGACCTTTTTTGCTTAACTGAAACCTGGCAACAACCTGATGACTTTTCTCAGCTAAATGAATCTACTCCTCCGGGGTTTGTTTACTTTTCTAAACCCCGCTGCTCAGGTCGTGGGGGTGGTCTCGCGATCTTCCTTCGCCAGCACTTGAAAGTCCTGCCAGTTAATGTTGGTACCTTTAGTTCTCTAGAGGTCCTTGCATGTGAGCTGACTGGACCCATTCCCACCATCATAGCTACTGTATACCGCCCCCCCAAACCTAACCCTGTCTTCTTCAGTGACTTTGCTAATCTACTAACCCATCTCTCATCTCTCTCCCCAAATGTGATCTTGGTGGGAGATTTCAATATTCACATGGATAATAATGACCTTCTGCTCACCAGAGACTTTTCTTCCTGTTTGGAAGGCTCTGAATTTAAACAATTTATCGACTTTCCCACTCACTCTAAAGGACACACCCTGGACTTGGTCTGCTGTTCTGGTCTTACTCCCTCGAATCTTTCTGCTACTGAAATCCCCATAACTGACCACTTCCTCCTTTCATTTAACCTCACTCTCTGCTGCTCTTCTACCAAGCCAACCCGTCTCATCTCGTTCCGCAACATCAAGAACATTGATATGGACACTCACTACCAGTTTGGACAATGTTCAGATTCCAGACTTCTATTCCACTCCTGATGATTTGTTGTTATATTATAATAATTGTCTACGCACTGTCCTTGATTCTCTGGCTCCTGTAAAAACCCACACTGTTTCCTTCGCTTGCTCTGCTCCCTGGTTTACGTCTGACCTCCGAGCTTTGAAGGCCAAAGCTCGGCAGCTAGAGCGTAAATATAAGAAATCTGGTTTAACTGTTGATTCTGAAATCTATAAATACCATGTACTTCAGTATAAAGACTCCATCAGCAAGGCCAAACAAAGCTTCTACTCTGGTATTATCAACACTTTTGAGGGTAATGGAAGGACTCTGTTTTCAGTTTTTAACAAACTAATTCAACCCCCCAACGCTTTACCACCACACTTCTATTCCTCTGAAACCTGCAACTCCTTGATGCTGTTCTGGACTACGAAAATCAATAACATCCACCAGCAACTCAGATCAAATGTTGTGTCTACCCTCTCTCCAGAACCTTTTCTCCTTTTTGAGCCATTTTCCACTTTTCATCTTCCTGATTTATCTGATATTTCCGAGTTCATATGTAAGTCAAAGCCTGCCACATGTCATCTTGACCCCATGCCCACGGGGCTTGTAAAATCCTGCCTCTCTTCTTTACTCCCACTCATCTCTGCTATCATTCACTCTTCTCTCACCACCGGTATCGTTCCCTCCTTATTGAAGACTGCTCTAGTCACTCCTATACTGAAAAAACCTTCTTTAGATCCCAACAACTTCAACAACCTCCGTCCGATTTCCAATCTACCCTTCATTTCTAAAATACTCGAAAAAGTGGTTGCTTCATTTACACCTGGTTAATAATAACATCTACGAGAGATTTCAATCTGGTTTTCGCTCATGTCACAGTACAGAAACCGCTTTACTTAAAGTCACTAACGATCTTCTAATCGGAGCTGACTCTGGTCTTCTCACTATTCTCGTCCTTTTAGATCTGAGCTCAGCCTTCGACACCATTTCTCACTCTGTACTTCTAAGCAGACTTTCTTCTCTCGGCATCTCTGACACACCCCTCGCCTGGTTTCAATCATATCCCCTCGACCGTTCCCAGTTTATTCAACTAAGATCATTCCGCTCTCGTCTATTCCCCGTCACCTCTGGTGTACCCCAAGGCTCAGTCTTAGGCCCTCTTCTCTTCATAATATACATCCTCCCTCTAGGTACCATTTTCCGCAAATTTGATCTCCAGTTTCACTGTTTTGCTGATGACACCCAGTTATACCTCTCTTGCAGACCTGACTCCTCCCTCCCACCTTCCTCCCTTTCAGAATGTCTATCTGAGCTAAAATCCTGGTTTAACTTTTTTAAAGCTCAATGAGGATAAAACTGAGATCCTCCTTATTGGCACCAAATCCAACCTTTTAAAGGCGAACCATTTCTCACTCACCATCGATAACTCCACAGTTTTCCCTTCTCCTCAGGTTAAGAGCCTTGGTGTCATCCTAGACAGTTCACTTTCCTACAAATCTCACATCAATAATCTCACCCGTTCTGCCTACTTCCATCTACGCAATATTAACAGATTACTTCCTTCTCTTTCCACCCAGTCTACGTCCATTCTTGTCCACAGTCTTGTTACATCCCGTATTGACTATTGCAACTCTCTTCTGCATGGTCTCCCCCAAAAATCCCTCCATAAGCTTCAACTGGTTCAGAACTCTGCTGCTCGCATTATCACCAGAACCCCCTCCTACCAGCACATCACCCCTGTTCTTCAGGAACTTCACTGGCTCCCTGTGAAATTCCGGATAATATTCAAACTTCTTCTGCTCACCTTCAAGGCCATTCATAACCTCGCTCCTCCTTACCTTTCTGACCTGTTAACCACTACCTGTTCTGCCCGTTCACTTCGATCTTCCTCTTCTATCCAGCTTGCTGTACCTTCCTTCCGCCTCACCACCATGGGAAGCAGAGCTTTCAGCTGCTCTGCTCCCAGGCTGTAGAACTGCCTACCCCCAGAAATAAGAAACATTGGTTCTCTCCCCCAGTTTAAATACCAACTCAAAACTCATCTGTTCAAATCTGCATATTCACTGTGAATCCACTGTTTGTTAATTTTATCTTGTGCTTTGTTTTATTGTTCTTATTTTACCATTGTTTTACTATGTGTCTTCCTATTGTAAAGTGTCCTTGGGTGACTTGAAAGGCGCTCATAAATAAAATTTATTATTATTATTATTATCACAGGGGTAGACTACCCTCAGTCCTGATAAGGGATTATTCTGCCCTTAGAATATAGAAAGGAGATAGCCCTCAGTCTCTGAATCTGAGAGGTACTTTAATCTCCCGCCCCCTGGAAGTCACTCTCACAGGTGTGGTAGGGCGAAGAGGAGACCCCAGGACAGGGACTGGCAATGCCTGCCTTACTGGTCGTTCTTGGGAAGCAACCGCCCCTTTAGTTGGAGTAATCGGTGTAGCTGGAACAGTGCTCTGCTGCTGCTCCTCAGGATCAGCAGTGCCTGGGACAGGCTGAAGGTGTCGTCTGTTGCGGCGAGTCACGTTCCCATTCGCCATCTCCACCAAGTAGGATCTCGGCTCTTTAGACTTACTGATGACCTTGGCTGGAGTTGTCCACCCCTTTTCCCCGTCAAGCTTCACTACAACATCCTGGCCTGGGAGAAGCTCAGGAAGTGGATGAGCTGAATGTCTGCGGTTGTAGAAGAATCTGTAAGAGTCCTTAGCTGCAGCATCCCTTTGGCACACCGTGTCCCTATTGACTGGACTGGGCAGCAATGTCTTGTCGAGTACTGGGACGGTGGTGCGGATTTGACATCCTGTCATAAGTTGAGCTGGGCTTGCACCGGTTGCTGCAATTGGTGTAGAGCGGTAACTCATTAAGGCTAAGCAGGGGTCAGGCTGTTTGAGAATGTACTTGGCCGTTTGGACAGCTCTTTCAGCAGCTCCATTTGACTGGGGGTAATGAGGGCTCGACGCAGTGTGGGTGAAGCCATAACTCAGTTTGAAGTCTTGGAACTCTGATGACGTGAACTGCGTCCCGTTATCACTGACCAGTTCTAACGGGATGCCCCATCTAATGAACATATGTTTAAGCTTGTTAATGACCTGTCTGCTTGTTGTTGTAGTGAGGGAAGCAATCTCAATGTCTCTTGAAAAATAGTCAACAACGACAAGAAAGTTCTTACCCTCGAGCTCGCACAGATCAGCTGCAATCTTTTGACAGGGGCCATTGGGCAGAGGAGTAGTCACGAGGGGTTCCCGTCGCTGTGTAGGCTTGTGCTCTCTACAAAAGATGCATGACCTCACCTTGTGTGTTATTTGAAGTCCAATGTTGGGCCACCACACTGTTGATCTTGCGCGCTCTCTACATTTAGTTAGTCCTTGGTGGCCTCCATGTAATTGGTCAAGGACACTGGGTCTGAGTGCTGTGGGAATTACGATGCGATCGTGGTAGAGCACTAGACCATCTGATTCTGAAAGGTGGCTTCTGGCTGCATAAAAGCCTTGCAGTGGTGAGCTCTTTGCCATTCTCCGAGGCCACCCTTGTCTGATGAAGATGATTGCCTTTTGAAGCTCTGGGTCCCTCTGTGTAGCTCTACGAATTTCCTCCAACTTATGTGACTTGATAGGTTTGCTTGTCACTACGTTGCTCACATATGCCTTGACCTGGCTGTCTGTCTCGGACGGGTAGCATCCGTGCAGTGGATGTCTGGAGAGTGCGTCTGCCACCACTAACTGTTTACCGGGAACATGCTCAGCAGTGACATTGAATCGCATCAGCTGCATCAGCAGTCTCTGACATCTCAGTGGCGTTTTATCAAGGTCGTATGAGTTGATCAAAGGCACCAAGGGCTTATGGTCAGTTTGTAGGCGTACATGACCCATGCCTTGGATGTAGCGGGCAAAACGTTCGCAGGCCCAGACAGATGCTAAACACTCTTTTTCGATCTGCGAATATCTTTTCTCTGCGTCTGTGAGCGTGCGAGAACAAAAAGGAACAGGCCGTAACTCCCCCTCATGGTCCTGTAACAGTGCAGCACCCAGGCCATAGCTGCTGGCGTCCGCACTGACAACTGTTGGTCGGCCTGCATCATAATAACAAAGTGCTGGTGCAGCCACGAGCATTGCTTTTGCTTTGTTGAATGCTTGCTCCTGAGGCTCGCCCCACCCCCATACAGTTTCTTTCTTGAGAAGATTGGAGAGGGGGTGCAGCACCGTGGACAGGCCCGGCAGGAATTTTCCAACATAGTTTATTAATCCGAGTACCTGCCTGAGTTGTTCTACATTGGTGGGGCTGGGCATCCTAGCAATAGCCTCCACCTTGCCATCATCAGGTTTCACACCATCCGCACTGATGATGTGACCGAAGAACTGTAGTTCATTCTTTCCGAAGTGGCACTTGGACCTGTTAAGCTTAAGGCCTGATGCTTTGATTGTCTGTAATACTGCATCTAAGCGTTGGTCATGCTCCTCTTTGTTAACCCCGAAAACCAGTATGTCGTCCATCACGACGACAGTCCCCTCTAGGCCCTTGAGCAGGGTGCTCATGAGCCGCTGGAAGATCTCGGGTGCTGAAGTTATGCCAAATGGCAGGCGTCTGAAGCAAAACCTGCCCATGGGAGTTATGAACGTGGTTAGTTTTTGGCAGCTGGGGTCCAGTGGTATTTGCCAGAACACACTGGAGGCATCCAAAGTGGAGAAAACTTTAGCCCCTGCTAACTTGGGAGTTATGTCATCCAATGTGGGCAAGATGTACCGTTCGCGCTTTACTCCCTTATTCAGACGTTTTTAGTCCACACACACTCTGACCTCATCCTTGTTGCGCTTTGGAGCAGGCACCATTGGTGCACACCAGTCTGTTGGCTCGGTGACTTCCTCAATGATGCCAAGTTTGAGCATGCGCTTTATTTCCTTTTCCACTTTTGGGAGGAGAGGAAAAGGCACCCAGCGTGGGGTGGTTACACTGTACGGCACTGCATCTTCGGTCAGCTCGATTTTTACAGGTTCACAGTTCAGCAGGCCAATTTCTCCAAACACATCCTCTGTTAAGTCACTACTGATTTTGTTAACTCTAGCAACTAGTCCCATGCGCTTCGCCACTGTCTTTCCCAGTAGGTTACTTGCGTATTGCCCTTTTATAACTGTAATCCAGTACTGGTACTTTTGGCCTTTGTACACTGTAGTAGCAAGGAATTTACCCATGCACTTGACTTTTCCACCAGGGCTGTACACAGTTGGCTTACACTGGATAAGTTTGGGTCTCTGCTGTAGCTTATTAAAGGTCGTTTCTGTCATAACAGTGGTGTCTGCGCCTGTATCAATTTTGAAATCAACTGGACTGCCATTTACCAGTAGCTCAATGTCCCAGTCGGCATCTGAGCCTGACTCCTCAATGACTGTAGTTTTTGGCTCAGTTACTGCTCCCAGGAAAAGCTCCCCTATGAAGAATGAATCCTCTACAGCCTCAGCCCTGACCTCTTTTAGCATTTTGGTTTTGCATACAACTTCAAAGTGTCCCAACTTGTTGCACTTTCTGCATCTTTTATTGCGGGCTGGGCAGTTTTCTCTTTTGTCATGCACCCTGTTGCATCTTTGGCACTTTGGTTTACTCTCACTATGTTGTTGCTCACGTACCTGACGAGGTTGGTAGTAACTCCTTCTCATGCTGTTATAATGCCTCTGTTTCACCTCATTCACAGTGCTTTCCACTCGCTCCGCACTTTGCTGTTTGACTTGTTCACTCTGGCGTGCCAGTTGAATGGCTCTATCCAGAGTTAAGTCCGCCTCGAGCTGCAGTTTTTGTGAAACATCTTTGTCAATTAATCCAATGACGATACGGTCCCGGATCTGCTCGTCTTTACTGCCGCTGAACTCACAGTGCTGCGCGAGCTCGTACAGGCTCCGCACGAAAGCCTCGACCGTCTCCCCGGCCCTCTGGCTCCGTTTGTGAAAACAGGCGCGGTCGTGGATAACGTTTCTCTTTGGGACGAAGTGCTCATCGAACTTTTGTAAAACCAGATCATACTCAAACTGCGGACTTGGCCTGGCCTCTGTAGCAGCAGGAAACACAAATGAGCCATATATTGGTTCAGCATCTCTCCCCATGGAGTAAAGAAGCGAGTTCACCTGCACTTCGCCGCTCTCCATTGCTAGCTTGGACGCCACTCGAAAACGGGAGAATCTCTGCCGCCATATCGGCCACTCTGCCGGCTGTGTAAAGTCGAACGGCTCCGGAGGTCCAAATTTAGCTATTTCTTCGTATAACTCGGCGTGAAGTCCTCAATTCTGACACCATGTCATGATCGGAGGCAATAAGACGCAGCGTTCTCAAGCACAAACCGCTTTTATTTATTGTAGCAGCAGCGTACGTGCCTACATCAATTCCTGAAGCAAACATATACAAACAGTATTCTAGCGACCTCTGGTGGCTGCCCCCATGGTAGCCTTACTAGGACAACATAAGCAGATTTCACAACACGCAGTACTGGAACGTAAGCGTTTTCGGCTGTTTCAATGTGGACGCACAACTCTGTGAAAACGCTAGTGTGGACGCCGAGAGTTTTCAGACGAAAACGCCATTTTCAGACGAAAAATCCGTTTTCAAATCTATCTGGGGTAGTGTGGACGTATGTCCACACGTACACGAGTATTTTTTGAAAACGGAGATTTCCGTTTTCGTTTTAAAAAATAATCCCGTCCACACGTAAACGCAAAAATGAAGGAAAACGCTGCTAGGAGCATGCCAAAGCAACAGGTGGCGATATATTCCTAACCGTGTAGAAATGTTGGCCAATCAGAAGTCTAGAAGCCTCGGTGGGAAATAGTAAACAAAGATGGGGCATAGAAGCAGAACCGAGTCCTATGTGTAGAGGGACAGTAACTGTGTGTGTGTATATGTAAGCATTTAAACACTGCAGAGAGTACAATTAACAGTATGGTAGAAATTCATTTCACCGAAACAATAACGTGGCACACAGTGTGACGTCAAAAATGGCGCACACCTTTGACGCTGCGTTTTCTCCGTTTTCCTCGTCCACACGTAAATGCAAAAACTGAGTTTTCGAAAATATCCACCCTGGCAGGCATTTTTAGAAATCTCCGTTTTCAGTGACCGAAAACGCCGTTTACGTGTGGACGAAAGGTGCAAACGCATAGAAAAATCTCCGTTTTCAAAAATACCTGTGTACGTGTGGACGTAGACTTGATTTTGTTAGAGAAAAAATGCTGCAATGGAAAAAATCGACAAAATATCAGAACGACTTAGAAGGGCTGGATGTTCATGAGTACAGCTGTTTAAGGAGAGAAAAGCAAGATGATTAAAGAATGTAAACACATGATCTGGAGTAGGATCAAACGACCTATTGAAGAAAACTCAGTTGCATAATTCACACTTTCAATAGAGGGGAAAAGTATACAGAAGCAGAAAGAACAACATAAAGAGTCATGAGAGAGATGAGACAAGATTGTGCAATTTCAGAAACAGAATGCACAGAGATTAGCAGTAAAGCATGCCAACATTTTTCTGCTCATGCACAAATTGAACCAGACTTTTTGGACAGTTGGGTTGTAAGAACAAGAAGACAGTAATACAACTTTGAGAGTCAGATACTTTTTACGATGAGATCAACATTTGGCATACAACTGTGTGCACTAAAGGGTAAGTGTTTCCTTCTTTAGCCTGGAAGTAGGCCAGAATAGCATTAGTGGAGTGAGGAGTATCCTACACAGAATGTTAATTTCCCTTCTTTCTTTTTTTTCTTTTTCATTTAGTTAAATTGCTTTACATAAAATAAAATAATCAAACCATTCATTATTTTTCTTGTAATCTGACCGTGTAAAACAAGTTGTGTGCAAGAAGCATCACAGAGCCTGTCATTTAAAGCCGTATTCCATTATCCCATCCATTTAACAAATAAGCATTAGCATTCACGGTGACTGCGGCCGTTTGGCAGTCACTCAGTGTTCACCAGTCCTCTGTACACTGACGTGTGCCTCCATTGAATTCTGTGTCTAAATGAATTGCGTCAAGGGAGAGGGGGGAAAAAATCAGAGAAATAAAATGAGTTAATGGAGTGAATCAATGAGATTCCATTAGCCAGTGTACCACACAAGGATACACAAAACACACACGCACAAACGCATGGACAGGCCACTTAGTTTAATAGCTATGGGTCTTGCGTAGATGCCGGCTAATCAGGCTAATGCCAATCAGCTCCCAAACGATAGTAGAAAGTTCAAAAGGCACACGGAGCCATCTATGGGTGTACATTTCTGTTTGTTCAGTCTTGATAATAGCTTTGGGCCCTAAGGACTGCATCATGTTCCGGGAATCATATCTACAAGTTCTTCATGTATGTTAAACTAGGAGGCAAAGCTCAGCTTGCATTGATCTATAGTTTGTACAAAAGTCTTGAGCTGCCCCATGTTTCTTTATATTTTCAGAGGAAATTGGGAAGTAGGTGCAGCGATTTATTGAAACATGTGCAAATATACAGGTAAATACAATATAGTTCTTCTAATTTCTTTAAGTGGTCATCAGGAATAGTTCTCCAGGCTCCTGGAAGAACATTCAAAGCATGTCTTTGGATGTTGGCTGCCTTTTATTATGTTCTCTTTTAAGATGACACTGCTTCAGTTATGTTGAGGTCCAGGATCTGGGGAGGCGAGTTCATGATGACTGATAATGTTTCATTGTGTTTTTCTATCTAGGTGTGCATTTATCTATCTAGGTGTGTTTGATCTCATTAACGTGCCAAAAAGTGAAGCTGTTGCTATTCAGATGGTATTGTATGGTCAGTCAAAATATGAGAAAGCATTTTTCTGTTTTCATAATTCCTTCAATTTTGAACACCACTGGGCGAAATGCAGACCATGATAGAGGCTCCAGTGTATTTTACAGGTGGCTGTAGATGGTTACTGCTGTACCTTTATCCTGACCTCTTCCTTACACACTGAAGGTCCTGTGCTAGGACTTTCAGGCACTGCTCATCTGTTTTAGGTAGAACTGCTATAGATAGGACTGGACTGAAAATAAGTGAAAAAGCAACCAATGTCCAAAGAAAAACTTTGAGCAATGGTTTTCCTGGTTTTCTGGAGGTCTCTAAAAATTAGAGACAGACTCTGAAAAAAATCTGGCTCCTTGGAAGCAAATATAAAAGATGTACCGGTATATTAAATAAATGAGAGGTGGCTCAACAGTGCTGTAGCTCAACATGTCTCAATAACTACTGCCCAGATTTGAAGTACTCATGTAAGTATTCATGGCTTGAAGTGGTTCAGTCTTTAAAGGGGTAATTCTCATCTTGGAAAAACAAGCCTCCTTTCTCAAATCTCCACTGTAGGAGTCAGGTGTGACAGTAGCTTGACTCACAGATCAAACCAGCTACATTTGGTTTGAAATTTCACAGAATATCCTAAGAAACACCAAAATATTAATTCATGCCACTGGCATTACCTTCAGTGTTGTACTTATACCCCTGATATTTCTCTTTTTATGAGTCCAAATACATTTTTATTTCAGTTCCATGGTATTTTCTCCCTCGGGATACACTTTAATTCAAAGTCTCTACTGGAAATAAAAGCAAAATCATCAAAATGCTTTTTTCCACCGCACAATTTTGTAAATTATACATTACAGTTTCTCTAGGGTTTAGACAGCAGCCTCTGTAAGCTCGAAAAGTAAAACTGTTTGCATCCACATGCCCTGACTTGATCCCCCCTCTTCTGCAGATCGCAGTCCATCTGAAAGATGGCCAGGGTACAGATGGTCTGGCCACCTTGAAGAACAAACCTCAGCTCCACAGTCTTGTGGCTAAGCAGCTCTGCCAGAACATTTCCGGAAAAAACGCCATCATCTTCACTGGGCCATCCATCACGAGCCTCACCCTCTTCACAGAATTCAGCAAACAAGGTATGCAAAGAAGTTTCTGCAGCAGTTTGTGTCTGCTGCTTGTTCTTTGCTTGGTCTTGTTCTTTTCCCTTCTCTAATTTTGTACTTTGTTGTACACTTTGTAATCTATCTCCATCTCTCCATACCTCCCCTTTTTGCATTTCTAAAGATGTTTATTCATTTTTAATGATGGTGTGATTATACCATCCCCAGGCTAAACAGCACACACAGGAAAGCGGTATTCTCTATTCTATTCTAAGATAAAACTACAAAGCCAGGCAGTATGCATGTTGAATAATTTATTTTTTCATCTCTTATCCATACACTGAGGGTGAACTTGCTAAATTACACAGATGCCTTTGTTACTCTCTCAACAGTGCTTTCACCAAACTTGTCAGTCCCCCAAATTATGTATTTTTTTTTAAAGCTAACTAGCATTTGAGCTAACTAATCTGAGTTAAAGGAACATATTTTTTCCTTTGAGTGTGAAACATTATAAGGCGACTGCATCGTCTCCAAACAGCCAGTCTGTCTGAGAGTGTCTGCAATCTCTTTCAGTCAGATTGATGAAGGTTTGCAAATTGCCATCTATTTTATAAAAGCAGGCAGCTTGGCAACACATTGCAGTCAATCTGAGTCACAAATAAGAATCCACGTACACCCTCCTCATCCTGTTGGGCTGGTGCTGAGTAAAAAAAAAATGTGACAGAGAAGAAGAAATAACGGTTCGCACACTGCAGAACTCCAGATTCCTTATTTATTGCATCTAGTGACATTGGTCATCAGACCATCATCTGATTAAGAGCAGGTGTGCTCGAAACATCAGTAGATGTCAACTCAAATAGTTGCTGGTTGTATTTGCTAGACAAAAACAAGTTTGGCGAGCGATTTTGCAGTTCAATTGCTGTCTAGCAGCAACTGCGTTCAGCCTGGACTTTGACTGTAAGCAACTAATGAGTTTGTGTGAATTTCTGTGTAGGTAGATGTGCAACATATTTGTGATTTTTGGCAATTTGACACAGTTGATCCCTGTATTATCATAAAAAGATTGCATGTATTTGCCAACTTGACGCAATTCTGTCACAAACCAATAGCAGACTGAAGCAGACACAGCAAAGTCTCAAGTGGCCAAGTTTGATTGTACCAGTCTCCAACTGGTTTCCCTAATGTGAGTGTAGCATTAAAAAATTGAACGAATTGTCATGACTGTTAGGATGGATGTTTGTTTTTTTTACTAGTGCTCAACATCGATCCTTACAGGTCTGCAATGCACTGCAAAAGAGTGTTTATTGCCTTTTGACTTGCATAGTAAATCATGAAAGATTAAGCGTTTTGCCTTGTTGGAGCTTGAAAAATCAATAGACAGGTAAAGTAGACACTTTACCAGACACTTCATTCAAACACCTGACAATAAAAATCTGAATCAAAAGTGTTTGAGTCACTCTCAGTATGTTTTATTCATAATCTGTGGCAGTTCATCACCGGGAGTCATAAAACCGATGCTTTTGTTTAGGAGATATTGGGATTTAAATGTTTTAATGCTGTCAATCCAGCTGTGATACTCTGATATTTGTGCTCATTATACATTTTTATTTTAATATGAAAATATACATTTACTTTGTTTGCTTCTTTTACATTAATACCAAAAGTGGGATAATGTGAACATGCTATAAAAGCTAAACACAATCAATGCAAGCAGACAATAAACATTCAGCTCAACAGCTCCTCTGATAAGTTTTCATTTTTACATTTTCTTTTTTTTTGTATTTTTGCTAAAGAATAATTGGCAATTTTAAACTCAACCAAGCGGAGCTTCATTATGTCAAGAAAATGAAGACTGCAGATATAATCATCATTTTCTTTTTCTAATTAGTTGAATCAGTCCAAAAAACCCAGTTCTGAGCTTGTGAATGCATCGTCTGACATCTTTCCTTCAAATTTATCTTGCTGGATTAATTAGCTGAGGTAATTACTCCATATTACTCCGCAGTACTTACTGTGGACATGCGTGCTTGTACTACACAGATAGAAATCAGTTTGCAAATGGAGACCAAATCAGCGGCAGTCAGCCAGATGATTGTTTTGTGTCTGCTCATCAATGGAAGAAAAAAAAGAGAAAGTTTCAGGAAAGAAAGGGATACACAAAAATCACTGCAACTAACAATCACTCCTGACTTTAATTGTTGACTCATTTTTTTTCCTTAAAGAATCACTCAATAATTTAGTGTAGTATGATAAAATGACTAATGCCCATAGCAATTTCCCAAAAGCCCTAGCTGACAGATTTGATTAGTCCAATCAAGACTGCAAAACAAAAAGCATTTATTTCATACAACAGAAGTCTTTTGAGAAACTGTCTATTAGTACAATTCTCTGCTCAGAAGCCAGTTTGTCGGATAATTGTGTCCAAAATGCATCAAAGGCAAGAATATCACAAGCACAATGAAGAGGTCCAGTAAAAATAAATTGAGGTGGCACGAAGCAGATAGCTGCCAGCTATGCCTGCAGCAACATGTCATCCCAAGGTGGTTCGCCCTTAATTATGAGTCATTTTAAGCCTTAGTACAATATATACAAGTGGGTTATACAAAAATTCACCTCCAGACATTGGCCATGAATGGGGGAAATTATCCATAGAGAATGTAAACATGTTTATTTCTACTGCAACATTGTCCATTTTATCATGACAGTATATTCTCCTTGTCGAAAACCAAAAAGAGCCTTCAAACGGCAAGTGCTCAAAGAGTGAGAAAGCAGGTGGAACTGCCATTAGTGACCTTTGCAGTTTGGAAAACAACCCTTCCTCAAATAACCATGGAAACAGCTCAAAAGTGGAGAAATGATGACTGCAAGATTCCCTAAGCTGTTTTGCGGAAAAGCTCTGGCACCTGTATCGTGGGAGATAACCTTAGAGCAACCCTAATTTACAGATTCTTAGTAATCAAATGTCCATGAAAGGACAGTTTCAAAGACTTTGCATACTTATTGTGGAAGGATGATCGCACCTACACCTTTAAGACCACCCATGAGTACTATTTCCAGATGGTTGGACAGATGGGGGGGTCACTGGTATGAAACGGTGTGATTATCTTTGTCAGGTGTAAACAGGACTGTTGCCTGGAGCACATCTGCTTCAACCCTGAAGAATGAGAGAACATAAAATCCAAACTGGACTCTTTTTCTTTTTTTATCCATTTCCTGCCTGCCTTGTACAGCCAAGTTATAGGAAAAAGACAATGAATCATATCTACTATATTTTCAAATTAAAATGTATTTGTTTTCTGCAGCACAGTTCTGCAAATGTTTCTGAGTTAACGCCTTGTTAATAGTTGATGACATGGTTTTACCCTCAAGTGGCCATTGTAGGAACTGCAGTTTTTGCTATTTGCCACGATCATCCTATTTGTCTCTCTGTCCCTCTCCAGATATCTATTGCTGTGGTTTGCTTAGCACCAGGAAGAGCGACTGTACAGGCTTACCGCAAAGCATGCTGGTCTGTGGCTCCACGCCTGCTCAGCGTGGCCAGTCTCGCATAATGATGAAAGGCAGCATGTCGCTGATCAGCTGGTACAACAAAGGACACTTTAGGTTCCTTGCCAATGCCTATTCCCCAACAAAAAAAGGTAAGAAGATCATTTCCCAAAACATTTCCCCACTACAGGAAACTTCGTTTTTCCTAGAATGAAATAAAAGGAGCTTACTATTAGAAATTATTAAGGGAATTAATGATGTTTCAAATATTTCAGTGCACAAAATCCATTAATTTTAGTAGAAAAACACAAAAGCAAAGACTTTTGGTTGTCGTTATTAAGAATTAGGAGTTTTGGGGGGGAAACTTTGACTAACTGTACTGTCATTTGTGGATGCAAGTCACCATCTAGAGAAACTGGCACATCATTAAGCATTTATGTCACGGAGAATCAGTGCGAGCTTCTAATCCGTGATAATCCATTTCCAGGAGGCGCCAAAAATCATGATATTCCCTTCCTCTTATAGCATAATCCACTCTTCATTATCCAGTTTTGTTAGGTTTTAACTCTAAATGAAGGTTGCAGTTTGCGTTTGTGCTCTTTGAGTGAAGAGTGTGGCAGTGAAGCAGGAAAAGTTAGGCTGTTATCATCCGGCATTGATTTTCCTTTCCCCTCTGCGTGTATATGTGGGTGACTGTTTTTCGCTTTGTGCTTAAAGTACTTAATTGATGGATTTTGCAACTATTATCTCTATTTTTAGTACTGCCAATAATTATACGGTAAATAGTTTAAATGGGTCTAGTTTTTGCCTCTCACTGTGTTTGCGTCAGGGCTGATCATTAAGAGGAAAAGTGGAGAGATCCCGTGTCCTTTGGCTGTTGAGGCCTTTGCGGCACACCTCAGCTACATCTGCAAATACGACGACAAGTATAGCAAGTATGTGCGCCGTTTTACACAACATTACTTGTTACCAAGAATATTTTACACCACAGTGGATTTTAAATCAAACAATCAAGATGTTTTCAAACTTTCAGCTTTAATTCAGGGGCTTTGACTAAAGTGTTACATTAGATTTTGGGGTTTTACACACATTTTTATACGTAGTGCTCGATTTTCCGAGGCTCAAAGTAATTAAACAGACTGAAATTATTTCAAATGTGGTGATTGTTTTTATTATTTGGATAAAAATCCTTTGCAGTCAATGACTGCCTGAAGTCTACATCCCATGGATTTCATCAAATGCTGAGTTTCTTGCCATGAGATGCTCTGCCAGGCTTGAACTGCAGCCACCTTCAGGTCTTTCTACCTTCACTTTTGAATTTAATAAGTACAAATCGTGCTCTATTGGATTGAGATCAGGTAACTGACTTGGCCATTGAAGAATATCCTTCTTCTCTGCTTTGATAAACTCTTGGGTTGCGCTTGCAGTATGCCCTGGGCCATTATTCCTTTTCACTGTGAAGCACTGTCCGATCAATTTTTCACCATTTGTTTGAATTTGAATCTGATCTCATCAATAAACACTAGTGACCTACTTCCACTATATTTTACAGATGAGGTTGGATCATGAGCTGTTCTGTCTTGCTCAATACTTTTCTCTTGGTTTAATTTGTCCAAATATATTTTTTTCAGAGCTTTGCAAACTTGTTTAGATGTTTTCCGGTATAGTCTTATTTGGCCTTCTTGTTCTTGATTGTAACCAGTGGTTTGCACCTTGTTGTGAACACTGTATTTTCATTCATTAAGTTATCTGTTGATTGTAGACTTTTAAAACGATACATCCACTTTCTCAAGAGTGTTCTGGACTTGGTTAGATGTTGTGAAGTTGTTGTTTTTTTTCACTACAGAAATAATTCTATGATTGTGTCCTTTTTTAGTTTTCTTCTGTGGTCTTTTTTGGTGTTACTGAGCTATCCAGGTCATTTCTTCTTTTTAAACCTGTTGATTTGGCCCTTGTTTGCACTGAAATTGCTTTGGATCTCATATTAAAAAAACTAAAAGTCTGCACTTCGATCACATCTTGATTGTTTGATTTAAAAACCCAGATACAAAATTGAAAAAATGTGTTGGGCCTATATGTTTTTGGACAATAACTATAGATAGTCAAACGAAACCATATTATTTACATCTTTGTAAAGAGATTCAGCAGTAATTGGCTCATTTCTCCGCACAGGTACTTCATCTTCCACAAGCCTAACAAGACATGGCAGCAGGTGTTCTGGTTGAGCATCAGTATTGCCATCAACAACGCATACATCCTATACAAGATGTCTGACGCCTACACAGTCAAACGCTACAGTCGAGCGCAGTTTGGAGAGAGACTGGTCAGAGAGCTGCTTGATCTAGACGACTGCTCCCCCACGCAGTGAGGAAGAGAAGGAGGAGGTTGATGAAGACAGAAGGAGCTCACAACAAAAACACTTAACACAACCCCCCCCCACACACACACACATACATTCACGCTCAACCTTACAGACTTTGCAGTCTGTGTCTATGTGATAATACTGAAGCAGTGCCAAGCCTATTTCTCTCTTCCTATAGTGGTTTTTGTGGCTCTGTAAATATTCATTAACACACAACTGCATACTACACAATAATCGTGAGCCATGAGACTCAAATGCAATCATTAACCCCGCAGATTTACTAAGGATTTGTCAACAGGAGCTTTTTCACAAGCAGAGCTGAATGATGGAACAGGAAAAGCAAGAAGATTTCACTCCTAAATGATGTCAGCTTCAAGTTTTAACGAGTTAAATTATTTATACAAGCCTGAATGAAACTTCTGCACAAAGTGTCCAAACACCATAACCGTCAGGCTGAAAGGCTACATGTAGCTCAATATTTACACTCTGCAAAAACACCTGTAACAAAGTCTTAGTAAACCAGGAATAAGGTGTGTTCACACGCTGCATGCGTTAAGAATCTCGATTGTGATGTTTACTTGTTCGGTGTGAAAATGATTTCTGCTCCAGGTGAGTTTTGAAAATTTGTACGTGTGTATTTAGTAAGTGGAAACTGCCGTTTGTGTGTGCGACATTGAGCCAGAGGATGTAAATGTATGGCTTTTGTGACCCAGATGTGTTGTGTTGCTGCATATTGTACCTATGAGAGAAAGACTGTCAGTCGCTATAAAGCCACACCCAGCAGTGTGCCACAGCTTCACAGCCTCCCAGAAAAGACCAAAAAAAGTCTTTAAAAAGTTCCTGCTTCCAGTTTTTTTAATTGTAATAAGTAATATGAAATAAACGGCAATAAAGTTAAAGCTAGGAAAACATATTCCTAGGTTTTGTTTTGTTTATCAAAGAGTTTGCTTCTTGAACTCAGGTTAACTGTGTGTGTAGGTGTTGATTTTATTTGACCACAGAAATTAACAACTCCACAACTGTTACCAAATATTACCCAATCCTGATTGGTATACATATATATGTGACTTTTTTCTGTAGGATTGAAAGGCCTATACAAAGGAAGCAATTAACAGACTAGAAAACAGGCATTCAGGGTCTTTAACAACAACTCTAACAACAAATGCTGTCACATCTGCTTCCCGCTTTTGTACCAAGAACACTTTTTTTGGCAGGAAACTTGTCATAATCATGTGATTCATTACACTTTAGTGTACTTAGCTTTGCAAGGAAGAACATGTTCAAATCTCCTCGATTAAATGAGCCAGTGTTGCTAGGCAATGAGTATAATCTTGGCCAATGGACAGGGATTTGGGTAATATTCCTTGGCAGCGTTTAGGTCCAGAAAGTAAAAACTAAATCACTGGTGGCTTATAAAACGTCTTAACAAAACAAATGTTTGAACAAATTATATTCTTTTTCTCAGTTGTTTTTGGCACATTTCACCAAACATTATTTCTCAGCACATTTTTGAAAAATGCACGTCCCAAAACTTTACTCTGTCAGTGAATAACTCTCTGCCCTCACAAATCACACAACGGTAAACCGAGCTGCTGAAAACGAATTTTTCATCAGAATGACCGACTAGAAGTGTGTTCCTAATCTTTGTCATTTCCAAAAGGTTTTTCCCAACTTGTTTTCACTGACTGAAAATTTACATAGCACAATACAGAACAAAAAAATGTCTCCCTTTGCAGGTTTTGCCTGTTTCTAACAACCTGCTGTCACTCTGTAGCTCTATAAATGTGTTTTATAGCACTCTTTCTCCTGAATTACACCTTTATGCTAACCTGATCGTGTATCCCATTGGTTGATCTGAGAGGAATGTGTCAACCCAAACACCATGAAGCTGCTTACTTTGGAGCGTAAAACTAAATATAAAGAAAGCTGACCTGCCTCGAACAAAAAGACACATACAGTTAATAACTGTTAAAAATTCTAGACAATAGTGATTAGTCATCAGGCTAAATGTGCTAAATGATTTGCAGTACGCCACCAGTTCACAACATCCCACGCTAAAGAGTTTAGACACGACAGAAAGAAACTTTCTTAAAGCCCCTGAAAACTTTGTTTCAAACTTCTTTTTTTTTTCCTAAATACCAGAAAGCAAAATGAGGGAAATACAGTCTACATTCAATACAAAGTAACAGTGAGGATGCTGTTTGATTTGTACAACAGATTGTACTTACAAGAGCTTAATTCACATATTCTCAAACTCTAATTGGTGTAAAGGCATACATGCCATTACGAAAGACTAACAAGTAAAGTTCAAGCGTCACTTTGATGCTGTTATACGGGTTCATTTGCAAACAAAGAATCATTCTGTTGTGGACAAATAACAAAAATCTGTAAAGGATTTCATGTTGTTTCAATATGTTCAACTGTCAATCAGTAAATGAGCCAAAAACACCCCCCCAGGCTATAACACTGCTGTCTGTAGCTTTAACAAGGACAAGGTCAACACTTTATTGTTGTGCTGAACCGTGTTATGAAGACTGTAAGTGAAAGGTGTCGGCGCGTGCTTGCCCCATCAGCATGGTTCAAAGTGTGTATTCATATACTGGTATGATGACAGTCTGTATGCTGGTAAAGCAGAGTTGCTGAGCGAATTGGTCCCACCCCCGTCACACTCTTGCACTTTGAGGAAAGCTATAAAGTTAGCAACACACATATTAAATAATAATTTTAGTTTTGATTTCAAATTGAAAAAATCAGTGATTCTCTGCTCTCACAGATGAATTTTGTAAATATTAGTAGATACATGAAATAGATTGTATTAAAAGAAAATACACCAATGATATATGAATGAAATTTAATGACTGTAACCAAAACAGAGAATTCTACTTCCACTGTAGATTTAGAGAAAGTGCAGTACTGTACGTCTGTGTATATTTTGTTTACAAATTACTGTGAGTGTATGTCCATAATCACACTCTTACTGACACTCAAGATTGTGATTTCTTATTAATCTTTTTCACTAATCCAAAGCATTGTTGTCGCCGTTACTCTTGCCTGTGTGTGTGTGAGAAAAACCCACTGAATGTTGTAGCATCGTTCACCCCGAAGTAACACTCTGAATCTTAGCAGGCTCTTCTGTTGTGTCAAATGTTTGTCAACTCCTCCTTTGATTACAATATTTGATATCCACAGATTTGTTGTGTAGTTTGCCATTCACTTGAAGTGTATCATAATGTCGACATGAAATACAGACGTAGACATTGTAGAAGCAGTCTGCCACCGTGCTGCATTCAATGGCAACACTCTCCGAGCTGAAACAATGAAAGTAAATTGGACCATTAGATGGATTTTGTTTTAATAACACAAATTGTGCATTTTGCATCATTTACACAGGAAATGCAAAGCAACTCTTGCTACTGATGAGCACTTGTTTCATAGAGGGTTTTTTTCTATTATGCAAGGGTAAGGACAGAATTTTTCATTTTAACTCTTTAGGGAATGAAGAATTAATTTCTATACAGATGAATTAAAAATCTCCATTTCCATTTTATGCACATTTTAAAAACGATAAGATTCAATCATTTGAGGTTTGACTGGAGCTCTTAATTGTGTCAGCCTGCTCCTATTTAAATAATCAATTACTGCAGAGATGTTAATGCTAAAAAAAAGTCCAGCTCTCTATCATTATCCCCGTGCAGTAACTATCTAAGTGATTGTTATGGGTCACTGTGTATCAACACTACATCTATTAGTGTGAGTTTCTGAACACGTTTCAAGACCATTAATAGATAGACAATAGACTTTTTTCTAATATATTCGACTTATCCAGTTCACGGTTGCAGCGTGGAGTCTGTCTCAGATGTCAGAGGGTAAAAAGTGAGGTATATCCTGGGCAGGTTACCAGTCTATTGCAAGGCGTTAATTTTAAATGTTAATAAATAATAATAAAACATCCCAGTCACTGTCAATAGATTGCTATTTTGGAGAAAATGGTATGGCTAAGCCCCTTAAAGCTGGAAATCTTGACATCCGATTGGCATTTAAAGCCTTAAAAAACTTAAACCAGAACACAGTGGGTCTTACTACAAACATGTGAGTGTTTTGTGTCTTTTTACTTTTGAATTAAGTCTGATATCTTCCATTAATGGTCATACATCTAGACATAATATGTAGACGTGAGAAAACAAGATGTTAATGATAAAGAAGGGAATACTGTGGAGCCATTAGGTCAGAAATATTTGCCTTTCATTTGGATTCGTCAGGAAGAAAAAATGTTGCCCAAACATTAACTGCGTGTAAATTATTACAAAAAGATAACATGAAATTAGTCAGACTCATTTCATGTGTGTTTGTGCGTTATGTACCGGTTTATCATCTCCACACAGTGTCTCACAGATGTCTGTCGCTATCTGTGAGACGGATGTAATACTGAAGCATTTTGATGAGCGATAGCTTTGGACATGTTAAAGATTTCAAGTGACTGACCTCAGGGCTTCATGACTAACTGCTGTACAATATATTCACTCACACAAATAGCATATATACAGTACTTCTATACCCTTATCAGGTGCTTTCAAACCACTGTAGATTTATTGCTCTAATCGGGAGCTTTTTTGCAAGAGTTGTACCGCTATTATTTCCAGATAAAATGTCAGAAATAACAATATTACTAAGCACCAAAATGTGGTAAAAATGTTCCGCTTCCCATGATTCTGGATTGAAATGGTGGCTGCAGGATGTGGCATAAGCGATTACTGTGGGCTAAGTGTTATCTAGCTTCACAGAAGTGCCAGAAGGATGTGTGTATGTGCATGTAATGTTAAAGCTGGCTGTGTTTGGAAAAAAAAAATGTAATAACCGGTGTATGCTGGACCAAATAACTTTCTAAAATGTGTGTGGTGATGAGCTGTACAACGTTGTCGTGTAAATGTGTTTTCATTAAAACACCACTCATAAGTGCCACATTAAAGAGTTGGA